>NC_054836.1:60633680-61842654 GCF_018345385.1 Vulpes lagopus
TGGTGCGAACGATGATTGGCAGCGGCAGTAAAACCAACGGAGGGAGAACTATAAGGAGAAACCGGCGATAAACTAAAATATAACTGAAGACTTTCATTGTCCCGAGCAGGAGCCTTTGACAGTGCTCTCCTCAAAATAAGGCAGACGTTAAATAACCAATGTGGATTAATATTTCTCCAGCCCATCATCACCATTTCCTGCGCTAGACTGATCAACATGAGTTAAAATTAAATCTTGATTTTTATTGTTTTACTGTCACAATTAACATGGAGAGATAAGCCCAAGAGTATTTGCAAGAAATCACATGCTATTTGCTGGTGCGGCTTTTTGAAAGATACAGTTGTTCTTCCTTTATTTAATTTGTTCACATTGGCTAGAACACTTACCGGCCGTATCTAGGGGAAGGCAGCCTTGGGAGGTAAATTGGGTCTGTCTACACTGCGGCCCCTCTGCCCCTCTTGACATTCCCACTCTCGGTCTCTGCACTTGGATGGTACCTTGGGCGTCTCTACCGGCTGCCTCCGGTGCGCTTGCAGGGTGTGAATTGAAACAGCAATTCCCATACTAGGAGCTTCATGTATGGCAGCGCGAAAGGTAAGGGTCTTGGTACAGGTGGATTTTTCTAGGGCTTCTCAGATAACGCACTGAGCCAGCCCTCGACACTGCCTACGGGAAGCCTGGCTCAGAGAGGAGCTCCTGACCTCTCTCATTCAGGAATTCTCGGCTCTCGTTCAAGAGGTGGATAACACGGCTCCTGCTGTTGAGCAGCATTTCCTCCCCGGTGCCACTCTCCGCTGCAAAATGATTTATTCACCGTTTAAAAGCCAAGTTCTGTGTATTTCTTGAACCCTATTGCCTCTTTTGACAGCAAACCAAAAGTTACCATCAAGCCTTTTTTTTTTAAGCCTTTTTATTTTATTTAAGATTTTATTTATTCATGAGAGATACAGAGAGAGAGAGAGGCAGAGACCGAGGCAGAGGGAGAAGCAGGCTCCATGCAGGGAGCCCGACGCAGGACTCCATCCCGGGACTCCAGGATCACGCCCTGGGCTGAAGGCAGGCACTAAACCGCTGCGCCACCCAGGGATCCCCTATCAAGCCTTTTAAAACCCTCCTTGGTTCTATTCCTTCAGGACTGAGCTGATGCTCTTGTGCTGATATGGACTAGATAATTAACGGGAAATCTGCAGAGAGATGAGTCATGGGGGCCACCCACGGGGTGAGTCCGGGGTGGGGTGTACGTGTGTATAAGCACAAATGTGAAGATGGGGACGTTTATGATAGTGATATGGGGGATATATTTTAATAATTATATATTAATTATCATATACTTTATATAATTAATTAATAATATAAGTAACATTAATATATTTTAATACATTTAATAAGGACTCTGGTTTGTTTCTCATTATAATGTAAATTAATAACCCAATACACTTCAACTAAGCAACTACTAAGCACCCAGTCCTAGGTGTCAACAGAACACATTTCTTTCTTTCTGTAATTTATAGTCACTTTCTCTTGGCATAAATAACCTTGCTCCGATGCAGTCTCTAGTTGGCTTCAAGACCTTATTTCTGATTCCACACTAATGGAACTCTGCTTTCTTTTCCTACAAAGAAAATAATTCTTTTGCCAACGCTTACTTTTTTTTAAATGTAGGTGAAGAAGCATTTTTTTCCCCTCTAACTGTCTAAATTTCTAAAGATACATAACACATAGTGATTCAGGGAAATCAGCAGAGTAAACAGGAAAAAAGTCTCCAAACCAGAAAAGGCACATCATGTCTTGAATTTCTCAGGTGAAAAGAGAGAGAGAGAGAGAGAGGGAGAGAGAGAGAGAGAGAGAGAGAGAGACGGTAATTACAAATGATAGTAATAAATAGCAATAATACTAAAAAGTGTTAAAAAAAAAAAAACACGTTAAAGGAACAGAGTTACTCAAGACCGTCTCAACACTTCTTTTTTTTCCTATGTAACACCCTGTACAGTTCACTGGATGCTTTTTTTTTTTCTTTAAGAAACCATTTCTGTTCTTAAATTCCCTTAGGCCACCTGGTGAGACCATTTGAGCCCCACTTTCTTACCTTAGAGGATTTTACTTTATGAGATGACACCCAAAATGAGAAGGCATTTGTGTGACAGTTAACAGAAATGAGGGGACAGAGGCACCCAACCCAGACAGGGATGAGGGGAAAACTCGACGTCGCTGGGCGCCTCCCTGCCGCCTTCTCTCTCTTGCTGCTGTTCTCACCAGGCTGGGGCTGCAGGGCGGTCCTGTGGGCGGAGGCCGGGCCCCCCCAGGGTTCTGCGGGCGCCCTTGATGCTAATGGCTCGGCCTTTCCCTTGTGTCTATCCGGTTTCCGTGCCCCCCACACGGATCAGGGGGCTGCAGGGATAATTCACGCCCAGCATGTGTGTGCGGCACCCTCTGCCCCGGTCACCAGGGCACGACCCTCTTAATGGGAGACTCTGGGCCCCTTAGAAACATATCTGAGGGTGCCCTTCAAGCCACATCGCATTGCCACCTAGGCCTGCCATCGTCACACTGCACCCGCCTCCTTGGCACCTAAGCAAGAAAAACATGAGTCTCGCTTAATACATCACAGCTGTGCTGTTTTACCTGTTTGACCTAAGATGAATTACACCATGTGCAATCATGGATTAATTCTTAGAAAACATGCTCTTTACAAATATAAGACTATTATAAACATTATTCACTCATTTACAGTTGTCTGCTTTGTGCCGGGGAGTTTACTCACCACTGCATTTAATCTTCCAAACCCGATACAAGGTATTGATATGGTAGGTATCGTTATAATTAGTTCTCTTTTATAGATTTGGAAACTGAAATTCAAAGAGGCCAAGTAAAATGTTCCAGGTACTCTGTGATATTATGATGATTTAAATCCAGTTCTTTCTGGCTCCGAAGGCAATGATTTTCGTGTGTGTGCTAGTCATATGTCTACTATAATGACTGTCAACATGACACTCAATACCAAATCATCCGATCTAGCATTTGTACAAAGGCACATGATTCGGTCAGCTTAGAAGTCGTAGCTCTAGGGTTTGCTTTTTTTTTTTTTTTATGTTTCTTGAGCCTTAGGATTGAACAAGACACGTGAAACTCAGGTTCAAGTATACGGAGAAAGAAAGCCCCCTTCCTTATGTGCTCTGAGTAGCTTCGTAAAGAGGTTAGACTGTCCAGGATACGTAAATAAGTAAGTTGTGTAGACAGTCACCCTGAAGGGAGTGGAAACCAGCTTCTAGGTGGCTATCCTACATGCTTCCCCCAGCCTTGTTCTCTGGGTGTCTCTTACGCCATGTTTGCTCCCAAATTGGTGCTTTGCTTCAGGCCTTTCCCTCTTCCAAGAATAAGCTTCCCTTATCTATTTTAAAATCCCACCAATCCTTGAAGTGTGACTTGTCGACTCATCTCAAATCCGAGGCCTCTGTAGACCCATCCTGGCAGTTCCTGACTCTCCATGCACCCACCCAAGAGCCTTACTGGGCCAGCTACATCCAAATAACCTGGAGCGCCTGACAAAGGTACAGACTTCCTGCCCTGTTGTGGCTTTATGTTTAGTTGGCTCCCTGCGTACTTTTCAAGCACATTCGTATTTGAGAACCATTGACTTAGTATCTGTAAGATATTTTCTGGCCTGGAGCAAACTGACTTACATTACTTACTCTTTCGATAATACATGTCAATCCTAAATCCTCAGTAAGACTGCAAATTCCTTGAGTACAGGAGACATGAATTCATTTCCCTCATGTCTCCAACAAGGTGCTAGGGACAAGTGAACGCTCCGTGAGAACTTTCTCTAAGCTTAACTACAAATATAGATAAATGGGAGCCACTTAGCCTCATTGCTGACACAGGATGGTTTATAAGAGCAGTTCTTGGGGATCCCTGGGTGGCGCAGCGGTTTGGCGCTTGCCTTTGGCCCAGGGCGCAATCCTGGAGACCCGGGATCGAATCCCACGTCGGGCTCCCGGTGCATGGAGCCTGCTTCTCCCTCTGCCTGTGTCTCTGCCTCTCTCTCTCTCTCTGTGACTATCATAAATAAATAAAAATTAAAAAAAAATTTAAAAAAAAAAGAGCAGTTCTTCAACAGAGTGTCAAGTTTGCCAAGAGATGTGGCTTGTTTAATGGAGGAATATTTGCTCCGTTGCAAATGTACCCATAAATGCTTAGATAAGAAAGTGTCTGTACTCAGTATAGACTTCGACAAGGAAAAAATAATGCTTTTATGGTGTGTTCCTATTTTCATTTTTAAAAATTTTAGAGTTCAAAGTGCATGATGACACCTTTAGTCGACTGCTGTTCTTGAGACTATCGACTCAAGGAATGTAGGTCGGATTGTCTCCCCACAGTCATTTGTTTCTAAGCTTCACCTAATCCCTAATTCTGACACTGACTCATGGTGCATCTCCATTTATATGTTCTGGTTACAGTATAAATTCCATAACTGCCACACATTGCACTGTGAAGCGTTTACTCCCTGGTGCCATATGTGAACTGTGCCCCCAAACCTTTTTAGATGCTGTGGAAACTAAGGTAATTTGTTCCTTCCTAACAGGCATCTAAAGATCATTTTCCCTAGTAATTTTTAATATTTTCAATTTCCTCTGGCCCTTTTTTATTCTTTAAGATGATGAATTCTCTTGATGAAAATGAAACATACAGATAATGTATATAGTATAATTTCCCAGCCCACATCAATTAACTGTGCCAGTTCTAATTTTTGTTTCCTGATATAAGGAATAAAGTCATTATCTGGGAAGGAAAATCTACCCTAGAAATTCCAGATTCCCATGCAATGGCTAAATACCTACATTGGTAAACTGATTATTAACTACAACTTCACTAATCATTCCTCCACTGTCATGAAGTAAATGGTTGACTGAACAGTGAAGATTGAACTGTGTCCTGTGAGGTGAGGACCTGAAGTCCCATAAACTGAGAAGCAAAGCACATTCCAAAAAAAGGACCAATTCCCAGCAAAAAAAGCAGTTGCCAAAATACCTTAGTGCTCCAGACCAGACACAACTGGTCACACCCTCTACTGGGGAGGGAGGAATGTGTTTCCTTGACCAAGGCTGACCATATGTCTTTATCTTGAGCTCTCTGGGAGATAAGAGGGAAACATTGGGGGATGGAGGGAGGAAGAGGGAAGTGTTGAGAAGAAAGAAAGAGGAGAAAGGACTTTCTAGAATACTTAGCGTAACCATCAGAGAAGAAAGGTGAATTGTCTAGAACTCTGTTTACTGCCCCTGCCCGTCCCTCCCTGCCCTGCCAATCCCCTTACGTAACAGTCATGTTCCAGCAGTCTGCACACATGAGACGGTATTGTCACCCTCGTGATACTCTGTAGGGTATCCAGAGGTGAGCCCAGGACTCCTGGGTGTAGCAGGAGTCGGGATCTGGATGGGAAAGCAGACCAGGGCTTACTTGGGCTGCTCTGGTTAAAGAAGGGCCGCGTATGATGGATTCCAGGGCTCCCGGCCATGAAGCTGAGGAACCACAGAAGCACCACATGACCCCAGCTGATCCATGAGTCCAGGCTTCTCGTCGAGTCAGAAGGATTTCTTAGGGTTCAAAGCAGGCGGTCAGAAACTGCCTTGGGGTATAGCTAGAGAGACCAGTTTAAAGAAACCAGTGAGGTAACAATTTTTCCCCTGGTTATCTCCATTCTGCTACGAATTCACTATTGCTCCACAGCCTCGTGTCTGGTCTTTTTTGGTTTTTTTTCTCTCTCTCTCAGAAAAAACATTGGTATTTCTCCCACCATTTTTAGCACCAAAAATATTGCCCATTTGAGGTTGGAACATCTCCTGTCCTTGATGACAGTGAAAAGAGAAAGGGTTAACATAGCTCCTAACGGTGATTTCAAGTATAGTAAGCGGCACTGACATACTGCAGCTTACTGTCAAGCTGACCCATCTTCCTTGGGAGTTATTTTTTACCTAAGTGTAGGATATTTCACAATATGTCATTAACGTGAACACAGGAAGTTAGCCAGGCTGACCTGTCGCAGTAATTTTCTGTTGGCATAGTTACAGCATTCACTGGTCTTCACCCCATGGCTTTTGTTGTTTGGGTTTGGCAGTTTTGGGTTCAAAGTGGTTGCTTATAGAAAAAATTCATTGTTTAGAGGAAGTTAATATGTGCCTTGTACCAACTGAAGACCTTATGAAGAAACATAACCAACATTTATTCCGACAAGTTATATATACTTACGTTTTCGTCCATTTTTTTAAACCACAGATTCACAGAGGTACATTTTCAGAACAACATTTTCCTCTCAATTTATATGAGTGTGCAGTTAAACCACATTCATGTACAGACCATGAGGCCACAGCCTAATCTAGGTGTTTGGCCTGGATAAGCATGATATAAAATGACAGTGGTGAGTAGTTTGAATTCTGGGAGATTTTAAAAGAAATGAGGCTAATAAAATGGACCCTTCTAGCGAGTGAATTGATGTGAATAAGATACTGTGCCTCCGCAAGAGCTTACATCAAATGGGGAAGACACCACGCACATGGCGAAGACCACCTCATGGCTCGGAGCATGAGACACACGCTGTGGGAGGGCGACTACCACCGACTGGTCTGTTGTCTTTCACAACAGCCTCCCTGTTCATAGTCCCTAAAATAACTACTTAGAAATTCTCACAGCAAGAGTCTTGACCTAACGTGGTTTCCTCTACATGTGGAGAATCATAGTATCTCTGGTTTGGAAAATTGTTTAGGCCCCTGTGACACACCGGTGCTGAAAAAAAGCCCTTGTTTGCTTGTTCATTTGAGCCCATTTTACGAAGTAGATAGGTTCTACAAATATGTATTGTATCTGGGTTATTACTGCAAGTTTCAAAGTTCCTTCATTTTTCGGCTCTTTCAAGACCTTAGCTATAGTCTCCTACCATCTTTCCTCCGTGCCTGGTTACTGCTCTGTGGACGTTCCCCAAATAGATAAGGCTTCTGGCTTCATAATAAGGCTTGTAGGCCTCATTATTCTACCTTTAAAAATTAAGGATTTATATGATCTCATAGCTCTTACATTCTATATTTCTAAAACTGACTTCTATTCAGAGAATTTCTTTTCAGTATATACATTAAAATTTTTCTTTCAAAAAATACAGAATTCTCAAAATTTTCTAGAAAAATGTACAGATTTCTTTTGGTGCGGTTTCTCCTAAAAGTGAAACAAAACAAAACAAAACTCTTAACAATACAAAAGAAACTATCCAAAGTCAATCGAAACAAATAGCCAAGAGATTTGCTACCTAAAACGGCTTTGGACAAACTTATTGCCGTATAGAACCTCAAGAAATCCAATCTAGATAGTATAAATGTTCAGATGATTTTATACGGAATCATTCGTCTTTCTATAGACCCAGCAGCTTGCTGTGATCACTCACCCCGGAAGATGGTTCATAGACACTGAGTAAACTGTCTCCCACAATTGACTTCATTGTCACATGTTTTCACTAATTACCTGGCAGCCAGCACTCTGTCCAAGAATGTGCACTTTGAATTTGAGTGAAAGCACAAGTAGTTGAGACTGACTTGGAAGTAGTGAAAATAGAGGAAAAAATAAAACTACTCTGATGAAGGTGAGGAAGATAACTCAATGGGGAAAGAAGAGTCTTTTCACTAAATAGTGCTGGGACAACTGTACATCCACATGCAAAACATTGAAGTTGCACCCCTGCCTCACACTATATACAAAAATTAATTCAAAATGGATCAAAGAACTAAATGTAAGAGCTAAAACTATAGAATTTCTAGAAGAAACATTAGTTTAAATATTTGTGACCTTAGATTTGGCATTGTTTTTCTTTTTTTTAATTTTCATTCACTCATTCATTCATTCATCCATTCATTCGTGGTGTTGTCGTTGGCTTTATCTAGTCTATTTTTTATTTATTTTTTTTTCTAGTCTATTTTTTAATTGAGATATAAGCGACTTATCATATTAGTTTCAGGTGTACAGAATAATGGTTTGGGATATTTGTACCTTTGAGAAATAGTCACCAGAGTCTAGTTAAAATCCATCACCACACAGTTACGAAATTTTTTCCCTTGTGATTAGAACTTTTAAGATCCACTCTCTTAGTAACTTTTAAATGTACAATGTGGTCCATTACATGCCCATAGCTTATTTATTTTATAATTGGAAATTTGTATCTTTTGACCACCTTCACCCACTTCTACAACCCTTGACACCTCTGGCATTGTTTTTTTTAGACGTGATGCCAAAACCATAAGTAACCAGAGAAAACCTAGACAAATTGGGTTTCATCAAAATTAAAAACTTCTGTGCTCCAAAGACACTGTCAAGAAAGTGAAAACACAGCCTACAAAATGAGACAAAATATTTACAAATCATATATCTGGTAAGGGTGTGGTACTTAGAATTTATTTTTAAAAATTACAACTCAATAATAAAAACATAAATAATACATTTTTTTAATGGGCAAGAGGCTTTAACAGACATTTCTATTAATAAGATACACAAATGGCCAATATGTTTACAAAAAGATGCTCAAGATTATTGGTCGCTGAAGCAATGCAAATCAAACGATAATGGAGTATTACTGCAAACTCACTGGGGTGGCTACAATAAACAACAATAACATCAATAACAATAAACAATAAACATCTAACAAATGTTGGCAAGGACTTGGGAACTGAACCCTATACGTGATGGTCCAAACGTAAAATTGTGCAGGAGTTTTGAAAAACAATTCTGAAGTTCAAGTGTTAAACATCCAGTGGCCTTACGACCCAGCAATTCCACACTGAGGTACACACCCAAGTGAAACAAACACTTGCGCATGAGTCTTTATAAGAGCATTTTTTACAGGATTTCTGAAAAGTGGAAACAATTCAAAAGTCCACTAAATGATGAGTGGATAGACCACGGAATGTCCGTACAATGGAATATTAATAAGCCACAAAATAGAATGAAATCCCAATATATGCTAGGACACGGACAAAGCTGGATAACATCCCAGATACAAAAGGCTACGTATTTTATACAATAACCGGCATCCGAAATGCCCAGGATAGGCAAATCCACAGAAACAGAAAGTAGGTGAGTGGTTACCAAGAGTTGGAGAAACGGGAGAATGGGGATTGACTACTAAGGGCAATGGGGCTTCTATTTTGGTTATGAAAATATGCTGAAATTGGCGGTGAAAATTGTACAACTTTGTGGAAAAACTACTGAATTGCACACTTTAAGAGTGAACATTATGGCATGTGAATCACACCTCAATTCAAGAAAAAAGTAAAGTGACTCGAAATTAAATAATAAATGTGAAAATTACTTGAAAAGCACTTTGTCAGCAGTTCTCAGACGTTCAGCCTCAGAACTCCTCTGTACTCTTACCTCAACGCTTTCTCACACGTCGTTAGAAAATAAAACTGAGAAAGATTTTAAATGTTTAGCAATTTATTTAAAGCCAAAAATAATAACCCCATTATAGGCTAACGTCAATAATACATTTTAAGAAGCCTGAATTTACTCTTTAAACAAAAAAACAAAACAAAACGGTGAGAATGGTGATATTGTTTCACATTTTTGCAAATCTTTTTAGAGCCTGAAAACAGTAGGATTCCGAATTCCATCTCCTGGCCTACAGGCCGTGTTGCCTTGGGAAACGCCACTGGACACTGGCGAGGGAGCAAGGGAGGAAGGGAAAATAAGGTCTTTGGCTGATTATGAAAATAGTTTTGTAGACCCACAGGAGTCCCTGTACCACATTTTGAGAAGCGCTAACCTAAACAGGCGGTAGACCATTGCTATTAGACCATTTGCCTTCCATGCGAGGAAGGCGGTTAGAAGCATCCACCCAGTTTGGTGTTGATACAAAGAACTGTTCACGCTCAGAGAAGACTGCTATTAGATAAGAAAATCATTAATTGTTGAATCCTAGACCATGGACCGCTCTGTGTTCCCGATAACCACGAACACAGGCATCATTATGGATCGAGGTAGCCGCTGGAGCGGGAGCCACGTGTTTGATTGCTGAATCTGGACACTTTTGAGAACAAAGGGATGTGCTCAATAATTACTCGGGCTATCCCAGGAAGATTGCATCATGTGGTCCCCTTTTTTTGTTTTTATTTATTTTATTTTTTATTCATGAGAGAGAGAGAGGCAGAGACACAGGCAGAGGGAGAAGCAGGCTCTGTGAGGGGACCCGATGCGGGACTCGATCCCAGGATCCCGGGGTCACACCCTGGGCCAAAGGCAGATGCTCAACCACTGAGCCCCCCAGGCAGGCGTCCCTAAGTGGCGTCTCAAAGTAAAGATCTGGGATCTTTGGAGGGTCTGAGGTGAGGGTTCTCGTTAAAAAAAAAAAAAAAAAAAAGGAGATTGACTTGAGTAGATTAGTTCATAGTACAGGATTTTAGAAATCCTAAGAGCTACCAGAATCCTAAGATGAACTAAAAAACTCACTAAGTGTTTTGAACACTGAATCTATTTTTGAGTGTCAAAAATTAGTTTGCATGACAAGACGGTCTCTAGGAGAGAGATTTTATTTATGATTCTGATAGATTTGCTGATTCAGAGGCCGCGGAGCTTCATCTCACCAAGAAAATAAAATGCAGTTGCGGTGAAAGTTACTGCGGAATTCATGCCCCTTCCATCCCGGAGGAGGAATTGCTTTCATTAAGGTCAGGGTCCTCCCTGTACAGCAGATACAATAGCCCGCAAGCAGGGCTGCAGACCCACAGCCTTTAGTTCAGGACTGCCAAGGATGAAGGGGAAGAAGAAGCGGAGGACCTCGGGGAGGCCGAGCGCCGGCCCACTAGGCCACGGAGCATCCGCAGGGCCAGTCTTTGGCGTGACGCGCCACAGGTCCCAGGGTGTCAGACTTCTCTGATTTTCTAAAAAGAAAAACCCTCATAAACCTAATCTTTTATGTGACATTTCCTGATATTTAAACGTTGGCAACCGATTCAGTGTGACACTAACGGCATTGGAGGCATGAATACGATCCCGTTTGTAGTTGTTCCTAAAGCTCCGTCCTGTGGCCCAGGACAGACCTATGCCTTGCTCGTCCCATATCCCAGAGCGCGCGGATGACTCAGAACAAATCGTTACCATTAATTAAGAAAGAACGTCAAAGTCGGGTCTACCTGGGAGGTCGGCGTCATCCTTGTGTCCCAAGAGATGCACGTTGACGGTGCGTGGTGGCCGAGCCATCTCTGACTACAGACGCGCTGCCTTCGGCTCAGGAGGGCGCTAGCGGGTCACGACCCAGCAGGGACGGGAGCTGAACACGCAGAAGCCACACTGCAGTGGGGCCTTGGGGCTCCTAACTCCGATCCTTGTGTCCACGACGAGCAACTGGGCTTCGCGCTCAGAGCGGACTCCAGCCGCGGTCACGCTGGTGCTGCCTTTGTCCCCTCTCCATCCCACTGGATTTAGCATCGCGTCACAGTGGGACATGCGAACAGCCCCACAGCATAGCCCGTGTCCACTCCTTACTGATAAATAATGCACATTAAGAGGAACCAAATAATCTACTGCTTTTTGTAGGGAGAAAGCTGCAGGGCTGACTTTGCCCGACGTCTTCCCCTGCGACCGCCTCTGCGGGACAGTCTAGGGCCTCAAAGGCGACACTGCCAGGATTCTGCTCCTTGGGGGCGGGGGGATGCGATGGTAGGTCGGGGTCAGCGGCTGAGGCTACCCCCACAGGAGGGTCCCAACGAGGTAACCCGTGAGATCACCCCACCTCCAGCGGCTTCGAGAGCTGAAACATCAGAGCCGAGCCGCCCAGCTTAGCAAGAGAAGGGGAAAGAGGGGGGACAAGGGAGAAAATAAACTGAAACCTCCGCTGTAGAATCATTTTCCGTGACTGAGTTTGGACTGAACTCCCGCAGATGCCCGAATGAGCTCTTCGGGGGCTCCCCCTGGAACTCGGCAGAAACACCAGCAAGCAAGGCCTGCGACTGGTTCGCTGCAGGGCCCTGTGACCTGGACCCCTACGTGCAGGCCGCTGAGGGCAGCTGGCAGTGGGCCCTGGAACCTGCTGGAAGGTGCTTCTGCTGGAAGGACCCAGGGCAGACCACTCATCAGCCCAAGGAAAGGGGTGCTTGGGGGACCAACCACCCTGGCACAGCATGGGCACTCTCCAACCGAAAGACAGAGATGCGGGATCCCCAGGGGGCTCAGGGGTTTAACCCCGCCTGCAGCCCAGGGCATGATCCTGGGGAGCCGGGATCCCACATCCCACGTCGGGCTCCCCGCAGGGAGCCTGCTTCTCCCTCTGCCTGGGTCTCTGCCACTCACTCTCTTTGTGTCTCTCATGAATAAACAGATAAAATCTTAAAAAAAAGAATCTTCCCCTTATCACCTTCCCAGGTTGGAAGGGAGGAAGGGTTAGGTTATACTTAAACTCTATAGGTCTTGCTAAGATTTGGGTCAATGGAAGATTTAAAGCATAAAAGCAACTTAAATAGATAAGCATTTAAGATTGCTAGTTCTGGCCACAGGTTTCAGGACGAATTAGGACAGGGCCTTGTGTTTTTTGAATTTTAATTATTTGAACTATCTCATTTCTCGACTGCGTGTTTTAATTTCTTCAGCTGTTAAGTTTCAGTGCTTTGTAATTTTTAAAATTTCTTCTATTATGTTATCCTATCTGTCCATCTATCTATGTATCCATTCATCCATCCATCCATTCCTTAAAACTAAATATCAAATTCCACTTTCTCTGGAAACATTGATTTTTTAGTGAAAGAGTAGATAGGGGAAAGAGAAAAGAAAGAGAAAGAAGATCAAGAAAAAGAGGCCAAAATACATCTTTCACTAGAAAATATATGGTAGCATCATTCAAGGAATTTGTCAAACTTTCATTAAGTCTCTTTCATTTATGAGGCATTTTGCTCGGTGCTGGGGATACGAAGATGAAGAAGACCCAGTCATTGGTCCCCAACGGCACACAGCATAGGAAAGAGAAGCGGACTGTGTGATTAACGGCACGGAAGTATTTTAGAGACTGATGAAACCTCTTTAGGGGACAGTTTTTTTTTGTTTTGTTTTGTTTTGTTGGTGGTGGTGGGTTTTTTTTTTTTTTTAGGGGACAGTTTTAAAACAAAAGAGTGAGTGGTTCAATCTGTTGGGGAATTTAAAAAGGGGACAGAAATGCTCAGTATGAAGAAGACAACTGAACAGCTTCGTTAACTGTGTAAATGTTTCCCAGAGAACATCCAGAGGAAGGACTTTACGGAAAGGAACAAAGACGTCAGGCGCCCTCGGTAGTGGAGGTGCTGAGGGGAGCACTTGGCTGGAGTAGGTGGGGTGTGCGTGGGGTACTGAGGGGGGTGAAGCTGGATGAATTAAAAGGACTGGGTAAATTCATTGTCTATTTGTCCCCGATACATAAAGTTTATATCAAGCATCAGCGACTGTGCCGGAAGTGGGCATACAAGGGTAAATAGCACAGTTTTTGCCTTTGAAGGGCATACAGCCTGGCTGTAAGGCCAATGTCTACGCCATTTCTCTAATGTGATGAGTTTCAAAATAGAGACACATAAGACGCACCTTGAAAGAAAGAGGGAAAACACATAACTCTGCCAAGGGGGTTGTGGGGAATAAAGGTCAGGGTGAGTTAGGACACGGAGAAGGAGAGGAGCGCTGCGTACTGGAGAGACAGAAGTGGAATTAGGGGCATTCCAAGCAAAGCGTAGAGCCCTAAAAACAGCCGCACATAGAGGGTCCTGCATGTTGTTTGCTGTACCTGGATCAGCGCCCGTGTGGGGAGAATTAGAGGGCACGAGGCTGGAGAAGCTGATGGAACCTAAATGATGATGAACCTGGAATAAACAAGCTAAAGAATCCGGACCTCGTTATGTAGGCAGTAGAGAGTCCTGAAGAAGTTTAAGTAGGGGAGTGCAATGATTGGGTTTACCATTAAGAAAGATTACTTTGGGCTTATAAGGGGGCAAGAAAAAGAGTGGATTTTAATGAAAGAACACTGAGGGATCCATGGAACCCCCAGGCAAGCTGAAGAACTAGCCTCCAGGCGACTTTGAAGAATGACACCCCGAATCGTGCTCAGAACTGGCTCCATCGGAGACGGCCGTCTCAAATGCCGCCTCTAGACACCACAGTGACTCTGTTTCCAGAACCAGACTTCCTGCCACAATTGCCCTCAAAATGGAATGTACGTAGAGCCTCCTTCTTTCATTTACACACTTGGGAATCCAAGTGTGCATGGATGAGCCTAAGTAATGGGGCCCAGTCCCCATGCCTGTGCCCTTGCTACCAAGAAGCCAGAGAACGTAGATTTCTGGGATTTCTCCGGGAAGGCAGACTCCAAAACGTTGGACATTCTCCAAGCACAGCAAGCCTGGCCCCAAGGTGCTGGATTCTCATGGCAGACGGCCATCCCACCTGGTCATCGAGTTAGAGTTGGAAGGAGGCAACCATGAGAAGAGTTGAAGACATTTTGCAGTGGTTCAGGTGATATCTGAACTTTGACACCGACAGTAGAAATGGAAAAAAAGAGGAATCGAGACTAAATATGTAAGCTTTCAGGGGGTCGAATCTATTAAGATGGAAGACAGACTGGATTAAGGGATCTGGAGAAATAAAGGGCCACGGGGAGGCAGCCTGGAGGGACAGGAAGAGTGATAATCCTAACCAGATGTGGTAAAACCAAAGGGCAGTTATGCTAAAGGATGGTAAAAAGTGAAAATATGGGAAAATATACCCAGCCATTTGAAGGGTCTGCTTTTAATCCTCCAGAAATTTGCTTTTCGGATATTTTGCCTTCTAAGGACACTAACCAAATGAGGCAATAATTTATAATTATATAAATAATATATAATTATAATTAATAATATATAATTTTATAATTTATAAACCCTTGGTTATGTTCAAGGAGTCGAGATGCTCACTCAAACATATCCGCCCTCCATGCCCTGGAATATATGCGTATTACAGGTCTTGCAAACTTAGGATATAGGGACAAATATTAAGGAGTTGATGTTTTCAGCCGGTTATCAGACGTTACTTTTTCTGGCATTCACTCTACCTAGGTAGTGTTTTACTTATTTAAATATATAGTTTGTGTCCCAATTTAATGTCTGCAGAGAACATTTCTCTCTGAATCCTTTTGTGGTAATAGCTACTACGATCCGGTCGGCCTGGACTACAAGCAAAAGCGCGGAGGATGAATGGCCTTGTCCAGCCTACCAGGGATCTTTTCCACCCCAGCGGGCGCTCGGCCAATCCCTGAGAATGTGGCCTGGGGGACATTTGGCCCCGACCCGGTGCTACCCACAACACGGCAGCCAGTGGCCCGGCTTCCCTGCCTCCCAGAGCCCCGCAGGCTCCTTGGGCTCTTCCTCCGGCCGGGCCAGGGCCCTTCTCCCTCAGCAGTGGACCCGGGTGGTGGGAAGCCGGTGTCCACGTCCAGGCCCGGGGCTGGGCCCACTCACTCCCCCGGGGCGGGCACCGAGTGCTGCGGCGCCTCCCGCTCTGGGCCCACAGCTGCCTGCTCTATGCCTTCCCCCCGGGTCTGCCTCTGCCTCGCTGCTGCTGAATCTGCCCTTTGCTTCGGGTTCCTTCCTTCCTATAAAAGCGACCAGCAAGCCACAAAGCGCTCCAGGCCTGTCGGGCGGGCACACGGCCTGGACCAGCGCTTCCCGGGTCAGCAGGGCGCCCGCACGTGGCCGCATGCGGTGTCCACAGTCTGCCCGTGACGAAACGCCAGCTGCGACGTGGTGGGAAAGGCTCGGGTTGCAGTCACCAGCCCTGGGGGCCGCTCACTGACCTATGACCTATGTGGACTGGAGCAAGCCAACTCGCGTCTTGGAACATCATCGAAGAGGCAGGACTGCTCTGAGGACATGAGGCAGCCGTGGAGACACTCGGTGAACTGCCAAGAGGCGCCCACACTGATGCGGCACGAGAACAGAAGGGACGCGACACGCTCAGGCCCCGCGTGGCCGACCGAATCCTGGGCCCTCGCCACACGGAGGGAACATTCGCCCAGAGCCCCCCCAGCTGTTGTTGGAAAAACAGGGCCTCCAGGAAAACCAGGCCCCCCGGACCACCTGTGAGTAAACAGTAGGATGACAGTAGGCTCTTTAGGAGGGCCCCTCTTTCTTTCTGTGTATTTATCTACAGATTATATTACTCTTCTGTAGCCAGTTTCCATCTTTCTACTCCCACTGTGCATCCCACACCCGGGCTTTTCACAGCGACCCTCTCCGCTAGCAGTTCTCCGCATTCCCACCTGTGCTGACCACCGTTTGTCCATCCTTCAAGTTTCGATTATAAGCATCAGTCCTTCTGGCAAATCTTCCCAGCCCCCCAGAGCCAGCTGGGTCTATCCCAACTAGATCCTCACAGTTCCTGTGTTTTACTGAGGTTTTCAAAATTGTGATTCAACTATCATTTCCACAATTAATAGTGTGACGTCAGTGTTTGCCGTCGTACTATAATTTCTGTAAGAGCAGGAGTGATTTCTGGTTGGTTACTGGGAACTGGTTCTTAGGTCTTTGGACTGTGCCTGGGGTATGATATTACTAAGTATTTGTTGAATGAAGGCAGGACTTTCCTGTTTTGCCATATTCTGACGCATCTGGTTGGGCGAAACATCTTCCTGATTTAATTAGATATTTTTCACTGAATGAATCAGTCCCATCAGATATTTATATTCGATCCCAGGCAACTCCCAAATGCTTTCACAGTACCCAGTATTTTCCTCTATTACAGATGCTACTAAATTTACTTGTATCTTGTTTTAGAAAAAAAAATGCTGATGTCCAGGCACTGCCTCAGACCAGTTAAACTAGAATCTCTCAGTTGGAACCCGGTATCATTATTTCTTGAAAGGTCTCTCTGGCGATTCTATTATGAAGCCAGAGTTGAGAACCACTGACATTCACCAACTACTGGCATGTCTTATCTTGCCACAAGGCTCAAGCCTTTGAAATAAGTTTTATTCATTGTCCTATTCTCTGGATCTAGCATAGAACTGAATATTTTAGAGATTACTCAAAAAATTTTTTTAAATGAATGGTTAGATGAATATGTATCATTGGGGTAGAAGCAAGTGCATGCCAACACCAGGCTACCCTTACGTTAGATATGGGCGGCAAGAGAACGCTCTAATAAAGACAATGATTTCTAAGTAGTACACCAAGGCATTCTCCACTGAGTGGGAAAAAAAAAAAGAAACTATAGTAACCTATTGTTGACAAAATCCGAGATTTTTTTCCCTTCTTGGATAATAATACATCAGTATTTCAGTCGTATAGAGGATATTTCCAAAAGTATTTAAAAAGTAAATACATGCCAGTAGAACAATGATGGTATTTTCTTTCTGGCACTGAATGGAGAGCAGCTGGACAGGATAGTGTTTGGAGGAGAATGAAAAGGAATAAAATTCAGTTTTTCCAAAACTCTATGGCTAAGAACTACACTGGTTTTGTCAATGAGGCTTTATCCATAATTTTGCACACTTTGGTAGTTTTTATTCTTTTACTCAATACAAGTTCTTCATCAGATGAATTTTCCTTCAAGTCACACTGCATATGCTGGGTTCACTTACATTAAAGTGCTCCTTCTGATGTTTCAAGTTCCTTATAGAAATTCTACCTCAAAAATAAAATAAAATAAAATAAAATAAAATAAAATAAAATAAATAAATAAATAAAATAAAATAAATAAAAATAAAAATAAAATAAAATAAATAAATAAAAATAAGATAAAATAAAATAAAATAAAAAAGAAATTCTACCTTTGGATTTCCCCAAAATACCTCATTTAAACTTATAGTCTTCCTCCCAGAACATGGTCTAGAAAACAGCACCATCATTCTTCAGTGGTACAAGCAAAAATCTAGTTTTCCTTGGTACTTTCCTCTTCTTTTCCCCTATATCTAATTCACTGCGAAGTCTTCCTGGTTTTACCTTATAGATAGATTTCGATTTTTTTCTTTTCATCCCCACCCTACCAGCACTATCAACACCACCATCATTTAAGCTTTTGCCTCCCAATTGATCTTTCTGCATTCAATCTAGTCCTTTCTCCACGTTGTTGCAGATCTGATGGGTCACTTCCCTCTGTCCCTGTTCTTCGGCTCGCCACTGCTCTTAAGATAGAGACAATGCTGCCCAATGGCTTCTAGATCTTTGTTCTGTCTTCCCTCCACGTCTCACACAGTATGATCCCTTGTGCTCAGAGGCTCTGGCCTTCAGTTGTTTACAGTTACCGCACTTATACCCCATGCTCAGCATTCATGTTTGCCCTTTCCTTTGCCCAGAATAATGTTCCCTCCCTTCTGTGTCTGGTTATTCCCTATTTATCCCTCAATCTCAATTAATTTCTTGCAGGGAAACCTTTCCTGACCCTGTAATTTTATATTCATCTGTGAGTTCATCTTATTAACGTCCACCCTTTAACCACATCTAACTTTTATGAGGACTCCATTCTCCCCCAACACCTAGCATAAGGTATGTGCTCAAAAATAGTTATTCAATCAATCAATCAATCATTCCTCTGACTGAGCTTCTAGCTGACTTGGAATCTTTAGGTCTTCCCTCAAAGATCTTTTCCTGTTCCACGTTCCCGCATACGTTAACAACCCCAGCTCAAGTCAACCCTGTCTAGACCGCAAATCACTTGAGGGAAGAAATCTGCTTTTTTTTTTAAATCTCTATAATTTTTACAATGCCCACTGCTATGTTTTGAGTGTAGTAGATGCTCACGTACAGCAGCGTGAATGAACGAAGGGAGGATATGAATGAACGCATGACCTACCCTACCTACTCTCATTCTGTTACTCTGATTCTTGTGTCTCTGAGTCTCTTGGCCATCAAATTGGATGTAAATCTTTTGCCATCAGATATTCTAATTTCTTGCACTGTATCACCTGTTGCCCGTCTGACTCAGCTTCAGGCTCCAAGCCTTGGTTTGTGTCGATGCACAACACAAGATCATGCAAACCAGACCCACTCAGCCTTTGCGGTCCTCCGTGGAACCAACCTTCTGCTGTGGACATGCTCTTTGCCGCTGCTCCTCACAGATGCCAGGCTGCTTCTCGTGTCAGGGTGTGTGCTTACGCTAACCCTCCTGTTGAGATACCCTCCCTCTTCTCTCCTGCCTTTTGGAATCTGCACATACTTTTTAAGACTTCCTCTGGGTGCTTCATTCTGCTACAAGGCTGCAGGAGCTCGCTGTGCATCACGGTTCGGCTGTCGGACAAACTAGCCCTCAAATATGGATTCGGGCGTTGCTAACTCTGCTATGGCTGAATTACGTAACCACCCTAAGAGTAATATCCTATTTATAAATTAGGAATAATAAGGGTATGCTGTTTTCTCCTGGTAAGTGGGACTAATAAAGGGGGTTGTTGGGAGGATTAAATCAGAGAAGATACACAAAGTGCTTTGCACCGTCCCTGGGATACGGTGAGCACACGATGCTCAGCAAATGTTGTTATAATGGTAGTGATTTATAATAATGATTTAAAATTATAAGAAAAAAATTTTAAACCTATGTATTTCACACTGCTCTCTCTTTCCTGTGAGTTCCTATTGCACTGAGAGTCGGTCCACACGGTTCTCCGGCTATTTCCCATGTGCAGGCTGTGGCTCCACGGTTCAGGGGTGGGCTCTGGAAGGCACCAACACAAAGCCAGCTGCATAGTGGGGACGCGGTACAAACTGGCGGATTGGTCGAAGGGCTTCACCTCTGGGCTGCTGAAATAAGACTCAACTATGCTGCTACCCGGAACAATCCAGGTCAACAGTGGGACCTTCCTGAATCCTCCAAAATCTGATTAAGGGAAGAAGATTTGTGCCGTAGCACTAGACACGCGCGGGAAGAGAACGATGAACACGCTTGCTGGAGTCAGAATGGAAGCGATTCCTCACAGTGACCGTCCCCAAGCTGGGCTGCAAGCATGGCGGGGGCTGTTCTCCTTACAAATTTGAGATTAGGGGCAGCCTGGGGGGGGCTCAGTGGTTTAGGGCCGCCTTCGGCCCAGGGCCTGATCCTGGAGTCCCAGGACCGAGTCCCGCGTCGGGCTCCCTGCATGGAGCCTGCTTCTCCCTCTGCCTGGGTCTCTCCCTCTCTCTCTCTCTCTCTGTGTCTCTCATGAACAAATAAATAAAATATTTTTTTAAGAAAATTTGAGATTATTACCCTTGCAGTATCTCTTCTGCTTTGGTAAACATTCATTCGTCTTCAGACTGAAACTTCCTTTTCTGAAACCACAGATTTGTTTGCTGTCAACACCTGTGATATGAAAACTCTTCCATCTTTCTGACGACCACATCTCACTGCAGGGTGGAGGATGATCACCAAACACCCAGAAAACAATGAGGAATATAAGTGCAAAAAAAAAAAATCACTTCATTTATTTGTTCTTTGAACTTATTATAAATGCTCCCACTGTTTATTTTTTAGTACATATAATTCAACATACATAAAATTTGGCTTTAAAGGGATGAATGGGGGAGCACCTGGGTGGCTCAATTAAGTGTCTGCCTTTGGCTCAGGTCATGATCCCAGGGTCCTGGGATCCAGCCCTGCATTGGGCTCCCTGCTGAGTGGGGAGCCTGCCTCTCCCTCTCCCTCTCCCTCTGCTGCTTCCCCTGCTCATGCGCTCTCTCTCTCTCTCTCTCTGTCAAATACATAAATAAAATCTTTAAAGGGATGAATGGGGCACCTCAGTGGCTCAATTGAGCTCAGGTCATGATCCCAGGCTCTGATAGAGCCCTGAGTCAGGCTCCACCCTTAAGAGAGACTCTGCTTGAGGATTCTCTTTCTCCCTCTCCCTCTGCCCCTCCCCCTGCACTCTCTCTCTCTTTCTCTCTCTCTCTCTATTTCAAATAAATAAATAAATCTAAAAAAAAAAAATAAAGGGATGAATGGGTCACCAAAAGCAGTTCTGGGAAAGCGAATTATAGCAATAGTTGAAAAGGAGGGAGCAAATATCCCAAAGGATTTGGTGAGTGCTTTGGAGGGTTTTACTCTCCTTTTCAAGTAACCACAGCGCGCTCGGTCGAAGAGGACGACCATCCCCGATAGAGGAGGACCGTTCTTCGGTCAAGGGTATACGAGTAGCTGCGCTCCCCTGCTAGAACCTCCAAACAAGCTCTCAAGTAACCACATATTAAAATTCTCAGTTCGCAATCACTAGTACCACCACCAGCTACTGTTTCCTGCTTGTTCTTTGGTCCTGTCCTGCTAGACCCACTTGGGTCTACAGCACGTCTTCAGCAACTCGTTTATGGTTTTCCTTTTAACCTTCCCATCCTTATCCTGGCAGCTCCGAGTGCCACCGAACACCCTACTGACAGCACGTGCCACAGTCCTCAGTAGCCTTCGTGGAGCGATCAGTGCCGCGAGCCTGGTGTGGCCCTGAACACTCACGCGCGTCACCTAGTACAACCCTCCAGCGGTCACACTCACTGTCTCCACACAGGGTGCTCGCGGGTGTTGGGCAATTCGTTTATCCAGCTTTTCCTGACTTGCTGGTACCCTCCGTGTCCCTGGCCACAGAAAACTTGAAAGTAGTAGGGTTTTAAGGAAATATCTTTGAATTGACAAAAGAAACTACTTGGGAGTTCTGTACTGCTTTTAATTTAAGGTATAATTTATCAATCATAAAAGTATAGCAGAGATACGGAGCATAGTATTTATTCAATTTATAAATAATGCTTCATTTTTATATAACTTTAAAAACTCCTTGCAGTAACTCTGTGTTCCACAGATGGAAGAGCTCCTATACAGATCGTATAGGCAATACGATACATTTTATTTTATTAATTATCCCATGTTACCCATTCCGCGTGTTTATGCCATACTTCCTACCCTAATTACTGAACTAATTAGTAGGCTTCTTGATTTTAAAAAATGGTTAAGAAAATAGGGCTTGAGGGCAGCCCCGGTGGAGCAGCGGTTTAGCCCCACCTTCGGCCCAAGGCGTGATCCTGGAGACCCAGGATTGAGTCCCACGTTGGGCTCCCTGCATGGAGCCTACTTCTCCCTCTGCCTGTGTCTCTGCCTCTCATTCTCTCTGTGTCTCTATGAATAAATAAATAAAATCTTAAAAAAAGAAAAGAAAAGAAAATAGGGCTTGGAATAAAAATGGTAAATAATGGATTTAATACAAACTGTGTGATGTTGGGAAAGTTACTTATTGCTCTGTGCTTCCATTCCATTTTTTTTAAAAATCAATCTAACGATGATAAGAGCATTTACTCTGTAAGGCTGTTGCAGACCTTTAACGAGCTAATGCATGTGAAGTGCCCAGCGTGTTACCCGGAGCACGGTGAGCACAAGCATTACCTGCAAAAACTACTGCTCCCATTACTGTCATTACTGAGTCTATAGTGGCTGCTCAATAAATACACTCGGTTGGAACTCACACGGTTCATCCTCCTCAAACTGAGGCCACTTCATGGTAGTCATGATGACCCATGAGTATATATAATTTTTTTAAGTTTTTATTTATTTATTCATGAGAGACACAGAGAGAAAAGCAGAGACACAGGCAGAGGGAGAAGCAGGCTCCATGCAGGGAGCCCGACGTGGGACTCGATCCTGGGACCCTGGGGTCACAACCTGAGCCAAAGGCAGACGCCCAACCACTGAGCCACCCAGGCATCCCAGTAAAATTTTTTTAATCCAATCGTTATACTTTTTAGAGTTAAAAGGGATCCATTAATACGTATGTTGGTACAGCAGGCATAAACTGAATCTGCACTCTCGAAAGCAGAGGTATGGTCATGGGAAATAATATCCTTAGGGAATTTAGGGAATTATTCCTAAACTATTCCTAAAGCTGTCCCAGGGAACAGCTCTATTCAACAGCTCTGTCTTCCTTTTTCAAATTGGTTTTAAAGATCGAACCGCTTAGCAGCTCCAGAACTTACTGTTGTCTATGGTTTTATTATCCAGCATGAATTACAGTGCCAAGTCATTAACTCCACTATCAGTAACTGTCAACTGTTATTTATTCCTTGGTGTTTTTGCCACGGGTAGTTGCTCATACGTGTTTATTTACAAGTGAAAACCTCACCCCAAGTATGTAGAGGTTTTTAGATTAAATATCTTTTTTAGATTAAATATCTCCTTTATGGTAAAGGCCATATCCTGAAAAAGGGCATTAACATGCAATTTCCGTGGGGCCCCTGGGTGGCTCAGTGGTTTAGCACCTGCCTTCGGCTCAGGGCCTGATCCCACGGTTCCCAGATCGAATCCCACGTCGGGCTCCCTGCATGGAGCCTGCTTCTCCCTCTGCTTGTGTCTCTGCTTCTCTTTTTCTGTCTCTCATGAATAAATAAATAAAATCTTTTAAAAAATGCAATTTCCAGTTATAATAGAAATGTAGGCAGGGTTGATACCAGAGTCTTGTGGGTTCTATGTCTTTATTCCAACCTAACCTCCTTTCCTCTCATCCTCATCCAATTACTTTAGGGAGAAAACACATTGATGGCTTCATGAATATTTGTTAACAGATACTACCACGATGGCATTGGAAAAGTTTAGATTATGAGCAATATAAAATATAATCCAACTCATACTGACTTGTTTTCATAGAATCATTTTCATTCCTGTCACACTGAATGAATAGAGCAACGAACTCTCGGAGTCTCCACACACAGTTTTCCTAAAGGGATACTCACGATGCCAAAAGCAAAAGGAAAACAAATGATTTTCTTCTTTTACAAGGACCCCCTTCAGAGAGTCCAAAAGGCCATTTCATTTCATTTCATTTTATATATGTATTTATTTATTAAAGATTTTATTTATTTATTCATGAGAGACACAGAGAGAGAGAAAGAGAGGCAGAGACACAGGCAGAGGGAGAAGCAGGCTCCCTGCAGGGAGCCCGACGTGGGACTCGATCCCGGGTCTCCAGGATCACACCCTGGGCCGAAGGCAGGTGCTAAACCGCTGAGCCACCTGGGCTGCCCGGCCATTTCATTTTAATTAGTAATTTGTAAATTTTGAAAGATGCCCTTCCTCTCCCCACACCTCCATTCTGTCCTGACTCCAAAGCTCACCACTATCATAAACCACAACAGAAAAAAGAGAGCCGGTGAAGACCAGCCTTTGTCTCAAACCCTCATTCTTATCTTTTTAGTGCTAAAGTAAGGGGGAAAGGTAGTTTTCCTCCCCATAACCAGCGATACCTTGTGACTAGTTAAAGCTTTCTATTGGGGCAGGAGAGGGTTTTGTAGGCCCATTATGGGGAAATCAAAGATGGATGATTTGTACTTTCTGCTCCATCAACAGCCTCTCTTCAAGGGTCCATTGTGGCCAGATGCAGAGCATCCAAGGATGATGGCTGGTTTTAAGGCCACTCTGCACAAAGCCATCTTCACCATTAGAAATAGAGCTCATGGGACACCTGGGTGGTTCAGCAGTTGAGCATCTGCCTTTGGCTCAGGGTGTGATCCCAGGGTCCTGGGATCGAGTCCCCCATCGGGCTCTCTGCATGGAACCTGCTTCTCCCTCTGCCTATGTCTCTGCCTCTCCCTCTATGTCTTCAATGAATAAATAAATAAAATAGTTTTTTAAAAAAGAAATAGAGCTCATAACTCAATGCACTCATGATAGAATCTTAGCACTTGAATGCTCACCGCTGTCATGATTTGTAAAGACTAGGACATCCAGGCAGGTGACACAAAGACCAGTTGACAGATTCAGGAGAAGTGAGCACAAACAAGCCAAAAAGTCACCTGCATCCCCTAACTCTCTGTTTTGAGCATTATAAGTTCCGTACTTTATGCACAGTTTTTGATGAGAGTGGAAACCCTTATCCTTTACCTTTGGGTAGTCAACCCCTTCATGTAGATTATGGCGTGCAGTAAGATCTAGATCAGAGGATGAGGACAGGAACGGAGCTCCCCCAGCCCCAGGACTGCTCCTAAACAGAATTCCACCCACATTTCCATCCTACTCCTAACAGTTTCCAGTTCATCTTCACGGCTGGACCTAAAATGTGGCCTCTCCTGGGAAGCTTTCCCTCATCTCTCAAAAAGAGATTAGGAACTCCCGTTATAGGCTTCAAATGACCATATATTTCTCTTGTTTGTGATGACTTGTGGAACCAGGGCCGTCACAGCTCAGACACCTAAGATGTGTTTAATTCAGGGATCGCAAACTACAGGCACGGCTCTTCCTTACTCATATCCACTTGGTTTTTGGGTTCTCGCCTTCTACTAATGGGTGTCCCAGTGTATAACGTGTGCTTGGGGGATCAGGTTATCAAGAAGACTATCCACACGCTAAAGGCACAAGCAAAGAAAGGGCACACGGCAGGAGTTGAAGGAGACAGAGGTGTTCAGCTTCGGTTCAGTTATATAGAAATTTGCAATCAAACCATCTGTTATTTGAATATCTGCATATATGTCAAGTTTGAATCATCAAGAGCTATTTTGATTAGGATTATGAAGAGCGGGACGCACCCAAGTCTTGTTATTGGTCCAGGGTCCTGCTGACCAGGCTGTGGTGAGGTCCTAGTCCATGCCAAGGAGGGAAATCAACTGGAGGAAGCCCAGGTGTGGATGATGGACCATCTCTTCCACGTAATGGTGGGCAAGGACTCAGCCCCCACGGGACTTCTGAAATCTTGAGCACGCCTCTCATGGTGATGCTTTCCCTAAGTCCACTCAGTTCTTCCAGAATGTTCTTGGGCAACTTCTCAGGCATCATCCTCAGGCCTTTCCTGAGTATCCTCCCCTCAGTGTGCTCTTTCCCCCCTTTGCCCTTTTCTCTTTCATTCCTGTCTCAGGTCCTTGTCCCCTTTATCCTTACAGCTGCCCCTCCCCATTCCCTTGTTCATTTTCAACAGACCACCCCACATAATGACTGTCACATAAGTAAGGAAGATTCTGGAAGAGGTTGTCTGGCCACATTTTTCTCCGTTAAGTTTCTGCTGCTAATAACTAGGAATAAAAAGTGGAGACGCTTATCAACCTCTCAGTGACTATTTTTTACCTGACGCTGTTCACTACCTTGCCCTCTGCCAAGGATACTGCACCGGTGGGTTGAGTGAATGGTTAGTCTTTACCGTATTATGTGCAACATTCATTAATTTGACACCGATTTGAGAAAAGTTACTTGAGCACCTTCTTGTCCTCATCAAACTTGGAATCTGCAAGGCAAACTATGAACCAGTGAAAACAACCCGCTAATTGCACATCATGACAGTGCTTTGGTAGTGGGTATGGGTTATGGTCAAGTGAGCCTGAACTGTCAGGGGGATGTGTTTGCTTCAAACAACATTAAACCTACCTCTGAATCCCCAGCACATCAGCCTGGTGGGAAACTCCATCTCAGCGGGGTTAGGGCCCACCTCCTCCTCCTCCAGGCTTCAGGCCAGCGAGGCCGGGGTTGGACGGTGGAAGCCACTGGGACCACACGGCCCGGGGAGGGCGGGCAGCCCGTTGCCCCCAAAGCTATATTTGAGCTCAGAACTCTCGGCTGAGGCAACGGGTCTGGTTCCGAGGGACCGACATCCCCAGAGACCCAACAGGAGGCTGCTCGGCAGGACATGGAACCTCCTGTGAGGTCCCGCCAGGAACTGGAATGGAACCACCGTGTGGATTGGCTGCTCTGTCCCTCGCCCAGGGTTTGGGGATGTCCTCCCCGACCCCGTAACCCCGACCTCACAGACATGGCCTTCCCGCTCTGCCTCCTGGAGTGCCCAGCAGAAGCTCCTCCTTAGGCCTTCCAGAAACCTGGGAGAGAAACATGGAAACAAAACACAGTAGCTCCCAGGGTGCTGATTCTTCTACAGCAACGAAAAGAAAACACGAATTAGTGTCTTAGGAGGTTCCGGTGGCACAGTGCGCAGGGGACAAGCGGCACCCGACCCCGATACCCAAGTGGCCTCCATGACTAGGAGGTCAGAGAAGGTGCCGGAGGCCGGGGTGGGGGGGCCACGGGAAGAGAGGCCCAGGGCATCGCCCGCTGCGGGCAGAGGCCTGGACGGGGACCAGGGCCCCGAGGCTCCCAGGCTGGGACATGGAGGACGCTCACAGGTGACGCGGGGCGTCATCCAATCACGCTGGAACCGAACGGGGAGTCTTTACAAACCCAGCAGGTGTGCGACAGTCTCATAGGCTCACACCTGGCCTTGTTGGGAACCTCTGGGTGACCGGCACGAACACAATCCCCGCTCTCGAGGTGCCCCTAGTCGGAGTAGACGGCAGTGGACTACCACCGCGGGGTCGAAGGCCAAGGGTAGGGCACCAGGGGGACGGAGACACGGGAGGACACCTAGTCCATGCTGGGGAGACCACAGAGACCCAGGGAGACCCAGGGACACCCAGGGAGACCCAGAGAGACCCATGGAGACCTGGGAAGACCCATGGAGACCCAGGGAGACCCACGGGGACCCACGGAGCGTTGTGCAGGAGGCCCATCTGGGATGCGCCTGGAGGCAGGTGCGGCAGGAGGGCAAGCACCCGGCCAGGGGACCCCGCGCGGGAAGGATGAAGGCCTGCGAGCCGCCGCCTACCCGGGGAGTCCTGGCTGTTTCGTTTTCTTTCTTTCTTTTTTTTCTTTTTGAGATTTTATTTACCTGAGAGAGGGGGGCCCAGGGTGGGGCTCCGTCCCAAGACCCTGAGATCATTCCTGAGCTGGAGCAGACACCAGGCCGACTCGCCACCCGGGACCGGGATGCTGGGGGTGTCCTGCGGTGTCAGTAGAGCGGTTCCTGGGAGTCCGTGGAGGCCCCACCCGGTGCAGCGTGGACCCGGCCACATCCCTGGCCCGGAGCCCTGGAGCTGCTGCTTCCTGGCCGGCGATGGCGACGCCTCCGGGCTCCCGGGTCCCAGCGGCTCCAGCGGTGCCACCTCGTCGCTCACTGCTTGACGATGAAATAGTGAGTAAATCCAAATAAAAACGGGGCACGCACGTGTGCCCTCCCATGTATCTTCTACGCTTGAAGACTCGCAAGTAGATCCCAAAAGATTTTTTTCATGCTTCTTTATTCTTTCGAAGCTGCTCCCGCCGCGTCACACTGCCTCGTCGTTAAGTCACTCCCAGGGGAAAATAAGGTACAATATTCCGGATTTCCTCCTGCTTCTAGGAAGGCGAGGTGCAGCGGTTCTCCTGTAGACGCTCCAGCGAGTGCGCGACTCACATCCCTGCCCCGGCAGTGCACACCCCGCGTCCCGCTGCAGCTTCGACTCCTTCCCACGGGCTGCTCAGGCGCCTCCCGGGTCCGCTCACCCCGCAGCTGCCACTCGGGGGTCCCTCACAGCTCAGCACGGACCTAGGCCCCCCGAGCGGGACGGTGGCCAGGGGGCGGCAGGCGGCGGGCCCGCGGAGCCAGCAGGACGCGGGGACCCAGGGGATGAGGCCATAGGCGCCACTCGCCACCTGCCCGCTGAGGCCCAGCCTGTCGCTCGCCATCCCACGGGTGGGTATCTGGGAGGGCGATTTAATCTACCCAGACCCCGCGACCCCTAGTGACCTGTCACCCTCACCACCTTGCTCACGTGTGTGAGACACAGGAGTGAACCGAAGCTGTGGCGAGTCATGGCTACAGAGTAAGGAACAGGGTCCTCGCATCAGAAGCAACTGGCCACACACAGCACCAGGGCTGAGCCCCCTCCAGGACAAGGCCTGAGTCCCCTCCAGCACCAGGCCTGAGCCCCCCTCCAGCACCAGGCCTGAGCCCCCCTCCAGTACCAGGCCTGAGTCCCCCTCCAGCACCAGGGCAGAGCCCCCTCCAGTACCAGGCCTGAGCCCCCCTCCACCACCAGGGCAGAGCCCCCCTCCAGGACCAGGCCTGAGCCCCCCTCCAGCACCAGGCCTGAGCCCCCCTCCAGCACCAGGGCTGAGCCCCCTCCAGCACCAGGGCAGAGCCCCCCTCCAGCACCAGGGCTGAGCTCCCCTCCAGCACCAGGGCAGAGCCCCCCTCCAGCACCAGGGCTGAGCCTCCCTCCAGCACCAGGCCTGAACCCCCCTCCAGCATCAGGGCAGAGCCCCCCTCCAGCACCAGGGCAGAGCCCCCCTCCAGCACCAGGGCTGAGCCCCCTCCAGCACCAGGGCTGAGCCTCCCTCCAGCACCAGGCCTGAACCCCCCTCCAGCATCAGGGCAGAGCCCCCCTCCAGCACCAGGGCAGAGCCCCCCTCCAGCACCAGGCCTGAGCCCCCCTCTAGTACCAGGCCTGAGCCCCCCTCAAGACCAGGCCTGAGCCCCCAGGCCCTGGGAGAACACTGGTGACCAGGTGGCCTGAGCCCACAGCCGGGCTGGGACGTGCACCATCCAGCCCCTGCCCTCGAGGCTCGGGGCCCTTCCCGGCTATGCAGCAGGAGGCCGCAGCAGGTGTCTCTAGGCAGGTAGGTGCCTCCGGAGTGACTTGGGTGGAATGACCATAGCACCCAGGGCTGCTGCACCCGTCGCCAGATCCTCTAGATTTGTGGGAAGCCTGAGAGTTTAAGGGCACATACGAATCTTAATTGGGAAACAGAAAATCAATAATTTGGGAATTCAGTAAAACTGTGCTCAAAAGATGATTTTAACTAATTAATCCTCCTGTTCAGATTTTGTGGGCCCGCCGTTCTGTAATGGGGAGAGATGAGGGCTTCCTGTGGCCGAAGGGAAGCCAGGTGAGGGCAGTGCCTTCAGCACCAGGGCTGAGCCTCCCTCCAGCACCAGGGCAGAGCCCCCCTCCAGTACCAGGCCTGAGTCCCCCTCCAGCACCAGGCCTGAGCCCCCTCCAGCACCAGGCCTGAACCCCCCTCCAGCATCAGGGCAGAGCCCCCCTCCAGCACAGGCCTGAGCCCCCTCCAGGACAAGGCCTGAGTCCCCCTCCAGCACCAGGCAGAGCCCCCCTCCAGGACCAGGCCTGAGCCCCCTCCAGCACCAGGCCTGAACCCCCCTCCAGCATCAGGGCAGAGCCCCCCTCCAGTACCAGGCCTGAGCCCCCTCCAGGACAAGGCCTGAGTCCCCCTCCAGCACCAGGCCTGAACCCCCCTCCAGCATCAGGGCAGAGCCCCCCTCCAGCACCAGGGCTGAGCCCCCTCCAGCACCAGGGCTGAGCCCCCTCCAGCACCAGGGCAGAGCCCCCCTCCAGCACCAGGGCAGAGCCCCCCTCCAGCACCAGGGCTGAGCCCCCTCCAGCACCAGGCAGAGCCCCCCTCCAGCACCAGGGCTGAGCCTCCCTCCAGCACCAGGGCAGAGCCCCCCTCCAGCACCAGGGCTGAGCCTCCCTCCAGCACCAGGGCTGAGCCCCCTCCAGCACCAGGCCTGAACCCCCCTCCAGCACCAGGGCAGAGCCCCCCTCCAGCACCAGGGCAGAGCCCCCCTCCAGCACCAGGGCTGAGCCCCCTCCAGGACAAGGCCTGAGTCCCCCTCCAGCACCAGGGCTGAGCCCCCTCCAGCACCAGGCCTGAGCCCCCTCCAGCACCAGGGCTGAGCCCCCTCCAGCACCAGGCCTGAACCCCCCTCCAGCATCAGGGCAGAGCCCCCCTCCAGTACCAGGCCTGAGCCCCCTCCAGGACAAGGCCTGAGTCCCCCTCCAGCACCAGGGCTGAGCCTCCCTCCAGCACCAGGGCTGAGCCTCCCTCCAGCACCAGGCAGAGCCCCCCTCCAGCACCAGGGCAGAGCCCCCCTCCAGGACCAGGCCTGAGCCCCCTCCAGCACCAGGGCTGAGCCCCCTCCAGGACAAGGCCTGAGTCCCCCTCCAGCACCAGGGCTGAGCCTCCCTCCAGCACCAGGGCAGAGCCCCCCTCCAGCACAGGCCTGAGCCCCCTCCAGCACCAGGGCAGAGCCCCCCTCCAGGACCAGGCCTGAGCCCCCTCCAGCACCAGGGCTGAGCCCCCTCCAGCACCAGGGCAGAGCCCCCCTCCAGCACCAGGGCTGAGCCTCCCTCCAGCACCAGGCCTGAACCCCCCTCCAGCATCAGGGCAGAGCCCCCCTCCAGCACCAGGGCTGAGCCTCCCTCCAGCACCAGGGCTGAGCCCCCTCCAGGACAAGGCCTGAGTCCCCCTCCAGCACCAGGGCTGAGCCCCCTCCAGGACAAGGCCTGAGTCCCCCTCCAGCACCAGGCCTGAGCCCCCTCCAGCACCAGGCCTGAACCCCCCTCCAGCACCAGGGCTGAGCCTCCCTCCAGCACCAGGGCTGACCCTTTCCTTAAGGTCTGATAAAATGTTCTGCCTCCAGGGTCTCCCTTGACCCCATCCCCTTCTCCAGTCCCCTGCTCCCTCTGCCGTCGCGGCCGACTGCCTCCCGCGGCCTCCTCGCTCGGGTGCCCCGTCACCCCCTCCTGCTCACGGCCACCCCGGCCCCTCCGTTCCTCACACACCAGGCAAGTGACCTGCTGCTCCGATCTGCTGCTTCTTCCCCTAATTCTCTCCTCTTGGAGTAAAACCCAAACTCATGATCAGCGGCCTGCCTCCCTCTGCAGCCTGCCTTGTGTTCTCTTGCAAACCTTTCAGCCACACGGGCTTTCCGGGGTCTCAAGCTTGCAAGCCTCGCAGACCCCCTAGCCCTGACCTCCAGACTGTTGAGTCAAAATAACACTGTTCTCCCCCGGAGGCCAGACGCAGAGATAACCCAGAAACTATGCATTTGTTAGTCTCCCACTTATCCCACAGGATCCTCGTGACCATTAAATACATAAACACTGACGGGCGATGCATCATATCATGTTCAATCCTCCGAGAAGACAAGCACATTAGGGAAAAGTACGTGTGTGTGCCCGTGTGTTCTGAATGCAATCAAATGTCATTTTAAGTTACTTTTCAACAAGTTTGGCTCTAAGCAGATTATCAGGATTCCTGGGGGTGGCTGGCAGAAATTCATAAACCAGCAGCAGCAAGAAAGAGATGACAAGCAGAAATGAGACTCAAGCAGTAAAAAAAAAAAAAAAGAAGAAGAAGAAGAAGAAGAAAAGAAAAAACACTGGGCTAGGCTTATTTAGTATTAATGCCAACAGCCCCTCCTACATCAGTAGCCCGAGGGGTTCATCTCTACTATTACAGCCTCAAATTTTTATGTTCGTAACTACGCTCCACAGTTATTAGGAAAGCTAAATGGTGATCAGTGTATCCTGTTCAACGTAGTAGAGAAATGCGAAATGTATTTAACAGATATTTCCATCTAAAGGATTAAAACTGCCAAACACACTATTATACTTTAATTACCTAGACCGATCACTTGTGTGCAAAAATCCGTGTTTTATGGCTGCTGTGATAAATTCCCTCAAACGCAGTGGCTTAAGACCGTGCCAAGCTCACGTCTTTCCACGTGGTAGGTCAGCGGTCGAAGGCAAGTTTAATTGGCCTGAAGTCAAGGTGTCAGTAAAGACGATGCTCCCTTCCGGAGGCGCCGGAGGAGAACCTGTTCCCTGGCCTTGTCTCTAGCTTTGGGGCCCTTCCTTCGTCTTCAAAGCCGGCACCCGCAGGTCAGGTCCTTCTCAGAGAGCACCACTGTGACCTCTCCCGCCCGTTCTTCGCCTTCTAAGTTCCCTGTGCTTACAATGCCCCCCCCCCACCAGTAATTCAGAATAAACTCCCTATTTTAAGGGACGAGTAGCTGATCTGGCAACCTGAATTCCACCTGCAGTCCTGCTTCCTTTTGCCTTAGCAAATCCAGGCTCCAGGGATTGGGATGACGATGTCCTTGGGGCAGTATGTTTGGGGCCATTACTCTGCAGACCACAGGAGTCACGTTAAGTTACATCTGTTTGTTGAAACAACACGTAAGAAAAAATACATTCGAGGCATCATCAGCAGAATAACAAGATCATCTTCAAAATAATAATTCCCACCCCGCAGGAGTATTACGAAAATTAAGTGAGGGGACACTCATGAAAAACGTTTTGCAAACTATGAATAACCCGGAGAGTTAAGTGCATGTCGGGCGTCTACACGAGGCAAAGAAGGTCGTGGGATCCACGCGGCCAACGCTGTCCACTTGCCCAGGGTGCGCTCCTGCGGACGGCTCCACCCCGAGGCTTGTAGCTCTGGCTGCGTCCTGGGCCCGTTCTCCTGCACCCCTCCCTGTTAGCACGCCCCTGGGGCCAGGACCGACGGCACCTAGGGGTCACAGGGATTTTCTGGAGGAAGGCCGCCCTGGGAGCAGGCCCGTTCCCGAAGCATCCTGGGGGCCTGCGGCCCAGCAGTGGGGCCCAGCCATGGGGGCCCAGGGTGCAGTGCAGCAGCCCAGCCCAGAGCCAAGTGGCCACTGCCCCCTGGGGACAGCGTGCTCTGCACAAGGGCTCAGGCCCCCGGTAAGAGCGGACCATAGGCCGCAGGGCCACCAGCAGCCAGAGCCCCTGGGCCCGGCCTGCTCCCCTCGTGTGCAATCGCTGCCTGGGGACTGAGGTGCACAGAAGAAGCCCGAGGCAGCTGAGCCTGGGGTCGGAGGACAGATGGCGCCTTAGGACAGCCAGGGAAGTCTGGGAGGAGAGTCTGGGAGGACAGTCTAGGGGGACAGTCTGGGAGGACAGTGTGGGGGGACAGTCTGGGAGGACAGTGTGCGAGGACAGCCTGGGAGGACAGCGTGGGAGGACAGTGTGGGAGGAGAGTATGGGGGGACAGCCTGGGAGGACACCTGGGAGGACAGTCTAGGGGGACAGTGTAGGGAAACAGCCTGGAAGGACAGTGTGGGAGGACACCTGGGAGGACAGTCTAGGGGGAGAGTCTAGGGAGACAGCCTGGGAGGACAGCTTGGGAGGACATTGTGGGAGGACAGTGTGGGAGGACAGTCTAGGGGGACAGTCTGGGAGGGCAGTCTGGGAGCACAGTGTGGGGGGACAGGGACAGTGTGGGAGGACAGTCTGGGAGGACAGTCTAGGGGGACAGTCTGGGAGGGCAGTCTGGGAGCACAGTGTGGGAGGACAGGGACAGTGTGGGAGGATAGTCTGGGAGGACAGCCGGGGAGGACAGTGTGCGAGGACAGTCCAGGAGGACAGTCTGGGAGGACAGTGGGGGGGGGACAGTCTAGGGGGACAGCCTGGGAGGACAGTGTGGGAGGACACCTGGGAGGACAGCGTGGGAGGACAGTCTAGGGGGAGAGTCTAGGGAGACAGCCTGGGAGGACAGCTTGGGAGGACATTGTGGGAGGACAGTGTGGGAGGACAGTCTAGGAGGACACCCTGGGAGGACAGTTTGGGAAGACAGACTAGGGGGACAGTCTAGGGGGACAGCCTGGGGGGACAGTGTGGGATGGCAGTCTGGGAGGACAGTCTAGGGGGACAGTGTAGGGAGGACAGCCCGGGAGGACAGCCTAGGAGGCCTCCTACAAGAGCCGGACCCGAGGGCGACTTGCTGGACCCGCCTCAGCCCTGGAGGAGCTCGCAGCTGCAGCCTTCGGGCCCGCTCGGTCGGTGAAGCCGACGTGTCAGCCTGAACCAACCTGCGCCAGTTCCGGGTGAGCGAGCTGTGCCTCGACTACCCCACGGCCACCCTGACTTCAGCTGCAGCTCGCCCGGTTCCAGGCTTCCACTGACACGAACGGAGCCTAAACAGCTGCGAGTTCAGCAGTCCTGCAGGCCGGCCCTACGTGTGGGTCCTGAGCCGGGGTTACTCCCAAAGTGTGGCCTTGAAGGGACCGAGTCCACAAGCAGCAGAGGAGGGCGACCCCAGGGAGGGCCAGGTGCCCGTGGGGACCTAGGGTTTCTCTCCGGGGCGCCTCCCAAGTCCTGCTGACGGTGACCCTACGCGCATTTTGCAGCTCAGGATGTGTCGCAGTGTGATGGTTGCATTGCAGAGGGACCGTTTGTGAGGATAAACCTCCCCACCCAGACTTTAGTGACCATCTGCTTTATTGACAGTGCTCTCTCTAATCACAAAAAATGTAATTTTTTCCTCCACTCCTCAGCGCTAACGCATCTCAGTTGATACGTAAACTCTTCTCTTTTCAGGGAGCTTTTCCCTAATGGTTCTCTTCACTGCTGCTAAATTTCCCGATGCAATCACTTCATAGAATCCAGTGATCTGGGGTGTTTAGTTGTTTGGAGTCAGACAATTCTAATCGATGACACTATAGAAGAGCCGGATCCCTTATATTCGTGTGTGCTTGTGTGGGAGAGAAATGAGCCTTAAGCTTCCCCGAATCTTCTAATTTTGAGCTCCCAAAATTCAGATACTGTTCAGTTCAGTATCTTAATTTTTAATAAAGAGCAAACAAGCCCAGAACGCCACAGCGACAGGGGAACCCAAGCACATCTGTTCAAACCAAGTCGGCTTGGTCTTTTGTAAAATGTAGGGTTTTTTTTTCCCAGTCCTTGGAAGACCTGGCCTGGAGAGCACTCTCCAGTCTGAGTTAGGTCTGATTCTTCCCAGGAGAGTGCGAGGAAGCAGCAGATTACGTTCCAAATTGCTTTTGATCACTCTCTAGAGCTTGGAATCTAAACCCTGGACCACCCACCGTTATGAACTGCTTAAAATTTCTAAGCCCCTGTTGAAAAAATGAAAAATTATTGGACAATTCTACCCGCCGTGTGATTCACTCATCCCCATTTCCTCACTTGTAAGGTGAAAATAGCACCCGCAGAACAGGCTATTGTGAAAATTAAATGAGAAATATTTATAAAACACGCACTCTATTGCCTCGCACTAAAAAGGTGCTTTATATCGATGGCAGCTACCAATGTTATTGCAAAGTGCAGGAGAGGGACTTGGCCTGAACCAGAAGGTTCTGTATCTCCCTTCCTCCTCGTTCCTATTCAGGAAGAACATTGCTCGTTCCCTTTGCTTTGAGCCTAATTATGTATTAAAGGTTTCATCATCCCTGATTAAAATGGGATATCTTACTACTTGGAGTACGGTCTATCATGATTCTGAGATGGTGAGCCTCTAGTATGAAACCAAATAAATAAACCAAATAAAAACCAAATAAAACAAACAAGCATTTACATTACTGGCTAGGTGATTTGAGGCAAGTTACTGAAATTCTCTGTTCCTTGTACATATATAGGATATGTATAATAATAATAGTACATATTATAATAATAATATAATAATATTAAAAATAGTACATACTTGTAATAGATAATAATAATAATTAATAGTACATATTTCATAAAGTAAATAAATAAATTTAAATAAATAAATTTATTAAATAATTATTAAATAAATAAATAAATTTAATTTATTACAATAAAATGAATGAAAACACACACGTCCTAGAATATTGCTGACATGTGAGCACTACGTGTTCACTATTATTGCTACTCAGTTTTAATCAATAAATACTGAAAATACCAGAACAGGCAAGAGCATGCAGTACAATCCAGTTAGCAGTCCTCCATAGTGTGACCCTGACGGCCAAAGCGCCAGCGACAGTGAGACCCATTCCTGACTAGTTTACTCTTAGGACTGCAGCTGGGGCCAAAGAATGTTATCTGGCACAAGATACCACATGTCCCCTTAAGTGAGTCAGGAATTATAAGCCTGTCAAGTTTTGTTTTACTAAAAATGCTTCACTCTGCAACAACCAACTTTTTATTATTTATTTTATTTCTTTTTATTATTTTTTTTTGGAATTCAATTTGCCAAGATTTAGCATAACACCCAGTGCTCATCCCGCCAAGTGCCCCCCTCAGTGCCCATCACCCAGTCACCCCAACCCCCTGTCCACCTCCCTTTCCACCACCCCTTGTTCATTTCCCAGAGTTAGGAGTCTCTCTCGTGTTTTGACAACCAACTTTTTAATAGGAAGAAAAGAATAGAGGATATTTAAAATTTAAGAACCACAATAACAAATGACTTTCAAAGAAGAATTTCACTTTAGGAACAGAAATAGAAGAGAGAATTATTTACGTGGAAACAATTTTCTTACTTTGCTAGTGACTTTATGAAATCCCATTGCCATATCTCTGAGCTATTTTCGATTTCTCCATCAAGTTCCCCTGTTTGTTACATCAGAGCTTGTTGCCATGGAGACGGCAGGGCTGGCACAGACTCACCAGCATGGACCATTTTCCAAACAACTAAGCGTCTATCCCTCCCATAAAAGCAATATATGCCTATCTCAGACATCCCTTGTGTTTGCATTCTGAGAAATAAAAATATATCTCACATTTTCCAAGGAATTGGGGCATTCGGTGGTATGAATTTCTTAATAAAAGGTGGACCTACTGCTACTTTGATTTATTTCAGCGTAAAGCTTGACTAACCACTATACTTATAGCACTTTTACAACTCACAAGATGATGATCGCATATGCTATGCCATTTGATCCACGCAGCCTCCAGTGACATGGGAGGACGTGATTTATCCTCCCCTCTCGATATGGGAGCACTGGCGGCCCCGAGAGACTAATCTGCTCAAACAAAAATGGCAGATACTGGACTCGCACCCAAGCCTCTTCAACTTACTGCGCCTCCCCTACCGCGGAGCACGGTGCTACCTTCAAAGCTAGTAGTTACTTAGAGTTCTCTGACCATCATCTTTACCTTCCCCCACCTCCTAACTTTTTTTGACCGGTCACGTCAAACAGTGTTTCAAGGATTATTTATGTATTTCAAGGACTATTTATGTATGTATTATTTAGTTATCACATGGAGGTGAACGAGGAAGTCCTAACTGCTGGGAAAGCAACACATTACATTCAAATATATTTGTAGTATATTTTCCTTAACTGTTTGCTGCTAAGTACTTCAAGGAAAGCAGAAAAGCTGACTTAGAAACCAAAAGCTTTAATAAAAGTATAAGCAAGCTACACTCTAAGCTGAACTTGACTTATCCATAGCTTTATCTCCAACACCTAACGTGGTGCCTGGCTTGGAGCAAATGCCCAATACATATTTGTTGAGCACTAGGTTTGTCACCATTAATGCTTCTCACACACACACACACACACACACACATAGTTTATTTATATAATATGCCCATTACATGTTATATGTGCATTTCTACAGCTCTAAGTCCTAAAGAAAGAAGTGATTCTATATGTTTGAAAGTGAAGTTCTAAGCAATGTATGTAAGTCCAGGGCTAGGTTGTTCAGCAGGCTTCAGCTAGCCTGTTTGGTTAGAAAATCGGCAGAGAAACATCACTGAGAGACTTATATACAGCGGAATATTTGCTTGTTGCAGACTTTCATACCTCCTTCTGTGTCTTTTCCCTTTCTGTACTTCTTATCTGTGCTTCATGATCCATTAGTACATTGAATTGCTGCTGGAAAAAGCTGTTTATAACTATATCAGAGTAAAAAAAACTTAGGTCAGCCATTAACTTGGTTTTAAGGAGGACATTAGATGAGAGACCAGGTTTGCCCTGGCCCGTTTAGGGGAAGGAGGAGATGGGTGGAGATTCAACCTTACAACAAAAATAATATCAGAGAAAAAATATTTAAGATAGGAGAGGAAAAGAAATGTGAGAGATCAAGAGGCAAGAACATAGTCGTATTGAAGCAAAGCTAGTGAATGACTCCTGGTGCATGTTTTGAATGGCTCTGCTAAATGTTGACAACATACAATTTTTAAGTCCAGACTAAAATCAGTTTGATTTCCAATTCTGTGTTTGGCTTGTTACTTTCTCTTATTTCTGTCCATGTGCTCCATTTGTTTCCCTCTAATCAGGAAGGCAAGCGTACTGGTTAGCTGGTGCAGGGTGACTCCAGCTATTTTTTTTTTTTTATGATAGTCACAGAGAGAGAAAGAAAGAGAGGCAGAGACATAGGCAGAGGGAGAAGCAGGCTCCATGCACCGGGAGCCCGATGTGGGATTCGATCCCGGGTCTCCAGGATCGTCCCCTGGGCCAAAGGCAGGTGCCAAACCGCTGCGCCACCCAGGGATCCCGACTCCAGCTATTTTAAAAGAGAAGAGCCAACAGGGAGCAGACCTAACACAGGACCCCCTAACAGCCACCCTCTGCTTAAAGGCTTTCCCGGCCTGTGAGCCCATGCTCAGTGCTTGGCTAATACGAGCACATTCCTTTTGTATACTGGCATATTTTAAGCTTTTCGTATCAGTTTTTATTTGATCCTTTTGAAAATCTGTGAGGCCAACACAGCAAGGAAACATTACCTTCCTTTTACAGATGAATAAACTGAAGACCTCCAACGTGACATAATGTGTTCAAATTGCCACTAATAAGTATCAGAGTCAGGTAAAACCAAAGTGTCCCTGCCTACATTCTCCTGGGTAAGTGGAGGTGAGCAGAGTAGTGGCCAGACCTGTTTAACAAACCGTTAACAGACTGTTTGGAATATGACAGGATAAAGCATAAAGAAATCAGTGTGTCGCCTCCAGTTATGCTAATTGGTTTTTATTCATTTATTTTACATGAAACACACAGGCCACCATATTACATATACAGGGGGATGTAGTGAGGCTGGCACGTGGCTCCTACCAAGGAGGCTATGAACGTGTGTCCGAGGTAGATGGAAATGTGGGAGGGCAACACTGTGCTTCGGAGGCCCTGGGAAGCTGAGGGCTTGAGGCCACCTTTTGCATGGGGACTGTATAAGAAATACTGTGAGACATGGGTTCCACGTTCAAAGAAATCTTGTGTTTTTCTTGAATAGACTTTTGTGGGTTCTGAATTCTTTCTTCTCTCAAAAAAAAAAAAAAAAAAAAAGAACCCTCATAATGTAAATGTCAGGTTTAATCCGATCGGTAGTGAAATGGAACAGAGAGGCCTGGCAAAAGTTGGTCAAAACAGGCTTTTCATGGGACGTGCTGTTGGGCGAGGTTCGGCGGCCTCAGGGGAGGGAGGGGGGGGGGAGTCGGCCCGGGGCAACTGCAGGGGGGTCTATAAGGAGTTTTTTGGGGGAAGATGGGGGCGGGGCCGCATTCCACTTAGGGCCAGGGTCACAGGTCTTTGTAAGCTCATTTAGGGTAGGGAGACAGGGCAGTGTTGGCAGGAGGTTGCTGGCTTGGGGTTGGCCGTTTTGAGGTCCCCAGTCTCACCAGCCCAACAGTAAATACTTTTTTAAAATTTGACCTTAAATGGTATATGTTGCTAACCCATGTGATGCTAACCCCTAGAGGCTAGAGACTCCAGACATCAGCAGATGTTCATATTGTAATACAGGGATTGGTTCTTCTAGATTTTAGGGCTCAAGGCCTTAAAAATAATATATTTACCTCCTAGAGAATGACATGCCACATTTTATCTTAAATAAGATGAAGAGCCAATAATTAGAGTTGTTGAGAAGAGTTTAAAAGGGATTAAAACAGAAGTATAATTTTTTCTTGTCTTCTTTGTCTTTGTTTCTCGGCTACTGAACATATACACTTTCAGTTATTTAACACATTCTGTTGGACATAAGGGAGGCTGAATATGAGTTGGTAGAACTGGTCAGGTTTATGCAAATCTATATCCACTAGTGGGAAAAAGAAAGGGAGACAAAAGTTTGGTGTACATATCTAGTGATGTACATGTCATGTAAATTTTGTATATAATGGATAGTGCGTTTAGTTCACATTTTCAATTTTCCTACTGTCCTTTTTGCAAAATGTAAAATTACATTGGAAACTACAAAGGTACCCTGAAGTCTTTCTATTAAATTGCTAAAAGCTTATGTACATCTGGAGAAAGTATAGTTAATTCTGGTAACACCGATTCAAAATAGAAACCAACCAACCAACCAAAGAAGGAAACAGGGCATAAGCCGCCAAAGAAGATGAAGATTTAGTGACTACTGTGAAAATCTTTCTTTGTTATTAAAAAATACTTTATTAGGCAATAGGAATAACATATAATAACATTTACTATAAGCCAAGTGTTTGTATGAATTATTTTAATTTTTCATGACTACCTTATAAGATATCTACTACCAGTATTCCTATTTAGAAGATGGAAAAAGAAGATCTGAGTGTTTAGGTAACTTGACCAACTTTACAGCTAAATCCCACATCTCTGGCCTACCTCACTGTCTTGAAACACAAGAAACAAAAAGTGTTGTTGACAATGTGGAGAAAATGGAACTCTTGTGCACTACTGGTGGGAATGCAAACTGGTACAGCCACTAGGGAAAACAGTGTGGATGTTCCTCAAAAAAATGAAAAAATAGAACTACCATATGAGCCAGTAATTCCACCACTATTTACCCAAAGAATGCAAAAACGCTCATTCAAAAAGATATACCTACCCCTGTGTTTCCTGTAGCACTATTTACAACAGCCAAACAAAGGACACAACCCAAGTGTCCACTGACTGATGGACGGATGAAGAAGAGGGGGCATATGTATACAATGGAATATTACTCAGCCATAAAAAAAGAATGAAATCTTGCCTTTTGCAACAACATAGATGGACCCAGTCAGTCTCTGACTGACTTATTTGGTTGCCAAATAAGTCAGTCAGAGAAAGATAAATACTACATGCTTTTACTCACACATAGAATTTAATAAAACAGACAAATAAACAAAGAAGAGACAACCAAAAAGAGAGACTTGGCTATAGAGAACATACCGGTGGTTACCAGAGGAAGTGGGTGGGGTGATGAGCGAAATAAATTAGCAGGATTAACAGTAAGTTGACACTAATTGTGATGAACAGTGAGTAATGTATAAAATTGTTGGATCACTAGATTATATGCCTGAAACTAACAGAACACTGTAGGGCAACTACATAGAAATTTAAAGAAAAAGAAAGAAGGCAGGTTACCTTCAACACAGGTTACTCTCAGTAGGAACATGGAAGCTGGAAGAACATACAAGGACACTGCCCAAGTCCTTGAATGAAGTGCAGTTACTTACAAGACCGTGAATCAGTTCACAAGAAAATAATGTCGCGTGGACGAATCCAAACACAGAAGAACATATACTGCATGTTTTCATTTGTAAAAACGCAAACTAGGAAAAGCCAACCCATAAGGGTAGAGGTGAGAACCGTGGTTATCTCCGGGGAGCAGGACGGTGTGCAGAGCCGAGGAAGCACAGGAAGGTTCCTATGATGCTGGTAATATTCTGCTCCTTGACCTGGGTTGTGGCTTCTTGGATAAGCTCCCTTTGTGATAATTTATTGATCTGTACTCATGATTCAGTATTTTCCTGTATGAGTGTTTTTTTCTCCCCTTCCTATTTCCTGCTTCCTGGAATGCAGTTGTCATCCGTAAATCTCCAGAAGCCACTTGAGTCCTTGAGGAAGAAGGCAACACACTAGCATGGCAAAGCAGTGATTTAAAAAGTATAGGACCCCACGTACTTGATGGAACTTCCAATTCAACCTGGGTAGTCCATCTCTCAAACTCATTTACCTGAAGGGAAATAAACCTACTATCTGTTTAAGTCGATCTCCTTTTGTATTTTCATTTTATATACGACCAAGCCTAATCCTAACAGATACAACTGATCCGGCACTCTTACACCATGATACCTGTTTCTCCTTTCCCCATTTTTCCAATTTAGTTACATCTCAATTTTTCATTAAGTCAGTACCAGCATTTACATTATCATTACTATAGAAATAATAAAATAAAATGCACTTCATTCTCCATGGCACGGCGCAAGCTGCGGTATTTGTTCACTTCCTCTCTGGCCATACTAATGCCTCAGCAGTTGTCCTTTATCTTGGTTCTTTAGTTATGGTGTTCCGGTAAAGAACCATAATTTCAGTGCCTAGAAACTGCTGGACTGTAGGTTTACCAATGGCACTGACTGAATAGTAAAGAAATAGGCAATTGGACTTTAGGAACTTATCATGGTAGTCCAAGTACGGTCAGGGTTCCCTTGTGTACCCTTTAGGCTGCCTGTTTATTGAAAAGTAATTTATCATAAAGCATGTTTGACAGTAATACACTGGTGTTTATAAGGATTTGAATAAGAAAAAGTCTTTTACATCCAAAACAAAGATCGTCAAAATCATGATATGTCAAAATTGCCTTCAATAAAAAAATATTGAAAATGTTATAGTACAGTATTTAAGAACTTGAAAAACGTTGCATATATGCATTTAAGTAGAAGGAAGAAAATGATAACACAAAAAATTTTATTAAAAAAACTGGAAGACTATATTCCTAAAACATTAATGATAATTCTCTGATTTATAAATTATAGTTAACTTTTATTTCCTTGTTAATGCTTTTTAATGTTTTCCATTGTTTTACAGTCATGGTTCTCCCATTTTAAAGCAGGAGAATATATTATTACAGAAAACTGGGTGGAAATTATGAAGAAAGTTCTCAATGCTAACAAAATAACGTCGGATTCCCTGGCAAAACAAGAGTGAAGGCTGAAACAGTTCTCCTACATATCTCGGTTATTTTATGTAATAATTAGAAAATGCCAAGGAAAAGCATTTAAATACTTGAAACCAAAGCAATCAGAATCTTAAACGCCAGGATGGAAATGCCCAATTAACTTAAAAAACAACAACAACAACAAAAAACTTCTCCATTGAATTTCATGTTATGATTAGAACAAATGCAACACTCATTGTGTGCCCGGATTTTAAAAGACATAATGCTGCATCCCAAACCATAAAAACAGTTTTAATTCAAATTAATTTGCATAAGTACATGCAGTAAATATCAGCTGAAAGACATTGAGAAGAAAACACGTAGACTATGTGTTAGGTTGAATGGCAAGATTTCTAGAGGTATTTTGCACAGTTTACTATAAATATCCATAATAATGTAATTCCCACATATTTACTAAGTAAAGCATTATGCCGGTCCCTGTGGAAAATGCCAAGCTGCATAGCCTCCACTCTAGAGACACTGACAATCTCCTAAGGAAAATAAACACAACTAATCATGTGCAAGGCTGCCTGGGAGGTGATAAGAGAAGTAGAAGCATCGTTCTATAGGAGCTAGACGGGAAGAACAACCTTTGTCTTCATTAATCATCTGAAATAAGAGATGAACTTCTCAACCAACGTTGGCTGATGATTCCAAATTGGCGGTTGTTAAACAAACCTAGTGTGGAAAGAAAGATGATTTAAATTTCCCAAAGGAGTCTGGAAATGGGAACAGAAATTAAAATAAGAGTCGATTTGGAAAAAACTAACAGAGGGGTTGGTGGTGGTGGAGAGGACACAGGGACGTCTAACACACAGTCCCTCAAGAGCGTTGGGCTCCCAGGGGGCGGATCCCTAGAACACAGCCCTACCTCAAACCCAGGTGTGACTAGATCACACACCACACACTGTTGCAGCTCGTGTTACAGCCCAGAGCCGGTGTTCACCCGTGAAGGTGAAAGGGCCTCCAGGAGACAGCAGGAAGAGATTTGTTAGTGAAAACACGGCTAGAAAAACATCACAACGCCTCAGGAAAAGACCATAACCACCAAGATAACCAAGACAATGGTACCATTTAAATAAAAACAAGGTGTAAGCATAACGGAAAGAAGAAGTTGCCAAAGGCGGAATTAGATGGGGAAGAAAAGAAACCAACGGATGCTATTACGCCCTCGGCTGAGACAATACCAAAGCCACATCCCGCAACACCCGCAACACCCGCAACACGGTTGATCTAGGAACGGCTGCTTTACTAATTATTGATGAAGTTGGACTGCTGTTGAGCCAATCAAATCAAGGACAGAATAAACCAAGAAATAAAAAATAAACCAAAAAATAAAAATTCAAAAAATTTTAAAAAATAATTAAAAAATTTAAAAAAGAACTTAACTGTATTCTTGCTACTGAACTGTTTTTTTTAAAGACCCACATTTAATAGTATCGAATTAAGTAAAGTTTTGATTCTAAGTCAGGAAGCTATCTGAAGTAATAAAGAGTAAGCTGTCTGTAATCATGGCACCCAAGAATATCTGGAATAGTTCTTGGCTGGTAAGTAGATTTTTTCCTCAACACTCATTTCTCGGTGCTTCTATTGCACGGCCACCAGCTTCTAGGTCTGGTGAGCGTCCTCACGAAGGCGTCGGCTGGGAGTAGCTTGATCTCTGGCCAGGTCAGAGGGAACCCAAGCACTGCGTCTTCCTAACTGGGAGGTTTTTTCTTCTGTTTTCCCCCTAACCATCTATATTACACTCTCCTCTGTATTACACTTTTTTTTATACATTTATTTTTTATTGGTGTTCAATTTGCCAACATACAGAATAACACCCAGTGCTCATCCCGTCAAGTGCCCCCCTCAGTGCCCGTCACCCAGTCACCCCCACCCCCGCCCACCTCCCCTTCCACCCCCCCCCCAGTTCGTTTCCCAGAATTAGGAGTCTCTCATGTTCTGTCTCCCTCCCTGATATTTCCCACTCATTTTCTCTCCTTTCCCCTATATTACACTTTTTTTACTTTTTTATTGCAAATTAGTATTAGCCTCACTACCATGTATCATTTAGGAAGAAAAGGTCAAACTGATGCTTGAGATGTAAACATCTTTATGGTCACGTCATATGGCCAGTTTAAAGTTGTCTTCGATTCACTTGGCCTGAACAATTACCTTAGTTCAACGGCCCGTGCACATCGTCACAGGTTTGTCAAAACTGTAGAACTTTCTGTCTAATAGGAAGAGTTAACCCCGATAGAAACTATGCAGTTTGATTAGTAACAACGTATTGACATCGGTTCACTGATGACAGCGCGGGGAGCACACTTCGTGTGAGAGGTTAGTGCCAGCAGACGTCATGCGCACGGGAGAGCAGGCCCTCGGGGACGCCCTGCGCTATGCGCTCAACTTACAGGCTTAAAGCTGGTCTATAAACAGTCCATCAATTTTTAAAAAATAAAAGTAAGCTCCCTGAAAATAGCATTCAATAAAATACTCTTGGGCTGTTCCCTGAGCCCATTCAGCAAAAGAGAGAGCTTTATAAGGCAAACTTGAGGTAGTGTCCAAGTTTGAGAAAGATGAAGGCATCTAACCCCCCCACCTGCGGTACCAACCTCAGGCCACCAGGACCGGGACTCTGAAGCACCAGGTGAGGTTCACTGCAGCTGCCTAATTCTAGCTAAAGTAGGACTGACTAGCTCTTTTGTCCTGGATTCCCAGGGATCATCCAGGATCAGGTCCGTTTGGTGTTTCTAAAGTCTTCTCCTTATTTTAGAAGAATCTGAAGGACCTTCCTACCTCCTGCTTCTGATGTATTTTTTTCACGTTGCTCATACCTGAACCCCTGATTCTGCTTCCTTGCCTCGGGCGCCTCAGCACCAGACCTGCAGAGCACGCTTTCCATGGGGCACGTTCTGTAGTCATGAGATGGTTCAGGGCGCAACAGTACCACCAGTTTATAACAGTACTTTCAGTTTATAGCCCGTCTTTTTTAACGTTTCTGAACTATCCTGCAAATAACTAATGGTCTACATAGATGAGAATATAGTCACACTCCACATTTTAACAACTTTGCAATAACGTAAAAACTTACTAGCTTAATTTCTATTAGGTCAGACAGTAAGACACAATTTTATTTTTTATTTTTTATTTTTTTTATTTTTTATTTTTTTACACTTTTTAAAAAAACAAAACTGGTGGGAAACGATACAGGTTTCTTAAGCAGACACAAGACCTCAATTAAAATGAGAAGTCTTTACAAGATTATCGACTATGTGTAGTTAGAATAGATACAGCAGATGCTAATCTATTCCCAGACGCTGGATCCTAGAGTACCACTTTGCTGAAAGGAAGACCATACTGGGTGCCGTTAAATAATCACTTGGTTGAAATAATACCATAAAAAGGGCTAAACCAACCAAGAGAACTCTAGAAACAAAGCGCAGATAGTGAAGTAACGCCAGAGAACACTGGTTTAGAACGTGTCCTAGCGATTCACGAGGTCGGTGCCCGTGGGCTGGAGGACCAAATTAGTATTGCAAATTAGTATTAGCAAAGAGACACTGTAGTCTCCACCGTTGTTGAAGCTCAGCCTTTTCTTAGACCTCCTAATGTTTTCTTTTCCAAACTTGAGTGTTTTCTCCTCGTTCTTTGTATTATGCTTGCTGATGCTTCCGGTTTTTAATATCACAAATCGTTACAAATTTCCATCATACTTGCTCTGAGTTTGAAATCTTTTTAATCAGCCCAGAGTTTGAACATGTTTCAGCATATCATTTGTTAATACCTTATTTCCTATGAAATAACCCTCAAGGAATTACTACCTCCGATAATAGAAATAAATCTGTCGGCTGACGCCACTGGTTATTTTAATAACTGACTAGATTGCGAAAAGCCATTGACTTCATTTCAGGCCTTTATCTCAGACTGTGATGAGCTCTTAGGTAACTGTTGGCCAGACTGTCACTGTCATGACCAAGGGGTTTTCATGGTGGGACTGCTATTATGTCCAGGACCATACTATTTCTATGTCTAATTGTTGAGGATTTTAGAAAATATGTCTTCGCTCTCCAACACACCAAGCCAAAAAGCACGCGTTCATTCACTACACAATACTAAGAGTCGATACACAAAGGTAGGACAGAGAAAACTCTATTTTCTGAAGAACTGACCAAGGGAGTGTCCTGGGCCATCTACTCCTCTGTTCACTATGTGGACTGTATACACCGGCCCCAGCGTGAGTTCACTGATGCTCCCTGGCTATCCAAACATCAGGAGAGAGGAGAGAGTCAGGCAAGGTGTCGGACTCCGAAGGCTGAAGCCGACAAACAGAAAAAATTCCCAGGCGCTTCGCTCTGCTAATGTTAGTTTTAAGATCAACACCACAGTGGAAACTCTTTTCCACTTCAATCCCTTCCTTTTCCTCAGAGGATGCACAGGTCTTTACTAATATAATCTTTATTTACCAGCTGCAGTATCCATTTTGCAAATCCTTCCCTGTTGAAATATAATACCAGGGAGAAAAATATTGAGGAAACGCCGACAATCAGTTAATAGTCCATGTTTTCTTGAAAGCAGCATGAGATTCACCATCTGTGAATGTTAGAGGAAGATACAAAAATAAAGTCACCAGGCCATCAACTGAGGCTACTGGAAAACTTGTTAATTGTCGGATTAGCGATGACAAGATCGAGTAGTAATAAGCTTCTATCTTCTTAGTCCTAAGATGTTGATCTGACTCCCTCACTTCTTGACTTATAGAGGCGAGAGGCCCTGTGCCTGTAGCGTAAGCTTCCATCTGGAGGTTAGGAGGATAATTAAACATGAGTAAGAGTCTAACTTTGATTACTAAAGCCCCATATTTCTAGTTCTCACATTGATTAAAGAAACAAAGCAAAACAGTGCTTGCCAGAGAAAAATCCCACTTGCTCCACTAATAGGCTGAACCATAGGGAATTGTAAATATTCAACCATTTTTACCTGCAAGAATGGAAATTTCCTATAGTCCAATCTAACAGGTGATAGCAATTTTTCTATGAATTATACCTTTTGTTTAACATGAGACTTTTCTAAATTCCGATGCAAAAGCTTTCTCCAACTGAGAATTCCTGAGTGCTTTGCCAAATCCTTTTGATTCCCCCAAAGTCTTCATCCTATTTCCCAAAATAGGAAATAGACCTCTTTGTGGTCATGGGAATGTAATTTGTGAATAAAGTGAACTTTAGACACGTCTTTTTTTTTTTTTTCCTAGAATGTTGCAAGAGCTTTGTTGTGAGAAGCCCAGGACTACCAAAGCAAAGCCAAAAGGCCACATGCCTTGTATACATTGAATTAAATTCAGCAGTTCACCAGAGGCTCTCGTGGCAAACTGCATTTGCCGAACTCTCTATGAGTCTGGAAAAGGGAAAGGATAAATTGAATGGGAGGAAAGTTTGAAATAGGTGCATCGTTTGTACCAATGCTATTTTGTGTGTGTGTGTGTGTGTGTGTGTGTGTGTGTGTGTAACACCCTCACAGGGGTGCAGTACTGATGTCTCTTAGATAACTTGAATGGCTGAAGACAATACAGTATTGGGATGAAGTGGAATCAGAGGCAATGATTAAAATCTCTGCACACATAATGCTCACTTGGTGGTAGTAGCGGAACGGAAGTCTACGTGTTTTGATATATGGATTTTTAATGATTATTCAGGCATGGCAAGGCCAGCACGGGGATGTGGGCTCTGGCTTGGTTAGTTTGCAACGGAAAAGTGTGCTGGTAAGCAAGTTACTTACTATCTCTAGAAGTTGGCTAGCTCTGTAAGGTGCAGCCTCTCCAGGGTCAAGAGGGCTCCAGATGTCAAAGCATCAGAATACAGAAAATAAAACACAGAATCAGAATACAGAAAAAAAAAAAACCCACAGAGTTAATACCTGATCTTGCCCAGTAGACTCCCTAGGTGTCAAGAGTCATAGGTTCCTATCACAGCTCTGTCAGTAATTATTTATGCGATCTTAAAAGGTCACTTCTCTAGCCTTTAATTCTTCCAATGGTGAATTAAACACTGTTTGACTAGATAAATCTTTAATATGTTTAGGTACATATTTAACATTCCTTAACCTATGATCACAGGTCAAAAAGGAGATGCTTATTACATTCGACAAGATAACACTCTTGCTCAGGACAAGAATTCAGACTATAAATCCCCAGTAAATCTGGTCTGATATGGGAAAATCACATTGAATACATCTGGGTTTTTTTTTTTTTGTATTATTGGTGTTTTGTTGTTGTTGTTGTTGTTGTTTTAGTCAATCTCAAAGTAGACAGGTTGCTCCTGCAACATGCAGCTTACAAGCACTGCAACGCAAAAGCTAGAGTAACTGCTTCTCTCAAGGCTTCCTCTAATCAAAATGAACTTGACGGGTTTGTGGGCACCGCCAGGTCTGGGCCTCCTTCAGCACCACTATCCCATGTTCCCTGATCACTGACATAAATAAACAGCAAATATAGTTTATCTTCCTCTTATTCAGCTTTTATATAGCAACAAGGATACGGTTGCTAATAAACCCCAAAACCAGTAACTAATAAATTCATGCATAGCTGCTGGTAACTAGCCTAGCAATAAAGTGTCTTAAAGCAAAATACAAATGTAGATTTGAAATTGTGAGACGGAATTCAGAATTGTTCTCAGCCACAGGGACCCGTCCGACTGCACTCTGTGTCATCCCTGAAATGACATTTTCCTCAAGACTCTGCCTCAGTGCCTCTGTCACGTTAACCCAGCTTTGTGATCCTTCGGGGAACATACACACTTCTGGTAGTTCTGGTAGTTCTGGTAGTTCTGGTAGGAGGAAGTAGTAACCCTTCCTCCTCCCACTCCCAACAGAAACCCCTCAGATTAGACATGATATTCAACTTCTTTAGGTTTTGGTTGTCTATAAGCACGTTTTTGAAATAGAAAGGTCCCAGTGGGGTGTGTGCATGTGTGTGTGTAGGGTTAAGGGGCAGCCGTGGGCAGGGGTTGGTCACAAACAGCATCAGATCACACAACAGCATATATAATATGATCATATTTCTGTAAGACAATAGTGGATATATTGAAGAGTCTGAAAAAATACAGAAATTGGCTTTTAGTGATGAGATTGTGATGATTTTTAATTTTCTTTCATATGTTTTGTATTTTCTGAATTATTTGAAATGAATGTATATACACATTCCTTTTATAGCAAAAAAAAATGAAGTTATTTCTACTTGCAAAACCAGTATTCCTCCATTTAGAGAACTTATTGTGAAGACATTATTTACTATTATAAAACTCGGGTCAAACGTAACACGTTCACTTTCTTGGAGATAGGAGATCACCGTAGATCACTGTGCCCCCCCCTACTTTATGTAGGACGTTCAGTCCCTAATTATTAAATCTCCGGCATGTGGATAATACTGAAGGCAACAAAACTAGACGTTATGATGGAGATTGTTCTTGGTCCCAGCTTTGCAAAGCAGTCCCGTATTCCTCGGGCCACAAGAGGTGAACTAAACAGAGAGAATTTCAGAATTAACATAATTCATCAGCCACTGCCAAGGTCTCCGTTCAAAAGGTTCCTCAGCCCTCAGCCCCTCGGGGCTCACTCTAGAAGGCCACTGGGTTTGATGCTTGTATTTACCAGCTTCGTTTGTTTGACTAGAGAACCATAGTAAGGAGGTCATGGTCCCGAGAACATTCCGTTCGCTGGGTAACTCTGCAGCCCCAGATTGTGCTGCACCCAGCGAGCCCTTCTGCACACCCCGGGCTCACAAACAGGAGCCCGGGACTAACGGCCCACAAATCTGTAACCACTACTTTCATGTACCTTAAAGTTTGCTCCTGTACTCATGGGTCCAACGAATACTCCTGCGACAACAGCTTTAACTACAAATAGTGGGAACGCTAAGGCGGGGTTAAACTATAGAGAAATCATTCTAGGCTTTTAAGGAAACCATCCGAACGCCCCTGCGGAAAGATCCGGGGACGCTTGTGAGGCCCAACAACCTACACCACCTGATTCCAAAGATGCAAAATAACTTGTGAGCTTGATGCTTTGTATCCCTCCTAGCCTCAAAGTCCTAGAAGGGGTACGTAAAATTTGAAAAGTCAGAGAATAAAGTAAGGTCCTGAAGGGGCAGTCTTCATTTGACGTCCCTGTGCCCTTCCCCAGTTGTTACCTATGTTAGATTCTGCTGTTCTCATTTACTTCCGTGGGTTGTTATAAAAGAAAAGATGGGAGAAATGACTTTAAATTGGAAAGTTTTGCAAGGAGCCATATTAGAGTAGCCCTCATTGCCTACAACACAGCCAACTTTCAAAGTCTGTATTTTAACTGTGAAGCATGTCAAGAACATATATCACAAGTATTTGACCAAATGTGCTTAGAATTGAAATTATTTTCACTAATTAATTTTACTTTGAAATTCCCAGTCAAAGCTTAATGTCACAGATGAAAACATTTTTAAATTCACTGATCTAGATAATTCTATTTTAAGTGAGTATTATTAGCCCTAGTCCAAAAATGAGTCAACTGAATGGCCTTAAAAGGATGCATTTTGATAGACGGAGCCAAGGCTGTAACGCAGGTGTGATGATTCATAGGCCACAGTCCTCAGTTTTATCTACTCAGTATTTTTATAAGCTCTAAGATGAAAGGTCTTATATCTTCGCCTAGGGAGGTCACCTACGGCATAATATTATCAGATGGAATGAAGAGGTCATTGACTGGTAGGTTGATAATTAAACTTGAGGTCTCTGCCAATGAATTCAATTTATGAAGTATAGTATCATCACGGAGTAAGATCATTATCTATAAAGTAAAAAGGTGAACTTTTTAATGAGAATTGTTTGGACAGTAAACTGGCTGACCAGATTACATAAGACGCCTGAAAAGATTATAACTAACGTAAAATTAATGATCCTTGGTAGAGTCATCACTTACGTTCTTCATCAAAAGATGCAAAATGGTGACATGACTTCATTTTTTAAATTTATGTGACATAAGAGCTACCCTCTTAAGTTTCTAAGTGCACAGTACTGTGTTGCTGACGCCAAGCGCAGTGCGTCCTGCAGGCATCCAGACGCCTTATGACCTAAGTAGCTAAGACTTTATGTGCCGAGCAGCTACTCCCACCTGCACCTTCCCCTGGCAGCCGCCACGCTGCTCCCCCGTCTGAGTTCCACCACACGAGGTACCTCATCTACACAGCCCTGCATCGGATCTGGCCTGTGATGGCCTCGTTTCCCTTAGCCAAGCGTCCCCAAGGTTTCAGGTGTTGTCCCTCCTGTGTTCACTGCGGCGCCATTCGTGCTAGCCGCACCTGCAAGCAACCTGAACGTCCACGGACAGATAAATGCATGAAGAACATGTGTTATATTCACACAGCAGAATATTATTCAGCTTTACAAAAGGCACGTCTTTATTTTTAACTTTGACTTTTTATTGTGGAAAATTCCAAAGCACGGGGCGGGATGAGTCCCTGCGCTCACAGCACCCTGACTCCGCAGTCACCACCCGCAGCCAAGACCGTCTCCTCTCTCCCTTTCCGACTGGAAGCCAGTCCAGGTGTCTCAGGATCGGCCCACAGCCAGGTCACACGGGTGCCCAAGAGGCGAGGCACGGGCTATCCACATGGCAATGCTACCATCCAACAGCTAAAAGATGAGATGACCAATGCTCCATATCATCAGTATCTCGGAAGTTTCACATTTCCAATTATTTATAGATATGTCTTAGCTGCTACTCTGAATCAGAGTCCAACTGCGTTTGGATTCGTGTTCCTCTGGACTCCACAGTCCTTAAATTGGTAACTGGAGCACCTCTGCAGGTCCTGCTCACACCGCAGCACTTACCTGTCTATCGCACACTGTTCCACCAAGCGCTATCTCTGGTTCTTCGACTCTCAGGCCGCAATGAACGTCCCCCTTGTGGTAGTTGAGCTAATGGCCCCCAAAGACCCACATCTCAATCCCTGAAACAGTGAATATGTTACCTTGTATATGAAAGGGGAATTTAGTTTGTGAATCAACTGACTTTAAAATAGAGACATTATCCTGGATTATCCAAGTGAGCTCAAGGTGATCACCAGAGTCCTTACATGTAAAAGAGGAAAGCACAAAGTAGATCAGAGTGATGTGACGTGAGAAGAACCTGACTCATCGTTTCTGGTTTGGAAGATGGAGAAAGGAGGCCACCAGCCAAAGAATGAGGACAGCCTCTTAAAGATGGAAAACTGCAAGGAAACAGATTTTCCCAGAGAGCCTCCTGCAAGGAACATACACCTGCCGACACCCTGATTGTGGCCCTTGAGTCCTGGTTGGACTTCTAACCTAGAGAACTATAAAATAATATATTGTGTGGCTTTAAGCTACTAAATTTGTGGTAATTTGTTACAGCAGTCATAAAAACCTAACATACCATTCCTTTTGCTCACATGGTATTTTGCGCCACTATTTAGTTGGCGGTAGGTGCCTCGGAGTAAGATTATACCTGGATTCAAATGTCTGCTCTGCGTTCTATTTTTTTTAATAATAAATTTATTTTTTATTGGTGTTCAATTTGCCAACATACAGAATAACACCCAGTGCTCATCCCGTCAAGTGCCCCCCTCAGTGCTCTGCTCTGCGTTCTAAACTGTATGGTCTTTGGCAATTAAGGCCAAAGGGCACCTGGGTGGCTCAGTTGGTTAGGCAACCAGCTTGATTTTGGCTCAGGTCACGATCCCAAGGTCATGAGATGAAGCTCCATGTGGCGCCTACTGAGGAGTCTCTCTCTTCCTCTGCCCTGCCCGCCAACTCTCTCTCTAAACAAACAAAAAACAAGCAAACAAAACCTTACTTAACCTCACTTTACCTCAGATCATCTGTTTACAGCCTTCCGTGGCATTCAGCTCCTATGAGGTATCTATCACAATTATAATGAAATAATCAATTGAGTTTCTGTCATAAGGTTGTGGTGTCCCCAAGGGAAAGAGCCCTATTTTGCTAATTACTTATATCCTTAGCATAAAGTCCCGGGCTAAGCAAAACCAGACCTTTGCCAATTGAATGAATTTGATTAAAAGCACCACCTTGGGTGTGATGTAGATAATACTGCCCAAAAAAATATCAGTACATTCAGAGTGTACAAATGAATTTTGTACTTAAAAATTAAAATTTTGGACTTAAAGAGCCATGACTCAAGAGACTCTTTCCTTTTCAACCCCCGTTTTTAAAATTATTTTATTTTATCCCCTGGTCCCCTTGGCCCTACCTTTCCTAACAATGAGGCCTTCTCCTGGTAGGTTTATCTAGGACAGATGGAAGGGTATCTTCACCTTGATAAGCTCCCTGTGAGTCTAGGGTCAGATACTCATATTTACAAGTAAAAAAAAATATAAATTTGATGTGATAAGTTCTAGGGGACTGATTCAGGTCAATCAAACAAAAAGATCATTCATTAATTTATAATAAGAACTACTCCAGGGGCAAAAAAAGAAATTTTTTTCACACCGGATCACACCTTCGTTACCCAGTAGGAAAACTTACTAGGGAAAAGTGTTCTTGAGTTTTAAAAAAGTGAAGAAGACACAATTACTACGTACTTAACAACTTATAAATACTAGGCACATGTAAAGGGAACTCTAACAAGCAAGTAATACTCGTTAAAGAACGATTCTGAGTTTCATTTGAATGTATGCAGAATTTGTATTTGCTGGTTGCTGTTCAGGTATAAATAGTGAATAGATCATGTAAGTGTCTTGCATCCAGTCCCAAGGAAAAGAAAGAGGAAAAATCTCTTAAAGTTGGTAACATTGCCAACACTGTACAGTACATCTTGTCTCTACATCTTAAAGACCTTTCTTTCAATCAACACTCTTCAGCCGCTCTCTGGAAAGCTTTGTCATGAATGGATCCCTGCAGAGCTCTTGACACAAACATTATGGAGGTTGTTAGTATTTGAAAGACAGTCTGTAGAACATGCTAGTGATTCATTGCTCTAGATCCCTGGGAGTCTAGCCTTGAACTGAGCCCAACCTCCGAAATGCCACATTTTTGTGCCCAGGATATTTGGGTCCTTTTATTTATTTATTTATTTTGTTTAAAAGATAGTTTACTCTTTCTGGGGTGCCTATTTGGGTCCTTTTAGAAGCAGTTTGCTTGCACTGTGTTGGGTCTTTAGCAGCTACGAAGGTTGTCCATAGGAACGCAGCAGCGCCCTTCCTGAAAGAAAGTGGGAGATGCTGCCGCCTACACGGTTCACTATTCCTGCACAGTCACAAAGGCCCGAATTATCAATCCATAAAATAAGAGTCTGCCTCAGCCTCAAGCTTTATTATTAGCAAAAAGAAAAATCAAAGCAATAATAAAGACAGCATTAGGATCTACGAAAGCCCTGAACATCAGCCGCAGCTCTTCGAGGACCCTTTTCTGCACCTGCGTTCTTTGGTTTCAGAGTTATGCCACCTATTGGGTGTCAGCCAGACACAGGAAAACCAGTGAGTTTGGGATATCTTATATATTTCATTAATCACATAGACCCGTTCTAGGTACATAATTAAATCCTATTCTTCATCACAGCTATGGCACAGAATTACATAAATTTCAGATTTATTAATAAGAATCAAGCTAGCTAAACCATGTATAGCCTTCTAAAAGCATTCCCGTTAGGCTCTCCTTCGTCTGCTAGCTGTACGTTACAGAAGTCATTGTTTGCAAGAGTTCAGGTCAATCATATTCCCCAGGCAGCTCTGAGGAAAGAGGAAACTAGTTACAGACCCACTGTTAATGTTTCCTTCCCTGTTCCTATATAAGGATCCTTCTGATAAACAAACCTCTCAAAGAATTTAACAACAGGAAAAAAAAAAAAAGTCTCTCTCCTAAAAAGATGTCCCAAAAATAAATAAATAAAAATAGAACTATTACTTAAAAAAAAAAAAGATATGCTTACTTTTTCTTTCTTTCTTTTTTTTTTCTTTCTTTTTTTTAAGAGAAGGAGTGGGTAGGGACACAGTGAGAGGGAGAGAGAATCTTAAGCAGGCTCCACACCCAGTGCAAAACCCAACACGGGGCTCGATCTCACAACCCAGACCTGAGTCAAAATCAAGAGTTGGATGCTTAACCATCGAAGCCACTCAGACGTCCCAAGACGTGCTTACTTTTAAATGACAAGGAGAAACACATAGCTCAATATATTTCTGTCCTCTTTTTTGACTTTTGCCTGATACGACTACATAACTTATAAACTATTCATCTCCAAGGTATTACGTATAATTATCCTCAATCTCATACACCATTATGATTTTTTCTTTGTAAATGCGTCTTTTATCATAAGTGAATTCAAACCATCTTTGGAAGAAATATTTTATGAGTAGCTAAACGTTGTATACTTATCTAGAAAAAAAATCACGATTAGCTTCTGTTTTCCTTCAAGCTCTTGTAACTACAGTCGTCATCACTGACAAAAACAATTCATATAAAAATATTGCTTCCTTTGCACGTGTGCCTTTTTACCTTCTTACGCTTCCTAATCATAAACTACCTTTTATACACCCAGAGTCAGAGGTCACAGAACTTAACTTCCTGTTGCTGGATATTGTCCTTTCCCACCACCTTTCAGAAGACTAAAGCTCCCTGGATTAGCTGTACGACCCTGCACTTCACAGACCCGGGGCCTTAACCAGCTGTTGCCTGGTCAGTCCGAAGGTCCACAGCTCCTCAATGCTAAAAGGCACGAGGGAACAGGAACGCTGACCCGTGAGGCCGAGGAGCTGCTCATGGGCCAACAGCAGGACTATGACATCGAGAGGAATAAAGAGGGAAGGCTGTCGGTGAGGGCCACACAGAAAGAAGCGATAGTAGGAATAATCCTGTATTTTATGATTGGGCAAAGAGATTAAACAGAAGCGGTCCAGTTATCAGAAAACAAAAAAGAGACCAAGATTCATTCTAAGAATATAAGCTTTTTTCTCTCTGATTTAGGGAGTCCATGCATACCAGCATTCTAGGATACTGAGATTAAAGAGACTTTAGACATCATTTTATCCAACCTCTTTACTCAAAACCTTTTAAGATCAAATTGAGATGAAGAAAGACAATAGTGGCAAGGCAAATCTTCTTTTCCTTTACTTTCTAAATCTTTTATATTTCAATTTAGTTTTTTTTCTTTGCCTTATACATTCTTGAGGGTGAATTTATCAATCTTTCCCCTAATAATTTCAGGGAAAGTTTTTTATTTGTTTATTTTATTTATTTTTATTTTTTTCAAGGAAAGTTTTTTAGTCATAATTAGGAAAGTTTTTCCACGACCCAGCAATTGCACTGTTGGGGATTTACCCCAAAGATTCAGATGCAATGAAACGTCGGGACACCTGCACCCCGATGTTTCTATCAGCAATGGCTGCAATAGCCAAACTGTGGAAGGAGCCTCGGTGTCCATCGAAAGATGAATGGATAAAGAAGATGTGGTTTATGTATACAATGGAATATTACTCAGCAATTAGAAACGACAAATACCCACCATTTGCTTCTACGTGGATGGAACTGGAGGGTATTATGCTGAGTGAAATAAGTCAATCGGAGAAGGACAAACAGTGTATGTTCTCATTCATTTGGGGAATATAAATAATAGTGAAAGGGAATATAAAGGAAGGGAAAAGAAATGTTGGGAAATATCAGGAAGGGAGACAGAACATAAAGACTCCTAACTCGGGGAAACGAACTAAGGGTGGTGGAAGGGGAGGAGGGCGGGTGTTGGAGGGGAATGGGTGACGGGCACTGAGGTGGACACTTGACGGGATGAGCACTGGGTGTTTTTCTGTATGTTGGTAAATTGAACACCAATAAAAATTAATTAAAAAAAAAAGGAAAGTTTTTCCATTTCCAATTAATAGAGGAATTCCTTTTTTTAAGGTACATGTATAATTTTTTTTCATTTTCATTTTTTGAAAAACTGAGATCTCTGATCAACCAGAGGAGATTTTTTTATTCTTTTTTTTTTAAGGTTTTAAAATTTATTTTAGAGAGTGAGAGAGCATGCGCATGTGACGGGGACAGAGGGAGAGAGGGCATTGAAGCAGGCTCCCCCCCCTGAGCACAGGGCCCCACGTGGGGCTCCATCTCCCCACCCTGAGATCAGGACCCCAGTGGAAACCCAGAGTCAGACGCTTAACTGACTGACCCATTCAGGCACCCCAAGGAGTCTATTATTGTGTGTAGTTTAAGGTAAGGATCCAACTTAATTTTTTCCCATCATTTCTCCAGTTCACCCAACACAATTTGTTGAGTTATCTTTTCCCCAGTGATTTAAGAGGCATAAGTGATCTTGGGTTATTTGAGTCTCTTTGGGGGTTTCCCATTGTGCTCCTTTGGATCGTCAGTCCGTTTAGGTGCCAGTCCTCACTGCTTTAACTGGAGGCTACACAGTATGTTTTAGAATCTCTCATGCTGGCCTCCTCACAGCCTGTTGCCCTCTTCTTTCCTTGTTTTCCCCTTTAAAGCTATCAGAACTAAAAAAATAAATAAATAAAGCTATCAGAACTTGATTGATTTTTTTATATGAACGTCATATATTTATCTAACTCTGTTCTTTTAAAAACCTGGTATTTTTATCGGGGTCTTATTACTACCTTGGATAGAATTAACATCCTGATGATCTTTTCATCCTTTCTAAGAAAATGGAATACCTTTCCAGTTTGTTTAAATTATATTTCATTCGTGAGTACTTAATGTTTTCCTTGTACATTCTGTACAGTTGTTGGCTTTATATCTTCCTCTCCCGTTTTTTAGTTATGACATTTCTATCTATTCAGAGGATTTGGCATTTACATTCTAATCTTATCTTTGTTTTACTCTTAGATATACATACAATTAAATATATGCAACAATACACACTAGAAACATTTTGGCTAAAATTTTCTCCTGATTGGATGAAGACTGTTCTCTAAAATAGTTCTCAGGAAGAAAGAACTTGCGAATGCAATATTCTCTGAATTCTTACATGGTTAAAGTGGGTTTTCTATAGCTGTGAAAATTGAAGGACAGCATATAAAACTCCTGGACTACACATTCTCCCTCGAACCTCTTAAAAATGTTATTCTACTTTTATCTAATCTAGATATCTAGGATATCTAATATCCTACACAATTGTTGACAATTCCAGAGTTTTTGAATTTCTGAAATGTGGTTGTCTTTTACATCTTCAGTTAGTTGTTTAATTATATTAAATTCACTTTTCGATATTGCGTTACAATATTCCTTTGCTTTATGGCTTTGTCTCAAGGCAAGATAATTATTATCTTCCACAATTCTTCCCTTTCTTTTTCCTTTCTTTATTTTTTCTAACAAGGTAATAGTGCTCACCATCTCATTTAGAGCAGGATAAGAAATGTTTCACAATCAAAGTAAAAAGTTGTACAATCTCCCATTTTTACTGCATGGTAGCACTTTGCCTCTCATACAACTTGATTTTCTCTCCCTGGGACTCAGACATCTCTTTTCTATCAAATAAATCCTCTGGCTGATTGTCCATTACCTATTTTCAATTATTACTTCTAATGCTGCCTTCAGTATGAGAAATGATGAGAAATTGAGCATTTTCCCTTGGAGGATACAGCTTGACCCTATCTTACTAGCTGAGCTCTACATATCCAAAATCGATACCTCAGTTTCTTCCCACATTCCCTAAGTTTTAAAGAAAAATTAGAATGCTGTAAATAAATGTGGTACCAGATGCACTCCAGCAAATGATAGCTCTTAGAATAGCATCTGAAATGACAATATGTACTCACTTGGAATTCAGAAATGAAAATGTCCCAGTGCCTTGCTTCATTACTGAAGGGAATCAGCCTTAGAGCACCAGCAATTGCCTGTTCCCACCAGCTGACAATGAAATGAATACTCTGTAGGAGCTGAGATGATTGTGACATTAAGCTTAGCAGTCTCTCCATGATCCTGCAAGACTGCTACTGAATCTAAACTAAATCAGTTCTGAGAAGAGTCTGTACAGAACTTGTTCATCATTTAAAATCTGGAGGGGGAAAAATGACTGAAATCAAATGAGTTAGGAAAGATATTATCAACTAAGAGACAACTCAGGGATCTGTTTTAGATCAAACTGAGAAAATAGGTCAGAAACAGCCAAACAGCCTGAGGAGAGCTGACATCATTCACAAAAGCCTAAGAGATTGTTTTATTATTGTCATCAGTTGCAATGAGGATGATAATAACAGTGACCTGGTGTTCGGTGAACACAAAACAATGCAATATCAACACCGTTGGCCATAGAAAGAAAAGCATAATGTGGCTTCCCTGGCTGGTAAGCTTGACGTCTAGGTTACCTGGACTATGACCCATAGCAGAGACACCAAAGGAGTGAAGGGTAGATCCCGAGTTAGGGTGAGCATATAATATGACAGCACAGATGCAGACCTTTGCTCTTAATCCTCTTACCTATTCTCTTGCTCAGAAGGGTAATGAGTGAAAAGATAAGTCCTGGGGTATTAGGAGTGAGAGGTGCAAGGTCGGGGTGGGAGGAAGAGAGAAGAATATTAATATCTCTGGGTAAAGCTTTTTGAATATGTCTCACTTAAAATTCACAACAATGCCATCAGTTAGATACTCCGACTTCCACTCTACGTCGAAAGTGTTTGAGATTTGGAGAAATTAAAGTTGTCCAAGTGCCAGGCAAGGAGAGCAGAGTGCCACCTGGACGCCCAATGAGAAGAGACGTGACATCTGAGACGGAGGGCTTGAGGCGAAGCTGAGCAAAGAGATGAAATGGGAGACACTTGAGGATGGGATCGCCTGCATCGGGAACTTCCGCACCGATGTGCCCTGCCACAAGCCCTCCTTGTGCCTTAACGCAATTGGAGAGTATATGAAGATTGTGCATCACTGTAAGTGCACGCTATGGAGAATCTTGTTGCAGCTCTTATTCTTGCCTGAGAATGACTAGGCCCAGAAAGACGCAAGAGACTCTTCAAAGGTACATACGTGCAAGGTCTGTTTGTTAAGACCGAGTTTGGCTCCGGTAACTGATCTTCGGAGCCGAACTACAAAACCATTTGCAGAGCATGAAAACACTTCTTGTGGTCAGAAGGCACCTTATGTTTGAGGTATCCAGCCTCCGTGAGTGTTGACTGAATTGTAAATCATGCCAAGTTCCATTTTCCAACAACTATTAATTATAAGAGAATTATGTCTGATATGGCGCTGTCTTGTCATTTCTGTTTGGGTCAGTTTTTTTGTTTTGTTTTGTTTTTTGTTTTTTACTTCTGTCCAGAGTGCATTTGTGAAAGTCTCTTGCAACTAGTTATGTTTTGTGAAAGCACACAACGACTTAAGCAAGGGACCATTAGTCTACGTTTTTAATAAAGGTATGAATTTTTTGTACCCTTGATTCATCAATTACTGACAAATATGACTAAGTGTCCCATCATGCTTTGGGACGTTTGTCAATTTCTGTTGCGGATTGCCAGTCCCCAGGACCCTGGGATCATGAGCAGAGCCAAAATCACCGGTCGGACCCTTAACTAATAAGCCATCCAGGCACCCCTTGTTTATCTTTAATCATGTTTTGTTTTTTTTGTTTTGTTTTGTTTTGTTTTGTTTTGCCTTACAGCTTTCTCTGTATGTTAATGTAAGTATGCTAATTTTCATTTTATTGGGAATATCTTTTTCTGCTCTTTGACCTTTAAATTTTCTTTGTATTGTACTAGTATAAGTACACCAGCTGTTGCTCGGTTAGGAATATCTTTTCCTATTTTATGGTTTTCAGAACTTCTGGATCATTATGTTTTAGATGTGCTTCTGACTAATAAGACAGAAAAAATTAACTGGTTCAATCTGCCAATTTTTCAACAGAAGCATTTATCTTTTTCTATCCATGATATTTATTGATACCTTTGTATTTATTTCTGTGGTCTTAATTTGCTTTTAATGTTGCTTTCTTTTTTCTCCTTTCTTGCTTTTCCCCCACTTTGGATTATGGTGTTTTATTCCACCTCTTTCAACTACAAATTTAGAGAACATACACCACAATCCAATTTTGTTGGTAAGTTAAACTTTCTATGATGAGCTATTAGCTCATCAATAAATTTCTTTATCATCCTCTCAAACAATGTAAAGACCTTAGAACTCCAAACCTGTCTGACCTGTGTGATTTTTGTCATCGAGTATTTCAGTTTTCTGTGGCTTTCCTTTTATCCCACATTATAGTATTATGGTTGTTGTTCCTGGCTTATATTAGGTGTTTGATGATCATTTGGTAAATTAATGAGTAACAATGAAATGTGTGGTACACTTAGAGCAGCATAATGTCCATTGAATATGTTATAAATCTTGATATGAGTCCACTTCTGGGTCACCCATGTCTGCTCATCTCCTCTGTTTCCCCGCTTTATTTTTCTGGTTCTTTCTTTTATTATCTCTTCAATAACCATCCTGGTGTCTTCCCCCATCTTTTTCTATTCTCTGTCTCTCAGACAAAATCAATAAAACTTGGCAACATTTATGTAGCAATGCTGGAAAAAGGCAGGGTTGATTGATCCAGTTTGGCCCTGGAGCACCAGCATTGTGCTGGCCTCTATGTCAGCACTGGGACTATTATACTTGGTTATTATTGCCTGTTGAAATCTTAATTTACAACCTTAATTTCAGCTCTTCAGAATGCTGTTACTTAAATGAAGTTCAGTACTTATAAGGTATTTAACAAAATTGCTCAATTCAAATGATACACACTGGTGACTCTATTTTAATTTATTTTATTTTTTTTTTTTCATATTTTACCAGTTTATTTACATTGTCAAGGTCACACATGGAAGAGGTGATACAGCTAGACATAATGTACAAAGACAAATATTTCACTTTAAATTAATGGTTTATTTCAAATGATTATTAGCTATTCAAATAACAGACTGAGTTCATTATAAAGTACACTCTGAATTAAGTCCTTTCTAAAAGGAGTGATAAATGAGTAAATAATTCCTGCTGTAAGGGTGCGCGAGTGGCTCAGTCTGTTAAACATATGACTCTTGATTTTTTTTTCTTTTTTTTACAAAACAGGTAAAGGTCTTTATTGGTCAGACACTGTCACCTGGACAGGCAGCAGTGCCGGAGGTACAGAATGTTGTGTGACGGGGGAACATTTGTACGGAATCTACACCTAACGTTACATGAACAGAGAACATCTTGTTCCTTACGGAGGGGCAAGCCATCTCTGACAGACTGTAATGTACCATTACCACTTAACACAGCATATAGATATATGCATATATGGATAGATTATATAATTACTTATTACAAATAAACTGTAGTTTTACATGTCTCAGAAATGGATCCTGTTTTTACATGTATGTTCAGGTTCTGAATGTACAAGAAAGGGTAATGTGCTTAGTTCAACCATGCAAAGCTCATACGAGTATCACTAAGTACTTTAAAAATAGAATCGTCTCCTTTTGAACAAATCTGTTTAGATTCAGGATTAGTAAAACAGTATGAAACTAATGAAGTACCTTGGTAGAAATTAGAAAGTGATGTGGACTGATGGTTCTGGGTATGTAAAGGGGTGAGGGACAAAAGGTATGGTCTTCCCTCAAAATCTGCCAGGAGATAAGAGACTCTGGGCCTGGAGGTGGCTAGGAGGCCACTGGGAGTCCCGCGGAGGTGGGTTGGCTCGGTTATGACCTTGGGGTCCCGAGATTTAGCCCTGTGTTCAGCCCAAACTCAGTGGGGAGTCTACTTGAGATTCTCTCCCTCTCTCTCTTTGCCCCTTCCCCTGCTCATGTGCTCTCTCTCTTTCTCTCCAAAACAAATAGATCTCAAGAAAAAAAAAAAAAAGAATTCCTGCTGTAATTGCTATAAGCGGGAGATGAGAATATGTTTAGTGTCAACCTGAAAGGGTCTGAGACACGTTTCAGAAAGGTAATGCCTTCCTCATTCATCTTTTTTTTTTTTTCCTTTTTTTTTTTATTGGTGTTTAATTTACCAACATACAGAAAAACACCCAGTGCTCATCCCGTCAAGTGTCCACCTCAGTGCCCGTCACCCATTCCCCTCCAACACCCGCCCTCCTCCCCTTCCACCACCCCTAGTTCGTTTCCCCGAGTTAGGAGTCTTTATGTTCTGTCTCCCTTCCTGATATTTCCCAACATTTCTTTTCCCTTCCTTTATATTCCCTTTCACTATTATTCATATTCCCCAAATGAATGAGAACATACACTGTTTGTCCTTCTCCGATTGACTTATTTCACTCAGCATAATACCCTCCAGTTCCATCCACGTTGAAGCAAATGGTGGGTATTTGTCGTTTCTAATTGCTGAGTAATATTCCATTGTATACATAAACCACATCTTCTTTATCCATTCATCTTTCGATGGACACCGAGGCTCCTTCCACACTTTGGCTATTGTGGCCATTGCTGATAGAAACATCGGGGTGCAGGTGTCCCGACGTTTCATTGCATCTGAATCTTTGGGGTAAATCCCCAACAGTGCAATTGCTGGGTCGTAGGGCAGGTCTATTTTTAACTCTTTGAGGAACCTCCACACAGTTTTCCAGAGTGGCTGCACCAGTTCACATTCCCACCAACAGTGTAAGAGGGTTCCCTTTTCTCCGCATCCTCTCCAACATTTGTTGTTTCCTGCCTTGTTAATTTTCCCCATTCTCACTGGTGTGAGGTGGTATCTCATTGTGGTTTTGATTTGTATTTCCCTGATGGCAAGTGATGCAGAGCATTTTCTCATGTGCATGTTGGCCATGTCCATGTCTTCCTCTGTGAGATTTCTCTTCATGTCTTTTGCCCATTTCATGATTGGATTGTTTGTTTCTTTGGTGTTGAGTTTAATAAGTTCTTTATAGATTTTGGAAACTAGCCCTTTATCTGATATGTCATTTGCAAATATCTTCTCCCATTCTGTAGGTTGTCTTTTAGTTTTGTTGACTGTATCCTTTGCTGTGCAAAAGCTTCTTATCTTGATGAAGTCCCAATAGTTCATTTTTGCTTTTGTTTCTTTTGCCTTCGTGGATGTATCTTGCAAGAAGTTACTGTGGCCAAGTTCAAAAAGGGTGTTGCCTGTGTTCTCCTCTAGGATTTTGATGGAATCTTGTCTCACATTTAGATCTCTCATCCATTTTGAGTTTATCTTTGTGTATGGTGAAAGAGAGTGGTCCAGTTTCATTCTTCTGCATGTGGATGTCCAATTTTCCCAGCACCATTTATTGAAGAGACTGTCTTTCTTCCAATGGATAGTCTTTCCTCCTTTATCGAATATTAGATGGCCGTACATTTCAGGGTCCACTTCTGGGTTCTCTATTCTGTTCCATTGATCTATGTGTCTGTTTTTGTGCCAGTACCACACTGTCTTGATGACCACAGCTTTGTAATACAACCTGAAATCTGGCATTGTGATGCCCCCAGCTAAGGTTTTCTTTTTTAAAATTCCCCTGGCTATTCGGGGTCTTTTCTGATTCCACACAAATCTTAAGATAATTTGTTCTAACTCTCTGAAGAAAGTCCATGGTATTTTGATAGGGATTGCATTAAACGTATAAATTGCCCTGGGTAACATTGACATTTTTACAATATTAATTCTGCCAATCCATGAGCATGGAATATTTTTCCATCTCTTTGTGTCTTCCTCAATTTCTTTCAGAAGTGTTCTATAGTTTTTAGGGTATAGATCTTTTACCTCTTTGGTTAGGTTTATTCCTAGGTATCTTATGCTTTTGGGTGCAATTGTAAATGGGATTGACTCCTTAATTTCTCTTTCTTCAGTCTCATTGTTAGTGTATAGAAATGCCATTGATTTCTGGGCGTTGATTTTGTATCCTGCCACGCTACCAAATTGCTGTATGAGTTCTAGCAATCTGGGGGTGGAGGCTTTTGGGTTTTCTATGTAGAGTATCATGTCATCGGCGAAGAGGGAGAGTTTGACTTCTTCTTTGCCAATTTGAATGCCTTTAATGTCTTTTTGTTGTCTGATTGCTGAGGCGAGGACTTCCAGAACTATGTTGAACAGCAGTGGTGAGAGTGGACATCCCTGTCTTGTTCCTGATCTTAGGGGAAAGGCTCCCAGTGCTTCCCCATTGAGAATGATATTTGCTGTGGGCTTTTCGTAGATGGCTTTTAAGATGTCGAGGAAAGTTCCCTCTATCCCAACACTCTGAAGGGTTTTGATCAGGAATGGATGCTGTATTTTGTCAAATGCTTTCTCTGCATCTAATGAGAGTATCATATGGTTCTTGGTTTTTCTCTTGCTGATATGATGAATCACATTGATGGTTTTACGAGTGTTGAACCAGCCTTGTGTCCCAGGGATAAATCCTACTTGGTCATGGTGAATAATTTTCTTAATGTGTTGTTGGATCCTATTGGCTAGTATCTTGTTGAGAATTTTTGCATCCATGTTCATCAGGGATATTGGTCTGTAATTCTCCTTTTTGGTGGGGTCTTTGTCTGGTTTCGGAATTAAGGTGATGCTGGCCTCATAGAACGAATTTGGAAGTACTCCATCTCTTTCTATCTTTCCAAACAGCTTTAGTAGAATAGGTATGATTTCTTCTTTAAACGTTTGATAGAATTCCCCTGGGAAGCCATCTGGCCCTGGACTCTTGTGTCTTGGGAGGTTTTTGATGACTGCTTCAATTTCCTCCCTGGTTATTGGCCTGTTCAGGTTTTCTATTTCTTCCTGCTCCAGTTTTGGTAGTTTGTGGCTTTCCAGGAATGCGTCCATTTCTTCTAGATTTCCTAATTTATTGGCATACAGCTGTTCATAATATGTTTTTAAAATCGTTTGTATTTCCTTGGTGTTGGTAGTGATGTCCCCTTTCTCATTCATGATTTTATTAATTTGAGTCTTCTCTCTCTTCTTTTTAATAAGGTTGGCTAATGGTTTATCTATCTTATTAATTCTTTCAAAGAACCAACTCCTGGTTCTGTTGATCTGTTCCACAGTTCTTTTGGTCTCGATATCATTGAGTTCTGCTCGAATTTTAATTAACTCTCTTCTTCTGCTGGGGGTGGGGTCTATTTGTTGCTTTTTCTCTAGTTCCTTTATGTGTAAGGTGAGCTTTTGAATTTGAGATCTTTCCAGTTTTTGAATGTATGCTTGTATTGCAATGTATTTCCCCCTCAGGACTGCTTTTGCTGCATCCCAAAGATTTTGAACGGTTGTATCTTCATTTTCATTAGTTTCCATGAATCTTTTTAATTCTTCCTTAATTTCCTGGTTGACCTTTTCATCTTTTAGCAGGATGGTCCTTAACCTCCACGTGTTTGTGGTCCTTCCATATTTCTTGTTGTGATTAAGTTCTAATTTCAAGGCATTATGGTCTGAGAATATACAGGGGACTATCCCGATCTTTTGGTATCGGTTCAGACCCGATTTGTGACCCAGTATGTGGTCTATTCTGGAGAAAGTTCCATGTGCACTTGAGAAGAATGTGTATTCAGTTGAGTTTGGATGTAAAGTTCTGTAGATATCTGTGAAATCCATCTGGTCCAGTGTATCATTTAAAGCTCTCGTTTCTTTGGAGATATTGTGCTTAGAAGACCTATCCAGGGTAGAAAGAGCTAGATTGAAGTCACCAAGTATAAGTGTATTATTATCAAGGTATTTCTTGAGTTTGGTTATTAATTGGTTTAAATATTTGGCAGCTCCCACATTCGGGGCATATATATTGAGGAGTGTTAAGTCCTCTTGTTGGATAGATCCTTTGAGTATGAGATAGTGTCCCTCTTCATCTCTCACTATAGTCTTCGGGGTAAATTTTAATTTATCTGATATAAGGATGGCAACCCCTGCTTTCTTTTGAGGACCATTTGAATGGTAAATGGTTCTCCAACCTTTTATTTTCAGGTTGTAGGTGTCCTTCTGTCTAAAATGAGTCTCTTGTAGACAGCAAATAGATGGGTCCTGCTTTTTTATCCAGTCTGAAACCCTGCGCCTTTTGATGGGGTCATTAAGCCCGTTCACATTCAGAGTTACTATTGATAGATAGGAGTTTAGTGTCATCATATCTATTCAGTCCTTGTTTTTGTGGATTGTTCCACTGAACTTCTTCTTAAAGGGGAATTTTAAGAGTCCCCCTTAAAATTTCTTGCAGAGCTGGTTTGGAGGTTACATATTCTTTCAGTTCCTGCCTGTCTTGGAAGCTCTTTATCTCTCCTTCCATTTTGAATGAAAGCCTTGCGGGGTAAAGTATTCTTGGTTGCATGTTCTTTTCATTTAGGACCCTGAATATATCCTGCCAGCCCTTTCTGGCCTGCCAGGTCTCTGTGGAGAGGTCTGCTGTTACCCTAATATTCCTCCCCATAAAAGTCAGGGACTTTTTTTCTCTTGCTGCTTTAAGGATCTTCTCCTTATCTTTGGAATTTGCAAGCTTCACTATTAAATGTCGAGGTGTTGAACGGTTTTTGTTGATTTTAGGGGGGGATCTCTCTATTTCCTGGATCTGAATGCCTGTTTCCCTTCCCAGATTCGGAAAGTTTTCAGCTAGGATTTGTTCAAATACATATTCTGGCCCTCTGTCCCTTTCCGCGCCCTCGGGAACCCCAATTAAACGTAGGTTTTTCTTCCTCAGGCTATCATTTATTTCCCTTAATCTATCCTCATGGTCTTTTAATTGCCTGTCTCTTTTTTCCTCAGTTTCCCTCTTTGCCATCAACTTGTCTTCTATGTCACTCACTCGTTCTTCCACCTCGTCAAGCCTCGTCGTTAGGACTTCTAGCTTGGATTGCATCTCATTTAATTGATTTTTAATTTCTGCCTGATTAGATCTAAATTCTGCAGTCATGAAGTCTCTTGAGTCCTTTATGGTTTTTTCTAGAGCCACCAGTAGCTGTAAAATAGTGCTTCTGAATTGGCTTTCTGACATTGAATTGTAATCCATATTTTGTAACTCTGTGGGAGAGTGGGCTGTTTCTGATTCTTTTTTTTGAGGGGTTTTCCTTCTAGTCATTTTGCTCAGTGCAGAGTGGCCAAAAACAAGTTGTATTGGGAAAAGGAGAAAAAGAGAGAGAAGGAAAGAAAAGAGAAAAAGAAAAAAGAGAAAGAAGAAAAAAATAGGGGAAAAAGAGAAGAAAAAGAAAGAAAAAGAAAGAAAGGAGAAAAAAGAAAAAAGGGGGTGTGGGGGAAGCAATCAGAAATCAAGAAGAAAGAGAGAAAAAAAAAGCACAAAACAAAACAAAACAAAACAAAACAAAAAAAAAACAAAAACAAAAACAAAAAAACAAAAAACAAAAAAAACCACGGGGAGTATCTTCCGATTCTGTGTAGTTTAAGTCCCTTGACTTCCCTTGGAACTGGTCCGTCTCGCTGGTCTTCTGGGGGAGGGGCCTGCTGTGCTGATTCTCAGGTGTTGGCACTTGGGGGAGCTGCTCTGCCCCTGCCTGGTGCAGGGCTCGGTGGGGGTTGTTGACCCCGTGAGGCCCCGGGAGGAAGCCACAGTGGCGGGGGCAGCTCTGGGACCCTGGATCCAGCCCCCGCAGTAGCTCCGGGGCTCTCCTTCTGCAGGGCCTGGGGGCTCCGGGGCGGGGCCGCTGATCTGCTCAGTTCCAGGCAGGAGCGTCCTTGCTGTCCTGGGCCCTCCCGGCCTCTGCCTGTCCCGGGGGAGGCCGGATCCTGGGCTGTGTCCCGGCGCCCTGTGCTCCGGGGCCTGCGCTGTTGGATTCGCGCTCCCGGCGGTGCAGCCCCCTCCGCGGAGCCGCCGCCCGAGCCTCTCCGAGCTGTTCCCGGAGCCGCGCAGCCCCCTCCGCGGAGCTTCTTCCTCCGCCCGAGCCGCCGCCGCTGAGCTGTTCCCGAGCCGCGCAGCCCCCTCCGCGGAGCCGCCGCCCGAGCCCCTCCGAGCTGCTCCGGGTCCCGCCGAGCGCTGCAGCCCTTAGGGAGCTCGGGGCACTCTCCGGGGCGCAGTTCCTCTGTTACTGTCCCCGGGAGCCCGAGGGCGTCCCCGCCTTTCTGGGGATCCTGCTCCAATTCCCGGGGAGCCCCTTTCCACCCGGGAAGGTCGGTGCAGCTCCTGCTCCTCCGGGACGGGGCTCTCCTGTCCTGGGGACACTCGCCCCGGCCTCAGCCCGGCTCCTCGCGGGGCCCCTCCCCCTTGGAGGCCTTTTGTGTCTTTATTTCTTTTTTTCCCGTCTTCCTACCTTGATAGAAGCGCGAACTCTTCTCACTGTAGCGTTCCAGCTGGTCTCTCTTTAAATCTCAGGCCGAATTCGTAGGTTTTCAGGATGATTGGATGGTTTTCTAGGTAATTTGCTGAGGACAGGTGACCTGGAGACCCTACTCCTCCGCCATCTTGCCCCTCCCCCTGGTGACTCTATTTTAAAGGTAATACCCCTTGACAGTAGTAATGAAGCTTAATGTCTACATCTATCCATATTAAAGTATCTTTGAAGAGCATTTTGTCATACTTATATATACCATAACTGTGTCTGAAAGAAATCAAGTTCAAGACCACGTAAATGAGATTGGAAACATTTAGAGTGGTTTGGTGGTAGAGCAATTTGCAAGGCCTAGAGTTAAAAATGATTTAAGGTCTATTATTCAATTTTTTTTTTGAAATTGCTTGCTGGCTAGAGCCAGTGTATTTTGTTTTAGGTATAACTGGATTTTATAAACACCCAAAGATGGGAATTTGTAATGTCAACCCTGATAGAACAATAGCTCTATTGGACCCAACTATTCAATCTTCCAACTGAATTTCTTGTTGTCCTTCTTATTTTATTGTACCTCGCAACAGTATAACTTACTAAATAAATAAATAAATAAATGCTCTCTTGTTTTCCTTTACTGGACTTATAAATATTATTTTATGTCATTTCTCTTTTTTTCTAAAGAACAAAACCAAGAGCCCTGTGCCCTTCATCTTGTCAGAGTCCTAGATTCCTCAGGCAAGGTCTATCTTCACCCAAGCACAGCCAGCAGAAAGTAATCTGCATTTCTTATGGCAACTATCTTGCCCTGGTGGATTTGATATTGACTGTGGCAGATTTGACAGATTTAGAGTTGCTTCACTGAAAACACATCATACCTCATCAGTGTTTTAAAACAATGGAACTGCATGAAATATCGAAGAGGGGCTTGAAGTATAGAGTAGCTATAGGGTGCAGATCAAGCAGAAACAAAAGCATAGCAGCCAATGGTTAATTATGCTTGCTAACAATTTACGTTCATGGAGGCAGACCGAAGAGTTGACTGCATGAAGCCAATCTTAGATTCCCATGGTGCCTTTCCTGTCCCCAAAAATATGCCCTCACATATTGCCCTCACATATTGCCATTTTACCAACACTCCTGTCTCCTACATAGCCTAAAATTCCTATTTTCTCTTTGGGGTTTATACAACTAACTAGTTCTTTTCCTAGAAGTATATGGAAGTTTATCAAAGAGTTGAATGAGATGGAAGAAAAGTTCTCCTCATTTATTAGCATGAATTATTATGTGAAATTACTTCATATCACCTTGAATACATCAGAGGCCTTGGGGAGAATGAGGGAATTAGGGTACTCGCAGGTTAACAAAAGATGGGGATTTGATAACCCCAAGAGCTGAAATTGCTAAAGACCTTTACTAGCATCTGATGTTTTTTTTTTTTCTATTAGTCATTTGTTCTTGTTTCATATAGGTTGGTAAATTCACAAATGAATGCTGCACATAGGGTATGAACAATTCTATTTTTTTGGGAGGGGGGTATGAACAATTCTAGAGACATTTGGCTTCTAGCAGGCCATTAGTATAAGGGAGATTCACCTAATCCAGTCTGAAATTGAAATTGAGCTGGCTTGAAGCAGACTTTAGCCTGTGCGAGAGCCAGTCTATTTCTGGTTTGTCATCACTATTAAAGAGTAATTCTTCAGGAGTCACAGTTGAAATCCTGGGTTCTTAACTAGGTCTGTCTCCTCCATAACGATCTCTGAATTCCATTTTTGTCTTAAAGCTCTGGTCAGATTTCCAGCCTCTCAACTATTACATACAAATTGGCAGATGCCCTGAGGAGAAAAGCAGCACTGGATGCTGCACACACTCACGTTTCCTTCTCTTCCGCTGTCTGGACCCCAAGTCCTTATTATCTTGGAATCTCTAATGTCTTCAGACAGATAGTGTGAGTGTGTGTGTGTGTGTGTGTATTTTAATCCAGCTTTTCACTTTTCTAGCTTTTCTTGGAAGAACCGTCTGCAACAAGTTAGTCTGCAATAGCTGGAAGCAGAGGTTGTGGTAGGTATTTGGAGTTAACACAGCTCACTAAGAAATGTGGAAAAGGAAAGACAGAACAAGTTTTCTTTTGTGTGTGTGTGTGTGTGTGTGTGTGTGTGTGTGTGTGTGGTGTTTCTTTTCGCCTGTGGGAGTAACTTTTCTACCTGTTGAAATGACATTTTCTCAGATGCCTCCTCATAGTCTTACCACTCTCCTCCCTCTCAGGGCCAATCCTTCATAAATATTACAGCTGCTTTGACACCTTGTCAGCTGTAGTGAATTATTGTTATGTTAATCTGTAATCTGATTTAGAAAAAAATAGTGTTATCTTTTGGGTTATCTGTCATTCAACCCTGTTTTGTGGTCTCTGGAGTTCTTGCTGAAGACATCTATAAAGAAATAAGTATTGTCCTAATAATTTTTTTGTATCTTTGTTTTTTAGAGTAGGGGAGGAGCAGAGGGAGAGAGAGAGAGAGAGAGAGAGAGAATCCCAAGCAGGCTCCACGCCCAGTGTGGAGCCCGACATGGAGCTCGATCTTACAACCCTGAGATCATGACCTGAGCCGAAATCAAGAGTCTGACACTTAATGGACTGAGCCACCCAAGTGTCCCTGTCCTAATAATCTTTAACAGCTAAGTATAAGTAGTACTACTTTCATATGCTTGGGGAAAATCACAGATCTGTGTAATTGGAAGGGACCTTAGAGAACACACTCAGGAAGAAGCCAACCTTGCCCAGGGTCTCACACTGTTTGGAAGGATGAACCATAAGCCTCTTCTTCCTGCCCCACATTCTTTCCACAACACTCTGTTGTTTGCAGTAGATCAGTTATATCGCAGGAAGATTTCTATTGACTAATTCTTGGATTCTACAGCTCTAGTGTACTCTGCCCCCCAGGAGAAAAAACTTTTGTGATTGTTGCCAATTAATGTCACTCTATCCTATACTCTAAACTTTCTCTTTGAAATACTGGTCTAGGGTGTCAAAAGATGACTGTGATTTTCAAACTTGCATGGTACTGTAAGTAGAGGGTGTTGCATGCATGCAGGAAGTTGAGTAGGAAGGGGTGTAAGAAGACACGGTGGAGAGAATGTTCAAGTGGATGAAGTCACAAATAAGGCTCGCCCAATCACATGGGTGCTCTGGAGCAGGGATGGGGCCCTGCCTTTGGGGAAGGGAGTGAGATACACAGGCCCATACCTGTAGAAGTCAACTAGTCATTTGATGATTTGATGTAGCTGGCCTCAGGGAAAGGGTGTGGCCTTGAGTGGGTGGCTCTCCGGCTGAGGAATAGTGCAGCCAAGAGCCATCAAAAGGTAAATCTCTCAAGTCTCATTCCTGGAATGGGAACCTGAGCGGCACCCTACAGAATCCACTACAGGTTCTTAATGAAACTGAAATCTATAGCAAGTAAAAATTTTAAAAAAGTAATCAAAAACGAAATCCAAACAAACTAAAATGTATCTGTATTTTTCCCCTTGTTAGGTTGTCCTGAAACAGCAGATTGCAACAGTCTAGAAGTGAAATAACATAATGATTTTATTCATAAATGTTTGGTACTTGTTATCAAGAACAACACATTAAAGAGGCATGCACATTTCACATTCAACTGTCTGGATGAAGGTTATCAGGCCGCATGTAACTGCTTTCTAAAGCGTTCCTTCACGGCTCTTGTGTTCCTTGTGCGAGTTTTACTGAGAGGCTTGGTTACAATAATGATCCTGAAGTCAAAAGGACTAAGAAACAGACATCATCCTCCAGTCATGCACTTCATCATATTTAGAGCTGAATAAATGCTCATTTCTGGGAAACGAACTAGGGGTGGTAGAAGGGGAGGTGGGCAGGGGGTGGGGGTGACTGGGTGATGGGCACTGAGGGGGGCACTTGATGGGATGAGCACTGGGTGTTATGCTATATATTGGCAAAATGAACACCAATAAAAAATAAATTTATAAAAAAAATAAGAACAGGCAATGAATAGTCAAAAGGGAATGTTTTTAGTTGACTTTAGCAACGACTGCCAGTATCCGCTAGTGTATTTAATGAAAGGAATTAATGTTCTTCAGTAGAAGAGCTATCATGTTAATATACTTGTTGAATTAGTTAAGGGGCATGAATCAAGCGTGTGATCTCTAAAATTTTCATTTCCAAATATTTGAAGACATAACTTCAATGATAAATAAGGTAAATCATTTTTTATAATGGTTTATTTATACACATTTTCCATTTTTTCAGTTCCAGCTGAATTGAAAGTGAAAGTGTTTATTGCCACCTTCCAGTTCTAAGTCATATCTCCTATTAGTCCTTAAATTACCTCCAATTAGGTATGAGCATATGTGTGGTGATTCTTAGAAGTCAAGTTGAACAGGCTAAATATTTGAAGTCAGTATGTCCTTAGAACGGAGAACAAATATTTTATGTGAGAACATCAAATCAGAAATTAAGGAACAATTTGCAGGATGAAAAAATATCTTGTTAATCCATGACTCCTTTAACCTGCCTGAGAATCCAGATTTTTCACTCAGTATAATAAAAAAACAAAACACTAGTGATTGGAATACCATAAAGCCTTCTGATTTTTTGTGTGTATGTTCTCAAAGTCTAAGTCATAAAGCTACATCAAATTAGCAGATATATATATGAACAGTGTCATTCAAGGGAAGTCACAAGACTATACCTTTAGATATCTATTTCCTAAAAAAAGATCCCAAAGTTTTGCCTTTTTAATCTGTCCAGAAATCCCTTCTAATGGAGGAACAAATGGGAATGCTAACACCATTAAACATGGTACCTGGAACAGGTAATTTTTATGCCCTTAGTTTCTTGTACATATTTGATGCTCAGGTATTTTTGTTGCTGGTAACAGAGCAATTGGACAAGTTATGTCCTGCAGGGCGCTGAGATGACAGAAGGTAGATGCTGTTGGGTTAGAAAGGTCTTCTAAGAGATGGGCCGGGAGGAGCATTTGAGGAGGAAGCCGGAGAGCACACGGCCAGGAGATGTCCAGAACAGAAAGACACATCCTAATTTCCCCTGCTGCCAACTCTGCTGGTGGTCTCCTGTTTTGTGATATTCTCTCAGTTAGTAATAACTTCCTCTGACTGACACTGTAGGTTCTTTGCACCTTTTCATACTTTTATGTTTGAGGATGTTAGCAGCTTCCAGTTGCTTTCCTGTCTTAATTCTGAAGACCTTTATTCCCAAGCACAATCGGGGACCACACTAAGAAGTAGAAAGTCAAAAAATAAAAATTTTAAAAAAATGTAAAAAAAAAGAAGTAGAAACTTACAGTATTACCAATAATGAGCAAAGTATTAGTTACTTACCTTGATATTACTTACCTTGTAATGTCAATGAAATAAGAAATAACATCAAGAAGAAAGGAACAGCCTGTTGTCTTCTATTTCCAAGCTAAGTATGTATTCTTTCCTCATTCATTCTGAACATGGTTCATTTGAGACAAAGCGATACAATTCTACCCCGTAACTACTACCATTTTTGTGGTGCAATAGTCTTTTGAAAATTTCTCTGATGATTCCCATAATTGCTCTTTTCATATTAAGGTTCTCTGGTGCTAAGTATTTGATAAACACGGCATCAAAGCTTTTATTATTTTTGGTGAGGAAGTGGGAAAACAGTTGGAGATTAACCAGTCTCAAACTCGAAGGTAGACTCTAAAGGAAGCATGGCCTTCGTAAGGGTATTTTTGCAATGGAATCTGTAATATACATTTCATTCTAGCCATAGCGAGTGTCTTCTGTACTTAGTAGCCTTCTTTTGGGTGAGGGTTGGCAGTTTGTTAGCTGGTTATACAGAAGCTAATCTGACTGTTGATTCTAACTCCTTGATAGATTTTATTTACAATATTCCATGTGCGTCATGTATAGTAAAGGAAATAAAATTCTGGAAAAAAGGCTGTGTGTGTGTGTGTGTGTGTGTAATGGGCATATGTACGAGGGGGCACCTATTTGTGCAAATACTGTAAAATATGAATTTTTAATGAGCATATCTCAAGAAAGTGAATACTAACCTACAGATGGCATCTAAACATGGATTCCTAGCATGCTTCGTCGAGGTCCATTACTGTTTAAATCCTAGAAGTAGGAAGCCTTTGCTTATATAGTATCGCTTCCGGTTAGGCTTCAGGTATTCGAGACCACCTGAAATTCTAAGAGCTAAACTTCAGAGACACATTAGAACTTTGAGTGTTCTGAGATTTAACATGAGCAATTTCCTTGCTCTTTCAGCTGGCTGGCAAATCATTTACTCCAGTGGGAAAATTTTTCTTTTAAAAATGCTCTTTCACAAAAAAAAAAAAAAAATCTCAAAATGGAGTTGAAATAGAAGCGCTGTGTACTTGCTCCAGATACAAACCTACCAAAATAGAAAAGTGGTCGGTTTTTTAACTTACACCCCAGTGGGAAAATGGGGGGAATGAGTTTAAAGTAGGGAAGATAGATCTAAAGTTCTTTCCACTAAATAAAGGAACAGAAGAAATTACCAGACGAAGAGAGTTAAACTTTATTAGTGGAAGCGTATAAATACACGTTCTGTGCCAAAAGACCGGGAGGGCAAAGTAGCACTGTCCTGGAGCAGGATGTCCCTCCTTGTCCACCCCCAAGCCCAGGGCTCAGCAGCAGGACAGCGCCCTGGGGTCTGACAGTCCTGGGTCTGGGTTACAGGCATCCAGTGACACCCGCGTGTATCCCTTACACAGGATGGAGATTTTTAGAACCAAAATCCTAACCAGAAGGACACGTTCCATAAACAAGAGGGAGCCAAACCGAACCCAGAGCTAGAAAGGAAAAGTTAGTGTCGGGCAGCCTGGGTGGCCCGGTGGTTGAGCGTGGCCTTCAGCCCAGGCCGTGACCCCGGGGTCCTGGGATCGAGTCCCACACTGGGCTCCCTGCATGGAGCCTGCTTCTCCCTCTGCCTGTGTCTCTGCCTCTCTCTCTGTGTCTCTTATGAATAAATAAATAAAATCTTTAAAAAAAAAAAAGGAAAAGTTAGTGTCTATTTTATTTTTCATCCTGTCAACCTAAATAATGACATAAACAGAGGCAAATTCCAAGTCGTCAAAAAAGAGAAGTTTCTTGGGGAACAGAATAGGATTTGGAATTTGAGACACACCGACTGTAGCGAGCCACAGGCCAGTTCTTGGGGGTTTGGTGCACGCTGTGTTCACAGGCAGGAACGCAAGACAGGAGAGCTCAGAGTTTATAATATTAAAATTTTCTTAAATGATAAAAAATTGATTAATGGTTCCCTCAAATCAGTCTCAGAAACAGTTTGAAATTTTCTTACAGTTTCCAGAGGCAGAGGCAACACTGACCCAGGTCAAGTCAGTCTGGAAAACAGACTAAATTAAGCTTTGTTTGTTGGATGAAACTGGTTTTATCTGCTCCAGAGTTTTCCTAGGCCGGTTTCCATTTGTTTTTCATTTTAACCATTCTGTTAGGTCACACACCTCCGTGACTCTGTATAGAGTGTCGCAGGTTGCCCCAGTCCTGGGTCGGTGATACCACGGTCCTTCCTCGGCTCGTCGACCGTCACTGGCGTCTCAGGCCCAAGGACCATCTCCGGTGTCCTGAGGCCCAAGCTGTTGTGCGGTGACGCTCAGAGAGGCCGGGCCTGGGCCGGACCCTGTGTCCACAGATGCGTTGGCTCTGGTGGCGTCACTGGCCATCAGGACGGTGGGCACCCGGGGACCATTTCCAGGAGGCCTCCCCTCCAGGTCCGTGGAGGGGCCGCCGGGCCTCACCTGGGCCATCAACAGCATCATCCGTTACCCAAACCCTCCGAACTCCTCCAGATGACCTGCCTGACCTACAGCAAACAAAGGACCCAGGAGCACTGACCCCTCGGTGCATGCAAACAGATTTTAAAATGCTGCCACTGAAGTTTTAAATTTTGAAATTTAAAAAACAAACAGAAACAAAAATTAAAAAAAAAAACTTTGAAATGTAATAGAAACATTATTGCCAGTGTCACGCAGTTCTCAGGAGTTAAACGTGACCTTAAATTCTCGGCATTTAAGTCCACTTTATGTAATATCTTCATGCCTAATAAAATGAGGGATAATCCAATATTACAGCCTAATTTATGTGACTGTCCGTGCTATTGTTAATAAGAGAAAAACCGCCTCTAGGAGTCCAGACTGAAGCGTTCCCAAAATTGAGAAGGAAACAAAGAAAAGGAAAATACAATAGGACAATTCATTATGTTGGTTATTGCAGCGAAATGCTGCTGGTTTGTGACTCCTCGATCACAGGCGAAGGATGTGACACCGCCAGAAATCACCCTTCTGCGGAGCCCACCGTCACCGATGAGGTTTCATCACTTAGATGCTCGTCCGAAGTGGTGATTTAGAGCCGCTGCTCCCGGCCCTGGCTGCCCCGGAATGATAATCACGAATTAAGGGGTGAGCAGATGCCTGGAAATAAAAGTTTGCCCTGGGCTGCCAGGAGCCCGAGGACAAGGCCAACGGTCCCCATAAGGCTGTCTCCGCGCAGGATCGTCGATGCGGCCCCAGCCTACCAATCTGCTAATAAGCATCGCCGGATATCGGCCAGGACGGACGCTTATGGGCGATCTTAGGAAAAGAAACTGTCTGAGACATAATCCTTTTTTTCGCTTTTCTTTCTATGGGCCTGTGCCTACTCTGCATACCTCAAAGCTGCGACTCAAAATTAATTCACCATAAAGAGAGAAACAGGCTGGTAAAGATTGTATTTATAAGCTCACAGCAAGAAATCTGTGCCTAAAATGGGATTTATTCTTTCTTATTACTGTTGGAGTGGACACTTAATTTTTCTCCCTAAAATGAAATGAAACTTTTAGAAAATTTATGGCTGCTGAGAGGACAGTTTCTCACGTGCCAGGCTATGTTGGCCAAGTCGAGAATAAATCATCAAAGCAATCTGACTAGTACCACAATGCTGTTCATGCAAAATAATATTTAACTTTCTGCCCGCATAAAGCACGTGTAGGACAAGCAAGTCTCATGGATAAGTTCACCGCATTCTGTGAAATAATTCCCTGGCATCACGGACGATTAGCATTCTTCCTCCTTCCTTCGTGCTTAGCCTTTTCGTACTTCCCCTCGTTCCTTGTCCTCTCGCCACTGCTACTTCTCTAAAAATAAAAATGTCTTTATTATGGCACCGGAAGGTTGGCTTGGCTACCCTCCCGCCCTCAGATGTCTCCCTTCCCCATTTCCCCTCTGTCACTGGGATGGACGCTGCCTCCTTGAAAGCCCCTCTGGGTGGGGAGACCAGGGTCACAGCCACAGCCTCCGTCTTCCCGCCCTGTCGATAGGACACCCCCCCGTGGTGTCGTTCACTTAGATGACACCAATGATGACTCATACCCCTTTACAAATATGCTTACATTCTTTCTACGAATACCCTTTCTGCTTGAATGCATACTGAGACTTTTTTATCCAAACAAATTGAACCTTATCTAACAATTACATCGCTTAAAAGCTTTGAGATGAAGGATTGTCTCTGTCGTTTTGTGCCTCCGAATAAATGCTGCACCGCTGATTGGGGAAAGGGATCTCTGGTTAATGAATTACGAGTCCACATTATAATAATAATAAAAAAAAACCCTAAACACCCTTATGATGTAAAAACAAAAACCGTAGTACAGTATTTCTGAGCGCTTCCACGCACCGGACTGCATTCGCCCTTGGACCCTGTGGCCGCAGGACAGCTGGTGCCACCGCTGGGCCTCGGGGCCTCGGGCCTCCGATCTATTCTGTTTGCTCCCCGTGACCTCACGACACACCAGTCTACTTTGAGGGATGTGACTTGATCATCGGAGAGGCAGATCCTGCGTCCACATCCAGTGTGCACCAGGCCTCTTCTACTCTCTCTTCATTCCTGTGACTCTCACCAGCAACTGCTCCGGGTCTGGGGCTCAGACTCTAATCACACGCCTGAAACCTACGGCTGCTGCTTCCTCTGTACCGCTTAAGCCTCTGGTTGCAAAGCTTGCAGGTGTCAGGAAAGATGAGACTGCCACCTTAGTGGCAGATCCTGCTAAAAAATTATTTGCTGATTCACTTTCTGTTTAATCCAAGGGACTTTTCCTGAGGCATCTGGGCGGCGACTCTGAGGGTGAGGAAGCGCTGCTATTAGGGGAAAAGTCTAACTGAGCACCTAATAGCTGCCCTTTGGAAGAAAAATGACACATGTTTTTATTTTAGGAATTCAACTTATCACGGGATAGTCATGTGAAAATGAAATCAAGTTAATCATCTCTCTCTATGAAAATGTGCTCCTGTTCATACTAGTTAAACATTAGGACTTACTAAAATCAATTTTCTAAACTGCCTACCTCAGAGAATTATAGCAGACGGGGAAAGTATATAGGAACCATTCCGAGGTGAAGCTGTGCAGAGGGAAACAGGGTCCTCGTGCTCACAGGAGGTGCGTGGATCATTTGAGGGAATTTCCATCATCAATCTGATTCTTCATATTCATTGTCTACAAGGCTCAGAGAGGCAGTGATGATTCCGAGGGTTCAAATCAATCAAGAGAGGCACAAGGTGTTGTTTTCCTCAGTGGAACCCTGAACCCTTAACACTGCAGACCTCGTCTTATTAATCTTCACATCGCCGGAGTCCAGGAGAGAACTCAGCTGCTCAACTTATGTTTGTTGAGCTGAAACAAAGTGGGAACTAAATGAGTTACCCAAAAGTGCTTTTTTTAAGCATGGAATTATATATATGATATTTTAGAATACCTATATATAATTATATATAATACCTATTGTATAATACCTATATATAATCATATATATGTTATTATAGTTTAGAGTACCTAATTCTTTTTTTTAAGATTTAGCCATTTGAAAAAAAAAATATTTAGTCATTTGAGAGAGAGAGAGAGAGAGAGAGAGAGAGAGAGAGAAAGTGTGTGAACAGGGGGTGGGGGGAGAGGGTCAGAGGAAGAGAGAGAAAGGGAAAGAAAATCTCAAGTAGACTCCACATTGAACCCCGAGCAAAGCTAGATCTCACGACCCTGAGATCATGATCTGAGCTGAAACCAAGAGTCAGATGCTTAATCAACTGACCCACCCAGGTGCCCCTAGAATACGTAATTCTTTTTTTCTTTTAGAATACATAATTCTTATTGTAACTTTATATGCATTTAGTTATATAATTTCTACAACTCTGGAATGTGCACTATTTTTATCCTCCACTTTATTTGGGAAAACTAAGGCACAGTGAATTTAAATAATCTTCCTAAAGTCACATAGCTAGTAATGGACTCAACCAGGATCTGAACCCAGGATTCTCTTGTTCCAGGGTCCATGTTCTTAATCACTGAGTACTACTTGCCCTTCATAAAGTCTCATAAGAGGATGCTTTCCTAAGGCATTGTATACTTGGTCATGCATACAGTTGTCATTTCCCTAATTAATTATGCTGCTATTTCTTGAACTTTTTCAGGAAGCATCTGAGGACTACTCACTTTGAATCTGATCCAGCAAACCCTTGAATATCCTGGTCTATTTATAGTTGAATAAGTACATCAAAAGAAAATCCTCACATCAGGGGAAAAGGTAACCACGGTGGGACTCTTCAGCGGGAGCACAGAAATATAGATTATGCTTGAGTTCTGGAGTTTCAGAGACAAAGGCATCATTCACGCACATATTTTATGACTAAAATCCCTTAAGAAAGGAAAAAGTAGGGGCAGTACCCAAACTAGAACCTAGATCAAAGCAAGGAACCCTGAGCTCTTTGGGTAGAGCTTGAAGCATAGGGAAGGAAAGCATAGTTTTCTAGGGTCAGGCTTGGTGTGTGGTAACAGTCCAAACAATGTGTGGAGAAAGGACAATGGTGGCCAGCTCCGAAATTTCTGCCAAGTGTTAACATTACAGGAATCTTCTCCAATTTGGGCCTTTCATCTTCTCTGTTAGCAGATTGATTACAAATTTATCAGATTAGTCAGTTGGCATCTGTGGAATAACGTACAGAGTGGGAAGGCTTTAGAGGGAGGATGCAAGAAGGGATGGAAATGGTACAAGAATAATGGCTTTCAGATAGCAATGAGCCCAGTGGTGGAAGGCAGACTGCAGGGCTGAGCATGCCTGTGGAGATGGGGAAGCTGAAGGGACACCTGGCCATTATTTGTACTCGAAAGTGTGGGTTATGAAGGTATTTTTAGGGTAATGCGCATAGTGAATAAAATCTCTTACTAGGTACAGAACAAGTAGCTATGCTCCTTGGGTCTTAGTTTTCTCATCTGTAGTGACTTCTGTGGCTCCTTCCAGCTCTAGCATGTAGAATCTACCACAGAGTCATCAGGGCCAAAGTCAGCTTGAATCGCTCAGCAGTCAAAACCAACCAACCAACCAAAGCAAACAAACATCTGCCAAGAGCTTACAGAGTCTGAGAAGTCTGAAGACCTAACCCAGCCACTCCCTGTCTCGTACCGCCTTTGCCCTTCAATAACCCCGAAGGTGCCTGTTTTATCTTCAAAAGCTACCCAGAGTCAGGGTACCCTAAGTACTCAAAATCATAAAATTAAATTCAAAATCAGTGAAAATCTCAAAATCTTCTCAAGGAATTTAAGAAGGATATGAATGCTGACACTCACTATAGAGATCCCTTCAATTGCTAAAAACCCAACGTCACAAAATCCAGAAACAGCTCTCCACCGTACCTATTCTGCTACGCTGAGGTTCAGCACTTGTCAAATAGGAAAACAAACACACCGAAAAATCATCTTACGAGTTTCCTAAGGGCACAAGTTGTCTGAAATCAAGTCCATCTTCTCTTCCAAGAGAGTGATAAATCTGAGATGAAAACAAGTCACATACGCAGAAGGAATGTAGAATCATTGTCAATTTGTTTACAAATATGTACTGTTTCTACACCATATGGTTTGAACAAAGGCATCAAAAAGTGAAAACAACAGCAGGTCTTGGGCAGAGCCGTCATGGAGACAGCTCAGTTCCCAGGTCTGCGCTGTTGTCCGTGAAACGTCCGCTCACAGCCTGTTTCATCACAGGAATTCTGTTTTAAAAATGCATTTACAGGGGTGCCTCGCTGGCTCGGTTGGTGGGGCATGCAGCTCTTGATCTCAGAATCCTGCATTCAAGCCCCATTTTGGGTGAAGAGATTATAAATGAATAAACTTTTAAAAATTTGATAAATAAAAATGCGTTACAGAACTCACCTTTCTCTTTGCTCCTATGGCTGAATTAAATCCATGCTTTGCACCCCGGGCTAAAAATTAGAGGACCCTTTTCTGTTCCAGTGGTTCTTCCTTTCAAGGATATTATTTAGCCTGGTTCCTCCAATACTGTCAAGAACAGCAGATGGTAAGGGCGTACCAGATACGCATGAACAGGCACGAGCTGTTTGTCTTCAGGTGCCACAGACTGCAACCACGATGCCTCTGCTCTTCATCTAGTGACCCCACCTCAGCCCCTCCACCTCTCCCTGCCTCCCAGCTGTTCACAGCTGCCTGAGGTTAGGTCCCTTTTTGTTCTGTCCCCCTCCCCACTGCTACTGATGGTCCAGTATCTCCTTCCCTATCACACTGTAGTCCACACTCTTCTTTAAAAGATACCTATGTATTAAACATCTCACCTAAAATAATGAGTTAATGAATTCTAATGAAGGTACTACTTTAAAAATATATATTTAGAGAGACAGCCTGAGATGGATAGGCGATATAAATTGCTTTTGGAATCAAAAGATATACACATTTAAGTGTATGTTTCATGATATAGTGACTTTCTTCTTTTGACTCTAAACTTTATAGTCTTCCCTTGTAAAATAACTATAATCATTAAGAGACTTACCGAGTGCTGACAATGCCCGCTATTGTGCAAAGCATTTATTTGCATGATCTCATTTTATCCTCACAACTGTCTTATGAGCTACGTACTACCCACTTCACTGTAACGTTAGACTGAGGCTTAGATTAGAAAACTCAACTAGATCTAGGGTACTGACCTACATTTTTCTGAATCCAGCACCAAAACTTACCTTACAAGGTTGTTAAAAGGATCAAATAAGATGGTGCATAAGGGCCCTCTGTGGGCCATGAAATGCTAGATAAATGTAAGGCGCTGTCCCACCCAGGACATGAAATTTAAAAATCTAGAAAGTTTAAATACTGTGTCGAATTGGGAAGGAAGACAATGAAAGGGCAGAACGTAAGCCTACAGACTTCTTATTATGGAAGACTGAGATTCAGCATTCCAGGAGGGACAAAATATTGTACAAGAAATGCATATGCAAAATGCAGTTTGTGGCTCAGGTAAGAGAGAAAGAAGACTTTGGGGGAGGAAACTTAGGAATAGAAAAAGATACAGCAAGAAAACACTGAATTTACTAATCACTTACTTCTTCTTACTTCAGTTTTCTATGTCACTATCATGAGTTCCTCCCAGACTATCCAATATAATGAATAAACACCTCTTCATACTATTTTTGGGACTATCAAAGAAAAATTGCACTGGATAGGTTAAACATGGAAGGAAGACTTAATTTAAGACTATTACAGGGGCGCTTGAGTGGCTCAGTCAGTTGAACATCCAACTCCTGATTTTGGCTCAGGTCTTGATCCCAGGGTCATGAGTTCAAGTCTTGCATTGGGGTCCATCTACCCTGGGTGTGGAGCCTACTTAGGGCTATTGCAGTAGGGGAGATAGGTTGAACTCAACTTCTCCAGAACAGAAAGTGGTGATTTTTAAGTACCACTTAAAAAAACTGATGGGAAAATACTGATGGACATTAGCTGAGAGAGTGATCATTATGACCAGGACACCTGTTAACTGGCACCTAACAAAGTTAGGCTCCTACTCTTCCACAGACACCAGGAGACAGGTGCTCTAACTTACTTGATGACTACATTTCAAAGGTCCCAAGTCATTGAGGAAGATGTTCCTGGACTGTACAACTGGCAAATCTAGGGGGCAGAAAAAGAATTTACAATGGCAAGTTTTCTAAAGTAAATGCTCTAAGAAAAGGTATGTAAGGGGCCCATAGTAAGGAAAACTGTCTAGACTTTAGTCAAGCTGACGGAAATGTTAAGGCCATCTTAGTCACTATTAGGCACACCAGATAATTAAGTCCCTTTTTTTTTTAGACACTCATCCTGGGAACGTCTCTCCTCTTCATTCAATCCAGGCTCCCTAGGCCTACGCTCCCTTCTAGGCCTAACAGCATAGTTGTCAACCTGGGACTTTACCTTTTCCTCTTTCTCCTTACCTGGAGACACCAATTTAGTAAAATATGTTAATTTGGTAGCATACACATACGTCCTTCATTAACAACTAAGATATAACACAAACAAATAAGTTTTTGAGACTTGTCTGAAAGTGTGGTCTCCTAGTGTTAATCTTGACAAATCACTTGGACGGGTATAGAATTCTAAGTTAAAAATCATTTTTCCTCATAATTTTGAAGATATCTTTTCCACTGTCATCTAATTTCCAATGTTGCTATTGAGAAGTCTAATGCCACTTCGCCCTCAGTTCCTTGAATATCAACTTGTTCAACCTCTAAAGGCTTTTAGCAAATTCCTGTTATCCCTGGTGGTGTGAAATTGTGTTCATTTCATTGGACTCTTAATGATCCTTTCCCTCTGAAGTCCTACATTCTTCAGTGATTCAGACGTTATTGGATAAATTCTTTGAAAATGTTCTCCCTTCTATTTTTCTTTGTTCACCCTTTTGGGAACTCTTATGAGTCAGATGTTAGAGATCATGGATTTAGCATCCAATGTCCTCTCCTCTTTTAAACTTCTTTGCCTTTTTGTTCTACTTCCTCAATTATTTCCTGACTTTATAATTCTTTTATTGATTTATTTTACTATATTTTTCATTTCTGAAAGCTTGGTGTTTGCTGTTTCTGCTGCAGTTTAAAAATATTCTGGCTTTTGTTTTATGAATGAAATATAATCAATTCTCTGAGAACGCGGACTTAAATATACTTAAATATACTGTTTTTTCTTTTGTCCTCTGGAGTTTCTGATTTTTGACTAATTATATGGTTGGTTTGTCTTTCAACTGTCTTTTAAGTTGGAGGCCTTTTCGAACCGTTGGGTAATCAATCCTTGGACTACCATTTTTAGAATGCAACTAGTGCACAGAATCACTTTACCAGATTAGGATGTTAAATTAGCAGGTTTCATTAGAAGACCTCCAAGTGTCATATCTTTGCTAGGTATTGTTTGTGCAATGAACCCCATCGTGTCTTTCTCAATTTTTGTCCTCACTGTGTCCTTGACCTGGAACTACACAAGGGCTCCTAAATACTGATGAGGGCATTTTCCGCTTTGCATTCAGCAGAGTCTCTGAGATTGTACTCTCCACATCAGTTGCTGAAGGCTCCATGCATGTTACTTTGCCTATTTGGTTGTGCTTTTAATGATTTTATGTTGTTTTGGTAACTTATCCTTTCGTATGCCATTATACTTCCTTATTAGTCTTGTTGTTTGCTAAACACCCAGTGCTCATCCCGTCAAGTGTCCACCTCAGTGCCCGTCACCCATTCCCCTCCAACACCCGCCCTCCTCCCCTTCCACCACCCCTAGTTCGTTTCCCAGAGTTAGGAGTCTTTATGTTCTGTCTCCCTTCCTGATATTTCCCAACATTTCTTTTCCCTTCCTTTATATTCCCTTTCACTATTATTCATATTCCCCAAATGAATGAGAACATACACTGTTTGTCCTTCTCCGATTGACTTATTTCACTCAGCATAATACCCTCCAGTTCCATCCACGTTGAAGCAAATGGTGGGTATTTGTCGTTTCTAATTGCTGAGTAATATTCCATTGTATACATAAACCACATCTTCTTTATCCATTCATCTTTCGATGGACACCGAGGCTCCTTCCACACTTTGGCTATTGTGGCCATTGCTGATAGAAACATCGGGGTGCAGGTGTCCCGACGTTTCATTGCATCTGAATCTTTGGGGTAAATCCCCAACAGTGCAATTGCTGGGTCGTAGGGCAGGTCTATTTTTAACTCTTTGAGGAACCTCCACACAGTTTTCCAGAGTGGCTGCACCAGTTCACATTCCCACCAACAGTGTAAGAGGGTTCCCTTTTCTCCGCATCCTCTCCAACATTTGTTGTTTCCTGCCTTGTTAATTTTCCCCATTCTCACTGGTGTGAGGTGGTATCTCATTGTGGTTTTGATTTGTATTTCCCTGATGGCAAGTGATGCAGAGCATTTTCTCATGTGCATGTTGGCCATGTCCATATCTTCCTCTGTGAGATTTCTCTTCATGTCTTTTGCCCATTTCATGATTGGATTGTTTGTTTCTTTGGTGTTGAGTTTAATAAGTTCTTTATAGATTTTGGAAACTAGCCCTTTATCTGATATGTCATTTGCAAATATCTTCTCCCATTCTGTAGGTTGTCTTTTAGTTTTGTTGACTGTATCCTTTGCTGTGCAAAAGCTTCTTATCTTGATGAAGTCCCAATAGTTCATTTTTGCTTTTGTTTCTTTTGCCTTCGTGGATGTATCTTGCAAGAAGTTACTGTGGCCAAGTTCAAAAAGGGTGTTGCCTGTGTTCTCCTCTAGGATTTTGATGGAATCTTGTCTCACATTTAGATCTCTCATCCATTTTGAGTTTATCTTTGTGTATGGTGAAAGAGAGTGGTCCAGTTTCATTCTTCTGCATGTGGATGTCCAATTTTCCCAGCACCATTTATTGAAGAGACTGTCTTTCTTCCAATGGATAGTCTTTCCTCCTTTATCGAATATTAGATGACCATACATTCCAGGGTCCACTTCTGGGTTCTCTATTCTGTTCCATTGATCTATGTGTCTGTTTTTGTGCCAGTACCACACTGTCTTGATGACCACAGCTTTGTAATACAACCTGAAATCTGGCATTGTGATGCCCCCAGCTAAGGTTTTCTTTTTTAAAATTCCCCTGGCTATTCGGGGTCTTTTCTGATTCCACACAAATCTTAAAATAATTTGTTCTAACTCTCTGAAGAAAGTCCATGGTATTTTGATAGGGATTGCATTAAACGTATAAATTGCCCTGGGTAACATTGACATTTTTACAATATTAATTCTGCCAATCCATGAGCATGGAATATTTTTCCATCTCTTTGTGTCTTCCTCAATTTCTTTCAGAAGTGTTCTATAGTTTTTAGGGTATAGATCTTTTACCTCTTTGGTTAGGTTTATTCCTAGGTATCTTATGCTTTTGGGTGCAATTGTAAATGGGATTGACTCCTTAATTTCTCTTTCTTCAGTCTCATTGTTAGTGTATAGAAATGCCATTGATTTCTGGGCATTGATTTTGTATCCTGCCACGCTACCAAATTGCTGTATGAGTTCTAGCAATCTGGGGGTGGAGGCTTTTGGGTTTTCTATGTAGAGTATCATGTCATCGGCGAAGAGGGAGAGTTTGACTTCTTCTTTGCCAATTTGAATGCCTTTAATGTCTTTTTGTTGTCTGATTGCTGAGGCGAGGACTTCCAGAACTATGTTGAACAGCAGTGGTGAGAGTGGACATCCCTGTCTTGTTCCTGATCTTAGGGGAAAGGCTCCCAGTGCTTCCCCATTGAGAATGATATTTGCTGTGGGCTTTTCGTAGATGGCTTTTAAGATGTCGAGGAAAGTTCCCTCTATCCCAACACTCTGAAGGGTTTTGATCAGGAATGGATGCTGTATTTTGTCAAATGCTTTCTCTGCATCTAATGAGAGTATCATATGGTTCTTGGTTTTTCTCTTGCTGATATGATGAATCACATTGATGGTTTTACGAGTGTTGAACCAGCCTTGTGTCCCAGGGATAAATCCTACTTGGTCATGGTGAATAATTTTCTTAATGTGTTGTTGGATCCTATTGGCTAGTATCTTGTTGAGAATTTTTGCATCCATGTTCATCAGGGATATTGGTCTGTAATTCTCCTTTTTGGTGGGGTCTTTGTCTGGTTTCGGAATTAAGGTGATGCTGGCCTCATAGAACGAATTTGGAAGTACTCCATCTCTTTCTATCTTTCCAAACAGCTTTAGTAGAATAGGTATGATTTCTTCTTTAAACGTTTGATAGAATTCCCCTGGGAAGCCATCTGGCCCTGGACTCTTGTGTCTTGGGAGGTTTTTGATGACTGCTTCAATTTCCTCCCTGGTTATTGGCCTGTTCAGGTTTTCTATTTCTTCCTGCTCCAGTTTTGGTAGTTTGTGGCTTTCCAGGAATGCGTCCATTTCTTCTAGATTTCCTAATTTATTGGCGTACAGCTGTTCATAATATGTTTTTAAAATCGTTTGTATTTCCTTGGTGTTGGTAGTGATGTCCCCTTTCTCATTCATGATTTTATTAATTTGAGTCTTCTCTCTCTTCTTTTTAATAAGGTTGGCTAATGGTTTATCTATCTTATTAATTCTTTCAAAGAACCAACTCCTGGTTCTGTTGATCTGTTCCACAGTTCTTTTGGTCTCGATATCATTGAGTTCTGCTCGAATTTTAATTAACTCTCTTCTTCTGCTGGGGGTGGGGTCTATTTGTTGCTTTTTCTCTAGTTCCTTTATGTGTAAGGTGAGCTTTTGAATTTGAGATCTTTCCAGTTTTTGAATGTATGCTTGTATTGCGATGTATTTCCCCCTCAGGACTGCTTTTGCTGCATCCCAAAGATTTTGAACGGTTGTATCTTCATTTTCATTAGTTTCCATGAATCTTTTTAATTCTTCCTTAATTTCCTGGTTGACCTTTTCATCTTTTAGCAGGATGGTCCTTAACCTCCACGTGTTTGTGGTCCTTCCATATTTCTTGTTGTGATTAAGTTCTAATTTCAAGGCATTATGGTCTGAGAATATACAGGGGACTATCCCGATCTTTTGGTATCGGTTCAGACCCGATTTGTGACCCAGTATGTGGTCTATTCTGGAGAAAGTTCCATGTGCACTTGAGAAGAATGTGTATTCAGTTGAGTTTGGATGTAAAGTTCTGTAGATATCTGTGAAATCCATCTGGTCCAGTGTATCATTTAAAGCTCTCGTTTCTTTGGAGATATTGTGCTTAGAAGACCTATCCAGGGTAGAAAGAGCTAGATTGAAGTCACCAAGTATAAGTGTATTATTATCAAGGTATTTCTTGAGTTTGGTTATTAATTGGTTTAAATATTTGGCAGCTCCCACATTCGGGGCATATATATTAAGGAGTGTTAAGTCCTCTTGTTGGATAAATCCTTTGAGTATGAGATAGTGTCCCTCTTCATCTCTCACTATAGTCTTCGGGGTAAATTTTAATTTATCTGATATAAGGATGGCAACCCCTGCTTTCTTTTGAGGACCATTTGAATGGTAAATGGTTCTCCAACCTTTTATTTTCAGGTTGTAGGTGTCCTTCTGTCTAAAATGAGTCTCTTGTAGACAGCAAATAGATGGGTCCTGCTTTTTTATCCAGTCTGAAACCCTGCGCCTTTTGATGGGGTCATTAAGCCCGTTCACATTCAGAGTTACTATTGAGAGATATGAGTTTAGTGTCATCATATCTATTCAGTCCTTGTTTTTGTGGATTGTTCCACTGAACTTCTTCTTAAAGGGGAATTTTAAGAGTCCCCCTTAAAATTTCTTGCAGAGCTGGTTTGGAGGTTACATATTCTTTCAGTTCCTGCCTGTCTTGGAAGCTCTTTATCTCTCCTTCCATTTTGAATGAAAGCCTTGCGGGGTAAAGTATTCTTGGTTGCATGTTCTTTTCATTTAGGACCCTGAATATATCCTGCCAGCCCTTTCTGGCCTGCCAGGTCTCTGTGGAGAGGTCTGCTGTTACCCTAATATTCCTCCCCATAAAAGTCAGGGACTTTTTTTCTCTTGCTGCTTTAAGGATCTTCTCCTTATCTTTGGAATTTGCAAGCTTCACTATTAAATGTCGAGGTGTTGAACGGTTTTTGTTGATTTTAGGGGGGGATCTCTCTATTTCCTGGATCTGAATGCCTGTTTCCCTTCCCAGATTCGGAAAGTTTTCAGCTAGGATTTGTTCAAATACATATTCTGGCCCTCTGTCCCTTTCCGCGCCCTCGGGAACCCCAATTAAACGTAGGTTTTTCTTCCTCAGGCTGTCATTTATTTCCCTTAATCTATCCTCATGGTCTTTTAATTGCCTGTCTCTTTTTTCCTCAGTTTCCCTCTTTGCCATCAACTTGTCTTCTATGTCACTCACTCATTCTTCCACCTCGTCAAGCCTCGTCGTTAGGACTTCTAGCTTGGATTGCATCTCATTTAATTGATTTTTAATTTCTGCCTGATTAGATCTAAATTCTGCAGTCATGAAGTCTCTTGAGTCCTTTATGGTTTTTTCTAGAGCCACCAGTAGCTGTAAAATAGTGCTTCTGAATTGGCTTTCTGACATTGAATTGTAATCCATATTTTGTAACTCTGTGGGAGAGTGGGCTGTTTCTGATTCTTTTTTTTGAGGGGTTTTCCTTCTAGTCATTTTGCTCAGTGCAGAGTGGCCAAAAACAAGTTGTATTGGGAAAAGGAGAAAAAGAGAGAGAAGGAAAGAAAAGAGAAAAAGAAAAAAGAGAAAGAAGAAAAAAATAGGGGAAAAAGAGAAGAAAAAGAAAGAAAAAGAAAGAAAGGCGAAAAAAGAAAAAAGGGGGGGTGGGGGAAGCAATCAGAAATCAAGAAGAAAGAGAGAAAAAAAAAGCACAAAACAAAACAAAACAAAAAAAAAAAAACAAAAACAAAAAGAAAAAAACAAAAAACAAAAAAAACCACGGGGGAGTATCTTCCGATTCTGTGTAGTTTAAGTCCCTTGACTTCCCTTGGAACTGGTCCGTCTCGCTGGTCTTCTGGGGGAGGGGCCTGCTGTGCTGATTCTCAGGTGTTGGCACTTGGGGGAGCTGCTCTGCCCCTGCCTGGTGCAGGGGTCGGTGGGGGTTGTTGACCCCGTGAGGCCCCGGGAGGAAGCCACAGTGGGGGGGGCAGCTCTGGGACCCTGGATCCAGCCCCCGCAGTAGCTCCGGGGCTCTCCTTCTGCAGGGCCTGGGGGCTCCGGGGCGGGGCCGCTGATCTGCTCAGTTCCAGGCAGGAGCGTCCTTGCTGTCCTGGGCCCTCCCGGCCTCTGCCTGTCCCGGGGGAGGCCGGATCCTGGGCTGTGTCCCGGCGCCCTGTGCTCCGGGGCCTGCGCTGTTGGATTCGCGCTCCCGGCGGTGCAGCCCCCTCCGCGGAGCTTCTTCCTCCGCCCGAGCCGCCGCCTCTGAGCTGTTCCCGGAGCCCCGCAGCCCCCTCCGCGGAGCCGCCGCCCGAGCCCCTCCGAGCTGTTCCCGGAGCCGCGCAGCCCCCTCCGCGGAGCCGCCGCCCGAGCCCCTCCGAGCTGTTCCCGGAGCCCCGCAGCCCCCTCCGCGCGGAGCTTCTTCCTCCGCCCGAGCCGCCGCCGCTGAGCTGTTCCCGGAGCCGCCCCGCCCCCTCCGCGGAGCCGCCGCCCGAGCCCCTCCGAGCTGCTCCGGGTCCCGCCGAGCGCTGCAGCCCTTAGGGAGCTCGGCGCACTCTCCGGGGCGCAGTTCCTCTGTTACTGTCCCAGGGAGCCCGAGGGCGTCCGCGCCTTTCTGGGGATCCTGCTCCAATTCCCGGGGAGCCCCTTTCCGCGGGGAAGGTCGGTGCAGCTCCTGCTCCTCCGGGACGGGGCTCTCCTGTCCTGGGGACACTCGCCCCGGCCTCAGCCCGGCTCCTCGCGGGGCCCCTCCCCCTTGGAGGCCTTTTCTTTCTTTAAGTCTTTTTCCCCGTCTTCCTACCTGGATAGAAGCGCGAACTCTTCTCACTGTGGCGTTCCAGCTGGTCTCTCTTTACATCTCAGGCCGAATTCGTAGGTTTTCAGGATGATTGGATGGTTTTCTAGGTAATTTGCTGAGGACCAGGTGACCTGGAGACCCTACTCCTCCGACTTTGAATGCTCACAGAGCAAGGAGCACTGAGGTGGGAGTTCAAGTTTCCACATATAGTCTTTATTGTTAGTTTATCATTTACCATTTTATTGCAGCAGCTCTTCCCTATATTATGTTATTCAGGTGTTTTTGAGATTTACTCTCTACAAAATAAATGTCCAGTTTCTTGGTAGGGTTAAGCTACAGGAAATGGAGAAAGGATCATCAGGCCTAACTGATGCTCACAGAGGCTTTTAACTAATTCTTTTTGTATTCAGCCCCTGTATTTCATCCCCATCTTGTGTAATCATGGGTGCCTCTAAGTCCGGAATCTTTGCCAAGTTCCATGGCATAGATTGAGCTGCTTCTTATTGATATATGCATTCAATGCTATAAATTTCCCTCTAAATGCTGCTTTCTCAGGATCTCCAAATTTTGATAAGTTATGTGTTCATTTTTATTTATTTCAACATATTTTTAAATTTCTTTTGAGTTTTTTTGGTTTGACCCATCCATTATTTAGAAGTATATTGTTTAATTTCCAAGTATTTGGGGGATTTTCCAACTATCTTTCTGTTATTGATTTCTGGTTTAATTCCATTATGATCTGAGAGTGGATAGACATTGTGTAATATCTATTCTTTTAAATTTGCTAAGGTGCATTTTATGGCCTAGAATCTGTCTACCTTGGTGAATGCTCCATGTGACTTTGAGAAGAATGTATATCCTGCTGCTGTTGATGAAGCACTCTGTAGATGTCCACTATGTCCAGTTGATTGATAGGGTTTTGCGTTTAGCTATGTCCTTATTGATTTTCTGCCTGCTGGATTTGTCCATTTCTGATAGAGCAGTGTTGAAACCTTCAACTCTCATAATGGGTTAATCTATTTTGCCTTGTAATTCTATCAGTTTTTGCCTCATATGTTTTGATGCTGTGTTTTATGTGCATGTATGTTAAGATCACTATGTCTTCTTGGAGAAGAGGGGAAAAACAAAAAGGTCAAATAGGGACTTTTATGATGTTTACCAAGTGTTTTACGTTATGAAGTCTCTCCTTCATGTCTTCCAAAACTTTTCCAAACAACAGTATAAAACTTGTTTCATTCTCTTAGGCTTTTTTGGCATCGTGGGCTTTAAGGGCAAAGTGCTGTATCCCACTATGAGTTCATGCAGCACATGAAAAAAGCAGCATTTGGGTTCTGTTTCTCTTTCATTTTCTTTCTTCATTTCTCTTTCCTTCTTTTCCATTCAATAGATACTAAGGACATTTTCTTAGGTATTATACTAGCCGCTACAAATTGTAAATCTGTATTTTTGATACATTTATGTACAAAAATACATACATATGTATGGATATGTACATATCCAATATGGTTGTAGATATTGAGAATTGCATTGATATTATAGAAAAGTGAGGAAAATGTGTAAGGTTTCACAGTAATGAACAGAGCACTTGGTGTGGAGATGAACAAATGATACAGTCCCCCTCCACAAAGGGCCTACATTCCAGACAAGGGAGATTACAACATAAGGATTAATAAAAGAATAAAATAGATAATAACATTCAAGATAATGCAAAGATATGTGCAGGGACAGTGAACCTGAAGATGAGTGACCCATTTGGGGTAGATAAGCCAGTCAGTGTGGGTGCAGGGAAGGGTACAAGTGAAAAATTGTGGAAGGTGAGCCTAAGGGCAGATTGTGGAGAAACTAGTACATTTTGAACTCCATCCTGAAAACCGTGGAGAGATTTTCACGAATTTTAAGATGAGGGATGGGATATAAACAGATTGACATTATTAGAAGACCACTTGGGTGCACTACTGGGGATAATGAAGTGGGGCACGATGGGAGGCAGGGAAACCAGAAAAGAAGTACTTGCAAACTGGTCATCATACATACTCCATGTTGAAGGAGCTCTCACAGTGGTAGGAGATCTAGAGATGAAGGCGGGGGTGGGGAAGATACTGCAGTGGGTGGTTAAAATCTATAGAGTCTGATGATGGTTTATTAGGCTGAAAAAAGGAAGCAAAATAAAACCATGAAGAAAGGTCTAAAATGATTCTTGGATTTCTGGCTTTGGTAATGGATTTCAAGGGATTGGAAGATCTTGTGGAGATCTTAAATTGTACACAAATGATGTTTGGAGAAGTAAGATTTAACAACTTAGAGAAAAACCAGATAGAAGTAATGGGTCTAATGAATATTTGCTTGTGTGAGATTAGAGGCTAAACATTTCTAGTTAAGACTCAAATTTAATTGAGTTCCTAATGATTTTTCTAGTATCCACAACTCAAGGAGTCCAAAGGAAGCTTATAAACTCCAGGGGGAAATGTAATCCCTATGCTGAAACTGAGGCTGGGTACATTTGATGGGGTGTGGGGAAATTACACTGGGTCCCTCACTTTAACACCTGGGTAAACAGCCTACTGTACTGTCCAGTGCCCACATGGGAATGATATTAACAGTAACAGGAAATATCATCAAGTGTGTGGCCTTCTATTTGCATATAAACTGTAGCTAGAAAAAATAAATAAATAAATAAACTGTAGCTAGACAGGCAAATCTGTAGAGGCAGAAAGTAGAATTATGTTTGCAAAGAACTGGAGGGGGGAATAAGGAGTGATTGCTAACGAGTAATGGGATTTCTTCTTGAGGTTATGAAAATATTCTAGAATTCAAGAGTGATAATGACTACACAACATTGTGAATATACAAAAAAAAAAACACTCAATAGCCTACTTTAAAAGGGTACATTTTATGGTATGTGAGCTATATCTCGATTTTTTTTAAAAAAAGGAAAAAGCTAAATCTCAGGGCCTACATGCCACCAACCAGACCAACCAAAGCATCCTCACTGGTCCTAGAATCTTTTAATTATAGCACTATCCTCTGAGCTAGGCTCAGCTGCTTTTACTGGAGACCTTCTGTCTTGGCCAGTAGAGCTTTGTTTAAAGTAATGACCTTTATAACACTCCTGGTCATCTACAGCTTCTCTTGTCCTTGGGTTGGAGATTATTATCCAAGAACCAAAATAGGAAGGACAGGGAGAGAATCATTCCAACCAGCCCAGATGAGATGTATCTGTAGCTTCTAGCTGATGAGGGCCTTTTTCTGTAGGACATAGAGACTTAGCTCATTGAAGAAATAAGCACGCACGTATGCACATACACGCACACACACACACACACACACACACACACTCACATGCACATCCAAACATACCTGACAAGAAATTGCAATCTCTGTTTCCTTTATTTTCATCATGTCTGAAACCTAATCAACTTTTCAATTAGGCTAGAAAGTAATGATGATATATTAAAATTTAATTTTAGTAAGACTGGAATGGATTTTCCTTACCAAAAACTAGATACCATGTGCCTTTTGCTAGCATTACCCAGTGAAAAGATCATGGGCTTCGAAGTCAAAAAGATAAGTGGTTCACTTGGTAGTGTGTGGCCTTGGACAAGTTGTTTGGAGCACTGTAAGCCTTTGTAGTTTCTTTAACTCGAAACTGAAGATAAAACATACCTCAAGGGATTATACACCGTAAGATATGCCAAGTATCCAGCAGCGTTTGGTAAGATGTTTTCAATGAACGTGGCGTCATTCTCTGTTATGACAAAGTGTCTAGTTCTCTGTCTTTTTACCTAATCCCACTCTCTCTCTCCTTTTCCTTTTCTATCTACCTTTCTCTCTTTCATTCTCCTCTTCCCTCCTTTCCCCTTCTCCTCTCTTCCTCTCTTTTACATTCCTTAAGAAAATGTGGGCTGTATGATTCTTCTGCCAACAAAGAGACACCAAAATCTAAGATTCTATAAGATTCTTTGAATGTCTTCTTTTTAAAAAAGTAGAAATCATCCACCATATTTTAATGTTGTTTCTATGAGTCATATAAGCACAAACTAGAGAAGGTGATGGTAGTTCAGTGATTTTCCACTGCTTAGGCATAATAATGCAGCTGATAGGTCTCTCTGGCCCTTCCATCATCACTTTCAGCCAAGCCATGTTCAGTTAGCATATCATTTGCTTGTTGGCAAGATGGGTACTTTAATATGCAGTAATAAAAAAAACAGACAGAACCCAAACAGGAAAATAGAACATCTTTTTAATAACTGATGCATTAAATGAGGAACCATTTTCTTTCATGAGAGTATATTACTTGACCTTCTACAGAGACAAGTTCATTGGATTTAATTTTGAGGAACCGATTACATTTTTTTTTTATAGCCAGAAATGGTTTGATTTGACTGAAGTCTGGTTAGGATGCAAAGAGGCCATTAAAATGATTCTTAGTATTTTTTTTTCCTAAAGAATGGTCCATTAATTGCCTGTGGATATTTATCCCTCAAACCTCCTACTCTATTAGGCTCAAACCAGAGTTATAAGATTATGATGTTTTTATTGATGTAATTAATAACAAATGTTACTCATTAGCTTAGTTATAACCAAATTGGACATATGACATATGTACTCAGGGCCTTGCTCCAGTGAATTAATATAGATATAAGGCAACATATTGACCTCAAAAGATGAAATCAAGAGTACTACTGTGGAAAGAAAAAAAAATAGAGGAAACACTTTTTTTTTTTTTTTACCAAGTTTTGGAAAAGCAACAAATAATGATTTTTAAAACTAATTGTTCTTAGGTTTCTCAGAACACCATGCTGAAATAATTCAAGACATCTGTTCAACATACAACATCAGTTGAAATATTAAAAGATAGTTTATTTTTTTTAATTTTTATTTATTTATGATAGTCACACACAGAGAGAGAGAGAGGCAGAGACACAGGCAGAGGGAGAAGCAGGCTCCATGCACCGGGAGCCCGACGCGGGATTCGATCCCGGATCTCCAAGATCGCGCCCTGGGCCAAAGGCAGGCGCTAAACCGCTGCGCCACCCAGGGATCCCTAAAAGATAGTTTAAAATAGCAGAAGGAGGAAGAACACTATGAAAGAAATAATACCCAGCATGCAGAGATTAGATTATGGACAAGATAAACAAATAACCCACCACATTGCTCCACTCTTCATTCTTCAACCAAGAAAATTCAGTTCCTGTTTAATCAGAAAAATCTAAGGAGTAACAGCAATGAAATGTTCTGCCCTATTGTAATTCTGTAAATTGACACCTTGAAAATCATGGGATCCCTGGGTGGCGCAGCGGTTTGGCGCCTGCCTTTGGCCCGGGGCGCGATCCTGGAGACCCGGGATCGAATCCCACATCGGGCTCCCGGTGCATGGAGCCTGCTTCTCCCTCTGCCTATGTCTCTGCTTCTCTCTCTCTCACTGTGTGCCTATCATAAAATAAATAAAATTAAAAAGAAAATTAAAAAAAAAAAAAAGAAAATCATACTCAGCTGTGTACCCATGGATATCAAATGTGAAAAGGCACAGGGAACTGGTTTCCTACATGTAGTCTAAGGGCCCAGAAGAAGATTTCAGATCAGGCTACACTAACTTGGAATTTGTCTCTGGACTGAGTTGATATTGACCTTCATGTTATTTGAAATCAGAACCTGGCAAGGATTTTTCTTTTATTTAAGTAATTAATTTTCAAGCTTTAAGGAATAACTATTACTGTGCTGATCCCTGGCCTGCCTGACCAGGTACGTTGGGGATGGTAGGGAAATGAGGAGCAGTAAAAGAGGTGGACTCTTGTGCAGCAGACATAATCATTAGGTGGCGAGAGAAGACACTGGGTTCCACAAGGCTAGGGTAGTTACCGTCGTATCCCATGGTATAGATCCGGAACCGAAGCTGAGAGGTGCTTGTTCAAAGTCCCACAGCCAGGAATCAATTCTGTTTTCTGCCTCCCGAGCCCACATTTTTCTCATTACGCCATCTTCTAAAGATGATGCAAGATTCTTATCAGTGCAAGGGCACTCGATCAACAAAACATCTTTATGAGAAATCTTCCTCCAACGAGAAAATTGAGACCAGGCCAGTGTGTGGCCCAACGTTCCTCATTCCTACTCTTACTAGTATCCCTCCGTGGAGCCTGCACTTCTCTCTTCTCCGTGCCCCTCGAATAGCAAGGTGAGCTGAGGTCGCAACAGGTAGAAATGAAGACGCCCCATCTTCCTTCACATGAACAGGTCACCTGTTATGCACTGTGTGAGGGTTCAGAGAAATAGGATACAGATCCTTGTTAACAAGATGCTTATAGGCTGATTAGAAGAAAAGGGCAGGATCATCCTTGCTATTATCCCCCCAAAATAAATATGATGAGAATTTCAGGCAACTATGGAGCAATGTCAGAAGGGATATTTTGGAGTAAGAGGACTTTCAGAGGTCCTACATGTTAAACTGCATAGGTGGGAGTTGAACTCAAAATGCATGAGGATATGTAGACCCATATAGGCGTGAAGACATTACTCCATTACTTTTCTGTACTCCCTTTCTTGTTTTTGGTACTTTCACACCTAATATCCTGTTGTCCATCTAGGGTCTCCAGCTGCCCATACCTTACCTTGACTATGCAGGACAATTTATGCTCAACATGTTTTGTCTTATTCCTCATTCCTAAAACTCTACTCTCTTCTGAAAATTTGAACTTAAGTGTCGACTCTCCCAAATAAAAATTTTGTGTTAATAGGAACAGGGATTCAGTGTTGCTGGCAATATTAGCCATCAAGTTAAGCTATATGGGTATTTTGAATAGATCACAAAAATCACTTCCAAAGGAGTGCTCATTATATATTTTTGCTCAGAACATATCCAGAGACAATGGTTCCTAAACCAAACTATCTTCAGAAGTTTATAATTTTATTTTAACTTTCAAAAACAGTGAATACAATCAATATTTTTAACCAAGTAACTAACTTGAACTTTCTTCAGGTTTCCTTTTTTATTTTTTATTTTTTATTTTTTTTATGATAGTCACAGAGAGAGAGAGAGGCAGAGACACAGGCAGAGGGAGAAGCAGGCTCCATGCACCGGGAGCCCGACGTGGGATTCGATCCCGTGTCTCCAGGATCGCGACCTGGGCCAAAGGCGGGCGCCAAACCGCTGCGCCACCCAGGGATCCCCAGGTTTCCTTTTTTTAATAAAAAAAGAGATCTAAATAACTTTGGTTAGATTAGTCAAAAATTCATTTTAGATACTGTAAATGTTTCAATATTTTACCCATGATTCAATCTGCCTAGTAAAAAAGAAATTTACTTTGGCTTTATATTCAATTTTTTTACTGTATTTTACAATTACTGACCCTTATTACATATTTAAAACTGAGAGTCACATGTAACAATGAGTTACATGAGACAAACAGAGCCTTGTCAATGAATTCTGTCTTGAAGAAAACTAAAAAAAAATAAAATAAAATAGAAGTTTACAAAGGCTTGCCATTTAGCAAAATTTTAGCAAATCCCTGAGAACCACTATGTAGGTAAGCTCTCTGCCTGGTAGAGCCAATCTCAGTCCACTCAGTAAGCTTGCATAAGGGTCGCAGATCCAAAATAAGGTACATTTATGAACATTGGTAAGAAACAAGTACTAGCTACAACCTGCATGAACATGATTGGCTTTGACATTTTCTTAAGAAATGCCCCTCCAAGGAGAAGAGTTATAAATAGGTTGCTCAGACAACTGTATTTCTGAAGTCTCAATAAACAACTCCCTGTACCTTATAAAATAAAGCATTTGAAATATAATTAAATTGGGAGAACTATAATCTTGGAAAATCTTTAATCAGAAAGATAGTATCATCAGAACTAAAGTTTATGGTGATTACAACATTCCAAGTACACAGATTCAATAGTAAAAATTCGCCAGTGTGGGGGGATCCCTGGGTGGCTCAATGGTTTAGCACTGCCTTCAGCCCAGGGCGTGACCCCGGGGTCCCGGGATCGAGTCCCACATCAGGCTCCCTGCATGGAGCCTACTTCTCCCTCTGCCTGGGTCTCTGTCTCTGTCTCTCTCTCTCTGTGTGTCTCTCATGAATAAATAAAAAAATAAAATCTTAAAAAAAAAAATCGCCAGTGTGCTTCCATTACTGTCTAAGGGACTGGTTAATTCCCATCTAGAAATAAAGGCTTATACTAGAGACTGGTGATGAGACTTCCTCAGTCTCCACTATTCTTTTAATTGTCCCTGGATTTGTGTGACTCCCCACCCTGTAACATTACCATTACTGAGGAACCTTCTAATAATGATTTAATTTCGTAAATAAACTTTCTTATAAGAAAAAAAAAACACAATTTGCTGCCCACCTCCATGTGATGTTAGTCTACTTCTTAGTTGTTTTTTTTTTATCATAAACTAACAGTTGGCATTACTGTAAACAAATCAATTCCTTCTAAATGACTCAATCATATAGAACTTACCTGTAACTAGAGTAAGAAAATAGGGTTTTAGTACTGTAAATTGGAGGACATAGGATGACCTCATCCAGGAGCATTCTCTGAAGCACCGAGACCCAGTCTCTGAAAAGCAGCTCCGTCTTTTTGCTTGCACTTTCCTCATGACCACAGCAAATGTTAATTTTTAAGATCAAGATCATTATTCTCATCTTTTTTTGCATTCATGTTTTGGACTAATTTCTATTGTCTTGGTCTCATTTTTGGAAGAATAAATTACTTATTTACACTGATGTCTTAAGAAAGCAAATTTGTAATTCTCTTACTTTGAATAATAAATGCCAGGCATAATTTTAGAAGGGGACAGTGCCCTGAAATCAATCAGTAAATGAAAGAGAGTAACTCCACAAACATGATGGAGCTGAAACGATAAGGACTGTTTGTGTGATGAAGAGATGCCAGCTGTCATAATGCCAGCATTTAGGGCGTTTAGGGTGACAGAGGCCTTTGGTCAAGCAGAACAGGCTCAGTTCATAACCTGTGTGGGGGCCAAGGGCAGCCCACCCCAAGATGGTTCATTTCACATGAACATTATTTTGCATGAAAAACAATCTAAACCAGCAGATTCAGGAAAAGCTTTTTACCACCCTTTCAACTGCCAGTTTATACCAGGAAGAGAATATTAACAAAGATTCCTCTTTTCCTAAGAAATTTATCTACAAAATTGGGTGGCCTTTGTTTTCTAAACATCTCCTCTCACCTTCCTGCTAATGGTCTCTCTTCCCCCTTAGTGTCCTCAGACCCCTCCCCTCTCCTTACCTCATCTAAGTGTCATGGTGCTTCACTATCTTTGGAATTTCATGCTCACGTGGATTCTAAATTTGACTTTCTCTTGTTAATCAGTCTCATCAATTTGATTCTTAATCCAACTAGAAGCACCTTAAAGGGCAGAAGAAAATTCTTCCTCCTCAACACCCGCTTTATCACAACTACGAAAAACTATGGAAAGCCTTTTAAAGAAATTGTAGGATTTTGGGGGACGCCTGGGTGGCTCAGCAGTTGAGGGTCTGCCTTTGATTCAGGGTGTGATCGCGGGGTCCTGGGATCGAGTCCCCATCGGGCTCCCTGCATGGAGCCTGCTTCTCCCTCTACCTGTGTCTCTGCCTCTCTCTCTCTGTGTCTGTCAGGAATAAATAAATAAAATCTTTTAAAAAAATGTAGAATTTTGGGGCTGGGTAATAGTTTAGTGGTGAGCTAAGCCAAATGCTTAATCCTTCTGATGAAAAGAAGTTTCGCCAGAAGTCCAGGATATGCCTGCCATCACACGGTCTCCTAGGAGAAAGCTGGGACCTTTGGACTGCTGGTTTAAAGCTTCCTATAGCTCCACCCTCATTTCCATCTTAACTTGCACTGGGGGACAGAACTTTAACATGCCCTTTAATCCTTGCTGTGGTTTCATCACTTAGAAGCACTACATTAAGTAAAGGTAAATAATTATTCTACGTAGAGCTACCATAGGCCTCCACCCTCACTCCTCTGAGTCAGTCTAATATGAACAATTGACTCTTGGGTTCAACATGTGTTTTGAGCGTATATGCATCTGCTTAGGGGAGGACAGAAGGAACCGCCGCTCTGCTGAGCAGAAAGTTTCAGCTGCCAGAAAGAAGTGCAAAGGAACCAAACCTATTCCAATGAATAAGATAAAGGAATTGCTCACAGGAAAGATAGTTGGAAACCAGGTTGACATTTAAAAAAAAAAAAAAGGCTCAGAAGAATTACTATCCCGAGGGAAACTGAACATGTATTTCTTCATTTTAAATAATTCCAAATTGTATCTAAATAATCTTTTCCCACACTAGATAAACATTAAACAAAGAATGACTCTCATCCAGTATATATTCTTCCATATGTGATAATAATTCATGAGGAATAACCGCTTTCAAAATGTTTGAGATGTTTTAAATAATTAACTACAGGTTATTTTTTTTAATGGCATCATAGACTGTTTTCTTTGAGAAGTAGGTTTTCCCACTATCTGTTCTTCCACAAATCCAATTTAATTAACCCATTCTGTCCTTCAAAAATATACCAGGAAAGTGTGAGAGAGCAGATGGCCCAGGGCAATTTGGCTGCGGGGACAACTCAGGGCGTAGACCTTGTGGACTGTGTCCGTAGGATCGCCTCCTTTGTGGAGCAACACACTTGCCTCGAGCTAAACTAATGTCTAAGGCTAACTGGTGCCCGGCCATCCTGAAGTCACTACTAAGATTTCAAGATCTGTCCTGGAATTAATGCATAACTTTCCTTGACGTCTCATTCATTCACTCATAAAACACTTATTGGTCAACCAAATGCCAAGTACTGTGTTAGGTCCCAAGAACACCACGTTGTGCAGAAGTCCTGTACTTAATGAGCTCAGAAGCTAGTTCGGAGAGTTCTTCTTTAGCCCCAACTATACAAGGTCCAGTGAAAGAACCCAGCAAGGAGCATGGAGTTCACGTGAGGGCATCTGAGAAGCCTTCACAGAGAAGACACTGGAGCCTTAAAGAATACAGTTGAGAGTGAGGCAGGAGTGGGGGAAGGGGCTCAGTGGAGCAAGGGAAGCCTGGGCCTTGCTAGAATTACCAGGGTAGACTCTTAACCAACCGCGTAGTATTCGGAAGCAGCTCAAGTCATACAACCACAATATATATAATTAAATATAGCAACTCAGTTGGACGTTTAGATGTTTAAATGTTTTAAACATTCAGATGTTTAAAAGATAAGACTACCATTCATATTTTTCCAAAATATTTAAGGATATCTGGGAGCATTGTTTATACACAAATAAATAAAAATGGGAAGAAAGCAGAAAATAGCTAAAGAATAGGAAAGCATGTAGCTCCAAAAATTGTTAAAGAGCTTCTTCGATATAGAACCTTCTTCTAATTCTCCCTTTCTGGATGTCAGTCTTCACTAGTCATTGAATTGTGGAGTGAGGACGCACAGGAGGGACTGTGCGGAGGACGGATGTCTTTTGGCTGTCTGCCATTCTCTGAATTGGGGCTGATAAAACACTGAAGTACAATAATAATGGTAAATTATTCTGTCTTGTTCCAAATGATTTTTTTAAATTTTTGGAGAGCTTTCAAATGCTTTTGAATTAAAAGAATGATTGCAATCCTAAATTTTAGGAACGTGAGAAAACTTGAAATGATCCTATTATTATAGACTTGAGGTACCTTCATTCTTGATACATATTATTTTACAAATCCTTCCATGTTTCCAGATCTAAATAGATTTTTAAATTTATTTTTATTTTTAAAGATTTTTAAAGATTTTATTTATTTATTCCTGAGAGACCCAGAGAGAGACAGAGACACAGGCAGAGGGAGAAGCAGGCTCCTCACAGGAAGCCTGATGCGGGACTCAATCCCAGGACCCGGGGTCACGCCCTGAGCCAAAGGCAGACGCTCAACCACTGACCCCCTAAATAGATTTTTAAAAAAATATTCTTTGAGCTTTAACTTCTTTATTTTAATGGAGACTAATATAAACTCTTACTTAAATGTATACATTAAAAGTATATGCAAATATCCAATAACACAGAATATTGCATATTAGCTTGTTAGTTGAATTATCATTTATGAGTAAATAAACTTAGAGCTTATGAATGATACCAGATGGAGAACGGAAAGCATCAGTGTTTGCTGTATTTTGAACGCGACGGTGAGTCTGGGAGCTTAGCGAGCACCATGCCTCAACCCTGACCCCCAGAGCCCGATCTGAGAATGACAGAGGGTTTCCGAGAGTGAACCTGCTTTGTCCATGTGCTTTAATTAACCTGTCCCAGGTCGCAGCAAATCAGAAAGCTGTCCCATCTTAATCCAGAAAGAATAATTCTAAATTTCTTTCATTTCCAAAGTAATCCTCAATAGTTTCCAAGTGGTTGAAATTTCGGACCCATAAAGTAATTAATACTCTATTCACTCTTCCTTCTATTATTTATGAAGAACAGTAACTTTTCTTTATGAACATTCTCCTTATTTTATCAGCAAACTGAAGATCATCAGTAAAAGGGTTCTCAGTTTTCCTGAATGAACTTTCAATATTTTCCCAGAGGTCTCATTTTCTAATCTTTACTTATTTTTATGAGTCTACCCTAAGACCTTTATTAGATTGTTGACATTAAAGATCATGTGTCAATGATTAAAAAGATGAATTTATTTATCATACTTTAGGTGAATTCCATATTTCTATACCCACAAGCTACCAAAAGGCCATCTTGTAAAGTCATAGTTAATTGACTGAATTAGCTACTAATGATACTTAAATAAATAAGTTACTAATAAGGATTAAGTGACATGAAGAAATGCTAAAGTGTTACTCTGACATATAATATAAACAAGATAGTGTCAGATGCCATGTAAGATCTTATTTTCCCGGAATTGACAACAAAAGCTTATCCTGGGCGCACATGGCTTGTATTTTAAGAATAGAGAACTTACAAATATCAGGACCAACACTTGAAAGGCTTGTTCAGAGGCAACATTATGGCAAAACTCCATATATAAGTACCACCGCACCTCTACAATTACCCACCAAATTTTAGTTTTCCCATTCCCAAGATCTATAGGATATGAATTCCATAGGTGATCAGATTTGAGGGCTGCAGAAGGTGGTATTATTAGAACCTACCACCTTGCAGAGTGTGATATTTATAAGAAATATATGTAGAACCAAAACAAAAACAGAGTCATTTATGTTGGGGACAAAATGGAGTTGACCAACACAGATGCACTAAAGAAAAAGAAAACTTAACCTTACCTAACATAAATTGCAGAAATTTACAGCTTTTCTCAAAAAAATGAGGATGCCAACCAGTCCCCAAACACCAAGTCTGCTCGCATCATCTTTGGATTTCCTTGTTCCCCTGACTCAGTTACCCTAATGCAAATAAAGAAGACCACCAGGCAACCAATCAGCTGAAAAAGCCGAATAACTTCCATATTTACCCCATAAAAACCCTTTAAATTTGTGAGCAACTCAGAACTCACAGCTGCCATAGCTTTGAGTTTCCCAGCTTGCAGGTTAAAACCCTTGCAATAAACTTATCTTTCTGCTTTGTTTTACTCTGTGTGCAGTTTGCATTTTGACATACACCCAATTGTCCAAAATATATTTCTTATGTATATTTACTTGATCTCCATCCATGGTTCCTAGCTCACTTCTCCCAAAACCTCTGGAATTTCCTGAGGGATAAAGGAAATGGAAGCATCTTTTGTTATAATATTTGGTCTCTTGTCATCAGTTTCTGAAATTGATTCAGAGCCATAAAGGTTAAATGGACACTTTATTATTCATAATAAGCCTCTTTCCAGCCAACTGGGTTTATGTTTATGAGGTGACTTTTGGAAAGTACGTAGGGATGGGAGTTGGTTGCCAGGGAACCCAACCATGTGATTAACGGCTGGAAATTTCAGTGTCACTCCCTGATTTCCAGGGAGTAGGGAAGGAGCTGGAGTTTGAATTAGTCAGCAATTGCCAATGATTTAACCAATAATGCCCATGTAATTAAGCATCTATAAAAAGCCAAAAGGAGAGGGTTCAGAGGACTTATGGGTTGGTGAACATGGGGAGATTCAGGGACAGTGGTGTGCCTGGCAAGGGGATGGACTCTGCCCTTGCCCTACTTTTCCATACCTTGCCCTACTATCTTTCCAACTGACCGTTGATTTGTATCCTTTAATATCCTATGTCATAAACTAGAAATCTAATGAGTTAATAGGCTCCCTGAGTTCTGAAAGCTGCTCTAGCAAATTAATCAAAACCAAGGAGAGGGTCGTGGGAACTTCTAATTTACAGGTAGTCGGTCAGAAGCACCGCCAACAACCGGGATTTGCAACTGGCATCTGAAGCAGAAAGCAGTCTTCCAGGACAGATCCTGTGGGATCTGATGCTATCTCTGAGTGAACAGCATCAGAACTGAGGTGAATTGTAGGATACACAGTTGGTGTCCAAAGCTTTGCTTGGTGGTGTGGACGTAAGCCATCCCCAACATTGAAACTAGGTACAGAACCCCAAATACTGAAGTTCATTACCACGACCTGAGGTGAAGAGGCAGCTGCCTCAAGATGATGTGGAAAGAATCTTCTAAGAATTTTGGTGTCTAGGAGGGCTGCCTGAATGTAAGCATCCTGTAATGGGATGGAGGTAATGTTGGATTTACTACATGTCCACGGGAGCCTGTGTCTGAAAGTTGGAGCAGCAGTTCCAGCCAACCAAAGGACGAGAAATGACTTCTCAAGGCAACCCAGAGCACAGCTGTCTTTTGCAACTCTTTTTCTCACTCCATTACTAAAGGGAGGAAAACATGGGCGATTTGTGTACGTCTCTCTCTCTCTTTCACTCACCTCTCTTTCCCTTCTCCCTCTCTCTCTCTCTCTCCCTCTCTGTTTTTCTCCAGCTTTGGTGAGATTTACTAGAGATATAGATAGATGATAGATAGATAGATAGATAGATAGATAGATAGATAGATGATAGATAGAGATAGTAGAAGATAGATACGTATAGACATATGTATACAGAGAGAGAGGCAGAAAGAGTTCTCCAGCCTTGCAAGGGTGCTTACACTATTTTAGATAGATAGATGATAGATAGATGATAAAATAAATATGAATCAGTGCTGCCTCCAAGCAGCTCACTCTCTGATAGAGTAAATTAATGTATATTTTCAAATAAAATACTGAAAAGTCACCTGTATAAATAATTATTTAGTAATTTGTTGAAATATATAGCCAATAGACCTGCTTATGTGTTACACCCATGAAAACTACTTACATGCTAGTGTCTTGAAAAATGGCCATTTCAACTCTGTTTCTTCCCTTTGGTCTGACCCATGTGTGAGCTACCTACCTGCTGGCCCATGGTGACAAGATGGAAACACCAAAAGCTATTTGCAGTCCTCCTCACTAGTTCTTGAACTCCTGCTTTAATCCACGTCATCTTTTTACCTTGCTTCTTGGCTTTGGTCTCATTTTATTTTTAAACTTGCTTGCTACTGTGGACCTGGCATTTATGCATCTTATCTTTGACTCCTGACATGGCTGTGACTTGGATCCCCTGGCTAGTTCTCCCTGGTTACTTCCCTGGTGGGATACTAACAGGAATGAGCTCCTCTGTGCCTAAACCCCCAACTCCAACCATGCATCTACACTTAACCACCATGGAGGTGGCTCAGACCAATCAGCACTCACAAAACAATATTAATGACTTGTACTCCAGAAACGTGCCCATTTCATAGTTTTGGGTTTTTTTTAACCCTTGAAGATCTCAATCTGATAAAAATGGCAGAAACCAAAGGTTATTGACAGTCTCCCAATCGCCATTTTTAATCTAAAAAACACATCGGATACTGAAATACAAGGGTTAACGTAGAGAATAAGGAGTCATATTGACAGTCACAGTCTCTCCAGTGTTTGGAGTTGGGGTTCTCCTACTGTGATAGGAAGGCTCAGAATTCATAAGGAAGTCAATACTGAAGGTGAGGTACAAGTGAACAGAATAACAAAATTTTGCTTAAGAAATAAAAACGTGCAGCCAAATCATTTCCTATGTCTTTATCAGTGTATTTTCTTGGTATCCATTATGTTCACAATAGGATAAAAAGGTAGGGACAGCATCAAGACCCACACAAATCAGCCTCCCAGCCCAAGCTGAGCTCAGGCAGGAGTCACAGTGGCTTGGGCTCCCAGGTCACAGACCTTGACAATGGGAGTAGAAAATAAGTTGGAGAAGAATTCTACTTGGCACATCAAGCACTCTGTTTCTTTGTGGGGAAAATACCATACTTTGGACATAATAGCAAACGTTGGCAAATCTATCTTAAAGGATAAAGGTGTTTTATTTTACTATAGATATGCCTCTTAGTATAGCTAAGGGAGTAAAATTTTAAATTTCCTCATAAATTCTTCTCACAAATAAGAACTAAGGAGACAAATTTTGTTGACTCCCTTCCTTCTGCACCCTGGAGAAAAGTCCCTTCCCATAAGAGATACAAAGGGCTTGAGGGGATGCTTCACATTGCCAAGCTACTGGATTAATTTCCCATTTCTTCTGTGTATTACAATGGCTTTCTCAAGCTGAGAGGAACATTTCAATTTTTGGTGAACATTTTTAAAAATCAGTTTGTATTAATGTTTTGCCAAGTTTGTATGGATAAGCCAATTAAAACTCAATATAATCATTATCTGAAATAGTCATTAATTAAATAAATTATTTTGCTTTAATAAAGACAAGAAAGACATTTTCCTTAGAATACCTTTTTTAATTAATATATTTGTCCTTCAAGTTGTAAGACATTAGCATTCACATCTTGCCTCTGCATTATGGCTAGGCATCATTTTTATCATTAAGAGAAGGAAATTATGACTAGCACTCAACAATAAGAATATTGCCTGAAAAAATGAGTGTTTATCTCATTAAGGCTTTTAAAATGACTTCTGAGATGATGATATATTATTTTACATTCCAGGAAAAGAAGAGACAACTGTAACTATAGTTACCAAATGTATCAGGGGCCTTTGCTTTCCAGAATAGTCTCCAGACTAAGTATTTATTCATGGAAGTTGTCATGTGAACACACTTAGGGGCAGGAGGTTAGAGAAGGCTTTAAATGCACCTGTCACAAACATTTTAATATGCAACATTTATTATCTTCATTTTTCCACAAAACATTATGTATTTCAAAAACAACTTTTGGGAAATGTCCTTCCTTGAGTTGTCCAGGACAAAAACCATTAGATGGCCTTACTCCTGGTACAACAGGTGTTTATCTTCTAGACCTTACATGCCCAGTGTTTTATGCTCATAGGTGCCCTTAACTTGCTTAATATTTTTAACTGGAAGGAATTACTCCTGTTGTTTAGGCAGTCAGAAAATAGAATGCCCAGCTTACCTTGCCTACAGAAAATACTCCTTCTACTTACTTCATGAGGATATAAAATTCCAGTGTGTTAGGTCATTTCTGGAAGTAATGATGTCTATCCATGGGGCTATGCTACAAGCTGTATTATTTATTCTACATATTGGTACTCGATACATTTGGCTTCTTCAGGGTATATAAACAGATAGGGTCTAAAATCAGGTACCTGAATTTGAATGCTGATTATTCATTAACTAGATTTGGGAGCAAGACCAAGTTTCTTAATCTCAACAAAACTCTACTTCCTCTCCTGAGAAAATAGCAGTATCTTCCTCATAAAACAGTTTTGAGGATTAAATGAGAGAACTCAAGTATAACACCAAGTATAGAAATAGCAAGCACTCAGTAAATGTTATCTATTACTGTTGTTGTTAATGATGTTACATATGCATATCATAGCTCAGAAGTTAAAATTACATTAAAGAAGATACTCATGAACTTCTTTAAATTGTTATATAACCCAATTGTTAGCCTTCTGTGTACCAAGTGTTGCCTTTCTTTGGTGTATTTGACAAATAAGTGGTGGGTTGTCTTATGTCCTCCCCTAAATCCCCCTCTTAGTGCTCTGTGGCTTTTCTGGGCTTCCCTTGCTTCACTGAGACCTACTGTCCTTTTTTAAAAAAAAAAAAAAAGATTTTATTTTTTATTCATGAGAGACCCAGAGAGAGAGGCAGAGACACAGGCAGAGGGAGAAGCAGGCTCCATTCAGGGAGCCCAACACGGGACTCGATCCTGGGACTCCAGGATCACACCCTGGGCCAAAGGCAGATGCTCAACCCCTGAGGCACCCAGGGATCTCATAGTTACCATCCTTCTTGATCCAGTTTTAATGCCACAAGCTGGCAAGACTGCACTTTCCTTAATTCCTCATTATGTCACTGTTCACAGTGCTAATGCACAGGCTACAGAAGTATACCAGAAACGAGAAGGGTAAATTAAAGAAATTAAAATATTGGAGAAAAATGTAAATTACATAGTAAATAAAAGGCTTCCCACAGTCCTAGGAAAAAGGTCACTTTTTTAATAGATCACCTCTCTGTTAGTGACCATCCAGTTGTTATCCTTGCTCCTCTGAGTTGACAGCTGCCTTTCTTCCTTCTCCTTAAAGAGCATCTCTTCTTTATACTCAACAGAGCCAGTATCTACCACCTTTTAGAAAAACATTACCCTTTCTTGTTCACAGATGTTTCTTCTTAGGATCCATTTCCCTCCTCTCACTAATGTGATCCATAGGACATAATATACTCTGACACTTTTTCCCAAAGATGTAGTTATTCAATTTAAAATTACATCTTAAAAAAATATAAAAAATAATAAACAATAAATAAATAAATAAATAAAATAAAATAAAATAAAATAAAATAAAATTACATCTTGAGGGATAGCTAGTAGTTATGCACACAGACAATAGAACAATCCCAGTTAATCACGGTTAATCCCAGTTAACCGCTCCATGGTTTAGTATCTTCCAAGATATCTCTACCAGTGTTAAGAGAAGATAATCTTTCTTGTCCTTCCAAGATAATCAACAGGAAACTATTTTTTAAACACATACACATACCTCCAAAAGGGAGCAGGAGGGATCAGAGGCAATGTAATATTGAAGAAAGCATTTTCCACAAAGATGACAGCCTGTTATGTTGTTATGCACAGCAGCAGTTCCCTTTTGTTCATCTATTTGAGATACCTGGATTAGAATCCTAACCTCTGGCTACTCATCCTGGTGGGATTTCAACTCCCTTTGGAGAACTTCAATTATCCTAACTGCATTAGCCAGAGTTGAGGGGGAACCAAGGGAGTCGACCTTGGGCTGTTTGTCACTTCTCTGCTCAGGGCCAATACATAAGGCTTAGTACACAGAAGAGCTCTTGATTTTGTGGCCAAATTATTAAGCTATCTTATTAGATGTAATAAATTTCAATTTATTATTTTAGATTTTCTAGGTATAAATAACAGCATTTGAAATTATAACTCAGAACTTCCTTATCTAATATTTATGCTTCAATTTTCATGACCACATTCTTGGAGCAATCTTAAACACAGTCCTTAATTATTGATTTTGTTACAAAATAAAGGTTCAAATATCAGTCATATGTATTTGGTTTTTTAAATAGCCATTAATTTAATAGAAATAGAGTCTTGATTTCAAATCACACCAAAAAGAGAATGGAATATATATATATATATATATTCAATCAAAATAAATAAAATATATTCAGTCAGGACAAAAAAAGAGAAGAACACTTCTTATGAAGAAGGCATAATAAAAATTAAATAAGACTTCTATTTTTGGACTTGACGGAGCAACTGGTATAAGCAGGGTTGTCACTTGTGCTGTAAAAACTACACAACTGGCCAAAACATATGAGGTTACTGTTTTCAGGTAGTGAACAACAGGCAGTACAGGACTATGATTCTTCAGAGAAGGAAAACACATAACATGAGCCTCAAAATAGCCCTGGGCTTCTGCCTGGAGGTATTTTTCTACTCTGACTCAAGGAGTGGACACTAAGAGGAGAAAAGGCAGCAAAGATGGGGATTTCCAAGTTGCTAAAGAATTTAGAATTGAGAGGGAAACTACCAGAGCTATAAGGATAGTGGACAAGCAGTAGTCTGCATAGAGATTGAACTTGTATCATTAGGTTTGGCTGAAGATGCATAAAATAAGACTTTGGGAAATTTAACAGATTGTCTGCTACAGGACAGAGAACTTTGGGTTCAACAAGGTCTGAAAAGGCATTTTCCAAGTGGTTTATATTCATTTCAAGTTGTTCACAAGGGAAATATTAACAATTACCTTAATCCAGCCTAATCAGAAAATGTAAACAAACACAGAGGCTACTAGATGGAGAAACTAAATGAGACTGCAGTTAAATTAGCAGAGTAGCAAATTAACCCAGAGTGCACAACAATGAGGTCTAAGAGTAATATTACACATAAAGAGCTTCGATGAGTTTCTCTAAACTTGTTTTAAGAATTATTTTCTAATTTCCAAGGAAAATGTCAGAGTAGGAGGACCTTAAACTCATCTCATCCTATGGGTACTAGATAACACTTGCATCAGAGCAAATAACCCAGAAAAGGACCCAAAGACTGGCTGAACAAACTCCACAACTAAATGTAGGGAAGCAGCCACATCAAAGAGGCGAGGACATGGTGGGAACCTAAACCCCTCGTATCTGACAGCCACAAGGAGGGATCCTCAGGTGTGGAGAGGAGTAAGAAACAAACTAGAATAGTGGGGAGCCTTAAAAAAGGGAGGAGAAATCTGTGTGATATTTGGCTTTGAGATCCGAAGGGCCGAATTTATGGGTGCTTCCAATCATCAGGACTTGGAGCCTGGAACTTTGAAGGTCAGTGGGCTTGGCTCTGGGAGAGTGGGGTGGGGGTCAACGAGGGCTGAGCCCTTGCCCTTGAAGGGATAGCGCAGCAAATGACTGTGGAGATGCAGCTTGGGAGCAGGAGTTTGGGGGGTGCCTGGGGCTTGCAAGAGGGAGAATTGGTTGCTGATCTCAGTTCACTAAGGGACTACAGGAACAGAAGAGCTGGCCAGTGCCATGTTCCTCCCCTGCCCTTCATCATAAACACACAGCCTCCTGCAGGAAGCAGCAGGCACCAGAGTTTATGACCACTAAAGCAGCCCCACAAGAAATATTAAAGGGACCTCTGAAGGGAAAAGAAAGACCATAAATGGGAGTATGAAAAGTAGGAAACACAAAAGCAGTAAAAATAAGTCTTTCCGTAAAAAAAAATAATAATAATAATAAGTCAAGGGATTCACAAAATAAAAGGATGCAAAATGTGACACCATATATCTAAAATGTCATGGAGGAAAGAAGTAAAGAATGAGTTTCAACTTAAGCAACCATAAACTTAATAAAGACTGTCATATGCAGATGTTATATACAAACCCAATGCTAACCACAAATCAAAACACTTATGCAAAGAATAAAAAGAAAGGAGTCCAAGTATATCACTAGAGAAAACCAGCATATCATGAAAGAGAGGAGAAAAAGGATCAGAGAAAAACAACAAAAAACAAGTAACAAACAGGCAATGCATACCTATCAATAAATACTTTGAATGTAAATGGACCAAACACTCTAATTGAAAGACAGATGAAAAAACAAGACCCATCTATATGCTGCCCACAAAAGACTCATTTCATACCTAAAGACACCTGGAGATTGAAAGCGAGGGGATGGAGAAACATTTACCATGCAAATGGATGTCAAAAGAAAGCCAGAATAGCAATACTTGTATCAGACAAATAGGCTAAAACAAAGACTATAACAAGAGACAAAGAAAGGTACTATATAATAATAAAGGGAACAATCCACCAAAAGGATACAATTGTAAATATTTATGCACCCAACACATGAGCAGCCCACTTACAGCAATGGACAGATCATTCAAACAAAATCAACAAGGAAAAAATGACTTTCAATGACACACTGGACCAGATGGATTTAACAGATATATTCAGAATATTGCATCCCTAGAACAGCAGAATACACATTCTTTTTAAGTGCACACACAACATTCTCCAGAAGAGATCACATATTAGGCCACAGAACAAGATTCAACAAATTCAAAAGATCTAAATCATAATATGCATCTTCTTTGACTACAAAGCTATGAAACTAGAAATCAGCCACGAGAAAGTAATCTGGAAAGACCACAAATACATGGAGGTTAAATAACATGTTACTAAGCAATGAATGGGGCAACCAAGAGAACAAAAAGGACATGAAAATAAACAAAAATGGAAACACAATGGTCCAAAACCGTTGGGATGCAGCAAAAGTGTTCTAAGATGGAATTTATAACAATACAGGTCTACCTGAAGAAGCAAGAAAATTTTCAAATAAACAACCTAACTTTACATCTGAAAAAAGAAAAAGAACAAATGAAACCAGCAGAAGGAAGGAAATAATGAAGTTTAGAGCCGATATAAGTGATATGAGAACCTAAAAATGAAATCAGGAGCTAGTTCTTTGAAAAGATCAACAAAATTAATAAATCTCTAGCCAGACTCATTGAGAAAGAGAGAGAGAGTGAGAGAGAGAGAGAGAGAGAGAGAGAGAGAAAGGACTCAACTAAATAAAATCACAGAGAGAGGAGAAATAGCAACCAACACCACAGAAATAGCAAACAATTATATAAGAATATTATGGAAAACTATAGGCCAACAAATTACACAACCTATAAGAAATGGATAAATTTCTAGAAATACATAACCTCCCAAAACTGAAGCAGAAAAAAAACCCCAGAAAATTGGAACATATCAATTACTAGTAAGGAGATTGAATCAGCAATCAGAAAACTCCCAACAAACAGAAGTCCAGGACCAGATGGCTTCGCAGGTGAATTCTACCAAACATTTAAGGAAAAGTTGATATCTATTTCTTGAAAACTATTCCAAAAATATAGGAGAATGAAAACTTCCAAATTTTTTTCTATGAAGCCAGTATCACCTTGATACCAAAACCAGATTAAGACACCACAAAAAAAGAGAACTACAGGCCAATATCTCTGGTGAACACAGATGCAAATATCCTCAACAAAATACTAGCAAACCATATCCAACAACAATATATTTTTAAAAATCATTTACCATGATCAAGTGGGGTTTATTCCTGGGATGCAAGAGTGGTTCAATATTCACAAACCAATGTGATGTATCATATCAATAAGAAAGGATAAAAACCATATGATTATTTCAATAGATGAACAAAACCATTTGACAAAACACAACATCCATTTATGATAAAAGCCTTCTACAAAGTAGGGGGAACATACCTCAATATAATAAAGGTCATTTGTGAAAACCCCACAGCTAATATCATACTCATTGGTTAAAACTGAGAACTTCCCCCTTAAAGTCAGGGACAAAATAAGGATGTCCATCTCAACACTTTCAATATTTTACTGGAAGTCCTAGCCACAGCAATCGGACAACAAAAAAGAAATAAAAGGCATCCAAATTGGTAAGGAAGAAGTAAAACTTTCACTATTTGCAGATGACATGATACTATATATAGAAAACCCAAAAGACTCCACCAAAAACTACTAGAACTGATAAATGAATTCACTGAAGTCACAGGATACAAAATCAATGCATGAAAATCCATTGCATTTCTATACACTAAAAATGAAACAGCAGAAGGAAAAATTAAGAAAACAATGTTGGCAAATTGAACACCAATAAAAAATAAATTTACAAAAAAAAAAAAGAAAGAAAACAATCTCATTTACAATTGCAACACACATAATTTCATACCTGGGAATAAACCAACCCAAAATGATAAAACACTGAGAAAATAAATTGAAGATAACACAAAGAAATGAAAAGACATTCCATGATCATGGATTGGAATATTATTAAAATGGCTATAGCACCCAAAACAATCTGCAGATTAAATGCAATTCCTATCAAATACCAATAGTATTTTTCACAGAACCAGAATAAACTATCCTAAAATGTATATGGAACCACAAAAGACCCAGAATAGCCAAAGAAATTTTGGAAAAGAAAAGGAAAGCTGGAGGTATCACAATTCAAGTTACATTACAAAGCTGCAGTGATTAAAACAGTATGGTACTGGCACAAAAATAGACACATAGATTAATGGCACAGAATAGAAAACTCAGAAAGAAACCCACAATTATATGGTCAACTAATCTTCAATAAAGCAGGAAAGAACATCCAATGGGAAAAAGTCTCTTCAACAAATGGTTTTGGGTTGGCATGTTAGCTCTATGCAAAAGAATGAAAATGGACCACTTTCTTACACAATAAACTCAAAGTGGTTTAAAGGCCTAAATGTTAGATCTGAAACCATAAAAATCCTACAAGAGGGGATCCCTGGGTGGCTCAGTGGTTTAGCGCCTACGTTTGGCCCAAGGTGTGATCCTGGGGTCCTGGGATTGAGTCCCGCGTCAGGCTCCCTGCAGGGAGCCTGCTTCTCCCCCTGCCTGTGTCTCTGCCTCTCTCTCTGTGTGTCTCTCATGAATAAATAAATAAAATCTTTAAAGAAAAATCCTACAAGACAACTCAGGCCGTAATGTCTCTGACATTAGCTGTGCTGTAGCAACATTTTTCTAGATGTGTCTCCTGAGGCAAGGGAAATAAAAGCAAAAATAAAGTATGGGGACTACATCAAAATAAAAAGCTTCTGTAAAGCAAAGGAAACAATTAACAAAACTAAAAAAGCAACCTACTGAATGGAGAAGATGTTTGCAAATGACACATCTGATAAGGGGTTAGTATCCAAACTATTTAAAGAACTTGTACAACTTCATACCCAAAAAGCAAATATTCCAATTTAAAAACTGGCAGAAGACAATGAGCAGGCATTTCTCCAAAGAAGACGAGCATATGACCAACGGACACAGGAAAAGATGCTCAACATCACTCATCATCAGGGAGATACAAATCAATAATATGATGAGATATCCCCTGACACCTGTCAGAATGGCTACAATTAGAAACACAAGAAACAAGAAGTGTTGGCAAGGATGTGGAGAAAGGGGAACCCTCTCGCATTGTTAGTGGGAATGCAAACTGGTGAAGTCACTGTGGAAAATGGTATAGTGGGTCCTGAAAACATTAAAAATAAAACTACCAGGGATCCCTGGGTGGCGCAGCGGTTTGGCGCCTGCCTTTGGCCCAGGGCGCGATCCTGGAGACCCGGGATCGAATCCCACGTCAGGCTCCTGGTGCATGGAGCCTGCTTCTCCCTCTGCCTGTGTCTCTGATCTCTCTCTCTCTCTCTCTCTCTCTCTCTCTCTCTATCATGAATAAATAAATAAAAATCTTTAAAATAAATAAATAAATAAATAAATAAATAAATAAATAAATAAAACTACCCTAAGATCCAGTAATCACGCTACTGGGTAGCACTCCCAAAATACAAAAACACTAGTTCAAAGGATTAAAAAAAAATGAGCAAAAGAGAAAAAAAGAGAGAGAGAAAGAATGAGACAAACCAAGGAGTTGACTCTTGACTATAAAGAACAAACTGGTGGGTCCCAGAGGGGAGGTGGGTGAGGGGTGGGTGACGTAGGTGATGGGGACTGAGGAGGGCACTTGTCATGTGGCGCTGGGTGATGTATGAAACTGTTGAATCACTGTATTGTACGCCTGAGACCAATGTAACACTGGTTAACTACACTAGAATTAACATTTGTGGGCTCCAAACACAAAAAGTACTGAATGAATACATTTCAATTATTTAGATTTATACTGCTAAAAGGGGCTATAAACTGCCTAAAAACCACAATTTTATTATGTTTCCTTGATTAATTCATTCAACAAATGATTTTTTTTTTTTGGCCAAAGACAAATGATTCTTAATATTGTTATATGACAAGTACTGTTTTGGGCATAAGAATTAAGCAGTGAGAGAAACTAACAAAAATCTCTGTCCTCATGGAGCCTGAACATAATCACAATGTAATTAACATCACCTAGAGGACTGAGTTGGCTTATTTTATTTTTTCCTAGTTAATACTTTTAGGAATGTTTTACTTCTCATTCTTTTTTAAGTTTGTTTGGATCTGTGCTTTATCTTAATATTTAGACTGCTTCTTAAAGAAAAACTACATTTGATTTATTAATAATAATCAAGTATCAGTATGTAGTTCAAACATGCATATTATAGTTGAAAATTGTACACACTGAAAATTTGTTCTGGAAATAATTAAAAAATGGATACAAATATTTCACCAGAAGGACATCATCACAGTTTCATTAGGGCATGCTTAATTTTTTTAATTCACATTTAAGTTTTCCTACAATGACTGTGCAGTACTTTTGTTAGAAAAAATATTTTAAGATTTTAAGTGTATTTCCTTATATGTCTATAGAAAATTAGGTCACAAATAAATAAATACAAAACTTGCTTTTAACATATATTTTATTGAACCTAGAAGTCTACAGGTAGAGCTATAACCTAGGTCAATTGTGCAGTTAGTTGAGACCTCTTTGGCTGAAAAATGTGGACATTTATTAAAGCAATGGACTGGAGAAAAATCTTTTTTGTGAAATATTCATTGAGTAATCAAGCTTTAACTCAGCCCTCTCTGATATGCATTGTAATATATTTTTATATGAAAGAACAATAATCTGTAGAAAGCAAGTTTTCTGTTGCTTAAATTGAAATGCCATTACATCAGTGACAACTTTGCTAAGTTTAGGAATTGGCCCTGGATGAAGAGTTAAATCCTTCACTATTGACACTCCCGTGAAAGGGGCTGGCTGCTAAGAAACTCTTTAACAAAAAGTCACGTTAGGTACAAAGAAATAGATTTCACATATCCTATCTGACTGACTTCAGAAATTTAAAGGTAAACTAGAACTACCAATGAAAGGCAGACTAATATTTGTAGGTATAGATCACTCTTAAAAAAAAAAAAAACCACCAGAAAGACTTAGCCATTGAAATCTGTCAGTGAATTGGGCCCAAAGTCAGTCTTACCTGAGCCTCCTTTTTTGTGAGTACACAGCTCTGTGAGTTGCTGTGCATGAGATTTGAGTTTGGTTGATGCATGTTTTAGAGGAAACAGGGAGCTGAGCAAAGAAAAATAGGTAAGAAGAGAACGTACTTGAGATGGGAGAGTCAAAGATGAAACGTAAGCCAAGACCTGCAGTCTGAGAAGGCATCCAGGGCAGTGAGGATGGGTGGAAGGAGGGCAGGAAGAGAAGGGAACGTATCCCACATATGACAAAAGTCCTAAATGAAACAAAATTCAATGTGCTCAGTCAACTCAAAGGAGATTGGGAAGAGGTAAGTTGAGCCTCCTCCATGTCGTGAAGCCCACCTGTTGAAAGTTATGGACCTTCGTCCTCAGAGAATACATGAAAATTGACATGAAATTTTGCATACACTTTTAGGGCTTTTCAAAGTAAAACATTCACACCTGATTTGTCCTTGATAGAACAAACCCAGACCACCTCATTTGAGTGGAACCTTCCCTGGCTCAAAGTCTCCCCCCAGACACCCGGGGACAATCTCTCCACTGGAGAACCCAGCAAGCTGCCCTCAATTCCCGAACATACAGGCACACATGCCAATGTACAGCAGAAGGAGGTTTTAGGTGACAGTGAAAGAAAATTCAAAGCTGTTTCTCTTCACCAAGCAAGTTCTGGTTTCTCAGTAACTTCACAATGTCTGACCATGAGCATTCCCACTTGACACATGGGGTCTGGCTCAAGATATTTTCATCTTTCCTCAGTGAGTTCCCTGCAGGGAATCCTCTGCTCTGCCTTTTATTGGCCCAGCCCTCATGCCAGTGGGGGCCTCCCATCCTATTCTTCTTGCCCTGTTATCCAGAGGCGGACCCTAACATGCAGGCCTCCGTTCTTGTAGACCTCTCCACAGTCCCCTGGGCACGTATATAGAAGTCCTCATCCAGGCACATGAGCACGTCACTGAACGTAGCGATGAGACTCCAGAGTGAGGCTGCTCATGCCCAAGAGTGAAGTCACCCAACACGTTCAGTGCCAAGTCTGCTCCCACCCCAAGCTGTTTCTCCTGCTTGCTCCGGGGACTAGCCTTCAATTTCATCAAGCAAATTTGAGGAGTGGGAAGTGCTAAGTTCAAAATCCTTCCTCTGGCCACAGAGTGTTACACATACATCCTGACTCACTTTTTTTAATGCGTACAAACTACCAAGACCACCAAAATCACCAGTTTTTAAATCTTATTATAGCAAATATCAATAATATGAAACCAATATGAGATTTTCATACACCAATCTATAGCTGAGTCATTTCAAGTCAATGTTCTAGGAAAATAAAATGTTCTGAACAGTCCTTTAAGATTTACAATGATGGAATTAATGAATAAATAACATTTCATTGACTATTCACTCAAGCATGGACTCTGTCTTCTAGGACCAGACTCCTACTTCTAACATATCATAGTGGAGCCAGTGTGGGCTGAATGGATCTCCCAAAAAGATATGTTGATGTCCTGACCCCAGTGCCTGTGAGTGTGACTTTATGTGGAAATAGTGTCTTTGTAGATATAATCTAGTTAAAATGAGGCCACCCTAGATTATAGAGAACTTTAACCCAATGACTGGTATCCTTTTAAGAAGAGGGAAATTTGGGATCCCTGGGTGGCTCAGCGGTTTGGCACCCGCCTTTGGTCCAGGCCGTGATCCTGGAGTCCTGGGATCAAGTCCCACGTCGGGCTCCCTGCATGGAGCCTGCTTCTCCCTCTGCCTGTGTCTCTGCCTCTCTCTGTGTGTCTCTCATGAATAAATAAATAAAATCTTTAAAAAAAAAAAAAGGAGGGAAAATTTGGACAAAAACTCACAGGAGAGACCGTCATGTAAAGACAGAGGCAGAGACTGGAGCTATGTGTCCACAAGGCAAGAACACCAAGGATTGCTAGCAATCACCAGAGGCACATAGAAGAGATACCTCCATCTCAGAACGTCTAGAAGAAACCGAGCTGGCTGACAACTTGACTTGGACTTTGGCTTCCTAAACTGTGACAGAAAAAAATCTTTGTTGTTTGAAGCCACCCTGTTTGTGGCACCTTGTTATGGCAGGTCTAGGAAGCTAAAATAGGTGTCAATGGCTTTATACAAGGGGGGGGGGTGAACAAACAGGATATTTTCTTTATTATAATATGTATAATGTTATTTTTAAAAAGAGAACAAAAAAAAATCTAACAAAATAGGAAGGCTAAAGCCAGCTGATAGTCATGTTAATTCTTGACATTCTATAATTCTGACTCTTAAACCAGAAAAATTGTGTAGTCAAGCAATTATCTACATAAATGGTCCTCATTAGGACCAACTTACTAATGTAAGAACTCCCAAAATGTGGCATGCTAGCCTTACAGTCTGAGCTGGGAAGCCTACACTTGGGCTCCCTGATGAAATGGCATGTTGATATTTCTTTATACCAAAGGAGAGTTTGGGCCTAAATTATTCACTCTGCCTACCAAAATCAAGTTCAATAAAATTGCATGTATTGTATAAACATGGCTTTAGTGTTCATATAATTGTGGTCTTTTTTTTTTCTCTTTTTCAGAAACTAAATATTTAAAATCCTTTACACCAGAGAAATGTTCATTTATTTCTAGTGTAAATTTTTTAAAGACAGGAAAATAGCATAGATCTTTTCAATAAATGTATTTTAACCTTGAACCAAATAAAAGCAGTTTAGTATTTTCTTGGAAAGGCATGCCCCTACAAAGCAGAAAAGGAAAAGAAATGGAAATGGCTTAAAACAAAGACCTTGATTGGTTTAAGGCAAATATAAATAAAGCAAAACAGAAAAGGTCTCACCCCCTACCAAACACCACAGAAAAATGTCAACATAGCAGAAAATGTCAAAAGAGAAAAAAAAAAAGTAACCTTCTTTAATCCCATTCATTTCCCACAGACTTCAAGAATCTTTCCTTTTTAAATAAAAATTGTTTTCTTTTTTTCATCCCAAGAAAGAACATAAGTCAATCTGGCACTGCCCTAAAACCCAGACGAACACTAAACAGAAGCAACAAAAAAATGATCTTCCCTTTCCTAGTGCTGCCTTTCCTTCAAGAGCCTTGGAGCATCAAAAATAGAGACTACCTGCAACCTGAGGCTGTTTGATAGAGAATAAAATGAGGGGGATTTAAGTCCACCCTTCTCTTTGTCCAGGGCAATGGAGGCGGTGAAAGGACTCTTTGCACAGCCCCAGGGGTGCCCTTCCCATCACCTAATCTCTGTAGCATCTCCACTGACCTCTGGAACGAGTGGGTAGAGCCAATAGGGCTTCGGTACTTACTCGCTGGATCACCTGGGCGAGTTCTTTATTTAACATCTGAAGCCTCAGATTTCTCACCTATTGAACAAGATAATAATATTCCCTATTTCATAGGCCTACGAAGGGTCATAAAATAATGCAAGTACTTGGCATATAATAAGGGACTCAACAAATCATATATATATATATATATATATATATATATATATATAGTCAATTTATATAAGTTTAGGGTATGGAAAGTTAGAAGTTTAAACCTTCCTCCTGGGTCTCTCCTCTACAAATATGTTCATATATTTGTTCCTCACACCACCTCCTGACATTCTTATCTATTTTGTTATTATATTAAATAGCTAAAACTCCAGTTATGAGGTCATATGTCCTTGAGAGAAGAGTTACTTCTTAGGTCGATAGAGATTTTACTTCCAATTTCCAACAATGAGACATTCAGGTTTCTACACTGAGGCTCTATCAGTGGTCTACAGGAGGCTAACATGAATGAGGACAGACCAAGTTAGAGACACAACTGGAGGCTTCATTATGCTCATCAATAGATAAACACCTGGGGAGTTAGTGGCTAGATGAGTATCCTTTCTGCCAAAACACTGATGCTTTTTTAAAAAATGATTGATGATTGATTGATTGACTGACTGATGAGAGAGAGAAAACAGAGTGGGGGCAGAGGCAGAGGGAGAGGGAGAAAATCTCAAGCAGACTTCCCACTGAGTGCAAAGCCGGACTCAGAGCTCGATCTCACAACCCTGAGATCATGACCTAAGCTGAAACCAAGAGTCAGACACCCAACCGACTGAGCCACCCAGATGCCCCAACACTAAATCTCAGGCAATCTGCTAGTCCTCAACCACTAAGCCTAAAGAGTGTGCATTGAATTGAAGCTGTAAGGTCACCCATGTCCAACTCAAGGGAAGCAAGTTGATTCTGGTTACCTATCTCAAATGCCAACTGGTTAACAATCCTGCAATGAAGTTGTTGGCCCAAATATGGGTTTTCCTTAGTACAAGTAGTCCTCTGAGTATTTGACCCATTATGCGAAGGCTTCAACTGTATGAGTTTCTTACATTAAGTCACAGTATTATAGAGCTGGTTACAGCCATGGCAACCAGGGCTTAACCTTACAGAGATCCCTTGATAAGCCATGTAGAAGGCACCTCAGGATTAGTATTTAAAATCATAGTCTAGCTGACACCATCTGGAGAGATGGAGATGGGAAAGCGAGATGAGGAATAGTAGGTTCTACTACGAAGCCAGGGTATCAAAGCGAGTGTGCTGGGCAGAGAGGAGGTGGTGGTCTCAGAAGGATACTTGAAATTGAGATTATAGACAGTTCCGTCAAAGCTCTTACATCGGCTCTCTTACTGTAGGACGGCTTCCCCTTGCCTGATGAGAAAAGAAAGCCCAGTTAAAGTAACTATTGGCTCCTCTCTGTGCCTCAACTCACTCTACCCCTGTGCAGACTAAATGGTTTATATGAATTACAAATTTGGGAGGGCAACCCATGCTTGACTCAGCTCCACCCTTCCTTCTTCCAGAAGCACCTCCTTCCAGAGAGCCCAAGTTCTCCTCTGCCCTCTGTGCTGTAAGGTATGCAGGGCCACGCCAGGGTAGGAGGAAGGGGAGGAAGAGAGTGTCGCTCAGGACAAGGTAAGAAATCTGCCTGATTCTTGGGTTCAAATTTGGAAGTTCACAGCTTACGAACCCAAAATTCCCTCAGGGAGGGTGAGGATTGCTGCTGAGAATTTGAAACCCAAAGCTGCCCCTATTCTGGAATATATGCTTCTTTCAAGCAGTAAAATCATCAGTTTTTTTTAAAAAGTTCTTTAAGGAGAACAAATAAATGAGTCAAATGTGAGTGAAACCAAAGCCCATATAAGAAAGAGGCTTCTTCTCCTGCTGATTGATCCAAAGGGATAAACAGGACTGAGCTGGAGCCAAAAGGTGGAAAAGAGTGTACCACTGAAGCAGTCATCCGCTCATCACCGAGGATCTAGTCTGCCGGCTCAGAATTCAGGAAGGAACACGGAGCCAGAGAGAAGCAAAGATTCCAGTTGCACCTGTGAGCTTCTTTAAACCTCGTTTTCTTATCTATAAAATAGGTCAGTAGCACCAAAACTGCCAGGCTAGGACGGAGATTGGAAATGTGTATATAGACGTATCGTAGCACCTTACGTTGACAAGGTTCTCATAGAGAGGTAGAAGCTGGAAAGAGATGCCTGCTTATAAAATGGGGAAAATGATAGGGAGGGACTGAAAACGGTCACATCATGATTTAAACCTATACCAAAAAAAAAAAAAAGGAAACTTGTTTCAGTTGTGTATCATTTGCTTCCTCCATTATTCACAACACAGAGAAGTTTAGTTCCGTCCTGGAGACACACACCGGCCTCCTGTGGGCCATGCAGGGAAAGCCAGGCCTCCTGAGAGAAGAGGGAACTGGGGTTTGTGGAGCTCGATGGATGAGCACCAAGGAGTTAACTGCGAGTCCTCAGGTTAGAGCAGACCTGAGAATATACCTAACAATTTAAAACCCAAATGTAAAAAAAAAAAAAAGTAAAACCCAAATGTGACAAAATGTGGACTTTATCTGAACACTTTTTTTGAGTCATTATTAACAGATATCCTTCACTGAGTCTTCACTGAAGAATACTCATGAGCCTTACAGAGATCTTTTCAAATGCGTTCAGCTAAACAGAAGCATGTTTAAGTTTAGTTAAGCTAAACTATTCCAACCTTTGATAATCTCCACGACCTACTATGTCTCTATTTTGAACTCAAATTAGAAATTTCAGTAATGTACTGAGATAAAATGTTAAATAATATGGTAACCATGTATATAACATGAATATTGTCATAAAAACAAGGAGAATATTGATTTATTCAATAAATATGGATTGCATGCCAAATAAGTACACTGATCCTGGTATACGTGATAGAGCACGGGGCCCTTATTCTGGTTTCTCCTTGATGCTAGAGGGAAGATGCAATTCCACAGCAATTTGTTCAAGACTCAACGACTGCTTGGAGAGCTGTGGCAAGCTCTGGAGTCCTATCAAGTAGTGAGCCTGCTGTAGCAAACACACAATGAACTCTCCTTTCACTTGGGCTTAGTAATAGTTCTCCTCTTAGGTTTTTGGTAAGTTGTCTACTAACTCTGTACCTCAGTACCTTGCTCTGAGAGATGGGTAGATTAAACATCACAGACAGAATATTTGTACAAAGAATAATTTTTAATTAGATTGTAAAAGCAACCAACTATGAAAAAAAGCAAACTATTAAAAGCGTTCACCTCATGCCTTAAGGAAGATTTATATTATGAAGAGAATTGGTTTCATTTATGTTATTCCCCTCTGCCTTTTAACAATTAAAAAAAAAACCCTTAAACGTTTGATATATTGTTAAAGCTTCATTCCTGTTTGTTTTCTACTCTAGTGATATTCTTTGGGTGGCAGTTATTTCTTTTCTGCCACACTAGAGAAGGAAATTCACTATGCACATTTTGTTTTTCTCTGGGCATGGCTCTAAAGTTTATTTCAGTAAACTTTATTATTTCATCTTTCTTTTTAATGATAGTCACGGAGAGAGAGAGAGAGAGAGAGAGAGAGAGAGAGAGAGAGAGAGGCAGAGACAGGCAGAGGGAGAAGAAGGCTCCATGCAGGGAGCCCGACGTGGGATTCGATCCCGGGTCTCCAGGATCCCGCCCTGGGCCAAAGGCAGGCGCCAAACCGCTGTGCCACCCAGGGATCCCGAGAATATTTCATCTTTATGAAAGGAATTGCTATAGGTTTTCTCCTGCCAACCCTGATGCATATCACCAAACACATCTTTAAAAAATTATTAAATACTACATATAAGTTCACTCTGTGAGGTCCAACGGAGAATGACTGACTATTCCCCAAAAATGTACCATTGAGTTGGGGTACAACTACATACACAACTACCTGTAACCCAGAAACTTTAAACCGATTAGAAACAGGGGTTCAGGCGACATGTCGTAGACATGGAGAGAAGAGAACAATACGTTCTGGCTGAGATACTAGTAACACTCTTCCTGAAACTACCAGGGATCTAACTCTTCCATATCTCCTTTCTCTTCCCTATACTGTTTCTTTTACTCAGATTTTACTCAAAGTTGCTCTGGGCTTTGGCTTTACCAGCTAAAACCAGGAAGGTGTACTTGGGAAGGGCGCTAATGATGCCGGATGAAATAATTAGTGGCAAAATGCAAAACTGAATTAAACAAAACTTATCAATATGGAGGTACTCTCCTGTGAAACAAAATCTAGTGTGTTGGCACGAGTGCCAGTCCTGAAGCACGGCTGATAAGGTTCTTAGACACTTGGAAAAGTGTTGGCTCCCATCAAATGACTAACACTACCAGAACTGCCCTGACAAAGCGTGGAAAGGGACCAAAGGCTCAGGGGAGTGGGCTTGCTAGAACGAATATATTACGTAAATCCCCAAACTTAAAACAGTCCACTTCTTGGAAGGCGCAGAGGACTCTCCTTGACTTAGTGGACCTACCGACTGGTCTGTTGGCCAGGAGGGAAGGTGAGGCAGGTCCTGAGGGCAGCGAGCCTTGTTCTGCCAGGTACACCTCTCCAGGGTGCATTACAAAGGGACACCTCGTGAGTGTAGCTGGATGCACGAAGTCTGAAATACAGTATAGATCGTCTTTCCCTTAAAAACATTTAAAATATATGGAAAATTAGTAGAAAAAGATAAGGGAATTTAAATCCTTCCAAGAAACTCAGTGAGACTAAAGAAATGAATCTGAATTAATCAGAGCTGCCCTCTCATCCTTAGAGAAGGGCAGCAACGATGGACAATAATCTAATTCAGAGGTTTTGTGTCAGGGCCATTTCAAGACCTACATCACGCAGGGCCGCCCCTGTTCAGCCCAGTGATCCTGAAGTGGGAGATCAGGGACTCAGCACATATACACAAGATTTTGGAAGCAGCATAGAACAGAACCTCTACGTGGCTGTGAACGCTCTTACCCATCAGGAAGGAAAACACTAGATGGTACGAAGCGTACGGTAACAAGAGCAATTACAGCGACAGTGATTACAGCCTCAAGGATCAGTGCTTCTGTTATTCTGTGGCAGAAGGAGCATTTGGAGTCATTGACACATGGTGTGTTGGGAAGGAACATAATGTTGGCCCCAGAGAAAGGTGCTCTGTATCCATGAAAAATATGGCCCTTCTCCTAACAACATCTGTCACCTTTGCTTATGCCCAAAGTGTTGTCACTGTTGCTTTTTGCAGAATATATTTTAGGCTTTCATTTTAGCCAAGACATCACACACACATCGCCCATCATCCCTATTATAGCACTTGCTGAGACATATGGCAAGAGTGAGGAGCAAGATAGCACTGAAAAAAGCCAAAAAAAAAGAGCAGAGTCAACCAAGACTGGCTCTCACTATTAACCCAGAGTTCACTCAGAATGGAATCCTGGGAGCAAGAATATTTGCGAAAGATAGTTGTTAGTCATCCTCATAACGTAATGCTCTTAAAGTAAACTCTATGCATCTGCTGCCAAACTGTGTTTGGAGATAATCTAAATCAGCACAGTATATACAAAACAAAGTGCTCACTGTATTGCACACACTAGCAGCTCCACTCCAAACACCATCCAAGGTCTGTATGCCTGTGACTATCATGAAAACTTTCATGCTAATAATAATAATATCTGTGGATATGCATGGATATCCACTGTGCACATTGTCCTTAAAATTTTTTTAAAAAGAAATAAGGTTTGATTTGACCTCATTTCTAGATTTTCTTGTTATAGCAAAGTAGCCACAAGATAGCACCGCAATCCGTTGTGATTATATGCTGACCATCGAATCTCTCTGAGCTATAAATTTGTCATCTGAAAGATGATTTTCTCTACTATTCAGCTACCCTATAATCTGACCTTTACCTTCTCCCAGTCATCCATGCCAGCACAATGCTGTTAGCAATGTTTGCAGCCGCAGATCCTGAAGATGGACCACATCTCAGATTGTGGGTAATTCATTTTTTCCTTAAGAAAATACCAACATTTTTCTTAGAACTTAATTTGCATACCTATCCTTTTGGATCAGAATCCGTGTTTTTCTCCTGGAACGTTCTCGGTACAGCTGAACAGTCAGAACCTGCTATAATAATAATAATAATAATAATAATAATAATAATAATAAGCCTTAATGTCAAGATAGTTTCAAATCTCTATCAATGTCTTTTAGCATTTATTTCCTTTAATGCCTCCTTTTCAGAACTCATGACTCAGTTTAAATTACCTTAAAACTAAAACATTTCCTCATAATAATAAAAGAACAAATATCCAGAAAAAAAAAAAAACCTTCCCTTTTAAGTACCCTTTCAATGCCTACCTGGTCAATGAGAAAGCTAAGAAAATTCAGAAGCTCAAAACCACACCGCAAAAAAGCAGAAATCTTGAGAGCTGAGCATGTGCTAGCACTACAGTTCCTCTGAGGACATGGGTCCGTCCCTGAAGTCTTGGTTTAATGAAACATAACAAGGTGAAAAGACAAAACCAAGCCCTCTCATCATGCGGGAAGTGGTAGCCAGATAAACACTCTCAGTGGGTAAAGTCAAAAATCAAGCAAACATAAACACAAAGGGAGCTGGTAAGAAAATGTTCTATCTCAGCCTTGCTAGTAAAAGGGAGTGGGTAGAGGAAGTGCCTCCTGAGAATTCAAAACCACAAGCTCACACTCATGTGGAGCTCCAATGAGGTCCCAACACCCCAAACTGAAGACTCAGTTTACACTGCTTGTGACTGGCAGTTCCTTCAGGCATCTGATAGAACCATCTAAGTCCTCTATGAAGAGAAGCATTCTCCCCTTAGGCCACTTAAAATTCTCAAGATTAAATTCAGCCAAATGGGAACTAAAGATCTGAGATCCTAGGGCATGAGGCATTAAATGGCAGTCTGTGAGGCAGCCAGTGACACTGGCCTTTGGTTTTGAAAGAATGAGATGAAAGGGAAATAAACCTGAGATCCCCACAAAGAACCACACTTAACCATCAAAGTGTAGGATAGAAGAAAGTATGCCTACTTGAGGCAAAATTTCAAAGGGAACTTAAAATCTGTGTCCACCATGGTTCATAATGGGGGGAAATGTAATCATGGTAGTCTCCTCTTGGGACTTCTAACCACCGTTCTTCCTGCATTTGGACCTGGGATTCATATCTAAGTTAATTGCAAGGTCATGAAAAATCTTTGCCAATATATTGACTTAAAGTGATCTTTTGCAAGTTGGATTCGTTAGGAGCACCGCTGAGGTTAAGAGATTGAGAGACTTTTATATTAGGGACCAATGCCTGTAAAGGAAAGGAAGAGGGGGCAGGATGGGTCAGGGGTAAAAATGAGTAGACATGACTGCCTCCCAAAGGCTAGCCAACCCAGCGGGGTGAGCTGGAGTGAGTACTGCCTGTCAGAGGATCAAGAGTTGGGCTACAATAGCCAGGCCACTTTACCTGCTTTGTGATCTCAGGTGTGGTAGCTTCTTACAGCTGAGCAGGACTAAAGCGGCTAGGAGCTAGAGGTTGTCTGCTTAGCACACTCTCTGTAGGGGGGCAACAAGGCCTTTCTTAAAGGGTCCACACTGTCTCAGTTGATGGTACCCTCTGGGTCCCAGTAGTGGAAAATGTTTGCTGGGAGGACTTAATTCATGCCTCGTAGGTTAAGTTCAGCAAACTATGAGTTCAAAATAATAATAAAATGTTAACCATGTAATCAAGTAAGCCAGTGTGAGATTCAGGGGGAAAAAAAAAACATTTGAACACTACACATGACTTTAATACGGACTAAAAAATGTCAGTTTATTATGAATTTTAAAAGTAAAGATATATTGAAAATATGACCTAGAAACAAAAAGCTATCAAATTGATTGGTTAACTTCACTTATTCTATAAAATTAAGTTTAAAATTCTAATAGAAATTCATAATCTTCCAGGACAATAAAATTTAGCAAAATTGGTCCCAATCGAGATAAAAAGTCCAAATCGATGATTTATCATAAACAGATTAAGAAAATTATAAAATAACTCCCGAGCTACAATGTACCAGGCCCAACCAGCTTCACAAGGGAATTTTATTGGATTTTTCTGGTGAGTAATCCTCAAAGCTACTTAAGTTATTCTATACCCAAGAAAAAAGGAACAGTTACAAGTTCTTTTTGTGAAACAGATTAACACTTATGTCAAAACATATTAAAAATTCCACAAAAATTATAGACATTTCCCTTTAGAAAATTGGCACAAAAATTTAAATAAATGATTAGCAAGAAGAGTTTAAAAACATATTAATAAACAACATATCATGACCAATTAAAGTTTATTGCAAAAATATAAGGTGAAACCATTAATACATTCATCATATTAATTAAAAGAGGTAGGGAGAAATCATATGATTTTAATGAAAATTTGATAAAATTCAACTTCCATTTAAAAAACTCAATAAAACAAGAATTGATGTACTTTCTTTAACAACACACACATACACACATACAGACACACACACACACATGCGCAGATATACACACTCACATACCTCAACCCAAGGCCAGTATCTTCACATAACAGAAAATCTCTAGAGGTTTTCATGATAAAATTTGAGAAAAGACATGATCTGCTATCTCTACAATCATTTAATGATGAATTGGGGTATTAGTTAACACAGATTAGAGGTAGTAAATATAAACATAAAATTAGGAAAGAAGAAGCAAAAACACCTCTATTTGCAGATGATACAGCTAAATATCTGGAAATCCCAAAAGAATCCATGATTAAAACTACTAAAAGTTATTAACTTAATAAAATAAAGTAGCAGAATATAAAACCAAAATATAGAAACTCATAGATTTTATGCATACAAACAAAATTTAGTTAGAAGAAATAAAGGAAGAGCAGATTATATTTTACTCTACAAAAAATAATATATCTAAACATCAACTAAAAAAGAGAAGTGCAAGACTCATATGAGTAAACTTTTATAGCATTCTTAGAAAAACACAAAAGTAAACCAGAATGAATGGAAAGACACTGATGAGTTCTTAGAGTATTCAACATCATAAAGATGTCAATTTTCCTGAAATTTATAAATCTGAAACAATCTTAATAAAATACCATCATGTTGTTCTTAGGTTACAAGTTCATTAGTTACCCTAATTGTTAAAATGAGTGAAAAGGAAAGCCTTGTGAAAGAAAAACAATGTGGGAGAGGTAACCAGACCAAATTATAAAACATGTTATAAAGTCTATAAATAAAACAGTACAGTATTGATGAATAAATAGGCAGACGAGTGAAACAATTTAGTATATGAGGATATAAACCAAAAGGAATATGAAATCTCAATATATAATAAAGGCATCATAGGAAATCAGAAAGACAAAGAACTTCTAATAAGTGTGAGACAACCAAATAACAAATGGTAAAAAGATAAAATTGAATACTTCTCCACACCATACACCAGGATAAATTATAAACTGATCAATTTCTAGATATGAATAGCACTTCTAAAGTGGATATATAAAAAATATATATATTCTATAAAATATGGATATTTACACACACATATCATATTTCGCTGACAGCTTCTTTGGTAAGTGAATTGATCCAGATGAACCACTACAAAATGTTAAAATTCACCACCTACTGGAATACTTGTGACAGTTTGATGATAGAGTACATAAAGTATTACTAATTCACAGTAATAAACAAGGAACCCTCAAAAAATAAATGATGAGGTGAAGAGAATGATGAAGATGAAAACTGTATCTTAGCACAATTCATAGTGCTTAGTTGATGATGGCTAGAATGTAGGATGCTTTTTCAAAATCTGGTTGTAGGATCCTGGGAATGCATATACTAATGGTGTAAGAAATTAGCACTTTATCTACTAAAGGGAACAAGCATTTTCAGGCGCATTAGGAGTCATGACTTACCCACAAAACATACGGCTGGCATGCACTAGTCACACAAAGGAGGTAATAAATCTAATTGCAATTCATTGTTGACTACTAATTAGTGGAATTCCCAAAGTAGCTCTCTTTAAACATTTAGATGTAAATACCATTACATATGGAAGAGAACTGCAACTACACTGGTAAAAATCTTTTCTAGCTAAGCTTTTATTATAAAAGAAACTTCTTTACATTCCCTTCCTTGCCTGAGAAAAATCAATCCCCATTACTAACATTTTATAAATTCTACTGCCACTCAAAATACATCCTAGGTTGAAATGATCACTTTCTTGTGGCTTAAACAAAGCTTCACATTAATTCAAAAGTGAATTAGAGAGATTGACTAGAGTGCTCCAAAGAAGCTTTCAAGAGAAAAATAAATTCAAATAGAATCCTGCCATGATCTTGACCAAATAAGGCCCAAAAAAGAACAAGATGAGACTCAAGGAGGTGAAAAAAGGATAAGCCACCTTTTCTCACAGAGTCCGCAGTAATTAGATCTAGATAGAATGCAGATCTGGATACTTGGGTGTCAACAAAAAGACGTAGCAAGCAGCTCATTTGCTGGGACTCTGAATAGCTTTCCACATCAAGATCAAAAAGATTCATGTTTAAATGTTTCAGTGCTCATCTTGTCATTACTAGCAATGCCTTCATCTTGAAACCAAATTTTCCACTAGTACAAGCCTGCTGTAGTCTCCCTACTTAGAACTGTGATTTGTTAACATTAGAATTACTAACCCTTGAAATTAGAGGTTATAGGCAGCTCATATACCAGTAGAAATCTCTGTGTTTCAGCAGACTTTTCTAGTCTTTTAAAGTAATCTTCCCTATTATGCCTCTCTGAATTTCATAAAAATCTATTGTCCTTGCTTGGAGCTTTGGCAGGTGGAAAACCTCCCTGAAACTGTGCAGTAGACTCCTGAGAAGAAACAAAGGAGGCTGAGCTTGAATAAAGCATAGAAAACTGTGACTAACCAACCCAGTAACAGAGGGCTCCCTTCTGCTAGAGAACTGTCAAAACCCGTTACAGGCTTGTAGGATAGCAAGGCATTGAAAGCACTTAGCCCCCGTCCTCCTTCCTATACCCTCAGAACCCTATAAATCCCACTCCCTTTAGGTTGAGATCTTTGGGCTCTTCTTCCACTCTCCCCATTGCTCTTTCCACAACATGTGGATCGACTTGTCTTTTTTATTCTTTTCTCATGCTGTCTCTTTTATCCATCTCTCCATTTCTGTTTAGCACTGTTCTAATCCCAGTCTGAGATTCTGTACTCCTCCCAAATGTCCCATAAATTAGAGCTAGTTAAGATATGAAGGAAAATTGCAGCGATGATCACTGTTTCTATCAAATCAGATGGTGACTCCCATTTGCAAAATTCATAGTACATGTCCTTCAGATAATGAGGCAAAGGAAATTGGACATACCAATTTTTAAAATCTGAAAGCCTTGGTTGAATTCAGAAATCCTGGCTCTACAACTTTTTTTGAAATGGCCCCATTTTTGGCATGTGAATTCAATTTTTTAATATTATACTCCTCAAATTTATTACTAGTAACTGGCTATGTCTACCTGGTGGATACACGTTATCTTTTAGATTATTTACTTTAAAAAAAAGAAAAAAAGAAAAATACCCAGGTGGATAGTACTAAGGGTCAGTAGGTCACATTTTAAACTCCCCTTTTCAGCCACAGTAAGATCAAGTCCAAATTCCTTTTCATTATATTGAAGACTTTTTACACCCCCACCCCCACCCCACCCTTAACCCTGCACCCCATTACATCTACAATCTGCTTGGCCTAGAAAAATGCCTGTTTTGTTGACGCCTGCTAATTAGACAATTAGCTTTTGCACATTTCCAAAGTAGTTGAGTATTTCTCAAAGAACCCAAATGCTCCTTACATTCTACAACCACCCCCTCACCCCCTGCCAGAGAGTTATCAGCAGAGCTGCACTCACTGAAGAGGTGGTGGGTCACTTCAAACTCCATGGCTGAGTAAGACACTCACCTACTAAACTGGCGTATTTATGTGAATGAGACAAGTAAAGTCTGCACATCATCTTAGTCCTCCCACAGACGACAGACAACACGAAAGCCAGCAAAGTCAAGGTTATCACCACCCTTTCTTAGGCCCCCAATACAGATTGATCATGACATACATCCAAGTATTTATCCATATTTTTTAGCTTTGTGGATTATAGTTTCTTTTGTATGAACCTACCTTCAGTTCAATAGGTATATTTTTGTACATGTGATTCTGAGTCAGCACCATGCTGGGTTCTGTGGGGTAACAGAAGATTTTGTCGTCTCCTAATTAAGTAAAAACAAACCAACAACAACAAAAAACTGTCAAAAACCTGGAAATGACAAGAATTCTGTTGAGCCTAAAAATGCATCATTTTGAATGATTGGACAGCATATGTATTTAGAAACTAGGGTAGGGAGAATGACTTCCAGCCTACGTTTTGGTCAACACCTGTGAATGTAGAAATGCAGTCTCCTCCTTCCGTTATCAGTCAGCATCCACTGAGGAACACAGAACCTATTTCAAGTATTTCCAACAAAAGGGGATTTAATGCAGGGAATTTATAAGGAACCCGTTGGAAGAGCAGAGATGAGATGTTACCCCAAAACCAGGAAGCCACCTTCATTACCGTGGAGCCGGAGCCAGGAACTTGGACTCATCGCTAAGCCTGGTGGAGATTCAGGCACTACAGCTGAGAAGGGGCTGCCCTGCTCCCTCACCCGGGCTACAGATGAAGCTGGCTCTGTGCTGTACCAACTCTTGGAGCAGCTCTTCCTGGGGCTGCTGGATCCAAGACCACCGTGGAGGAACCTGAAGTTATCTCCCACTACCATAGCCAGAAGCAGGAGGCTGTCTCTCTTCCTGCGGCCTTTTAATTTTGCTCTAGTGCCTCCCCGCCCCCCGCAGCACCTGTCGGAAACCTAACCCTCAAGGAGTTCTGGGAAAGTGCTTCTGGTCTCTCTGGAAACAGTAGAGCATGTGAAAGAGAGGGGTTGTGGTCCAGTACTAACCCACAGTGTCTGGCACACCCACAGATTTTAACAAGAAAAAACAAGGTAGGAATGATACCATTTAAGCAGGCTCCTATTTTAATAGTACTGGTTGACAGAAGTCTATAGAGTGTCAAGAAAAAAATTTTAGAAAACGAAACATAGTAAAACAGGGCTGTTGACTCTAGTTAGCTTTTAGAGACTTTTTAGAAAAATACATAAAAGCCAAGTTCATGCTATATATTATTAAACCAATCTTCAGAGTTAAAGGTATTTTTTAATGTGGAACTGTCTTAGTCAAACAAGAATCTGAAGTGTTTATTATTTATTTATCCACTCCATATCATTGATGTATCCACTCAATGCTCTGATAAGGGCAGGGCTACATGCATTGTTCTAACTTCGGGGGACAATGCCTGAGGACATCATCTGCAGCTTCACAATCGAAGGAGATAGTCTTCTAAAAAAGATTAGAGCATTTTATAAGAAATGTGGCATAAGTGCTGTGGCATAAGAACACAATGGGGGCAGGGAGATGGGTTGAGAGAGAACATTTGAGGGCAGACAAAACAGTATGTGCAAAGCCACAGGTGCATGGAAACAACCGGTATGTTTGGGAAGTGCTACTTAAGTGCCTCACAATAGCAGTTTTACCTTGTTATTTTCCTGCATCTAAAACCCTACAGAGTCGTCCTTCACTCCAAAAGGAGTCCCAAATGAACTAGGGGGGGTGGAAGGGGAGGCGAGGGGGGTGGGGGTGACTGGGTGACGGGCACTGAGGGGGGCACTTGATGGGATGAGCACTGGGCGTTATTCTATATGTTGGCAAATTGAACACCAATAAAAAATAAATTTATATATATATATATAAAAGAAAAAGGAGTCCCAAAGTCCTTAAAGGCATGTATGACCAGGCCCCTGGCTACCACTGGGATCTCACCTACTCCCACACTGGCTTTCTTGCTCTTCCCTCTGCCCAGAACTCTCTACCCTAGTTATCTGCCTGGCTTATTCCTTCATTTTAATTAGGTTGCTACTTAAATATCATCCTATCAAAGAGGCCTTTCATGACAGCATAACTAATAGAACCTCTCTCTTCATACTTTGATTGACTTTTCTTAATGGTATCTATCTCCAGCTAACATTATATACTTATGTTTTATATTTAAATATTTATATATATTTATATACATACACATTATATTACTTATGCATTATTTGTCTCCCACCCCCACGTACACGTGGGGGCAAGGACATTCACTGCAGCACTTCAGCACCCAGGAGAGCCAAGTGCATGATGGATGATAATTATTTGCAAGATGAACTAATATATAACTGAATGAACAAAAGAATTGACAGGTAGGAGAAAAAGGTGAAAAGCTGGACAGAGTACCCTGGTGGGAAGACAGAATGCAATATGAGGGAATCAGGCTCGGGTATTTGAGGTCAGGGAAGGGCCTGCCAAATGAGTAAATACGTGGGAGGGTAAAGAGAGCCCCAATCATTTTTTTCCAGAGCCCGGATTTTGCCTATCATTGGCGCTTTGGCAGATCATTTTGGCTTTTAAACCCAATAGGAAATGTTTTTGATATACTTACAAGAAAGAAACTATATCATCACACATCAAACTTAAGACTTAAAAATAAAATTGAAGATACTTGCTTCCAAATACTGTAGCCAGAATAAATTATGCTAGAGATAAAAATATCACAGAACTCTGGTTGAACGGCTGCCCTGTGAAATCCCATGCCCATCCTCCCTTGGCAATCACTGTCTCCCCCAGTGATCACAGAGAAATCTAGATCTGTGTGTGGTGAACAAGTGATCAGTTCCAAAGGGGGGAAAGAAAGGTAGGACAAAGATTAGAATGAGAAGGAGGCAAGTAAAATTAACATCAGAAAGACAAAAGAATTTGGAACCCACGTTAGCCTGGGAGCCCAAGCAAAGGCCCCACTTACACAGCTGCTCCCTGGCGTGTATCCAGGGCCACAGAGGCCCGGTGCCTTTCTCCTTCCTAAAGAACCTCTCCCAAATGACACGCTTGCTGCTTCGGCTCCTCCCAGCCCTCACCCAGCACTGTCTCATTCCCTCCCTCCGTCTCCCCGACCTTCACCCAGGCTTTTCCCCCTTGGTTCCTGATGCAAATTTCACATAAATACGAAACCGGATGCTGAAGCTCCTCCTTGACCTGAAGAGTTGGCTTCCCTGGCTTAGTTAACAGGAGCACTAGTACGTAGATTTCTAAATTTATTTAAAAACATAAGACATTTAACAGAGAATGTCCGGGAATCTAGATTGGGAGGCAGGACACCTTCTGCTGCCCTAGTAAGGCTTTGTAAATAGGCTGAACAGCTTGTCTTGCTAAAATCATTATAATAATGCACATTATTTATATAGATAAGCACAGACAAAAGTGAAATTAAAACACCATTAATGAATTTCACCATGTTCTGTTTGGTTTGGTTTTGCTGCACTTTATGGCTATTGAGGATGAAAGGCCTAGGGAGGAAATGAAGAAAATTTATTAAAAATAGAGGTATAATAAATAAATTTTCTGGTTCTAGTGAAAGTCTCCAGTTCTCTACCTGCTGCCAAATGAAATGAGGCACATAAGAAAAAAGAATTACCACTATAATAAAGTTGCTAGATTTAGCAAAAAATATATAGCAAGTAAACATTTAAACTTAACTGGATGTTCTACACCTATAGGTGCCAAAATCACCTTTGTAGTGTTACTGCCATCCCATCCCATGTGGGAGACAGGATGCAACTACAATAAAAAGATTACTTTTGCAGATCATGGCCACTGTTTGCAATTTATCCATTTAATATTGTTTTCCCAGATGGTCAAATGACATAGTCGTATAACTTTTGGGGGCAGGTACTTGGCTTCAAGTTTTTGGATCACCAAACATGTCTTTCTCCTGTGGAAATGTAGTTTTGGCTCCTGGGTATATTAAAATGTATAAAATCATCTTTAAAAATAAACTGAGATAAAAATAAGTGATCTTTCCTTATCCAAGCTTATTATAGGATCTCTGGGATCCATATGTTGATTCTAAAGATACTTTTCAGACGCCATATCTATACATAAATTTACACTGGCAACATTTCTTTCTTCCTGCTGTAGTACTTTAAAATTCAAATGCAAAGAGACCATCTTTAAATTATCTTGCCTTGTGAGTGACATCCTCTATTAAGGCCTAAATTTACCTCCAACCCACATGGATCCAATGTTCACAGAGTTTGCTGCTATGAATTTTAATAACTGGAATGAAGAATAGTGGCATAGAGTTTTGAGAAATCACTTGTGCTGAGGAAAACAGCCTCAGATCAATTTAGATATCTTTTCTGAACATTTAGTTTCCGAAGAGGGAGACGTACAGAGGAAGCGATTGCAGACCTGGACTCACGAAGAAATAACAGGCGTGAGTCAATATACCCACAGCAGGTAGCCTGTGTTTTGTCACCTGAAATCAAGAATGGCCTTGGGGAAAACTGCTGTGTGGCACTTCCCATGTAGACAGTAAAGCTGGACTTAAAGGGAGTGTGGGGTGGCATGTCCCTTTGTGAAGAAATGTTGAAATTTATGCTAGAATCTGTAGAAATAATAAACATCTAGGGAAAAAGTTAACTGCAATTTCTAGGTATCAAATGAGAGGTTATTATACAAAAAAAAAAATGGTACAAATATTTTCCAACCTCATTTATAGAGGAACGGTGGGCATAGGCCTGGTCTGTGACATGAGAGAAGTTGGCTAAATAACAGGAATTTCCCAGCACTTGTAGAGTGTGGAAGAGGTTAAGAAGTGAAGGTGTCAGAGTTTCATTAGTGAAAGTATTTCGGAATCTATATTCACTCAGGTATTGATTACTTCTATTTTTTAGAGTGATAAACGGGAAAATGTACTTGCTATCTCAGTGCTTATTGCCAATGCTCTTCCAGGTGAGCAATGCATTCTCCAATTAAGGGATCTTTGTAGATTATGAAAAAAAATAAGACTCATCATGCAAATAGAAAGCTTAGCAGACAGACATGGATGGGGATTGAAACTGGGAAGAAGTCTGAAAAGAGAGAAGGAAAATTATGAGAAGATAGGTGGTGTCTGGGAGTGAGAGGTAGATAGAATGGAGAAAAATACGAGAAGCAGTGACTTTAGGTGGGAAAAAGGGAGGGCTGGATCCAGGTGACCTCTCTACACTGAGACTTAGAAAGAGGAGACGTAGACTCTTGAGAGCCACCTAGGTTGGGGCCTGTTTATGAAATGGACAAAATCTGCTGTTAGCACAGCTTATCTCACACTTTCCTCCTGATTTTGACTACTATGCTTCCAGACCCTTGTGCACTGTTCCCTGCTCACCCCCTCATTCCAGCACCCTAGCGTACACATTCAACTTTTCTCTTCTCTGTTCCTCAAAAATCAGAAATCGGGGGAGGCCTCAGTCCCTTCTTGAGTCCTCTTCTTGGTTTCTTCTTCTAAAATATGCCCACAAATACAAGTTCTATTATTTCTTCATTTTCTAACTCCTGGGGATTTAAAAAAAATTTTTTTTCCTCTTCTTTGTCATCTTCCCTCAGTGTCCCCACATGGTGTTTCCTATTTCCTGGAACTGGAAGTTGTCCTGTGACGATATAATAATACATACAAATAGGTCATTCAAGTGCCTCCTGAATTCTATCCCAGAAATTCTGTTTCAGTACGTCTAGAAAAGGATTGGACTCCATTTTTTAAACTTCCTTTGTCAATTCCAATGTACCCTCTCTTTGGAAACAACTGAATCAATGGATATTTCAAAGAGAAGTTACCACTCACCCTAATATTTACACCAAAATATAAAAGAGTTATCTCAGGGGCACCTCGGTGGCAGTTGGTTAAGCATCCCACTCTTGACTTCAGCTCAGGTCATGATCTCAGGGTTGTGAGATCAAGACCTGGGTTGGGTCTGCAATCAGCATGGAGTCTGCTTGAGATTCTCTTTCTCTGTCCTTCTGCCTCTTCCCTTGCTCTCTCTTAACAAATAAATATCTTTTAAAAAATGCAAAACTGTTATCTTAACCAAGTACTTATTTTATTTTTTAGAGAAGGAGAGAGAGAATCTTAAGCAAGCTTCAAGCCCAGCACAAAGTCCAGTGCAGAGCCCAACATGGGGTTTATCTCATGACCCTGGGATCATGACCTGAGCTGAAATTAAGAGTCAGATGCTTAGCCAATGGAGTCACCTAGGACCCCCTTAACCAGATACTTTTAAAAACTGCCATCATATCTATTTTCTTAATTGATGCACCCTCTTCATCCTTGTGTGTATGTGTGTGTGATCTCTTTCCCTCTATAGAGATTTGTATCTTTCCTTTTTCTTGTTTCCTCTTAATTTTTTTTCTCTTTTTCTCCTCCTGCCTTCTCTGACTGTACTATGGATTTACAAGCTCAAATGTTTACAGCAATTAGGCCAGTGATAGCTCCAGAATTTTTATACAAGAAGAGTTAAGGGCCAGCAATACTTGCGAAAGGAATGCAAAGTCAGCAATCTTCAGCCTGAAGCATGCACAGCCTTGGGATGAGAGAGGCACAGGAGGATTTTTAAGGGGTATAAGGAAACCAAGTTTTGAAGGAATTAATTTCTCATACTCCCAACATGCAGTTGCATTCTTAACATCAAGTCAATTCTATTTTTCATCTCCTTCACAATATCCCATTTCCCACCATAAATCATACCCTTGGCCATTAGGAATCTCTCTATGGTACATTGTTCCAAAGGATAACAACTTCCAAGGCAACAAACTATGGGGCAATTACAAATAATGTTATTGGGGAACCTCATTTAATGAGTAATTAAATCAGATTTACCTTAAAGTGTCCTGTCTTCCTGTGTCTTATATTAATTGTAGGCAAATATGGAAAAATTGGGTATTTTGGTACTTGTCAGGATAATACAAAATCAAGTATGTTGTAGAACATGGTTAATTAGAATGATGATTTTTCTTTATAAACTTTAATCATGGCATTCTTAAATTATTATTAAAGACTTAATTACTGGGATCCCTGGGTGGCGCAGCTGTTTAGCGCCTGCCTTTGGCCCAGGGCACGATCCTGGAGACCCGGGATCGAATCCTACTTCGGGCTCTTGGTGCATGGAGCCTGCTTCTCCCTCTGCCTATGTCTCTGCCTCTCTCTCTCTCTCTCTGTGTGTGTGACTATCATAAATAAAATAAAAAATAAAAGACTTAATTACTAAAGAATATATAAGCAAAGCAAATAGATCATATGAAAGAAAACAAAGGCTGAATATGGATTATTTTTTATATAAGCATGAACATTTCTTTCCATTTCTCTCAATATCATCCACAGAATGAGTGATTAGGTGGAATGAAAGGTACCTCCAAACAACCAAAGAACAAGTACCGTACCCTCTAATTATAACAAATAAAACCTACAGATGCAAATTTAATGTGATACCATTTAAACTTGGTATAATTACACAGAAGGCAATATAATTAAGAACCTATCTTGTCAAAATATGATGAAATGTATATACACTTCATGTATACATATTTTGTATATGTATTTTGTGTATATGCATGTACATTTGTATATGTATATATTTTGTCAAATTATATGATGAAAAATATACATTTTCACATATGTATTTATATTATATGTATATGTAATTAAATCTTCAAGAACATTCACTTAGTTTATTTTATAAATTATGTAATATTTATCATATTCTATCAGTAATACAAAACAATAAAAATAGTAGCTGCTGGATCAATTAGTTTTTAGCAGTATATGGTTCTTTCTTTTGTTAATACATAGGAAAAGCTTAATCTTACCATTTTAAAAAATTACTGGAATTATTTCTGACTTTTCACATTCTTTTTAAATTTTTTCTACAAGCTTAATATCATAGTCTACTTATGCATGTATACTGATTTACTCAAGGAATACTATGCACTTTAGCATCTTCTGCATCATAAATAAATTATAATATTAGCTATTCATATTATGCATTATTAAAATTAAGTAATACGTAATAATATATAAATTTATTATTGCTTTTATAATCTTCCAAAAGCTTTATTACATTAGTTACATTAATATTAATTATATTAGTTTTTATATAATTTTAATCTTGAATTGACCACTTTCAGTAATCTTTTATGAGGTATAGTCCATAGTTTATCTTATATCCTGAAAATTCATATTACCATGTTTATGTAAATTGGAAAAGAGAGCCATGCTTTCCAACAAAAATGAAGTCTAATTTGGCTGATTGTATTGACTCTGAGGATTGGCTTTGTTGATTATACTCGAGGGCTGACTTATACAAAAATTTATGTCACTTCCGTTCCTTCAAGATGTTTTTGCCAAGACAAGATTAAACATGCAAGACATTTATTAGGGGGAAAAGAAGGAAACCTTTTAGAGAAAAACAGTAGAAGGAGCAGGAACTGTCAGTATAGGCTTCAGAACACAAGGTAGTCCTGACACCTTGGAAAGGAGAAGAGGAAGGAAGAGCCTCAGTGCAATGCAGTTCGGAGAACATAGAGTCCCAACTTGTGTGTTAGAGGAACCCCATATTCACAGGAATGGCTGGCACCGTTAGTGGGGAGCTGCCCAAGGAAAGCAGCACCTCAATGCAAACTCAGTGGTAAATCTGAAGAGCAACTGGAGCTGCCAGTCAGTGGTGCTCCCCACAGCAAGGCAGTTGCTTATTTTCGTAGCCATCACAACTGAGTGAGGTAAATCTATAATCTGTAGTCTCACATTTTGAAAAGAGTATATTTATAGTATGTAATATAATAAAAAGCATTATTAACCAAAACATTGTATTGGCAAAGGTCTTTTGAAATCAATAGTATTTATTTAATTTTCAGAGACTTCTCTTGGCCTTTTGGGTTAAAAGTGAAAAAAAGTCTTTAAAAGTCTGTACGAAAAAAATATAGTTGATAGTCACTTGAGAAGTCTTATTAATTCTCTGAATTTGGAAACCAAATGATTATAATGACTAACAAATCTTAGCACAAGGCAAGTGTAGGCTAGTTTGACAGTATGAAGCTCCTGGGAAACCAAATATCCAGATATATGAAATCCGAATCTCTTGTATGCCTTTCTTCCATAAACCCCATAACGCATTCACTGAAATGATTATGAACAGCAATTTCCCTTGTGATGCTGTTTGGGAAGGGGATTAGCAACCACTGCTGAAGAATGCTAACAAAATATTTCAGATGTTACCTTTCTGCTAAGCCTATCCAAATTCTGATATGGTTTTGTATGTATCACAGACCTAAAATTCTGGAGATGGAAGGCAGCATAGAGATTTATGGGGCCAAAATGGTTCATTGCAAAGATGGAGAGATAGTTTACTCATCCAAAACCAAATACATACACAAATGCAGCATCAAGATGAAAACCCAAGTCTCTTTCAATGTATCTCAGTACCTTTCTATAACACCTTCTAATTCCTTAACTGTGGTATATGTATACATTCTAGCCTAAAAGACATATATGGGAACCCTATAAAACTGTAAGTTTGATTTCCTGTTCAACCTACGGGCTTAGCCACATTACTCTTAGATAATGTACATGTATATGAGACAAATATATTGTGGGTAATAAATATTGAAGTCAGAAATGCTATTTGGCATTTCTGCTCTGGACAGGTGAAATGTGGCTACATTACTCTAAGCAATACTGGCAAATAAAAATACAGACCATTGCACAGAATGCATTATTTTGTTTCTTGACTAGTACTCCTTCCTGGGGATATAGTCAATCTTTTTCAAAACAGGTGAACTTTTCTGAGGCATATTTAGCCTCCCTCATAATGCATCACCAGAACAATTCAAAGAACAAAATAAGAGAGGAGAGAAATAAAAGATGCAATTTTAGTGATTTGATATTAAAAGTTGAGAATATTCATCATTTGGATTTTATAGATGAGTAAACTACTAAAAAAATTTCACTTTGAATACTCTTACTTCTTATATTGAATTGTTTAAAAAAATCTAATAAATTCAGTTGATGTAATATACTCATATATTATTCTAAAGGAAGTCATTTTTATGCCCGAAGTCAAATTATGCATTTATGCATATAATTGCATATGAATATAGACTTGCCTCATACTTTTCTTCTCTGAAATGTGCCATTAGATTATATGTGAATATAACAAGTCACAGAGTCAAGTATCTAAAAAAACAAACAAATATGTGACTGAATATTTACCTTGGAAAATAACTTATTCAAAGAATAGTATTTGACTATTTTGCATTTTTATAAAATAAATTGATGTTGAAAATACAACATTAGATTTCTTGAATTATGGCTAAAGCGTTGCTTGGAGGGAAACTTACAGCATGAAATAAACGCTTATATGAGAAAAAGGTTTCAAATCGATTGTCTAAGTTTCCACTTGAAGAAATTGGGAAAGACAAGCATATTAACCCAAAAGAAATAGAAACAATAATTAATAAAAGTAAGAGCAGATATCAATGAAGTAGATAGCAAAGGATACAGAAAAACCAATGAAAGTATGAATAAAAGAAAGGAGAAAGGAAATTCCTTTCAACAAATGGTGCTAGCACAATAGATATTCATGATTTTTAAAAACTTTAATCAATCCCAATCTCACTTAATATGCAGAAATTAATTCAGGTAAATCAAGGATCTAAATGTAAAGCTAAAATTCAAAGCAAGTAGAAAGAAACAATATATGATAGATGTTAGGGACAGCAAACTATTTTTAGGACACAAAACCACTGACCACCAAAGAAATAACTGATCAATTGGATTTTCACAATTTCATAGTAAAATCTGTTACTCATGAAAGGACACAACTAATAGAATTAAACAGAGAGCCATAGACCAGAAAAAAATATCCACCATGTATGTATCTGACAAAGGACTTGTATCCTGAATGTATAAAGAACACAACTAAATAACAAGAAAGGCAATTCAATTAAAAAAATGGGTGAAGCACTTGAAGAAACACACTCAAACAGAATGTATAAGAATGACACAATAAGAACACGCAAAATTGTTCTTCATTAGTCAACAGGATAATGAAAATTAAAACTACAATAAGATGCCATTTCACATCCATTAAGATGACAAAAAGACCTACACCACCAACTGCTAGTGAGGATTCAGAGAAAATACAGTTCTTATACATTGTTGGTAGGAATGCAAAATAATATAACCAATTATGGAAAACCTTTGAGCAGTTTGTGCTAAAGTTGCAGATACACCTACCCTATGACCCAACAATTTCAAATTCTAGGTATTTGCTCAATAGAAATGAAAGTATATATCCAGAAAATGGCTTGGTAAAAGAAAGTTCATGGTGGTTTATTTATACTAGCCCCCCAAACCTGGCAATAAACCAGATAAAATGCCATTCAATAATTAATATTAACAAATTGCTGATGAATTGAACAACATCAGTGAATCCTGAAAATATTATATTGCACAAAAGAAGACAGGTACAAGAGTTCTTCATAAAACTCAAGAACTAGCAATGCTAATCTTTGATGACTCAAGTCAGAGTGGTGATTGTCTATGACCATAGAACTGTAGGAACTGACCATATGGGACCACAAAACTACTTTTGGAGGTAATGTAAATGTTCTCTAACATTATTGGTTATATAGGTATACACATTTTTCAGAACCCGTTAAATTATACATACAAGATCTATGGATTTCACTGTTTACAAATTTTACCTCAACAATAAAATGATGCAATAAAAATAAATTCTTTATGTACACTTCAATCATGGCAAATAAAAATTGCAACTACAGGTATATCTGGGGACTTAGGATTCTTTTTTTTTTTTTTTTTTTTTTTTTGCAATTAGCAAGAGGGTTTATTGGACGTTTGCGCAAACGGGCTCTCCGCCTCCGAAGAGGAAGAGAGCCCCGATTAGCAATTACAGGTATCTTTTAAAGGCAAAAGGAAAAAAAAAACCGCTTAAAGACAAAAGAACCTCGGGAGTCGCATAGCATTCAGGTTATTGATTTCACAGAGGGTCAACATGAACCTATTCAGGGACATTCCAATCAGGGTGTGGGGGGAAATGGTTTTCTTATTGTAAACAGAATGCTTTTAGTTGCTAAAATTTCAGGAAGGCACCTGGATGGGCTGCCTCTGGATTAGGGCTGGCCCTACTTACAAGGGGGGAGGTTTCTTCATTCCCTCCTCTTGTTTGGGCTGATTTTAACCTTAAAATCTTAGGGAACATTTATTTCTTCAGTTTGGAGGGCCCGACATTGCTGAGTTAATACCAGAGCTTGGGTAATAAGCAATCTTTCTCGGATGAACTGGAGCGGCCAGTTGAGGACTCAGGGGCCGAAAGTTAGCAGCAGGAGCAGGATAACTAGAGGGCCCATAATGGTAGAGATTAGGGTGGTTAACCAGGAAGACTGATTAAACCAGCTTTCAAACCAGCCCTGCTGGGCCTCCTGGTCCCTTTGTCTTTTATTTAGCCTATCCCTGAGTTTGGCCATGGAGTCTCTGATGACTCCAGAATGGCCTGCATAGAAACAGCATTCCTCTCCCAGGGCCGCACACAGGCCTCCCTCTTTCAGGAGTAGTAAATCCAAGCCTCTCCTGTTTTGAAGTCCTACTTCTGAAAGTGAGGTGAGGGACTGTTCTAACTTAGAAACGGACTGCTCTAGTGTCCGTAGATCCTCATCTACAGCTGCCTGGAGTTCTATATAACGTCGTGAGCCCTGGATCAGAGCAGCTGCGCCAGTACCCACCCCAGTAGCGACCCCTAGTCCCAACATAACGGCTAGGGTTAGGGAGACAGGTTCGCGCCAAAAACGGGTGGGATGTTCATTATACTGATTTTCTAGAGTTTCAGCAGGGTGATAGAACACCCTGGGTATGATCTGCACCATGACACAGAAGTCGTTTGAGCTATTTAGAACCTTAGCTGACACACAGGGGGTGAGGCCTTTGTTGCATGCCCACCAAGTTCCCGGCTGGGGCTCCAGGTAAGAGTCAGTCCCTAAAATCGGGGCGGTAGTATTGCAGAGTTCCTGGTAACCCTGGGTGAGTATAGTTAGCCTTGACAGTGATGTAATCCCAGGAGGAGGAGGGCCTCTCATCCTGTGTCTCCCTAGTCTCGCACCCCCAATTTTTACAATAGAAGTATTCCCCTCCTCCACAGGTGGGATTTAGCCTGCGATCTCTGTGGTACCCAGGACAGACATAAAAGGGAAGAGTGCTGAGCATGGCCCTTCTGTCAGGCGTGCCACATCCTCCCCATGGGTCTAATCCCAGTCGCCCTGGAGGGCTTTCTTGGTTAGAGGCTCTAGAGGTGTCGAAGTATCCCTCTAGGTCCCATGGGCTAGGGGCCCCTATGGTTAGCTTGCATAGGTCAGGATATAGGTTAGGCCACCAGGTTCCCACGGGGGCGGTCTTAGTTATAGACCAAACCTCGTCACCCCCAGACGTTAGTACCTGCCAGGTTAACCTTTTGAGGGCATGAGGGTCACCTTTGGCGGAGGTGAAGAGCGCTAGGAGAGGTAGGAATATAACAACTGTCATTGAACAATTTTTTGAAAGTCTTATCTTGAGCGGGTTTTGGGTGCAGTGGAGCTTCCATTGGAGTGGCTCGTCCGGTCCGCCAGTCCGGTCCGCCTGGCTGGCGTCAGCGGTGCTCGTTGATGGGGCGCGCTTGACGTGTGAGGCGTGGACCCAAGCAGCAATGCCGTCTACCTTTAAGGCGGTTGGGGTGGTCAGTAGTACAGTGTATGGGCCCTTCCAGCGGGGCTCAAGCGTCCTGGACTGATGTTTCCTGATGTAGATGGAGTCACCGATCTGGAACGGGTGTGGGTCGGTTGTGTCTCCAGGGCAGTAGACAGCCGCAAGGGGTTTCCAGATCTGGCGCTGGATAATCTGGAGCGCCTTTAGCCTGTCCTGGTGATAGAGACGGAGCCGCTCCCTCCCAGCAGCAGTGTCGTAGTCCCAGGTCGGGCGAACCAAGGGAAAAACGTCCTCAATTTCATTAGGCAGCTGGGTCGGCCTCCCATCCGCCCCGGGGACGTTTTTCTGTAGACGCGGGGTCTCTCCTCCGTGGTGAGGAGAGTCTGCAAGAGCTGATCAGGGTGCCCAGTGGGGCTGGCTGAGAGACCGGGGCCTTCACCTGCAAGATAATATCAATATTAAAAGTTCCATTCCTGGGCCACCCGACGTTGAGAGTCGGCCACTCTGAGGAGCAGAAGGTGACCCATCTTCGTCTTCTGACTTCCACCGACAGGTTGTGTGCTCGGCCGGAGACTTCTTTCCAGTGACTAGAGCGAGGCTTAAAGGGGTGGTTACAGTTTGCCCCGCGGGTGTAGAAAAGAGGTGAGCGGGGAGGAGGACAGGAAGAAAGACACAGAACAGACAGACGCACACAGATGACAGGACCGGCAAGCCGGATTCAGACGGGAGCGGTCGCCAACAGCGACCCTCCCCGAAGAGGAGGGAGTGCCGGGCTCCCTCCCTCTTCCAGACCACTCGGGAGTCCGACTCCGGAGCGGGACCAGAAAGACACAGAACGAACAGACGCACACGAATGACAGGACTGGCGCGGCGGATTCAGATGGGAGCAGTCGCCAACAACGACCGTCCCTGAAGAGGAGGGAGTGCCGGGGCTCCGTTCCTCTTCCAGTCCACTCCGGAGTCCGACTCCGGAGGGGGACCAGGGGTCTCGGGCACGTCTGCCTCCCCCGCTGGTCCAAATACAGAATACAGAGTACAGCGTCCTGCAGGCACAATACAGACCGGGCACAGACCCGGCCAGTCAGACAAACGGACGAGACAGATATGACATTTAGCGAGCTCGGTCTTACCTCCTACCGGTCTTAGGATTGAGCCTGGGGCGTCTCGGATCCCGGACGAGCCCCCAAATGTTGGACCCTGGCTCACGGGTGCCAACGTGTCCCGGCGGACGCCCCAGAGACTCAGACCCCAGACAGGCAGATGCAATTAGCAAGAGGGTTTATTGGACGTTTGCTGCAAACGGGCTCTCCGCCTCCGAAGAGGAAGAGAGCCGGACTTAGGATTCTTTTTATGAGCCATAGGTTGTCAAATTTATGTCTTCTGTAATACAGATTTTATTAAGAGAATAACATCACCGTTTTTGCTATTTATCATAGCATTTTAATTAGCATATTGATGTTTTTAAAATAAAGTATTGGTATGATTTATCAAATACTCATGGCTGCTTTCTTTTTCCATACTTGCATACCTGGAGGGAGCCTAATCAACATTGTGACATTTTGGCCTACACAGTAAATTTTTCCCTAACAGATATTTATAAGGAAAAGATGGTTTATTTTATTTATTTATTTATTTATTTATTTATTTATTTATTTATTTATTTATTTTTGGAGAAGATGGTTTAAAAGGCAGATCAAGATAAGTTTAGTCAAATAATAATGCAATTTAAAAGCTGGAAAAAACAGCAGACACTAAGTTCATTCCAAAAATAGTTATCTCTGGAGTTTTCTCCAAAGAAAACAATTACAAAAATATATTGTTACTATAAAACAGCTGGGGTTTTTGTTTAGCAGATAAGAATTCTTTATTTTTTCAAAAGCAACTTAAAAACTTTTTTTCAACTCAAGAGTCTTTTCTGCTACTTGCTGTGCATAATGCAAATTAAATGGTTTCTTACAATGTGAGGCCAACTCCAGTTGGTTTTATTCATATCAACTTAAACATAGGTAAAGAAAATAGAGCTATCACAATATATAATATTTTTTATTCTAATAACTGATATTTTAAAACCTTTTACATTAAGAGGATATTTGCAAATTACAAAGCCTAAAAAATTTAAGACCATATACGGTTCTTTGTATCAAAGCCAAAGCAGTCTCCTACTAAAGTTTGGGAGAACTCCTGGTTCTACAAATTAGAAAAGAGAGAATTGCTGGGTTGTTGTCTTCCTAAGATTGCCTAGCTGCTTCTAATTCAGGAAAGATAAATGCAGGTTAGGAAGACCACTGGACGGTGCCGAACACAAGCATGAGTAAGGAGCCAACAACCTGAGGGGAGGAGAGAGCCCAGCAAACAATTTGCAGGTAAAGCCCTTGGGAAGATGGGCTTTTTGTGAGGAAGTGCCATAGCGCGTTCATAACACGTGTAAAGCTCATAGCTGCCAAGTATCACAGTAGTTCACATTTTATAGACCTGGAACATTCACCTCTAGAAAGCAGAATCCTGGGGCTCCTGGAAGGCTCAGTGGTTGAGCGTCTGCCTTAGGCTCAGGGCGTGACCCTGGGGTCCAGGGATCGAGTCCCACATCGGGCACCCTGCAGGGAGCCTGCCTCTCCCTCTGCCTCTCTCTCTCTCATGAACAGATAAATAAAATCTTAAAAAAAGAAAAAAAGAAAAAGAAAAAGGAAGCAGAATTCTGTCTCTTTTGAATAAAAGGAAACCGTAAAAATAAGGGATGCCTCATGGATCAAATTAGCATACACTGGCTGTTGGGCAAATTCCCAGAGAGCCATATCACTATTTTATAGTTAACAAGCCTGTTGGCCACAAAAAAATAAATAAATAACCAGTCATTAAAGGGCAGGCCTAATTCTGCATGTCCCCCAACAACATATTGCATATGAAATCATAAAAGAAAAAATTACACTGTCTTGAAAAACACTTAAAGGAAGCAAACTTTAATCCTTCATTTAACAAATATTTAATATTTCCTGTTCCCATATATTTTACAGATACAGCCTAATTTTCAACAGTCCTGAAGCTGAAGTATTGCCAACTTTACTTTATAGATGAAGAAGCATAGCAAGATTGCAATTATTTGTCTATTTATCTACATGGATTCCTCTAGAGCATGGATGGTATTTTACTTAATATTGTGGCCCCAAGGTATAATAACTAGTCCATGTTAAACTTGAGAAATATGTGTTGAATATATGAGTAAAGAAGTATGAATGAAGTACAGTTGGTCTGGCCAACAAATAAAATAAGATTAGAACAAATTGAGGCATGGGAGAGAAGGTAGAAAAAACAAAACAAGGGGAATATCCAGCATGTAAAAATGCATGTCCGTAAGTGCAGATAACAATCTAGAGAGCTATTAGGAAAAAATTATCCAGTCTCCTTCTTTCATTACTGGTTCTTGCACCTAATTCAATTCACAGATCCAATACTAGCATGAAATGTTAAACTCTAGTATATTACGTTATTGCAGAGTCAGAAAAACATATTTGATATTTGCTAATTTGCTAAAAACATATTTGCTAATTTGATCCATGAGGCATCCCTTATTTTTATGGTTTCCTTTTATTCAAAAGAGACAGAATTCTGCTTCCTTTTTCTTTTTTTTTTTTTAAGATTTTATTTATCTGTTCTCTGACCTGTACAAACCTTTTATACTCTGTTCAGTATCAATTTGCTTCTGTAACCCTACACTTATCTTCACACCAGGTCACTTGAATCAGCAATGATTAAACAGTGCTCAGTTCAGTTTTTGATAAGTTCTCAATTTCAGTTTTGATACACTACAAATAGATCAGGTCTCTAGAATCTGAGATCACTTTTAGCATGTATTTGCTGAGATCGTGATTTAATTCTACGTTGTATGTGGGAAAGGAGAAGTTCAAATCCAGTTCAGATTTCACAAACATCTTGCAACAGCTGCCCATAAAATGCTATGGAAGGTAGACACTGTCATTGTCACCAACTGTTTATATTTGAGGTTCATAATTTAGTATATATTTTTCTTGCCTGATCACATAAATGCATAATATTTACGGAGACTATAGTAGAAGTATAGGTATATGATTTTTGTTTTTTAAATTTTTCTTACATAAAGTCAATGAGCCAACATAAAGTACTTCATTAGCTTCAGACGTAGTTTTCAATAATTCATCAGTTGCATATAACACTCAGTCTTCTTCACATCACATGCCCTCTAAATGCCCATCACCCGGTTACCCCATCCCACACCTATCTCCCCTTCAGCGACCCTCTATTTGTTTCCCAGAGTTAAGAGTCTCTCATGTTTGTTTGTTTGTTTGTTTTAAGAATTTATTTATTTTTTAATGAGAGACACCGAGAGAGAGGCAGAGACACAGGCAGAGGCAGAAGCAGCCTCCTCACAGGGATCCTGATGTGGGACTTGATCCCTGAACTGGGATCACGCCCTGAGCCAAAGGCAGACACTCAACCACTGAGCTACCCAGGCATCTCTCTTCTGCCCATTTCTTGACTGGATTATTTGTTTCTTGGTGTTGAGTTTAATAAATTCTTTTTAGATCTTGGATACTAGCCCTTTATCTGATACATCATTTACAAATATCAAGATTTACTTTTCCAATCCATGAGCATGGAATATTTTTCCATCTTTTTGTGTCTTCCTCAATTTCTTTCAGAAGTGTTCTGTGGTTTTTAGAGTATAGATCCTTTACCTCTTTTGTTAGGTTTATTCCTGGATATCTCATGGTTTTGGATGCAGTTGTAAATGGGATTGACTCCTTAAGTTTATGTAGATTATGTGGCATAATAATGAAAGGGGCCACATTCAGCTTTATCCTTTTATTCCCAGGTCTATGTATGTATTTTTAGGATAGGAGACAGCAACACCCACTAGTCAGCTCTGCCCATTTTTCCCCAGCCTATGCATTCTGCCTGTGAAGGAGACAACACATACTGACCAATGATTTAAGGCGTATATGGTAACCTGTAAGACAGCACTCCAATACTCCAATACTCAGGGTCCCTGTCACTCAGATGATGCCATAACTGACCTACCAGTGGGTCATTCTAGAATTATAACAAGCCAGACATTTCTAGGTAGTAAAGACATGGTAAGACCAGTGAACTCTGTGAACATGAACCCAAGGCTTCACTTCCTCCTCTGTGAAGTGAGTTCTTGGTTGAAGGTAATGTAAAACATGACACCACCGTGATAAGGAGGTCCATGAATGATTGTGTGGACAAAAATATTCTAAGCAGGGAAGACAAATCCATATGCATTTTATGCTACTAATTTGGGAGCAGCCAATTAATTATATCAACCAATTAATAACCAAAGAAACAAATAGATGATACATTAATAGTAGTGGACTTCAACACCCCACTTATAGCAATGGACAGATCATCTAAGCACATCAATAAAGAAACGAAGGCTTTGAATGACACACTGGACCAGATGGACTTTACAGATATATACAGGATAATCCATCCTAAAACAACAGAATATACATTATTCTTGACTGCACATGGAACTTTCTCCAGGATAGATCACATACTGAGTCACAAATCAAGTCTCAATGATACCAAAATATTGGTATTGTCCCCTGCATATTTTCAGACCACAATGCTTTGAAACTTAAACTGAATCATAAGAGGAAACTTGGAAGAAACTCAAACACATGGAGGTTAAAGAGTATCCTACTAAAGAATGAATGGGTCAACAGGAAATTAAAGAATTAACCAGCTATGTCCCATTGCATGAAAAGTGGATAATGAGATGCACCACGTGAAATTCTTCCCTCTGAGAGAATCCTTATCAGTGTCTTCCTTGGCCTTCCAAGTGGACACAGTGGAAGCATATGGACAGGCCTTTCCTAAACCAGACCATCAATTGACACTATGGTGTATGGATCCTTCTGTAAACCAGATCTTTTTATTTTCTTCCATTTAAGTGACCTTGGGGAACTCTCCATGAGTCCATAGTTGTTTGTGGAGGGGTAAGTGGGAAAGCAATAGGATCCTATACGGTGGGAGTCTGAAGTATCTACTTCATGCGATTTACTTGTAACTTCCAAACCTGGGAGGCTATTCTTGGATGTACAATTTCTACTTTACAATGGAATGACACTGGGTACATTCAACTTTATGACTTGTTGTTTTAAGCCACCCAGTTTGTTGTAATTTGTTATAGGAGCCCTAGGAAGTGAATACAGCTATCTATTTCTTTCCTGTGGATCTGATTATCATTTAATCCTTGTTCTAAATCCCTGCAGGATCAAATCACTTGGCTCCTAGGGATTTTTATTATAACTCTGCTCTCTTTTTCTCTAATGGTTAAACTTCACCCCTTGGCTCTTAGCATTCGTGATCACATTATTTCTATCAAATTGGGTTATCAAATTCCATTACAGCATGCCCACTGTCATCTCCAGCCTGTAGGGAACCACCACCAAGAACTTTTCAAGGATGCTGGTAATCCAGTCATGACTGCATTTCTTAATGCCTTGGTGAAGATCCTCTTGTGGAACACTGCCACCTCCAAGAGATATCTGAGAAAGTCATATATAATATCCCTTCCACCTCAATCCATTTTCCTGAGTAATGTTTTCTAGGGAAGTTCTTGGATTTTGAGCTCATTGATAAACATCACTTTTGAGTCCAGGCTTCAGTTAACATATCTAGCAATTCCTGGGGCCTCAAACTAACAGATTAAATCCTGAATTCTAGGCAAGCACATGAATTTGGCGTGATACAATCTTTTGTTTTGTCCTTTTTGGCCTAATAGTCTTAGAATAAACTCTTACACATGTCCCCCTGACTCTTGATAAAAATTGACAACTCTTTCAGTATATAGGTCAACTCATACCAGACCCTACCTTGCTGTTCTTCCCCACCACATCCTCACCTTAGCATAAGATTTAGCCTGGGGGCACACTTAACTGACAGTATCAGTTAAGCCTTACAGGCTCCAGACTTAATCCTCAGCCACATCTGCCATGTAAACACAGGAGAAAAGTAATTTCTATAGAGTTGTCATAAAGGTTTTCTGAATTTCTTTTTTTTTTAAGATTTTATTTATCTGTTCTCTGACCTGTACAAACCTTTTATACTCTGTTCAGTATCAATTTGCTTCTGTAACCCTACACTTATCTTCACACCAGGTCACTTGAATCAGCAATGATTAAACAGTGCTCAGTTCAGTTTTTGATAAGTTCTCAATTTCAGTTTTGATACACTACTAATAGAAGTAAGGTCACAAGACAAACCCCTGCCCCCAACACTGGAGAGAATGACAGGCAAATAGAGAAGCACAACCTACTGCAACAGTATTCCTAATTGATCTAACATAACATTTTGTTCAAAATAATAGCAACAATACATTTGTGTGTGTTTGTATATGTCATATATATGCTTATATATGTGAGTGGAATGAATGACAACAATGATACAAGGGATGGAAGGGAGGAATTAGGACTATTTTGTTATCACTCGGACTTCAACATCCCTCTGTCGGAAATGTACAGATCCAGCAGCCAGAAAGTCAGTAAGGACACAGTTGAGCTCAACGCTACCACCAATTAGCTGCATATAATGGACATCTACAGACTACATCATCCTACAGGATATACCTTCTTCTCAAACAAAGAGTATCCAGTATATTACTCTTTTGGCTAAACTTTTTCAGTTCTCCCTCTGGAAGTCTCACCTCTAAATATATATTACTGTTCTATAAAATTTTGTGAGTTTTGAGAGGGCAGAATGATGTCTTAAAACGCCCATTGGCCTCTAACAAGGCATATTGCATACTATCTGGAATATCATTGGAATTGCTAGGGTCTTTTGTGAGATTTTTTTTAAAGATTTTATTTATTTATTCATGGGAGACACAAAGAGAGAGAGAGAGAGAGGCAGAGACACAGGTAGAGGGAGAAGCAGGCTCCATGCAGGGAGCCTGTTGTGGGACTCGATCCTGGGACTCCAGGATCACACCCTGGTCCAAAGGCAGGTGCTCAACCGCTGAGCCACCCAGGCGACCCTCTTTTGTGAGATCTGATGAGAATAAAATAAACTTAAAACAAAAGTCAAAATGTTCTTTCTCAACCAGGTATTGGTAACTCTCAACTTGTAAAAGATAGAAACTATGACCTGTTCACTTAGACACACTTACTGGACAATTTGTGCTCTCTAAAGAATTGCATGGTGAGTCTCAAATTCTAATTTAGTGGTGACATTACTGTTTTCCCTGGAGGAATTTCTTCTTTGTGCATTAAGACCTACAAATCTATTGAGTCCAAGGTCGAAAGGAAGAAAAGTAATAAGTTTATGTAGATTATGTGGCATAATAATGAAAGGGGCCACATTCAGCTTTATCCTTTTATTCCCAGGTCTATGTATGTATTTTTAGGATAGGAGACAGCAACACCCACTAGTCAGCTCTGCCCATTTTTCCCCAGCCTATGCATTCTGCCTGTGAAGGAGACAACACATACTGACCAATGATTTAAGGCGTATATGGTAACCTGTAAGACAGCACTCCAATACTCCAATACTCAGGGTCCTGTCACTCAGATGATGCCATAACTGACCTACCAGTGGGTCATTCTAGAATTATAACAAGCCAGACATTTCTAGGTAGTAAAGACATGGTAAGACCAGTGAACTCTGTGAACATGAACCCAAGGCTTCACTTCCTCCTCTGTGAAGTGAGTTCTTGGTTGAAGGTAATGTAAAACATGACACCACCGTGATAAGGAGGTCCATGAATGATTGTGTGGACAAAAATATTCTAAGCAGGGAAGACAAATCCATATGCATTTTAAATATCTATATTCATGAGAATGCCCTCTCCCTGGTAACAACAACAACAAAAAATCAAATACACTCAACTATCCATCAGATCGCCAGTTGGCTTCCTTGGGGGAGTATTATCAGTTTGTGGCTAATTAGTGTCCTCTGTTGATGGTAAATTAGACACCCGGCTATGATGGTAGCCAAAAGAGCCTTGGTGAAGCTCTGTTGTTAAACCCAAAGATAAGTTCCATCCATACTATTTTTTTTAATATTTATTTATTTATTTATTTATTTATTTATTTATTTATTTATTTATGATAGTCACAGAGAGAGAGAGAGAGAGGCAGAGACACAGGCAGAGGGAGAAGCAGACTCCATGCACCGGGAGCCCGACGTGGGACTCGATCCCAGGTCTCCAGAATCGCGCCCTGGGCCAAAGGCAGGCGCTAAACCGCTGCGCCACCCAGGGATCCCCTCCATCCATACTATTGAGGTTAGTTTGTAAATGAATCCATTGAGCAAACACCAAAAATCTAGTAAAAGAAGTTTATTGAGATACACAGGAGAATAACCTTGAACACTTGATTTTTGACAGAATCCTCTGCAGTGGATGCCATCTGGAATGCTCTAAATAGGATAGGCTTACCCACAGACATCTCCCCCAAAGTCCTTATCACTGATTTTTAAATATTATTCTAAGTCTCCTTCCAGTAGATTAACCTTAGGCAGTGCCATGGATCTCCATAGATCCATACCACCAGCTATGTCCCATTGCATGAAAAGTGGATAATGAGATGCACCACGTGAAATTCTTCCCTCTGAGAGAAATCCTTATCAGTGTCTTCCTTGGCCTTCCAAGTGGACACAGTGGAAGCATATGGACAGGCCTTTCCCTAAACCAGACCATCAATTGACACTATGGTGTATGGATCCTTCTGTAAACCAGATCTTTTTATTTTCTTCCATTTAAGTGACCTTGGGGAACTCTCCATGAGTCCATAGTTGTTTGTGGAGGGGTAAGTGGGAAAGCAATAGGATCCTATACGGTGGGAGTCTGAAGTATCTACTTCATGCGATTTACTTGTAACTTCCAAACCTGGGAGGCTATTCTTGGATGTACAATTTCTACTTTACAATGGAATGACACTGGGTACATTCAACTTTATGACTTGTTGTTTTAAGCCACCCAGTTTGTTGTAATTTGTTATAGGAGCCCTAGGAAGTGAATACAGCTATCTATTTCTTTCCTGTGGATCTGATTATCATTTAATCCTTGTTCTAAATCCCTGCAGGATCAAATCACTTGGCTCCTAGGGATTTTTATTATAACTCTGCTCTCTTTTTCTCTAATGGTTAAACTTCACCCCTTGGCTCTTAGCATTCGTGATCACATTATTTCTATCAAATTGGGTTATCAAATTCCATTACAGCATGCCCACTGTCATCTCCAGCCTGTAGGGAACCACCACCAAGAACTTTTCAAGGATGCTGGTAATCCAGTCATGACTGCATTTCTTAATGCCTTGGTGAAGATCCTCTTGTGGAACACTGCCACCTCCAAGAGATATCTGAGAAAGTCATATATAATATCCCTTCCACCTCAATCCATTTTCCTGAGTAATGTTTTCTAGGGAAGTTCTTGGATTTTGAGCTCATTGATAAACATCACTTTTGAGTCCAGGCTTCAGTTAACATATCTAGCAATTCCTGGGGCCTCAAACTAACAGATTAAATCCTGAATTCTAGGCAAGCACATGAATTTGGCGTGATACAATCTTTTGTTTTGTCCTTTTTGGCCTAATAGTCTTAGAATAAACTCTTACACATGTCCCCCTGACTCTTGATAAAAATTGACAACTCTTTCAGTATATAGGTCAACTCATACCAGACCCTACCTTGCTGTTCTTCCCCACCACATCCTCACCTTAGCATAAGATTTAGCCTGGGGGCACACTTAACTGACAGTATCAGTTAAGCCTTACAGGCTCCAGACTTAATCCTCAGCCACATCTGCCATGTAAACACAGGAGAAAAGTAATTTCTATAGAGTTGTCATAAAGGTTTTCTGAATTTCTTTTTTTTTTAAAGATTTTAATTATTTTTCATGAGACACACAGTGAGAGAGGCAGAGGGAGAAGCAGGCTCCCTGCAGGGAGCCTGATGCGGGACTTGATCCCAGGACCCTGGGGTCAGGCCCTGAGCCGAAGGCAGACGCCCAACCACTGAGCCACCCAGGTGTCCCAGGTCTTCTGAATTTCTATCTGGGCCTCCTGTTGGACCTTCGAGGCTTTCAATTTATCCTTTTCCTTAAGAACCCTTCCTGATGTAACAAATAACATCCTATGACACAATCTGTGTCATCAAAGTGACTAACTGGCTCAGCCATTTGATCTCACTATGCTTATCCTCCACATATACCTCGTTCTATGCCACCACTTGTGATATTTTGAGCAATCAGGATGCTACCACATGCTGCATATTACCAGTGTCCTATTTCCCCCTGGCAAGGAGGTTATCCATATGTTCTTCAAATATGTGAGCAGCCCAAGCCTAGTATCCATTTTAAAGTCTGTTTGCTTGGATCGTTCCTGGTACCAATTACTGTTTTTTCAGAGTCTATCAGGCACACTCAAAGTGCTTAATTTGAGAAGTATTTAGAAAAGGGTTGTTTACAAAGCAAAGGGCACTGTTTAAGGAAATCAAAATGAAAAAATGAAGCACCTTGAACCTAGCTATAAAAGAAAGCAATTCACCCATCAGCTGAAGGAGACAAGAGAAGGAATGAATCTCAGAATTCAAAGAGAGCTACAGAGTAGAAGGCCTGACCATACAACCAGACATACGGTCTTAGGCAGATACATGCAGTCACTGACAATAATAGATCAAAAACATCTACGTGAAGCAGAAAGCATATCATTTCTTCCCCTGAAGAAGTCAGGGGAATAAACACCCAACCTCGGTCTGTCTTTCAGACCTCAAATGGCCTGCTGATGCTTCCCAATGACCGAATGCACCTGGAGGATGTTATTCATTGATGCTCTGCCTAAAGAGCAGACTCTCGGGGCGCAAAGCAGAGAAGGGTGGAAGGCAGATCTGAAGAAGCAAACGAAGACTATCCAGCAAAAGCCATTTTTTAATCTTTTAATATATCTTAAAATTTTATTTGCTAATATTTTGTTTAGGATTTTTGCATCTATAATCATTGTGAAGTCGGCCTCTTTCTCATACTGTCCTTGTCAAATTTTGATGTCAAGGATGTCTTGACTTCAAGAATTGGGGAGTACTCACTCTTTTTCTATTCCTTAGAAGACTATCTATAGAATTAGAAATCTCTGTACTTTCAATGCTCAGTTGTGACACAAGACAATTGTACCCGCATTATCCATTGGGCAAAGCATGTCACATAATCCTGCCTCATTTCAAGACGGTGAAGAATTGCAATCAGTCACCCAGTGCTCCTGGAAGGAGAAAAGAAACATTTTCTACCTCTTGACTGACTTCTCTTTTTCTCATTTTTAAAGTTATCTAGGTCAACAACTACGAAGGGTCCAAGATGCTACCCAATTACAAGTTAACAAATTTGCCTGTCAGAATTTCATAGAGAACAGAGGAAGACATGAGACTCCTGGGTCAGAGATGAAGCACAATTTATTGTTCACAGAAAAAGCAGCAGGCAAAATATCAGTATTTTGCCCTAATTCCCCCCCGGGTGATACAAAGTCTGGATGACATAGGCACATGCAGTGAGATTCTTTGCAGGGTGGAAATCCTGGGCTTAGAGACTCTGAATTATTTATAGTGAACACTAAATACTATCCCTATCTTCCAAGACTGCTTGCTATACAAACAACCTTCAAAATAAGTCTGAAAAAAAGAACTACCATTTCTGCTCAAAAGACATGTAGAAGTTCAAGAAACCTAAGAATTGTTTTTCAAGTGACTTTTTTTTAAACTTATTTTTGTATCTAACAGAGATAAATTATTCATTTATATTGTGAATAATAATTTATCAATATAAAGTAACTCCCTTGAAATTAATATCACCAACACTTTTTGTTATCTGCTTATATTTGACTATTACAATTTTATAAATTATCATACTTTTAACACTCTATAGGTCATTTCATTTGGGGTGTATATCTGGTACACAGCATTTAGTTCACTCTTGATACAACATGAAAATAACTATCTTTTGCTAGAGAACTATCTGAATTGAAGCACTGTGATATTTTTAACCTGGTTTTTCTCTTACATGTGCTTCTTCCTTCTGCTAACCTTAGAAAACAAAAACCCAAACCCTTTATCTCACAATAGTTCTCATTTGTCATTCCCCTTTTCTCTCTGAAATGCATTTATAATTCCGTCTTCATTCTACTAGCAGTTGCCTTTAAATTTTTAAACTATATATTTAGATACCCATTTTCCTGCCTACCTGTTGTCCCTTCTTCCATTAAAAAGACTTGGATACTTCTATCCCTCTGAACCTTCCTATAGTAGACATTTTATTGGAATAGCTAGGGTATTATTTTTGTAGATTGATTTTTTTTTTTTGCAGTGTAGATTTTCATTTGAGGAATTATTTTTTTTTCATTACATTGTTTCATAACCATACAAATGATCATTTGCAAAGGATCTTGAGGCTGTAGTGCTGTTATTTCTCCTATATCAACCCCTTACCTATTTCCACAGTTTTAAGATTGGCTGGAGGACAGAATGGGTACACAGAAATTCATGATATGCTTTCTGTTTAATAACGTCTTTATGATGTCTTCACAAATATTTGCCTCACAGTAAAATTCTTAGGTCATTTTTTTTACCCGCAAAATTCAAAATTCTTCAATAGAGATGTTCCTCCCTTCTGACATTTAGTGTTGGGGAAGATAAATCTATGATGTTGCTATTGATTTTATTTTCTTGTGGCTAACTTTTCCTCTCCAACTTGAATGCTTATAGAATTTGTCCAATATTCTTGAGTATTGAACAGACTAATTTCTATAACTACATTTAACCAGAAATACCATGAAATTGTGTCTATATGTGTCTCTATATAAATTTCCCAGCACTTGGTAGATTCTTTACACAACTAAGGTTATATATCTTCCTAGCTTAGGAAAACTGGCTTTAAATCTCTCTTTACCAATTTTTTCTCCTTTTCTACTCCATTCCAGACTCATGTTATTTCTAGTGTTGACAGATTAAAATTATTAAACATTATTTTTGGTCACCTACTTCATTAATTTGTCCTTTTCCTCTAAGTTCTAGGGAGCAATCTTGAGCTAATCCATCAAATCTCTGGATTAGCTTCATCTTTTTTTTTTTATTTTTATTTATTTATGATAGTCACAGAGAGAGAGAGAGAGAGAGAGAGAGAGAGGAAGAGGCAGACACAGGCAGAGGGAGAAGCAGGCTCCATGCACTGGGAGCCCGACGTGGGATTCGATCCCGGGTCTCCAGGATCGCACCCTGGGCCAAAGGCAGGCACTAAACCTCTGCGCCACCCAGAGATCCCTAGCTTCATCTTTAAAGCCCCAAATCTGCTGTTTGTTGCTATTTATGCATTGCTTTTGGTAGTTTAGCAATTGTTTATCTTGTATAATAGCAATTCTTCCCAGTATTTTTTTTCCAAAGGATGAAAAGTGCTATCAAATATCCTTAACATGAATCAAGAAATTTGATAAGTGACTATTTGTTCTCATTCTTCAGAAGGGTCTTTTTTTTATTTCTGAAACTCTATCTACTGACTATTTATCAGCTTACTTTTATAATTTGAAGATATAAAATTTTGTCCTATTATATGTATTGCTTAGGTGTCTATCTGTATAATACAGTCCTCATAAAGGTGAAAGAAGGAAACACGTTCTCTTTTTTATTTTTATTTTTTTAAAGATTTTACTTATCTATTCATGAGAGACACACAGAGAGGCAAAGACCCAGGCAGAGGGAGAAGCAGGCTCCCTCCCTGCAGGGAGCCCAACGTGGGACTCGATTGGGTCTCCAGGATCAGGCCCTGGGTTGCAGGTGACACTAAACCGCTGAGCCACTGGGGCTGCCCTGGAAACACTTTCTATAGCTTCATTTGTTAGTGGGCCAAGGGAAGTACGGTCATCAGGTTATAAACTCGAAGAATGAGGATACTACAGAGGCAGGAGAACCAACTGCTAAACAAGCTGTTGCTCGCCAGATGGCTAGAGTTAGGACTTTATTGAGTAGCAACCTGACTTTTCCCCCACAGATGTCCCTGTAGCCAGATACATCTTCTAGCCCCTTCTGCTGTGGATTTTTAGATAGTTGTATAAAATGAGAACTGTAGTTCCAGAAGGACTGAAAGGCATTTCCCAGAATATGGGGGAAAGTCTGTGTGCTGTTGAGCTGTTTGCCCCCTAAGTGGTTATTCTCCTAGTGCTGAAGGTACTGCCCCTTTCCATACATGAATTCAATTGCTCTAGCTGGTCCACCCCCCTTAGCTGCATTCCACAATCTTCCATACTAGGAGCAAATGCTGTCTAGTCAGTTGCTTCATCCCTAGGGTACATAGAGGAATTCTCACAGACCGTTATTGGTCCCTATCTGAAAATTTCTACCTTGAAGCTTGCCTCCCCAGCTCTTCCTTCTCCAAGGACATTCTCCTAAACTGTTTTGTGAAAATCACTTACATTCCAGGGCAAACCCACTGTTGTCTGTGTTAAATTGTTACCTGTTCATTAGTGATTGGAATGCTCCCCAATGTAACCCTATTGGTAAGTTACTATTTAGAAGGGTCCCAGAATGTCTAAATTGTCTATGAAAATCTGAAAATAACAGCACCATACCACTTCCCTCCTTTATGTTTATTTCCTTTAAAAATAACCACCAAGTGCCATGCTTTTGCTAAATAAAAAATAATTGTAGATATCCTAGAAAAGATGTTGTTGAAATATTGGCAAATATTGATATAGAACCAATATTATTACTGAGATTGAATTTCTTAAACCCGAAACTGAAGAAAACAGCTCATTAATTACTGATTGGAATTAGGAGAAAAATTACCTCACCTCCCTCTCTCTCTCTCTCGAATTATGTTGCGTGGGTGAGAAATACTACCCCTTGAGTTATAGAGTTTCACTTTAAATTCTTTCTTTCTAGCAAAATATCTTCTATTTAGCCATCCAGATCCACTATCACCACTGTCTACTCCACTCTTTGCCCTGAAACTGCATGAATTATGAAAACAAAATTCTATTTCTCCTACTTTCCTTCTGGGTTCTATCAATGGAAAATGCAAGCAGGAGACTGGAGGAAGGGAGAGTGTAAAATTATGAAGTATTTATTTCTCCAGTTCATGAGACCACCTAGGGTTGACTATCCCTTGACAGTTGGTTTCTGACCCTCAGTTATCTCCCTTACACTGAGCATTCTCAGACCTCTCCCTCCCCAGGTTTATTTGAGACTAGAGGTAGAAACAGCTTATCTCATATTGGCCCTGCGTTGCTGTATTATTCCTTTAGTTTCCTTAAATACTGTCCTCACTTTATAGTAAGTCCCTTTGTAAATACACTGTTCTTGAATTTTCCTAATTTGAATGTGCCATCAACTCCCTGTTCAGATGGACTCACACACTGCGCTCATCACTGTAGGTCTCTGACATGCATGTGGTCAAGGTAATTCCTTCAGCTTATTGGGGAAAGGGACTGTTACAGTTTGCCTAACCAAGTTTATCCTTCCTACAGAATGTCATCATTGCCTCACTGAGAGTTTTTCCTCCTAGATAGAAGATAATTCTACTGTTTACCCTGTTTTCCAGCATAGAATGCATTTGTTTGTTTGTTTATAAATAACCCCAGTTGTTTTACCAGGATTTTAGGAAGGATTGAAGGTAAAAGTAGAAAATAAAAAGTGAGGATTCAAACTGCTATATTAAAACATAGCATCTTAAAAAAAACAGCATCTTTTATCCTACCTGTATAGATTTTTAAAAAAGAAAATTTTGTTTCCTCTCATCCACATACTGACTATTCTTCTATAACTACATTTAACCTAAAATAAATTACTTGAGCCAAAAGCTAAACCAGCTTTTGTTTGCTGGTTTTATAGTGGGCACTTGAAATTCTTAAAAATTTTAGTGTGAAAATATGGAAAATAAAATATTCTCTTTACCTTAAAATATAATTCAGGAACAAAACGGTATTTCAATTTTCACTAATTATCTAACAATAAAGCATTACATATGGATGTTTTGTCTTCATACCACTTATGATACCATGAGAAACAAAAAACAATTAAAATCAATTAAAAGATAAAATTCTATTTCCATAATGTATAGCCTCTGTATTCCTCTGTTAGCAGTGGATAAAAATGCTGATCATCAAATACTCCTGGATCTTCTAGGGACTGGGCCTCTGGGCCACTATAATCTTAGGAGTTGTTTCTGAGTGATATTTTTTTCTGATCTCATCTATTTCACCATCATCAAGTATAAATGAAGCCAGCACTGGAATGTGAGAAAAGTAGTTCTTAGCCAGGATATGTTTGTGTTTGATCTTGTGAATAAACAAGGGTTCATATCCCTGAAAAGAAAAGAAAAATCAAATTCTATTAAATGTCATAGATATACTTTACCAGGTTAACACACACACACACACACACACACACACACACACACACGCATGCACACTTTCTTATCCCAGAAAGCCTTTGCTTACCCATTCTTTCAGCCCAGAACGCTGCTACTACTCCATCATCTTTCAGGGCTCTGCTCCTAGGACACTACAAACCCGAGGCCTTTCCTGACTTTCTTTCTGACCTCTGAACACAAATTAATTCCTCCTTCCTTACTTACTTGCAAGTACTTTTATGTATTTTAATTGTAATATTTAATTCGTTCAGCCTTCAATTTCACTATCTGCTTGAAAGTGTCTCCATTATAAGGAATACTCCTTTGAAGGTTCAAACTGAGCCTTTTTTATTATTATTATTCATGAGAGACACAGAGAGAGAGAGAGAGAGAGGCAGAGACACAGGCAGAGGGAGCAGAAGGCTCCATGCAGGGAGCGACCTGGGACTCGATCCCAGGACCCCGGGGTCACACCCTGGGCTGAAGGCGGCGCTCAACCACTGAGCCCCCCGCCCCCCCCCCTCAAACTGAGTCTTTTTCATGTAAGCATCTGTCAACACCATCAAAAACCAAAATTTTTGAATGAATGATCTTGTCACCTTGGTTCCCTCTTTAAATCTACTTTAACACTGATACAATTACCAACTTTTGACTGAGTTATTTTTTCTATAATGAGTACTATCTCCACGGTCCAAAACAAAGATCATGACGGCATTCTGACAGTATAAACCTTCCTTTGCTCCTCCTCCTACCACCCTAGATTCCCACCTCAGGAGTTCATTCTAGTCTTCTAAATAGAAAATAACCTTTCTGCCTTTATCAAGACTCTGTATCTTTCCATTTTTATTCTTTATTTTTAAAGATTTTATTTATTTATTCATGAGAGACACACACAGAGAGAGAGAGGCTGAACCCAGGCAGAGGGAGCAGCAGGCTCCGTGCAGGGATCCCTACCTGGGACTCGATCCAGGACCCTGGGGTCATGCCCTGGGCTGAAGGCAGATAATCAACCACTGGACCACCCAGGTGTCCCTCCAATTCTATTCTTAATGTTTAGGCTTCTTGTCCCTACACAGCTAGAACAGTACTTGATCTTTTTCTGTTATGTAGCATTGCCACGGTATAGACCACGTGTTTTCTAATGAGAGTGGCGGACTGCTGGCTGCCAGCCCAATACTCATTCTCTCTACCATTGGTATGTAGAGGCCTGATTTTGCACAAGGGCCTGATTTTGTATTTTGTGATGTGCTCAGCTTTCCCGCCTTTATTCTAGCTAGGGGTAGCATGTGACAAGTTTCAGGCCATTATACACACATGCATATATAACAGAAAGCATTGGACAAAGCTTACAAGAAAGCTTTTTAAGAGAATATAGGAGTTGATGCAGCTATTTTATCTCTAAGAGTCCACAAGCATGAGAATGAAAGTCAAAAGTTAAATACAGATGAAGAAAAAGTCGGAGGGCCTGGGTTTCTGGGAGCACTGTGGAACTACCATCCAGACCCCAGACTGCCACCATCTGGACTTCCTGCTTGATATGGAAACTATCTTCACATTTGATTAAGTCATTATAAGTTGTTTAGTCTGTTATTTGCAACCAAACTTGAATACAACTGAAACTGAAGAATTGTGTCCATTACACGTCCTTGTTTTTCTCCAAGCACTTAGCACAGTATGTGGCACATTAAAAAAAAAAAAAATTCTGGTTGAATTAATAAATACCATCTATTTCCTTTATTAATCTTAATTGACCCTTCTTTTCAACCAAATCACAAACATGACTCGTACCTTCTCCTAAAACTAGTTTTCTAAAGGGAAGGCACCCCTCACTAAAGGTCCCTCCAGTGTCAAAACAAAGGTAAACAAGAGAAAAGGAGAAAAGGAGCCAAAGCAAACGATACTCTGGCAGAGAGTATCAGGTAGGAGTATTCAGGCTTATCTTAAGTTTCCTTTCTACAGACATATTTACTAAGTCAAAATACTCATCCTTTGCACTATCTATGTCCTACCACTCCTTAGGCCTCATTTCACTAAAAAAAAAAAAAAAAAAAAAGGACATATTTCTACATATTTCTGTTATGCAACAGTAAATTCTACATGTACATAACTTTATAGGTTTTCAAAGCACCTTTATAGAATAGCAAATTAATCATTAAAGGTAAGACAAGCACATTATGGTACATACGGCAAAGGAACAATCCTCAACTTTTAAAGAATAATATGGAAAGATATCCAATACGTATTATCCCCTTTTCCTATTATCCTCTTTTTACAGATGAGAAAATCAGAGCACTGAGACACTTGCAAATTTGCTCAACTTATCCCAGCTCATAAGTAACAGAGCCAGAATTAAACCAGGGCTGCTCCGATCCTCTGTATTGATTCCATGTTTTTAGCTAACCGTTATACAAATTTATGAAGCCAAGATGGTTAGTGACAGAGATGGGGACATACTGGGTCGGGTCTCCTTACTTTAAATCCACTGTTTTCCTACTGTGACCAGTGTGCACACCACGGGAACCTGCTCTGCCTCATTTCCAGTTCAGAGAACAGCAGTCTTTTCCCATGCTTTTCCTATAACTTGTGTCATGACTGCAGGGAGCCAAGATTATTTTAAAATTTGAATATTTTTTTACTTACTGAGAAAGCAAATATCTCTGTGCATTAAGGAAACTCTAGAAATGTTTTAACTTGTGGCAAGACATAACCTATTCTTTAACGAGGCTGAATATTGATACTTAAGGGATTATACTAGTCCAAAATAATAAAAAGACAGTATTTTTTTAGATTATCTGGTTGAGAACCTTAGCTCTATTTATAGAAATTCAGTAAGATCGGCAGCCTGAAATTAGAAATGCATGTGAATAGAACATTTAATTTGATACTGCAGTAATTTGATTAAATACACAAAGGGAGTGTGTGGATTAATTGAAGCAGTAGAGTATCAGCTTTGGGAATGAACTGCAATCCCACTATGGGTCCTGGATGAAATAATATTGTAGTGTTGGCTATGCTTCCAGTGATTAAATATTTATGAAGCAGCTTAGTTTACTAAATATAATATTTAACACAGTTTCAATTTCATGCTGCTCTTTCTTTCGATCCCTAGAGTGAAATTTTTCTAAGCCTGGCTTCTACTGGAAAATTATTTTAAAAAGCTAAAAATTTAACTAGTTTCTCCTCTTTTATACCTTCTCATTCCCCAATAAAAAGACAAGCAGGAAATAGCAACATTCAAAATGACTATTATATTTGAAGTCATTTCTTTATTTTCTCTTAAATGACATTTTGCATGAAATTAATAGTTGAGAAATTTAATCAGTAGAAGGCAGAGAATCAGCTTCAGCTTTTGGGATCCCAAGCTTGCTCAGTGTAAGTGAAACTCTCTGATGAACTCAATTCTGCTCATCCAAATGTTTTACAGATTTCATCTTGTAAGTTACTAAAATTAAATGGTATTGAATTTTTATAGTCCTTTCCCCACTTCTAGTCAGTTGAGAGAAAATGAAAAATGGAGCCTCAGGCCTCAGAATCATACTCCATCAGTATGATTGCCATTTAACGCACACGATTCTCAACAAAATTTGAGAATTTAGTGTGCTAGGCAGACTCATGATGGCTAATCAAAGAAGGGCAGATTCTAGATTATTAATATATATCTGGTATTTCATTTATTCATTCAACAAATACTTATTAAACCCCTAGTCTGTGACATGCACTGATGTGGTATATACAGACAGGTGTAAGCTAAATAAAATCCTCGCCTTCGTGGAATTTGCCGTGGAATGACATGCTTGAACTTGCTGTTATTAGCAGAGGGTGGTATCAAGTTTAGATACCTGTAAGATGTTCAGATCTCTTATCTTGTCCTTTTCTGTGCTTTTTAATCTTAATCTCAGCCACACATACCATCCACAGATTTTGTTACTATTATTCATGTTGTTTCTTAATCCAATGGAAGTATTTAAGTTATGCATGGAATGCAGTAAAAGGCAGTAAAGTTACCCTCTAATATTTTCAAGGATTAAATTATTTCCTCAGATAAAGTCCCACTCTCTTACCTCCTCAATACTTGTTAGCTTGAGATGAGCAACACCTTCGTCTTTGGTAAGAAGAATGCAGTTCCAGGGGGACCATTCCAAAGACCGATCCCACCTGACCAGGACCAGATCATTGAGATCATTCCAGGCGCTGAGCACTGACTGGGAAGCCCAGATGTTCTCTACCAGGTACTGAATGTCTTGTAGCTACATGTCAAAACAAGTTTGAAAAAAAATTTTTTTTTCTAAATATAGTATTCCTTTAAGATTATTATTTGGAGAGATAATTTAGTTTGTTTTTTAAAAGAGGAACATTATTCGTGAAGCTTTCAATGCTTCTTATAGCTTATTTTTCACCAAATCTCTGCCCCCTGCGCCCGAGCTGCACGAGCAGTTTCGCAGTCACGACGGCATCTTCAGCTCCGCGGAAGCGGCCCAGGGTTCCTCCCATTTGCTAATCTTACCTTCCCTGTCTGGTATTCAGTGCTTTTCCAATGCATTTACACTGTCTTTATCTTCATCCTAACCCTCAATCTCAGGGTGACTGTAGGTCATTTATATCCTTTTACAAATGAAGAAATTGATATTTGATAAAGATTAAGCAATTTGCTTAGTGTTATTAAAAAGATTTGTCCTTTTAATGAAAAAAGAAAGGAAATGGGGGAAATGAAGTAACCGCTTAAAAACTTATTAAATTTAAATCACAGTAGCTAAAACTCTAGGAGTGACTTTTTAGCATGAGGTCTGCATACACAAACCTAAAACTGCTGGAGGGGCAAGCTTCGCAAGGTATAGGCATAAACAAAAGGAGCCTTATCTTCAAAGGCTTCTGTGGAAAAGCAGGAACCTTCCAGTAAACTCTGCCCCGACTGGCACCCCGACTGCTCCTACCTGCATCAGGAAAGCAATTTTGGGGTCATCTTCGTAACGGGCTTCTGCAGAGTGCAGCCGCCAGAGTAAGCACTTGAGCTTCAGGAAGGACTGTCGCTGCCGGGCCTCCTGGCCCAGGGCGGAGCAGCGGCGACACAGGCGCCCGTGGGGTGGAGGCCCGGGCCCGGCCGAGGCCGCGAACTCCGTGAGGGGCAGGTAGAGCCGGCAGCTGCGGCAGAAGTCCACCTTCTTAGAAAACATCAGCGGGTCTTGAGGGACCTAAAGAGTAGAAAACAACAACAGAAGTTAAGAAAACCATAAAAGTCAGGCCAAATACACCAACCACGGGAGGCACTAGGGCTAAGTTACCTTAGAATGAGATAAAAAGTTGGTTCATTTGTAAAGTCCTGTTTTCCCTTAACTTCCTATTCTACACAAAATTTAAATTCAAGCAGCATTCATTTACCCTGGCACAATGTTAAGAAATCTGCCTTATTTTTTTTTCTGCCTTATTTTTAAAAGAATTGAGATCTTTGGTGTTTTGCTACATTCATGTCACAGGCAATAGCTAGATTCACATGACTAAGTGTTTTCCTCATTTCATTTATCTTAACACTAAATTTGGATTGGCTCAATGATCAATGGCAAAACTTGAAACTGCATCATATAGTAGTTCTATTTTTAATTTTTTGAGGAAATGCCACACTGTTTTCTATAACGACTGTACCAATTTAAATTTCAGGGAACAGAGCACAAGGGTTCCCTCTTCTCCGCATCCTTGCCAACACTTGTTATTTCTTGTCTTTTTGATACTAGTCATTCTGACGGGTGTAAGAGGATATCTCACCGTGGTATTGATTTGCATTTCCCCGATGATTAGTGATGTGGAGCATTTTTTCAAGTACATGTTGGCCATTTGTATGTCTTCTTTGAGAAAACGTCTATTTTGGTCTTTTTTCCATTTTTAAATTGGGTTAAAATTATTTTGCTATGGAGTTGTATAAGTTCCTTTTTTTTGGATATTAACTCACCACATGTATGATTTGCAAATATTTTTTTCCCATTCTGTAGGTTGCCTTTCATTTTGTTGATTGTTTCTTCTCTGTGCAGAAGGTTTTCAGTTTGATACAATCCCATTTGTCTATTTTTGCTTCTGTCAGCTTTGCTTTTGATATCATAACCAAAAAATTATTGCTAAGGTCAATGTCAATAAGATTTTCCCTATATTTCCTTCTAGTAGTATTAAGGCCTTATATTTACATCTTTAACCTATTTTGAGTTGATTTTTGTATGTGGTGTGAGATAAAGGTTGATCTTTTTTTTTTTTTTTTTTTTTTTTTTTGCATGTGGCTATCCAATTTTCAACCCAGTTAGTAAAGAAACTATCCTTTCCCCATTGCATGTTCTTAGCTCCTTTGTGAGTTTATTTCTGGGCTTTCTATTTTGTGGCATTGATCTATGTGTTTGTTTTTATGCTAGTGCCATACTGTTCAAGCTTTGGAATATAGTTTGAAATCAGGAAGCATGATGCCTCCAGCTTTGTTCTTTCTCTTGATTACTTTGGCTATACGGGATCTTTTGTGGTTCCATACAAATTTTAGGATTTTTTTTTCTATTTCTGTGAAAAATGCCATTGGAATTTGATAGGGATTGTCTTAAATGTATAGATAACTTTGGGTAGTATGAACATTTTAACAATATTAATTCTTCCAAAAAGATTTCTTAAGTACAAAATAAATGCCAAAAGCATGATCCATTTCAAAAATGGATAAATTTACCTTCATTGAAATAAAAAACAAACAAACATCTGCTCTGTTAAAGATACCATTAAGAGAATGAGAAGACAAGCTAAAGACTGAGGGAAAATATTTGCAAATCACATATCTTACAAAATTCAGTAATGAGAAAATAACTCAATGTTAAGAAGGGGGGTGGTGGTAAAAGATATGTGCATATACTTCATCAAAAAGTCATATGGCTGGCAGAAAAGATGCATGAAAAGATGCTTAAAATTATATTCATTAGGAAATCACAGATTAAAATATAATGGGATGCTACTGCACATTCATTAGAATTCCAAAATTAAAGACTGGCAATACCAGCTGCTCTCAAGGATGCAGAACTATGGGAAGTGTCACACATTACAGATGGGGATGAAACATGGTACAGCCAGTGCAGAAAAAAAGTTTGGCCATGTCTTATAATGGTAAATATGCATTTACCAAATGACTCAAAAATCCTTATTTCTAGTTATTTAACCCCAAACGATAAATTTACGCAAAAATTCACAATTAATATAGTGCTTTTACTCACAAAAGCCCAAAACTAACAAACAATCCAATGTCCTGTAACTACAAATGGATAAACAAGCTCTGGTATATCCAGACAACAAAAATATTACTCAGTTATAACAAATTAACAATACATTCAAAAACATGGGTGAACATCAAATACAATATGCTAAATGAAGGAAGCCAGTCTCAAAAAGCTACATATAGTAGGATTCCAATTACATGACACACTGGGTTAGGTATAACCATATGACCAGTGACTGCCAAGGGTTAGGGAGCCGGAAGTGCTGATTACAAAGTGGCAGCCTGAGGGAACTTGGAGGAAGGAGGCAAGATTATTCTTTAACTTGATTGTGCTATTGATCACATGACTGCATTTGTCAAACCTGACCCCCAATGGTGAATTTTACCAAAGGTAAATTTAAAAACTGAATAAAATGACACATTATGTGAACATGTAAAATATTAGATTCTACTACCGTAAACATATAAAAGTTGAGTTAAGTCTATAGAGGACCAGAAGGTAGCTTGGGCAAATAAAACACCAATTTGAATAAGCAATAATATAATGGGCAACTTTTCTCTTGGACTTTTGTTATATTTATTTTTTTAAGATTTTTTTTTTTAAGATTTTATTTTTAAGCAATCTCTACACCCAATGTGGAGCTCGTACTTACAACCTTGAGATCAAGAGTCACATGTTCTACCGACTGAGACAGCCAGGCACCGCTGACTTTCTGTTATATTCTCTTGCAATACAATTAAGTTTCAAAAATCCATTAGAGGGGCACCTGGGTGGCTCTGTCAGTTGAGCATCTGACTCCTGGTTTCTGCTCAGGTTATGATCTCAGGATCATAAGATGAAGCCCCACATCAGGCTCTAGGCTCAGTGGGGAGTCTGCTTGGGATTCTCTCTCTCCCTCTTCTCTGTCCCTTCCCTCGCTTGCACACATGCACTCTCTCTCTTTCTCTCTCTCTCTCTCTAAAAGTAAGCAAATCTTTAAGAAATAATAAGAAAAAAGAAAAATCTATTAAAAAGAAAACATAAAAATTATATTTTTCTAAAAGTTTTGACTAAATACTGAGATTAAAAAAAAAGATTTTATTTATCTATTTGAGAGAAAGAGAGATAGCAAGAGAGAGAAAGTGAGAGAAAGCATGAGCAGGCGGCAGATGGAGAAGCAGGCTCCTGCTGAGCAGGGAGTCTGATGCGTGGCTCGATCCCAGGACCCCAGGATCATGACCTGAGCCAAAGGCAGACGCTTAACCAATTGGTCCACTCAGGTGCCCCAATATTGAGACTTAATATCAAAAAAGCAAAATAGATGTTTAACCAGCTTCTTAACAAATTATAACTCTAAATACAATCATTAAAATAAAACACTATTTAGAATTCTTTAGTAAACCACTCCCAAACTTTACTAAAAGTGTTTTAAATAGTTCTGCATAATAAAAAGACAGTAAGATACTTATTTTGACTCTAGACAGCAAAATCCTCATAGAAGCCTAAACATGTTGGATTTGGAAAAGGTAGTTTAATTCAAATACATGTTACATCTGAAGTTCTCTCAGGATATCTACATAGATCTGTTCAGTAACAACCATGACTAAACAAGAAGTATTGTCAGGGAATACAAACTAGGTACATGCAGAATCTCAGAAATGAAGAGTTTAACTCTCTCTGAGGCCTTAGAAGGAGGGGACTCATGAATCAAATGTCTGAAAATGACCAGGAGTTAGCTGAGGAGTTAGGGGACAGCATTGCAGGTGGAAGTAACAACATTCAAGAGCACGGAGTGTGAGAGATCATCATGCGCTCAACACAGTGCAATATTCAGTTTGGTTCAGAGAAGTTAAACGACCAAGTTTAATTTATTGACATAATAATCATTCAGAAGAGATTTCACCAATAAGATGGTCCTCCACATGGACCCCAAGGAAAGCATTAAAGCAAAATTTGAAGGTTCTTCAATTGACCGTTGCAAATCTTAGAATTCTGAGAAAGGAATGCAAGAAAAAATATGTCGATTACCTTAAGATGTCTCGCAACTTCTGGATTAAACAGAGGTGTTTTGATATAATGAAAAAAGAGTGTTGCAATTCTTTTTCTGAGTCCTTCAAGATTATGATGTTTGACCCCTCTCATCATAAGGTCAACTTCTCTGTCAATCAATTCTAGAATTTCCTGAGTCAGTTTACATTCATGTTCCTATATAAAACACAAACATATTCAGTACAGAATTTTTAACATCACTAAGTTAGTTTTCAAAATTATCACCAAACAACCTGAAAACTAGATTCCAAAAGAAATTGGTAGGAATACAAATTGGCACAACTAATTTGGAAAAAACTTTGACATTATCTAGTAGAGCTTCAGATATGGGTAATCTAAAACCCACCAATTCTAACCATAAAGTGCTTTAGAGAAATGTGCATATAGAATCATTTTTCACAGTAGTTCAAGATTAGAAACAACAAAATACCCATAAATAAATTGATGACATAAATAAGTGATGGCTTATTCATACAACACATATATTGATAGAATATTATCAAATGTATAGAAATGAATAAACTATAGCTATAAATAGTAAAAGCTTAAATCTAACACATTAATGTTGCTGAGCAAAAGCAGCAAGGCACGAAATAATACTGTATATTCCATTTAAATAAAATCTAAAAATAAACAACACTAAACCATATTAAATATATATATATTTATATATATATATTGGTAAAACTATAAAGAAAATCAAGGAAATGACTACTGTGAAAGTCAACATGGTAGTTCTTTCTAGGGGATGAGAGGGTGAACTGGCATTACAAAGATAAAGGCAGATACTGGCAATGTTGGCAATGTCCTGATTTTGGGTCAGAGACAGGTTACATGGTTGATAATTTCATATCTGTTAAATTGTACATATATGTATATTTTATATACTTTTTCTGCAAATTTGTATAATTCATAATGCTTTTTAAATAAACTCACAAAAATGAGTGTGGTTGAGTAAGAAAGCCCCAATTAGGAATTAAGTGATTAAGGTAGGATTTATGAATAGTAAAATAGAAGTAAGTTGCTCCAACTGCTCAAGAGAGGGTGAAAAGAAACACAGTTTGAATGAAGGAGTCAGAATGCAAAGTCAATGTGACCGTAAAATAATGTTCTCCTGTACTTTTTAATATGTATTTGGTATAACTTATGCAAGAATCTCTATCAGGGGTCCTTGACCCTGAAGGCATATTAGAATGACGGGAGGGGGGGTATTTTTAAAGGTTTTAACATAGCCCTCACACTTGGGGATCTAATTTAATTTCTCTGAAATGGGGGGATCTAATTTAATTTCTCTGAAATGGGGGCTATCATCCTTATTCATTTATTCTCATACTCTCTTTCACTCTGTCTCTGTGAATCTCACTCTCTTTCAAACTCTACAGACAATTCTAATGTGTACTGAGGTTTAAGGTTCACTGGTGTCTCTTAGTAATTGTCATCAAAGTAATACCTATTATTCATTAAGGGCTGAGATATATAAATTATACTTACTTGTATTTTATAGATATATATATATATGCACACAACTATATCCCCCAACTAATTTTACAAATAATGAAACTGATTTTCAGAAATATTAAATAACTTATCTAAGATTATGCAGCCATAGTGAATAGATCCAGAATTTGAGTCATGCTTAAAGGCCTTAATCCTCCATCAAAATATTACTAAATAAATGTACATGTAAATATACTTGGTTAAACATATTAAGATATGCACAATTTATTTTTATAAGCCTATCCTTTGTTTTTTATTATTATTATTATTATTATTATTATTATTATTATTAACCAGCTAATGTTCCTAAATATGTCAATTAGGAAGATTTCTACTGAATTTCCTACCTGCACTCTCTTTTTTTCCAGTCCAGCCTTTTTACTGCCCACCATGGACATCATGCTTATTTCTGACCTCTGGACCTACTGCTTCTCCCTTTCATCCTAACTATCTCTATCTTCCAGGGTTAGTCACTGCACAAATATCTTTAAAACGGCAATTTAAAACAAAGGCAGTCAATGCCTAATTGGGTCAATGCCTCTGTTCTCAAGATGGGGAGAAACGCAAGAGATCTATGGAGACTTACCTCTCAACAAGAATCATTTACTCAACTAAAAGTATCTTAAATCAAAAAATAAAGAAAAAATTAAAATACCCTACTGCTGCTTTAAAACTGCTAAAAATAAAATTTTCACTGAAAAGTGTCAAAATATATAGACAATTGCTGTTTTATCAAACTGAGTATTAATCCCATGCTATATATTTGCATCCATTGCATAGATATGGGTATATTTATGTTTAGAATATTCATTATGCTATATTTATATTTACTATGTATCATAATATATAGTTTTGAGAACTTTTAGATAAATATTAATGCATAAACCACATTGTCCCCAAATTATACCAAAATAATATAGCTGTTGACAAAATAAGTTCATATATGTAAACATTGATTAATCATCTTTATAATTAATAAAGCTTATTTTAGTATTCATTTTTTTATTAATAGTGATAGTGATATCTCAAATGACGAGAAAATTAATGTACCTTCACAGTATGTTTAAGCGTTAGTAGTACATCCAGCCTTTCATCTTGAGAGAGATTTTTCAGCATAATGCATTTATAGATGTTCTGCAACTCTCTGGCTCTGATGGTGAACTGTGTATCCATCTCAATTATTTTGCCACTAAATGTTCTCCATACCTTTGGAGCTGAACACTTAAAAATAATATTATGTTTATGATTATCAGTTAATTGAAGGTTAAAAAATAACTTTGCTACTTCTACTGAAGACTAACTTAATATCATGTACATTACGAATAAAAGTATCACTAAAACATGAGGAAATTAATTGAAGAACTTGTAGACCTTGGGAAAGCAAAACAGTATAGGAAAAAAACAGGGAAGAGCTCTTTAGTCTGTGGAAGTGCAAACATTTCTACAGGACTCAGAAATCGCTACTAATCGCTACTAATCTGGACTAACTAGGATGCTGAATGACTTAATGAGCATTCGGATGAGTCCTTGGGGGACGGCAAACATGATCTGCTGGTTCCATTACACTGATTTAGAGAAATGTGCCTGGATCATGCTTTGCCACTTGAAGACGTTTGCGAACCGACTGTTCTAATCCTCAGTGCACTGGACCTGCACACAGAGCGACACGAGATCCGCCACTTAGGGTTTTGTTTCCCATCAACATAATCTCTAACAGGCTCACAGTTGCTCACAAAGCAGGTGCCCGTAGTCGGACGACTTTCCTTGGCTCTTAGCAGCGCCGTGATCCCCATCTAAGCTAGACACGCCAAGACTCTCACTCCCTGTTTTCAAATCTGGCGTGGAGCCCCCCAACCTAGCCGCCCCCCACGGACTGAAGGTTAACCCTGGCGCGCACTGGCCCTGCAGCTCCTCCGTGGGCTCCTGGGCTAAGAGTCCAGGAGACAGAGCTCGAGTGACACACCGGAGACACCACTGCAACCTTTAATGAAGATTAAGCCTGTTTGACAGGGCTCCTCCTCTTCCTTACCGAGATTTTAAGAAAAGATGCATTCACCTAGAAATTTCCCAGTGAAAACTCACTATTTTCTCTTCTCCTTCATGGTATAAAGCTGCTTGATGCCTTTCTGTGTTTTTAATCTATTAGAACAAGGCTATTTTGATCACAACTATTAACTGTCCAAATGTTGGATTTTTTTAATAAGCTGAATGGTAACTGCTTTGGAGACCTGTAGTCCCAATTTATGCCATACTTGCAGCCACTTAAATCTTAGATTTGATATAAAGTTTAAACAGAAGCCCATGTATGGGAACAAATCATCAGAAATGCAGACTAGCCAAAGAGAGAAATAATATAAGGCTGTATTTAGACTGACAGTATTTATGAGGAACTTTTAGTTGCAGCCTTAAATTAATTTTTTTTTACATTTCATATTAGCTAATTACACTAAAAACTGAAAATTACCACCTAAAAACAACTATACTTGATATGCTTTCAAAGTAATAGTAGCATTTTTCTGATCAAAGACAAAATAAGTGCTGTTCAGAGCTAGGAGTTTTTATCAGAAACTTTAGATTCTCAGTTCTAGCTTTAATCCAGCAAATGAGAGGCTGCAATCCTATAATTAATTTATATTCTTAAGACATAAATCTAATATTAAATAATGCACTGCTAATGAGCACACCAGTAGAATTAACTCAAATTTATTAAGGATTATAAAAGGGAAATAGCTCAATGAAAATATCTTGTCAGGGTCCCTGGGTGGCTCAGACAGTTAAGCAGCTCAGGTCCTGATCCCAGGGTCCTTGGATCTTGGATCTAGCCCCTCCTCAGCAGGGAGTCTGCTTCTCCCTCTCCCTCTGCCTCTTCCCTTGCTCCTGCACGTGCTTGCTCTCTCTCTCTCTCTCTCTCTCTCTTGCACTCTTCTCAACTAAATAAATAAAATCCTTAAAAAAAAAGGAAAATATTATGTAATTTAATTATTATCACTTAGAAATAAAAATATACGTATTGTTTTAAATCGATATAGCTTCCTTTGGGATGGGCCTCTGAGTGTACTAAAGTTCAATATTTGTTTCCAAGCTCCTTTTAAAAGTTTTAAGGAATAAGCAATGTTAGGCTGTTTCATATTGTGATATTTTAAAGTCTAACTAATATCTTAATCTTCCCATGCAATTTTCTTCAGGGTGGTTCTACCAAATGTGATTTCCTTTCTTCCAGTAATATGGACTATACCTTTTGCTCTGCAGGCGGTAACTTTATTTGTAGTAATCTAAGTATAATTACCTTTTAATGAAATGCCTAGTTCATCTACTAAATTGTATTTTAGCTGACAGACTGATTTAACTCCACCTCCCCTCCAAGTTTTTAACCCCATCTAATGTACTATGATATAGTAATCTCTTGGGTTTTTTCCAAATATATTCAACAGTCAAATCCTCCCCACCCTCCAATTTTTAACTCAAACCCTACCTTTTCCACAAAAATTCCTAACCACTATGTTTTGAACCATGGAAATTGCTAGTACCTGAAGTCCTATTGTACTTGTAACACAAACACACACGAGTATGCAGTGTCTCTATTTCAATCACTCAGGGCAATGAAATCTAAATACAAATTGTTATATAGTTATTTTGTTTGTTAATTTTATTTCTCCTGAAAGATTATAAGAAATAAATTGCTCATATAGTTCTGTATATGTGATAGGGCCTAGGGTATGCATTCATTCATTCAACAAATATTTGTTATGTTTACTATATATTAGTCAGTGTACCAGGCAGAGTAAATATATATACTGATTTCAAGAATTCTCAAATCTAATAACATGTAAAGAAAAGAAAATAAGTAACTAAAATAAAGGGTTATTATGCTTGATGACTGCAGGTAAATGAAAAGGTTGCTATGAAAAGAAAATCGTATCTAAGGTGAAACCTGAAGAATAACCAGGAATTAGCCAGAGTAAAGTGAACTGAGTGATATAATCAAATAATTCTGGATTTGAAGTTTGAGTTTCCCTAGCTAGCACTCAAAGATATATTTTAAAATCTGTTTGACAAAGCTGTTTTTAATACTTGGATGTATTTCTGCCAACACTGATAACTTGGTCTTCATTCAAGTTTAAGCTGCTTTGATTTCAGGCTTTAAGGTATTTTTATTTTATTTTATTTTATTTTATTTTATTTTATTTTATTTTATTTTATTTTATTTATTTTTTACTCTGACACAGGAAAATGTGTCAACTTTGCTTATTTCTCTTTCCTATCTCCTTTTTTCTTTGAATGCTTTGGCTGTAATAAGAGATATACAACAATCATGTTCTTAAATTGCTTCAGAAAACGGGAGCGTAATAAATTCCATTAAGCTGCCAACAAATGAGACAGGGCAGTCTCCGGAGGAGAGAAACAGAAGAACAGCAGGAAGACACGTTTCAAGGAGGGGACGGTGCAGAGATAACAAAAACCTGGAGAGCAGCAGGCTTCCACAAAAGAGAAGAAATGACTGCATTGGGAGAAGAGGGCTTTCTTCCTCCTAAATTAATACTCAGGTCCCCAAGGGCACAAATTAAGAATAACCCCAACCCCCCAAAAGCTACTGTGTAGTGATCAAGTTTTCTTTGACACAGAAAAGAGGTTTTGTTCATATACAGAGGACACCCCTGTGCACTATGGTGCTCAGAGAGAAGCAAAAATCGGTTGCATTTTTCTATCCCATTAGGTGTTGGCCACCAGAGTATGGGGGAGAAAATAACATTTAAATGACACAGCTAACAAGGACTGTGAGAAGTGGTATGTGAATCAAAGAAATAAACGGTCTTGAATCTAGGGAAAATCTCTTGCAGAAATTCAAATTGTCTCTTGAACACAGCTTGGGTGAAGAGAACTCAAGATGCATTAGAAACTGGCTGACAGTTTTTTATTCAAATTTCTTGACCTGCTTTTTTCACCTCGGTCAGCTTGTGGGTTTTTAACATTTGATAACCTGCCGAGGGCAACGTTTGATGTGTTAAAATTACAAACTATTTAACTAATACTTCAAAAAATCTTTAGGTTAAGCCTTTTATGGAGAATGAAGGTTTAGTATAGAATCCATAATAGCTGATTAGTTTAATTCCTTGATTGGACTAACTGGAAATAATATCATTTATTACTCAGGAAAATATTATGATCAGGAATAAGAAGATTAAAAAATAAAATATTAGTTCAATAAACCACATAATAAACCAGCAGCTCTGGTTGCTAGTTTTGACATTTGAAAAAAAAAAAACTCTGACCTCGTCTAGTTTCAGGGATTAATTATAAGCTACTTTTTCTTAGTAATCAAAAACAAAACAAAACAAAGTTACTTCAAGTTTTATGAAATCAGCACTGTCTCCTCCTGAATATTAGAGACAATGCTGGTATGGGGGAGCAGAGGTAGGTAGGCCTAAATGAATAGATATTGTAGAAGTATTTGCAAAGAAAGACTATACAATCTATCTCAGTTGTTTTCTATGATGCTTCACATGGCATCCTATACAAAAAGGTGATTTAAATGAATCTGCATTAAAATAACAAAGATTTGATCATTTACTATAACAGATTATTATTGTTTTTTAGACTTGCTTCTCCATTCAGGATTCTTTCTTTCTTTTCTTTTCTTTCTTTCTTTCTTTCTTTCTTTCTTTCTTTCTTTCTTTCTTTCTTTCTTTCTTTCTTTCTTTCTTCTTCTTTCTTTCTTTCTTTCATTCATTTTTTTTAAAGATTTCATTTATTCATGAGAGATACACAGAGAGAGAGGCAGAGACACAGGCAGAGGGAGAAGCAGGCTCCCTGCAGGAATTCCGGCTCAGGACAGGACTCCAGGATCACCGCCTCAGCCAAAGGCAGATGCTTAACCGCTGAGCCACCCAGGCGTCCTTACTATAACAGATTAAAAGTAGGCCAGAGTCACTGTTAGTCAATATTTTTAAAGACTAGACTAATTAGGCTATGTAATAGATTAGGATCAACTAAGGTGACTATGGATTTAGAACTCAAATTCTAAAACCTATGACCCACAAAAAGCCTTTCCCTTGATTTCTACAAGTTCTTGTGGCTAATTTTTCCCTCTTTCCTTCAGTCTTCTGGTCTTGTACCCTTGTGTGCTGTCCTAAATCAGTGTGGACACTAAGGCCCAATCATTTCTTGTGTTCCCTCTCCTCTTGCCAAACAAATAATAATCTTGCCCTTAATACTTCGTTTATTTAGGAATTTAAGTAAAAAGTCACAAGGAGCCACACTGTCCCCCATTGCCTTCCAACTGTCTCCTCATTCTACTTTATCTTTTTCTCTCTTGGCAACGAAATCAAAATATCTCCATCTTCCTGGCAATTCTTCCTACATCCAGGATCCTTCGGGTCCTCAGTTTCTACCTAAACAACTTAACAATTTTTACAAAACAAAACAAAAACAAAAACAAAAAAAGACCTCATCTTTCTTCTTCACGAAAATTTTTGTGAACAAAATTTCTCCATCTTATCTTTTCTTGATGAGATTTCAAGACCTTTGTAGAGTGCTACACTTCATGAGAAAGAGCAATGGTCATCAGCTGGCTTCAGAGTCAATATTATATGTTGGGACTTTATCTACTTTTGAACTCTTTATAATTCATAACAGGTTTAGATACAATGTTAGATAAACATGAGGCCTGGGGGTGGTAGGGCAGGAGGGGGGCATAAAGGCATAAAAAGAATAGATACCATATATTTACAACAAGAATTTAAAATAGTTTATAGGAAACAAAGCATCAGAGAAAGCCTAAGTAGAAATTCCTGTAGAAGTTCCAGCCTCAAATAAGGAAGGTGCCACTCATCTTGCTTGTCCCCTGCACCTCAGAGGCCCTCAGCTCCTTCACCCTGGGTCCCTGCTGCCCTGAGTCCATGCCGTCCTCCTTGGTAAGTTTAACTATCCAACACATAAGGAATACAGTTCCCAGTGGTGAAGCTGGATTCAAGATAAAGAAATTTGCTAACAGATTAAGTTTAGTTTGAAATAGGACTCTGGAGAAGTATGAATATTATGCCTTCATCTTTCCTAGAATGAAGATATTCAGGAATTTGAAATGACAATATCTACATTGTCTAATTTCTTGATAACACCTGAAATATGAAATTACATACCATTATCTCTGTCCCTTTGTTTTCCTCCCTGCCTTCCTCCATAGGCATATAGTAACCCTCTGTGATAAGCACTGTGCTAGCATATGAGGATACAGAGATAAAAGATAGCTCTTGCTTAAGAAGCTCAGTATCTAGGAATGATTCACATATGTAAACAGATATAATAAAAACTGACCGCTATGTACTAAGGCAGAAGTGAAATAAGGTCTCATGAGAGTATATAGTATAGGCTAAAGTAGGATGATCACCAGATCTTTTCTGGAAGAAGGGGCATCTGAGCTTGTATCGAAGGGTACATTGTTAGCTAGTAAGGAAACAGGGAGAGGATGCTCCATGTATAAGCAACACTGGATACAAAGGCATGGAAAGCACGTGGATTTCTGAGGACATGCAAGTAACCAAGCATAGCCGGCATAGTGTGGCTACCGTATGCAAGAGGAGATGACAGTGAGACATCAGCAGGACAGGTGAGGTGTGTGGAGAATTGATTATGGAAATCAGAAATCCCTACTCCCTTACTGAGGGCAGTAAGGAGGGGCAAGAGTAGAGCTGTGCGTAGGGAGGTCACTATGGCCGTGGTATGGATGACAGAGGAGGGAACTGTGAAGTGAGACTGGAGGCTGAGAGCCTAATTTGGAGATGTAAAGTCATCCAAATGAGAAGGAAATCCACATTCAACTAAATCACTGTCAAGCTCACACACACAAGACAAGAGCCGTCTCATGACAGCCTCCCAGGGGACAGGGAAGCAAAAGAAAGGAACTGCTCCATAACACCTCTTCAGAAGCCTCTCAGCCTTTCATTTTCCAGTAGGATCATAAGGCATTCCACCAAGATTCAGATAAGCTGTGGTTGAAGTCTTTGCCTTCCTGGCCTGTTTGGATACGTGCAAGTGTGCTATGGCAGAGCCATTTCCCTAATATGCAATAGTAGTGGGCTTGAAAAGGAAGAAATAAAGAATTGAGATGATTAGTAAAGCAAGAACAAACTGTCTGGTGGCTGGATGGAATGTCAAGAATAATGCCCAAGTGTCTGCCTGAAGCAACTGGATAGATGATAAAAACATTCATAAAGATAAATTATGTGAGTGCTACAAAACAGGATCAGTTTGGAGATGAGGAGGCAGAGAATGGTGAGATGATGTAATTTCAATGTTTACATGTCAATTTAAGGTGTACTCTTGGGACACCCAAAGAGCAATAAAAATAATAGGCAAGTGGATATGTGATCTGGAAGCTCCTAAGACAGGTCTGACTTGGACCTGCAGGAAGTTCCAGGCTGTAGGTAGTAGTTAAAGCCACAAGAAAATCTGAGATTCAAACAGGAGGGTGTATTAGTAAAATGAAAGTAGGGCACTTATGGTACCAAAAAATATGGTTTTTAAGAATGAATGTTCTCAAGTAACAAGAACCATACAACTAGAATCACTAAAGGCAAAGATCTTGAAGAACTCTTCGTCTTGTGTCTGGATTGGCTTTTGTTTGGAAAGATCAGGTTTATAGGAGATTGGTCACTATGGAAACAGGCTACGCAATCAGTATCAAACAGGCAGTTTCAACATGAAAAGATAATTAGTTTTTCCATTAATTGTATGTTTTCATGGTTTTCAATAATCATATATGCTTTTGGTCAGAAAGTCCCAGTCAGTTAATGACCTGGTGAGCAAAAGCAAAAACACTAGTCGATAGCTCTTTTCCCCAGGTTGCTTTACTATGAGGCATCCCAAGCCCAGACATTTTGTGACTTCAGTAGCTGTCCATTTCATCAGGATTTGCAAGTCATCGAACTTCCATAGCCAACCTAAAGCTAAATGAACAGTCAAAGGTATCTTTATTTTTTCCTTCATGGCCTGAAACCTTGTAGCTAAGAACATATTAATTTCATGTTAATTGTTAACTGTTAGTCTACGCCACAGTTAAAAGTCTAACACTGTATTAGAAAAAATTTAAACATGCAAATTCGTACAATGTAAGTCTCTTCTTCAGCTCATTATTCTACATTTTTAAACTCAGGGTACATTCTTATTTAAATAATTGTTACTTTACTAACCTTATCCAAAAAGGTTTGTATCAATGCTTCCCAGTTTGCCATATTTGCAATATATCTATGTCTCCCAATGGAAGCAATTATCTGGGTCTCTTTTTCCAGAAGTTCACACAAAGCAGCTTTCCTTTCAGCTCCAGTGAAAGACTGGTTAATGCGTGCAAATTCTTCTTGCCTCCAGACTAGAGGAATAACATGAAAGACTTGAGTTTTTAAAATCCCACATCTTTCCAGAAAAATTTTTACCATCATATCCCAACAAATAGTATTTTATTTTTATGTCAATTTAAATAAAATTAAACATGAATATAAGCATTCATATTGTACACCTGACATATGAAAAAATAGGATAAAATGGAAGCTGAGAAACTTAAAGCAATAAAATTAGAGTCAAACAAAGAGAAACCAAAGGAAATCAGCCAAAATGATGATAAATTAAGCCTCCAAGTAAGCACGTGTTCTCCCCAGTATTAAAAAATACATGGTTTGGGTTTGTAGCAGCCATGAACACATATTACTCTGATCTCCTATCAAGAGAATAGCTGCTTTTGCCACCTAAGCAAAAGAAGTCAGTCAGAGAAAGATAAATACCATATAATCTTACTCCTGTGGAGTTTAAGAAACAAAAGAAAAAAACAGGACTGGGGGGGGACAAACCAGGAAACAGATTCTTAACTATAGAGAACCTGTGTGGCTCTGTCTGCCTTTGGGTTAGGTCTTGATTCCAGGGTCCTAGAATCGAGTCCTGCCTCAGGCTCCCTGGCAGGGAGCCTGCTTCTCCCTCTGCCTATGTCTCTGCATCTCTCTCGATATCTCTCATGAATAAATAAATAAAATCTTTAAAAATTAATAATATTTATTTTAGGGGACCTGGGTGGCTCAGTCAGTTGAGTGGCTGACTCTTGATCTCAGCTCAGTTCACAATCTCAGGGTCCTGGGATCCAGCCCTGTGTGGGGCTCCACGCTCAGTGGGGAGTCAGCTTGAGATTCTCTCTCTCCCTCTCCTTCCGCCCTTTCCACTTGCTCGTGTTCTCTCTGTTGTTTCTGGCCTTCTTCTGCTATAACCACTGACTTTTGTGATATTTAGTTTTACAGTTTTATCAAACTACTTCTCCCTCCTCTCAACTTGAATCAATTTGAAATCATCTTGATCAGGCCAAGGACATGTCAGTGATATTCTTTACAAGAATCCACTCTGTCCCTTACCGGGAATACATTATTCAGGCACTGTACAGCTTGGTCTATTCGAAAAGAAGATTTTTAAATTTAAAAGCTAAATTGTCTCCAGCAAAGGGGTTGTAAATTTAAGGGCTAAATTATGTTATGAAAGTCCAGGAAATCTATGATTGATGAGTTCATCCTTTAGTTTTCTCAACCCAAAGAACTTTTAAAAATTGGACAAAATCCACATATCCAAAGGCACTATATGAAAGAAGAGAAAAATTGCTTGCTTCTGGAAATAATAACTGAGAATATTTATCTCATGGGATTATATAGATGCTCCCAGAAAGCAAATAAAAATTGAATGATATAAGTAAGTAAACCTATTTTACTTCCAGTTTTACATTAGAAGCCTTTGGGACCAGTAATAAATTTAGGCCACTAGGATATTACTTAAGCTATCCTGCCAAACTCAAATAGCAATATACTGCTCTCCTAGATTAATACTTAAGTCCTGGGTGAATCTGGAGATATATGCACTCAAATTCACTTATATTCATGTATATTCAGACTTTACATTTTGCTTAAGTTATTAGCATGGTTTTTAAAAAGGGAAAAATCCAGCGAAGCTAATTAGAAATGAAAATAATGGGCTTCAATTCCAGTAAAATTCTCCATTAGATGAACAACCTCCCTGTAAATCTATGGTAAGGAATGGAATGCGGTATCGGAGAAATACCATGTTCCAACTACGGATAAGGAATGGAAACACACAGGAATCAGGAGTAGATGGACAAAACTTATTTTTTATCTGAATTAACACTTTCTAGGCCTATACAGAAAAGACATTGAAGAAAACAAGAGACTCTGACCCCTTTCATAAAACATGGATGATGTTAATAAAAAAAACAACAAAACCCTGGAATACTGAATTAGTTTTCTAGGACTGCCATGACAAAGTGCCATAGACTGGGAGGCTTAAACAACAGGAATCTATCTCCTCACACTTCTGGAAGAGAGAAGTTCCAGATGAAGGTGATGGTAGGGTCAGGTTCTTCTGAGGGCCTCCCTCCCAGTGCCTAAAGGGCCACTATCCTCCAGGGTCTTTACGTGACCTTCTGTGTGTATGTGTCCTAATCTCCTCTCCTAAGGACATCAGCTATGTTGGTTAGGGCTCATACGTAGGACCTTATTTTTTTTCTGAATTACTTTTTCACAGGTCCTGTCTCCAAACTCAGTCATATTTTGAGGTACTGGGGTCAGGACTTCAATATATGAATTTTGGAGGAGCCATCAGCCCATTACAGATGTCAATAGCCACCAATATTTTTAAATAAAAAGATCTTAAAGGGATTAGTGCATTTGAAAGAATATATTTATTCTGTCTCCTTAACTTATCTTCTTGGACAAATCATCCAATTTCCAGGGTCTGAAGTTCAACTATAAAGTGAAAGGATAGCACTAGTCCTAAAGTCTATATACATTCTAAAATTTCTGAGATATAAACTTGCAATTTCCAAAAAAGAAAGAGCAGAACATACAAGATTTTGTCCACCACTATAGTTTATATGCATATGCTTTTTAAAATTCTCGTTCATGGACTGAAAGCCTGAATGGAGAGAACCAAGGAAGATTCGGGCCGAATCCCCAGAGCCAGATTATGACAGTGGACTCCCTTGAGATCACCAAGTAATAATTAGAGAAGAGTCGGAAGCTGCCATCAGCACAAGTCAAAACAAGGCAGAGGGTTAGCAGATTCAATTCAACAGATACTCACTAGATATAATGAGCAGGGCTCTTATCAGGGATCCTTGGCACAAATGTAGACAGTTAAAGAAGTAATGTTTCTTTTTAAAGATTTTATTTATTTATCCATGAGACACAGAGAGAGAGAGGCAGAGACACAGGCAGAGGGAGAAGCAGGCTCCATGCGGGGAGCCCGACGTGGGACTCGATCCCGGGACCCGGGTCACGACCTGGGCCCAAGGCAGGCGCTAACCCGCTGAGCCCCCCGGGATCACAAGAAGCAATGTTTACAGAGAATCAAGGACAAGGAAAAGAGGCTCTGGGCCCAATTCATGCTGTCAAGAGAAGTTTCCTGAAGACGATGACTCCTATGCTGAATCTGAAGTAAGAGTGACAATTCGGATCAATGAAAGGAGTCACCTTCAACATACTGCTCTCATAAGGAAAGGAAAAAAAAAAAAACACATGAAAATAAAATAGTGTTCCTGGAAACGGCTTTGACTTTGATACATTATATTATCTTACATAGTTAAGTTCATTTTCCTAAAGTGATATATTTTGCCTTTATTACGAGGGACAGAACCCAGAGGAAAAGCTAAACTTCCTGTTAGGAGTTAGAATTCAAACTATGCAATTGTCACCATGAGCCACAGGAGGGCAGCAGTTTCAAAGACTACAACAAAACAACCTAAAAATTATTACTCTGAGACTTTTAATTTAGAATTTTAGGGCTGGAAGAAAACTTTAAAAATGCCTCTTTTATGTAAGAAATTTCCTTTTCTTCCACATAAATCATGTCTATACATACAAACTATGTGTTCTATTTTAATATAGAAAATCTGTATAAAATTATTTATCACATAATAGTAACATATATGCACAAGTCTTTGCACTTTTAAAGTACATTCAAAAAAATAAATAAAGTACATTCATAGGGGCGCCTGGGGGGCTTGGTGGTTGAGCGTCTGCCTTCGGCTCAGGTTGTGGCCCCAGGTCCCGGGATTGAGTCCCACGTCCAGCTCCCTGCATGGAGCCTGCTTCTCCCTCTGCCTGTGTCTCTGCCTCTCTCCCAGTGTCTCTCATGAATAAATAAATAAAATCTCTTAAAAAAAAACTTATAAAAAAGTACTTTCATAAATGCAGTACTTATTTTCTTTTTATAAAGTCCTGTGAGGTAAATGTGCCAGAGATCATTAAGTCTTTTTGTAGATGAAGAACCTGGAGCTTAGAAGTGAGTGACCTGTCCAAGTTAATAGCCACCAATAAGTAGGAAAGGTGGGACCTCATTCAGCAAACTTTCTGTTGTTTTGCACAACCACCTGTCAACCGAACAAAGTAACATTATCCTTTAGTTTGTTCATGTGAATTTGAAATATTATCTGAGTAGAGTTCTGCTATAACAGAACTGTAGTTTTATACTTGTGAACAAGGCCTCTCATAGACACCTTGCCAACAGTTCTAACTCTTAACACTTAGAAACAAATTTTGTTTTCTTCTGAGAGAAAATGAAAATAGAAGTGAAGTTTAAAGTAAAACAGAAAGTATCTGCAGAGGCCAACAATTAGGAGAAAGTGGAGGCAAAGCCAAGGGAGCGGGCTGTCACCTCCAGCTGTGCCACATTCCTAAAGCCACTCGATTTTGCATGTTACAAAGAGATAAATTTATTAATATTGCTTGTTAGACCTAGTGTTTGACCGAATCATCTTTTGGTAAATAGCATGTTACCGTATAGCTATATGAACAGACCCAGTATCGGACACCTAAAATTATATTCAATGATATGTTCTGTTACTCAAGCTAGAGATGCTGCATTACAACATCTTTGGGTTTCCACTTCATCGACAATCATTCATTCTATCAGTATTTGTTGAGCATGTGAGCTGAGCACAGAAAAAGAGAGATCATCCAAAAAAAGAAAAAGTTATTGTGTCATGAGCCTACAGTCCAGTGGGGAAAATTAATGTTAAAAAGATGTATTACAAATTGTGGTGATGACATAAATGAAAACTTTGGGGAGAATCCAAGTTCTCCTGTTAGTCACAGAAGCCTCTGAGTAAGTGACATTTAAGCTGAGATTGGAAGGGGGCAATGGGAAAAGGCTGCAAGAAAAGTGTATCTACTGCCCTGAGTAGGGAGTGCTTGATCGGTCAAGTAACTGAAGTTTTTAATTGTGCCAATTACTAGTACACATCTCGTGGGAGAAACAAAGCATAAAAGTCACTTGCGTTGAGAATATACATTTATATTGATCATTAATGGGTGGTAATTAAAAGATATTACCCGTACCCTCCCTAAAGAGCAGAATCAGAGACAGGATGCTGAACTGAGGGATTCCAAATGGTTCAACTCTGAATTCACAATTTCCCAAGACCATCAGAGACCCAGATTGGACAATACTTTTTCTTTTTACCTCACAGGGATGATCAAGTGAGATAACACACTAAAACCACAGAATTTACAGAGCAGTATGCACATTTTATTTATCCATTGTTAATATAAAGGCATTCCCAATTTCATTCCTGCCTTAATTCCTGTCCCGAATATAAAACATTATTCATCTCTTTAAATTCTCTAATCCAAAATGACATCATCCTGAAATAATATCTTCCTTTTGTCTTTAGTAAACCTGTTTTTTTCTACTAGTGAAAAATTATAAAATTATTATTGTACACAAAGGCTGTTTCAAACTTACGTTCCAGTGCATTATAAAGAACTTCAAAATCTTCTTTTGTTTGAGGATTATGCCTCCGGTAATAGTCCAATTTAATCCATTCTTCTTTTTCTCTTATCTTCCTTAGTTCTTCCTCTGCTTCCCACTTCAACCTTAACATTTTCTGTCTTTTTAAATCCTTTACTACGACTTTAGCATGCCATTGTCTATAGTAAGTCTGTAACACTATTACCTATAGTTCAATTAAAAGGAAATCAAAAGTGTTTATCATCAACTATATCAGATAATAACAAAAAGCAATGGTGATTATTTCTATTCCAATGTAGTAACTTTTATAAAGTACCGAGTCTAGGTTTAGCTCTATGCCAGAGATTCTCAAACCCATTAGAACATATAAGCTGTGGATAATGCACATCAGCAATTTGACTTTGAAATCTAGCAAATATGCCTTCCTAGGAGGCAGTAGGTACAATGCTTAAAAGCATAGTCTCTGGATTAAAATTTAGTCTAGATTTTGCCTCTGTTACTCATTTGTTTTTTGATTTTGGTTTATTTTGCATATAAAGTTTAGCTTCACCCTTACAAATCCTCAATGAATATATTATTGTTATGAATATTGTCTTTAACCATCATTAGCTTAGGCTCATATTTAAAACTTTCATTATCTAAACACAAAGTAGATAGGGTTATATGTAGAAACCATCAAAGGCAGGCTGGATAGAAGAGAGACTCAAGCAGACAAGTATGTATTAAATTGTGAGAGATATAAATATGTCTGAGGTTATAGTATAGTATTAGGTCCTCAAGAAACTTGCAATGTAGCTGAGTTTACATTTTTATTTACCAAACACATAAATTAAAATAAAATATGGAGAGGCTAGATCAAAACTGAGGACAGGGAATACACTGACACATCTCTGTACTGTATCCTAACCCCTGGTAATTATATAAAATCATATAAGCAGAAATCAATAATGATACTGGATCATACTAAAGGAGTCCTCCAAAGAACAGACACTATGAAGAATTCCCTCAAGAAAGGAGGCAGGAAGAATATATTGGAGAAGGAATCTATGCCTATCCTGCATGGGAAAGGTAAACTAGAAAACACACAAGGGTCTGTGAGACTGCTTCAAGCCCCAAACCAGTGCATCCTGTGAGAAATACAAAAGGGACAGACATCTCTAAAACAATTCAGGTAAACAGTAACAGAAGTATTTGCCTCTGGGCAAGAACAGTTAGAGTCCCTGGCAACCCCCTGGATGAATAGAAGCTCCTTCTTCAGAAAACTAGCTCTCTTCCAGAATCAAGGCTTAGCCATTCCTAAAACCACTGCCGTAAGGCTATAGTAAATAAATATGGGTAGCACACTGGACATCAGGGATCTCAATACCCTGCCTACACACCCAAGAATAACCAAACATTTGGGAAGAGCCCACAAAATATAAGGCTCCTCATTCAACAACAACAACAAAAAGTTTACTTTTGTGTGAAACAGAATTACTAGAATAGTGGTTCTCAAAGAGTGATGGTCAACTCAGCACTATTAGTATCATCTGGAGAACTGTTAGAAATGCAAATTTTCAAGCTCCACCCCAGAGCTACTGAATCAGAAATCCTGGGTGGGGCACAGATTCTGTATCTTACAAGTTTCTGATGTCTGCTAAAGTTTAGAACCACTGTACTAGAGTAAAACAAAACAAAACAAAAGCCAAGACCAGAACTAGAATTAACATTTTCAGATGGAGGAAAAGAAAAGGATATTGAATCACTATTTAAAAAACAATTTTTTTATTTTAAAAAATCAATTAGAATGCATTTAACTTCGGTGCTATTAAACTTGTTAAACTTATTAAATAATGACACCAAATCACAGTCTTTTAAATAATATATAAATTTTACCCTTTTACATCATAATCCAGGGATTAGCAAGCAGTTTAGGGCTGGTAGGAAGCTCTATTATATTCAACAAATGGCTTCCCACTCTTCTGCCCTAGTGGCTGATCTATTTCTCATCATCTTCTGAAAAGTAGACAGGGAGAAAAAAGACAAAAGAATTGCAACCCAGTGACTTTAAAAAGTGGCATACATCACTTCCCTTTACATTTCATTTTCAGGCCTTAGTTATTTGGCATTACCAATATACGAAAGAGATTTTGAAACATAGTCTGCAATGGGGCAGCCAGGTGTCCAGCTAAAGCTTTATCACAATGAGATGAATAGATATTGGTGGAGAGCAAGTAGTTGACTATAAAATGATCTGCATGAATGTGCAGAGCCTAAGAGGAAATTAGTAAGCAAGAAACTTAGGTGAGAAAGTCTTTTAGATGAAGAGTAAAAAGTCATAAAAATGAGAATGAATGAAAGAAAATTAAGAGACATGGAAGATAAATGCAGACATTCCAAAATATGTCTGATATAATTTCTAGACAGAATGAAGAAAGTTGATTAGAGAAATTACTCAGAATATAATAAAAGAGCATGTCCTCAAACTAAAGAAAGACATGAGCACTCAGATAGAAAGGGTTCATGAACAAATCCCAAGCATATCACAATAAGATTACTAAGGGTAAAGTAAAAATCCTAAAAGCTTCCAGAAAGAGAAAACAAAGAAATGAGAAATTGGCATCAGACTTTTAAACAAATAGAGCTTCAAAGTTATAAAGAAAAATAATTTTGAAAATAAGTTTAAATCTGTCTACACACACTCAAATTAAACTTCAAGAATGAGGTTGATTCAACAAGACTAAGATAGTTTATCTCCCATGCATAATCTCTAAAAGAATTATTAGACAATGTGTTCTAGCAAGAAAAATAAGTTAAGGGATGCCTGGGTGGCTCAGCAGTTGAGCATCTGCCTTTGGCTCAGGGCCTGATTCCGGAATCAGGGATCGAGTCCCGCATCAGGCTCCTTCCGTGGAGCCTGCTTCTCCCTCTGCCTGTGTCTCTGCCTCTCTCTGTGTGTCTCTCATGAATAAATAAATAAAATCTTTATTAAAAAAGTTAAAAGGGAAAAATTTAAAGATTGAGCAAAAATTTCCAAGAGAGTTATCAAGCTAAATATATCTTATTTGTAAAAATATCATATATATCAATATAAACACATATAACAGTAAGCAGTTATAATTATGTAGAAAATTTAAGTATATAGCAAATTATATATATAATTGTAATTGCAGATCATCACTGGATAGGAGGAATGAGGGAGGAGGACAAAGAAATGAAAAACAGAAAAGCCTGCTAAAGTCCTTGATTTATTCATGGAAAAGATAGAACCTGAATAAATATGCTTTAGGTATTAAAAAAAAATTAGGAAATAAAAAAATTTAAAACTTTTTATGAGGCACCATTAGAAAAAGAGAAATAAATATGGCACCTGCTTCTGGATTATGAAAGAACAAAAAAAGAACGAAAAAGTTCAAACTAACAAAGATAAAGAAAGGTTAGTAAAAGAATAAATAAACAAGATATGAAGAACAAATAAAAACCAAAATGAGATGGTAGGAATGAGTACAAAAATATCAATAGTCATACATAATACAACCTTGTTAAAACAAAAAAGATTTAAAGTAAGTACTAAGTACTGAAATCAAGAAGCTCGAGGGGTGCCTGGGTGGCACAGCTGGTTGAGCAACCAACTCTTGATTTCCACTCAGGTTGTGATCTCGGGATCCTGGGATCAAACCCTGCATTGGGCTCAGTGCTCCACACAGAGTCTGCTTAAGATTCTCTCTCTCCCTCTCCCTGTGCCCCTCCCTCCACTCATGCTGTCTCTCTCTTTCTTCTTCTGTCCCTCTGAATAAATAAAATGTTTATAAAAAGCCCAAGAATAAAATAAATATAATACAAGTAGAAAGGAATCAGTGGGCAAAAGAAGAACTTATTAAATGGAAATTTACTCCTTATACTGGCTTTTAATCAACCGCTCTGTTTACACCTCACATCCCACTTCGACCCCCTCTGAACCTCCTATTCATGTTCCAGGATTCCATGGGGCAAATCTGTTTGGTTCCTGATGCCATCCCCCTTGGCAGGCATTTAGATTTTCTCTTCCTCAGTTTAAGTAAGTCAAGCTAACATTTCTCTGTCTTCTTTACAACTTTAAAATAATAGACTGGCATTTACTCTTCTCTTTTCTCATGTATTCTTTGTTCCTGTATATTTTTTTATTCCTCTAAAATCATTGTATTGGATTTTGGAAAGTGTTGTAGAGATTTCCACCTCCTCACCTAATCCATTTTCCCTACTTCCTTATTAAAAAATTATATGACATCACAGAGCCACCATCCAAACCCTGTACAGTAAAAAAGCAAAAATTAGTTTGGACTGAGAACATAAAAACCTATCAGGATGGAATAACAGGCCCTAATAAAGTCAGTTATGAAGTTAATGGGAAACAATATTTCTTTCAAGGACATTCTGCAGCTATAAAATATCCTGACAATCCCCTCCTTGGAGTCACTGCTATTTTCTTACTTACTGAGAAATCTAGTTCTCTAAAATCATAATCTACCAGAAACTTTGTTATTTCAAATTAGATAACTAAGAATGAAACATACCATTCTTGCAAGGGGGACGTATGTCACGTTGATAGAGAAAACCAGCCTTGATTTACAACCAACGTGCTAAATTTCAAAGAAGAGACATTCCACATCCCTCTTAACTTTGTTACCAAAGGGACAAAGCTGGAGGTACCATGCTCCCTGATTTCAAACTACATTACAAATCTAGAGTAATCAAAACAGTATGCTATTGGCATAAAAACAGACATATAGATCAATGGACAGAATAGAGAACCCAGAAATAAACCCCCACATATATGGTCAATTAATTTATGACAGAGAAGGCAAGAATATACAATGGGGAAACTGAAATGCAAAAGAATGAAACTAGGTATTATCTCATACCACACACACAAATTAACTCAAAATGGATTAAAGACTTGAATGTAAGACCCAAAACAAACAAAACTCCTAGGAGGAAACATAGGTGGTAAGCTACTTGACATCAGTCTTGGCAATGATTTTTTTTTTAATCTGACTCTAAATGCAAAGGTAACAAAACCAAAAATAAACAAGTGGGACTATATCAAACTAAAAAGCTTCTGCACAGCAAAGGAAACCATCAACAAAATGAAAAGACAACCTCCTGAATGGGAGAAAATATTTGCAATCATATATCTGAGAAGCAGTTAACATCCAAAATACATAAACAACTCCTAAAACTCAAAAGCAAGAAAACAATCTAATTTAAAAATGGACAGAGGATTCAAATAGACATTTCCCCAGATGCATATAGATGGCCAACAGACACATGACAAGATGCTGAACATCACTCATCATCTAGAAAATGCAAATCAAAACTACAGTAAGATATCACCTCACACCTGTTAGAATGGCTATTATCAAGAAGATAAGAAGTAACAAGCGTTGGTGAGAATGTGGAGGAAAGGGAACCCTTGTGCCCTGTAGTGAGAATGTAAATTGATATAGTCACAATGGAAAACAGTATAGAGGTTTCTCAAAAAATTAAAAACAAAACTACCATTTGACCCAGCAACCCCACCTCTGGGTATTTGGCCAAAAAAAAAAAAAAAAAAAAAGAAAGAAAAGAAAAAGAAAGAAACACTAATTCAAAAAGATACACGAACCCCCATGTTCACTGCAACATTATTTAGAATAGCCAAGCTATGGAAACAACCTAAGTGTCTACTGGTGGATGAGTGGATAAAAAGGATGCGAGATATACATCTATACATCTATACATCTATAAATATATCTATACACACTATGGAATACTACTCAGCCATAATAAAGAATGAAATCTTGCCATCTGTAAAAATATAGATGGACCTTATAGGGAATTTTGATAAGTAAAATAAGTCAAAGACAAATACCATGTGATTTCAGTTAATATGCGGGATCTAAAAACAAAGCAAATGAACAAACAAAAATCATAGATGTCAAGAACAGAATGGTGGTTGCCAGAGGGGAAGAAGGTTAGGGCACAGGTGAAATGAATGGAGTCAAGAGGTAAAAACTTCCGGTTATAAAATAAATGGGTATGTAACGTGCAGCATGGTGACTATAGTTAATTATATTATGAAGCATGCCTGTAAGTTGTCATGAGAATAAATCCTAAAAGTTAACCTTGTATGGGGACAGATGGTAACTAGATTTACTGTGATGATCATTTCACATGTACTACAAATATCAAATTGTATACCTGAAAAAAAATACTGTTATGTATCAATTATAGCTCAATAAAAATTGTTTAATTTTGAAAAAAATAAATAACATGAAATATATGGTGTACTGGACAATTTTGAGTTGGTAAGACAGTAATTCAAAGAATTTTAGTATCTTGAATATTAGTCAAACTTTGGCCCTAATAATCAGATGCTTCTTCAGAGTCTCAAAAAGAAAGTAGTAAAGAGCAATGGACATCTTGTGATTTAACAGCCATCACCACTAGAGAGACATCGAGTGGGGAGGAATCTGTCTAAAAGTCTCATAGTGGCGGGTGCCTGGGTGGCTCGCTCAGTCAGCTAAGCATCTGCCTTCGGCTCAGGTCCTGATCCTGGGATCTTTAGATGGAGCCCCATGTTGGGCTCCCTGCTTGGCGGGGAGTCTGCTTCTCCCTCTCCTCCTGTTCTTCTTCTCGTGCTCTCTGTCTCTCAAATAAATAAATAAAATCTTTTTAAAAAACTAAATTCTCACAGTGGTACTCATAATGTGGCCTACGATTCTACTGCTGGCCTAGACTGCTTCTTACCTTTTTAACAGGATACAATTGTCCTCAGGAACCCTGCACCACAATGTAAATCACATTATTTAATCTGGTTACTTTTTTTCTCACAGGAAGACTTTTCAATGAGAGGAGCACTGCATTGACATAGTCTGGCACAGATTCCGTAACTTTTCATACACTTGTACTTGTGTTGCACTAGCCTAAAAGGCTTGAGTCTTTGTCATCATCAAGGGCTGCTTCTGTTCAAATGATGCCCTGAGCTAGAGACCCAGCAAAGCTGAGTCATAATCCAAGAGGACCCTTAACACTGAGTCTGAATCAGCCAGAAACACCCAGCACGGAAGAAGGAGGATTGCTAGTCAGCGCTACTTCTTTCTTCACTAATAAGTGGTCTTTTCCATTTCAACTGCCAAGTGTTAAAACTACGCAATTCAGTTGAGCACCTTCGGGTAGGAAGAAACTAAGTAGGTATTCTTTAAGCTTAACCCAATCCAGAAGCTATTCAGTAAAGAATTCAAGACACACAATTTGACACATGGCATGCTCTCAATTGTGCTCTATACGTGTGGGAAAATGAGAGGAAATACGCCAGCCAGTCCAATAATATGAGAGCATTACTTTTTATCAAATTTCTGTTTCAACTTCACCCTTAACCAAATTGTCCTGGTTGGTTTCCCCTCCTTCAAGTTAATGAGTCCTGTTGCATGGGTTGTGGTTTCTCTGGCTTCCTCACGGAGGCAGGTTCCTCAGGACACAATCAAGTCAAAGCACAGGGCTGCTGAGAGTGATCTTGCAGGTGGTGAAAGTACGGTAGTTGTTATATGCATGATCTCGTAACAAATGAACTGGGGCATGGAGGGAAGCCTTCGTGTTCTTGGGCTCCTTGACCTCCAAACTACCAGCCCAGCCTACCTCCTCCAGACCCTTAACGCCTGCACTAGCTGTGGTGTTCAGCTGACTTTCCAAGCATCACACACGAAATGGACAGGGAATGCCTGTAAATCTTATTCCAATTGTAAAAATCCTGTCATGTCCTGTCAAAATAAGTCCTTGAAAATTCTATCTGGGCCTGGGGACAGGACTACCAGATCAGAAAAGTCAAAGTCTCAGCAAACACTCTGTCCAGAATGATAAAACTGGACAAAATTGTATTTAAAAAATAGCCATTTCAGGATTCTGGAAATTGACCAAAGCCACACATCAAATAAATGTTTATTGAAAAAAATTACTAAACTTCAAGTAGGAACACTGACAGTCTGTGGCATTTCAACTTAGGGTTGCTCTCATAGCCTCCTTCCCCTAATCCCTGGCTTCATCTGTGTCTACTTTCAGGCCGCTAAATTGATTTAAGGTGAGGCAAGGAAAAAACTCCATATTCCCTGAGCAATGTCACAAACAACAGTAAACTCAATCCAAAAAAACAAAAAGAAACAACAACAACAAAAAAATGGCCAGCAACTCAGCCGCAAGGGTTTCCAGAGCAAGCAACAGACAGGTGAGTGGCCAGAAATTAATCAGGGAGATCAGGAAAGTGAGGCAGCCGTAGGGAGCCACCATAACATCCCCAGCATGCCTGGTAGCCTGGGCGGAACACAGGTACAGGGTAAACACATACTAGGAGCGAGCAGAAAAGGCCCCCCCTTCAATATCCCAGGCTAACCGTGAGGCCTTGTGCAGAACAAATACAAGAAAACCCAGCAGAAAGTAAAAGCCAAGATGAACAGAAACTCAACTTGTCTGAACTTTGAATGCATCCTCCAATCCACACGAGTCCATTAGCAAAAGTGGAAGCTTTACTAGATCAAGGGACTTGAACACAGCCTCTGATCAGTCACTACCTAACCATTATGCTATGCTAAACCAGGGACAACCCTTAGGAAGCCAGACTTACAAATAGGAAGACAACAACCAAAAAAAAAAAAAAAATTGAGTGGAGACACAATGGCTACCTTCCGTGCTAGAGACAGACTCTCTAAAGCAGATTTCAGCAATGACACTGTTGATACTTTGGACCAGATAATCATCTGTTGCAGTGGGGCTGGAGTTTTTATGCTTACAGGATGTTTGGCAGCATCCTTGTCCTCTACTCATTAAAGTACAGTAGCACCTCCCCCAAGTCATCATAATCAAAAATGTCTGCACCAATGTAAATGTTGCTATTAAGCACATGAAAAGATATTCAATATCATTAGCCATCAGGGTATAGAAATCAAAACCACAATGAGACGACCCTTCACACTCACTAGGAGAGCTATAATGAAAAACACAGAAATAACAAGTATTGATGAGGATGTGAAGATACTGGAATCCTCATATACTGCTCGTGGGACATAAAATGGTGCAGCTGCTCTGGAAAACAGTCTGGTAGTTCTTTAAAATGGTTAAACCTATACTTACCATATGATCTAGCAATTACATCCCAAGAGAAATGAAAACATATGTCCACATGAAAATGTCCATCAACCCATAAACAGACAACATACAGTATATGCATTGGCATGGATACAATATATACCTAATTGAGTATATTCAATGGAATATTATTCTGCAATATAATAGAATGAAGTATTGATACATGTCACAACACGGATGAGTCTTGAAAACATTATGCTATGTTTAAAAATATTTATTTTTATTTTTATTATTTTTTAGAAGATTTTATTTATTTATGATAGACATAGAGAGAGGCAGAGGCACAGGCAGAGGGAGAGGGAGAGGCAGGCTCCATGCCGGGAGCCCGACATGGGACTCGATCCCGGGACTCCAGGATCGCGCCCTGGGCCAAAGGCAGGCGCTAAACCGCTGAGCCACCCAGGGATCCCCAAAAATATATATTTTTAAAAGCCAATCACAAAAAACTACATATTGTATGATTCCACGTATATGAAATATCCAGAATAGTTAAACTGATAGAGGCAGAAAGTGGATTAGTGGTCTCCCAAGGCAGAAAACATTGGATGGAAATAGGGACTGACTGCTGGTGGGTCCAGGAATTTTTTCTGGGATGATGACAATGTTCTAAAATGTTGTGTAACTGTTTCTATAGTAAAAAAAAAAAAAAAAAAAAACACATTAAATTGTATACTTTTTAAAAAAGTATATATTATATTGAAAATAAAAGTTTTAAATGGAATAAAAACAAAAGAATTAAAATGGTACATTAGAAAATACCTATGTAACATAAAAGAAGACAGTAAAAGAAAAAGAGAGGATGAGAGAGACATCTGACATAGAGAAAACAAGTAGCAAGTGTTTGATACCATCCAATCTTATCAATAATAACATTAAAACAAATGTATTAAAAAAAAACAAATGTATTAGACATTCCAATCACAAAGTAGAGATTATTAGACTGCATAAAAAGATAAGATCCAATTATACGCTGTCTATAAAACATACATTCTAGATTAAGACTCAAAATAGGTTGAAAGTAAAAGGATAGAAAAAGACCATGCAAACAATAACATAAAGGAGTTGGAGGAGCTATATATTTATATCAAAGAAAGCAGACTTTAGTATCCTGTTGCTCTCAATTACTCTGGAAAGCTCCGTAGGTGACTCTACTATACCAAGGATTAAGGCCAAGGTAAAGAGAAGACAAAGCTAATAATGGCCAGAGGTAACACACAAATCCCTGGGGCTCTGCAAGCGTAAGGAAAGGACTAGGAGCATTTAGGGTTCTGGTTCCTTTTACTGAGGGGAAAATGGAGATAAAACCTGCCTTTAATACCTGTGAAACATAACTCACACTGATAAAGACTCTCTCCTTGACCAAACTCTGATCAAGCTCCTCTGAGCAGTTTCTCAATTAGGCTTCAACTCTTGGCTTCTGTGATCATCTCCGCATTGTTCGATTTTCCCCAAGTCCTGCTAAGTCAAGTTTAAGGAGAATCCCTCCCTCATTTGATCAGGTTCCTCATCTTAAAACATAACCCCCCAGATGATGCCTAACCACTCAGTGAAAGACCCTGTTAGAATGCTTTACTCTCCCCTTACTCCTGATGTTTTAGTAATTTTCCACCATTGACCCGTACCCTACCCCTTGGCTATAAATTCCCACTTTTCCTTATATTTAGAGTTGAACCCAATCTCTCTTCCCTTCCACAAAACTCCACTGTACTAGCCCCTCTTAAATAAAGTCTTCCTTATCATCTTTAACATGTATTATGAATAATTTTTTCTTTAAGAACACTCATGTGGGTTGTTTTATAAGTGGTGTGGCTTAAGAAAACACATGTAGACACGCACAGAACAACTGGCTCATTTATTTCATTTTTAGTATTTACTCATAATAAACATTCTCTTACCGCCTGTAATCTTTGAGCGTGGTATTCTGCTGCTGAAAAATATTTTCCTGGTATCACCAGTTTATCAGTCATATTTGATACATACACACCAATTTTAGTCATCTGTGTGGATGTTGTATTTGTAGTTTGTTGGAGCTTTTTTCTCAGAAAAACTGTCTAAAATAAAAACATAAACATTTATTTAAATATCCACAATATAGACATTAATCAGTGAGTAAAGAGTACATTTTCCTGTGTTCTTAATTTTCTGTTATTATATGAATTACCATATAATTCCTTGGAAGATTTTAATTTATTTTTTTAAGTTTTTATTTGAATTACAGTTAGTTAACATACAGTGTAATATTAGTTTCAGGTGTACAATATAGTGAATGAACACTTTTATACATGACCCGGTGCTCATCATGACAAGGTGCTCATCATGACAAGTGTACTCCGTAATCTCAATCACCTACTTACCTATTCCCTTCACTCCCTTCCCATATTGTCAATTTGTTCTTTATAGTTAAGTCTGTTTTTTTGATTTGCCTCTTTCTCTGTCTCTCTCTTTTTTTTGTTTCCAAAATTCTACATAGGAATGAAATCTACATAAGAGTGAATGGTATTGGGCAGCCCCCAGTGGCGCAGTGGTTTAGCCGCCTGCAGCCTGGGGTGTGATCCTGGAGACCCCGGAATCGAGTCCTGAGTCCCACATCGGGCTTCCTGCAGGGAGCCTGCTTCTCCCTCCTCCTGTGTCTCTGCCTCTCTCTCTCTCTGAATAAATACATAATTTTTTTAAAAAAAGAATGAATGGTATTTGTCTTTCTCTGACTGGCTTATTTTGCTTAGCTAATATGCTCTAGCACCATCCAAATCATTGCAAATGGGGAAAATTTCTATTTTAGAGAGGTACACAGAACATTTGTTGATTTGCAGTTTGAAAAACCTACATAGAAAAATAAAAATATTACCTGGGTATCTCTACAAAATACATTGTCTTTTTCAGGAATCTTTTTAGGTACAGTTTGTGTTCCAGCATTATGATATTCTATTCCTGTTATTTTATGTCTGAATCCACCAAGAAATGGTTTGTGAAAGTCAGATTTAATAATCTCAACAGGTACCTCCTGGTACTGAGCAATGCCTAAGGAGGTAAAACCAAGATTGAATGAAAGTTCACCTACAAAGGGACTCTAAAATACTTTATCTAAAAGACATCAAATAACTAACCAGTTTGTACTTTGACAGTTATGATTTGAGAGGCATCAGTTAATCCATGTATTCTTTTGATTGGAAATTGATCCGGATCTGTAGAAAAGATTTCCACCTGTACAATATCCTGTGGCTTAGCTCCATATTGCAGTAGAGTCTCATTATTTTTAAGAATCCTTCCTAAAAATGACATGAAATTAGAAGAAGAAGCATTCGTAGAAGTATGGCAAAGAAATAACTATACATACTAATTTCAAGGGGATGGAAAATGTCAAAGATGATTATATAATAAACACATATAGTTTAAGTACTGAATAGAATATTGATGATGTTCATTCCTTGCTGTAATGTTAGTACAGAAAACTCCACAATGGGAAAAGTTAAGATGCAAGAATTCAGCATTATAAGCTACAACTCTCGTAGGATTTCTCATCAGAAATACAAATACATAATAACCATGAAACTCCGTAACTATTTAAAAACAAAAACAAGAAAAACCCATATTCTATAGCAAAATCATATTCTAGACATTGACTCTCCAAAAAATCTGTGTGTTATATGTAAACACAGGACATATCTTTATCAGGGAAAAATTGATTTTCATACCCATCCCTCTCTCCAGTACAGAAAAGCATATACTCAGAGTTGCATCGTTCCCCTTCTGTTCCTATAGTCAGAAACTCATATAAAGAAATTCATGAAAAAGTGGGGTTAAGCCTCAGGTCTGTGCTGGAAAAAGTGTACATCACTCTATTTTTATGTTATTTTTTGTCTTTTTTTAGTTCTATCTCCTTTTATTGGTTTATTCTATAAATTGACCCAAATTTTACTTCTCTATTTTAAGGAATAAAAAATATGCATAATGTTAATGGCTGCTGTTTTGATAGAATCTATATCACTCTTCCAATGCATGGTCTTCCTAAATTACAATTAAGAATTTAAACATAGCAAAGGTTTTGTTACCCTCCTTCTTAGAAATAATATCAGATACCGCAGCCTACTTTAGCTATGTTTAAGAAAGCACAAAGTTCCTTGAGTTTCAATTTCACATCCCAAATTCTTAACTTAAAAAATTAATATGAATATTATATGGACTTTGTGATAGGTTGAATAATGGCTCCAGAATATATCCATGTCCTAATCCCCAGAACTTATTCCAAATGCCCTTAGAGAGGATGGAAGGGAGATTTGACTACAGAGGAGAAGATGATAAACCAGAAGCAGAGAGAGATTTGAAGATGCTCTGCTGCTTGCTTTACAGATGGGGGAAGGGGCCATGCAAGGTGTACAACTCTAGGAGCTGGAGAAGACAAGGAGCAGATTCTCCCCAGGACCCCCAGAGGAGGAACAGCCCTGCCCACAGGTTGGCTTCATTTGAGTGAAACTGGCCTACAATTGCCGGCACTCGGGACTCTAAGAGGAATCACGTGTTACTACACTTGTGGTTAATTTTTACAACAGCCACAGGAAACTAATACAGATGCCCAGAGCCCTCTTCACTCCTCTGGCTTGTGTAGTAGGCTTAGTCCCACCAAATTTGAACTCCAATTCGCAGACGAGAAGAAAGCACCTATGTTAGAGGGAAGCTGACACAGAATCCGCTCTTTTACTGTCGTGGCTCACGTAAGCCCGGTACCCAGTGGAGATGCCGCCACTTACAATACAGCGAATGAAGGTCATGAAGTACAAAGAACAGTCTCAGATACCACTGGCTAGTTACTCCATTCTCAAAGTGCTCTTTCTTCTCCAATTTGGAACTTCATCTTATAGTTAATGCCAAGCAGTTTCAAATATCCTTTTTGGAGTCATACGTATATTTAAGTTCAGACCCTGTCACTCATTAGCTGCGTGAATTTGTACAACTTTCTCAAGCTTTAGTTTCCTTCCTTCAAAAAAAAAGTTAATAAAATACCTACCTCAAAGGGTTATTGTGTGGACTTAATGATAATGTGATAATGACGCAAAATATCTTGTAGATGGACTAGCACATGGTAAGTCTTAATAAATTAACCATCGTGATTGTTATTACTAGTAATTATTTAAATGTTCGTGTTGTTTCCCTATCCAAGCTTTAATAGTCAGTTGTTTGAATGCATGAGCATCTTAATTTGTAGCACATTCATTATAATAGTTTTTTAAAAATAATTTTGAAATTGAACTTATTGTTTTTTCTTTGATTTGATGAGGAATTTAATAGGTAAGGCTTACCCTCTTTTTAGTGTTTAGGATTTTCCCACAAAAAAGTATTCTTATCTCCATGGAAACCTTTTTTGTGTGTGGCATTTTATAAGTTAAGAGCAAAACTTTTTAAACTAAAATATTAGCCTCTGTGCAGACATATTCTATAGAAACATTTATTTAGCCATGTTGCTCTCACTCCCTCTATCACAGTTACAAATACCAAGTCCTCTCATGACATAAGGCTACAATAAAGTGGGTTACTCAGTATTGCCCACAAAAATATAAATAAACTTGAACATCATAGGATTGTGAATTGACCTTAGTGTATAAAGTCTGACAGATAAACCATTTTTAGTCCTCTTCTTATTCTCATTCCTCATCTACTTCTCTCAACCTCATTGCCTCCCACTCCTCACAGAGAATCTACTTCTAGCCACTCTAAACTTATCACTTCCCCAAAGTCCCAGATTTTCTCACCCCTTTGGGACTAAGCACAAGTATTATCATTTCATTAAATGAAGCTTTTTAGAATCTCCCACTTTCCTTCCTCTCTGTTCTCAGAGTGTTTTGTGCTTATCTCCATTAAAAAACATTTACACATTATGTGGTAACTATTGCATACATTGTCTTTCTGACTAGTCTATAAACAATTTGAGAACAAAGATTTTGTTTCATGTTTCTTTACATCTTCAGTTCTTAGCTAAGTATTTAGAACAAATATATACTCAATAGGGGGCAGCCCGGGTGGCTCAGTGGTTTGGCGCTGCCTTCAGCCCAGGGCGTGACCCCGGGGTCCTGGGAATGAGTCCCATGTCAGGCCCTGCATGGAGCCTGCTTCTCCCTCTGCCTGTGTCTCTGCCTCTCTGTCTCTCATGAATAAATAAAATATATATATAGCCTCAATAAAAATGTGTCAAATGAATGCAGAATCACAATATAATGTTCCAACAGAAGATAACAATATATTTTAACAAATCAAAGATCTTGATTATTTACTGGTAAAGCTAAAGAAGTCTTGGTAGGTTTTGTTAGCTTCCAAACTTACCTGCATATCTTATCTGCAGTATATTGGATGGAATAAGTAATTGGTATGAAAAATGATCCTTGAGGTATTTTACAATGGTGTCTATTTTAAAAGGCATTATAATTTCCTGGCCCACAGGAAAAAGCACAACTTTTACTGTAGATAAAAAGAGAAAAGAATCATAGTCAAAAGCAAGGGTCAGCAACCTACAGTCCATAAACAGAGAATTATGGGACAATTTTTAATAATATTGAAGGCAGATTGCCCCTGCCATGTTCCCCCACTGCACCTCCATGATAAGAGTTACATTTTAATATCTACAGGAAATGACATTCAGATTTTATTTTGCAGATTAATCCAGAATCTCAATAATTAGCATCAGTGGTCAACACCTGCACCCCAACTCCAGCTTAAAGTTCAGATCCTTTTTCCATTCTCTGCTATGGGTATCAGTGCACATTTAGAATTAACTCTTCAGTCAGAATAGCACAAGAAATAGGAAAACTAAACTGCTTTTAAAGATTCCCAATATTTGGTATTAATTGGTACTAATCTGGTATTGGCATCTAGTATTATATTCTCAGATATAAATACGGGAACAGCTCAGAAAATCAAGCATTTTTGTGTACTGAGTACTGGAACATGAGACCCTGAGACCTACAAGGTGTCCCTGAACTTATGATGTGCACACTTTGGTTACATATCGATAGCATGCATCAGTAAATCAGTGCATACTCATCAAGTTAAGAAAATCCAATAGAGGGGGATTCCTGGGTGGCTCAATGGTTTAGTGCCTGCCTTCGGCCTGGGGTATGATCCTGGGGTCCTGGGATCAAGTCCCATATCAGGCTCCCCGCAGGGAGCCTGCTCTCCCTCTGCCTGTGTCGTCTCTGCCTCTCTCTCTCTCTCTCTCTCTCTCATGAATAAATAAATACAATCTTTAAAAAAAATCCAATAGAGAAATTTTCAAAGTAAAAGATCTCTAAATCCATTCTTCTTTCCATAATTGATTTATGTCTACAGTTACTAAAATGAGAAACAGAAAAAACACTCTTAATTACAAATATTTAGAATAACTACACACTAATCTACTTTTCACAAAAATAGGCATTACATGGCTCACTAGCCATTCTATAAAATAGCAATTCAAGACACTTACATATTAATAATAAAAACTTTTCAAAAGTTTAATATAATGGGGTAAACTTTCTTCTTTTACATCTACTGACTTTAAGTTTTAATGGAGAAGATCAATAAGTAAGATGGAGGGGAGAGTACAAACTGTAGGCTGAAAAAGTTTTATATATTTCTAGATGCCTGACACATAACAATTTTCATAAAGCTAAATGAGACTTTTATCAATAATCTCAGAATGAAATTTAACCAGGCACTGTTGATGCTAAGGTTCTTTGAGATTGTTAAAATTTACTTTCACAGCTATCAACAAAGAAAACACTTTCATAGATGTTAAGTCATCAGAAGGCTATTCTAGTTGTTCTATGGATTCAAAATTCTATGGTTAATATATTTTAACATTTTCATAACAGTGACTTCCTAAGCTCTGGGAAAGGGAGGTGTATGAATTTGTGAGCCTCAGAAAGTACAGGACTAAGACAACTTTATTCTAATCCCTAAGTATTTGTTATAAACTACTATCCGGCAATCACAGAAATACCAAAAAATGGAGCCCACGGGCGCCTGGCTGGCTCAGTCAGTACAGCATGTGATTCTTGATCTCGGGGTTGTGAGTTTGAGCCCCATGTTGGGTACAGAGGTTACTTTAAAAAACAAATAAACAAATGGAGACCAAATTTATAGTGAATAGTGAAAACGAGGGATAACAGCTTCAGTTAGGTATAATAGGGCTTAATTAATTTCTTCTCCTTCCTTCTCATTCTTCTCTTGTATGGATACACCACACAAGGGTAAACTACTCCACTGGATTCAAAAGCTACATTTCATCAGCCAAACAAGCTGCTGTTATTATTGTTAAAAGATGGCCCCATATTCACCACCCTATGGATGAACAATTTCAAAAACTTATGGACAAGAGAGAGAAGTAGCAGTCCGTTAATCAGCCAACTAAGCTGGTTCTAGATGTAACCACTTTCTTGCTGCTCCACTTTGGCTTTTTTACCAGCAATGTAGTGGTAACTCCTACACGCCATGAATCTTATGCCTTTAAAATTAAACAATATAAAAATAAAATAAAATAAACAACAATTCAGGACAACAATTTTTCTGAAGCTAAATATAAAGTTAACACTAAGAAAAAGTGTGGAAATATATATAAGTAACGAGATAAGAGGAATGAACTCTGGATATGAAACTAAGAAATCTGGAGTCAAGTTCCCTTCCAACTCTATCTAGCTACGAACAAGTAATTCCAAAGAGGTATGCAAAAGAACGACAATTGTACTCAAGAATTTGCCCATTTTACCAGGTCCCTAAACATTTTAAAAACCTACTTTATTTAGGAAAGATGGATCAATATCAACTTAAAATGTAACGGTGTTCATCTATTCAGGGAAAACATATACTATAGAATAGAGTACCTTCACACTTAATTAAGAGATTAAGTGGTAGCGGCTACAGAGGTTTGGTGGGTGAAGGGAAGGAAAAGTACGCAATATCAAATATAAAACAAATCTTCAAGCAAAATAAATTTGAAAAAGCAACCATTCTTCAAAACGAGGAAAAGAGATTCCTGTCTTCCCTAAGTAATACCTGTTGCTAAAGGATCTTTCATCGATGCTTTCAGAGATTCCTTTATCGCCTTTATCTTATCCAGAAATGCCAGAGATCCAGCATGTGAAAACTGTTTGGCTGACTGCACTGCATTGTCATGTTTAGTGAACTTGTGCTTTACAGAATTTCTTCGAGAGTATGAAACTCGTTTGGGGAACAAAACTTCTTCTATGAGTTGTTCTTCATCTTCTGGCTCCTCGTTCAAGAAGCTCTGGTCATTTTCCTCTTTAACATGTGTTGTGTGGCCTTCACTGGATGGTGTGACTTCAGATTCACTGCCTTCTGCTTGACCTGACTCTGGAAGCTCCTCTGAGGAAACTGGAACATTGATAGTCTCAAAAGCATCATCATTTTCTTCTGATGCAGTAACAGCATTCTGAGCACCAAATTCTTCTTCCCGATCAGACATTTTTCTGAACCAAAAAAATATATGTATTTATTAGACATAAAAAATTCTTACACCAAATATCAAATTCAGTGCTGGTGTACAGTGATGTTCATAACATACTGCAATGTTGCTCACTACTTTCTTTTAAATACTGATTATTTTAGTAATGGCATTAGGTAAAAGCACCGGGGAATTTTTAATAAAAACACCATGAAAAGTAAAAATATCACTAAACGAGAACCTCAAAACACAATAAATTTGAGAAAAATCTACTGTCAAGAATATATTGAAAAATATTTCAAAATATATTGTCACCGCTTCCCTATCCAATGAACAATGCCTTGTGAAAGGGCTTATTTGAAAAGCTTTCTTTCTGAATACAAACTAACACAGGACTTTTATTTCTGGTATTACAACCGATCAGAAGCTGTAAGGGATCTGCCAGGGACCCAGCAACCACACCCTGGATGGTACGCACTCTTTGTAGTAGCTTTGTTCTCACAAACTGTAGCAAGTCTCCAATGACTTTTGTTCCCCACAACAATCAAGTGTGGGTTGATTTTGGAGCTGCCTGGGGCCCGAGGTACAGCAATCTAGAGCTCTGGCTTGGGAGACTGTGACAGCACCCAGGACCTGGGGCCAGAGTGGGCTTGGGCAGCCAAGGGCCAGGCTGCAGGGGCAGCAGCGGGATCAGAGCTCTGAGGAGCCAGTACATCAGGGAGCCTACCTGTAGAAACTGGCAGCCAGCAAGGGAGGATGGAAGTGGCCTGGAGGTGTATTTCTATGGCAAGAGCAGGGGCGGATTAAAATTTGGAACAGTAGTGAAGTGGGAAAGCTGTGTTTGGGGCTAACACATTAAGCACAAATCCTTACATAGAAAAAAAAAAAGCGGCAACTGGTCCAGCGTTTGAAGTAAGTGTCCGTTTTCCTATGGAATCACACACACATCACCTAGCAGTCTGTGTGCCCTGATGCAGTGAAAAACTACATTCACACCAAATTTGCTTGCGAAAGTACACGAAGCCCCTATGCTCGATCTCGAACCCTGCAAACAAATGTTCCTCGGTGGAGGCACGACCCACATACTAGGAGACAGGAAGGGGCCGACGACCGACCCTGCGGCTCAGCCCTGTACGCGAGGGCTCCCCGCCCGCCCGCAGCGGGCCCGGTCACCGCCAACGCGGCGCCTCCGCCAGCAGGAGCACCTGGGCGCGGCGCGGAGGGGGAGGGCGGGCTGAGCCGGGGGCCCCGGGGCTTCGCTGCTCACTGCGCCGCCGCTCCAGGTGGCATCATCCTTCCGTGGACCGTTCAGACGTGGACGTCTGAGACTTTAAGAGTTGCTCAGCAGGGAAGACAGCCCCGGTGACGACCACACGGCCCTGCCCCTTCACCTCCCAGGCACGGTCCCCGACGGGCCTACGAGGCCGGCGTCACTGCTCCGGGGGACCCAGTCCTGCCTGGGGCCAAACAAACCTGTTGCATCTTTAAGTTTTTTAGGAGGCTCGGACACGAGCGTGGGGAGCGGAGGGTGCCACGGAGGACGCTGTTCTGAAGCCGCCCATTTGCCACCCGGGGCCGTCGCCCTGGGCGCCCGCGGTGTCCTGCCGCCCGACCGGGTCAGCACGCGTCCGGCTTCCTTCCCACCACCCGGCGGACTCGGGGCGCCGGGAGACGAGGCGCCACGGCCCCGCCCACAACTCTCCCCGGCCCCGCCCATCCCAGAGCATCTCGGGGCTCCAGGTCTGAGCCGCCGTGAGGAGAGCAGGGAACGTCGTGCAGGTGTGACCCCGATACAGGCTGCGAACCCCTGGGGTCACTATCTGAGCACGCGGGGTACGGGGTGCGGCCCCCTCAGCGCTGCCAGGAGCCGCCCGATGCCCCCCGCACGACGGCCCGAGTCTGCGCCCCGGCTCCGCCCCCCGCCCAGGCCCCGCCCACAACTCTCCCCGGCCCCGCCCATCCCAGAGCATCTCGGGGCTCCAGGTCTGAGCCGCCGTGAGGAGAGCAGGGAACGTCGTGCAGGTGTGACCCCGATACAGGCTGCGAACCCCTGGGGTCACTATCTGAGCACGCGGGGTACGGGGTGCGGCCCCCTCAGCGCTGCCAGGAGCCGCCCGATGCCCCCCGCACGACGGCCCGAGTCTGCGCCCCGGCTCCGCCCCCGCCCAGGCCCCGCCCACAACTCTCCCCGGCCCCGCCCATCCCAGAGCATCTCGGGGCTCCAGGTCTGAGCCGCCGTGAGGAGAGCAGGGAACGTCGTGCAGGTGTGACCCCGATACAGGCTGCGAACCCCTGGGGTCACTATCTGAGCACGCGGGGTACGGGGTGCGGCCCCCTCAGCGCTGCCAGGAGCCGCCCGATGCCCCCCGCACGACGGCCCGAGTCTGCGCCCCGGCTCCGCCCCCGCCCAGGCCCCGCCCACAACTCTCCCCGGCCCCGCCCATCCCAGAGCATCTCGGGGCTCCAGGTCTGAGCCGCCGTGAGGAGAGCAGGGAACGTCGTGCAGGTGTGACCCCGATACAGGCTGCGAACCCCTGGGGTCACTATCTGAGCACGCGGGGTACGGGGTGCGGCCCCCTCAGCGCTGCCAGGAGCCGCCCGATGCCCCCCGCACGACGGCCCGAGTCTGCGCCCCGGCTCCGCCCCCCGCCCAGGCCCCGCCCACGGCCCCGCCCACGGCCCCGCCCACAACTCTCCCCGGCCCCGCCCATCCCAGAGCATCTCGGGGCTCCAGGTCTGAGCCGCCGTGAGGAGAGCAGGGAACGTCGTGCAGGTGTGACCCCGATACAGGCTGCGAACCCCTGGGGTCACTATCTGAGCACGCGGGGTACGGGGTGCGGCCCCCTCAGCGCTGCCAGGAGCCGCCCGATGCCCCCCGCACGACGGCCCGAGTCTGCGCCCCGGCTCCGCCCCCGCCCAGGCCCCGCCCACGGCCCCGCCCACGGCACCGCCCACAACTCTCCCCGGCCCCGCCCATCCCAGAGCATCTCGGGGCTCCAGGTCTGAGCCGCCGTGAGGAGAGCAGGGAACGTCGTGCAGGTGTGACCCCGATACAGGCTGCGAACCCCTGGGGTCACTATCTGAGCACAGGGGGTACGGGGTGCGGCCCCCTCAGCGCTGCCAGGAGCCGCCCGATGCCCCCCGCACGACGGCCCGAGTCTGCGCCCCGGCTCCGCCCCCGCCCAGGCCCCGCCCACAACTCTCCCCGGCCCCGCCCATCCCAGAGCATCTCGGGGCTCCAGGTCTGAGCCGCCGTGAGGAGAGCAGGGAACGTCGTGCAGGTGTGACCCCGATACAGGCTGCGAACCCCTGGGGTCACTATCTGAGCACGCGGGGTACGGGGTGCGGCCCCCTCAGCGCTGCCAGGAGCCGCCCGATGCCCCCCGCACGACGGCCCGAGTCTGCGCCCCGGCTCCGCCCCCGCCCAGGCCCCGCCCACGGCCCCGCCCACAGCCCTTCCCGGCCCCGCCCACGGCCCCGCCCGGCCCCGCCCACAGCCCTCCCGCCGTCGCGGCCCCGCCCACGGCCCCGCCCACAACTCTCCCCGGCCCCGCCCATCCCAGAGCATCTCGGGGCTCCAGGTCTGAGCCGCCGTGAGGAGAGCAGGGAACGTCGTGCAGGTGTGACCCCGATACAGGCTGCGAACCCCTGGGGTCACTATCTGAGCACGCGGGGTACGGGGTGCGGCCCCCTCAGCGCTGCCAGGAGCCGCCCGATGCCCCCCGCACGACGGCCCGAGTCTGCGCCCCGGCTCCGCCCCCCGCCCAGGCCCCGCCCACGGCCCCGCCCGGCCCCGCCCACAGCCCTCCCGCCGTCGCGGCCCCGCCCACGGCCCCGCCCACGGCCCCGCCCACGGCCCCGCCCACGGCCCCGCCCACGGCCCCGCCCACGGCCCCGCCCACAACTCTCCCCGGCCCCGCCCATCCCAGAGCATCTCGGGGCTCCAGGTCTGAGCCGCCGTGAGGAGAGCAGGGAACGTCGTGCAGGTGTGACCCCGATACAGGCTGCGAACCCCTGGGGTCACTATCTGAGCACGCGGGGTACGGGGTGCGGCCCCCTCAGCGCTGCCAGGAGCCGCCCGATGCCCCCCGCACGACGGCCCGAGTCTGCGCCCCGGCTCCGCCCCCCCCCCGGCCCCGCCCACGGCCCCGCCCACGGCCCCGCCCCCCCGATGCCCCCCGCACGACGGCCCGAGTCTGCGCCCCGGCTCCGCCCCCCGCCCAGGCCCCGCCCACGGCCCCGCCCACAGCCCTTCCCGGCCCCGCCCACCGCACGCTGCCGCTCCGAGCCCCACATCGCAGAAACAGCCAGAGACGGACAACAGGAGCTTTGCATGGACTGAAGCGAAGGTGGAGCTTCGTCCCGCGGCCAGGCAGCCCCGACCCCGCGGGACAGCGCCCGCACACAGCTCCGCGCCCCGCGCCCGGGCTCCCGGGAGCTCCAGGCCGGTCTGCGGAGGGGCCAGGAGAGGCAGCCAGAACCTGTCCTCCCACCTGACCGAGGGACGCAGCCACCGGGTCGCTGAGGTTTCGAGGGAGCCGCGTCCGCACGGGCCCCGCCGCTTTCTCTGATGCTCGCCGCATCCTAGCAACGGCCGTGCCGCCAGCGCCGGTCCCGCGAGAAGAGGCGGCGCTCCCGCGGGATGAAGGCTGCGGAGAGGGGCGTGGCCGGGGCCCGGGGGGCGTGGCCGGGATCCGGGGGCGGGGCTAGGAGCTGGGCCGGGGTGGGGCGGGGCTAGGGGCGGAGCCTAGCGTCGGAGCTGGAGCTGGGGGAGTCCAAGGGCGGGGCTAGCTTTGGGACGGACCTAGGGGCGGGACGGAGCTAGGTGGAGCCTAGAGGCGGGGCTGGAGCTAGGCGCGGGGCAGACCTAGGTGGAGCGCAGGGGCGGGGCAGAGGCTAGGGGCGGGGCAGACCTAGGGGCGGGGCGGGGCGGAGCTGGGGGAAGCCCCGGGGCGGGGCGGGGCGGACCCAGGGGCGGGGCTGACGGGCCGGGGGCGGGGCCGAGAGGGAAAGCCGGGGGCGGGGTCTGGTGCTGGGCACCCAGATCCCAGAGTGAATGCGGCGCTACTGTCCAAACTCCCTCATACACTGTGCGAGGGCACAGTTCTCAGAACCAAACGCTGACAGCAGTTTGGTTTATAGATAAAAAATCAGGATTGGTGAAAACACAGAGTGAGAGTGAAAACCTTGACAGAGGAGAACATAGTCCAAGGCGTTAGGTGCCACTTGGCTTATGTTCAAATTAGAACTTGGCTCTTAGCATCCTGGCAGCCTAAGAGAAAGGGGAGACAGGGGCTATTTCCTCTTCTAAATCAGGAGAAGCAAAGGTTTTGTTAATCACGGAATCATCTTATAGGTATTTTTCCATTGCTATAAATTCTGCAAATTAGGGTTTTTAAAGAAGCACGTTTATTGGGGAAAACGATGAATTCTGCTCCTCTTGCAAATATATTGGTAACTATCATGTATTTTCATTTTCATTAGTTTCCATGAGTCTTTTTTAATTGTCTAATTTGCTGGTTGACCCTCTTCCTTTAGTGGGATGCCCAAACACTGAGTTTCTTCCAAATTTCTTCTTCTGATTGAGTTGTAGTTTCAAAGCATTGTGGTCTGAAAATATGCAGGGCACAATCCCAATCTTATGGTATCAGTTGAGACCTGATTTGTGACCCAGTATGTGGTCTATTCTGGAGAAAGTTCCATGTGCCCTTGGGAAGAATGTGTATTCAGTTGGGTTCGGATGGAACGTTCTGTATATATCTGTGAAATTCATCTGGTCCAGTGTATCATTTAAAGCCCTGGTTTCCGTGTTGATGTTCTGCTTAGAATATCCCTCATTGGCTGAGAGTGTATTATTGTAAAGTATCTCTTTACTTTGGTTATTAATTGATTGACGGACTTGGCGGGTCCCACATTAGGGGCATAAATATTCATAATTTTTAGTTCTTCTTGTGGAACAGATCCTTTAAGTACGATATAGTGTCCCTCTTCATCTGTTACTAGAGTCTTTGGTATAAACCCTAATTTATCTGATATTAGGATTGCTACCCCAGCTGTCTTTTGAGACCATTTGGAAGGTAAAGGAGGCTCCACCCCTTCGTTTTCAGGCTGGAATTGTCCTTAGGTCTGAAAGAGTCTGTTTAGCTTGTGTTCTCCTCTATGATATTAATGGATTCTTCTCTCACATTTAGATCTTTCATCCATTTTGAGTTCACCTTTGTGTCTGGTGTAAGAGAATGGCCCAGTTTCATTCTTCTGCACGTGGCTGTCCAATCTTCCCAGCACCATTTATTGAAGAGACTGTCCTTTTTCCAGTGTATATTCTTTCCTACTTTGTTGAATATTAGTTGACCATAGAGATCAAGGCCCATTTCTGGGTTCTCTTTTCTGTTCCATTGATCTATTTGTCTGTTTTTGTGCCAGTACCGCAGTGTCTTGGTGATCACAGCTTTGTAGTACAACTTGAAATCTGGCATTCTGATGCCCCCAGCTCTGGTTTTCTTTTTCAATATTTCCCTGGCTATTCGGGGTCTTTCCGATTCCACACAAATATTTTTTTAAGATTTTGTTTATTTATTCATGAGAAAGTGAGAGAGAGAGAGAGAGAGAGAGAGAGAGGCAGAGACACAGGCAGAGGGAGAAGCAGGCTCCATGCAGGGAGCGACGTGGGAGTCAATCCCAGGTCTTCAGGATCATGCCCTGGGCCAAAGATGGTGCTAAACCATTGAGCCACTAGGGCTCCCCCATACAAATCTTAAGATGATTTGTTTCAGCTCTGAAGAAAGTCCACCGTAGGGATCCCTGGGTGGCTCAGCGGCTTAGTGCCTGCCTTTGGACCAGGGCGTGATCCTGGAGTCCCAGGATCGAGTCCTGTGTCGGGCTCCCTGCATGGAGCCTGCTTCTCCCTCTGCCTGTGTCTCTGCCTCTCTCTCTCTATGTTTATCATGAATAAATAAATAAAATCTTTAAAAAAAAAAAAAGAAAGAAAATTGTGGGCGACTGCGAACTAGCTGGAGTAACTGAACCAAACCAGGCCCGGACTTGCGTCCCTCATTCACTCAAAAGGCTCGGGAGCCTAAAGGGTAAATAGTTGGTAGACGCTTGAGAAAGGGCTTGAGAAATGGTTCTCAGGGCTCGCTTGTACGTGATCGCCCACATTACACAATAGATACAACTTATACTGACCTGGTCATAAATGTAAGTAAGGGTCTGTCTGTCCTTGCTGGTCTGTTTACCAGACCTAATATTCCTTTGAAGTATGCACATCTGGAGCAACAAGCTTATCTATTTACCAAGGTCTTCTGGCACCTGTGAGTCTGTCTTGCATGCTGAGAAAGGGGAACTTTGGAGGGTTTCACAAACCTGCTAAAAATAAACACCTTCTTGGCTTTGTTTTGTTCATGCTATAAAATGTTGTAAAACCTTGAATAAAGCTGGAACTGCTTGGACATCATCCACAGTGTCCCTCCTGTCCCCATCTCTTTACTTTTATTTTCCTCATCCCCTTATCCTCAGGACCCTGATCGTGTTGCTGCAGCGCATGCAACAGAAAGTCCATGGTATTTTGATTGGGATTGAATTAAATGTGTAAATTGCCAGGGTAGCATTGACACTTTCACAATATTAATTTGTCCAATCCATGAGCACGGAATGTTTTTCCATCTCTTTGTGTCTTCCTCAATTTCTTTCACAAGTATTCTATAGTTGTTAGGGTACAGATCCTTTACCTCTTTGGTTAGGTTTATTCCTAGGTATCTTACGCTTTTGGGTGCAATTTTACATGGGATTGACTCCTTAATTTCCCTTTCTTCACTCTCATTGTCTCAGGGTAAAGAAATGCCACTGACTTCTGGGCATTGATTGTGTATCCTGCCACACTGCCAAATTGCTGTATGAGTTCTAGCAATTCCTGGGGTAGAGTCTTTTGGGTTTTCTATGTACAGTGTCATGTCATCTGTGAAGAGGGAGAGTTTGACTTCTTCTTTGCCAATTTGAATGCCTTTTATTTCTTTTTGTTGCCTGATAGCTGAGGCTCGGACTTCTAGTACAATGTTGAATAGCAGTGGTGAGAGTGGACATCCCTGTCGTGTTCCTGATCTTAGGGGAAAGGCTCCCAGTGCTTCCCCATTGAGAATGATGTTTGCTGTGGGCTTTTTGCTATGGCTTTTAAGATGTCGAGGAATGTTCCCTCTATCCCAACACTCTGAAGAGTTTTGATCAGGAATGGATGCTGTATTTTGTCAAACGCTTTCTCTGCATCCCTTGAGAGGATCATAAGGTTTTGTTTTTTGTTTTGTTTTGTTTTGTTTTAGGATCATAAGGTTCTTGTTTCTTCTCTTATTGCTGTGATCTATCACGTTGATTGTTTTATCAATGTTGGACCAACCTTGCATCCTGGGGATAAATCCCACTTGGTTGTGGTGAATAATCCACTCAATATACTGTTGACCCTATTGACTACCATCTTGGTGAGAATTTTTGCATCCGGGTTCGTCAGGGATGCTGGTCTGTAATTCTCCTCTATGGTGGGGTCTTTGTCTAATTTTGAGATAAGGTAATGCCGGCCTCTTAAGATTGGAGGTGTTCATGCTCTTTATACCTTCAAAACAGCTTCACTAGAATAGGTATTATTTCTTTTTTAAACTTTTTTTTTAATTTTTTTTTTTATTTATTTATGATAGTCACAGAGAGAGAGAGAGAGAGAGAGGCAGAGACACAGGCAGAGGGAGAAGCAGGCTCCATGCACCGGGAGCCCGATGTGGGATTCGATCCCGGGTCTCCAGGATCGCGCCCTGGGCCAAAGGCAGGCGCCAAACCGCTGCGCCACCCAGGGATCCCCTTTTTTTTAAACTTTTGATAGAATTCGCCTGAGAAGCCAGTTGTCCCTGTCTTTTATGTCTCTGGAGTTTGATGATGACTGCATCACGTTCTAACCTGGATATTAGTCCGTTAAGGTTCTCTGTCATCTCATATCACAGTTTTGGAAATTTGTGGTGAGGGTAAGGGTGGTGGTTAGGCTTAGAGGAAGGGGTTAGGGGTTCGGGGTTAGGGTTCGGGTTCAGGTTCGGATTGGGGCTCGGGTTAGGGTTCTGGTTCCGGTTTGGGATTAGGGTTCAGGATTGGGTTCAGGTTCGGGCTTGGTTTAGGGTTCAGGTTCAGGCTAGGGTTCGGTTAGGGTTCAGGTTTGGGTTCAGGGTTGGGGTTAGGGGTTTGAGTTTGGGTTCGAGGTTAGGGGTCGGGTTAGGGGTTCGGGTTTCGGTTAGAGTTCGGGTTTGGGTTCCAGTTCAGTTTAGAATTTGGGTTCGGGTTTGGGTTCAGGGTTTGGGGTTAGGCTTACGGTTAGAGTTCGAGATAGGGTTCAGGATAGGATTCGAGTTCGGGATAGGGTTTAGGGTTTAGGGTTCGGTTTCGGGATAGGGCTTGGGTCCAGGTTTGGGATAGGGTTTAGGGTTAGGGTTCAGGTTCCGGTTCGGGTTAGGGTTCCAGTTCTGGTTCAGGTTAGGGTTAGGGTATGGGTTAGGGAATGGGTTGGGGTACTAGTTATGGTATGGATTAGGGTATGGGTTAGGGTACGGGTTTATGGTACAGGTTAGGGTACGGGTTAGAGGTTAGGGTAGGGTGAGGGTACAGGTTAGGGTATGGGTTAGGGTATGAGTTAGGATACGGTTTTTTGTACCCCATTTTTTGTCTTCAAGCCCACCATATCTGGGGTGGCACCTGCCTGCACGTCTGAACCGTGCACCATCCTGTAGCTGGACACGTTGCACCGGGAGGGTGGGGAGGGAGTTCCATCGCTGGGGGGGAGGTTTGATGATGGCCTGGCCGGGAGGGGGTCCGGGCGGCTCAGGCCGGGCGACTGGGCCCGGGGAGGCCGGCTCCTCCACCCTGGGCGGTGGCTCAGAGGCCGGAGAAGGGAGGAGAGGCCCGGGCGCCGGGGACACTGGCTCCAGGCCCAGGGGCCTCGTGGGGAACTCCTCAGGTCCCGCTGGAAAGAGGCCGACGGGGTCAGCGTCTCCAGCAGGCTGTGTGTCCCCCGCTGGGGGCCCCGGGGGTCCTCACGGCTCCCGCGTGGCCCCCCCCGGCCTGACCCTGTGCTCAGCCCCCCACACTGCTGCCCGGGCCCTGCAGTGGGTACCCGCCCGCCCGCCCGCCCAGCCCTGGCCTGGGGTCCCCGAGGTTGGAGCAGAAGAGGAGAGCCCCAGAGATGAGGACGGGGGCCCCGGGGGCTCTGTCCCCTGTGGGCGGCCCCAGCAGGCCGAGTCGGGAGGGGCCGGGGCCCTGAGCCCACCTGGCGGGGGCAGGTCGCACCGCATCCTGCGGAGCTGGGTCATGGAGGCCCGAAGGTGTCTGAGCACCGCCTCGTCCTCCAGGGCCCAGGGCTGGGCCAGAGAGTCCTGGAGGAACTCCCGGAGCCCTTCCAGGGGCAGCTTCAGGAGGCGCTCTGGGCGGTGGGCGAGAGTCAGACCCAGAGGGCCCCGCCCTGGGGCCCCCGGGGCCCCCAGGCCAGCGGCTGGGGTCCCGCTGTGCCCAGGAGCGCCGCGGGCAGTGCGCTGGCCGGGGTGGCCCCTGCCCGCTGCTCCACTCGGGGAGCCCCGCTGCACCCGCCTGCCCCGCCGTCCCCCCACCCCAGGTCTGGGTGCTGCTCAGAGCCCAGGGTCACCGCCCCTGCCCCCCGCCCCCGGCACACCTGGGCTCCCGGGGGCTCACTTACTCCTGTGCACCTTGAGGATGGTATAGGCCATGGCCGTGAGCACCCTCTCCCCATCCAACACGTAGGCATCCCACAGCTTCAGGGTGAGCGAGAAGGGGGTCTAGGGGGACGGCGGGGTGGGAGGAGCGGCCTGAGCAGGGCCCCTGGGGGGCTCGGCTGGGGCTAGGCTAGGCCTGCCATCTGGCCCCCGGCTGCCTCCGACGAGGCCCCGCAGCCTCCCCGTGCGTGCCCTCCTCCCAGGGAGATCAGGGACTCCAGGCCGCTCCGGGGTCCGACCCCGGCCAGCACCTCCCGCACCCCTGGGGGCACAGACTCTGCCCGCACTTGACGACACCACGCCTCGAGAGGACCCCAGGCTGGCCGCCCGATGGGCCGAGGGCCCGTCCACACCCCGGGCTGACCCGGTCCCGTGGGACCCGGAGGAGCCAGGAAGGCACAGGGCCCCCCGCGGACCGCGGCTCCGGGTCTGGGGTGCGTTCCCGGCGGCCCATGCAGCGCTGGGACGGGGGACTGGGGAGACACCAGGGGATGTCCTGGGGGACGGGGTGCAGACAGCTGGCCCCAGCCCCCCACCACGTCCTGCCCGGGGCCCAGGACGGGCTCTCATTTGGCCTCGCGGGGGCTGGGGCCGGGCAGTTCCTTGTCCCTGGAAGGCAAGAGACACAGAGCCCTGAGGCCCCAGCCCCACAGCCACCCCCCCCCCCAGTCTGCACCCAGGTGCAGTCCTTGGCAGTGCAGGTGACGGCAGTAGGACGCCGGGCGGAGGGCCGGGGCTGCTCCGATCGGGCCCGTGGCCCGCAGTCCTGCCGCTTCAGAGCATTTCTTACGGAGCCACCTAGACAGGGCCGTGTGTGCACATGTCACCGTCCTCACCCTGCTTGTGCCGTGAGACGACCAAGTGTCTGCGCGGTGACCCGGCGCTTGGCTCCCACGGACCTCCTGTCCGCGTGTCGGGAGGGGGCCGCGGTGACCGGAGCCACGGCGGTGGGCTGGGCCGGGCAGCCTGCGTGGGAAGGGTGTTGGTGTGGTCAGGCCCCACGAGCAGGGTGTAGGTGTGCTCGCACACGGCGCACGCTCAGCGGGCCGCCCCAGGGACCCCGGCCCTGCCTTGGGGCCCTCGTGCCGCACACGGTGGCGTGGAATTCCTGCTCACGCTGGAGACAAAGCGAGTGCGTGTGTCAGAACCTGAGCTGTTGGTTCACGCCTCTGAGCAACTCCTTTGACTTTTTCCCTAGATCTTTAGCGATTAAGGAGTTTTTTTTCGAAGCCCAAGTACAACCACATTTTGAAGCCAGAAGACTGTCTGTCTGAACCGTGCACCATCCTGCAGCTGGACACGAGAACCGTGCAGATCCCTGACCTGGAGGTGAGAGCCCCGGAGGCTAAGTGGGCGGCGCACGTACCAGACTGTGCGAATACACAGATTGAGGAACCTTGCCTTTGATTTTCCGAGTCTTGTCTTTTTTATGCTCTGATTTTGTAGTTTTACATTATTTTTTCACGGACCTCTTTAACACCATCAGTCATTTTTATATTTATGTTTAATATTTTCAGCATCTTGAGATTCTAATAAATTATATCTAGTTTCTTCAAGGATTTCAAGTTAAAAATTTTTTTTCTAAGTTGTGCTGCCGTGGATGACAAAATTCTTAATTCTTACTCTTACATTCCCCCTGTTGCCACGAGGTGGCGCGTGTGCATTCAGGAGCGTCTCATTTTAAGGGTGTGCTTGGAGGTGCAGAGCTTGGGAGCGGGTGCCTGGAACCCCCTGGAGCTCAGCCGGGAGCTAAGCTGTTGGCTCTGCACTTAGTTTCGCAGTATAGAGGGCCCGGTTCTTTATGCCAAGAATGAGAAGAAATAGGATTCCACTCAAATATGGGGCCAGAAAATGAGGCAAGTGAGGCCCACGTTGCTTGAAACCTTTTCTGATTATCTGCCGCATGTGAATTTGTGCTGCCAGCTTTAGTGGTTCTTTCCCGAGGAGCAGGTTTGCTGTGTTTGGCTACACTAGCAAGTTGCATCCACAGTTACTGGACTAGACGTGGGCCCGGCAGTGCAGCGGCATTGAGCGGGGCTGGCGGGGGGACAGCTGCTAGTTCCTGCCCGGAGCCCTCCCGCCTGCTGTCACGCGCTCACGGGAGCCGCGTCCCTTCCTCATCGTTGCCTGAACAGACCATGAGCGGCGAGCTGCACTTTGAGATCAGGAAGGCTGGCGCGCTGCATGGATTCACCGCCTGGTTCAGTGTCCGGTTCCAGAGCCTGCAGGAGGACGAGCCGCAGCTGGTGCTGAGCACAGGCCCGTTTCACCTGTGAGTGTGCAGAACCCGCAGGGGCTCCGCTGCCCGGGAGGAGCGGGTGCAGGTCCCCTGCCGGGTGGCCGTCAGGGAGGCAGCAGTGTGTGCAGGTGGGGGACCGGGACCGTGCCCCACCCGCCCCTGCCCTGGGCTGCCCTGCCTGCCCTCTGACCCCTGCATGAACGGGCGGAACGCACTTTGCCTGCCTCAGTTGCCCTGGACGCTGCTTCAGCTTCCCATGGTCTAATACAAGCACAACCCATGGAATTGTAGGGGCTTTTAACTCCCCAAGACTTTCTTGGGGAAGGTCAGTGTTTCTTGAGACAATTTTTTTTTTAAAGATTTTATTTGAGGGAGAGAGTGGGCGAGAGAGCACATGAGCAGAGGGTGGGGGAGGGAGAGGCAGATGCCCCGCTGAGCAGGGAGCCCCATGCGGGACTCGATCCCAGGCCCCAGGGTCATCCCTGAGCCGAAGGCAGACGCTCCCTGGACCGAGCCCCCAGCCGCCCCCGGGACACTTCTGTGCAGTAGCATCTTGACGCTGCTCGCTGCTCGGACGGGCCGGGCGCTGCGGTCTGCCTTGGAGCTGGACCCAGCAGCCCGGCAGCGCTGCCTTCCTGGGGCCTCCGTGGGCCTGCGCGGTAGGTGCCCGGGCCGGGGCGGGCAGCCGCGCTGCTCGGGTCAACACTGGCCGCAGCGGGAGTCCTCGGGGCCTCGCGTCCGTCCGCACCACAGGAGCCAGGCTGTTGGCCAGAGCGTCCGTGGAGGTGGCGGGGCCAGGCCTCCGGCCGCCCTTCGCGGTCCCAGCACACAGATGCCAGCTGTTGCCAGTCGAGGGCGGGAACTCAGGCCCCGGGGGTCGTGCGCCCGCACACGGTGGGGTGGGGCAGGCAGGTGCTGAGCCCGGGCAGCGCTCTGGGACGCGGGGACAGGGGCCCTCACGGCGGCTGGGGCCGGAGGGACGTGAGGGTTGAGCATGACCCTGAGGCCGTGGAGCCGTGTCCTCAGGGCCTGCAGAACCTGAAGAGCGCGGAGCGTGACCGTTTGTCCCAGATGTCGCACTTGCCACACCCCCTCCAGCCCGACTCCCAGGGGCAGTGACCTTCCTGCGCTGCGGAAACTAGAACTCGGCTTGGCAGCCTAGGGACCAGGCAGGGACGCGGTAGACGCCCCGTGCCAGGGTGCGGGGCCCTGGGAGCACCCAGAGCCGCGTGCTCGCTGGGCTGTGGCCCAGTCCCTGGCGCCCACAGAGGCCTCGCCGTGGGCCTGGTGCGTCTGCCCCGCGGGGGAGCCTGGGGGCCCCCCCACAGAGGTGATGCGTGCCCCGTGGTTTGCAGAACCACCCACTGGAGGCAGGTGCTGTTTATGATGGACGAGCCCGTGTCCGTGCTCTCGGGAGATGTGGGGTCTTGTGTGGAAGTGACGGACCAGCTGAGCGCCACGGACATGTGCCTCCTCCACACGGGGTTTCTCTGCAGCACAACTGAGCCTGTGACCACATCTCCCGAGAGCATGGACATGGGCTCGTCCATCATAAACAGCACCTGCTTCCAGTGGGTGGTTCTGCAAGACACGGGGCACGCGTCACCTCTGTGGGGCGGACCCCCAGGCTCTCCCGCGGGGCAGACGCACCAGGCCCACGGCGAGGCCTCTGTGGGCGCCAGGGACTGGGCCACAGCCCAGCGAGCACGCGGCTCTAGGTGCTCCCAGGGCCCAGCACCCTGGCACGGGCGTCTACCACATCCCTGCCCGGTCCCTAGGCTGCCAATGCCGAGTTCTAGTTTCCGCAGCGCAGGAAGGTCACTGCCCCTGGGAGTCGGGCTGGAGGGTGAGTGGCAAGTGCGACATCTGGGACAAACAGTCACGCTCCGCACTCTCTGGGTTCTGCAGGCCCTGAGGACACGGCTCCACGGCCTCGGGGTCACGCTCAGCCCTCACGTCCCTCCGGCCCCAGTCGCCGTGAGGGCCCCTGTCCCCGCGTCCCAGAGCGCTGCCCGGGCTCGGCACCTGCCTGCCCCATCCCACGGTGTGCGGGCGCACGACCCCAGGGGCCTGAGTTCCCGCCCTCGACTGGTGACAGCTCGCATCTGTGCGCCGGGACTGGGAAGGGCGGCCGGAGGCCTGGCCCCGCCAGCTCCACGGACGCTCCGGCCAACAGCCTGGCTCCTGTGGTGCAGACAGACGCGAGGCCCCGAGGACCCCCGCTGCAGCCAGTGTTGACCCGAGCAGCGCAGCTGCCCGCCCCGGCCCCGGGCACCTACCGCACAGGCCCGCGGAGGTCCCAGGAAGGCAGCGCTGCCGGGCTGCTGGGTCCAGCTCCGAGGCGGACCGCAGCGCCCGGCTCACCGGAGCAGCGAGCAGCATCAAGATGCTACTGCACAGAAGTGTCCCGGGGGTGGCTGGGGGCTCGGTCTGGGGAGCATATGCCTTGGCTCAGGGATGACCCCGGGGCCTGGGATCGAGTCCCGCATCGGGCTCCCTGCTCAGTGGGGCATCTGCCTCCCCCTCCCCTGCCCCCGCCTCTGCTCATGTGCTCTCTCGCCCACTCTCTCCCTCAAATAAAATCTTTAAAAAAAATTTGTCTCAAGAAACACTGACCTTCCCCAAGAAAGTCTTGGGGAGTTAAAAGCCCCTAAAATTCCATGGGTTGTGCTTGTATTAGACCATGGGAAGCTGAAGCAGTGTCCAGGGCCACTGAGGCAGGCAAAGTGCGCTCCGCCCGTTCATGCAGGGGTCAGAGGGCAGGCAGGGCAGCCCAGGGCAGGGGGGGGTGGGGCACGGTCCGGGTCCCCCGCCCACCGCCCGCACATGCCGCTGCCTCCGCGACGGCCTCGCGGCAGGGGACCTGCACCTGCTCCTCCCGGGGCAGCGGAGCCCCTGCGGGTGCTGCACACTCACGGGTGAAACGGGCCTGTGCTCAGCACCAGCTGCGGCTCGTCCTCCTCCGGGCTCTGGAACCGGACACTGAACCAGGCAGTGAATCCATGCAGCGCGCCGGCCTTCCTGATCTCAAAGTGCAGCTCGCCGCTCATGGTCTGTTCAGGCAACGATAAGGAAGGGACGCGGCTGCCGTGAGCACGTGACAGCAGGCGGGAGGGCTCCGGGCAGGAACTAGCAGCTGTCCCCCCGCCAGCCCCGCTCAATGCCGCTGCACTGCCGGGCCCACGTCTAGTCCAGTAACTGTGGATGCAACTTGCTAGTGTAGACAAACACAGCAAACCTGCTCCTCGGGAAAGAACCACTAAAGCTGGCAGCACAAATTCACATGCGGCAGATAATCAGAAAAGGTTTCAAGCAACGTGGGCCTCACTTGCCTCATTTTCTGGTCCCATATTTGAGTGGAATCCTATTTCTTCTCATTCTTGGCATAAAGAACCGGGCCTCTCTATACTGCGAAACTAAGTGCAGAGCCAACAGCTTAGCTCCCGGCTGAGCTCCAGGGGGTTCCAGGGACCCGCTCCCAAGCTTTGCACCTCTGAGCACACCCTGAAAATGAGCCGCTCCTGAATGCACACGCGCCACCTCGTGGCAACAGGAGGAATGTAAGAGTAAGAATTAAGAATTTTGTCATCCACGGCAGCACAACTTAGAAAAAAAATTTTTAACTTGAAATCCTTGAAGAAACTAGATATAATTTATTAGAATCTCAAGATGCTGAAAATATTAAACATAAATATAAAAATTACTGATGGTGTTAAAGAGGTACATGAAAAAATAATGTAAAAATATAAAATCAGAGCATAAAAAAGACAAGACTCAGAAAATCAAAGGCAAGTTTCCTCAACCTGTTTATTCGCACAGAGTCTGGTCCGTGCGCCGCCCACTTAGCCTCCGGGGCTCTCACCTCCAGGTCAGCGATCTGCACGGTTCTCGTGTCCAGCTGCAGGATGGTGCACGGTTCAGACAGACAGTCTTCTGGCTTCAAAATGTGGTTGTACTTGGGCTTCGAAAAAACTCCTTAATTGCTGAAGATCTAGGGAAAAAGTCAAAGGAGTTGCTCAGAGGCGTGAATCAACAGCTCAGGTTCTGACACACACACTCGCTTTGTCTCCAGCGTGAGCAGGAATTCCACGCCACCGTGTGCGGCACGAGGGCCCCAAGGCAGGGCCGGGGTCCCTGGGGCGGCCCGCTGAGTGTGCGCCGTGTGCGAGGACACCTACGCCCTGCTCGTGGGGCCTGAACACACCAACACCCTTCCCACGGAGGCTGCTCTGTCCACCCCACCGCCGTGGCTCCGGTCACCGCGGCCCCCTCCCGACACGCAGACAGGAGGTCCGTGGGAGCCGAGCGCCGGGTCACCGCACAGACACTTGGTCGTCTCACGGCACAAGCAGGGTGAGGACGGTGACATGTGCACACACGGCCCTGTCTAGGTGGCTCCGGAAGAAATGCTCTGAATTGGCAGGACTGCGGGCCACGGGCCTGATCGGAACAGCCCCGGCCCTCCGCCCGGCATCCTGCTGCCGTCACCTGCACTGCCGAGGGCTGCACCTGGGTGCAGACGGGGGGGGGGGGGTCTGGGGGGCTGGGGCCTCAGGGATCTGCGTCTCTTGCCTTCCAGGGACAAGGAGCTGCCCAGCCCCAGCCCCCGCGAGGCCAATGTGAGAGCCCGTCCTGGGCCCCGGGCAGGACATGGGGGGGGCTGGGGCCAGCTGTCTGCACCCTGTCCCCCAGGACATCCCCGGGTGTCTCCCCAGTCCCCCGTCCCAGCGCTGCACGGGCTGCCAGGAACGCACCCCAGACCCGGAGCCGCGGTCCGCGGGGGCGCCTTGTGCCTTCCTGGCTCCTCCAGGTCCCACGGGACAGGGTCAGCCCGGGGTGTGGACGGGCCCTCGGCCCATCGGGCGGCCAGCCTGGGGTCCTCTCGAGGCGTGGTGTCGTCAAGTGCAGGCAGAGTCTGTGCCCCCAGGGGTGCGGGAGGTGCTGGCCGGGGTCGGAACCCGGAGCGGCCGGGAGTCCCTGATCTCCCTGGGAGGAGGGCACGCACGGGGAGGCGGGGGGGGGGGGGGCGCTGCGGGGCCTCGTCGGAGGCAGCCAGGGGCCAGATGGCAGGCCTAGCCTAGCCCCAGCCGAGCCCCCCAGGGGCCCTGCTCAGGCTGCTCCTCCCACCCCGCCGTCCCCCTAGACCCCCTTCTCGCTCACCCTGAAGCTGTGGGATGCCTACATTCTCGATGGGGAGAGGGTGCTCACGGCCATGGCCTACACCATCCTCAAGGTGCACAGGAGTAAGTGAGCCCCCGGGAGCCCAGGTGTGCCGGGGGCGGGGGGCAGGGGCGGTGACCCTGGGCTCTGAGCAGCACCCAGACCTGGGGCGGGGGGACGGCGGGGCAGGCGGGTGCAGCGGGGCTCCCCGAGTGGAGCAGCGGGCAGGGGCCACCCCGGCCAGCGTACTGCCCGCGGCGCTCCTGGGCACAGCGGGACCCCAGCCGCTGGCCTGGGGGCCCCGGGGGCCCCAGGGCGGGGCCCTCTGGGTCTGACTCTCGCCCACTGCCCAGAGCGCCTCCTGAAGCTGCCCCTGGAAGGGCTCCGGGAGTTCCTCCAGGACTCTCTGGCCCAGCCCTGGGCCCTGGAGGACGAGGCGGTGCTCAGACACCTTCGGGCCTCCATGACCCAGCTCCGGAGGATGTGGTGGGACCTGCCCCCGCCAGGTGGGCTCAGGGCCCCGGCCCCTCCCGACTCGGCCTGCTGGGGCCGCCCACAGAGGACAGAGCCCCCGGGGCCCCCGTCCTCATCTCTGGGGCTCTCCTCTTCTGCTCCAGCCTCGGGGACCCCAGGCCAGGGCTGGGCGGGCGGGTACCCACTGCAGGGCCCGGGCAGCAGTGTGGGGGGCTGAGCACAGGGTCAGGCCGGGGAGCCACGCGGGAGCCGTGAGGACCCCCGGGGCCCCCAGCGGGGGACACACAGCCTGCTGGAGACGCTGACCCCGTCGGCCTCTTTCCAGCGGAGTTCCCCACGAGGCCCCTGGGCCTGGAGCCAGTGTCCCCGGCGCCCGGGCCTCTCCTCCCTTCTCCGGCCTCTGAGCCACCCCCCAGGGTGGAGGAGCCAGCCTCCCCGGGCCCAGTCACCCAGCCTGAGCCACCCGGACCCCCTCCCGGCCAGGCCATCGTCAAACCTCCCCCCCAGCGATGGAACTCCCTCCCCACCCTCCCGGTGCAACGTGTCCAGCTGCAGGATGGTGCACGGTTCATACGTGCAGGCAGGTGCCACCCCAGACATGGTGGGCTTGAAGACAAAAAATGGGGTACAAAAAACCGTATCCTAACTCATACCCTAACCCATACCCTAACCTGTACCCTCACCCTACCCTAACCTCTAACCCGTACCCTAACCTGTACCATAAACCCGTATCCTAACCCGTACCCTAATCCATACCATAACCAGTACCCCAACCCATTCCCTAACCCATACCCTAACCCTAACCTGAACCAGAACTGGAACCCTAACCTGAACCAGAACCCGAACCCTAACCCTAAACCCTATCCCAAACCTGGACCCAAGCCTTATTCTGAAACCGAACCCTAAACCCTATCCCGAACTCAAACCCTATCCCGAACCCTATCTCGAACTCTAACCGTAACCCTAACCCCAAACCCTGAACCCAAACCCGAACCCAAATTCTAAACTGAACTGGAACCCAAACCCGAACTCTAACCGAAACCCGAAGCCCTAACCCGACCCCTAACCCCGAACCCAAACTCAAACCCCTAACCCCAACCCTGAACCCGAACCTGAACCCTAACCGAACCCTAACCTGAACCTGAACCCTAAACCAAGCCCGAACCTGAACCCAATCCTGAACCCTAATCCCAAACTGGAACCAGAACCCTAACCCGAGCCCCAATCCGAACCTGAACCCGAACCCTAACCCCGAACCCCTAACCCCTTACTCTAAGCCTAACCACCACCCTTACCCTCACCACAAATTTCCAAAACTGCGATATGGGATGACAGAGAACCTTAACGGACCAATATCCAGGTTAGAACGTGATGCAGTCATCATCAAACTCCGGAGACATAAAAGACAGGGACAACTGGCTTCTCAGGCGAATTCTATCAAAAGTTTAAAAAAGAAATAATACCTATTCTAGTGAAGCTGTTTTGAAGGTATAAAGAGCATGAACACCTCCAATCTTAAGAGGCCGGCATTACCTTATCTCAAAATTAGACAAAGACCCCACCATAGAGGAGAATTACAGACCAGCATCCCTGATGAACCCGGATGCAAAAATTCTCACCAAGATGGTAGTCAATAGGGTCAACAGTATATTAAGTGGATTATTCACCACAACCAAATGGGATTTATCCCCAGGATGCAAGGTTGGTCCAACATTGATAAAACAATCAACGTGATAGATCACAGCAATAAGAGAAGAAACAAGAACCTTATGATCCTAAAACAAAACAAAACAAAACAAAACAAAACCTTATGATCCTCTCAAGGGATGCAGAGAAAGCGTTTGACAAAATACAGCATCCATTCCTGATCAAAACTCTTCAGAGTGTAGGTATAGAGGGAACATTCCTCAACATCTTAAAAGCCATAGCGAAAAGCCCACAGCAAATATCATTCTCAATAGGGAAGCACTGGGAGCCTTTCCCCTAAGATCAGGAACACGACAGGGATGTCCACTCTCACCACTGCTATTCAACATTGTACTAGAAGTACGAGCCTCAGCAATCAGGCAACAAAAAGAAATAAAAGAAAAAAAAAAGAAATAAAAGGCATTCAAATTGGCAAATAAGAAGTCAAACTCTCCCTCTTCACAGATGACATGACACTGTCCATAGAAAACCCAAAAGACTCCACCCCAGGAATTGCTAGAACTCATACAGCAATTCGGCAGTGTGGCAGGATACACAATCAATGCCCAGAAGTCAGTGGCATTTCTCTACCCTGAGACAATGAGAGTGAAGAAAGGGAAATTAAGGAGTCAATCCCATGTAAAATTGCACCCAAAAGCATAAGATACCTAGGAATAAACCTAACCAAAGAGGTAAAGGATCTGTACCCTAACAACTATAGAATACTTGTGAAAGAAATTGAGGAAGACACAAAGAGATGGAAAAACATTCCGTGCTCATGGATTGGACAAATTAATATTGTGAAAGTGTCAATGCTACCCCGGCAATTAACACATTTAATTCAATCCCAATCAAAATAGCATGGACTTTCTGTTGCATGCGCTGCAGCAACACGATCAGGGTCCTGAGGATAAGGGGATGAGGAAAACAAAAGTAAAGAGATGGGGACAGGAGGGACACTGTGGATGATGTCCAAGCAGTTCCAGCTTTATTCAAGGTTTTACAACATTTTATAGCATGAGCAAAACAAAGCCAAGAAGGTGTTTATTTTTAGCAGGTTTGTGAAACCCTCCAAAGTTCCCCTTTCTCAGCATGCAAGACAGACTCACAGGTGCCAGAAGACCTTGGTAAATAGATAAGCTTGTTGCTCCAGATGTGCATACTTCAAAGGAATATTAGGTTTGGTAAACAGACCAGCAAGGACAGACAGACCCTTATTTACATTTATGACCAGGTCAGTATAAGTTGTATCTATTGTGTAATGTGGGCGATCACGTACAAGCGAGCCCTGAGAACCATTTCTCAAGCCCTGTCTCAAGCGTCTACCAACTATTTACCCTTTAGGCTCCCGAGCCTTTTGAGTGAATGAGGGACGCAAGTCCGGGCCTGGTTTGGTTCAGTTACTCCAGCTAGTCCGCGGTCGCCCACAATTTTCTTTCTTTTTTTTAAAGATTTTATTTATTTATTCATGATAAACATAGAGAGAGAGAGGCAGAGACACAGGCAGAGGGAGAAGCAGGCTCCATGCAGGGAGCCCGACACAGGACTTGATCCTGGGACTCCAGGATCACACCCTGGGCCAAAGGCAGGCGCTAAGCGGCTGAGCCACCCAGGGATCCCTACCGTGGACTTTCTTCAGAGCTGAAACAAATCATCTTAAGATTTGTATGGGGGAGCCCTAGTGGCTCAATGGTTTAGCACCATCTTCGGCCCAGGGCATGATCCTGAAGACCTGGGATTGAGTCCCACGTCGCTCCCTGCATGGAGCCTGCTTCTCCCTCTGCCTGTGTCTCTGCCTCTCTCTCTGTCTCTCTCTCACTTTCTCATGAATAAATAAACAAAATCTTAAAAAAATATTTGTGTGGAATCGGAAAGACCCCGAATAGCCAGGGAAATATTGAAAAAGAAAACCAGAGCTGGGGGCATCAGAATGCCAGATTTCAAGTTGTACTACAAAGCTGTGATCACCAAGACACTGCGGTACTGGCACAAAAACAGACAAATAGATCAATGGAACAGAAAAGAGAATCCAGAAATGGGCCTTGATCTCTATGGTCAACTAATATTCAACAAAGTAGGAAAGAATATACACTGGAAAAAGGACAGTCTCTTCAATAAATGGTGCTGGGAAAATTGGACAGCCACGTGCAGAAGAATGAAACTGGACCATTCTCTTACACCAGACACAAAGGTGAACTCAAAATGGATGAAAGATCTAAATGTGAGAGAAGAATCCATTAATATCATAGAGGCGAACACAAGCTAAACAGACTCTTTCAGACCTAAGGACAATTCCAGCCTGAAAACGAAGGGGTGGAGCCTCCTTTACCTTCCAAATGGTCTCAAAAGACAGCTGGGGTAGCAATCCTAATATCAGATAAATTAGGGTTTATACCAAAGACTCTAGTAACGGATGAAGAGGGACACTATATCGTACTTAAAGGATCTGTTCCACAAGAAGAACTAAAAATTATGAATATTTATGCCCCTAATGTGGGACCCGCCAAGTCCGTCAATCAATTAATAACCAAAGTAAAGAGATACTTTATAATAATACACTAATAGTAGACTTCCACATGGCACTCTCAGCCAATGAGGGATATTCTAAGCAGAACATCAACACGGAAACCAGGGCTTTAAATGATACACTGGACCAGATGAATTTCACAGATATATACAGAACGTTCCATCCGAACCCAACTGAATACACATTCTTCCCAAGGGCACATGGAACTTTCTCCAGAATAGACCATATACTGGGTCACAAATCAGGTCTCAATTGATACCATAAGATTGGGATTGTGCCCTGCATATTTTCAGACCACAATGCTTTGAAACTACAACTCAATCAGAAGAAGAAATTTGGAAGAAACTCAGTGTTTGGGCATCCCACTAAAGGAAGAGGGTCAACCAGCAAATTAGACAATTAAAAAAGACTCATGGAAACTAATTAAAATGAAAATACATGATAGTTACCAATATATTTGCAAGAGGAGCAGAATTCATCCTTTCCCCCAATAAACGTGCTTCTTTAAAAACCCTAATTTGCAGAATTTATAGCAATGGAAAAATAAATATAAGATGATTCCGTGATTAACAAAACCTTTGCTTCTCCTGATTTAGAAGAGGAAATAGCCCCTGTCTCCCCTTTCTCTTAGGCTGCCAGGAAGCTAAGAGTCAAGTTCTAATTTGAACATAAGCCAAGTGGCACCTAACGCCTTGGACTATGTTCTCCTCTGTCAAGGTTTTCACTCTCACTCTGTATTTTCACCAATCCTGATTTTTTAGATCTATAAACCAAACTGCTGTCAGCGTTTGGTTCTGAGAACTGTGCCCTCGCACAGTGTATGAGGGAGTTTGGACAGTAGCGCCACATTCACTCAGGGATCTGGGTGCCCAGCACCAGACCCCGCCCCCGGCTTTCCTCTCGGCCACGCCCCCGGCCCGGCCCGTAAGCCCCGCCCCCAGCCCCGCCCCGCCGCTGGCCCCGCCCACCCCAGCTCCGACCCTGGCCCCGCCCCTAGGCCCAGCTCCGCCCCCCGATTCCGGCCCCGCCCCCTGGGCCCCGGGCCGCCCCTCTCCACAGCCCTTCGTCCCGCGGGAGCGCCGCCTCTTCTCGCGAGACCCGGAGCCGGCTGCACGGCCGTTGCTAGGATGCGGCGGGCATCAGAGAAAGCGGCGGGGCGGGTGCGGACGCGGCTCCCTCGAAACCTCAGCGACCCGGTGGCTGCGTCCCTCGGTCAGGTGGGAGGACAGGTTCTGGCTGCCTCTCCTGGCCCCTGCGCAGACCGGCCTGGAGCGGGGAGCCCGGGCGCGGGCGCGGAGCTGTGTGCGGGCGCTGTCCCGCGGGGTCGGGGCTGCCTGGCCGCAGGACGAAGCTCCACCTTCGCTTCAGTCCGTGCGAAGCTCCTGTTGTCCGTCTCTGGCTGTTTCTGCGATGTGGGGCTCGGAGCGGCAGCGTGCGGTGGGCGGGGCCGGGAAGGGCTGTGGGCGGGGCCTGGGCGGGGGCGGAGCCGGGGTGCAGACTCGGGCCGCCGTGCGGGGGGCATCGGGCGGCTCCTGGCAGCGCTGAGGGGGCCGCACCCCGTACCCCCCCCGTGCTCAGATAGTGACCCCAGGGGTTCGCAGCCTGTATCGGGGTCACACCTGCACGACGTTCCCTGCTCTCCTCACGGCGGCTCAGACCTGGAGCCCCGAGATGCTCTGGGATGGGCGGGCCCGGGGTGCCCCCCACAGAGTCCAGCCCAGGGACACCTGGGAAGACCTGGGGGTGCGCTCAGGGCCACGGATGCCCCGGCTGCGTGGGCTCGGGGCAGGGGTCACGTGGGGCTGGTGGTGTTCCCGGGACACGGGGCCGGGCCAGGCCAGGGCAGCGGAGGAGAGGCGTCAGGGGCTGCGGGGACCGGGGCAGGGGGAGCGCTGGCTCCCATGGGGGCGTGCGGCGGGGGGGGGGGCGGGGCCGCTCCAGGGCTGGAGGCCCGGGGCGCTGGCGGCGCTGGGGGAGCCCGGAGCTGCACACCCCACGGCGGGAGCCGCTCGGAGGCGTCGGACACCCCAGGGTGCACTGAACCCCCGGCACGCTGCACGTGTGAGGTCGCCGCCTGTCCCCGTGCGCAGACCTGACCCCGGAGATCGGCCCCCGCGGAGGGGCCCTGCGGGCCGCGGGGCCTGCGGGGCGGGTGTCGGCACCTCGGCGGCCTCGCTGGGCGGGGGCTGACTGAGCAGAGCCCCCCGCTGTCCCCCCTCCTAGGCAGCGAGCCCTGTTCTGTGTGCTGGCAGCCTACTCGGTGTACGACACGGTGAGTGTCCCTGCCCCCGCCTCCTGCCCCGCGGGCGGCCTTGTCCTGAGTGGGGGTGACCAGCGGGACTCACAGTTATGGCCCCGGCTCCACGGCCCCCGAGATGCCGGGGAGGGTCTCTCTCCTCCGGGACGGGCAGGGGGCGGGGTGCAGACCTCCCAGGGGAGGCAGGGCCTGCGTGCCCGAGGGCCGGGGCTGCCCAGGGCCCCCGCGTGCACCGCGGCCGTCCTAGAGCTCGGGTCTGGACCCTGACAGACGGCACTACCGACGAGAGCCCGGGCGGGGAAGGCTCCCACTCCCCCGAAGGGAACGAGGCCGAGGCGCCCAGGAGGCCGCCCCCTTCCACGGCGCATTCCAGAAGGGTCCCCGAGGACCCCAGCTCACACGCTCCCCGGCCCCGCGGGGTGTCCTGGCCCAGCTCCCCTCGTGGGACCTGCCAGGGGCCACAGTCAGGCCCCCCCCCCCCCCCCCCCCCCCGCCGACCTGCCCTCTGGGGGGTCTCCAGACCTGGCGGGTCCCCTACAGCCTGGCACAGCTCACGGAGGCCCCTCCTGCTGGCCTGATGACGGGGGTCGTGGCACGGCGGCCGCAGGGCTCGGTAGCGGGGCCCGGGGTGCTCGCGCCCCAGCTGGTCCGGGTGGCCCTCACCTGCTCCCCCGCCCTCTGGGAGCCCCCTCCGGGAGCCCGGGCTGGGAGGGAGCCGGGGGAGCCTGACGCCCGCGGGGAGGGCTCAGAGGGGGCCTCGGGGCGCACGCCCTCCGTGGGGCTCTGGCTCTTGCAGGAGGTGGGCTACTGCCAGGGCATGAGCGAGATCGCGGCCGTCCTCCTCATGTTCCTCCCCGAGGAGGACGCCTTCTGGGCGCTGGCCCAGCTGATGGTGGGCGACCGGCACTCCATGCACGGTAGGGGCCCGCCGGGGAGCTCAGGAGGGCCTCCCTGCAGGCTGCTGCACCGGGGGGCAGGCGGGGACCCCCCAGCTCGCCCCCCCACGGGCAAGGGCCCCGCCTCCCCGGTGGCCTCGGGGTCCCGGAGCCACGGCCACCCGCCCCACCGTCTGCAGGCCAGGCACGCACTCCCGTTGCTCCCCCAGCCTCCCGCCGGGCTGCCGGCTTGTCCCCCAGGCCCCCCTGCCAGCCCACGGCCACACGGGGCCCAGGGGGCAGCGTCTCCCCCTCCCGGGGGCCCCCAGCCTCACTCCCAAGCCCCACAGCAGAGGGCCGTGCACGCCCATCACCCTCCCCGTGGCCTGCACCCGCTGCCGCTCGGGGCTGGGGACCCGCCTGTCCCCGCGGCGGCCCCCGCAGGAGAGAGGGTGCTGGGTCAGCCGGGCCCGGTCCTCAGCCCCCAGCCCACGCCCCGCGGGGTCTCTGTGAGGACGAGGGTCCCCGGGCCCCGCGCCCCCTGCCTGGGAGGCAGGCCCTGCCCTCTGGGAAGAGCGGATCCAGTCAGGGCTCCGAGGGCGGTGAGCACACGGGGGTCAGGGTGTGGCGGGGAGGCCCCTGCCCCGACACCCCCCACCCCACCTGGTGCAGGAGGAGGCCCTGACCGTGGGGGCCTGGGGCCTTCTCAGGCTTCTTCGTCCCGGGCTTCCCGAAGCTCCTCAGGTTCCAGAGTCAGAACAAGCGGGTCCTCCAAAGAGCTCTCCCGGACCTGAGGAAGCACATGGCGAGTGGGGGCGAGTGGGAGCTCCTGAGGCTCCGTCCTCGGAGCCCGGGGCAGGGGGTGGGGGGCATGGCCCTCCCTCCGAGCTGCCCAGAGTTGGGGTCACGTTCCTCCCCCTGGGGCCCGGGGGCGCCCTCGGGGCTGGGCTGGGCCGTGGGGAGCGCGTCCACCCGGCTCCAGGGGCCGCGGCGTGGGGCCTGAGCACCCCCTGCCCTCCCGCCAGGACGAGGAGCAGATGTCCACCGGCATCTACAGCCCCAAATGGTTTATGCAGTGCTTCCTCGGCCGGGTGAGGCCCCCACCCCGGGACCCCCGCTCCCGGACCTGCCCCCTGCCCCCGGGGAGGGCCCAGCTCAGCCCCACCCTCCAGACGAGCCAGGCCCGACCCCGGGGTCCTGAGGCTGAGGCTGAGGCTGAGGCTCGCAGCCCAGCCCGTCCTGGAGAAGCCCAGAGGGTCCCTGGACGAGGTCCCGGGGGGCGGGCCGTCTCTACCTCAGCTCCCCCGGGGGAGGCCGGGTCAGCCCGGGGTGTGGACGGGCCCTCGGCCCATCGGGCGGCCAGCCTGGGGTCCTCTCGAGGCGTGGTGTCGTCAAGTGCGGGCAGAGTCTGTGCCCCCAGGGGTGCAGGGGGTGCCGGCCATGGTCGGAACCCGGAGCGGCCGGGAGTCCCTGATCTCCCTGGGAGGAGGGCACGCACGGGGAGGCGGGGGGGGGGGGGGGGCGGGGGGGCGCTGCGGGGCCTCGTCGGAGGCAGCCGGGGGCCAGATGGCAGGCCTAGCCTAGCCCCAGCCGAGTCCCCCAGGGGCCCTGCTCAGGCCACTCTTCCCAACCCGTCGTCCCCCTAGACCCCCTTCTCGCTCACCCTGAAGCTGTGGGATGCCTACATCCTCGATGGGGAGAGGGTGCTCACGGCCATGGCCTACACCATCCTCAAGGTGCACAGGAGTAAGTGAGCCCCCGGGAGCCCAGGTGTGCCGGGGGCGGGGGGCAGGGGCGGTGACCCTGGGCTCTGAGCAGCACCCAGACCTGGGGCGGGGGGACGGCGGGGCAGGCGGGTGCAGCGGGGCTCCCCGAGTGGAGCAGCGGGCAGGGGCCACCCCGGCCAGCGCACTGCCCGCGGCGCTCCTAGGCACAGCGGGACCCCAGCCGCTGGCCTGACTCTCGCCCACCGCCCAGAGCGCCTCCTGAAGCTGCCCCTGGAAGGGCTCCGAGAGTTCCTCCAGGCCTCTCTGGCCCAGCCCTGGGCCCTGGAGGACGAGGCCGTGCTCAGACACCTTCGGGCCTCCATCACCCAGCTCCGCAGGATGCAGTGCGACCTGCCCCCGCCAGGTGGGCTCAGGGCCCCGGCCCCTCCCGACTCGGCCTGCTGGGGCTGCCCACAGGGGACAGAGCCCCCGGGGGCCCCCGTCCTCATCTCTGGGGCTCTCCTCTTCTGCTCCAGCCTCGGGGACCCCAGGCCAGGGCTGGGCGGGCGGGTACCCACTGCAGGGCCCGGGCAGCAGTGTGGGGGGCTGAGCACAGGGTCAGGACGGGGGTGCCACGCGGGAGCCGTGAGGACCCCCGGGGCCCCCAGCGGGGGACACACAGCCTGCTGGAGACGCTGACCCCGTCGGCCTCTTTCCAGCGGGACCTGAGGAGTTCCCCACGAGGCCCCTGGGCCTGGAGCCAGTGTCCCCGGCGCCCGGGCCTCTCCTCCCTTCTCCGGCCTCTGAGCCACCGCCCAGGGTGGAGGAGCCGGCCTCCCCGGGCCCAGCCGCCCGGCCTGAGCCGCCCGGACCCTCTCCCGGCCAGGCCATCATCCAACTTCCCCCCCAGCTCCAGCGGTGGAACTCCCTCCCCACCCTCCCGGGGCAACAAGGCGGTGCAGGCATGCGGCCCCGGGACATGGTGGGCTTGAAGACAAAAAACGGGGTCCCCTTCCCTTCGGCACTTGCTTAGGCCACCCCAGAGGCCCTGCGACGGACCGCGCCCTGGAGCACCCCCGGGACTCCCATCACTGGGTCCCCCAGCCCCCTAGGGATGACGCTGTCGGGCCCAGGACACCCTTCCTGCCCCGCGGGAACTGCAGCTTCTGCCCCTCGCTGGGCAGTGACGGGCACAGCCAGGGCAGAGCCAGGGCGGCGCTGAGCCCGCTGCCCCGAGGCCCCGCACAGGCCCGGGACCCTCTGCCCCCCGCGTCCACGGGGCAGCTCGATGCTCGCAGGCCTCGGGGGCAGAGCGTGGCGGTGAGGGCTGGGGCCCGGAGGCTCCGGCCCGCCGTCACCGTGCCCTGCCTCGTCTCGCTGTCCCTCCCGGAGGGCGGCACCCCCCGCACGGGACACCAGCCCCTGACCCAGAGGGACCTGGGCTGGCCTGGCCCCGGACTCTGTCGGGGCAGGGGCGATTTGAGCTCCCCCAGGCCCATCACGAAGACTAATGGGATCCAGCGCCCTGGGGCCCTGGCCAGGCCTGGGTTCTGGCCCCGGGCTGTGCGAGCCTTTTCTCAGCTGGATGTGGCCTCCTGGGCCCTGGGCGTGCCCCACAGAAACAGGTCGCTGACGTAGGGCAGCCCTGGGGATCCCGGGACTCCCCAGGGCAGGGCAGCAGGGCCAGGCCCGTGGGCCCCACCTGCACCCACACCAGGAGCCAGGCTCCTCTACGTGCTGGGGCTCCAGCAGTCAGTCACCCAGCCCCAGGGGGCCCGAGGCCGGGGTCCAGCTGCCCTGCGGGGACCCAGCGCAGGAGCCCATGGGCCGCAGGTCCACGTCAGCCCTGCCGCCCCCAGAACCGCCTCTCAACGCCCCGACCTCAGGACACGCGCCCCCACCCGGAGTCGCACCCGAGTCCGCACAGGCTCCCAGGCGGGGGACTCCAGCACCCGCACCCCTGTGGGATTCCCGCTTTCCTCTAAGGACAGGAAGGTCTCCCAGGGGAAGGCGCGCACCCTCGGCTCTGAGCCCCTGTTTGCTGTTGCAAGTTCAATAAAGTGTTGTTGTGTGAGAGGGCACGGCCGGCTCGTTTCTGCGTCTCCCGGAGCTCTGTGCACGGGGTGCGGAGACACCCCCAGAGAGGAGGAGGGGGCGCCGCCCAGGCCCCGACCAGCCCCTGCGGGGGCGCCGCCAGGCACACACAGCTGACGTCCCCACGTGCCTTCCCGGGGCGGCCAGACGCCAGGGTCAGGACCCCGCAGACTCTACTGCGACTCAGCCTGTGCCCGTGGCCAGGACGGGCCTGGGACAGAGTGACCGCCGGGGAGCCTCAGGTCACCGGGGTCTGTGCTAAGCGCCCTGGGAGGTCTGTGCCCCCTCTGTCCAGGGGGCCTGGGCTGCCCGGGCTCCGGGGCGCTTCCTCCCCTCCCCGCCCCGGGCCTGTGCGCCTGGGGCACAGAGGGCCCGCGGGGCGGTCAGCGTGGCCCCGGAGCGGACGTCAGGACAGCAGGCCCTTGCAGCTCTCACACCTGGGCCACCCTCACCGGGCGGGCTCAGCGTGCACACCCGGTGCTGCTGGATCCCTCGCACCAGAGTGCGGAGGGCACCCTGCACGCCCTGGAGAGTAGGGGCTGGGTGAGCGCGGGGCTCGGCCTGGGGGCAGGCAGCACAGGGGACCGAGGGACCCCGTCCCCGTCCCCACCCCGACTCCCACACACACACACACACAGGCAGCCCCAGGGCTCCCCCCACGGGCAGCCGGCCCCTCAGGAGCTCCCCCCAGGGCGGCCCCGAGGTCTGGCTCCCCGCTGGAGAGGCATCGGGGAGAAGAGAAGCGGCCGGCGCTCGGCGGGGACCCGCTGCCACCCACGGGAATGTGGCCGAGCCGGACCTTCCAGCTCAGCTGACCCCCCGGCGGGACGGGACGGCACGGGACGGCACGAGGTGGCCCGGGTCGGCCGGGAGAACCCAGCTAGCCGCCCAGCGCCAGCACCAGAAATGATGGTGTTTCAACCGTTTCGGCGTCAGGACGACGCGGCCCGAGGATCAGATCGCGGCACGGCGACAGACAGGCACACACCCCAAACCCAACAAACGTCGGAATCCCCCGACTGTTGTCAGACAGCAGCCGGACGGTTACAGACGTGACGCTGGGGTCCCCGGTAGGACACACGGAGGACGCTCCAGACCACGGCTGCAGAGGCGCTGGAGGCCCGGGGATGCGCCTGCGGGTGCCCACGGGGAGCGCGGGGCGGCGGGAAGCACCCTACAGAGGGGGGCCCCCCCTGGGAAAGGACGCCGGGTCCCCGCGAAGGCTCCCGATGCTGACAGCTGTCCCCCTCTCCTTCAGCTTCTGTTTTTCCCCCAGTTTGTTCTTCCTCATTCTCCTTCAGCCTCCACCCTACATCCAAGCCAATGCCTCAGGGTGTGATCCTGGAGTCTGGTATCGAGTCCCACATCGGGCTCCTGTTGGGGAGCCTGCTTCTCTCTCTGCCTAGGTTTCTGCCTCTCTCATTCTCTCTCTCATAAATAAAATCTTAAAAAACAAAAAAACAGAGCCATGTATATGCTGCCTACAAGACGCTCACCTTAGACCTATAGACACCAGAAGATTGAAAGCCAGGGGACGGAAAATCATCTATCACGCTAATGGACATCAAAAGAAAGCTGGAGGACCCGTACTTATATCAGACAAACTAGATTTGAAACCAAACACTGGGGACACCTGGTGGCTCAGTGGTTGAGCATCTGCCTTTAGCTCAGGATGTGATCCTGGGGTCCCAGGATCGGGTCCCACATCAGCCTTCCCTTGGGGAGCCTGCTTCTCCTTCTGCCTATGTTTCTGCCTCTGCTTCTCTCTGTGTATCTCTCATGAATAAATAAATAAAATCTTTAAATTAAAAAAAAGAACAAATACTGTAAAAAGGGATGAAGAAGGACATTATTTCATAATTAAGAAGACTCTCCATCAAGAAGATCAAACAACTGTAAATATTTATGCTGCCAACATGGGAGTACCTAAATATAGAAACCAATTAACAGCAAACATACAGAAACTCACTGATAATAATACATTGATGGGGGTTTTAACACCCACTTACAGCAATGGACAGATCATCTATGCAGAAAATCAACAGGGGAACAATGACCTTGACACATTGGACCAGAGGGACTCAACAGATATAGTCAGAACATTTCCTCCTAAAGCAGCAGAATACACATTCCTTTCAAGTGCACATGGGACATTCTCCAGAACAGATCCCATCATGGGCCACAAATCAGCCCTCAACAGGTACAAGAAGATTGAGATCATACTGTGTACATTTTCAGACCACGACGCTATGAAACTCGAAGTCAACGGCAAGAAAAAATTTGGACAGACCAAAAATATGTGGAGATTATGAACATCTTACTAGAGATTGAATGGAGCAACTAGGAAATTAAAGAGGAGATTGAAAAAAAATAGAAACAAATGAAAATGAAAATATGTTTCTCCAAACCTTTGGGATGCAGCAAAGGCAGTCCTAAGAGGGATGTACATAGCGATACAGGCCTACCTCAAGAAACAAGAAGTCTCCAATACACGACCTAACCCTACACCTAAAGGAGCTGGAAAAGGAATAGCAAACAAGGCCAGAAGAAGGGAAAAAATAAAGATGAGAGCAGAAATAAACAATACAGAAACAACAAAACAGTAGAGTGGAATAATGAAACTAAGAGCTGGTTCTTCAAAATAATTAATCAAATGGATCAAGCCCTAGCCAGCCTCATCAACAAGAAAAGAGAAAGGACCTAAATACATAAAATCACAAATGAGAGAAGAGAGATCACAATCAACACTAGAAAAATAAGACAATTATAAGGGAATACTCTGAAAAATTATATGCTAACAAACTAGGAGACCTAGAAGAAATGAACGAATCCCTAGAAATGTGCAAATGAACAAAACTGAAATAGGAAGAAATAGAAAATGTGAACAGACCCATAACTAGCAAAGGAATGAATCAGCAAGGCACCTGGGTGTCTCAGTGGTTGAGCGTCTGCTTTGGCTCAGGTCAGGATCCCAGAGTCCTGGGGGATCGAGTCCCACATCAGGCTCCCCGCATGGAGCCTGATTTTCCCCCTGCCTATACCTCTGCCTCTCTGTGTGTGTGTCTCTCATGAATAAATAAATAAAATATTTTTTAAAAAAGAAATAAAAGATGAGAAAGGACCCAAATAAAATCACAAATGAGAGAAGAGAAATAACAACCAACACCACAGAAAAACAAATGATTATAAGAGAAAAACTATATTCCAACAACTTAGAAAAACTGGAAGAAATAGATCAATTCCTAGAAATATATAACATAGCAAAAATGAAAAGGGAAGAAATAAGAAACTTGAACAGACAGATAACCAGCAAAGAAATTGATTCAGCAATAAAAAAATCTCCCAACAAACAAAGTCCAGGACCAGATGGCCTTCCCGGGGCAATTCCTCCAGACATCTAAAGAAGAATTAATATCCATTCTTCTCAAAGTATCCTCCCGCCCAAAGAAAAAAGAAAGGAAAACTTTCAAATTCATTCTATGCGGCCAGCATTACCCTGATACCAAAACCAGATAAAGACCCCACTACAGAAAGAGAGAGAGAGAGAGAGAACTAAAGGCCAATATTCCTGATTAACAGAGATCAAAAACTCTCAATAAAAAACTAGCACAGTGAATCCAACAATACATTAAGTAAATTATTCACCATGATCAAGTGGGAGTTATTTCTGGGTTGCCAAGGTGGTTCCATATTAACAGATCAATCACTGCGATACACCACATTAGTAAAGGAAAGAATAAGAACGAAGTGACCATTTCAACAGATGCAGGAAAAGCACTGACAAAACACAACATCCAGTCATGGTGAAAACCCTCAACAGATTAAGTTTAGAGGGGATGTATCGCAACATAATAAAAAAGATGAGATGAGAAACCCAGAATATCATCCTCAATAGGGAAACACCAAGAACTTTTCCTGTACAGCCAGGACTAAGACAGGGATGTCCGCCCTCATCACTCTGACTCAACACAGCCTGGAAGTCCTAGCCACAGCAATCAGACAACAAAAAGAAATAAAAGGCATCCAAATCAGCTAGGAAGATGTCAAGCTTTCACTGTTTGATGATGAATGGTTTTCTGTATAGAAAACCCAAAAATATCCATCAAAAAACTGCTAAAACTGTTAAATTCAGTAAAGGATACAAAGTGAACTTGCAGAAATCTGTTTCATTTCTATGCAACAGTAATGAGGCAGCAGGAAAAGTTATTGAGGACTCAATCCCATGTATACCAGCACCAAAAACAGTAAGATACATAGGATTAAGCCTAACCAAAGAGGTGAATGCCCTGCACTGTAAATCCTATAAAACACTGATGAAAGAAATTGAAGATGACACAAATAAATAGAAAGTCATTTCATGCTCATGGATTGGAAGAACAAATATTGTTTATATTTTTTAAAGATTTTACTTATTTATTCATGAGAAACAGAGAGACAGAGAGGTAGAGACACAGGCAGAGGGAGAAGCAGGCTCCACGCAAGGAGCCTGATGTGGGACTTGATCCCGGGTCTCCAGGATCAGGCCCTGGGCCGAAGGCGGCGCTAGACCACTGAGCCCCCCAGGCTGCCCTGTTGTTTAAAAGGCTATATACTACTCAAAGCAATCTACACATTTAATGTGATCCTCATCAACATAGCAATAATATTTTTCACAGAGCTGGAACAAATGATCCTAAAATTTGTATAGAACCATGGAAGATGGGCTGCCTTGGGGGGCAGCGGTTTAGGAAAATAGCCAAAGCAGTGTTGAAAAAAAACCAAATCTAGGGTTCCAGATTTCAAGTTATATCACAGAGCTCTAGTGATCCAAAGAGTATGGTGCGGGCACAAGAAGGAGAGCCTTAGATCAATAGAATAGAATGGAAAACCGGAACAAGACACACACCTGTAACTCTATGATCAATTAATCTTCAACAAAGCAGGAAAGAATATCCAACAGCAAAAAACCAGTCTCTTCAACAAATGGTGTTAGGAAAACCAGGCAGCCACATGCAGAAGAATGAAACTGGACCACTTTCTTACACCATATATAAAAAATAAATTCAAAATGGATTAAAGACCTAAATGTGAGACCTGAAACCATAAAAAGAAGAGAAGATAGGCAGCAACATCTTTGACATTGGCCATTGGATCTTCTTTCTAGATATGCCTCTGAGGTGAGGGAAACAAAAGCAAAAATAAACTATTGGGACTTCATCAAGTTGAAAAGGTTCCGCACAGTGGAGGAAACAACCGTAGCGAAAAGGCAACGTACAAAATGAGAGGAGATATTTGTAAACGACGCATCCGATAAAGAGTTAGTGTCCAAAATAGATAAAGCAAATATAAATCTCAGCATCCTAAACACAAATTACCAACTGAAAATGGGCAGAAGACATGAATGGACATTGACAGGACATCCAGATGGCCACCAGACACACGGAAAGTCGCTCAGCATCACCCATCACCAGGGAAATGCAGACCCAAACCACAATGAGATGTCATCTGACAGCCGTCAGAATGGCTAAAATTCACAACACGAGAAACAACAGGTGTTGGTGAGGCTGGGGAGAAGGGGGAGCCCCCTTGCACTCCTGGTGGGAATGCGAACAGGTGCGGCCACTGTGGAGGACGGTGCGGAGGGGCCTCAAGAAGTTAAAACAGAGCGACCCTACGATCCTGGAATTGCGCAGCGAGGTACTTGCCCCGAGGATACAGAAGTACAGATTCGAAGGGGGACGCGCAGCCCAGTGTCTGCAGCAGCGTCATCAACAGCAGCCGAACAGCGGACCGGGCCCAGGCGTCCACCGACAGATGAGTGGGCACAGACGATGGGGGAAATACAGTCACTGCGACGTCACTCAGGCATCAGAAGGGATGGAATGAAGCCGTTGACAACGACGTGGGAGAAGCAGAAAGGACTTACGCTATATGAACTAAGTCAGTCAGAGAAAGACAAATACCATACGATTGCGTTCACGTGTGGATTTTAAGAAACCAATCAAACTGGCAAAGGGCGGAGGGGGGGAGATGAGAGAAGCAAACCAAGAAACACACTCTTAACCATTGAGAATAAACTAATAAATACCAGAGGAAGGTGTGTGTGTGTGGGGGGGGAAATGGGGAACCAGGGGATGGGGATAGTGGAGGGCACCTGTGACCTGTACCAGGTGTTGTAGCCAAGGGTTGAATCACTATGTCGTACCCATGAAACTATATTATACTGTGTTAACAAACGGGGATTCAATTAAAACTTTAAAATAACAATTGTTAGTATTGATAGAATGCATGCACACAAGAGATAAAAACAGAAAGGAAATTGAAAATCCAAATAAAAAGTATTTAGAGCCACAAATCCCGTCCTTATCCCAGCTCAGGAGATGCCTGCCATGGCTATTCTCAACTCCGCAGAACCCTGGAGTTTGATTCTCTGGAGAGGCCTCTGAATGGATGGATGCCCGGCACAAACCCTAACCCAAAACATAACTATAAGGCTTAAAACTAACCCACTGAAAATACTGGGAGCCCCAGTGCCAAGCACGTGACCAGATCCAATCTCTACTTGTATATAGACAATAACCCTAAACCTAATCTTTATTTTTTTAAGATTTTATTTATTCACTCATGAGAGACACAGAGAGAGAGAGGGAGGCAGAGACACAGGCAGAGGGAGAAGCAGGCTCCATGCAGGGAGCCTGATGTGGGACTCGATCCTGGGTCTCCAGGATCATGACCTGGGCCAAAGGCAGATGCTCAATTGCTGAACCACCGAGGCGTCCCCCCTAACCCTAATCTTAAACCTAACCTAGCCTAACTAGACCTATCAGTAACCGGAAACCAAAACAGTAACCCCTAGTCCCTAAGAATATACCTAACCCTAGTTCCAACTGTAACCCTCACCCTAACACTAACTATAACCAGTAACCCTCACCCTCACCCTCACCCTCACCCTCGCCCTCACCCTGGCTTCGCCCTAAAGGCCTGTCTCCTCTCTTGAAATAATGGGGTCTAGTGAGCCCCAGCGTGCTGGTCAGCCTGCCCGTTTGCAAATGGTGCGGTCCAATGAGAGGCCAAGAGGGGAGCCCGAGACAGAGGGAGGCGCCCCAAGCCCAGCAGATCCTCAGCATCCGCACGAGGAGCGGAGGAGCCAGAGGCTAAGCCTCAGCGGATCCTCACGCTGATCCCCGCTCAGCCCGGGGGCGGCCCCCACCATGGGGGCAGGATGGGCGTCCGCAGGCCGCGGCCTCATCCCTGGGCCCAGTTTGGGTTTTGACCCGAAGCAGCCCTGACCCCCAGCGCCCCCCACTCCCCCCAGCGCCCCCCAGCGTCCCCCAGCGCCCCGAGCGCCCCCGAGCGCCCCCCGTGCACCCCACGCCCCCGAGGGCCCCCGCGCCCCCCAGAGCCCCCGAGCGTCCCCCAGCGCCCCGAGCGCCCCCCGCGCCCCCCAGTCGCCTGTGCCCCCAGAGCCCCCGAGGGTCCCCGCGCCCCCAAGCGCCCCCCGCGCCCCCGAGCGCCCCCGAGGGCCCCCGCAGCCCCCACGCCCCCAAGCGCCCCCCAGCGCTCCGAGTGCCCCCCGCAGCCCCCGAGCGCCCCCCGCGCCCCCTGTGCCTCCCGCGCCCCCCACAGTCGCCTGTGCCCCCCAGAGCCCCCGAGCGCCCCCGAGGGTCCCCGTGCCCCCAAGCGCCCCCCAGCGCCCCAAGCGCCCCCCGCGCCCCCGAGCGCCCCCCAGCGCCCCAAGCACCCCCCGCGCCCCCGAGCGCCCCCCAGCGCCCTCGAGGGCCCCCGCAGCCCCCGCGTCCCCAAGAGCCCCCCAGCGCCCCGAGCGCCCCCTGCAGCCCCCGAGCTCCCCCGAGCGCCCCCCGTGTCCCCCGCAGCCCCCGAGCGCCCCCGAGCGCCCCCGAGCGCCCCCCGCAGCCCCCGAGCGCCCCCGAGCGCCCCCGTGCCCCCCGCAGCCCCCGAGCGCCCCCGAGCGCCCCCCGCAGCCCCCGAGCGCCCCCTGCAGCCCCCGAGCGCCCCCGTGCCCCCCGCAGCCCCCGAGCGCCCCCGAGCGCCCCCGAGCGCCCCCGAGCGCCCCCGTGCCCCCCACAGCCCCCGAGCGCCCCCGAGCGCCCCCGTGCCCCCCACAGCCCCCGAGCGCCCCCGAGCGCCCCCGTGCCCCCCGCAGCCCCCGAGCGCCCCCGAGCGCCCCCGAGCGCCCCCGTGCCCCCCACAGCCCCCGAGCGCCCCCGAGCGCCCCCCGCACCCACGAGCACCCTGAGCCCTGCCTAGGCCTGGCCCCGACCCAGCCCTGCCCCAGCCGCGCCCCGGAGCACCCCGCGGCCAAAGCCAACCCGGGCGCTCACCAATGGGGTAGCTGAGGAAGTTATTCTGGCATTTCCAGTGATGGACTGTAGTGGGGCCGTTAAATTAAGAATGTCGCATAGAAACCCGTTATAGGGGCGCCTGGGAGGCTCGGTCGGTTAAGCATCTGTCCTCAGCTGGGGCATGATCCTGGGGTCGGGGATCCAGGGATCGCGCCCCTTGTCGGGCCGCTTCTCCCCCTCCCTGGCCCCTCCCCACTGCCCATCCTCTCTCGCCCACCCGCTCTCTCTTCCAGATAAATGAAATCTTTAAAAAAAAGAAACCCATTATAAATGTCACATAGAGAAAAGAGTGTCTCTTGATTCATATGAGCAACTATATAAAGAGCTGCTTCTCAGCCATCATTATTTAATAAATATTGTTTGAGGACCTTCTCTGTACCACACACTCTGGCGTGCTGGAGGCTCAGGGATGAACAGTCAAGTCTCAGCCCCTGGGCGCTTGTTTTCTAGGAAGGAGAAACGAACAAAGAACCTCAGATTGTGTCAAGGCAGAGAATGAGTGCCAGGCAGAGAATTATAATGAAGTGGAAGTACCTAGAGAACAAGGTGAAAATTGGGTGGTCAGAAAAGACCATTACATTTTATGTTGTATTTTTTTCCCCATCATTTCTTCAAAATTCTGAAATTATGTCTTTACGATGCAAAAGTGTATTTTAAGAACTGTTTAATGTGATAAGAACTTGCCTAAATTCTTTTATCTTAATTTTTTGGATTCCATTAAAGGGATTTAGAACTGTGGTCCTCAAACCAAAGCACCTTAGAATCTCACGAGAGTTTTTAAAATTTCAAGTTTAATTAAGAGAAAAAAAATGCATGTATCTGCTTCACGTAAAAAGTCTTAATAAAGTTTTCTACCATCTTGTGACTTGGATTGTTCCTGCCATAAACTTAGATTCGCTGCAGCTGTTTCCTGCAAACGTAAAAGCATAACTTGAACAAGTTTCATTTCCTATGAAGATGAAAGCACAGAGCGGTGGCTGGATCTCTGGGCAGTTCTTTTACAATGGGAGCTTCTTGAAAAATAGAGTTATTTACTCTATGGGAGCTTCTAGGCATTTCAGGGCCTGGACTTTTCTTTCCTTCATCTCACCTGGTTCACCGAGAACTGTTGCTCTGTTTTGTGCTGTGCACTGCAGTGATGCTGCAGCCCACGGATTGGTTGCAATCTGGCTGGCGGTTGGTTGTTCCTATCAAGACTGAGAACATACTGATTTGAAGATCAGGGACACTGTAAAAGTCACCCACAGTTGTCACCAAGCTGTCAGAATGTAAGCTGGAAGTGATACAACTGAACCCCAGCTGTTAAGTAAACCCCAATGTCCGCACTTTGGCCACATCCGCTTCCCCACTCACTAGTGATGGTAGGTTAATGCATCTGAGTGATGTGACCCCCACAAAGGCTGGAATGTTTGTCTGTGGTCTTCACTGCTTACATCCTCATCACTTAGAACAGTACAAAGCGCGTGGTAGGTACTCAATAGTTGACTCTGTTAAATGAGTGCAGCCTGGTACTTGCCTGTGCCTGCAGGATTTAGGCTGCCTAGCATTCTGGGCAATCCCCTCCCTGCTCCTCACTCAAACCGCTGAATCCTCCTCTCTCCCTTCCCTTAATGACGAAACATCCCAAAGCAGGTGCCCTGAAGGTTTAAATGTTTTCCTGCCACATTCATTCTTCAGTGAACTGCAGTGTGGGTTCTTTGCTGGATACCCCTCTACTATTTTTTCTCCTAATGCTGCCTGTGACCTCCTGATTCCTGAACCCAGTAGCCTCCGTTCAGTCCTCATGCTTTAGGACTTCTCAGCAACACTGCTATGCTGCCTCCTTGCCCTTTGGGACACATGTCCTTCTTCAGCTTCAGGGACAGGACACTCTTTTAAGTCCCCCTCCTACTTTCCTGGACATCCTCAGTGTCATCTTCACTGATTTCACTTTCTTTGGCAGCAGCTAAGTATGGGCATTCCTTAGAGAGCGTCGCCCTCCTCCAGGAGGGCCTATTCATGAACTCTATCAGGTTTAGGCAAATCCTTCCTGCACTTCCATTTTCAGGCCTGTTTTCCAGTCTGATTTTCAAACTTGGACTTGCAGGTGTTTGCATATCGGAATGAATCTTCCGTCTATAGTGTGAGATTCTGGGGCCAGTCCAGTCTGAGCTCACGATCCAATTCCTGTGCTCCTAGTGGCTCAGCTTCATCTCTCTCCGGTAGCATCATCCCCGCCTCATGCCCTCCTAACCCTATCATCCAAAGTCAAAGCTGACAGAGCTCTTTGATGTCCTCCCTTTCATAGATTAAAAAGTCCTTCACATCCATTAAGTCCTGTCTACCCCAGAATATCTTTAAATACACTCCCCTCTTTCTTCTAGTTTTTAACTCAGGTCTACTTTCTTCTTTATTCCTGTTGTCTCACTTGTTTTCTGAGCTATCGATTGTAATTTCTTGCTTCCCCACTCAAACACCTACAGTGATTCCCTAATGCTTACGAACCCAAGTCCAGATACGGGTGGACATTGGAGGTTCTGCACACTGCTGCCCAGGCTACTTTCTCTATTGCCTTGGGTCTAACTACCCACTAATTTAACCAGAGCCCATCCAGGTAATTTTGTTACTGCCCTGATCATAACTAGAATGTTTCTGTTTTCATCCTGTGTATTGTCCCACTTACCTGGAATATTTTTTTCTTATTTTCTTTCTATAGAATTTCTACCTATTCCCAATTCAACTAAGATCCCTCCTATTCCATGAGATTTTCTCGTGATGCTCTAAGCCCTCTCAGAGCTCACTCATCTCCTGTAACACTCTTGAGCAGCTGTTTTGTGCTGTGCACTAGGGCATTTTACTGTTATTTAGTCTTTCCTGGTCGCCTTCTCTTTTAAAATTATTTTTATTGGAATATAATTCACATACCATAAAACCCACCCATTTTAAGCATTTTAAAATATATTCACCAAGTTTTGTAACCATCACCACTATCAATTCCAGAATATTTTCATCACCTCCAAAGGAAACATGAATTAATTAGTAGTCATTCTCCGTTTCCCCCTCCCCCCAGCCTCTGGCAACCACTAACCTTTGCTCTGTTTCTATAGATTTGCCTGTCACTGGCATCTTGTGTAAATAGAATCATAAATATGTGGCTTCTTTTATCTGGCTTCCTGTACTTGATGAGGTGCTTCCAAGGTTCATCCATATTGTGGCATGTACCAGAACATCATTCCTTTCGATGGCTTAAATAATGTTTTATTATATGGATATACCACATTTTCTTTATCTGTTCATCAGTTAATAGACATTTGGGTTGTTTCAGCTTTTTGTATACAAGTTTCTGTGTGATCCTATGTTTTCAGTTCCCTTGAGAATATATCTATTAGTAGGCTACTGGGTCTTTTAGTAACTTTACATTTAGCTCTCTGAAGAACTGCCAATATATTTTTCGAGGAGTTACACCATTTTGTATTACCACTAGCAATATTATACGAGGACTGCAATTTCTTCAAATACTCACCAACTCTTGTCACTTTCTTTTTGATTACAGCCATATCCAGGGGCGGTGATGCAGTTTCTCATTGTGGTTTCAGTTTGCATTTCCCTAGTGACTAATGATGCTGGGCATCTTTTCATGTGCTTTTTGGCAATTTATATGTTTTCCTTGGAGAAATATGTGCTCAAATCCTTTGCCACTTTTGAAATTGGGTATTTGTCTTTTTTGGTTGTTGAGGCGTAAGCTTTTTAAAAATCCATTAGGATACTAGACTTTTGGGATCCCTGGGTGGCGCAGCGGTTTGGCGCCTGCCTTTGGCCCAGGGCGCGATCCTGGAGACGCGGGATCGAATCCCACGTCGGGCTCCCGGTGCATGGAGCCTGCTTCTCCCTCTGCCTATGTCTCTGCATCTCTCTCTCTCTGTGACTATCATAAATAAATTAAAATTTAAAAAAAAAAAAAAAAAAAAAAAAAAGGATACTAGACTTTTATTAAGTATATGATTCACAAATATTTTCTCCCTATCAATAGGTTGTATTTTCACTTTCTTTATTGGGCCTTTTGAAGCACAAAAGTTTTTAATTTTAATGATGTCCAATTTATGTTTTCTTTGTTTGCTTGTGATTCTGATGTCATTCCTAAGAAACCAGTACCTAATCCAACGTCATGAAGTTTCCACATATGTTTTCTTCTAAGAGTTTTCTAGTTTGAGCTCTTACGTTTAGGCCTCTGCTCCATTTAGAACTACTTTTGTGTGTGGTGTGAAGTAAGTATTCAATTTCATTTTCATGTGTCTATCTAGTCTTTCCACCACAATTTATTGAAAAGATTATTCTTTCCCATTGAATTTTTCTGAATCTCTACTGGTTTGCTTTTATTTTTTCCATAAGATAGATTTTTTTTATTGAAGTAAAACTGACATACAACATCCTATTAGTGTAGTGGTTCAATATTTTCATACATTGTGAAAATTACTTACCTCAAATTAGTTACCATTAGTCACCATAAAAAGTTATTATAATATTATTGACTATATTCCATAGCCTATGCTATATATTATACCCCCGTGACTTATTTGCTTTATACCTGAAAGTTTATACCTTTTAACCCTCTTCACTGATTTTTCTCCCCCCTCCCCCAACCCCTCCCTGCTTTGGTAACCAAGAGTTTATCTCCTATATCTATGTCTGTTTCTGCTTTGTTTATTCATTCATTTTGTCTTTTAGATTTCACAAATAAGTAAAACCATTTGGTATTTCTTTCTTTGTCTGACTTCTTTCACTTAGCATAATGCCCTCCATGTCCATTCATGTTATCTTAAATGGCAAGATTTCAATATTTTTATAGCTAACTAATATTTCACTACACACACACACACACACACACACTTCACACCTTTTTCCACTCATCTATTGGTAGATACTTAAGTTGCTTCCATATCGTATCTATTATGTGAACATAGACTGGCATGTATCTCTTTGAATTGGTGTTTTCATTTTCTTTGGATACTCAGAAGTGGTATTGCTGGATTGTATTGTAGTTATATTTGTTATTTTATTTTAAGTAGGCTACATGCCCAGCCTGGAGCCCAATGTGGGACTTGGAACTCAAGACCTGAGCCGAGATCAACAGTCAGACACTTAACTGACTGAGCCACCTAGGCTCCTCTGTAGATCTGTTCTGAATTTTTTAGGAACTTCCATACTATTTTCCATAGTAGGTGTACCAATTTAGATTCCCAACAACAGTGTATGAAGATTCCCTTTTTGCCACTTTCACCAACACTTGTTATTTTTTTGTCTTTTTGAATATAGCCAGTCTGACCTGTGTGAAGTGATATATCATGGGGTTTCCATTTGCATTTCCCTGATAATTAGTGATGTTGAGCATCTTTTTGGGTGCACTTGTATGTATTCTTCAAAAAAATGTCTATTCAAGCCCTCTGCCCATTTTTAAAAATTTTTATTTATTTATTCATAAGAGACACACAGAGAGAAAGAGTGACAGAGAGGCAGAGACATAGGCAGAGGGAGAAGCAGGCTCCATGCAGGGAGCACGACGTGGGACTCGATCCTGGGACTCCAGATCACACCCTGGGCTGAAGGCAGATGCTCAACCTCTGAGCCACCCAGGCATCCCTCTGCCCATTTTAAAATTAGATTTCTTAAAACATGAAATTGTGTAAGTTCTTTATATATCTTGGGTATTAACACCCTATTTTTAAAAAAAGATTTTATTTATTTACTCATGAGAGACACACACAGAAAGAGAGAAAGAGAGACAGAGACACAGGCAGAGGTAGAAGCAGGCTCCCTGCAGGAAGCCCGACGCGGAACTCGATTCCAGGACCCCGGGGTCACGCCCTGGGCTGAGCCACCCAGGCTGCCCTTAACACCCTAATTGATAGATGATTTGCAAATATCGTCTCCCAGTCTGTAGTTTGCCTGTTTTGTTTTTGGTTTCCTTTGCTGTGGAAAAGTTTTTTTAGTTTAATATAATCCCATTTGTGTATTTTAGCTTTTGTTGTTTGCCTGAGGAGACTGGTACAAAAAAATATTGCTAAGATTAATGTCAAAGAGCTTCCTGCCTACGTTTTTTTCTAGAAGTTTTATGGTTTTGGGTCTTACATTTAAGTCTTTAAGGCATTTTGAATTTATTTTTGTATACTGTGTAAGATAGTGGTCCAGTTTCATTCTTTTGCATGTAGCTGTCCAGTTTACCCAATTCCATTTATTAAGGATACTGTCTTTTCCCTATTGCATATTCCTGTCCCCTTTATCATGGATTAATTGACATTTAAGTGTGGATTTATTTCTGGGTTCTCTATTCTATTCCATTGATATATGTGTCTGTTTTCATGCCAGTTCTATACTGTTTGATTACTACGGCTTTTAGTAAAGTTTGAAATCAAGGAGTGTGATAACCTCCAGCTCTTTTTTTTTCTTTCTCAAGATTGCTTTGGCTGTTTTGGGTTTTCTGTGGTTCCATACAAATTTTAAGATTCTCTGTTCCAGTCCTGTGAAAAATGCTATTGGTATTTTGATGGGGATTGCACTGATTCTAGATCATGTGGGGTAGTATGGACATTTTAAAAATATTAATTCTTCCAAATGGGATTTTCTTTTTTTTTCCATTTATCTTTCTGATAGCTCATTATTAGTGCATAGAAATTCAACTGATTTCCATATATTACATTCGTATCCTGTGAGTTTACTTATTTCATTTATTAGCTCTAAAGGTTTTGGTGGAGTTTTTAGGGTTTTCTATATCTAATATCATTTCACCTGCAAATAGTGACAGTTTTACTTCTTCCTTTACAGTGTAGATGCCTTTATTTCTTGCCTAATTTCTGTGGCCAGGACTTCCAATACGATCTTGAAGAAAAGTGGTTAGACTGAACATTCTTTTTCTGGATCCTACAGGAGAAGTATTCATTTTTTTCATTGTTCAGTATACTTTAGCTGTGGGTTTGTCATATATGACCTTTATTATATTGAGATATGTATCTTCTGTACTAATTTTGTTGAGAATTTGCTTATCTTTTAATATGTACATTTTTAAATCACCTCTGACTCAACTCTAACATTCTGAGAACTCTTATCTTTAGGTGGACCCCTTTGTACTTTACCATATGCCTTACCCACAGTAGGTGCCTGGTGGATATTTTTCTAACATCTCTCTCTCTCTCTCTCTCTCTCCAACAAGATAGTAAGCTTTAAGAGGAGAGATCTCTACTTGTTTTTGCTTACCAGTAGGCTAAGATCAACAGATATTTTTGGATGAATGAATGAATGATTTCCCAATGATTAATTTGTGTCTTACTTTAAGATTTTGGTTCTCTCAAGCAGCAGAATGCATACTAGGTAAGAGTAAGTATTTTGTTTGTTCGTTTGTTTACAGTAAATCATTAAGGGAAGAGGTGAGTCAAAGGCAAACATGACTCCAGAGGGATATCTTAAGTTAGCTTTGATTTTGCCACCATATGATCCTACCATATTCATTTTATATTACTTGGTCCTCTTTAGCTCAGAACACACAACCAAGTTTTGAATGAAAGGAAACACCTTTAAGCACTCTAGACTTGGGGAGCTTTGCTGTCTTGATCAGAAGAGCATGCAACTCTTGATCTTAGGGTTGTGAGTTTGAGTCCCATGATGGATGCAGAGATTACTTAAATAAATAAAATAAAATAAAAGAATTTTAGACTTAGGAAAATTTCCAGTTTCAACCTTCCCCATCAATGTTTTAGGTTTTATACTAAGAATTTAAAACATATCAAATCTATAAGTGTACTCATGCTAAATCAGTCTGAAGCTACCATTTCTATGTATTGAATCCTTGACTATTTATTCTCTTGTCAAAGTGTAAAATTGGTCTCCTGACTTGATGTCATTACTTCTTATTGACAAACTTTGACAATGCTTGAAGTGTAGAGCCACATTTTGAATAATGAGAAGGGGGGATATGTACCTTAATCATGTTTTCTGCAGCTCCAAATTATTCAAAAAAGGGGGGATTAGTACCCAATTATAGAGCAATATTGAATTATTCCTTAATTGATTCAATGAAGTACTAAGTTGCAACTAAAAAATAACTCATGAAAATTATATGTCATAGGGAAAATATTTATGCTATAATGTTAAGTATAAGAACAGATTATATTATGTAGTGATTGCAACTCGGTACAACTATGTATTACTGTGACCTGGGGTGATCAGCTATCCTGGTTTGCCTCTGTTTCGGTTTTAGCAGTGAAAGTTCTGCATCTCAGGAAGTCCCTCAACCCCAGATAGACTGGGATGGTCAGTCACCCTATTAGGAACAAATTGACAAAGGGATAGTTGGGGAGAGATCACAGCAATGATTTTCATTCTTCTTTAACAATAGACATTAGTGCTGTTTCATAAGGAGTTACATGAGGTCAGTAAAAACTAACTGAGATCATAAAAACGAATAAAATAACTAACATAACGCAGTATGCTACTTATACTTCAATAAAAAATATATATGAAGTAAAAATTTTAAAGACACAATGGTTTTGGAAAGGGATCCTCATATATATTTCAGAAGAGGAGAAAATAAGACAAAAGTGAGATTTTATCTTCTTTGAAGGTTTTCTCATTAATTTTTCCCTTCAGGTCTCCCACTGCTCTTGTTCCTTTCTTCTAGTTCAAGGCAGGAGTGTCTAACATTTTAGCCACATTTTGGAGTGCCAAATGGGAGAAATTTGTTATTCAATTATTAAATTTTCCATGGGAATCTGTGTGTGTAAGAATACACTGGCATAAGTAGTTGATGTCCTGACATCACATAGTTCAAACTCAGATTGGGTTTATGGGAGCTTCCCTCCTGGTCTGACATCACACGAACAGAGAAGCTTGGGCAAACACCGTGTTGGAATCATCGGTTTCGGACAAGAACACAAATATAGTTTTATTCATTTAAAGCTAATTTTGAGGACTTACAAAGTAGAGAAATGTCTCATCTCTTTTTTTGTTCCTGATCATAGGAAATATCTTTTATTGGTGGTCTCTAAGACAGTAGAAATAGCACAAGGAGTACATTTACTTTATATACCTGCCAGAATCAGGCAGCACTTAACATATAGAAAGTGCTCAAATGAAATTGATAGATTATAGCAACATTCTTTCTATGTGGGGTGCTAGTATGTCTGAATATGAACAGGAATTGGGAAGTAAGGTAGCTATTGTCTGAGATTTGGCTTTGTAACTAATTATATTAATTTTCAAGCATGATCTTTTTTTTGAGAATGTCCATAGCACCTAGTGTTTGCATTAGGTAATCTAATAGCTAAGTATATGTTAATGATGTGAGTAGTTTCCCCAATGTTGTGAATGTCTAAGTCTTTTTATCCCCAAGGAATGAAACTTGATTCCTGGTTCTTTTATATCTCTATCAACACCTATTTTGTGCTGATCAGAGAGTAGGTGCCTATTAAAACCTATTGACTTTGCTCAAGTAGTTCACGCAGGCGATTAGGTTATTTCAAACATTATAAGATTTGAATAACAAGACCTGGGTGTGAAAGAAGGCTCTCAAAATTACTAGCTGTGACCATTGACAAATTAACTTTACTTATTTACAAGTTACTTAACCTCTTTGGATCATTTGTTAAATGTGGATGGATTTTTTTTCTGGATCATGGAAATTACAAATACAACTGCTGATTATGATTTAAGATTTGGGTACTCAATTCTGATTCTTTCTTCTCTTGCCTAAAGGCTACAAGTAGGTAGGCGGTGCAACCAAGAGCCTAGCGCAGGAGTTAGGAAAAGTTAAGACAGATACAGAAATGTCCATCTATAAGCTGTGCTGTTTTACAAAGAAAGAGTTAAGTATTGGCCACTTAGAGCTTCCCTGATGGGACGTGGATGCTCTAAGAATGTATCATGATGTGAGCCCCATAGAAAGATAGATGGGATAGTTCCTTATTGTACCTCATTATTATTATTTTTGTATTATTATTATTTACTTTCCTTGAGACAATGGTGCAAAACAGATTCCACAAAATATGTAGATGTGGAAAGAATTAAAGATAGTTTCAGGGTGGCTTGGAGCCCATATTTATCTTTTTCACCAGGGGTAGAGACGGAACTGCCACTCCGACCACTACTACGAAGCCTTATCCAGGGAAAAGGTTAGTGAGAAATTACAGTCTGCCTTGCTGTAATGTAAATAAGCTGCCCGACTTAGCCTCCTGCAATGGCTGCATCCTCTGCATGAGAGAAAGAGAGCGAGCTAGCGCAAGCGAGCTGTGGTCACTCCATGCAAAGGCCAGAGAGACACATGGAGGAGGCCCACCTGCAGAGGGCCTCAGGAAACAGGGGTGGATATGTCTCTTGAAAGCTGTGAACACTAATGCCTAAGAAAAGGAAACAGAAAGAAAAACGTTACTTAAGGAATGCTGTCGTTTTCTATTGGTGAAGATTCCTGCTCCTGGGGAGGTTCTGCAAAGTTTATTTCCAGTTCCTCTTCTTCTTCTTGGACCGGAATAATTTCAATGTCTTCTTCTTTCTTTGGTTGGGAAGATATTTCAGTCAGCTCAACCATTTCTTCTGTTGTTTCAATCGGCTGTTCTTTTTTTTCTTCAGCAGCTAACAGGACAACTACATCCTAGAACACAAAATTAAACATGTCTCTTGACCCTTACTATCGACACATTTGTCAACAAGCTCCATGAATATTTATCAAATACCTCCTGGTTTTTATGCTGTTTATGTTATTTCCTATATGCCTCCAAATATCAGGATTGGTTTCCCAAGGGATCAGATCACTTAGCAAAGCTCATCTTCAAGGTCAGCAGATATTTGTCACTTTCCCTGGAATGATCACACAGTATTTGGGAAAGAACACTGCAGTAATAGAGGAATTTAGATTCTAGTTTTGATTTGCCTTTATTGGATATAACCTTGGGAAGGTTGTTTTCTCTCTAATCCTGTTTTTCTCATTTGAAAAATGATGGAACCGTGATGATTTCTAAATTTTAATCTAGCATTCTCTAGTTCAAAGCAGTTGATAATTGATCTGTCACTGGGATATTCATATCTCCCAATTGTGGAGCCTCTCTGAACCTATTATTTTGGAAGTGGGATTTGATGAAAAGTTGCAGGTGGGTACAGGGAGGGAATACTGAGAAATGAAATGGAAGAACTAGTGCTTTTATCAGCCGTCAACCTTCAGCCATCCTGTTTTTACACATTAAGTGTGGAATCATGAAATCAAGATGGGTTCGTGGAATGAAGTGGTTAGTAAGTGCACATAGTATAAGGCTGTATCTTCTGTTTAACCTTTAGACTTATTTTAAATTTCAAGATGCTTTTGCCTCATTATTGGCATTTTCTGCTTTCCAGAGATCTGCCAAGACCATTTTTTTTATGAAGCTCCTAGGCTCAAAATTACATCAGATTACATTCTCCATAAATGATTTTTTTGTTGACATGATTTCTCAGAGAGGGTTAGTGGATGGGGTGGCTACTACTTACAGATTTAGGTTTAGAGCACAGTTTTTTCCATTCATTCTCAACAATGCCAGCTGTCACAAGTTTCTGGAAAAAGGTAAAGATCACCATCACAGCAAAAACGCCCTGGAGAACAACAGAAAAAGTGAGGGCAGAAATGTAAAAATGGCTTAAAGAATATGGTTGGTGCTCAGTCAATGATTTTTGGCCAAAATTAAATGATTAAAAGGTCAGTTATTTATAAGATAAGTTCTTTAGGTGAGTAATGACCAACAGTAAGAACTACTAGTATCTCTATAACCCTAACCCTTAGCACAACAACTGGCACACCACAAATGGCTAATGCATGCTGCTAACAGAAAATAAGGCAGCAGTAATTAGTTGAAGAATCAATTCTACATAGGACAAATTAATCGCTGGATCCCGAATTAAGTTGTGGTGGTTTGATATCACAACCAAGGAAACCTGTCTATACTTTTCCCCTTCAGACTCTATATTAAGAACTCACTGAGGCCAAAGATGTTCATAATAACTTAAGTGCTTCTTCAATGTTCATCATATTCATATTAATAAATATTAACAAGTAATAATAATTAATGTAAAAGCAAACACATAGCACTTTCTGTGTACCAGTTCTAAGTGTTTTACATACATTAACTTATCTCAAAACAGCCCTATGAGATAAGTATTATTAGCTTCCCCATTTTACAGCTGAAGAAACTGAGGCAGAATATGGTTAAAATTCTTGCCCAAAGCCATATAGGCAGTAAGTAGCAGGTGTAGCCAATCTTAACCCAGAGTTGACACTCATAATAAAAATGTCAAACTTATTCCCTGAGAAGAAACCTAATTTCAAACTTACCAAGAAAACAGATCGTATGCTGTCACAATATTGTATAGATAAAGAGTTTTTCTCAGAGGGGTTAGCTGGGTCACAGTTGTGTATGTCAACATATGGCACGGGAGCTTTAATAAGATTCAAATTCTCCATTTTAAAAAAATGGGAAATGGTAATATTAAATATGTCCATGATCAAAAAAATTATTCCAGAAATAGCAGCAAAGAGGCTCAATGAGTTCATTATCATTTTTCCTTTGACCTGAAATGGAGACAAAGACTTGTTAACAGGGTTTGATTTCATTTGGAGAAATTTAGCTAGGAAAGAATTCCAGATCCCATTGCTCCAACTTGCAAAGGCACTGCACCAATCTCATACTAAACCACACTTCTCTCAGTGGTTTTAGTGTCCTTGTTACTATAAAGTGACAAGCTTTATCTCTAATTCCCATTCCTTCCTCGATCTTCCCCATCTCACTTTTCCCCATCACATCCAATCAGTTTATCAAGAGAAAATTCTAGGAGTCATCCTAAATTCTTCTGTTTTGTACCCTTGAACTTCCTTTCACTGCCACTGCCACCACCCTGGTAGGCATTCAGTGAATATTGGTTGAGTAAATGAAGATAAAGAGTATTCAGATTATATCTGTCTGCGGAGAAAGGTAGAGGGAAGACAAGGAAGGAAGTTCTTCCATTGCAATGAAGCGAGAGGGTACTGTGACCGTAGGGAGGAAGGAGGAGATCGAACTTCTGAGTCTACGATTAAGTGGAAACGGTGCCAAGACCACCATCACCTGCTCCCTATTGACATAGGCTGTAATCAGCCTCAGTCTACCATCTTTCAAAATACCATTAGGACTGACGTCTCTGTAAGCATAGGTAAAGGATGTCAGAGTGAGTGTTCTACTTGCAGGGATGATAAAAGGTCGAAACAAAAATATATGTGACAAGTACCTAATGGTATAGGATAATTGATTATTTTAAGACATAGATAGTTCATCCCTGGCTATAAGACCTACAGATGGCAGCTCAGTAGGACTGGATATATCTGGAGAATAAAACAACTTGTTTTTTACTCCCCAGAACTGAGTTTGTCAGACCACCTCTAGAGAGGAGCCATTTACATCCGCTTAGTCCCTCACTGACTTTGGAAGTGACACAAATTAGTAATTGCTTATTAGTAAGTATAAAAAACTTGGGGGAGGAACTTGCTGATAAGCTCATGACTGGGGTGTAAATGTGTTGTGGGCATTATCAAATAAGACCCTCTGAAGCTCCTTAAAGCCTCTGGAGCACTTTCATGTATATTATCCCATTTCGTCATCATAACAATATAGTGCCATTATTTTATAAAGGTACATAGGGGTAAACTGACTTGCTCAAAGTTAACAAGGCTTGGGTTAATCACATTATTGATTAGGGTTTTCTCAAATGGTGGTCTAAGAGAAATAACAAAGCTCTCTAAGAAGCCTATTAGTTTCATACAACATTTAACATTCATAAGACCATAAGCATGTTGCTCTTCATGGATCTGCCTTGAATTCTTTTTCCATGGACATAATTCCGATGGGTCTCATTTCTAAGTTTATCATGAATAACATCACAACAGCTTTGTAGAGAATCTTTTGCTTTTGGGGATTAAGAGATAACCCAGTGCTACTATGATCTCAAAGGTCTTTAAGGGGTTTGTTTTCAATTGAGAAAGTAGATATTTCTCTGATGTGTGGGAAAGAAGGATATATGATTACTTGCCAAACTCTTCCTGGGGTTTTTGTCCGCTGCTGCCAGGAGTGATCCAGAAATGATGAACTGTGAAAAGAGAAGTAGTGGTGGAGAAGGCATGGGAGACATAGGAGAAGAGGCAGAGAGGGAGATCACTTTTAACATTCAGAACATTCAGAACTGGTTGTAAAAAAAGCTATCAACATTTCCAGCCACTTTCACTAAACTGTCCAGTCATTTTTATAGTATCCATTCCTTTTAAAGAAGTCATATTTCTCTTTTATTCATGCTCAACTATATTCAGTCTATGCCTCTATGCCTTTTATTCAACTAACTGGGGAGCTGTGACTAGGAATATAGTTAACACCAGAGGCAGAATTCATGTTTTCAGGTCAATGAATACTAACAACTGTGAATTTGAAACTTTTATTTTCAGTTTTTCTTTTTTAAATTTGTGGAATTTCTCTTTGGAATTCACAGTCATTTAAATGACTTTGATGCCAGTGAAGAATGAATCAACGTGGAACAAACTATTTGGAGCTCCATTAATATGTTGCCTGCTATGGGAAGTGATAGTGATTATTCCTCATCTTCCTTGTCTACCATATAGGCCATAAAATGGCCATCCAATGTTCTAATTCATCTTCTTTTGCTCTGAAATTTTCAATCCTGGAGGCATCTTTGTAGTAGCAACTATGGAAGTGTAATGATTGTATAAACACGGCTGCCCCATACCACACCCAGACAAGGTTACAAGCTTGGAAAACATGTACATGAAGCAGCGATGAGGATTGCTGCTCTGCTGATGAGCTGGTAGAGATTCATTTAGGATGGGATTGATTTTACCTCCTGTGACAATAGCTAAGCAGAATTATAGGAGGAAATGGGATGCTCCCGTGCCTTCCTGCTTTCTGAAACACCACGCTGTACAGTCCAAATGTTCAATGCCTCCATATTGACTTTGGAGAGGCCTTGCTTTGAACAACCTTCCCTATGTAGACCCAGCGAGGCCATCACTCTCTAAATTCACATAAAGCAGAACCACTGACTCTCAATGGAATTCATCCTCAATTTAGTCAACCTCTCTTTCCACTAAATTACTTTAAATTTGTAACCTTTTTCCCAGGTATATGCCTTCCTCAACACAGAAATAATCTGGCATATTACTGCGGAGCTTTGAAACCTTCTTGTCTGCATCACTCTTCAAATGGTTGTTAGCTTTTACTTACCATAATGCCTCCCCAGAGAGGGTACCACATAGTTATACAGATGGGCGCATAGACATCCGTGTGAATCATCAGGAGGCTGCCTAGGGCAATGTGGAAGAGCCCATTCATAATCTGGACAGCCTGAAGAGAGAATGGGAGCACTGATGAACTGAAGTTATCATCAAGCCAGAAAGCAAAGGTAAGGCTGGAAGCCCTGGCTCTTGACTTGGGGCTGTGTAAAATGCCTAAAGGAAGTGACAAATGTGCCAAACCTTTGTCTCGTTCAGATCCATTTTCCCCACCACCTGGGACATTTCCAATGCAAATATATCTGGGAATGCTGTTAGCAAACTGGGATGGGAGACCCCTAAATATGAAAACACAAAATTAAAAGGAGACAGAAGATCACTGTGGTCACTTCTTTGCACATCCTTGATCTGGGGTTGGATCAAATACCTTCTAATTGAATTGCATTCTGTACCTGGCTGACAGCATCTGCTTCTGTAGGCCAGAGAGTCTCTAGGATACAGAATGGAGTGCAGTAGACTTACCCCCAGGGTCTTAGATTCCCTCATGAAGAAGTTTTGTGTAGGGCCCACCACTGAAGGCATCCTTTTCGGAATTATTTTTTGAACAGGATACATGGAGGTAGGGCTTTTCATAGGATCTACTGGGAAAGTTCCACTCATTGAGTTTCTGGGTGTCATCATCTCACCCTCTGAACTCCTAAATATAAAATAAATAATGAAAATTGGGGGGGGGGGTAGAGAGAGAGAGAGAGAAGGATTTTCAGGAGTCTGTTATCTTATCTCATGCATCTGAATACTTTTCTCCATATTCTCTCCATGAATGTCATTGAGGGTAGACATGGCCTCTTCCTAGTGGTTCTGGGTTAGAGGCAAAGCCTACTGCTGTGTTCCAAGACAAGAACTGAAGGGGGCATCCCAGGCAAGGACCTCTGAGTCCAGGGATCCCTGTCAGGATTCGTGACAACAATACTTGGGGCAAACTTTATCATTGCAGAGAATACCATGCTCGCCTGTCTGCATGTCCTGTTTGTATCTCATTCCTGGATACTTTTCTTATGCTTTCATATTGGAAAATGTATTTTGTTATTGATGTGTCCTAGTCATTTTGCTTATTTGCTTTTGTACATTGTAATGGGCCAGAGGCATCGTGAAGGAGTACGGTGAGGACTGTCCTTAGAGTCAACAGGAGCTGATTCTAGTCTTCCTCAACCACCAACTTTGCAACCGCAAGTAAATCACTTTAAGGAGGCTAAGGTTATATGTAAGACTGTGGTCTCCTGAAATGGGTTGCCTAGGTTTAAATGATGAATATTCTTTTATTTATTTATTTATTTATTTTTTAATTTATTTATGATAGTCACAGAGAGAGAGAGAGAGGCAGAGACACAGGCAGAGGGAGAAGCAGGCTCCATGCACCAGGAGCCTGATGTGGGATTCGATCCCGGGTCTCCAGGATCGCGCCCTGGGCCAAAGGCAGGCGCCAAACCGCTGCGCCACCCAGGGATCCCTGAATATTCTTTTAAAAAAATATTTTATGTATTTGACAGAAAGAGAGAGAGCGAGCCAGCCAGAGAGAAAAAGCAGGGGGAACAGCAGAGGGAGAGGGAGAAGCAGGCTCCTCCCTGAGCAGAAATCATGATTATTCTATTTGTTGTGAAACTACAGGCAAGTTCTTTAAATTCTGTGAGCCTCAAGTTTTTCAATAGTAAAATGGGAATAATCATTCTTGTCTTATAATATAGGGTTTTGTAAGGCTTAAATGGGCTGATTGGTCTGTGCATGACTTGTGTATTTTCATTCAGGTGTAGCTCAAATGTCAGCATCTCAGAAAAGCTTTGCCCAAATCCTCAGTCCACAGTGGTCCTCTCTCATAGCACCCCAGTTTTTTGTTTCATGCCATTTACCACTATGGGGAGTTACCTTGATTATTTGCTTGTTTATTGGCAGTCTCTCCCCACTAGAATATGAATTCCATCAAAGAAGAGATCTTGTCTCTCTTGTTCAGTATCTAAATTATGCCTGGATCGAGTAGTTTCTTAATACTGCTGAGGAAACAAATGTATGCCAGGGACTCATGTCTGAATAAATTTTACCTGTTTTTGTTGCTATTCTAGTTCTTAGTATTATTGCTTTTATGGTCATTAGTTTCTGTTGTTCCAGTTGGAAAAAATAAGACCAGTACCCCTGCCACAGACACGTTAAGGGAAATAAGCTCACATATGAAAGCACGTTGTACACGGGAAGTGCTGTCTGTTCTTAGAATTCGTGACTTACTCATTTCTGAAGTTAGACAGTGATTATTACCAAGACCCTTTCCAGATCTCATGTTTTAAGACTGCTCAACTCTCTTCATCTTGTGCTTCCTTTTAGCATTTGTTTATGTCCATTGCTGACACAAATTGTACTGGGATTTTTCTGGGCCCTGGAAATCTCTCTTCAGGGATGCACCTTTGGTCTTGTCTTGGTCAGCTGTAAATCACCGAAGGGACCTTGGAGACCAGGACTGTCCATCCAGCTTGCTGATCCGACTGAAGTCACAGCCAACGGGGCACCTGCAGGTGTGTTGTGGGACAGGTGCTAGGGAGTCGTCCAGGCCTCATGTTTGCACTCACTTTATAGTTACAAAGAGATTTCACATCTGGGGTTCATTGAAGCCTCACAGAGAGGACAAGGGATGAATTGCTCCTTCTGTTATGTAGAAAAGGTGACAGGAGCGCAGAATACTTAGGTCACTTGATCCCAGTTACATGACTTCCAGAGATTGAAAGTGAGGCCTTGAACCTACCCAGTGAGGTATCTGTGGCTGCTTTGGCCCTTGTGCACAACAGGGGTTCCACTAGTCACTTATGAACCTCTCCCCTCTTCAGATGGATGTTGTTTGACTTGAAATCAATTGAAAACACAGTAGTTGTTCGGGACCTGGGCTGAAGGGAGAGAAGAGGCCTTGACTGGATCCTTTGCACTTGATTTTGCTCCACTTCTCAATTTTCAGGTGTCATGTGGTCTTAGAGGTTTTGGTGCTTTGCACTACAGACCAACCAGAGAGATCACTGACGAAAATGAATGTATTAATATAGCCCATCAAGGACTTTACAGACAGTCTTGTCACCAGGAAGAATTTTTGGAGCTGGTGAGAGAACCTCAGAAACCATTCTGTTCATTTCATAAATGAAGAAGCTGCAGCCCAGGCATGGGCTGTGGCTCATTACAGACCTTGCATTTGGTGATAGCCGAACCAGAGGGCGGTCACCATGACTCTGAGGCTGGCTCTGAGGCTGGTGCTCTTTCTCCCGCCGCACAGCCGGACCACGTAGTTTGTTTCCTGAGCACCCCCTGCACGCCTGGGATGCTGTGCATCAATGCCAAGCCACCCAGCGCCTGTCTTGCTAAATAGGCATTCTGTGTGGAGATGTGGAAGTGCAGGCCCAGAGGGGTTGACTTTTCCCATCAGTAGGAAGAGAATGAACTGACGTCCCTGCACTGCTCTCCAGAGGGCTCTTTTTAGTGAGGACAACGTAAAGAGCAAGGGTCATCAATTCTTTGAACAGAAGGAGATGAATGGACCAGCGTTGTTTTAATTTCTCATTTTTCAACTGAGGTTATGTCTGTATTGTTGGTGAGATAAACCTCCTACATAAGCACCTTCTACTGGGGCCGTATCTGCAATGGCTAGTGGCAGTAATGACCACTGGGGAGAAATATTTTATTTTTCTATTAAAATGGGCATCTCACTCTGGCAACTCTATTTCAACGAAGCCTTCAACACACATTACTGTAAAATAGTCGTTTATGAACATAAACATACCCGTTTCTGCATGCTACTTCATTTTGTGTGGAAATAATTTCTCACATATATGTTTATATATATTATGCCAGGGCATTGTAGAGTGTGTAATGAAATTTTTGTTGTATGGAAATATGTAAAATTAGGCCACAAACTCCTAAGGATATCATAGATTCCTGTCACTTTGCCTTACCATTGGTTTTGAATTGTTCACAATGACTTAAACAGTGCCCCCTCCCCCCACAGTTATGCTCAAAGCCTAGTTAGTTCATTAGCAGGGGTCACTGGGCGTATTGGTCAAAATATGATCACAGTAGGATTCTGTTCTCGCCTAACTCTATTACCATCAGGGCTTGATTGATCAGACACTGCCCATTTTATCACAGCGACTTCTGCAAATCCTTTTTGGTTTTCAAAAGGCAACACTGCTTCTGTGTGCATCCACCACAGAGAACTTCACAGCCTTTATGGTTTTTGGTTCAAATAATGACTTTTAGGTCCAGTAATTACATCATTTAATGAGAAGTTCAAAGCTGCCTAGCTTTTGTCACCTCAACTTCCTCCTTTGCCACTCAAAATAGTTCTGCATTTTTATCTTTTCTGGCCTCCTGCACTTCTCTCTGAGGAAGGATGTTCTCACTTCCTTTCCCTCTTGCCTGTACTCCACAGCCCATCTCCTTCCACCAGGATGTCAGTCCTACAGAGAAAGTCGCTCTCGTACCTGCAGTGCTTGTTTGCGGTGCCGTGCCACAGAAGGTGCCAGTCCTGGCTCTGCTGCTTGCCACTTCTGTCATCGCATTCACAGCACCGTCTGAGCACATATATCGCTCGAGATGACTTGCAATTTGCAATGTACTGAACACTCAAAGAATAACTGCTCTTACTGGGCCTTTTTATGACATAGCAGTGCTGCGGCGTCCCCAGTCCCAAAGCCCCGTCCTTCGGGGTAGCAGTGCCCGCAGCCACTCCAGCCTCCCCTCCCTCCAAGCTGTCATTCCACTGTTCCTCCTCTTCCCACCCACCCACTCACCTCCACTTCGCTGCCACTTTCTGCCAGAGCCACTCAGCTGAGGCTCCTCTGCCCAAGGACTGTGCTGCAGCGTCAGTGGTCTGTCCTCAGGCATGACTGCTCAGATTGCTTGGTTTCTGTTCCCCAGCCACCCATGCTTAAAAAGTGGGAGCCATGCTTCTGCCCATGTTTCTGTCCACCTCCAGGTTCAGTCAGGGGCTAAGTCATGCCGCCTCTTCCTCTGTAAAGGATCTTATCTTGCATGTGGACCATTTTCTACTCCCAGTGTCACCCCATTAGTTTGATTCTCGTTTCCTCTCTTGATTTAGGCACAAAAAAATCCTACTCTTCTGCCTTCGGTCTTTCTCTTGTCTAATTCATCCTCCACAGGGCCGCTAGATTGGGCCTAGATTAAGTCCTGAGCTTGAACTCTTCATCTGGGCCGTCATCGCCTCCTGGCTCAGTGGTGCAGCTGGACATCCCTTCTGAGGCTGCACCCCACCACTCCCCGCCAGAGCCACTGGTCTAGACACATCTCCTTCGTTCTTCTTGGAGCCCTGTCCACATTGAAGTGCTCCCCTCCTGCCCCCTTCATGGCCAGACTCCACATTAGATGCTCATATCACCTGAGACTGTCTGGCATTGACCTTCTCAGAGGCCCCAGCTCTCTGCGTTCTTTCCTTGTCCCAACCATTTTCTTTCTCATGTAATAGCCCCTCTAGTGAGCTATACATTTCTTAAGCGATGTCCTGCTAGGCTTACATACAGAACCTGTTTTTTACATGTTTTATGAGCTCAAAAAATGCTAAGCTAGGCTTCTTCCTCAGCGAACACTTACACATAGATGCTTGGGATTTTGGACCAAAAGGTGATTGTTTCGTCTCACTTGATAATCAGTGAGATCAAGCCATTTTGTGGGAAACATTATAAACTGGTTTTAGGAAACAAGTATGACATGGGTAAAACACATCTTTGCGGCCCTTCCTTAAATCTTCCTCGTCTGCAGTGCCCACTCTCACTGTAAGCTTCCGTGATAGATTTGAGACAGGGTTTTGTGTTCAGTTTCATGCCCCCCCCCAGTCCCCTCCAGAAAATGTTAGCCTGTGATGTTTAACAACATCTTGGGGTACTCACATTTAGCAGGATATCTTTGGAGACAAAAGTATTCAAAGCAAGGGAAGTCGAAATATTTTCACGATAGCCATGGCTGCTTATTTTCCTCTTTAGAACCAGGTGGTTCTAAGAGCTTTAGGATTACACGTCCTTAAATCTTCTACAAAGCAGTGGGTAATACCATTGCTCGCATCTTATAAGTAAGCAAGCTGAGGGATGTGGGCTTTGGTAACTTGCCTGTAGGCTTACAGGTGGTGGAGCTCCGGTTTGAGCCCAGCAGCTTGGTGACCATGCTCTTGTCTACGCGCTGCAATCTGCTGCTTTTGTAGAATGGCTCCTAGTTCATTGGCCAGGCCCTCTCTTGAGAGGGGGAGTGGTTCAGGGAGTAGGTGGGCAGCAAGCCTTGATACCCCTCCTCAAATTGTGACAATATCAGCAAAACTGACCACGGAAACCCTTGAGTGAAAGTCGAGAATCTCTAGTCTCCAAAACTATCCAATGCTTTACCCATCGCTTCCTTTGACTACCTTCAACAAAGCAAACTGGCTTCTTACCTGAGTGTCTGCGGCCTTAGGGCGAGTGGCTGATTCAGTTGCTCGCTGCTGAGTTCACTTCCAGTGCTAGTGAACACAGGGGTGAGTGACATAGGCAGGTCTGGGGCCTCTCATAGATACCAGGTGACAGGAAATCAGTGGCTTCTGCTACCTTGGCCTTTGCCCCAATCACTTTGGTTTAATGCACACTTACCAGAGCCAAAGGATATACAAAAAAGTTTCAGCCTTACCAGGAGGTTTCACTTCTTGAAAAAGACCCCAGGGGACTGCCTGGCGTACTTTACGCTACCTTAATTAGAAGATTTTGCAGCCCCCACCCTGTAAGCAGGTGTGGATGGTGGGTCCCCAAGGGCAATAAGGGCTCTAGAAATTCTCTAAAGATGGGCTGTTAGGACTTTTACCTTTTTACTTCACTTTAGGAGTGACTATGTGGGAAGAAGCCATCCAAGCAGAGAGATTCAGGAATCATTGAGCCCGGTCGTTGGGGAGTGTTGTAGGTATTCTTCTCCATATATTGTCCGCAATTACCTGCACATAGGGTTCTAGTGGGACCATGTATGTCTTGTATGGGATTTGCTAGAAATGGCCTAATCATAAACTTTGGTGCTGTAGAATATATCCCCAGAAGCTTGAGGCAAGAGTGTCATGTTTTGGGATACAAACTGAAGTAGCTCTTTTACCTACAACCCACCTTTTTCTTCCATCTGTCTCATTCCCTTGTATCCTCTCTCTTTTCAGTCTGGCCTGGAGCTGTGCTACGGCTACATCAAGGGAGGGAATGGAGGAAGCCAGTGGCCAGGAGAGTGTAACATTTGGGAAAGGAATCAAGAAAGTTTTGCCCAAAGATACTGTTTCCCCTGCCTCTACCATATATAGCTTTTATGTTCATATGTTGGATTTTTCATTGCTTTTTAATTTCCTTGTCCATTGCTTTATTTTGATTAGAGACCCAGGGCTGTAATTAGGTAGTCATTTGCCTAATCTAAAAGGCTGAAATAGGGATCCCTGGGTGGCGCAGAGGTTTGGCACCTGCCTTTGGCCCAGGGCGCGATCCTGGAGACCCGGGATCGAATCCCACATCGGGCTCCTGGTGCATGGAGCCTGCTTCTCCCTCTGCCTATGTCTCTGCCTCTCTCTCTCTCTCTCTCTCTCTGTGACTATCATAAATAAATAAAAATTAAAAAAAAAAGGCTGAAATATGTCAGCTCTCCTGCCAAGTTTGAGGTTAATTCCTATCTTCCTTCCATCTCCCTCCCCTCCTTTTGTCCCTCCCTCCCCACCTGTCTCTCTCCCTTACATACAGAACCTGTTTCCTCTCTATTTCTCCTTCTTCCTCTCTCTAAGGCAGTTTGGATCAGGGGGTTAGAACTACTGAGTAGGAGTGGTTCTAGAGTGGCTGATGTTGGTGCAACATCAGAACAAATGCCATCTCCCCACCATTGGGACGGTTTATCCGTGGAACAGGCTACCATTTGAATAGAGAACTTGCTTTCCTCAAGTAAACAGGAGCAAAAGGCATGCAGTCACCTCTCATAAATCTCCTACAGAGAAGAGGGAAACCATAAGCTTCTGGGTGTAGGTCTGAAGATCAGTGGAGTGCTTGAACGGCTGGTGACAGGGATTCTGAGCCGTGAAGCCTGAGGTTGGAGTCTGGGATGGTGGGTAGGCCCTGGGATGAGCCTTCATTTGAGTGGGCATCGAAACAAGGTCAGAACGTGGCAAACGCGTGGCAACAGTGGGGCTCCGACTGGGCGCACATAGCCTGAGTTTTCATATCCTTTTCTCTGCATAGACCCTGTTTTCCCAGGTCTGTCTTAGGGCGTTTGCTACTATGATTTGTGTGGCTGGTGAGATCAGTTAGGCGGCTGTTGTGTGATTCCTCATGAATAAACTTGAATTTGAATTTATATAAACAAACTTTTACTTTGTCTTTGCTTGTTTGGATTGATTGACTTTTCAGTGCTTGAGTGTGTTGAAATCCCCACTAAGGCTTGGATTCCATAGTACTTCCTGTGTTCCATAGTTTGTTTTTTTTTTTCTCTGTAATGTTTGAGGATATGAGTTCAAACATTTACACATTTAAAATCTCCCCTCTGAATTAAACCTCTAGTGGCCCCCTTCCTTCCAAAAGATCTCTATCTTAAAGTCTACACAAAAGCTTATTGACTAAACTTTAGTTCATATTTGCCTTCCTTTCATTTTTCACTCCCTTCACCTCATAACACTTTTTTTTTTTTTTTAATCCCCTGGTCTTTGGAACATTTTGCCTCTCCTATGGAAACTACATTTTACATCACAATTTCTTGTGTCCTTGCCTTACTCAGCCACTGTTGTATTTGTCCTGTGGAAACTTTAAAGTGGGGCTGGTTTTTCTGATTGCTATGAGAGACAGTGATTCTGCTTTGGTTCTTCCTCCCATCCAGATGGATGAGGCACTGCTCAGGAAGGCATTGGCACTCTGAATTATCTGGCGTTGCAGGGTTTTGGCTCCAGAGAATTGGCAAGGGAGATGTGGGGTCCCTCAAAGGTGAAACTAAAGATCTTATTGCAAATAGAACTTGATTATATTTTGAAAAATCTCGGGGTTGTACTTGTAAATTTATGAAGGAAAATGTAAATTCAACTGCATAAGAGCTTTGTAGTTCATGAGGTCCTCCTTCTGTTCTGATGGACTACTTTATGTTTTTAACAGGCAAATAACATGAGTTGGGCACCTACTTATATGTCAAGCTCTGTCCATATAGCACCTGTATTGGTTCTGGGGACTATAATTCTGGGGACTAATGGCCATGAAATGAGGGAAAGTAGCCCAAAGTCACATACATGATAAAATGTGATCTTTAGAAAGCAAGAAAACCTCAAATATAAATTTAAAAGAAAACCTACCATTTACCATGTGATCTTTAAGTTCCAAGCATTGATTAAATTAGTTCACATTTCATTTAAGGCTCATGGTAAACCCATTAGGTAGGTATTATGATTGCATTTTAGTCTGGAATTTAAAGCTTATAGAGGTTAAATAACTTGTTAAAGGCACTAAGCTTTAAATTGCAGAATTGACATTTAGACCTAGGTCTGATTTATAAGCCTTTACTGTTACATAATAAAGATTCTTACCCTTAAATATATCTCACATACACCCACACATCTCAGCCTCACTCAGGCACCAGATAGTTTTCACCATGACTCCACTGGAAATCATTTTTTTAAGTAACTATTTTTCATTAGAATCTCATTTGCCTGCCTCCTGCCCCCACATATGTACCCATAGGCCTTTCTCCTTCCAGCTTACAGCAGAAATGATAACCTAATAGTTTATCTCTTTGCATATGCTACATGTTTTATATGCCCAAAAAAGCATAGGATAATGAGATTTGGAGTTAGGCATCTTGATCCAAATCTGGATTCTAAATTCTACTCCCTTTTGTGGCCTCTGAAAAATAAACCACTTTGAGCTTCAGTTTTCATGTCTGTGACACAGGCTAGATGTACCTCCCCCAGAGGGCTGCTGTGACAGCTGGGACCACAGGAGAAGATCCCTAATGCTGAGCAGGTATTCAATCAGCGGAAGGAAACATCATGTGAGGTGGCCATCTCCCCGTGCAGCCCGGGAAACTCCTGGAGTCCCAGAGGCTCCTTAAGGGGTCTGTGACCTCAGGACAGCGCTCATAATAATACCAAGACTTTAGTTCCCCTTTCCACGAGTTTACAGCAGTCATCTACACAGACTAAAGAACATTAGATAGCACATCAGACTGAATGCAAAAGCAGTTTCCAGCACCCAGTTACCTTCCATTAAGATAGAGAGAAGCTCTGCATTGGAGTCGCCTGGAGATCTTTAAAAACTATGGATGCCGGGCTCTCACCACATTCTTACTTAATTGCTAAGGGGTAGTATCTGGCACAGTGTGAGTATTGGGAGGCTATTAAAGTTCATCTAGTGATTTGAAAGTGCAGTAAAGTTAAATTGGCATTTGCTTTTCAATGGGTGTAAAGTTTTGTTAAGTAAGATGAGTAAATTCTAGAGGTCCACTGTACCACTGAGTACTTAGTTAATAATACAGAATTGTACACTCTAGAATATGTTATAGTTCTCATGTTAAGTGTTCTCATCAGGAAACGGAAACCCCACAAAAGAACACAAAAAAATATTGGAGCTGACGGATATGCTTAAGGACCTCGGTTGTGGTACTGGCAGCAGAGGAGTACATATACGTTAAATGTGTGCATTTGTTTGTATATAAACTGTAACTAAAAACACCTAAAAATAAAAGTAAAGGAATGTTAAGTAACCTAAAAAAGGAGATTTATAAAACTATGTATCAGTGCCACTCTTCACACTAATTTTTATTTTGGAAAATAACAGTTATGTTTAAAAATGTTACTTGTATTAATGTGTGATGAGCTTCAATACTTCTTTCAGAGTTTTAAAGGTGTTCTGAGACCAAGAGTCTAGGACATGTTGGTATGTCTGCGTGGGCATTAAAGCCCTGAGCTCTGGAGCCAGACTGCCTGTTGAGATCATGGCCCCGCCATGGCAGCCTTTGCCACCTGGGGCACTTTATTTACCTTCTCTTGGTTTCAGGCTCCTTGTCCATGAAATGTGTATGATAATAAAATTCACCTCTTAGATATTTTGTGAGGTTAAATGAGTAATACACATAACATACTTAGTGCAGCACATGGGATATTATAGTGATTTCCCCAATATACGCCCTTCTCGTTACTCTTCTGGTTGAGTGGCTAACACTGATTTTAACAGTAAAACCTGCAGGCCAAGCCGTTCTTCCAACCGACTCTCTTTCCACACAACCATGGAGTAGGAGCCGTAGAGTCTCTTGGAGAAATCGGCAGGAAATGTTACGGGCCTGGTCACTCCACACCGTGGGCTTTGGTTCATTTCTCTGTACAGTGGCAACACTATCTTGCCGCCCTTCAGTTCAATGAATGCATGACTAACAGAGGAGGTGGCACCAAGATGACCATGTGATTTGGGGAGAGGAAGAGATGGCTTTGCAAAGAGGCGGGATGTGTTTCATCAGCCAAAATATACCCAGACCCAACACTCTTTCTTAAGTCACTCCCCTTTGGTTCAGACAGTTGCCAGCCTTAAGATTCCACATTCCTTCTGGCTTTTTCTCACAAACATGATTCACCTCTTGATGATATAACACATCTTTATTCCCAAGGTGATATTCAGCAGCATTAGTCACAATCATAACAATAAAAGTGTCTCCTCATAATTGAGAAAGACAGAGAGATGAATAATTCAATAATGCTGAAGGCCATCAACATAATCAAAATTCCCTGTAACAGAAGAAGGGGGGAAAAAAGAATCATGGCATTAGCACAATAATGGTTTTTCTGATGACAATGAGGTAGCAACACCCAGGTAAGAAAGGGTCTCCCACAAGTCTCAAGTGTCTCTGATGCTTAGGAAGTAAAATGCTGGAGGATCATGAGAGTTTACAGTCGCTTCAGCACAGGATAGCACAGCACATGATTTTCTTAGAGAAAGTCATGCAAAACAATCCACTTTCTATACCATATTCCAGAAATGCCCCATTTCATAAATATACTCAATACAAAGCGATAATGTCAAAAGGTGGTCTGTTGAAGGAGAAAGAAAGGTTAAGAAATAGGGAAAAAATAGAAGCAGAAGTAGAAAAAGAAAGAAAAAGAGGGGGAAACCCCTACAGGCCCAGACAAAAGAGGAACATGTAGACAAAGATGCACATGAAGAAGCGTAGGTGAATAGTAGCATCTTCTGTTCCTTTTATCGCTGCCGGGGACCTTCAAAATGCTGTGCAGCCTGGCAACAGAGAGTGCGGTAGGACACACCTTGTTGGGGCCCAGACGCAGGACACACTAGTGTTTTGCCAGGGAGACTCTGTGAAGGTCCATGTGGGTAACTGTCTCTGTCTCTATGTTCTGACTATAGGTTGAAATACTGTTTATTTTAGAGTCACATGGTTTTTAATGGCTACATAATCATATCTCACTGTATAGTTGCCTTAAGTCATTTATTCTTTAGTGACAGGAAATAATTTATTTCCTTTTCCTCCTCTTCTGTTGCATTAAGAATAATATTCTTGTACACACGCCCTTATGTGTAGGTGTCTAACTGCTTTGGAGATAGCTACCTGGATATCTTTCATATAAGTAAATGCCTCCTTGCTTTCCAATGTGATAGTAACATTTCAGATTTCTGCCACCGATACATAGGAACATCCTTTTCACCATTTCCCTACCTGTGACAATTTTTATAGCTTTAATTTTTGCCAAACTAATAAATGTATCTTTGTCCACTATCAATTTGATTCACATTTCTCTGGCTACTAGTGAATTCGGGCATCACTCTGAGTAGATTCAGCCACCACATTTGCATTTTTGTAAATTCCTTCCTCATGATTTTGTCCATTTTTAAAATTGTGTTCTTGGCTTTTTGTCAGTTATATTCATTCTTTGTATGTAAAAGCATTGAAGTTGCTGTTATCTGCTTTAAAAATATTTTCCACTTATTTTACCATACCAGATTTTATATATAAATATATATGTTTTATCCTTTTTTTGATTTCTAGATCAATATATATTATACATTCCCATTGTGTCCCTTCCCAGTCAACCCCCTACCCATCCAGAGGCAGCCACTATTCTGATTTCTAACACCATTTATTAACTTTGCCTGTACATTTTTGTATCTGAATTTGCCAGCATAATGGATTGAGATTCATCCATGCTGTTGCATGTATCAGCAGTTTGTTCTCTTTTTTATTACTAAGTAGTATTCTGTTGTTCGAATTATCCGTTTCTTTAGCCACTCTGTTGTTGATAGACATTTGAATTGTTTCTAGTTTTTAACTGTTATGAATAGGTTTCTGTGAACATTCTTGTCTCTATCGTCGAGACATAAAATAGGCCTGGTTAATCTTGATAAAAATTACCAAAGAGTTTTCTAATGTGATTGAGCCATTTTACATTCCCACCAAAAATGTGTAAGAATTCCATTTGCTTCGCATTCCTGCCAACATTTGCTTTTGCTAGTCCTTTTCATTAGTCGTTCTGGTGAGCATACAAACATTGTGATTTTGAATTTGCATTCCTCTGGTAACTAATAATGTTGAGCACATTTTTACATGCTTACTGGCAGTTGGCGTATCAATCTTTGCAAAATGCTTGTTCAAGTCCTACTCATTTTTTAGGTTTTTTTTATTATTGATATTCAGCAGTGATTAATATATTCTGGATATGGATTTCCAGTCAGATTTATGCATCCTATCCTTCTCTTTTCTTGTTTTTTTAAACTTTTAATTGATTTAATTTTTATGAAAGATTTTATTTATTTATGAGAGACACACAGAGAGAGGCAGAGACACAGGCAGAGGGAGAAGCACGCTCCCTGCAGGGAGCCCGATGTGAGACTCCCAGGACCCCAGGATCACACCCTGAGCCAAAGGCAGAAGCTCAACCACTGAGCCACCCAGATGTACCTTCTTTTTTTTTTTTAATTGAGATATAATTGACATATGGCATTGTGTAAATTTAAGGCATGCAGGATGTGGATTTGAAGCATTTATATATGCAATATGATTACCGTTGTGGCATTAGCTAATATCTTGCTCATGTCACAATTATCATTTCATTTTTTGTAACGGGAACAATTTAAGATCTAATATCTTTGCAACATTGAAGTATATAGTACAGTATTTTTTAACACTAAACACAATGCTGTACATTAGATCTCCAGAACTTACCCATCTTCTAATTAGAAGCTTGTACTCTTTGACAAACATCCGTCCAAATTCTCCACCCTACAGCCCCTGGTAAACACTCTTCCACTCTGTTTTTATGAATGTGGCTTTTTAAGATTCTGCATGTAAGTGATATTGTACAGTATTTGTCTTCCTCCATCTAGTCAGATGGAGATCTCATGTAGCATAGCTTCAAAGTCCATTTATGTTGTTTCGAATGGTAGGATTTCCTTCTTTCTTGTTGCTGCAGCACATATACATCCATTGATGGACGCTTAATTTGTTTCCATGTTTTGATTATTGTAAATAATGCTGCGATGACTATGAAGGTGTTCATATCTTTTTGAGTTAGTGTTTTCTATTGTTTCTGAAAAATACTCAGAAGTCGAATCACTGAATTACATAGTAGTTTTTTTTTTTATTTTTTGAGGACTGTCCATATTGTTTTCCACAGTGGCTGCACTAATTTACATTCTCACCAACAGTGTGCAATTCCATTTCCTCTGCAACCTCACCAACACTTGTTATTTCTTGTCTTTTTTTGGTAAAAGCCCTCTAACAGATGTGATCTCTTATTGTGGTGTGATTTGCATCTTCCTGATGACTTAGGATACTAGCATCTTTTCATGTACCTGTTAGTCATCTGTTATGTCTTCCTTGAAAAAATGTCTATTCGGATCCTCTGCCTATTTTTTAATTGGATTTTTTTTTGCTATCAAGTTGTACAAGTGCTTTATATATTCTACTTATTAGATATATGATTTGTAAATACTTTCTCCTATTCTGTAGACTGAATTTTCACTTTACTAATGATTTCCTTCGTTGTGCAGAAGCTTTTTAGTTTGATACAGTCCGACTTGTTTATTTTGCTTTTGTTGCTTTTGCTTTGGGTGTCAAATTAAAAAAATCATTACCAACACAGATATCAAATAGTTTACTACTTGAGTTTTTTTCTAGGAGTTTTGTGGTTTTAGGTCTTACAGGATCTGAATTGATTTTTGTGTGTAGTATAAGATAGTGATCAAGTTTCATTTCTTTGTGTGTGGCTGTTTAATTTTTCTCATACTATTTATTGAAAAGACTATCCTTTCCCCCATCGTATATTCTTGACTCCTTTGTTGCAAATTAACTGACCATATATGCATGGGTTTATTTCTGGACTCTTAATTCGACTAATCTCTGTGTCTGTTTACTAATACCATACTGTTTTGAAAATTAAAGCTTTGTAGCATTGTTTGAAATCAGGAAATGTGATGCTTTCAGCTTTGTTTTTCTTTCTCAAGATTGCTTTCGCTGTTTGGAATCTTTTGTGGTTCCATAAAATTTTAGGACTATTTTTTATTTCTGAGAAAAATGCCATTGGCATTTTGATGGGGATTGCATTAAATCTGTAGATTGCTTTGGGTAGTATGGACATTTTAACAATATTAATCCTTCCAATCCATGAATAGGAGACATCTTCCCATTTGTGCCTTCAATTTCTTTCATCAATGTTTTACAGTTCTCAGTGTACAGATCTTTCACCTTCCTGATTAAATTTATTCCTAAATAACATTTTTTATGCAATTGTATATATGATTATTTTCTTAATTTCATTCTCATAGCTCTTTATTAGTGTATAGAAGTGCAACTATTTTTTGTATATTGATTTTTGCATCCTGCATTCTAATTGAATTTATTTTCTTAGTTCTAGTATTTTTTTGATGGAGTCTTTAGGTTTTTCTAGGTATAATTAATGTCCTCTGCAAACAGAGACATTTTTACTTCTTCCTTTCTGACTTGGATGCATTTCTCCTCTTCTGTTTTCTTTTCTTTTTTTTAAGATTTTATTTGTTCATGAGAGACACCGACAGAGAGAGACAGAGCCAGAGGCAGAGGAAGAAGCAGGCTCCATGCAGGGAGCCGGGTGCGGGACTTGATCCCAGGACCCCGGGGTCACGCTCGGGGCGGAAGGTGGCGCTAAACCGCTGAGCCCCAGGTGTCTCTCCTCTTCTGTTTTTTTTTTTTTTCTGTTTTCTTTCTTTCTTTCTTTCTTTCTTTCTTTCTTTCTTTCTTTCTTTCTTTCTTCTTTCTTTCTTTCTCTTTCTTTCTTTCTTCTTTCTTTCTTTCTTTCTTTCTTTCTTTCTTTCTTTCTTTCTTCTTTCTTTCTTCTTTCTTTCTTTCTTTCTTTCTTTCTTTCTTTCTTTCTTTCTTTCTTTCTTCTTTCTTTCTTCTTTCTTTTTCTTCGCCCCAGTTGCTCTGGCTAGGACTTCTTGTACTAGGTTGAATAGAAATTATGAGTAGGCATCCTTGTCTTGTTCCTGATTTTAGAATAAAAACTTTTGGCTTCTTACTGTTTAGTATGTTAGCGATGGGCTTGTCATGCATGCCTTTATTATGTTGAGGTATGCTCCTTTATCTCAGTGTGTTGAGAATTTTTTTTTTCATGTTGAATTTTGTCAGATTCTTTTTCTTCATGTATTAAGATGGTCTGATGATTTTAATTGTTCATTGTGTTAATGTGATATATCACATTTATTGATTTGTGTATGTTGAACCATATGTACATCCCTGGAATAAATGCCACTTGATAATAGTACATAAGACTTTTAATAAGCTATTAATTTCATTTTGCTAATAATGTGTTGAAGATTTTTGCATCTATGTTCATCCGGGATATTGGCTTGCAATTTTCTTTTCTTATAGTGTACTTGTCTGGCTTTTATATGAGTAATCTTGGGCTTATAAAATGATTTTGGACCCTCCTTTTCTATTTTTTGTAAGATTTTAGGGATTGGTGCTAATTCTTCTTTAAATTTTTAGTAGAATTCGCCAGTGAAGCCATCTCGTTTTGGATTTTTCTTGTGGGAGGTTTTTGATTACTAATTAAGTATTCTTACTAGTAATCAGTGTATTCAGGACTAATTTGTTAATGCCAATTGTTTTCAGTTTTTCTTAGTCTGGTATCTTTACTTCAACTTTACTTTTATTTATTTTTTATTTTTTTAATAATCAACTTTACTTTTAAAGAATATTTTCATTGCACACGGAATTCCAATTGGCAGTATTTTATTTTGGCATTTTACAATGTCATTCCAATGCTTTCTGGCCTCTGTCAGGCCTCCAAGTGCAAAGTCAGTTAGAAACTTATCTTTGTTCCTTTGAATGTAATGTATTCACCTCCATCTCCACCCCCAGTTTCTTTTGCAGTTTTGCTGTCATCTATATCTATCTATCTATCTATCTATCTATCTATCTATCTATCTATCATCATCTATCTATCTATCATCTCCCCACAGCAAGCTGAGTATCATGTGCTTTAGGTAGTTTTCCTTGTATTTTCCTATTTGTGGTTCCTGTCTTGTGTTTTACAAAATCATCAGCCATTGTCTCTGTGAGCATTGGCCTGTGTTACATTTTCATTTTCTCTCCTGCTGTTCTTCAATTGTATATAGGGCACATTTTTTCTGTTCTGCTCTGTATGTCTCTTATGTTTGTTCTTCCTGATATATATATATATATTTTTTCTTTTTAATTTTTATTTGTTTTTTTCAGATAGAAAAAATGAGAGAGGAGAGAAAGCACAGGAGCAGGAGGGAGAGGGAGAGGGAGAAGTCAGCTGCCCACTGAGCAGAGAGACTGACTCAGGGCTTAATCCCAGGACCCTGGCAAATCCTTAACCGACTGAGTCACCAGGTGCCCCTCTTTCAAATATTTTATATAATTTTCTTCTTTACAGGCATTAGTCTTCATATTTTACACTGATTCTCTTCCTGTGTGCTTCTGATGCGTCTAGTATGCTGTTTGCCCCAGCTGCTGAGTGCTTAGTTTCGGTTGCCATAGTTCAGTTCTCTACATTCCAATGACTTCTATCTAATCAGTGTCAGTGTCCTGTAATATTCTCTAACTTGTTCTCTTCTCTCTTGGACATAACAGCCATATTTATTGTCAAGATATCTGATGATTCCACCATCTGGGTCACCTCTGAGTGGTTTCTATCATTGATTATTTTTTAAAGATTTATTTGCGGTTGTGAATGAGGGGCAGAGGGAGAGGGAGAGAAAGAATCCCGAAGCAGACTCCTGAGCACAGACCCCTGATGTGTGCTCCATCCCAGGACCCTGAGATCCTGACCTGAGCCGAAATCAAGAGTTGGACGCTGAACCAACTATGCCACTCAGGCGCCCCGATTATTGTGGTTTTGTGTCTCAGACCTTCTGTCCTATCTTCTGACATGACTAATTTGTTTTGTTTTGTTTTATTCCTAGTAATAGACATAGTATGCAAAAAATGGTAGGAATTCTAAGTTGTATTCTTTCTCTGGGGAAGATTTAATTTTCTTTCACCTGACATATTAAGGGAAGGTAACTATGATCAAAATAATTCAAGGATGAATTTCAGTTTTTGGGTGAGTGGTCTGTTTCCTTTGTCCTTAGTTCTAGGATGTATCTTTCTTCATAAGTGAAATTTTGGGGTGTTTACCAGACTCCACCCTTCCTCTCAGTGGACAATGTGTGTGTGTCCCCAGCACTGCATGACTTCTGAAATCTCTTCTTGGCCTTTTAGCCTCTTACCTTCCTAACAACTTGGCCTTTGAGCTTTGCATCCTATACATCTTAGGTGTAGGCAAATAACTTGTGGAGGAAAGCAATGGAGAATTTTGGGTCCTTTTCAACGTGTCCAAGTTTTACACATTCCTTGCACTTTAAATTCTGGCTGCCATGGTTTCTTTCGTGTGTATTCAAACAGAATTTTTTTGTCATTTTAATAAGCTTTTAATAAAAGTGGTTTTCACTAGAAAGATGTTCTGATATAAACTACTCTGTTGTAACCAGAAAAAAGCATTTGTATGTTTATACTATTTTCAGTAAACCAGTTGTTGGTTATTTTGATCCATTCTAATGTGTGCATGATTTTTTTTTTTTTACTAATTTCTGCTCTTGTCATTATATATTAATTCTTTTGTTCCTCTTCCTTTGGAACAAGAATTTTTCCTGTTTTCTCTCCTTTAATCTCTGAGATTAATATTTGAACCATTATTTTCAAAGTTTCATATTTTATAGTACCTACATTTCTAAACTATGAATTATCTTAAAAGCACTGTTTTACCTTCTGCCCTCAAGTTTTTGAGATTTCATTTCAGAACATCTTTGGATTTATATTATGATTTCTTCCCTTATCCAATAATTACTTTAATGCATACTTCTTAATATCTTACCACATAGGGACTTTTGAAATTATTTTTATCATTGTTTATTGTTTTATTGCACAAGAACATACACTAGGACTTCAATCTTGGTATTTATCTGGAATTCATATATTTAGCAATATATAGTCATCCTTTGTTGGTTATGTGTTACAAAAATGTGTATTTTTGGTTGTTGGGTAGAGTAGACTAAGTATATCTATACCATTATTAAAACATATCAAAGTCTAGGGACACCTGGGAGGCTCAGTGGTTGAGCATCTGTCTTCAGCTCAGGTCATGATCCCGGGGTCCTGAGATTGAGTCCCGCATAAGGCTCGCTGCATGGAGCCTGCTTCTCCCTCTGCCTATGTCTCTGCCTCTCTCTGTGTGTCTTTCATGAATATATAAATAAAATCTTTAAAAAATATATATCAAAGTTTAAAGTTCTTCAAACCTTCACCTTCTTCTCAGGGAAAACTCAGGCCATTAGCAAACACAAATAGCTAAAACACCATTTGCTCCCTTCTCACTTACTTATATGTTAATGACTGACTGGCATTTTAACTACTTTATTTTAAATCTCAGTATATATTGTTATTACTGCATTACACAAGAAGTATTTACTTGTATTTGTCCACACATTTATCTCATTCTTTGTTCTTCATTCCTTCTTGCATCTCATTGTATTATCATTTTCTTTCTATTTGAAGTTCATTCCTTATCATTCCTTTAATGCTAGTCTGCAGGGGGAAAATTCAATTTTTGTATCTCTAAAAATTCTTCACTTCATTTTTGTAAGGATTTTTCTTTTCATTTTTTTGTTCCAAGTTTTTCTTTAAGTTCTAGTTAGTTAACATGTAGTGTAATACTGGTTTCAGTAGTAGAATTTAGTGATTCATCACTTATATACAACACCCAGTGCTCATCACAAGTGCCCTCCTTCATGCCCATTATCTACTTAGCCCATCCCCTGCCCACTTCCTTCCACCGACCCTCAGTTTGTCCTCTACAGTTAGAAATCTATTTCCTGGTTTGCCTCTCTATTTTCCTCCTTTATTCATCTGTTTTGTTTTTTAAATTCCATATGTGAGTGAAATCATGTGGTATTTGTCTTTCTCTGACCAACTGATTTCACTTAGCATAGTACTCTCTAGTTCCATCCATGCCATTGCAAATGGCAAAATTTCATTCTTTTTTATAGCTCACAACAATGAGCAGTAAATGATAGGTTATTGGTTGGCAGTTATTTTTTTCAGAACACTGAAGATATTGTTCAGTTTTGTGGCTTTTATTGTTGCTTTTGAGAAGTTAGGTGTCAGTCCAGTTGCTTCTACTTTTTCCTTTTGGTAATTTAGTTTTTGTTTTAGTTTTAGATAAGATTACTGGGAATTGATAAAGAAAAAAATCCCCATGATTTGAAAAATAACTGTACTTTGACTCAACAAATTGATAAAGTGCAAAAGGATATATATATATATATACACACAAGACTAAATATCTAAGTTCAAGATTTTAACATAAGATGTCTCAGAGCTTCATGTCAAAATAAGGCCACAGAGAAATCTTTTAATGGTACTTCCATGTGAATTCATGTTTTCCAAAAATTAGACCATTGACTGTCCCTGTAACTTGTCTAGTTTGCAAATCTAACCATTTCCTTTCCAGGCTACTGTTACTGTCCCCTAAAATTGCCTTATGACTATTCCAGATGATGAAACCCTATAAATGCCCTTTTCTGTTTCCCCCTATTGTGTCTGAGACCCTATGTTCCCCCTTGATCACCAAATTTAATAAATTCAGCTTTTAATTGTCACTGATTTTCCTGGTGGTCTTTGACAGTGCTAGATAGTCACAGAGGCCCCAGAGAGGTCTAGCCAGACTCCTCACAATTAAGGTTCTAGTCTGTTGACTCATTTATTGGTGATTCCACTGACTACCTGTGAGCAGCCCAGTCCAGGGTTTGCACATTCATGGTGATGAGGTAAGTCTAGCACTTTTTATTGAGTAGGGTTTAATTTATTTGTCCTAGGAATCAGGTTTCCCAGGACTTTTTCATTATCTCTTTACATCTGCTCTTGTTTTCTTTTCCCTTGATGGAGTGGTGGTGAAGAAAAAGATGGTCTGCCAAAACTTTGCCACTAACTATCCTGTCTATTCATCTGCCTTTTATTTATATTTTTGCCAATCTATAAAAATAAATCCCAGGGAAGGAGTTATGTGTTGTTAGCTTGCCACCAGGAGTAATAAGTAAAATGTTCTTTGAACAGTATCTTGTCTAGGACCAATTATCTTGGATTAATCATTAAAGTCTTATAAGAACCTTCTCCAGTCTTGTCTATATGTAGGAAATTTGCTGTAAGAGAGACTCTTCTTCACATATTCCCTCTGTTGTAGGTTACTGATTTCTTGTCAGAAAAGCTTTGGATTTTCCAAGGCCTTCACTATCCCTATTATCTTCTTACTTCCTGGTAATCATTGACTAAATTCTCAGAAATTAATTCTGTACTGTATCTCAGTGAATGATTTGACTTTCATCCTGATGACTCTGATTATAAAATAAATTTGTCTTTTTCTTTTTCCACTAGCAGATGTGGACTACTTTCCCTTGCCAGCCATCTAATTATTCATTCTTTGTCACCTTAGACAGGTGATTGGTTATTTTGGAAATATCAGAGAAAGAGTACACTTAAGCCTCATTGGATAAGGTCTTACTAAAATCACCACCACTACTTCCACGCTACCACACTTATTACAGATATTAAGCTGTAGTCCTCTAGTAACTTTACAAAAGTAAATGGTCCAAATGATAGGACACCTAATACACAGGTGGCCCAAGCTCCTCAGAATTAAGAACTAGACTGCTCCACTCAAGATGACTGAAATAAAACTACCCTCCCTCAAGATGACCAATGCCATTGATGGTGATTGGATCATCCTCTCAGCTATTTTATCTCCTCTGTGCTAATTTAAGGTTTTAGATTATTTGGTAGACAATCCTACTAACATAATACTACCAAGACAGCTTTCTTGAAAATCAATATTGTCATGTTTCTTCATTCATTCATGCTGACAATAAGAGACAAACTCCTGAAACTGATCAAGAAGAAATAGGAAATCTAAATATACTGATAACAGATAATTCTTACAATTTCCCACAAAGAAAAGCCCAGACCCAGGAGATTTCACCAGTGAAGACTTCCAAATGTTTAAGGAAAGTTTCATATCATTTTAATCAAATTTGCCAAAAAGTATCACAGGAAGCAATGTTTTCTAACTCATTTTATAATGCCAGTAATAACCAGACACAAATAAAGTCAGCACAAGAAAAGATGACTATAGGTCAATATCCGTTATAAATATAGATGCAAAAATCCTTAACAAAATACTAGAAAGTCGAATCCAACAACATTTAAAGAAAATTATATGGCATGACTGAGAAGGATTTATACCAGGAATGTAAAGTTTATTTAAGATAAAAAAGTCAATTAGTGCAATGCATCATAACAATAGAACAAAGGACAAAAACCATATCATCATCTCAGTTGATACAGAAAAAGTATTTCACTAAATTCAACACACATCATGAATATGTTCAACAAACTGGGAAGAGAAAAAACTTCTTCAACCTGGTCAAGTCCATCTAAAAAAACCCTGGGTCAACATCATACTTAATGATGGAAGACAATATGTTTTCCTTCTAAATACAGGAAAAAGATGAGGAAGGATATCTGCTCTTGCAACTTTGATTTTACTTCGATGTGGACTCCCTTTTCCTTAGGTGATGACTCTCCAGCTTTGTTGGCAGATTTTGATGGATCTTGTTGATTATTTTTTCTTTCCACATAGATTTACATTTTTTACATTTCCTTAAACTAGTATTAGTGGTGTTTTGTAAAGAGCAGGATTAAATGCCTGTTTTCAGTATATACCATGTTTAATCAGAAGTCTAGTCTAAATATTAAATCTAAAACCAAAACCATAAAAACACTCACAATTCTAATGTACATCTGAGACTATGAATTACTACCATACTGCTATACCTGTAGTTTTCTTCTTATAGCACTCTTTTACATTATACTAATTGGTGTACATGTTTTATCTTCTCTACTCATCTGTGAATTCCTAAAAGTGGAGGGTTGTAATGTGTTTATTTTTCTATTCCACAATGCCTGGTATAACCCATCAGAAATTATGATTTTTTGTAAATGTTTGTAAATAAAAGAAAATATATGTGCCCACAACATTATTTGGATTTTGCTGATTGGATGCTAATAAACTTTTACGATGAATACACCTATTACTCCTTGCCATAAAAAAAAAAAAGCAGTATACTTACAATGAATAGGGTAGCAATGCTTTGACACTGACTAGTTGTTTGAATATAGCCACAAAAGTAGTGTTGATCTAGAATGAGACCAAATGAAATGAGAATGATTCCAGCTGTTGCTCCCAGGGCACTAAGAAAATTCATTATTCGGCTCATCTTCACCTGAAAGAGATGAAGATCATGACATTGTGTCTACACACAAAGCAACGGTGAGGGAGACTGGATGGAGAGAGGATTTTAGTCACAGCACTGCAATGCCACAAAGCAGTTGTGTGATCCTATGGGTGTGACACTTCATCCCTTTGGGCTTCAGGCTCCCAGACACAGAATGCGGGAATCCAGTGAACTTTTAATAACCCTTCCATCTCCCACAATCTGTACCTAAGTTAACTCCCATTTAGTTGCGGGGAGGGATGCATACTGAACAAAAGAGGTACTTAGGCGTAGCCACATTGATGCTCTGGTAAAAGTCATGACCTACTTACATTTTTGTTTTATGACTCTGTTTAACTAAACACTGTATATTTTTGCAATTTTTATTTTTTCCTAAAACTTCAAACCTACAGGAGAAGTCCTGTGTTGGAAATAATTTATTGGATTGTTGATTAATTGATTAATATTTGATTCATTGAGAAAAGTAAAAATATTCTACTTATGATTTATCTGTAAGTTAAAATTTTGCATTATTAACACTGTATTATTTATTTTGAACTTCTGCTTTTAAGATTTTTTTTTTAAATTTTTTTTTAATTTATTTATGATAGGCAAACAGTGAGAGAGAGAGAGAGAGAGAGGCAGAGACACAGGCAGAGGGAGAAGCAGGCTCCATGCACCGGGAGCCCGATGTGGGATTCGATCCCGGGTCTCCAGGATCGCGCCCTGGGCCAAAGACAGGCGCTAAACCGCTGCGCCACCCAGGGATCCCCTGCTTTTAAGATTTAACTAGGTTGTCTTCACAGTGTGTCTGCGAGTCACACTAGTGCCTTTCAAAGTGTCTGGCATGAGGTGACACCAAAAATACAGAAAAAATGAATGAATGAGTTACTGGAATATTGAGACCCATTTCACCATTTGGTTTAGGAACTTGGCATTTATTCTATGCCTCAGTGTTTTCATATATAAAATAAGAAACTGGATAACCTAGAAAACTCTTCTGGCACTAGTGTTTTATAATTCTATGGACAAGAGACAAATGCCCTTGATTGGTGTCAGTACTTGACAGTTTGTGGAATTATAGTGGGTTAATGATTTTCCAAATTCATTTTCGAGGTGAAAATCAATTATTTCAGAGTTGCAAATTTTTAGTAAAGGACAAAATGTAACTCACCAGAGTTCCTGTGGGTTTTCTTTCCAGTGCAACTAGGAAGGATCCAGAATTAATGAACTATTAAAAAGAATAAATAATCTCAGTGATAGGCTTGCTTAACTGAAATTAAAGAGTTCTCAGAGAATAGGATCCCTTTGTTTCTTTTGCATTCCTACCTTCCTAGCTCACATGATCCAGAGCAGTGAGCACAGATGCCTCATAATATTGTCAGCAAATAATTAGCGGACTAATTGCTGGACTAGAAATTATTTTAGCCTTAACTATTTGAACATGGGATTTTTTTTTTAAAGCTTTACTTGGCTTTAGTTTTCTTATACACCTTCTTTGTATAGCTGTTGTGGACTCAGCTCTGAAATGACACACAGGTGTCAAACCAGTTTCACAACCAATAAGATCAGATTCCGTCATTCATTTTTTAAAATTTATTTCTTCATGATAGACACACAGAGAGAAGTGGAGACACAGGCAGAGGGAGAAGCAGGCTCCATGCAGGGAGCCTGACGTGGGACTCGATCCCAGGACCCCAGGGTCATGACCAGGGCCCAAGGCAGACGCTCAACCGTTAAGCCGTCCAGGGGCCCCAGATTCTGTCATTCTTACAAGAAACACCTTTCACACCATTTGCAATCCAGTATGTTCTCCTAACTAATATGCCTGCAATTCTGAAAACAATCCTAAATATATGTGTATGTATTCATGTGTGTATGTATATATGTAATATAATATGTATTATGTGTATGTATACATATAAAGTATATAATATATATGCACACACACACATATATAGACATACTTGTTTATCATCCATTAATTGTCGAGGGGTTGGCTTTTGTGAATAATGCTGCTCTAGACATGGAGGTGTAGATATATCTTTGACATAGGGTTTTCATTTCCTTTGGATATATTCCCAGAAGTGGAATTGCTGGATCATATGGTAATTCTATTTTTAATTTTTTGAGGAAACTTCATTACATCTTTCATAGTGAGGGTTCATGTATTATTAACCTTTGGATCCTCTTTGCCTTCCTCTATGTATGTGGCTTATAATAAATATCAACTCATTTTGAATGAATGAATGGACAAATGACATCAAAACCCAAGGGCATATTCCCAAAGGAACTTCAGGACTGATGGGACATCAGCAATTCTGATGAATTAATGGGGAAATAATTCCAGCAAAGTTGATTTTTATATTATCTTTTCAAGCGTATCATATAACCGAATGCAGCTCATTTTGTGGTTAAGAATTCCCTAGATTCCCTGTTGGCATGGCTTCAAATTGAACTCATTGACTATACTCACCAACACAGAGCTCCAGAACGGATATCCTGAAATAAATATAAAGGGGAACCTTGGGTATGGATTTTCCAGAGTGAAAAGGAAAATGACTCCAAAAGAAAAGTTCATCACTCCAAATAGGATCTGCATAGCCTGTAAATAGAGAGAAAAGTCATGGTAAGGAAAAAGCGGAATAGTAGGTTACCTTTCAAAAAATGTACACAATCTTCTTTTAGTTAAAAGGATTTGACAATTACCTTGTTTTATAAATAAGGGGAGGATAGTGGAAACCCCTTCGTGATTCTCCCAGGTGCTTTCTTGATTCTTTTATCTTATATTTGGTAACAGGTAAAACGATCTAGATCAATGCTCTGGCAAATGTAACCCAGGGATCGGTAACATTAGGATCACCTGAGAATGAGAGATGCAGACTCTCAGGCCCTATATCCTATATACCATACTTACTGAATAGAATCTCCAGGTTAGGCTGAGAGGTCCATGTCAAGCTCTCCAAGCAGGACAGAAGTGCAAATCAAAACCTCAAAGAGATAGGACCTCACATTAAAATGGCTATCATCGAAAAGACAAGATAGCAGGTGCTGGTGAGGATGGGGTGCACCGTTGGTGGGGATGTATCACTATAGAAAACAGTAGGTATTCTGTTTTGTCTTTTAATCCCATTAAATCTTTCAAGTCTAATTTGCTCTTTTGCCATTCCCAAACTATGCTACCATGATGCTTTCTCTATCTATCTTTCTCTATCTCTATTCTTCTTTCCTTGTGTCCTTTTCATTATTAAAATTCCATCACTGATTCAGGGTTCAGATTAAGTACTGAATTTGCCATGGCATTGTCTCATTGCTTATAATTTTTATTTTTTTTAAAGATTTTATTTATTTATTCATGAAAATGAGAGAGAGAGAGAGAGAGAGAGAGAGAGAGAGAGAGAGGCAGAGACACAGGCAGAGGGAGAAGCAGGCTCCATGCAGGGAGCCCGACTGGGACGGGATCCCAGGTCTCCAAGATCACGCCCTGGAGGGAAGGCAGCGCTAAACCTCTGAGCCACCCGGGCTGCCCTGTCTCATTGCTTTCAGATAGAAGTAACTGTTTCCCCTCTGGGTTCTCCTGCCCCTCACCCTCAACCATTTGTGGCTCTTGTTAGATGCTATATTTAAATGTGATGTTTAATATTGTTATTTTATTATTTCTAAATATTACTTTATTATTTCTAAATTATGTATTTATTCTCCTCAATGAGATAAACTAGGTCATTTTTATTTCTGTAACCCCCATAGTATCTAACATATTTTTTGCACAGTTTAATCCATATTTGTTAAAGCAATTTGAACTCTAGCAGAAGTTTCAGTACCATTATATTTGAATAGATACTAAAGCAGTTTAGACTGGTGGTCCTTTTCTGTATGCCAGTGGGCCATCTTTCTTCACCCTCCACCCCGGGAAAAAGTACATTTCTTTCTATTTTCTATTCTTGAAGCCTTGGGATTGAAAGATAAAATATTTTGTAAGATATAGGCACTATCATAACTTTAAACATACTGAATCACATTTTCTGAAAAAGATAATTAATATTCATGAAATAGGTAGATGGGGAGGTGAGCATTTACAGTATTAAGGGGATTTTCTGCAAAAGCCCCACATATAAACATATCATATCATATTGTGAAAATGAATTCTGAGTTTTGATTGAGAAAATGTAGAACTGTAGACTCAATAACCCAGGATATAAAATCTGATCTATTGACTTTTACTTGATTTTCTCTGAACTTGACTAGGAAAAAACTCCTAGATGGTCAGCTTGGAGATTTTTACTTTAACTGCAACCTTCAAGAACCCAGGGATTTTGGCTTATTCATTTTGTATTTTCCTCTCCATAGACCCTTGTACACAATTGGTTTAGAAATATGACACATACTTCCTGAATTGAATGGAAATAAAAGTTGGAATTACCTTGAAACATTGTGCCACTAGATATTTCTTTCCTTTTTCTTCCCCCCTCCATCTCCCATCCTAGTTTAGCTTCTATTGCAAAGTTTTGGAATCTATAATACCCTGCTGAGGTGGCTGATTAAGCCCATGGTTCATAGACTGGGTGGCTTATAAACAACAGAAACTTATTTCTCGTGATTCTGGAGGTTGAAAGTTTGAGATCAGGGTGTCAGCATGATTAGGTTCTGGAGTAGACCCCTTCTGGGTTGCAGACTGATGACTTCCCTTTTGTAACTTCACATGGTGGAAAGAAAGCTAGCTACCTCTCTGACCTCTTTTTATAAGGGCACTAATCTCATTCATGAGGGCTTTACCATCATGAATGAATTACCCCCAAAAGCCCCATCTCGAGACACCATTACATTGGAATTATGGTTTCAACTATGAATTGTCGGGAACACAAACAGTCCATAACACATCCGCAGTAGAGTATACATTGGGGAAAATCTGACTTACCCCTAAGATTTTCATTTTTGTAGCAAGTAATTTTGGAAAAGCACTCTTAGACTCAAAGGTTGGAGCTGGAAGGTCTGTTGGCTGCACGTCAGGAATAGTGATCTCTGGAGGAAATACCAGAAATACAGGATTATGTGCAGTGTTTGGATTCATGATGGTGCAGTTGATATTTTGAAATTAAAAAATGTTCTTGATGGTACTTCAGTCTAGACCATGTTCTTCTCCTGTACCAAGGGTGTCTGGAGCTCTGGCATTGTTGTGCTTTGTCTTGGAATTATAGAACCATAGAGTCACAAAGTCATGGAATCTCAGGACTGGTCAAGATCTCAAGGTTAGTGAGTAAAATACCCAGGACTGGAGGTCGGAGGACCTGCCCAGTAGTCCTAGTTTAGTCAGGAACTCACTGTGACCTTGGACAAGTCACACCCTTCTCTTGGTTTAGATTCCATAGATGTACATTGATCAGGCTGAGCTAGATGATCTGTGAAAACATTTTAGTTCCCAAATAAATGAGTATTGTGAACACTTATTCTAGTTCTCTGTCTTCAGGAGGTAGGGGATAAAACCTCTCAGGCCCTCAGAATTAACTAGTAACCCACTTCTTGAAGTAGACATAGTATCTATTTAGCCTGTTACTTTGTTTTTGCCACCTGATTTTATTAGCTTTAGCTGTGGACAAACCACCTCAAAGCATAGTGGCTTCAAACAACCAGCATTTGATTTCCTTCAGAATTCTGTGGGCCATGAGGATGGTTCCTCTCTCTCTCTTGTTCCCTAAGCATGAGGACTAGAACAATGTTTCAACAGCCATAAGACAAATGGTAGAAAGATTACTTGAAGTTTTTATTATGCTTTAATTCATGCAAGCTAATTCTAGAGATACAGTTCTGAGATACTCAATCCTTGGATCACCGAAGCTTAGAATTAATTCCAAACCCTTTTATTTACTAGATATGAGGTCTTGACTAAATGATATATTAACTTACATATTCATATTAACTTACCTGTTTATTAAAATATTACATCTTTTATCTAAAAATTAGAATAATAATTGTTACCTTATAGGACTATTATGAGTGAATTATAACCTATTTGGCATGAAATGAATGCTAAATAAATTGTAATTACAAAAATAATAGCAATTAACATTTTCCCTTATTATTACTATTTTAGTCATGGTAATTAAATGCTTCATTTTATGTTTACATTATTTTCAGAGTTTATTTTGGTTGGTTCTTTATCAGATAAATATTCAGTGTATTTTTACAGGCTTAGGTATAGAAACTTTGGAAATGTCATACTGAATTGGTCCAGAAGTTATTTTATCTCATTTCTGTATTTCAGAGTGGCTATGAACCTCCATAGCCCTCCTGCTAATAAAGTATCTAGGCTCAGGGATGCCTGGGTGGCTCAGTGGTTTAGTGCCTGCCTTTGGCCCAGGGCGTGATCCTGGAGTTCTTGGATCAAGTCCTGCATCGGGCTTCCTGCATGGAGCCTGCTTCTCCTTCTGCCTGTGTGTGTCTCTCTCTCATCTCTCATGAATAAATAAATAAAATATTAAGAAAATACATGGGTAAGATAAATTTGTGCACTTACATTTCTTTCTTCCCATATCTTGAGCTTTCTTTCTATTTTCCAATCTGCCAAAATCTACTCTTTTCTTGGGAATTATTCTAACTCTAAAGTGGTTTATGGAATAATGTACAATATTACTGTATTACTCAGTGTTCCCAAATCAAGCTTTACTTCAGCCTGATATTGCTGGCTATTCCAGGGAAGTTACAATGATCCAAGTGATTGATGTTCTTGGATTCATGGTTAATGGGATCAGAACTCTCACTGTCACAACTTCCCTAATTCTCTTGCTAGAAAGTTCCAAGAAAGGCCCTCTGTGCTTTCTCTAGCTCTTCTTTTCCTACAGCTGAAGCTCAATTTTGTTTTTAAATTTTTTATCTTTCTATCTGTTGTAAAATATCCCCCCTTTTAAATATCCATAGTCATATTCTAGACAGTAGAAGCCAACCAGTTTGATCAGATGTCACCTGTTTATGGGTTTGCAGATCCTCTAAATTTCTCTTGCTTTTTAAGTTATAAATATTTTATCCCATGAATGGTGATAAAACCTAGTGTACTTCCCAGATATATTTCAGAAGGGGTTATGGGTAATTTGATATGAAGGAAGGGGATTATTTTAACTATGGACTAAAGGGGAAATAAAATCATTGCCCAGAACATCACACAGGTAAAAACACAATATATCAGAACCTAAAAATAAAGCCTTTAATTAGAAAGATATGAAGGATATTGAAATGCAGGGTTTCTTAAATCAATGACGCAGTAAGTTTATCTAACAGAGAGGCTCACAGATGGCAAACACTGAATGTTCTAACCTTCCAAAAAACTTTTCTCATATTTCCCTCTATTATGTGAATAGACAAACAAAAATTATTATGTCAGGAAATATGAAATATAGAAACAGAAATAAAGAGGAAAAATAAGGAACTATGTAAACCCAAAAGAAAATCTTAGTAGAAGTGTTGGGATGTTAAGAAGGGAAAATGTTTTGATATCAAAACATTGTGTTACAGTTATATAAGATGTAGCCATTGGAGGAAGTTAAGTGAAGGATACATCAGACACTTATTTTGCAGCTTCAGAGAATTTTGAGGGACTCTAAAAAATACCTCAAAATGTAAAGTTAAACAAAAAACTTTATAGGGCTTGAAAAGTAAAACAAAAACACTGAAGTATGCAGCAGAATACAGTATATGTGTCCATTAATTTTTTTATGTTAGAAAATTATCCAGAAAACAGTTATGAACATAAAAATCAGCAAATGTGCTTTCATATCTTAGCTATTATGAATAATTCTTCAACAAGCATAAGGCTGCATCTGTCTTTTCGAATTAGTGTATTTTTTTCTTTGGGTAAATAACCAGTACTTGAGTTATTGGATCATATGGTAGTTCTATTTTTATTTTTTTGAGGGACCTCCACAGTATTTTCCACAGTGGCTGTACCAATTTACATTCACACCAACAGTGCACAAGGGTTCTTTTTTCTCCACATTCTTGCCAACATTTGTTATTTCTTGTCTTTTTTGTTTTAGCTATTATGACAGGTGTAAGGTAATATCACATTGTGCTTTTGATTTTCATTTTCCTGGTAATTAGTGATGTTGAGCATCTTCTCACGTGTATATTGGCCATCTGTACATCTTCTTAGGGAAAATATATATTCAGGTGCTTGGCCCATTTTTAAATCAGATTGTTTGGGGCTTTTTTGGTGTTGACGTGATAAATTCTTTATATGTTTCAGATATTAACACCTTATCAGATGCATCAATTACAAATATCTTCTCCCATTCAACCTGTTGCCCCTTTGTTTTGCTGAAGGTTTCTTCTGCTATGCAAAATCTTTTTATTTTGAGTGAGTCCCAATAGTTTATTTTTGCTTTTTTTTTCCCTTGCCTTAGGAGACATACCAAGAAAAATGTTTCTTTTACATATTTTTAAAAGATTTTATTAATTTATTCAGAAGAAACACCAAGAGAGAGGCAGAGACACAGGCAGAGGGAAAAGCAGGTTCCATGCAGGGAGCCCGATGTGGGACTCGATCCCTGGATCTAAGATCACGCCCCAAGCCAAAGGCAGATGCTTAATCACTGAGTCGCCCTGTCGTCCCTAGAAAAAGGTTTCTTTGGCTGATGTCAGAGAAATTACTGCCTATGTTCTAGGATTTTTATGGTTTCAGCTCTCATAGACTTAAGTGTTTAATCCATTTTTAGTTTATTTTTGTGTATGGTATTAGAGAAAGTGGTCTAGTTTCATTCTTTTTTTTTACATGTAGCTGTCCAGTCTTCCCAACATCATTTATTGAAGAAACTGTCTTTTACTCATTTGTATATTATTACCTCCTTTGTCAATGGTCAACCAAATTGACATTCTGGGCTGTATTCTGTTCAATTGATCTATATGTCTGCTTTTGTGCCAGGACCATACTGTCTTGATTACTATAGCTTTGTAGTGTATCTTGAAGTCTGGGATTTTTATACCTCCAGTTTTGTTCTTCTTTGTCAAGAACTTTAACTTTTTTTTTTCCTTTTGGTTATTCAGGGTCTATGTGTTTCCATACAAATTTTAGGGCTATTTGTTCTATTTCTATGAAAAATGCTGTTAGTATTTTGATGGTTATTACATTGAACTGAGACATGGAAGCAACCTAACGACCCGTAGATAGGAGGGTAGATAAAGAAGATATGATATGTATGTGTACACACAAAATGGAATATTATGAAGCCATAAACAATGAGATGCAATCTTGCCATTTGCAACAACATGGATAGACCTAGACGATATTATACTAAGTGAAATAAGAGTGAGAAAGACAAATACCAGATTTCTTTTTTTAAGATTTTATTTATTTATTCATGAGAGACACAGACACAGAGAGAGAGGGAGGGAGAGAGAGAGAGAGAGAGAGAGAGAGAGAGGCAGAGATACAGGCAGAGGGAGAAGCAGGCTCCATGCAGGGAACCCAACATGGGACTCGATCCCAGGTCTCCAGGATCATGGCCTGTACTAAAGGTGGCACTAAACCGCTGAGCCACCCGGGCTGCCCAATACCAAATGATTTCACTCAAATGTAGAATCTAAAAAACAAAATGAATAAACACACAAAGCTGAATCAGACCTATAAATACAGAGAATAAACTGGTGGTTGCAAGAAGGAAGGGGTGGGGGGCTGGGAAATGAGTGAAAGAGAGTGAGAGATATAGACTTCCAGTATGGAATGAATAAGTCTTGGAAGTATAAGCCATTGCATAGGGAATATAGTCAATGATATTTTAAAATAATCTTGTATGGTAACTGATGGTAGCTACGCTTGTGGTGAGCAAAGCATAATGTATAGAGAAGCTGAATCACTATGTTGTATGCATGAAACTAACATTACAATGTGTATCAACTCTACTCAAAATAATTTTAAAAATCAATAAATGTATTATATCCATATATGGTGAAAGAGGGGGGAAATCTATGGAAGTATTTTGTTTTGCTTTGTTTTTTTTTTAATATTTTATTTTTTTGAAAGAGGATGAGAGAAAGAGAGAGAGCAAGTGTGGGAGGTGGGGGGTAGAGACAGAAGGAGAAGCAGACTCCTTGCTAAGCAGGCAACCTGATGTGGGGCTGAATCTCAAGATCCCAGAATCATGACTTGAGCTGAAGACAGATGCTTAACCTACTGGGCCACTCAGGTGCCTGCTTGTTTTTTTTTTTTTTTTTTTTTTTTTTTTTTTTCATAATGAGGGAAGATAGCAAGAGAGAGAAATAAAGGAGATATAAAAGGGAGGCTATGGGAAAAATCCCAAAGATGAATGATGGAGATTGGGGATGACAGCTATGTACCAGCAATGAAGGGTGAGTAGGCTGGGTTTCACCAGCAGAAACTCCTTCAAAATGATAACATTGATATTATTTATAATATGAATCAGTGTATTAAGAGATTTAGAAAACTGGAGAGGTTTGGGGTTTAAAAGGAAAAAAAGAGAAAGAGAAAAAGCATACAGGAAAGAAGAAAAGGAACACCATTCGGGGGGGGCGGATGGGAAACATTATGCAGGAGAAAGAATAAGTGACTCTGTTCTGATGGCATATGTGGTCATAAAGAGATAACACATGCCTCTCTGTCTGAATTGTGGGCTTTATAGGGATGAGGGGGGGATGGAGAACATTTATGTATGTCATCATGGTTGGGAGTTGGAGAGAGGAAAGAAAGTTAAATTTTGATCTTCACAATGAGAAGATCAGTGCTTCTCAACTTTCTTCACATAAAGGCATTCATAAAAAGATGATGTTTGTCTGGTGCATGGCTGAATTAGAGATATTTAGAGTTCCAAATGGATATTCTTGTTACTCAAGATAATTTTGTATGACTAGTTTATTTTTTAAATCATCTGAATATGTAACTGATTATTGGTATCCCAGAAAAAGATTACATTGGTTGCATGTGTGACAAAGCAAGCTAATATATCAAAAGGAAAAATAATACATCAAAATAATTTATTACCTTTTCTTCTTTATTGCACATCAGAGATGTGATCAGAGGAATTACGGCACCCAAGAAAATTTCATGCCCTAATTCCCAGGACTGTGAATATGATAACACACTCATGAAGAGTTTACTTTAAACTTTACTAATATTACTTCTAAGTAGGGAGATCATCCTGGATTATTTGAGTGGGCCCAGGGTAATCATGGGATCCCTTAGAACTAGAAGCAGAAGTTTGAGAAGGATTTGGCAAATTATCATTGGGTTGGGAGATGCAGCGGGAGGCCACATGAGAAGAAATGGAGGTGACTTCTAGGAGCAGAGAGCAGCCTACAGCAAGGAAACAGGGTTCTCTAACCTCAACTATAAGGAACTTGGTTCTTCCAAAAATAAATTATCTTGGAAGAGGATCCCAAGCCTCAGAAGCATCAACCTCACCAGTACTCTGATTTTAACTGAGAGGGAATAAATCTGTGCTGTTTTAAGCAGCTACATTTGTGGTAATTCATTACACAGCAACAGCTAATACAAAGGGATAAAGGTAAGATTCTTACCATTTAAACAAGATTTTTTGCTTTAATGGTTCTATTACTCAGAGTAGGTTAACTTCTATACAAAAATTCCGTGCTTTCCTTGGCCTAGTACCGTAAAAATTTTCTTTCTTAGGTCACAATCCAACTGAATGTTCAGCAATGGATTTAATCTATTGTATTTACTAAGGCTCAGTTCTCCACACATCTCAGCATCTTCTGGGCTCTAGATTCTCTGCATCTGGCCAGTACAGAAGGAACAGAGATTATTAGAAAGATACAGGAGTTTAAGGGGCCAAGCCTAAAAATGGTGAGCATCACCTCACCAATATCCCATTGGTAGTCACTTTCTAGCCCCTCTGATCCTTCTCACCTACTGTAATCCTTAAGTTGGAGATTTAATATATCAAATGAAGGTGTGCTTGTGAGCAGTCAGCTCATTTCCCCCCACAGTATATATAAGGTAGCATCTGAAAATCAACTTTTCCCAGTTTTACTCCTAAGTTAGCAGTAAGTTTAAAAGAAAATAGGTTGCCTTTAAATAAATCATAAATGCTCTGGCTCCCTCTAGTCTCTATTTTTTAAAAAAATTATTTATTCATGAAATACACAGAGGGAGAGAGAGGGGCAGGGACACAGGCAGAGGGAGAAGTAGGCTCCATGCAGGAAGCCCGACATGGGACTCGATCCCTGGTCTCCAGGATCACGCCCTGGGATGAAGGTGGCACTAAACCCCTGAGCCACCCAGGCCGCCCTCCCTCTAGTCTCCTTCACCTTGTTTTATAAGCAGCTACCTCATTTACATTCATTTATTGGCTCCTAAATACATTTGATTCATCAGCTCTAGACCCAAACTCATTGTTGGGACAGTGCAAGGTATCTCAAAAAGGGGAGGTAAGGGGGGAGAATTGCCTTTGGAAAAGCAGAGAAAAGGGGAATTCCTGCAGGTTGTAAAGGTGACTGTGGGCTCAGGGGACATTAGGGGCTTCTGACTTGCTCCATGGCATTCTCAGTAGGATGGAAAAAACTCAGAGAGGATGATTTTTAACTTTTTTACATTTTCACATTGTGAGTCCAGCACCTAGGAACTGTATTTTTTCCAATTTTGGAAGAAAATCCTGTATTCCAAGTGTGGTACAGGAGCGTCAAATTCACAGGACACTTAGAGTCTAATAGAACTGAGTTTCTCAGCGCTCTCTGGTGTGGACTGGCCAATGATGACAGGAATCACCTCTCCAATGGCTTACACTGTTTTAAGACTACAAGACCCTCTGGATGGGTGCATCAGTGTGTTCATGTGTGAGTCTGTTGGATGGGTATGGAGAAAAATGGGCAGAACTGACTGCATGGGTTGGATTCTCAAAGAATATGATTAAGAGTTGCAAATATCTATTTCCTGAACACCTGCATTTGTGGGCTGAAAGTTAAACACCTCATATAAGCACCATATAATATATGCTAATCTAGCTGAAGCAAATAGGGGAATTAGTATTATTCAGAGTGATTTGAATACAAAGTAGTAACAGTTTAGGAGCTGAAGGCCAACTCAGGTAAGGACCCTACCAAGGTTGAACCAGCTTGGGAAGCTCAGGCAGCTGACCTTACTACGGAGGCAAAGGCAACAAGGATTGCTCATCTCTCTGTCTCCATGTCTCGTTATTCTACCACAGATAAGTTCCCTCACCTGTAGATGGAGAGATTATGCTTTTAAAAATGATTGAGTGCTTATTCAAAGTGAGCCTTTGTATGGAATTCTGCTGAAGACATAGCTATGACACTGTCTGGGGTTATTCACAAGGATATGAGATAATTATGTGATGTGTGTATGTGATTTCAAAAAAGGAAGAAGTTGGAGAAAATCCTGGAAATACTTATTTTAGACTTTTTTTTAAATTTTATTTATTTATGATAGTCACAGAGAGAGAGAGAGAGAGAGAGAGAGAGAGAGAGGCAGAGACACAGGCAGAGGGAGAAGCAGGCTCCATGCACCGGGAGCCCGATGTGGGATTCGATCCCGGGTCTCCAGGATCGTGCCCTGGGCCAAAGGCAGGCGCCAAACCGCTGCGCCACCCAGGGATCCCTATTTTAGACTTTTTGAAATGGGAAGAAAATTGCAGAAGCCAATAAGAGTGAAGATTGCAGAGAGAAGGGCTGGTTTACAACTCCAAATGTATCTAAGAAACTGAGGAGAAAGAGGATTGAAAAAAGTTACTAGCCTTGGAGGATGCAGGGTAACTCATGGCTTTTGACCACAGATCTTACCACTAAAGGTCAATTTCCTTTGACCACTGAGGTCATAGAGTTGATAAATTAGTGAGTGCAGACATATGGAAGTAGAACTTCACTCAATATATCACAGTTTGTCATACTTTGTTATGACATTTTCATCTCTGCCATTCCCTGCCTCCTACCTTCCTGTCCCTAAGTATGTTTCATTCTCTTCCTATATACATTCTGGGCTCATTGCCACATTATATCTCCTTAATAACTGGACAAACAGATTATACATATGCTCAACACAGATTTGTGGAGAGAGGAGTAAATTGGATGATTGGAAACAGCAAAGCAGGGGAAGGTGGGATTGATTTTTACTTCTCACTGACTCTTGGTTCTTGAGCCCTTAAAGAACCTACATAGATTTCTTCCTGTTTGACTTACTAAGCCCCTGTAATACACAGAGGAGGACGGAAGGAGGATTAGCACCATAGAAAAGTAGGTCCATTAAATATTAAGCTGTACAACAGAAATAGGCTCATCAATAGAGAACTGGGCATTGGCAGGGGTTGGCAAAGTAGGTGAAGGGGATTAAGAGGTACAGACTTTTACTTTTACAATAAAGTCGTGGAGATGAAAAGTGCATCATAGGGAGTGTAGTCAATTATACTGCCAATAACTTTGTATGGTGACCGATGGTAATCACACTTACCGTGGTGAGCATTTCATAATGTATATAATTGCAGATCACTGTTGTATACCTACAACTAATAGTGTTGTATGTCAACTATACTTCAACAAAAAAATTAAGCTGTAAAATGAATTGGTGATCACAAATTGAAACACTAACACTGATAACAAAGTTTAAATATGAACTACTTCTTCAAACTCAGAAAGTTCTGATACAGCATTAATATTAGCTACCATTTTATTTTAATTAAGGACAAATCCTTTGAGTGTTATGCATGGCCTTTGTTTTCTGCTGAGTGAAAAAGGTAGCAGCTATGCTTGAGAACATAGGTTGGAGGAGATTATATTGTTTTTCCTTATTTTGTTTTCATAATTGGGAGCAGTATGGCATTTGGGTAGATTATGCATGTTAGTCAGAGTCTTCAGAATGCTGTTGGTCTTTCGGGTAACATGAGGTGGTAGTTAAAGTTATATCTTCTTGGTATGTAGTTGAGCAAATTGAAATGTTTTTCTGAACATCTTGTTCTGAGTTTATATCGGACGTAGAGGTGAAATGTGTGTCTTGCACTGAGCTTTGGCAGGAGGAACAATTACAATCTGGCTTTTTGTCTTCCAACTGCAGGTTGTATAGGTTTTGGCTCTCACTTTTCATGTCTTCTGATTTGTTGTCTGTTTGCATGGTGTTTGTTTGCATATCTTTTTTTTGGGTATCTGTGTATTTAAGGTCTTGTTGGTGCTTATCCTGATACTGACTGTCTTGAAATGGAATGCTCTGTAATTGTTGAGGTCGAGTTATGGTATGCACAGCTTGGACATCTTGGTGTAGAGCCTTCTGCTTTAGGGATTCTTTTTCTAATAGATCTTGGGTTTGCTGGATTTGAGATTCCCACTTTAGGGGATGCGGCATTTCTAATTGCATGTCCTGCACTTTCCAGTCTTTGCTTCTCCAGCCTTGAGCTTTCCAATCTTGGGATTGTTGGCCTGAAAATTGCCAGCCTTGGTGTTCCTGGATTTGGAGTTGCCCATCTTGATGTGGCTGCTTTAGAGATTTCTCCTCTTGGACCTGCAGGTCTTCAGTTTGCTGGTATTTGCTTTGTTTCTTGATGGCTTGCCCCTTATAAACCTGTAGAGCTTTATCTTGTCTTTCTTTGTGTTGTCTCATTGGAGATTGCTTCTCTCTGTCCTGTTGATCTTCACCTTGCCTTTGTAATTGTTCCCATTGGACCACCTGGACCTCAGCTTGCTGATCTAGGTGTTGCTGTCTGTCTTGCTTAACTTGGATTTGCTTATCTATAGAGTGCCTCTTTGGAGATAGCCAGTCCTTGATGTGCTGGTCTAGGGATTTCCTTTTAAGGGATTGTTGGCCTTGAATTTGCTGGTCTAGGGCTTTCTGTTTTGGAGATTGCAAGCTTTTGTTTTGTTGCTCTAAATTAGGTGACTTTAGAGATTGCAAATTTTCATTTTGCCAGTCTAGGGATTGCCACTTTGAGGATTTCCTGCTATGGAAGTCCTCCTTAGATTTCCATTCTTGGGTCAGTAACTTGACTTCTGATTGCATATCTTGATATGCTGCTTGCATATATTGTTGGTTTTGTTGTTGAAACTCTAAGGACTGCTGATTTAGGCGTTGTATATTAGAGGACTGTGCAGCATGGAATGTTGGGGCTTCAAATAGCATGACTTGTGTAGGCAGAGTTTGTATCTGGGAAAGCAGATTTTGGTTAGGCATGTCTTGGGGTGGTAGATGTGGGGATAGCATGTCTTGAGATGGTATGTTCTGGGATGATATGTCTTGATAAGGAGAATTTTGATGTGCAATTCCTAGGGATTGTAGGTCTTCGGATGATATGTCTTGGTATGGCATGTCTTCTGATGTTAGGCCATGAGGCTGCATGAAATGGGGTTTTGGGGCTTCAGATACTAGGACTTGGGCTGGCAAAGCTTGGGATGGAAAGTCTTTAGGTGATAACGGTTGGGGCTTTTTTACAGAATAGGATGGAGAAACTTGGGATGGCAAAGCTTGGGACTGCTGCAGTTGGGTTTGCTTTTTTGGGAGTTGTGTGATAGCAGATTTTAGATCTTCATCTTCTATTTGTTTAGTAGGCAGGATATTTTCCGCGGGCTTTTTCTTTGATGCAGGAGGAAAAAGTTTCAGTTTAGTTTCTTCCTCATAAAGTTGTGAAAGTGGAGGGATACTTTTCCGTTGTTCATCTAGCACAGACTCAGAAGATGTATAATAAGTATTGCTACCCCTCCTCCTTGAATATCGAAAGGTTAAAGGATTTTTTGAGATTCTTAACTTGAAGAAAGTATAGCCTCCAATGAAAACAGGCTGTGTGTTTGATACTGAATCATTAGTAGAAGACTGTTCGTGAAACTCAAATTGTATTGCAGCATTTTCTTCAGGGGCAGATAGTGAACTATCTTGAATAACATCCGAAGGCAAGAAAAATACAATCTATAAAACCAAGGGTAGGGGAAACATTAATGTAACAATCAACTTTTGATATTCTTTTCTTCTTGTATTCCCAAGTGATTTTTCATCTCTGCCTTAAGATAGTAGATAGAACATAATACCTACACAAGGAGTCAGAAAACAAATATAACTACTAGCACTGGCTTTGCCATCAACTCATTGGTTTTATTTTGGACAAGTCATCACCTACTATTATCTCAAATATTGAAAAGGGGAATTTGATTAAGATTGTCTGAAGTATTCTTCCCATACTTAATATTATAAAGCTTCTCAGAAATTTAAAATTATCCACTCAGTATTCATATATTCAAGGTTTTTTAAAGATTTATTTATTTATTTCACTGAGAGAGCGAGTACAGAAGAGAGGGGGAGGGGAGAGGAACAGAAGGAGAGAGAGAGAGAGGCTCAGTCAGACTCCATTCTGAGTGTGGAGCCTCAGTGCTCAATCTCACAACCCTGAGATCACACCTGAGCTGAAAGCAAGAGTGCATTATTTAACTGACTATGTCACCCAGGTGCCCCCATATATTCAGTTTTATGATTTACTGTTGACCTACTAGATGAACTAGATACTGGAGATAAAAAAAAAATATTAGACGTGGGTTTTGCTTATAAGGTGCTCACAATGATAGGTAACCACGATATAAAGAGATGGCAATACAATTTAGCAAATGCTCTTATAGAATAGGTATTAAGCTCTTTGTGGGAATGTAGAGGATTATCAGATTTTGAAGACCATGAAATGTTTCATTGAGGAGTAATAGCTGATGGTTGAGTAGGAATTCCTTATCCAAAAAGGTCAGATGAAGTAAGATAGGAGTTGAAATCCAGGTAGAAATAAACAATGGGCACCAAAACACAAGGTTATAATGCAGTATTATGTGACGAGAGGGTAAGCAGTTAGACATTGCTAGATGGTGTGCTAGGCGCTATAAATTGAATGCTTGTGTCCCTCCAGATTTCTATGTTGAAACCTAATCTCCAATGTGATGGTTTTTAGAGGTAGGCTCTTTGGGAAGGAGATTAGATTATGGGGCTGGGTCTCCTGTAAATAGAATTCGTGCTTTTATAAAGGGACTTCAAAGAGCTCACTTGCCCCTTACTCCAAGCAAGGACACAGTGAGACTAACAACTATGAACCAGGGCTCTGAATCTGCCAGGACCTTAATATTGGACTTCCAGCTTTCAGAACTATGAGTAATAAATCTTTGTTGTTTAAGCCACTCTATCTGTGGTATAGCAGTACAAATAGACTAAGACACAAATCAATACCAAGAAGTGGGAGTGCTGCTGTAACAAATACCTAAAAATGTAGAAGTAGATATAGAACTGGGTGATGTTTGGAGCCTGGCCGACCTTGGAGGTGCTTGCTAGAAAAAGCTTATCTTGCTGTGAATGGACCATTAAGGGCTGTCGTGGTGAGCGTCCAGGAAGATAAAAGCCATAGATAAAGTATAAAGTCTCGGTCTTCTTCTTTTTTTTATTTTTTTTTCAAACCCTTGTGTCGAGGGCTAAGTCTCGGTCTTCTTAAAGAATACCTAAGTACTCCTGAACAAAATGTTGGTGGAAATATGAAAGATAAAGGTGATTCTGCTGAGGTCTCAGACAGAAATGAGGAATAGGTTATTGGAAGCTAGAAGAAAAGTGATCTTGGCTATAAAGTGCCAAAGAACTCGGCCAAATTGTATTTGTGTTCTGGTGTTAATGGAAGGTAAAACGTGCAATAGTGAATGAAATGATGAAATTTCATGTAATAAATGATATTATTAATAATTAACAATAAGTATTTTATGAAATTTAGCCAAAGCTATTTCTAAACAGTGTTGAAAGTGAGGGTTGGCTCCTTCAGGCAGCTAATAGTAAAATGTGAGAAGAGAGAAATTACTTAACAATGGAATTCTCTAGCAAAAAGGAAGCAGGACTTGATTGTTTGGAAGATTCCCAGTCTACCCACATTGCAAAAAATGAGAACACTAAGACTATGAAGCTTAATTTTTGCCTGATGAGGAAATTGGTATAGATCAGCCGTCTCAATAGAAGCCAGAACCTATTCTCCAAAACAATGGAAGAATGACACCGAAGGTGATTCAGAGTGTATCAGGGCTGCCACTCCTACCATGGGCCCAGAGTAAAGGGCCCTGGAAGAAGGATGGTTTCTAAGGGTAGGACCACCTCTCTGGTTTCCAGCTGAGCCAGAATGCCTCACCTTGGGGGCGCAGAGCTGTGCCAATGTTGAGAACTGCTGCATGGGTTGCAACCAGCTGAGCCATGGGATTGCGACCACATCCACTGAGATTTCAAAAGACGGGATTTCCTGACAGAGCCGTGGGCTTGGAATTCCAGCCTGCAAAGACTATAGGGCCCAGTCAGAGAGCTGCTGCAGGGGGCAGAGCTCAGGGGGAGAATGACTGTGGGGCCTTCCTGCTCACCCATGAGGGTGATATCACCTCCACAGTGAGCTTGGAAGTCAGAGCGTCTAGCTAAAGAGAATTATTCCTGAGCCTTAATGTTTGTTTACTCTGTTAGGTATTAGACTTACTTGGGACTTGAATTTTCTTTTCTCCTATTTCTCCCTTTTGGAAGAATACACCATATCATTTTGGAAGTTTGGTGTCATAACATGTTTGGTTTCATAGGTTCACAACTAAAGGAGAATGGATCATACGTTGAGTCTCACCGTATCTGATTTAGATGATATTTAGATGAAATTTTGGACTTGACTTTAAAGTTAATGCTAAAACAAGATAAGACTTTTGGGGCAATTGGGATGTAAATAATATATTTTTCATATGAAAAGGACAGGGATTTGGGGAGCAGGAATGGATGGAATATTATAGATTGAATTTGTTCCCCCTAAATTCATAAAACTTAATCCCCAGTGTGATGGTATTTGGAGGTGGGGGTCTTTGGGAGGTGATTAGATCATGAGGGTGAAGCCTTTATGAACGGAATTAATACTTTTATAGAAAGAAACCCAGATAGCACCCGTTCCCTTCCCTCCATCTGAAGACACAGTGAGAAGATGGCATCTATGAACCAAGAAGTGGGTGCCCACCAGGCTCTGAATCTACTAGCACTCTGATCTTGCACTTCCGGCCTCCAGAACTCTGAGAAATTTTTGCTGTTTGAGCCACTTAGTCCATGGTATTTTTGTTACAGCAGCATGAATATATCAGGACACTAGGGCAGGAAATTTGCGCTTTCCTCTACAGACAAGTGAGATCTATGGAAGTTTTTTAAGCAACTAAATGACAGCATCTGATACCACCTTTAGCCAATACTTCCAGTTCTTCAGTTTTGTTTTTATTTTTTGTTTGTTTGTTTTGTTTTTGAGAAAGGCTGTCATTATAGACCTATCTACTTAGTTTTGTCAGCCTATGTCCTTTCTTAGGTCATCCATAGAGTCAGAAGAAACTAATTGTTCTGTTCAATGAAGTGATTGGAACTCTGGGTGATTAAATAACCTAATTGTGACTACCTATTTGATTGATGGCTGGCCTAAAATGAGTCTCCGTGTTCTCTTATACTACACATTGTCATTCTCCATCTTCTAATTTGTTTTCACATCTATGTTTTATTGCCTTTGAAAGACTATTTATGCAAAGATTAATAGCACTTTAGGGGATATTTCTGCATTTTTACTCATCCTCAAACATTCGTTTCATTTGAATAGTATTTTTTTCATTTGTAAAAAGAAAGATTTGAAGGCATGAATTATAATTTCTTTAACTTTATTTAAGACTTTAAGTGTATAACTTTAAATGTACTCATCAGTGATTACCAGATGCTTGACAAGGTTCCAAAGTCATCTCAAATAATAGTTATAATATCCTTATGAGGTTATTAACCTTGTTTTATGACTCAGAGAACTGAGGTTTCAGTTAGTGTCACAGAGCTATTACTTGTGAAGCTGGGGTCATACATTGCAGTTGAATTCTAGATCCTGTGCTTTTCTCTCTATCTAATATATTTAATTTCTAATACATGCTTCTTTATAATAACCACTTCAGTTACACTTTACTCCAGGGTGGCTATGACTGAAGACTATATAAAATAATGCCTTGGGCATTGTGGTTGGCACAGAGAAGTTACTTGGTAAATATTGAGTTCACTTTCCCTTTCCTTTTCTTGAGATCAGGGTGCATATTACATGGTACCTTTGCATTCCCTGTTATACTTTGCACATTACTATGCCATTAAAAAACCCTTTTTGTGGAATTAAATTGAATAGTTATTCAGTGTAACTCATTTTAATATTGCTCGTAAAGAGTTTCATACTCTTCTGTGTTGTATCAAGAAAAGAACAGTATGTCAAATACCTGGGCTCAGATGAAATAATAAAAGTGTAAGCATGAGATGAAAAATTATAAAAATTGATATTCATTCATGATAAAAAAGTTTCTTTACAAATGAGGATAAATTTAGTCTATGAAAACCCTATAAGTAATATCATAATTAAGGGTAAAATATAAACCTTTTCAATCTATGGTTGGGAATTAGAAAAGATTGTAGTTGAAAACCAACAAAGTTGCAAGATTTATACTATCCGATTTTAAGGATTATTATTCTAGGGGAGCCTCAGGGAAGAAAGCAGAATAGGAAACTCCTGGAATTAATCTATTCATCTAGACAACAAATGTATTGGCAGAAACACTCTGAAATAACTATTTTGCAACTCTGGAATCTATGTGAACACTTGCAACTTCCAGGGGAAAACTTGGCTGGTAAATTCATGCATTATGTAAGTCAATTTAAGCCTTCAGCATCATAGTGACTACTTATCTCCCACTCCGAGCCTTTGACAGGCAGCTGGGGGATGGCAACCCATATTTCAGGGGCCATGGTGGGCAATTAGGATCATGTCTTCCAAATATCAGGTTTCTGTGTTTTAATTGCAGATTGCTGCTTCTAATCACTGATGTGTAGGCGCAGAGGCTAGATTCCATTATTTCAACACATCCTAACTGAAATAGCTCTATAGGAAATTACTCAACTTCCACTATTTTCTTTTTGAATTTTTAAAATTTATTTATTTTTCTTGATATTTAGAAACAATGGTATTTATGGGAGAATGTAGAAACCCACTATGCATGCCCAGGAAAAGAGGCAGGCTCAGAAAAGACCTGAGAAGTCCTGAAGCTTATCTCTGGCATAGAGATGCTCTACACCAATAAAAACAAACAAACAAAAACCACCAAAAACCCTAAGGCAGATGGATAATCTAATTTCCAGAGTTAACACAGTATAAGGTTCAAATGTTGACTTTTCAGTAAAAGAGATACCAAGGTATACAAAGAATCAGGAAAGTTTGGCCTATTCAGTGGAAGAAAATTAAGGAACACAAACATACCCAAGAAAGCTCAGACTTCATGTTTACAAAGGCTTTAAATCAATTATATTAAGGATGCTAAAAGAGCTAAAGAAAATCATGGGCAAATATAAGAAAATGATGTATGAACAAAATGAGAATATCAGTAAAGAGATATAAATTATAAAACAGAACCCAAAGGAATTTCTGGAGATGAAAAGTACAATTAAATATACACTAGAGGGGTTCCAAAGTAGATATGAGCAGTCAGAAGAACTAATCAAGAAACCTAAAGATAGAACAGTTGAAATTATTGAGTCTGAGGAACAGAAAAATAATTTAAAAACGTGAATAGAGTATATGTGACCCACAATAAGGCATTTAGAAAATAAATAAAAAATGGTAGAAGTAAGTTCATCTTTATTAGTATTTACTTTAAATATAGAAGGTTTAAGCTCTCCAATCAAGAGACAGAGATTGGCTGGATGGATAAAAACAAGACAAAATAGTTCAGTTTTGTACTGTGTACAAGAGACTGTAGATTCAAAAACACAAAGAAATTGAAAGTGAAATTATTGAAAAAATAATACCATGTAAAAACTACCAAGAGAATGCTTGGGGAGGGGGCTATATCAGATAAACTTTAAACCAAAAAAAAGATTATAGGAGACAAAGAAATACTTTATATATTAATGAAAGTTTTGATAGAACATGAAGATATAACAATTATAAACATTCACACATCTGATAACAGATCCTCAAAATATATGAAGCAAAATTGATATAGTGGAAAAATAGTTCTACAATAATAGTTGGAGGCTTCAGGGATCCCTGGGTGGCGCAGCGGTTTAGTGCCTGCCTTTGGCCCAGGGCGCGATCCTGGAGACCCGGGATCGAATCCCACGTCAGGCTCCTGGTGCATGGAGACTGCTTCTCCCTCTGCCTCTCTCTCTCTCTCTTTCTCTCTCTCTGTGACTATGATAAATAAATAAAAATTAAAAAAAATAGTTGGAGGCTTCAATACCTTACTTTCAAAAAGGGTAAAATGACCACACAGATGATAAGTAAAGAAACAGAGGGATAACCAACACAGTAAACCAATTAGACTTGACAGACATACACTGAACACTCCAAGCAACAAAAGCAAAAAACACATTCATTCATCTTAAGTGCATGCGGGACGTTCTTCAGGAGAGACTACATATTATGCCACAAAACAAGTTTCAATAGATTTGAAAGATACCATGCAAAATATCTTTTCTGGCCATACCTGGATAAAAATAGAAACTAATAATACAAGGAAAGCTGAAAAATTGACAAATATGTGGAAATTAAACAGCATATTCTTAAACAACCAGCAAGCCAAAAAAGAAATAAAAAAAGAATTTAGAAAATACTTTGATATTGAAGAAAACAAAAATAGCATACTGAAACTTATGGCATGCAGCAAAGGCTTTGTTGAGAGAAATATATAACTGTAAATGTCTATATTTGAAAAGAAGATCTCAAATCAGTACCCTAACTGTATATGGAATCAGGACAAGTAAAACAAACTAACCCAAAGCTAGAAGAAGGAAGAAAATAATAAATATTAGTGATAAAATAGAGAATAGAAAAACAATAGAGAGAATCATTGAAACCAGATATTGGTTCTTTGAGAAGATTAACAAAATCAACAAACTTATGGCTGGATTGAAAAAAGAAAAAAAGTAAAGAAGATACAGCAAATAACTAAAATAAGAGATGAAAATGAGGAGTCACTCAGCTGGTTAAGCATCTGCCTTCACCTCAGGTCATGATCTCAGGGTCCTGGAATCGAGTCCCATGTCTGGGCTCCCTCCTCAACAAGGGGTCTTCTTGCCCATTTTCCTACCCTCTGCCCTGCTTCTGCACCTGCTCTCTCTCTCAAATAAATAAAAATAAAATCTGAAAAAAATGGAAGTGAGGACATTGTTATATTATTACAGAGATTAAAAGGATATAAAAATATTAAGAACAATAGTATGCCCATAAATTAGATATTCTACAAGAAATGAATAAATTACTTGAAGCACACAAAATATCTTCACTGACTCAAAAAGAAACATAAAAAAACCCCTCTTGGATCAGATAGATTAACTGGTGAATTCTATTAAAGATTTAATGAAGAATTAATACCATTCATTCTCTTAACTCCTCCAAAAAATTGAAGAGAAGGGAAAAATTTTCAATTCATTCTATGAAGCTGACATTACCCTGATACTAAAGCTAGATAAAGACATTGCAAGAATAGAAAATTATCAATATCTGGGATCCCTGGGTGGCTCAGTGGTTTAGCGCCTGTCTTCGGCACAGGGAGTGATCCTGGAGTCCTGGTATCGAGTCCCACATCAGGCTCACTTCATGGGACCTGCTTCTCCCTCTGCCTGTGTCTCTGCCCCCCTCTCTCTCTCTGTGTCTCTCATGAATAAATAAATAAAATATTTAAAAAGAAAAGAAAATTATTAATATCTCTTGTCAAACATTTTCAGCAAAACATCAGTAAGTCAAATGTAGCAATATATCAAAAGGATTATTCATAATGACCAAATGAGACTTATGCCACATGTACAAAGATGGTTCAATATGAAAAAAATCAATAAATGTCACATTAATATAATGTAGGGGGGAAATCCACATGATCATCTCACTAGGAGAAGAAAAGGCATTTAACAAAATCCAATACCTATAAATGATAAAAAAAAGAAAACTCTCAGAAAATTAAGAATAGAGAGAAAATTCCTCAATGTGATAAATATACAACCAACATAATACTAAATGGTGAATGACTGAAATGTTTCCCCCTAAAATCAAGATTCAGACAAGAATGCCTGATTTCACCACTGCTACACAACACGGTAGTGGAAGCTGTACATATTATTGCTAAACAAAAAGAAGTAAAAGTCATCCAAAATGGAAATGAATAGGTAAAGCTATCACTTTTCATAGATGCCATAATCCTATATAGGGAACATGACAAAGAAACCACAAGAAAGCTCAAATAAATTCAGCAAAGTACAACATACAAGACCAACACATGATAATCAGTTGTGTTCCTGTATACCAGCCATCAGCATTCCGAAAAGAAAAGAAAATTCAGAAAACAATTCTATTTACAATACCATCTAAAATAATTAAATACTGAGGGATAAATATAACCAAGGAGATGAAAGATTTCTGTGCTAAAAGGTGTAAAATATTGCTGAAAATAATTAAAGTAGGTCTAAATAAATGGAAAGGCATCCTGTGTTCATCATAGGAACATCTGACATTGTTAAGATGCTAATACTACCCAAAGCTATCTACAGCTTAAATGCAATTCCTATTAAAATTCCAACAGCCTTTTTCTCAAAAATGGCAAAACCATTTCTCAAGTTCATATGGAATTCCAGAGGGCCCAAAAGGTAAAAAAAATATATATCTTAAAAAAAGAAGAACGATGTTGAAAGAATCACACTTCCCAATTTTGAAATTTAATAAAAAACTATAGTAATTAAGAAAGTATTGACATAAAGGCAGATATATGGACTAATGTAGTCAAAATAAACTAATGTAAATAGACTAATGTGGTCCAGAAATAAATCCTCATATGTATGGTCAATTGATTTTTTTAAATTTATTTATTTTAGAGAGAGTGAGCAAGGGGCAAAGGGAGATGGAGAGAGAATTCCAAGCAGACTCTGCCCCAAGCACAGAGCTCAGTTCCACAACCCTGAGATCATGACCTGAGCCAAAATCAATAGCTGGATGCTCTACTGACTGTACTACACAGGCACCCTCAGAGATTAGAACAGATATGTCTATACCAGTGTTCCTAGCAGCATTATTCACAATAGCCAAAGGGTGAAAAAAGGCTGTGTCCATCAACAGATGAATGATGAGGCAAAATGTGGAATATACACAAAATGGACTATTGTTTATCTATAAAAAGAATGAAATTTTGATAAATAAATATGAATGAACCTGGAAAACATTATGTGTAGCCAAGTAAAACAGATACAGAAGAAAAAGTATTATATGATTCTACTTTTATGAATTTTCTAGAATAATCAGTAGATAATGGAAAGTAGATGTAGAGACATAAAATAGACTAGAAGTTACCAAGGGCTGGAAGGAGGAGAGGGCTGGAACTAGAAGTTACCAAGGGCTGGAAGGGGAATTACGTTTATGGCACAGAGTTTGTATGGGGATGATGAAAAGTTTTAAGCATAGATAGTGGTGATGATTACACATCATTATGAATATATTTAATGTCACTGGATTGTATACTGAACAAATGGCTAAAATGACAGGTAGTATGTTATGAATATTTTACCATGATAAAAAAAATGATTACTACGCTAAAGCTGCAGAAATTAAGACAGTGTGGAATATGTGGAAGAACAGACCTACAGATCAATGAGACAAAATAGCGTCCAAGAGAAAACTATAAATAAGAGGTCAATTGATTTTCAACCAAGATGCCAAGGGGGAAAACGTTGCATTTTCAACAAATAGCATTGGCATAGCTGGATATCTTCATAGCAGGGGGTGCATGAACTTCTTACCTCACAGCTATATAATATGTAAAAGTTAACTTGAAATCTGTTACAGACATAACACAAAAGCTAAAACTGTGAGACCTCTACAAGAAAGTAGAGAAGAAAATATTTGCAATTTTGGTGTAGGCTTTGTTAGAACACAAAAAAGACTAACCATAAAAGAAAATAAATCATAGATTGGACTTCAACAAGTTTTTTACTTGAAAGAAACTGTTAAGAAAATGGAAAGGTAAACAAAGGCTGGAAAAAAATAGCAATACACATCTCTTAAAAAAAAGAACTTATATTAAGAATCATTTTTTAAAAAAGAATCATTTAAGTTCTTGTAATATTACTGCATAATAATGCAGTAACTGTTGGCTAATGGCGGTAACAGACACCTCCGTCCCCCCCAAAAAAAGATACATCAAGGACAATAAACGCAAAAAAAATCTCATTATCATTTGTCATCAAGGAGGTGAAAATTAAAATTACAATGAAATTCTACTATATGCCCGCTAGAAGAGCAAAAGTATTAATACAGCTGGCACGTGCAAGTGAGGGTGGTTATACAGAGCAGACTGGCAGGGGGACGAGCTATGTCTGAACAGAGGTGACCGGATAGCAGAGGGGGCAAGAAAAAGAAGCGTAGTTATCTCAAAGGGTGGAGTGAACCATCATGTTAAAGTTCTCTCTCCCTGACCTCTCTCACCTTAGAAGCTGCAGTTCAGCATCTGAGAATACTGCTCTGGCGACTAACAGGGCTCCTTGCAGTGTCCCAGTGCGAACCCTTTCTTAGAACAACATTGAACGCACCTCATTGGAGTTGGTCCAGCACTTGCTTCTGAAGGAGACGATAGTCACAGCGATGCTGAGCTCTGCTATGCTGATGATCAGTAAGACTGACAAAATTCCCTGCAAATAATGAGGATAAATATATGGCGTTTGAAATGAAAGCTCTATCATTTTAAAGATATAAGCCAAGGACTTCTTACACTGTAACACCAACAAGGGGAAATAACACATTTTAGAAGCTCCCATAGCCGTCAGTGATTGGACAATTTTCATCTTACCTCTTTTTTATAAGCAGAGATAACAAACATCAATGCTTATGGGGACCAGGCAACCATCCCAAATGAGTGGACCAGTAAGGAGGGGAGATGATAGAGAATAAAGGTATCCCCAGAATGCATCCATTACTCAGTTCTGAGCATAGTTGTCATGTGGGAACGTGGGCCCCGTGCCGTATTTTCCTTTCCTAAGGAAGCAGGATGTGCATATTTTTAATGTGAACATTTCTGGCTATTCATTCACTTGTGGGAACCAAATAGGACAAAATGCAGGCTGGATATAGCCCACAGACTGCTGTTTTGCCCACTGAGCCTTAACATAATAGATCAAAAAGCAATATAAGAAATAGCACGATGTCTAGAAAGCTTGGGCGGGGGAGACGGGAAGACCTGGGTACACTCAGGTCACACGTAACCTGGTCAAGCAACTGAGTCTGTCTGAACCTTGGTTTCCCTGCAACACATCCAGAAGCTTGGATATTCCATTTGTTGATAAAACCAAAATGATGTGTCTACCATAAAGTTGCCTCCTGGTCATTGTGAAACTTCTATCATAATAAGGAAGCAAACAGAGACAAATAAGTAGACAATTATTTACTTTGCTAAGTTGTATTAAGTGCTTTGAGAAAGTATTGGGAGCTAGCACTACTGTAATGGGAGATCCAAACAGGCCAGCACCGGGAAAGGTAGAGGTGCAATCAGGAAGGATTCCCCAATGAAGTGAAGTTTAAACTAAGGTTCAAGAACAAGGAGGGGTTGTAATTGGGCAGGTGGAAAGGGTTGGCACCAGACCGGGAACCGTTTGATGCAAGAGACAGCTGGTCTGAAGGCCCTGGACAGTGGGTATTTACCACATTAAGGAATTTGAGAAGGTGTCAGAAGTGTGGAGCGAGGAGGATAAAGACCTGAAACAATGTTGGAAAGGTAGATGAGGTAGTTGTTACAGGGTCTTGTAAACCTTTTAAGATTTGGGTCTTAATTCTGTGTTCCACAAGAAGCTATTGTGTAATGTGCTTGGATCTGCATTCTTAAATGATGGCTCTGGCAACAATGTAGACAGTGGATTGGCCTATGAGACAGAGGTCCATTCAGGAGATGTCTAGAATCCACTGTTCTGGCTTAAAAAAAAAAAAAATTAAAACAAAAAAGCTTATTTGTGACACTGGAATTTCACCAAGGAATCACGAGTCATACACGTGGGGTCTCAGAACAGATCCTCCCTGATTTTGTATGTAAACACGAATCCTGCAGTTCTCATCTACACAGAGTCAAAAATCTGGAGATTTAACCCTGTCAGTATACAGTTTCTTCCTGATACGTACTAACATGTACAGCAGTGGTGGTCTGTCCACTAGAAAAAAAGAGTGAAGGATTATGATGTTGTATGTCTTGGCCCAATTAGGACAGGACTGTGTTCCTCTCATAGCTTTTCTGGCTTTCCTTAGTAACTTTTTTTGAGACTGATTCTGGAGTTTATCTCAGAACATATGAGAGTGTCCTTATGCTTGCTTTTATGGATCATTGTCAGGATCAAAGAAAATCTTGTGTCCAGGAACTGGTAGCTCTTTTCTCTTTCCTTCTTTATTGGGAAAGACAGTTTCCTGTGATTCTCTTTCACTTCCATTCAAACAGGTCAAATCCCATTAAAGTTCGAGGACCAAAGCCTTCAAGATGTGGCTGACAGAAATAAAATGAAAGCCCAGGATTTACTTGGGGAAGTAAAGGGCAAGGCCTTTTGGAGGCATTGATATGTCAGCATAAAAGTGACAGCCACTGAATATCTACTAGATAAACACTAAAAATTACCTCTAAAGTTGGGTTTCCTGGCTCATCTGCTGTGATGAATGAAATTGCTATATTGATGTAAAATGACTTATGTTATAAAATAATGAAAATACTTTATGAAGTAGCTCAAACACCTTCTCTTACTATATTTTATTTTTAGTATTAATTGGGTAAACTTTTTAAAGAAAGATTTATTTATTTGAGAAAGAGAGAATGCATGCACACAAGCAGGGGAAGGGGCAGAGGGAGAGGGAGAAGCAGACTCCCCACTGAGCAGGGAGCCTGTCTCAGGGCTTGATCCCAGAACCCTGAGATCATGACCTGAGCCCAAGGCAGCCAGTTAACTGACTGGGCCACCCAGGTGCCCCAATTGGGTAAACTTTTCAGACCGTTTTGTTCTTTACTAATTCTGAAAAGGTAAAATTCAATCCAAATCCGGGTCAATACTACTAGTAATAGCTAGAACCTATTGACTGTTTACACTGTGCCAGGCAGTATTATTTTAATTTAAGTAACTCTCATGACAACCCAATGCAGGACATATTCTTATCATCTTCATTTTCCACACAAAGAAAACAGGTTCGGAGAGCTTACAAGATCAGGATCAGATCCTGCATCACAGTACACTTTTCAATAGTTCAAATGCTAACTAACTTCCCTTACTGGAATCAAAGTTAATGAATTGATGCATCATGATCCTAGTTCAAATCAGATGGTATAGACCCACCGTACAGAGTAGGAGCACTTACGTTGTAAAGAACTCTACCTATAACACAGATTCCTTCCAGGGAAGGCGTCTGGCAGTATTTGTGCTGGTATCTGTAGCTGATAATGGTTAGAATAATCCCAGCCACTGCAACCAAGGAGCTGATAACATTCATGGCTGTGACACCTTGTCCCTAGAAAATAGTTTTAAAAACAATATTAAAATAAATAAAAATGAAATGAAACCAAAAATAACCATGTAAGAAATCTGTAGTGCTTTTGTATTTCCAGATACCCCTCAGGGATGAATTACTCCATCAGGTGGGTATGCTTGAAAGGCATGGTAAGTTAAATACTGAGTCATTGAAGTCAGAAGACAAACTAAGTTTTAGTTTTCAGTCAGCCAAGAAAGAGAATGAGTAGAGAAGAAGGAGTGCTCTATAGTTAGTGCTAAAAAAATTTTCATTTTATCCTAATGCACCATCTTTCATAATCTGCAAGCAAAATGGTATGTTAGGAAATATCTTCACCTTGTAATTAGACCCGAGTTTGAGTCCTAGTGAACTAGGACCTTGTGTAAGATAAGTTAATCTCTTCGAATTTAAATTTTTACCTCAAAAAAAAAAAAAAAAAAAGAGAGAGAGAGAGAATAATGTCACCTAATTTTAGAGTAGTATCCATTTATTCATTTACTCTAATAAATTTTTAGTGTGCCCCAACTATGTGTCCAGGACTGCATATGGCCCATGAGACACAAAGAGAGACACAGGTCCTGCCTTCGTGTGACTTACATTCATTCCTCCAGGGATTCAAACAGTAGCCAACCATATCACCTACATATTTACTGATGGCAACAAATTTAGACTGGGTTTTAATGATTTCCTTTTTTGATTGCAGTGTCCCAACATGGAAGGTATATGAAAAAGTCCAGATTGCCCCACCAAATTCCCTTCTCTCTCTCCCTACACACACACACACACACACACACACACACACACACACATACATATGCTGGACTGTCTTATTCATACCTCTCCCGGCACTGCTATCGCTTTATTTTTTTTAAAGGAAAAACAACGAAAAACCTCATATTTCAAATCAGTAGATATTTACTAGATCTTGATTGTGTATGCCTGTTGTGAGGGCATGCAGTGATGCATTCACACAGCCTGTCCTATCCTGGAGCAGCTGTGGCTTAGGGCGGCAGGACTTAGAAGTATTCCTATGACTTAAGGGTTACCCCAAGCACAGGCCTTTACAATAAATAGGCACTTTGGTGGAAAATGCGCAGGATAGACAGATATTCTATCTCTACCAGTCCTCAGTCCTTTGCTCTTCTGGGCTCTGTTCTGGCTCCCATAGGACATTTAATGGACTAAAATTTCTAGATCCGCAATCCCCCAATGTGTTTTGTGCCTTATGGTTTACAGAGAATATGCCCAGTCTTTGTCTCATCTGACCCTCATTATGGTTTTGTGATGTAGGCAGATCACTTCTTATCCCCACAGTACAGCTGAGTAAGGTTCAGGGACGGAGTGATTGTAAGCAACCCTGCAGTTGGTGGAAGAGCTGAGAGGGAAGGCCAGATCTTCCAATGCTCAATTCAGTGTTTGTGCCTCCATAGTGATCTGCCTGCCTCTGTGTAGCTCTCACTGGGTCAGGGGTAGGTCCTTCGTTTATTCTTCCGCTCTGAAAGGAATTGATGTGGAGAGAAGAACAGCATTTGGGGCTTTATTTGCATTGTTTGTATTTATTTCTACACGTAGAGAGAGATGGGGACTTCTATCCCATCAGAGCTGTCCTATGGTCTGTAGCTATCCCTAGAGGAAAATGGCAGAGGACCATAAAAACATGGTTAAAAAGGCTTTAAGAGAAGCCTTACATCTTCAGAGAGAAAAAAAAAAGTTGTGAGAAAGAAGTACAAACTTTTAAGTATCTTTTATATGTAATATTTTTCTTAAAAGTTTGTCTTTGTTTATTTGAGAGCAGAGTGAGAGTGACAGTGAGAGCACGAGGGTGAATGGGGATGAGGGGCAGAGGAAGAGGGACGAGCTGACCACCTGCTATGCTGGGACCCTGATTGGGGCTTGATCCTGGGATCATGACCTGAACTCTAGGCAGATGCTTAACCAACTGAGCCGCTTGATGCCCCTATATGTAATATGTTACTAAATTTTCAGAATAACCCTTTGAAGTACTTTTCCCTTCAAGTTGACACAGCAATGAGTGATAGCCTTGATTCCAGCCCACAATGATCTGACATCAATGCCAGACTCTTTTCTTCAGGCTTTGGGTAGGTCCCAAAGGAAATCTTCTGTAGATTGGGGTGAGGGGGAGGGAGATTACAGTGATTCTGAGATTGGCTTTGGTTAGAACAGGGTTTCTCAAACTTGGCACTACAGACATTTTGGGCTAGATCACTTTTTTTAAAGATTTTATGTATTTACTTGAAAAAGAGAGAGCATACACACAAGCAGGCAGAGGGAGAGGGAGAAGCAGACTCCCCACTGAGCAGGGACCCTGATGCAGGGCTCAATCCCAGGGTCCTGGGATCATGACCTGAGCTGAACGCAGACGCTTAACCAACTGAGCCACCCAGACACCCTCAGATCATTATTTTTTGTTATGGGAGACTTTTCTAAGCATTTTAGAATGCTTAGAAACACTTCTACCTGCTAGATGACAATAGTAGCCTGCAACCTAGTTGTCCCACCTAAAAAAGTCTTCAGATACTGTCAGATATTTCTGGGGGAAGAGGCAAAATTATTCCCAGTTAAAAACCATTGAGTTAGAGGAATATAGAATGGTTTCCAACAAGAAACTCTTTCAGATTATTTGACCAGGGAAATGGGAACTAGTAGAAGGGTAAAGGTTAGTGGTGACATTGGCAAATAGGAATGACCGGAACTGCAAAACTTGATGTTTAAGGATATTCCTGAGATCCTTTACTACTAAAGGTTTCATACACAAAGACGATGTAAAGTAAATAGATGATGTTAAATTACATAGAAGTCACAAAAATAACTTACCATACATTTTGCCTTGTCATTGATTCCTGTGAGGTATCCTGTAATAACATACTGTTAAGAAGAAAAGAGATAAAAGTCAACAGGTGATGTGTTTTTGACTCCCTTACAATATAATTTCCTTTGGAGGTTATATAATTTCCTTTGGAGGTTATATTGTAATCTGTACGTCTGCAAATCTCCTGGACCATGTAGTCTTTCCACCTGAGCATCAGGGAGGAAGAAGAGTAGGCACTGGCACCGATGCAAAATGAAATATTGTGCTAGGCATACTCAGCACTGAATAACAGGATCAGCTGAGAGAGGCAGGCCCCTCATTACGGTCCAAAAGGTACCACTGAGATGTTTCTCCCAACTGGGCTCTAAATTGGAAGATAATTCTGGGCTCTGGGCCTGGTGGAGGGAAGGGAAGGGTGTTGGAGGTGTGGAAGGAGACTTTCTCAAGCAGAACACTCTAAAGGCTGATAAGAGGGCTTGCATCTAATATAATTATCTCAGCCACTTCTTTATCTGGGATATAACTCAGGGAAGATGAGAACTCTGTCACCCAAAGTGGAGCCCCTTACTTTTAATATTCTGGGCATAGAAACCTCTTTTGTAGGAATTGGTGTTGGACCTTGAGGACATCTGGATCTTGGTGTTCAGGGACCTCAAGGTGACAAGCAGAGATCAGAAAGTTACCTTTGATTCCTCCATTCACTTCATTGCCCACAATGGATCCCCACTGGATCAATTCTACCTCCAAATCACTCTCAAAGCTTTCTATCTCCACTGTCGTTTCCATGCCTGGATTCTTGTAGCCTCCTCCCAACCAGCTGTCCCAGGTTTGCTGCTACCATCCTCGAATTCAGTTACCACTCAGAAAAACCAATGATGTTTTAAAGATGACAGTCTTCAAATGTCACTCTCCTCTCTAAAGATTATCAGCAGGTTTCCTTTAATCTCATATTAAAATTCCATATTCTTGGGACACCTGAGTGGCTCAGGGGTTGAGCATCTGCATTTGACTCAGGGTGTGATCCCTGGGTCCTGGGGTCGAGTCCTTTATCGGGCTCCTGCAGAGACCCTTCTTCTCCCTCTGCCTGTGTGTCTGCTTCTCTTCTCTCTCTCTCCTCTCTCGAATAAATAAATAAAATCTTAAAAAAATAAAAATTAAATAAAATTCCATATTGTTAATATGATTACAAAGGGCATGACCTGTTTGCAGTCTACATTTTTGGTTTCATTTTGTACCACTACCATAGATTCATTGGTCTTCTTTCTGTTGCTCTTTCCCACATCAAGCCTTTCACTTATGCTTTGCTTTTGTCAGGGCATCCTTTCCTTCCACTCCACCCAGTGAACACCTATGTGCAAAGCACTTCCCTGATCTCCAAGCCAGGTGAATTCTTCCTTAAATATTCACAGGGCATCTGGAACTTCTCTCTTATCGAGTGCAAGTAAAATAACATATCTGTGGAGGGTTTTTTTGCTTTCTTTTGCTTTTTACTTTCCCACTTCTAGCCTCCCTATTATATGACAAACCCTATCTATTTCTAAGAAGAGCAATTCATTACTTCCCTCAAAGAGCCTTGTTTGCCACTATGCTCGGTACCTGCAGCTCTACCAAAGATAGAGTATGGGCCTAGCAAATATCATTTTAGTGGAGAGTGGAGTTTTAAAGAGTGGTATGTGAGAATCTCACTAGAATTCATGCAAGTAGATCACACACAGTCACACTGGGGAAATTCTGTTGTGAAATGGGGAAGTGGGGTTTTGTCTTTTTGATTCTCTACAGTGCAGGATGTGTAGTATGAAAATTATAGTCATTATATTATTTATATTTGGAAAATGAAAACACTGCTAGTTGATTTTGAAATGCAGATCATAGAAAAGGTATGGCATATTTATATTTATCAAAAGAGATCTGGGTTTTTAATAGAGACAATAGCCTCATTTAGTTATTATTTCACTCATTTATTCATTGAGTGATGAATTCATTTATATCTACTATGCAGCAGGCATGATTCTAGCTTCTAAACAATTAAAACAGATAGTATTCTTACCATCCTGAGAGGGTATGTTCTGGTGGGGGAAGGTGTAATGAGTCTCCCCTTAAATATTGTGGCAGAAGATTAGGAACCAAAGCTGTGGGGATTGGATACAAATAACACTCTACTAAGAATTATATGTATGGCTCCATAATTAACTCGATGAGTGGCATTCATAAAATTGTCTCTGGGAATCATAAGGGGATGAAACCATAATAATCATCTTTAGAATTCTTCTTAAGTTATGAGAGTCTATGATTCTATGAATGTTAGCTAGATATTCATAAGTTATTATCTATTCTTGAGATTAAACTACATGATACTAAACAACCAATGAGTCAATGAGGCAATCAAAGAAGATATTAAAAAAAACATGTAGACAAATGAAAATGAAAACACATTGGTCCAAAATCTTTGGGATGCAGTGAAAGCAGTTCTAAGAGGGAAATAATATAGTGATACAGTCCTACTTCAAGAAGAAAAAACTCAAATAATTTAACCTTACATATAAAGGAACTAGAAAAAGAAAGAACAAACAAAGCCCAAGGTGAGTAGAGGAAGGAAATAATAAAAAGCATAGTACAAATAAATAGCATAGAGACTTTAAAAAATAGAAAAAAAATCAGTAAAACCAAGAACTGGTTCTTTGTACAGATAAACAAAACTGATAAATTCTTTTTTTTTTTTATTTATTTATGATAGTCATACAGAGAGAGAGAGAGGCAGAGACACAGGCAGAGGGAGAAGCAGGCTCCATACACCGGGAGCCCGACGTGGGATTCGATCCCGGGTCTCCAGGATCGCGCCTTGGGCCAAAGGCAGGCGCCAAACCGCTGCGCCACCCAGGGATCCCAAAACTGATAAATTCTTAGCCAGATTTATCAAGGAAAAAAAAAAAAAAGGAAAAGGACCCAAATAAATAAAATCAGAAATGAGAGAGGGGAAGTAACAACCGACACCACAGAAATACAAAGGATTATAAGAGAATATCATGAAAATTTTATGCCAAATAATTGGACTACGTATAAGAAATGAATAATTTCCTAAAAACATCCAATCTTACAAAACAGAATTAGGAAGAAATAGAAAATCTGAACAGTCTGCTTACCAGTAACGAAATTGAATCAGTAATAAAAAATATTCTACTGCGGTGCCTGAGTGGCTCAGTTAGTTAAGCACCTGACTCTTGATTTTGGCTCAGGTCATGATCTCAGGTGAGATTGAGCCCCAGATTAGGCTCTGCACTGTGTGTGGAGCCTGCTTAAAATTCTCTCTCTCCCTCTGCCCCTCCCCACATGTGCTTGACCTCTGTCTAAAACAAAAACAAAAACAAAAACAAAAAAATCTATTCAAAAAGTGAAAGTCCAGGACCAGATGGATTCACAGGTGAAATCTACCAAACATTTAAATAGGTTAACATCTCTTTTTCTGAAAATATTCCACAGAATAGAAGAGGAAATAAAGCTTCTAAAGATATTCTATAAGGCCAGAATTATCCTGACCCCAAAACCAGACAAAGACACCACAAAAAAGGAAGACTACAGGCCAATATCCCTGATGAATATACTCAAAAATCCTCAACAAAACATTAGAAAGCTACATTCAACAATAACATTAGAAAGATAATTCACCATGATCAAGTGAGATTTATTGCAAGGGTGGTTCAATATTTGCAAATCAACATGATACACCACATCAACAAAAAGAATGATAAAAATTATATGATCAATTTGATAAATGCAGAAAAAGCATTTGATAAAATTCAATATCCATTCATGATAAAAACATTCAACAAAGTGGGTTTAGAAGGACAAGCCAGAATATAATAAAGGCCATGTATGAAAAATCCATAACTAACATCATACTTAATGGTGAAAAACTGAGAACTTCTCTGCTAAGATCAGGAACAAGACAAGGATGTCCACTCTCACCACTTTTATTCAACATATTACTGGAAGTCCTAGCCACAGCAATCAGACAAGAAAAAGAAATAAGAGGCAACACTATTGCTAAAGAAGTCACCATTTGCAGATGACATGATATTATGCATAGAAAAATCCTAAAGACTCTAACAAAACACTACTAGATATAATAAATGAATTCAGTAAAGTTGCAGGATACAAAATTAATACCAAGAAATCAGTAGTGTTTCTATACACGAATACCAAAGTAGCAGAAAGAAAAGGAGACAACTCCATTTACAGTTGTACTAAAATGAATCAAATACCTAGAAATAAACTTAAGCAGGGAGGTGAAAGACGTGTACTCTGAAAACTATGAAACATAGCTGAAGGAAATTTAAGATGACACAATAAATGGAAATATAATTCCCATGTTCATGGATTGGAAGAATTAATATTGCTAAAATGTTAATACTGCCCAAAGCAATCTATAGATTCAATGCAATCTCTATCAAAATGTCATCAGAATTTTTCACAGACCTAGAGCAAGTAGTACAGGAGTACTAAATTTGTATGGAACTACAAAAACTCTGAGTAGCCAAATCAATCTTGAGAAAGAAAAACGAGCTGGAGGTGTCACAGTTCCAGATTTCAGGATATACTACAAAGTTGCAGTAATTAAAACAGTATGGTAGTGGCACAAAAATATACACATAGATCATTAGATTAGAATAGAGAGCCCATAAATAAACCCATAATAATATGTTCAATTAATCTGTGACAAAGAAGATAAGAATATACAATGGGGAAAGGCAGCCTCTTCAATGAACGAAGCTGGGAAAGCTAGAAAGCTACATGTAAAAAAGAATGAAACTGAACCACTTTCTCTGACACCATACATAAAAATAAACTCAAGATTAATCACACCTAAGCCTGAAACAATAAAAATCTTAGAAAGGAACAAGGGAAGTAATTTTTTTCTGGCCATAGAAACATTTTTCAGGATATGTCTTCTAAGACAGGGGAAACAAAAGTAAAAATAAATTACTGGGACTACCTCAGAATAAAAGCTTTTGCACAGTGAAGGAAAACATCAACAAAATTTTAAAAGACTACCTAATGGATGGGAGAAGATATTAGCAAATGATATGTCAAATAAGGGGTTAATCTCTCAAATATATAAAGAACTTACACAATTCAACACAAAAAAAACAAAGCAAAACAGAAAAACCAATCTGATTAAAAATGGACAGAGGACCTGAATAGATGTTTTCCCAAAAGGACATTCACATTGCCAACAGACACATGATAAGATGCTCAACATTATGATCACCAAGAAAATGCAAATCAAAACCACAATTGGCGTCTCCTTACATTTATAGATCAAAGGGAAATAAGAAGTGTTGATGAGGATATGGAGAAAAAGGAACTCTCACGCAGTGTTGGTAGGAACGTAAATTAGTATTGCCACTGTGGAAAATAGTACGGAATTTCTTCAAAAAATTAAAAATAGAAAGACCATATGATCTATTAATTCCACTACTTATTATTTACTTAAAGAAAACAAAAGAACCCACTAATTGGAAAAGTTATATGCACCCCTATGTTTATTGCAGCATTATTTACAATAGTCGAGATACAGAAGCAACCTAAGCGTCCATTGATAGACAGATAAGGAAGATGTGGTACATACAGGGGAATATTACACAGCTATAGAAAGGATGAAATTGTGCCATTTGAGACAACATGGATGGAACTAGAAGGTATTATGCTAAATGAAATAAGTCAAACTGGAAAAGATGCCATGTGATTTCACTCATGTGGAATCTCACAAAAAATGAACAAACAGATTCAGACCTATAAATACAGAGAACTAACTGACTGTTACCAGAGGAGAGGGGGTTGGGGCTGGAGAAAAAGGGTGAAGGGGAGAGGGGCATACAGGCCTCCAGTTATGGAATGAATAAGTCATGCGAATAAATGGCACAGCGTGAAGCATCCAGTCGCTGATACCGCAGTAGAGATGTCTGGCGACAGGTGGTAGCTACGTTTGTGGTGAGCGCAGGATAATGTATAAACTTGTGAAATCAGTATGTTGTTCACCTGAAAGTAATGTAACATTGTGTGTCATCTGTACTCAAATAAAAATTGTTATCTACTCTTAAATTCCATTTCCATATTTGCAAAGAAGAGAGTAGGACATTCGCCTGTCTCATCTCCCGTTGGTGATAAGGAGCAAATGACTATTCTACGCACAGGGCTTTGGGAACTTTTAAGCACTGTACACCTAGGAGAAGTTACCGCTGTGGTGATGGTAGTGCGATGACTAAATGAGTCACTTCTCTGGCCACAGAAGGGACAATCTGGTTTCCTTGGGGACCATATTCATGGGATTCATTATGCCAGGACCTGGGGCAGTTCAAACCAGTCTTGACCATAATCTTAACCATAATTTCTCCAAAGCTCCTAGCTGACAGTACTCACAATAAGTGCTCCCCAGAATGGATATCCTGTGAGGAAAACGAGGGGAAACCTCTGGGAGAAATTGATGTAATTAAATGCAAATATACTTCCAACGCCCACAATGATCGATGCAAGCAGGATCTGGAGAACCTGTGAGGAAAGAAATGGGTCCATGAGATCAGAAGTGCCCCAGCTCACTGGGCTCCTCCGGGTCCCTGGGCATACCACCTTGCTTACGTCACACCTCCCTCCACATGAATGCCTTTCCCTTCCACCTGCCAGCTGCCCTCAGATTTTCCGTTGTCTGTTTCCTCACCACACCCACCTGGTCCTTCAGGTTCGTGAGCCTCACTCTCGTCCTTCGCTACTTACTGAAGCCCCCGTGTTACCAATTTCCCTTGCAGCAGACAGATTTAAATATAAGCCTGGCCTACTTGTAAGCTCCTTGAGGACAGAGACTGCAAACTCTTCACTTTGCACGTTTTCCCGTCTATAGCTCCAGCATCCTCCTCCTGTCCCCAGTCCCCAGCACACACACATTTTCCGCACCCAGTGCATGCTGTTGGAGCCCACTTCTCTAAAAATTTGAAGTGTGCTGATCTAGAGTGGAGAGGCTGGGGTGAGTTCTCTTCTGCTCCTCAGACAGGAGCCTGTCTAGAGGTGACAGTAATCCACTGGGTTTAGCAGGCTGTTAGGAGTCTGTGCCGTGGTGCTCTTGCAGAGAGGGCAGCTCTTCTTGGAACAGAGCTTCTCTTCAAGCATTCTGGATTTTTCCCCATGCATTGACCACAAGTAGTGATTTTCTTCTTTTACAAAGGGTGGAGGCTGTGTACACAGCCCTCCTCTAGGTGCATATATGACTGAAAATGTTTTGTCTAGTTTGTGGCTTACTATGAGCTTTGAATATAGTTTTCAAACAACTCCCAATGCCTGTGACAGCACAAAGGGAAAGTTTAATCTCTCCTTGAATGGCTTTTAGCTCCAAGGGAGGCGCCACCATGTCCTGAGGTCACCTCATCAATAAAATATTTGGAAAAATTATACCAGTTTCCTTCATCCTCTCTGATAGAATTCAAAGAGCAGTACTAACTCCTCATGAAACAGCCCTAGGATTTCCTCAGTGTTAGGAAGTTATAGTCAAACTGTGGAAAGAGCCCAGATGCCCCTCAACAGATGAATGGGTAGAGAAGATGTGCTAAATACACAATGGAATACTACCCAGCGAAAAAGAATGACATCTTGACATTTGTAATGATATGCATGGAACTAGAGCAAAGCAAAATAAGTGAATCAGAGAAAGGCAATTATATGGTTTCACTCATATGTGGAATTTAAGAAACAAAACAGAGGAGCACAGGGGAAGGGGGGAAATAAAACAAGATGAAATCAGACAGGAAGACAAACCATGAGAGACTCTTAACTATAGGGAACAAACTGAGGGTTACTGGGGGGTGGGGGACGGGGCCACTGGGTGATGAGCATTAAGGAGGGCACGTGATGTGATGAACACTGGTTGTGATATGCAACTTACGATTAACTGAACTCTTCATCTGAAAATAATTTACTATATATGTTGGCTAATTAAATTTAAACAACAAAAATAAAGATGATAAATAAAAATAAATAAATAAATAAATAAATAAATAAATACTGTTTTTTTTCCAGCATTAAATAAACCTCCAGAAGCATTTCTAAGACATGCTTATAAATAAGATATTTACAAGGCAAACTGTGCGTTTCTAAGCAGAACTTTTATTTCTCTTATTTATCAAAAACCAGGGAAATGGTAATATTTGCTATATATTGGTTCTTCTACTGAAGATCAAGGTTATTTGTACAAGCAAGTGACTTAGAAGTTTTTATGATTAGTCAAGAAGGAAACATTAAGATGAAAAGCGACAAAAAAAAAAAAAAAAAGAAGGGGAATCAAGTCCCTTCCTGAAAAAGCCTCCAGGCAGACACACCTGGAAAAAAAACAGCTTCTTTTCTCCTTTCCAGGAAAACCCGCAGATGGGAGAGGACTTACCCCCAAGACTTTTGGCTCTCCCTTCAGGAAATCCAGCAGAGAGCTCTGAGGTCCATAGGGAAATGCAGTCAGTATTGTATCATTTGGTTGTATAGTGATGACATGGGCGGATCTTTTGACTTCAGATGATGACTCCATGATTCATTGGCAGAGCTCTATTAAGAGTGAGTGAGTGAGTGAGTGATCGCTGCAGCCAAAACCATGGTCTTCCATCAGTCTTACATGGAGCAATGAACCTTCGTGGTTGCTCTCCTCGCTCCTAGAACCCAGAACCACAGTCATTGAGTCATAGAGTCTAAGAATTCTAGAGCACATCCAGCCCCCTGAATCCTGGTGGAAGATCCATCCAATTTTCCAGAAGACATACTTTCTTGTCAGTTTGATTATAAACAGTTTGCAAACACAAAACAAATAGATGATGTAGATGAAAACAAATCCCAATACCTAGGCTCACGAGATATAAAGGAACTAAAACTTATGGAATATCATTATGTTCTAGGTCCTGTAGACAGTGCTTGTTTTATTATCTATTAATCTTTATCCTTTTACAATTATATAGTGCCCAAACCGAGGCACAGAGAGACTATGTTACCCAAGGTAACACACTAAGGGATAAGGAAAGGAGCCAAACTCCACCTGTCTGTTTCTCAAATTCGTGCTTCTTCCACTCTCTTTCAAAAGGAGATTCCCACTTACAGTTGATAAATTGTCTCACTTGATGTTCAATCTTATTCCTTAGGAGTGTAAAAATCCATATTTAAGAAGGTACAGGACTAGATGTAGCTGACGCTTTAATAGAGCGTATTTTAGCTTTCAGAAAGCTGCGTAAAGCTAACCCTGCTCAAAGCCTCCCTGATTTAAACTATACAAGTACAATGAAAAGAACAGAAAGTGCCTTTTGGAACTTTGCTTCTTACATTTAATCCTTTATATTCCTGTATTTATTAGTATTTTAACTATTTAAACCACAAAGGTAAATGATTTCACAGATTAAAAAAAAATGTTATCTTGAGTTTTTCCTAGTTTGTGGCAACCATGGATAGTGAGGTTTCTCAACCTCAGCCCTGCTGGCATTTGGGTTCTGCTAATTCTTTGCTGGAAGGAGTTGTTCTGTGCATTGTAGGATATTTAGCAGTGTCTCTGGCCTCTTCTCATTAGATGCTAGTACATGTTCCCAGTTGTGACAAGCAAAATTGCCTCCATACATTGCCAAATGTCCTGTGGGAGTAAGGGGCAAAATCATTTCAGGTTGAGAACCACTGATATAAAGAAATAATTGCGGACTGTGTTCTCTGTTAATTTTATTTTTTTTCTGAAAGAATGACTCTGTGTTTCACATCCAAACTTCAGAGAGGATACATATTTCTCAATACAACATTTTTCTACCAACATTTATTCAAGTAAATTTTAATTTATGTACCCAAAGTGCAAGGCAACATTTTAAACAATGAAAAGTGTGGGACAAGTCTGTATCTAAATTGTAAGCAGAATTGATAGATCATCAGAATCATGTGGAGAAATTCTGAGAAGCGTACCGTCTCAACAAAGAGGAAGTGCACCCAGGATGGTGCTGACTCAGCCTGCACCCATGCACTGAAAAAAAAAAAAAAAAGGCATCTATTTGTTACTAACCATTGTGATGATTTGGCAATCAAGGAATTACAGTAGTTTAAGTGTTTTTATAACCTGTTAATTTACTATTCACACATAGTTATTTTACTTACATTTTGGGAGATTGGACAGGAGTGTGGATCGACTAATACCATATGATTTTTTTTCTTTTAAAATGATGGAAAAGAACTGTCTTCATGCAGAACACCTGATTTTTAGGAAGGAAAACTAATATTAAGTAGGAGACACTTGAAATTTTATCTGCCTTGTTTTTTTTAAAAGATTTTATTTATTTATTCATGAGAGACACACACACACACAGAGAGAGAGAGAGGCAGAGACACAGGCAGAGGGAGAAGCAGGCTCCATGCAGGGAGCCCGACGCGGGACTCGATCCCAGGTTTCCAGGGTCAGGCCCTGGGCTGAAGGCGGCGCTAAAGTGCTGAGCCACCCGGGCTGCCCCGCCTTGGTTATTTCATAAACACATCTCATCTTATTATTTCAACTAGGTTATAGTTGTCAGCCTCAGCCCTACCTCCTGTTTCTGACTTACATGCAGAACCGACAGGTGCTCTAATATCAGCCCACAGACTCACACCAGAAGGTAGGAATGAGGCTGTTCCTTGGAGAAGTGAAATGACAGTTAGGGGCAGGGTGGTATCCTTTGGGTGGAAGTGGCATTCTCCTTGCTTTTCACCTGCAGAAGACCACTCTTAGCATTTGACGGTGACACTTAGCATGTGCCAATACCGCTTTTCATAAAGTGCGATATTTATTACTCCCTCATTAAATTCATCCTTCTGCATGTGCTACTGTGTCACTCTCCCAACAATCTTGGCAGGTAGGCTTTATTATCATATTCATTTTAAAGAAGAGGAAACTGGGGCCCAACATTACTGCTGGTAAGGGTGAAAGCCAAAATTTGAGCTTGGCTTCCCTCTTCCATTTTCAAGGCAACCATACTAGTTAGTGAGTTGTTAGTTTTATTGCTATGAACTACCATAAATTTAATGGCTCCAAATAACACACCTTTATTGTCTTACAATTTTTGGAGTTGAGTCATGGCCTAGTCGGTTGCCTCTGTTCAGGGTCTCACGTGGAGGACTACAGTCGAGGTATTAGACAGCCTGTATTTCCATCTAGAGACTCAAGTGGGGAAAACCCACTTCCAAGCACAGTCAGGTTATTGACAGAATTTATTTCCTTGTGGTTGGATGACTCAGCCCTGGGGTTCTCCAGCTCAATGCCCTCAGTTCCTTGCTTTCTCAATATGACTGCTTACATCAGGCCACCGGAGAGAATCTTTCACCCCTGTTGGTTAAGATGGAAGGAAGGATGGAGTTTGTGATAAGGATTTGAGTGTGTGTGGCTCGGCCATTTTGAGTTTCCTTTTAGGGAAGCTGCAATTATTTCTAAAACGCTGATAGAACCCAGAATTCTAGTACGTATGTTCAACATCTGCAAGGTCTGCTTGGACTTGGTTGGAACCATTCACTCTTATTCCTGTGAATGTATTTGACCTTACTGCTAGTGGTTCTTGCCTAATTGGAGTCCCAAAGTGAATATAGGAAGGCAAAAGAAGAGTCAAAAATGACTCCCAAATTTCTGACTTTAAAAACTGAGTGGCTGGTCATATCATTTATGAAAGACAACCAGTTTAGGGGGAACAGAGGGGAGTTGCAAATGAAATATGCATTGTCCTTACTGCGTCTACTATCAGTTTGGAATATTATTCCAGATAATTCTAAATACAACTCTCCAAATATTCTGAAGAGCCTTCCTATTAACAGAGAAACAAACAAATAAAAAAATAGATCTGGATTATTTTATTGCATTGCTTGGTTTACAGAATAGGAAGGACTCTCTAAGGCTCTGCACCCCTCAGTGTAAAATATTAATACATACACATAAATAGCATTTGAAAACATACAAGGAGAGCTGAAAACCTCAGCAGAGAGCCGTGAGTGAGTGCCCTAGCTTACAGACTAGTAAGGGTAGACATACAATTAATGAACAAATAAAATACATAGTGTATCAGAAGGTAGTAAGTGCTTTGGGGAAAAAAAATAACAAGTGAACAGGAGAGAGGCCCATAATTTTATGTAGACTGGTGGGGGAAATTTTATTGCAATTAAAAGATTTGAAGAAAGACCCAAAAGAAGTAAAAGAAGAAACAATAGAAAAAAATTACAGGAAGAGTGTTCAAGGTGGAGGGACTGCCAGTGTACAATTTCTAAAGAAAGTATATGTCAAGTAATAGCAAAAGGCCTGTCGGACTGGGGTAGAGGGAACGAGGACGAGTAGTCAGAAGGTCAGAGCAGAAATGCGAGTTCCAGTTTTAGCATATGTGCTGCCGAAGCGAGCACAGAAATGAGAGTTCAGGTCCCCATAAGGACATTTAGGGACTACGGCCTTTATTAGGAATGAAAGAAAATGGGTTGAAGTAGAGGAATGACATGGTCTGATTTTGGATGGGGGAAAAAAAATCTACGTCTGCCAAATGGAAAATAGACCAAGTGGTGGGGGTGCACAGTTGATTGCCCACTGCAGTAATGCCAATGGGAGATTATGAGCCAGAGTACTCGTGAGATGATGACAAATAATCAGACTGAATATTTTTTGAAGTTAGAACTAGTAGGTTTTAATGATAGACTGGATGGGGTGTGTGAAAAAAATAGAAGCACCAAAGACGACTCCATGGTTTTTGGAAGATGATATTTCAAAGGGATTGGACTATGGAGAAGTGAAGGATGGCTTAATAACTAGACGGGCCAAGGGGTCAAAAGTAACTTTTTAAAAAAGTTTTTATTCAATTATAGCATAAAAACAAGAGAACACAAATCATATATGTACAACACCAGCATCCAGATCAAGCCCATAGACTGTGTGGATTCCCTTCCAGTAACACCCTCCTGCCCAATGGTAACCGCTATCCTGCTTCTAAACTCTCTTGGTTTAGCTTGTGTTTAAACTTTATACACATAAAATCATATCATATGTACTCTTTTGTACAGGGCCTTTTCCCCACAAACATTGTATTTGTGGGATTTATCTATATGGCTGCATGTAATTATGGTCTGTCCACTCAGACTGTATTACTGGTTAGAACTCCATTGTGTGAACGCACCACTATTTTTATTTCTCTCTTTTATTGTTTATAGTCTTTTGGATAGTTTCCTTTTGGAGGCAACTATGTATATTACTTCTATGACCATTTCCGTATATGTCATTTGGAAAACATATGTGTGCATTTTGTAGCATCCTCCCCTTGGGGCAGGACCCAAAATTTAGACCCAGGGGACAATATTGAGACCCTCTTTATTGGGTAGGTCGTGTTGTTTACTTCAGTACAGTAATAAAGTGAATATTCTTTCCATATGGATGATTTCTTATTTGGTCTAGGACTCAGATGGGGAAGAGCATTGTTCTAAATTATAATCTTTAAAGCCAGATATTTCAGAATAAAGTCATTAAATGAGACAATATAGAGCCACATTCATTTGACAGAAATTGACTTCATTCAATTGGCAGAAATGGAGCCATGTATTTTTTTAAGATTTTATTTATTTATTCATGAGAAACAGAGAGAGAGAGAAAGAGAGAGGGAGAGAGGCGGAGACGCAGGCAGAGGAAGAAGCAGGCTCCATGCAGGGAGCCCGATGCGGGACTGGATCCCAGGTCTCCGGGTTCACCCCCTGGGCCCAAGGTGGTGCTAAACGGCTGAGCCAACGAGGCTGTCCTGGAGCCATATATTTTTAAAGTACTTTTAATTTAAAAGTTCTTGCAGTCCCTAATATCTAATGTTTAGCACTATGAGTGTGAAAATAATACAGGAGTGGAGCCTGCATAGCCACATGACTCGGCCTCTTCACACACACACAGGAGTGCACATTTTCTCTCTTTAGTCATGGAGTAGATGAATCACTTTCTGTTCAGTTTACCCACTCAGGATTTTGAGAGATTATTTTCAAGAGCAATGAAATTACACTGAGCAAGTGCAAAACAAAAGCTGTTTTCTAAAAGTTTATTTTGATGTCTAAGTCGCTGAAATTTCAGGAAAGTCTAATCACGCTTTGCCAGAAGCTCTGGATTTCTCCTCCTTTTTCTTCTAAGGCGTTACTCCTATCCATGACCTGGAAGAGCTTTTTGGCCTGTTGGATATGACCTAGTGACAGAGGCAGGGAAAATGCACTCTAGAAAAAAGAAAGTGTATTAGTAGTTATTAAAGTCTGATTTGGGAGGCTTTCTTTGACCCATATTTTAGATTGCATTCCCCCCATATGTGGTACAGTAGTAGCCTTTACCAAAATGTATGATTGCATCAATAGTTCAAACAAATTTCATTCTTTAATCTGCTGATCATGCTACCATTTACTAAGACCATAACTGAATCATAATTTATTCAATCCTTTACTTCCTTCAAAAAATAAATTACGGCTTTTAGAAGAAAGGCAAGGATCTTTAAATTGTAAAGTCATGCCCTAAGAGGAGGTAAGGAAGAAAGCAGAAAAACATAAACATATCAGAGATGCCCCAGTAAGATCTTATCACATTAGCAAGGGAATGGGGCCATGGAGACTCCAGGGAGGCAGGTGGCTGCGTCTGTGAGAAGAGGGAGGAGATGCAAGCTTTCATTCTCAGCCTGTTTGCATCATTCATTCTCCATGTGACTTTATGCAAGCCTTGGTTCTTTTATAAGGGATTGGGGGAAGTGATCTCTTTTTTTTTTTTTTTAAGATTTTATTTATTGATTTGAGAGAAGCACAAGTGGACGGTTGGAGGGGCAGACTCCCTGCTCAGCAGGGAGCCTGACTTGGGGCTTGATCCCAAGACTCTGAGATCATGACCTGAGTCAAAGGCAAACACTAAACCAACTAAGCCACCCAGGTGTCCTGGGGCAGGATTTCTAAAGCCATTTCAACTCCATATTAAGCAATTCTCTAACTGGCCTGCTGGCCAGAAGGTACCTGGATGCCAGTGTCACCATGAAGAAACCCATTCCTAGAACTCTCTCATCACTACGAAAGTCACCTTCTACATGAACCTCTTGACCCATAGTTGAGTCCTCTTTCTGACACCGGGATCATTATAGCTCAAAGTTGGGACCCAGCAGATGCCAGGTGACATGTCAGAGTACTCACCCCAGGGTTGTTGGAGTGCACCTGTTTCCACCAAAGAGTAGAAGCATATGCAGCCATCAGGAGCTCCAGCACAGTGAAGATGAGCATCACCACCAGCAGCCCCTGTGAATCAAGCCAGGGATGGTTGGGGCCTGACTGGAGAGAGGAGACTGGGAGGGGAAGGCTGAGCCCTGGCAGTGGACAGAAGAGGGAATAAGCAGCAAGAGCTCTGTCTTAGAGCCGGGGAGTAACCCTGCCTTCATCTCCAGTCATTTTTACTGTTATGATGTTTCTAGCGTGGAGTTCTTATTTATCCGGAAACAGTCTCCATTCATGCCTTCAATCTGAAATCTCATGAATTTTTTAAAATTCTGAAATCTTGCCAGTTATTTCTTTTCGCATGCTTCCCCCTGCCCTGGCCATTCTCTCAGAGCTCACATTACATGTTCACTGCGTCCTCCCTGTCTGTTAACCTGTCACTAAGATTTTCAGATTTCTATTGTAATGTGTTGTGCTCTGGATGATTAAACAGACCTAAGTTTCATCTCACTATTTCTTTGGATATGTTGAATCTGCTATTTAACTGATCTGCTAAACTTTTAATTTCAAAGATTATGCTTTGCATTTCTAGTCATACTGTATAGTTCTTTCTCAAATCTACTTGTTCTTTTTTCTTACTGTCATGTTCTTTCATTTTGGTTTTAATTCCTTTTTTATATCATTTAAAATATATTTTTATTATAGTCTTCGAAATTAGTATATAACCTCCATTTCTTGAGCAACTAACTTTCATATTTGTTCCGTTTGCTGCTGTTCTCCATTTTTTCTTAATGTTTTTCAAAATACCTTTATTCTCAGATGATGTCAGTACATGGGGGGGGGGAGGAGAGAATTTTTTAACATGGATTGGGTTTATGGATGACTCCTTAGATGGAAATTTTAGGTTTGATTCTTTTTTTTTTTTTTTTTAGGTTTGATTCTGATAGAATCTCAGGGGTTCCACAGACCCAAGAACAAATTTTAAATTAATCCTTGTATTTTGAGATTCCTATATTTTATATGTAATTTCAGAATTGGATACTGTCTATATCTGCACATGGTTTGGTGAGATGAATTCATCCCAGAAACTTTTAGGGTGGAGTTTCTTAAAGCTTCGTGAGATGTTGGGCAGAGTTTTCCTTGTCTTGTTTTCATTAATAGGATAAACATTCAATCTCTGCTTCTAATGTTTTTGCAGGGCGCTCAATGGGGGGCTAAAAAACTTCAGATTTGTCACGGGCATTAAAATGTCATAACCCAGCTTGAAACACCTGTGTTCCCATCCAGATTTCTCTGGTTTTCTGGTCTTAGCTCTTGTTTGGTTACCTGGCTGAAGGATCCTTCTTAGCTCCTGGAACATAGGACGCCTTTCTTCCTTGAGTTTTTCCTTGTTTCCATCCTCCCATCCTTCCTTCTTCAACTTCAGATAGATATTTAAAATGTTTTTATGTGTTACTTTACTTAAGTTATCTTTGTATTGATAAAGAAAGAGTGGGCTTTTGGGGTCAGTCCTATGTGATTTATCTGATTTTGCAGGAAGTTCTCTGGTTGTCTGAAAGCAAGAGGCAGTTTAATGTATTGATAGTAGTTTTCATGGAGTTAAACCCTCAGTGTCCCAACAGGGAGGCTGTCTCCTTCACCCTCATGGTTTTGCCTGATGTCTGCCCTGCACCAGGGTTATGCTAGCTCCTGGGCTTCCTGACACAGAGTTTCTAACATTCTGTTCCCTTCCACTTCCATGAGCTCCAAGATCAAAGGGATTGCTTTTGACAAACTCTGGGTCACATAGGCAGACTCGCAGGAGGCTGTGAGTCTGGAAACTTGCACGCATTTTCTGGGATCTGTGAGAAGGGACTAAGAGATATTATATTTGTCTCCCTGACTCCTGTTGGAGGAGTCACAAGGGAAGAATTTTTTTCTTCTTAAAAGGCCAAAGTTTGTGGTTTTAAAATTAAGAGACTGTATAGAGAGGATTGACTAAGTCAGGATTTTTATCATGAACAAGTGATGACCATCCATGTGGGTGGTGGGGGGGGGGAAGTAGCAAGAAAATGCTACCCAGAGATGCTGGCATTTATGCTAGGAGTGGAATCTATTGGGCAGTCTCCCATCCCCTTCTCCCTCTGCCAGACCTGTTCGGCCAAAGTGCAATAATTATGTGTTTGGGCTTAAAGTCCAAGTTCTATAGCTAACTTAATGTGGCTACATCAATCCCAAATCAAATTCAAATAAGGAGGGATATTTATGCCTGTGAGGAGGAAAATGCTTGCACAACAAAGGGGGGCACCCTGAGAGCTAAACCAATTGAAAATGGAATTTTTTTAATGTAAGAAAGACTGCTGACTACCTCCTCTTTATCCATTCATCTGTGAATGGACTCCTCAGTTGCTTCCATAGCTTGGCTATTGTAAATAATGCTGCAATAAGCACAAGGGTGCATATTTCTTTTCAAACGAGTGTTTTTGTCTTCTTTGAGTCAATACCCAGTAGTGGAATTATTGGATCGTATGGTATTTCTATTTTTAATTTTCTGAGGAGCTCTCATACTGTTTTCCATAATGACTGGAAATGCACCAATTTACATTCCTACCAATAGTGCATGTTGTCCCCTTTACCCCACATCCTTACCAACATTTGTTGTTTCTTGTGTTTTTGATACTAGCCATCCTGACAGGTATGAGGTGATACCTCATTGTGGTTTTGAATTTCATTTCCGTGATGATAAGAGATGTTGAACATCTATTCACATGTCTGTCAGCCATCTGTATGTCTTCTTTGGAAAAATATCTGTTAATGTCTTCTGCCCATTTTTAATTGGTTTATTTGTTTTTTCAGTGTTGAGTTGTATAAGTTCTTATATATTTTGGATATTAACCCTTCTAGGATATGTCATTTGCAAATATCTTATTGGATTTAGTATATTGCTTTTTCTCTTTATTGATGTTTTCTTTGCTGTGCAGAAGCTTTTTATTTTGGATGTAGTCCCAGTAGTTTATTTTTGCTTATTTCTCTTACCAGAGGAGAAATATCTAGAACCCACAGCCCTTCTTGATTTCCTATTTTGACTTGGCACAATTCATCCCCTGTATTTTGCAATCTGCTGACAGGACTCATTCAACCACATTTTTTTTTTTTTATGTCTGCTTCCAGGATTCAGATCAAGAAAGTACAAACTGCTGAAAAACCAGAGATTATGCAAATAAGAGAAGCTGAGATTTCATATGACAGGATATTGAGTTCGAAACTACTTACCGTCAGACTGACGCTAGCCAGGAGACATTCCTTGAATTCATATATTGCATAATAGTACATCGAATAAGGCAGAGAGGATAGATATTCCCTTTCTGAGTCACAGCGTTGAGAGACAGTCCCCAGGGCTACCAGGCCATCAGCAAGGAGGAAGAGGCCTGCTCCAGCGGCGAGAGAACTCACCACGTTTGAGGTCAGGCTGCTCATGGCCTGAAAAAGAAGTTCTGCATGGGGATCTCATGGCAGAAGCAGCAAGTGGTGCTGCTATCCCTCTATCCATCGCACCGCAATGGTGCTTCCTTGAGCCTGTTTGCCCTCTAATCCGCATACTCCGGTAGCACAGACTGTTTTATTCACCTCTGTATCCCGCTTCACTATCTAGTCACCTGATATAATTCATAAATGTCTGTTGAGTGAGAGAATGCACGAACAATTCCTTCTTCAGCATAGGGCTTCTAGATCCTTGACTCTTGGCAGCACTGAAGGCAGACGTGGCACTGCTCAAGCCACTACCAGCATATTCCTTGACTTCCTCCACAGCCCTAGAATAATTCTTTCACTTTAAGACGTTCTCAGAGGGCCTAGACCAATCTATGGCTTTTCTTTCCTTAAGAGAGAAAACTGGAGGAGCTGGAACATCTATCTATAGGTGGATCAAGCCTGAGAACCACATGTGCCAATGTGCCACATGCTGGGTCACATTCTACATTTTGGGGTAAAGGGTTCTCACAGAATATGGTTCCTCTGTAAAGACGCTGATGTCCTAGACTCTGTGACAGGTTCTCCACACATGCTCTTTCCTATTTGAATATCACTGTAGGATGCCATGTGTTGGGAGGATGGTTGCTCTGCCCCCTTCTCTCTGGGCTTGGTAGCTCTGTGGCTTCAAGTGCTGAGTTACTGAAGGAAGAGCAGAAAGATTGGGCAGTGCCATTGCCCAGGGCTGCCATGTGAGCCGTGGAGCCCACGTATTTTCTTGTGTCCTATGTGTAGAGCCCACATTGTGCCAGGTCACCCCAAGTATTGTTTTCCTTTTTAGGGTACTCAGGACACTTGTGAAACCACCTGTGAGATCCACATGTTCATCTTCCACATTTTATAAATGAGAAAGCTGAAGCTGAGAGAAGGAAGGAATTTTTTAAGCACACAAATTGGTCAGTGACAGAGCTTGGACAAGAGTGTAGGTTTCCTGGTTCCAAGTCCAGAATTCTGACTCCATCCAGTGGGATGAACTCTTCAAAATTCTGTCCACTGGTTCTTAGGTTTATATTCTAACTTCAAGTATCAAGAACGTGTCCCATATTAAGTACCCTCATCCATAGCTAACTAGACCCTGGACCTTCCTGAGTCAGGATGTGGCTTTTCCCTAAGTCATCTTTGTGAGCTTGTGACAGGGGAAAGGAGAGTGTTTTTATGGAGAGGATCAAAGGCCCCAACCACATATTTGTGACTTTTGTCAGGAAATTGGCCACAGTCTGATAATTCCTTAGATCTACAGAATCTAAGCCTACATCCCTGTGCCTCTGACCTTGCCATTTAGGGAAATTGACTCATTATGAGACAGGTTTTTCCAGAAAAAGATCTCTAGGTTCTATCTGAGATGGTTGTTTACTATATTTAGGACCAAGATAACAAACTATAAAGACTCCATGGTATATTTAAAAAATTTCTACTGTTTAAGCAACTAAGGTAAATTTGCTCTAAGCTTGGAATATTACCCAGGAGTACGTTGTGTAGGAGAAGAGCACTGGTCTAGAAGGCAGATAATTTGATGTTTACATCCCATTCTGCCAGTAGACCAGCAGTGAGAACTTGGGCTCTCTCCCCAGCTTGGAGCCCTATTTCCTTAAGTTGTCAAATGGAAACTTTGAACGAGACTAACTCTGAAGTTCCTTTTTTTCCCAATGAGCTGAGATTTGATAACTCTCATACTTACAAAGGGTTTAGTTGACTTTTTCCCAGAAATAATGGAGAGGGATCCCGTAATGGCAAACTGCTCAGAAAAGAGAGAAATAATCAGTTCAGTTGTCTTGTGGAAATGTGGCCACCATATTATTATCCATCAATCAAGAAATAATGTAAAACTTTTAGAGAGATAGCCTAGGAATGGCGTGGGTCCATATTGGTAGAGAGGCCTGAGTTCCACTCTCTGAATGCTTACGTTGACTCTGAAGTCTGGGCCGATACACAGTGGATCTGGATTTATGTTAGCAAAAATCACCATGAGCTGAGGCGGCCTGGAGAGGAGGTACACATGAATGGAGAGCAGGGCTCAGTTACAAGGTGGGAAGAGAAAGACCAAGGACTTGAAGCAGTAGGATGATGGGAGCGGCCAACAGAGGCACTTAGGAAAGGGGCTCTGATGGCACAAGCTACAGAAATGTGAGCTTCAAGCATTGCTGTAGGGGCCTGAGTTAGACTGGCTGCTGAGGAAGATAGGAAGTACAGGGACAGATGTGAAGATCCCTTCATCCTGAAGCCCCAGAAGTCAGTAGTTGAGTCCAGTGCTGTTAAGGATCCAGCTTGTGGAGGGAGAATGTTCTGAGATGCTAAAGCATTGGCTAAGCTTGTGCCTTTGGGGGTTGGGTAGTCACAAGAGGGGGTCCAGAGTAGCCATTTCTTCCTTTCACAAGGGAATGTGGGAGCCACAGCTACTGACCAGGTAGAGATAGGAGGACAAGTTATGCTCTGGAGACAGGGCTTCCTTACGTCACCGCAGTTTGTGTTTGCACAAAGGCTTTGTGCATGTAGATGTGGTGCTTCGGTAGAATCCATCTGCCCAGAACGTGCACTTCTTTCTCCTTTCTACAGGATACTACTTGGACAAATAAGTGGCCCTCAGTGAGAGGCATGACTAGGCCCTGGCTATCTCCAAAGAAAATGATCTACTAGGCGCTTCTCCATGAGTATTCAGATAAAAAGCAGCAAAAAGTTTTCTAAGTTCTCAAGATTCCTCTAAACACATTAGTGTCCTTGCTTCCCACGAGTTATACCATTGCCAGTTTAATTCTCTGCAAACCTATGGCATCTACCAGAGGTGCTCATTCTATTTTAAAAATGACCTTTTCACTCTCTACTTGATTGTTCTTAAACTGGAGGAAATCCAATGGCCTTATCAAAGGCAGAAAAAAAGTGAAAACTCTTCCATTTTTCCAGTGGTAAGCTGTGAGGCCAGGGAAGAAATGCTGTACTAGTATGCCCACTGTATTACCCTCTTGCCGCCTGCCCCAACCAGCCACTCCCTGGGATGGTGACACAGGAGGAGGGATTAGGCCCCTCTGATGCTCTTCTTGAGTTGACGAACTGTGACATAGGAACTTAATGACAGAGGGAAAGTCAGAGGCTTGGCTGCCTTCTCCTCTCTCCCTACCTCTTGGGAGTCATTTAGCACCTACTTAGTGTTAAAAAGCATGTTCTTTCTTGGAGAACCCACTCTACTCACACATAGAGCTCCTACAAATGGGTACCCAGACATCAAAATGGTGGAAATTGTTGGCTTGACGTGGGAAGAGTAGGGACCAGAAACCAAAATGGCCCCCAAACTTGAAATCAACAGGCAACACAGGATCTGGATAATCTACAAGAGACAAGAAAGAAAATTCTAGGAACATTCTTTGAACAGATGAAAGTGATTGTTTGAATGTACATTGTGTTTATAGAGTATAAAATATGTTATAATTTATCATATTAAAAAGGAAAAAAAAAGGGGTGCCTGTGTGGCTCAGTCAATTAAGCATCTGACTCTTGATTTCAACGCAGGTCATGATCTCAAAGTTGTAAGATCAAGCCCCATGCTGGGTGTGGAGCCTGCTTAGATTCTCTCTCTCCCTCTCCTGCTTCCCCTGCTACACTTTTGTGTAATCAATCTATCTCTAATAAAAAATAAATTAATTAAATCAAATTAAAAGGAAAATAAAATGTGTTAGAAGGAGCCAGAAGGCATTCTCTAAGAGAAAGTCATGTATAACTAACCGCTCCTTTTCTGATAGGATTATTAAACTAACAAGTCAGGGAGCGATGATATGTGCATTTTGACTTTATTTTGAAAAATATAGTGAACAATTTTTTGTTTTTGTTGTTCTAGGAAAAGCAAATGGAGGAAAATTTTTCTGGACAGTAGCCCAGTTGGATGGATGTAGAAAGCAAACTTATCAAGAGAGTTAATAAAAGGACTCAATTTCAGTTGAAATAAAATAGAGTAGAAAGTCTCTAGTGCCATAGTTCATCTTATGTTTATCATAATTGGATTTTGATAATAATTACTATTTTCATGATCACCAGTGATAATAATAATACTCTATATTTGTTGAACACTTTCTAAACTCTGATTTTTCAACTCATCTTTTATGGATAAGAAATATGGGGCACCAAGAGTTAAAATAGTTTGTACAAACCCACACAAATAATAAGTGGAAAATCTAGGATTTACCCCTGTTGCTTTGATCTAGAACCCACACTCAAACCTGCTGTTTAATGCACATGCAATTCAAAGATGATAGAAACATGGGAGAAATAACCTAAAGCCAAGAGAATTCAGCCATTCATACAACTGATACTTATTAAATAGCTATTGTGGGCTAGCACCAGGGAAATGAAGCAAGTGAAAGTCACTGCCACTAGCCATTATTATGTCCTTTAAAGATATGTTCCTTGGAAAGTATGGAATGAGTTAAGAGCAAAGTAGTAGGAAATGTGATCCGAGAAGTACTGAGGGTGTGGTATAAACCATTGTAAGGCTTTGTAGGCTATTTTACCAATGTTGCCTTTCATTCTTTTTTTTTTTTTTTAAGATTTTATTTATTTATTTATGAGAGGCACAGAAAGAGAGAGAGGCAGAGACACAGGCAGAGGGAGAATTAGGGTTCCTGCAGGGAGCCTGATGTGGGACTCGATCCCGGGACCCCGGGGTCACGCCCTGGGCTGAAGGCATGCACCAAACCGCTGAGCCACCCAGGCATTCCATGTTACCTTTCATTCTGAGTGAAAAAGGAAGCAAAGTGGATAATTTTGAGCAAAGAGATTACATGATGCAATTTGTATTTTTAAGAGATCATTCTATTGCTGCATTGAGAATAGATGATAAGATTATAAGGAAACATAGCAGGGAGACCAATAAAAAGGGTAATTGTGCAGTAATTCACAAGTGAGATGGTGTTGACTTGAAAGAACATGTTGACAGTGGAGATAGTAAGTAGTAGTTGGGTTCTAGATGCACAATGAAGATTAACCTGTAGGATTTGCCAACACTTTAAATGTGGATTATAAAACATAAGAATGAAGGTTGTGTCCAAAGGTTTTGGTTTGAGCATCTGAAATGATGGAATTGACATTGATCTGAGCTGGGAAATGTTGTATGAGGGGTAGGTTTGGGGACAAAGATGAGGATTTCAGTCTGGGGCAGATTAGGGGAGAAATATCTAGAAGACAACCAAGTGGAAATGTACATAGGCTGTTGGATATATAAGAGGAGAGCCAGGTAAGGGGTATAGTCTTTTTTTTTCCCTCCAAGTCTTTAGGGAAGATAATATTTAAAACTATATGACTGGATGGGATCACCATTGCAGCAGAAGCAAAATAGGATCAATGACTAAGCTGTTGAACATTCCAAATATAGGATCTGGGAAATACATAGAAACAACAAAGGAGTATAAGAGGAGCAGCCAGGAGAGAAGGGGGACAACCAGACGGATGTAGAGTCCACAAATCCAAGTGATTAAAATGTTTCAAGTAGGAGAGAGTAGTCAGCTGCATTAAACACTTCTATTAGTTCAAGAACATAAACAACAGAGATTCAGAAATTGGGCTACTAATGTGGAGCAAAGGGGACAAATGCCATTGGATGTGATTCAAGAGAGAATATTATTCAAGAGAAACTGGAAACATTGACTTCCTGTCCCTTAGAGGAGTGTTGTTGGAAAGGCAAGTAGCCAGTGAGGCAGTAGCTGAAGGGCACGTGAAGTCATAATAATTTGTTTCTACTCTTTAGTTCTCAAGATGGGAGAAATCACAATAAGATTCTCTGCTCATGGAACTGATAAAAATAATGTGCAGGGGGAATAGGGAGAATTAATGGAACAAGTAATAAGGAATGGGATCTACTGCACAAAAGGGAAGGTTATAATCTTCAATTAGAAGATGGCCATCTTGTTGGTAATGGGGAGGGGAAGGAAAATATATGGCACAGATGTAATTGCAGACGTGTAGCAGCTTGTGGACATTCTCTCCAGATTGCCTTAATTTTCTCAGTATTTTAGGAAGCAAGGAAATTAATGGAGAAGGAAGAAGCATTAGGAGTTTCAGGGGAGTAATAAAAGTGGCAACGACCCAGAGTTCCTCTGTATAGCAAGCAGACTTGGAGAATAGAGCTCTGTTTCTTTTTTTTTCTTTTAACCTTATCATTGACCTATTATCCCAAGTGTGTAAAATAGTAGCCAGCACACTGAAAGTGCTCAAAAATGACAGCTGAATGTATGAATGAATGAGTGTATTCACAGAATCCCTTATTGGTTGCCGAAGCACACAGTGAAATGTGTTTGTGATTCTAGGCCACACCTAGGCTAGGTTGTAGGGAGCAGGGCAAGTCTGTACGGAACCTACTGTTGGAAGAAGTAAATTAAGGAGTGAGTATTGGTAAATGACAGGAGGATGAAAAACATTAATTGGTTTTATTTTCAAGCAACATATTCATCAAATGATTTTTCTAAGAATGATCACTTTTCAAAATTTGCCAGTACATCATTTAATGCTGTTTTCTAAAACATGGATCATTTTTAGATTTTTAAATTAAACGGTCTTCTGACATTTTAATTCTCCTATCAATTCTCAATTATTCCTAATATTAGAATTATCTAACGGAACCTTTTGAAGTTCATGACTGTTTAAATTACTTGAGGTAATAATTTTTCCAGTACTCAAGAATTTTTCAAATACATTTTTTTTTATTTATTTATGATAGTCACAGAGAGAGAGAGAGAGGCAGAGACACAGGCAGAGGGAGAAGCAGGCTCCATGCACCAGGAGCCTGATGTGGGATTCGATCCCGGGTCTCCAGGATCGCGCCCTGGGCCAAAGGCAGGCGCCAAACCGCTGCACCACCCAGGGATCCCCTCAAATACATTTTTTTTAAAAAAAAATGGGAGTGAATTACTTAGTTGGGTGACATGAGATTCTAAAGTAGGACCTTTTAGAGATTGAGAGGAGGAGATTGATCTGGAAGTGTCCACGAGAAACAAAGGAGACACTACTTTCACTTCCTTGCCCAGAAGCGAGGGGCACAGTGGACAAAGTGCCCCTGGGAGCTGGGTTTCTGTCTGCACAACCAATAAAGAGACCTTTGAGAAACAAATTGGGAAATAAAGAGGATCATGCTGTTCACTGGCCCTGAATTCCAGAGACCACAACTAGACAGGTTTCCAAAGTTGGAAAGGAATAGGAGTTGGGTCTTAAAAGGGGATAGTCAGAGCCATGTGGGAATTAAAGTCCTAGATATGAAGGATTATGACTGTGAACGCTTTGATGCATTGCAGTTAGGCAAAGAAGGAGAAAATGTTCAATGAGGTTAGTCCAGATGGTCTCATCTCAAAATGGTTAAGAAATGAGCTCAAAATAGAAAGATCTAATTTAATCCTATTGAGTAAAATCACGTGGTTATATCTAAAATCTATTATATTAAAAACAAATTACAGGAGACTTCCTTGTGTAGATTTAAGTGGACACCTAGTGGTTTTAGTTTACAGAAAAGCCTGAGGAGGGTAGAGTCTTCCCTTAAAGCCCCATTTCATGTCCCAAAGAGGCTGGAGTCAGATAGAAGGGAAAAAAAGAAGGAAAGAAAGAAAGAAAGAAAGAAAGAAAGAAAGAACGAACTTTCCCAGATCCACTGCAGATCTGTAGTCTGAAGACATTCCTAGTATTTTCCCCAGTGTCCACCTTATAATGACAGTCACTTACTCCAAGGACTGTAGCTTCTTTCCGCAGATTGTTCTGTGGATTACCTTCTTTTTCATAGCCGTGTCTAGGTTTCTCTCTTTTGAGGACAATAATTCCATTTGGAGTAGAAGAGTCACAGATTCCCTTGGTCTTCAGCTGTGATAGCATGGTGCTGACGATGCTGGAAGAGGCAGTGAACTCAGTTAGGACCCGAAGTTCGACTTGAAGATGTGAAGCCATTTAAGGTTTTCTCCATTGTCTAAGGGGTGACCTGTCCTTTAGGAACAAAGGTGAATGTGGGAAGCAGTGGACACATTGGAAGGCCAGCATGCTTGGGTCCATTCACTGTGGGCAGAAAGCATGTCACTGGGAGAAAACTGTAAACATTTTGAGGAGTCCCACAATGGAGAGGTGAACAATTCACAAAGAACTTGCCTTGCAGCCTTGAGAGTATCCATGTCACTGTCCTTCCAACAATCCCTGCTTCCAGCCTCCCTTGTGTACCTGTGTACCTCTGCTCCACTTGCGGTGCATCCCTGTACCACAGGTCTCAATATTGTACTTTTATGCTGTAACTATATTGCTCAGTCTTCCATCATAGTCTTGTTTTCTTTCCATTAAGATGGTGATTAATCCCAGTTCACATCTCTTTCTTGTATTGCTCTCATCCCACAAAGAATGACCCCCTTGCCTATGTTAGCTCAATAATTGTTATATGAACATTTATTTAAATCCTGCTAGGACAGCCTGGGTGGCTCATTGGTTTAACGCGGCTTTCAGCCCGGGTGTGATCCTGGAGACCCAGGATGGAGTCCTGTGTCGGGCTCCCTGCATGGAGCCTGCTTCTCCCTCTGCCTATGTCCCTGCCTCTCTCTCTCTCTCTGTGTGTCTCTCATGAATGGATAAATTCTTTATAGATAGATAAATAAATAAATAAATAAATAAATAAATAAATAAATCCTGCTAAATTCCAGGCACTAGGGCCATAGTAGCTCCAATATTTATAACAACTTAGGTGTTATTAACTCCACTTTTTTCATTAGAAACTCAGGACTATAAGTTCAATTGATTTTCATTATATGAAATACACAAGTGCTTAGCCTGGTACATTGAAAGTGTTTAATACATGGTAGCAAATATAATTATTATTATCTGGTATTTGCAAAACTGTCTGACCAAATCCATCTGGCTCAGAAGCTTGTGAGAGTTGTCTCAATACCACGGTAATTATCTCATCTTTCCTTCTTCTTTCCTAACATTGGGAGTTCCAATGTAGACTCAAGGGGCCTGTCATCTGCTGCTCACCATCTCAACATCAGATGTCATCTGACATCTCTGTTGTCAGCACATTTTCCCTCTCGAAGGCCATAGTTTGTATAAAGGTCTGTGATAATCTGATGGTGCCTCAGTTCTGTTCCCTGATCCTTCCCCTCAATGTCCAAGCTCTCTTGGATGGAGTACAAACATATAAAGATTAGACCTGGCATCCACAATCTCATTACTGGTGAGGAAGATGGGACATTGATCTAGAAGTCCAATGCCTCAGCATCAAGTTACACGTCTGAACATATGTCCAGTCCTGTGCTCATATTCTATACTCACCAGCTATTACTAAACTCACCATAAGCAAGTTGTTTTAGCCACTTCATAAGTTCATGGTAAGGAAGTGATAAGATGATGCATATAACGGGTTCAACATAGAGCGGGACGTATGATATACTCTCAATAAATATTGGTTATATCTAAAGCTCATTGGAATTCCAGCTCAGATATGTATTAGTTGGCCACAGGCATGTTATTTCCCTTCATTTACCCTCAGTTTCATTATGCATAAAAAAGGGATAATAATGTTGTCATGAAGGACTCTTGTGAGGATTTGAATGAGGTGATTTAGATGAGTGTCTTTTGCTGTGTCCATGTGATCTTTATCAGGTGTTCCATAATACTCAATAAAACGTTGGTGACCTGTACCCCACTCCTAGATCCATGCCCTGGTCATTTCTCATGCCCTCTGGGCATCAAGTACCTTATTTGAAAATTTATTAAAAATATAGTTTCCTTGTCTAAGGAGTTCATTTTCATTGGGAGGATTTTAGAATCTGAACATAAGAATAGTTACAGTAACATGAACAAGGAGGGGAATAGTGTTGACACTGCATCCTTTGAAGTAGAGCAGGGGCAAAAGGCCATCAATCAGCATTCTAGCACAAAAGCGTCAGGTTTGGAGAGATTCTGAGTTTCAAAATCAAACAGTAAAATGACAATAATTGCTAACATTTACTCAGCTCCCACTGTGAGTCTGGCACTCAAGTAAGAGTTTTGTGTAGAATCTCGTTTAGTCTACACAGGGACTCTCAAAAAAAGGTGCTATTTTTACTTGAAATCTATAGATAGGAAAGTGAGGCTTAGATTTTCCTCTGTGGTTAGGAACACAACAGGGCTGTCCACTATCACCATTGTTATTTAACATAGGACTGAAAGTCTCTGCCACAACCATCAGACAATAAAAAGAAATAAAAGGCATCCAAATCAACAAGGAAGAAGTCTAACTTTTACTATTTGCAGATGACACGATACTCTATATAAAAGTCTGAAAGTCCGCCAAAAATTTCCTAGAACTGATACACGAATTCAGTAAAGTAGCAGGATACAAAATCAACATACAGAAATCTGTTGGATTTCTATATACTAATAATGAAACAGCAGAAAGAGAAATCAAGGAATTGATCCCCTTTACCACTGCACCAAAACCTGTAAGATACCTAAGAATAAACCTAACCAAAAAAAGGAGTAAAAAATCTGTACTCTGAAAACTATACCACACTAGTGAAAGACATTGAAGATAACACACACAAAACAATGGAAATGCATCCCATGCTCATGGATTGGAAGAAAAAAATACTATTAAAATGTCTATGTTACCCAAAGCAATTTCCACATTTAATCCAATCTCTATCAAAATTCTAACAGCATTTTTCACAGAGCTACCTGTAACAAATGATTCTAATATTTTTGGAGCCACAAAAGACCCCAAATAGCCAAAGTAATATTTAAAAAAGAAGACAAAGCTGAAGGCATCACAGTTCTGGACCAGTCACAAAAACCAGTCACAAAAGGCCAAATACTGTATGATTGCACTCTGGAAGGCACCTGGAGAGCTCAAAATTTCATCAGGACAGAAAGAACGATGGCTACCAGGAGGAGAGGAAAGTGTGCAGTTAGTGCTTAATGGGTGTGGAGCTTCAGTCGTCTGTGGAAGGAAAAGTTCTGGAGTTCAGTTGTGGGGATGGTTGCCCAGGATGAGGATGTACTATTCAGTTCTCCTTAGAGTAACATTTAGAAGTGGATTTATGCAGTTTAAGGCTACAACATACATAGTGCTACTTTTTAGAAGGAATCCTGCAGGGCCAGCGTTCTTTATGGTTCCACAGGAAGACTCCAGACTGATGCCATCATGCCCAGACTCCACAGTCTGAGAGGGATGCTTGGTCCCTCCACATCCATCAAGCAGAGGCAAACTTAGGATGGCCCACAACTTTTCCAGACAGTTCTAAAACCTCCACTTTGGGGACAAATCGTAGCTTAGAGGACAATTGCTCTGCATGCAGCAATTTTTTATATGACAGAAGTCGAATGGAACAATGGGTCCTAATGCAGGATCCAGTCTAATCGCACAGTATTTTCTGAGAGCACATTCTGTGCAGAGAATTGTAGAAAATCATCACCTCAAATCTTAGAGGAAACCTAAGGATTGTTTCACTGGGTACACCATGAACAGAGCAGGGAATTGCCTCATTGGCCAGGCAGGTGCTCAGAAGAAAGATAGAATAAGAATCTGATTCCTGGCTGCCTATTCCAAGAACAGTCATCTCCCCCCAAAATTCAGCTTCCCAACCAAGACGCCTACCTGTTTTGCAGCCCAGTCCTGTGAGTGGTAGCGGGTCGGCCAGCTCTCTGTTGGGGAACTCTCAGCCAGAACTTCCTACTGGCCCTTCCTGCCAGAATGACCTTGCTCCTCTGCTCTCCAGCCTCTGAGACTTCCCGCCCCTTTCTCAGATCAGTAGTCATGATTACACAAGACATGAGCTCTGCTGTGCTTACATCCATGCATGAATTTATCTTGGCTTCCCCTTTCTAAATTTCAAGTTCTGGAGGCTGGCACAGAATGCAAGTAATGCACAAGAATAAAGAGCTTGTGAAGACTAGTGACTTACATGTTCCTCGTTAGAATTCATTTCCCCCAGAGCCTTCCTGCCCCTTTCTCAGAGAAGTAGTTGTGATCACACAAGACATGAGCTTCGCTGCACTTACATATACCCGGGGGAAGTACCTCTGCTTCCTCTTTCTAAGTTTCAAGGTCTGGAAACTGACACAGAATACAAGTAATGCACAAGAATAAGGAGCTTGTGGAGACTAGTGACTTGCATGATCCCAGGTGCAATTCATTTCCCCCATTCCTCTAGGCAAGTCAACTGGTTAAGCTTAGCCCGAGTTTTCTGTCTACTAAGAGGGATGAGTAATAATGCTCCCACTGTTGGCTGTTGGGACAACTAAAGAGCAAGGAAGCAAAGAGCTTACAAAGAACAGGTGCTCAGTAACTAGGGATAGCAATAATGTTCATTTTGGATTTGGGAAAATTTATTTATTTTTCCATTTCCCAGGCTCTTGGCAAACTGAAAGCAACCTATGTGGACTTGCTGCCCAACTGTCACTGCTTTGGGTAGCTCTTTCTTCTCTTGGGTACTTCTTCTTCTCTGGCTTCATATCTTTCTAAGGACTCTGTGCTCAGGGAAGTCCAGGCACATTTGGGGAAGGATGCAATGAATGAGGGTCTGAAGCAGAGCCATCTGGGCTGCATGACAGCTCGCATGGTGGGAAGTACAGCGTGTTGAGGAGACATTGTTGCCACCTTAACACACCTTTAAAACTGCTTGGAGAACAGCCTCTGCTCAGGTGGCTCAGGGAAGTATGGCCTATAGCAACAGCTGGCAGCATAATATGCTCCATACTTTATCAATTTCCTGAAGATGCTTCCCTGAGAAAGGAGCAAATCTAAGCTTGGGGTGTTTAAGAAACTCATAAAATGCTTGGAGAGAATTTTAGTCCAATAGTCTATTCTCCAAATGAGGTGACAGTACTGAAAGAGCCTAACACAGATCACTCATCACGTCAGCAGAAGAAGTAGGACTAGAATCCAAGTCCTGGTGGCAGCTGGGTCCAGGTGTGCATAGGGGCCACAGTCTGTCATTTTGTCATCATCTTCATCCCCATGGCCAACATCATCATCATCATTGAGGAGAACTTTCATGGTCCAGACCTTCCTCTGGGTCTGTGACCTGCTTTGAACAAATTGTCAAAGAAGGATGTTGGTTGCTGGGCTTTCTCTTACACCTCTTCTGAGTCTGAGAAGGAATTTGTGGGAAAACCCATTTTCTCATATATAAAATGATGATAAAAATGTTTTCAGAATTTTTGTGAGGACTTAGTCATATGTTAAGTCATATATGTAAGTCTATATAACGTGCCCAGCATAAGTCTGACGTATATTAGAATTCAGAAAAATCTGTGTTCTTTTTCCCAACACCTTCTTCAACCCCCTTTACAGAAAAGTGCATTTCACGTCTAGATTGATCTCTGGTCTCTATGTGTAGTTTTTCTACATTTACTCTATATTCCTGCTCCTGTGTATTGATTAGAATTTCCTCGGCCCTTCTCAGAGTCCTGGTGCTGTAGATGGCAAATGATTCACGGCGCTAAGTTTGCTTCAAGGGTGAAAGTCTAGCGATTTTCCAATTTCCCACCCTCCTTGCCCCAGACTGACCCTGAAGTTATTACATGAAGTATATCTCAGATCTATAATCTGGAACAGAGATGACTGAGATTTCTTTTCTCCAGAAACAGGAGACGCAGACTATTCAGGAGAGCATAGTTCATTGTATTCTTTGACATTCGAGCTCCTCCTTTCCCTCTTTCTGCTCAGATATCCATAATCAATGTAGAATTTCATCCTCATGGAAGCTGCATGGTAGTAGCAAGTTGGGTGCTCCCCCATCAGGAGGCAAAAGGAAGATAATACAGAGGAAGGTTATCACCTAAACAGGAAATTGACCCATTTCCAAGAATCTTCAGCAAAATTCTTCTTAAGTCTCATTGGCCAGAACCATGTCGCATTGCCGTGTCCATCCACAAGGGGGGGTTGAAAATACTGTTTTTTAGCTTTACACGGCACCATTCCTGAATGAAATCACCATGATTTTGTGAGAAAGATAGGGAGGCCCTACAATGAAGAAGCAAATTATCTTACTACAATTAGTGTTGAATTGTGAGCTCATTTCTGTTGAAGTGTGTGCATTCATCTTGGTGAGCTGGATTCTGTCCATAGTTCACATAAGCTGGTTATGAACTCATTTGGAGATATAGCTGAAAATATCTGAAAAACTGTGAAATGACACATCTTGAGAAGATTTCTTCCTATTTTCTTAAGCCAGACGGTAGCAGTGTAAGGGTATGAAATCATTTTACCATCACGTTGCAGATATCATTAAAATGCATTTGGAAGAATTTTATATTTCATTTTTAAACACACACCCACACCTATATTATATCAAATTTTAATGGCATTTTGAAGACCAAAATTTCTTCACCAGTTTTTTTTTCCTATAGTTTTGGCTAGCAGTTAACTTTGAGTGTGAAAGGTAAATATTTCTAGGAAATAAATCAAAACTGAATATTGTGTCTCCTAACAACTGATTCAACCAACTGAAGCTGATAAATGATTATAAACTTTGAAAGGCAGGACTTGTTCTAAGCAACTCATTTTCCCCAGCCGGAGTGCTAGTTTTCAGTCTTTAATTTACATAACCATCATGAAACATCCTTCTTTTAAAAAAATATTTAAATTCAATTTGCCAGCTTATAGTGTTGGACCCTGGCTCCCGGGTGCCAACGTGTCCTGGTGGACGCCCCAGAGACTCAGACCCCAGACTGGCAGATGCAATTAGCAAGAGGGTTTATTGAACGTTTGCGCAAACGGGCTCTCTGCCTCCGAGGAGGCAGAGAGCCCCAATTAGCAATTACAGGTATCTTTTAAAGGTAAAAGAAAATAAAAACGCTTAAAGACAAAAGAACCGCGGGAGTCCATAGCATCCAGGTTGATTTCTCAGAAGGTCAACATGAACCTATTCAGGGACATTCCAATCAGGGTGTGGGGGGAAATGGTTTTCTTATCACAAACAGAATGCTTTTTGTTGCTAAAACTTCAGGAAGGCACCTGGATGGGCTGCCTCTGGATTGGGGCTGATCCTACTTATAGGGGGGGTTTCTTCAATAGTCTAACACCCAATGCTCATCCCATCAAGTGCCCTCTTCAGTGCCCGTCACCCAGTCACCCCCACCCCCCTCCCCTTCTGCAGCCCTTTGTTCGTTTCCCAGAGTTAGGTGTCTCTCATGGTTTGTCTCCTTCTTTAATTGTTCCCCACTCAAGTTCCCCCCTTCCTTTAAGGTCCCTTTCGCTATTTCTTATATTCCATGTGTGAGTGAAACCATGATGATTGTCTTTCTATGATTGACATGACTCAGCATAACACCTCCCAATATGAAGCGTCCTTCTTACAGTTGGAAAAATCTTGACTTTCCTCACTCAGTGATTTCTTAATGAATTTCCTTTCCAGGTTGCTTCCTTACTGGGCACAGGTAAAAACACATAAACTTAGTTTCTTTCTTTCTTTCTTTCTTTCTTTCTTTCTTTCTTTCTTTCTCTTTCTCTTTCTTCTTTCTTCCCTTTTTTTCTTTCTGTTTGGTAGCTCTGATGATGTTTATTTTACTCTTTGACACGTGTCAAATCTTATCTGATAAAATCTTTATGAACCTTCTGGTTCCATACACATGTGATTTGAGATTCCTAATATTGGTTAAATTTTCATAAAGCTACCTTATTGATATGAAATGTCACTTTCAATTTAAGTAAGTGGTATTCAGACAAAATCCCTTCACCACTTAACCAGTTATAATCACACTAATTCTTGCCATTAGTCAACAAGATTTATTGCTACAGATATTTGTTATTTGTTTAATATGCAGTGATTTTCATATAAAATCACATTTATTTGTGGTTGTTTTTATTGTAACAAATAATACCACATAAAAATGTACAGTGATGACATTTAGTTTTTTAGTACATTTATTAAGTAGAAAAAATGATTAGTTAAAATAGCTAAATTACAACTGGTTTATGCTCATGGTTCTTTAATCATAGAATTTGGGCATAGAGCACTTTTCCTAAGATGTGCACTTTATTTATATTTTTTATTTTTTTAAAGATTTATTTATTTATTTATTTATTTATTTATTTATTTATTTATTTATGATAGACACAGAGAGAGAGAGGCAGAGACACAGGAGGAAGGAGAAGCAGGCTCCCGACGTGGGACTCAATTCCGGGACCCCGGGGTCACGCCCTGGGCCAAAGGCAGGCACTAAACCGCTGAACCCCCCAGGGATCCCCAAGATGTGCACTTTAAAAATCCCAATTCTTCTCTAAGGAACATCCCATGGTGTTAAGGAATTTAATAGCTCAATTTCTCAAGCATGAGTGTATGCACTATGGAAAACACAAAAATTATATAGCACTTTTGCTCTTTGACTTTTCAGTCTTTGTAACTTGTACTTGAATAAGCAGGACTCACAGAATTCAAAGAAAACAACCCCATTCTTTCCCCGCAACTGTCCTATCCAAGCATCCTCAGTAAGACTAGATATCCCCAGATTCTTATTTAAGACATGTTGCTTCCGGGGACTAGAGAGCTCTAGCCCCTTGAGGATTTAAAATGTTCTGTTTTACATAAGAATTACATTCCAACTGTCATTTACTATGAAAGCTTCCCTCTCTCAGTTTGGGTCTGCTTCAGACAGGGAAGCTTACTGTGGAAAGGAGAGAGTGCTCTCTTTTCCTCCCTGACAGTCCTTCCCCAGCTTGCCACTGGGGATTTCTGTTCCCTGCAGAGCCAGGGGTGGGACTGAGGAGAGCTGAGGGGCAGAAAACATTGGTTGGCACTTCCCCACCCTGATGTCAGGTTGGAAGGGGTGAGGGCACAGGGGCTCCATCACTGGGAGTCTTTGGCTTGGCCCTCCCAGCACTCTAACGCACTTACTCAGCCAGTCATGACTCCTCCTATGTCCCACCCCTGAGCAGCCATTGAAACTCGCCAGCCCCATTCTCTTCAAGGTCACCTTGCTTCTCCTGATGTCCTTCTGGAGCAAAGTCTAAGACCAGTCAGGTGGGGTTTCTGTCACATGGCTTACATGTGGGACGACAGGCCACCTCAATGCAACCTGCCCTGCTTCGCTGTGGCAGACAGACTCTCCGACTCCCAGGCTCCCTGCCTCCTGGCCTGCATGCCCTTTGTGGCTGCTCCCCCTCGAGCAGAGGTGAGACCTCCGACTTGCTGTGAATAAACAGAATACAGCAAGGTGACGATGTGCATGACTAAGTGCACGTGACGACATGGCCACGCCGCAGGAGATTGTAGCACTGTTTTACTGCAGTCTCTTTCTCTTCCTTGCTGGCTTTGGGGTAGCAGGCAGTGTGTGGGGGAGCCCCACGTGGCCAGGCACTGTCAGGAACTTAATAGACTCTAACAAAGAGCCTACAAACACTTCGAGGCAACACCCAGCAAAAAGAAAGGGGGGGGGCCCTTTGTCCTACAGCTCAAGGAGCTGGATTCTGTCATCATCATGGACGTTGGAAAGTGAATCCTTCCCCAGACAAGCCTCGGTTGAGACCAAAACCTGCCGACCCCTTGCCTGTGCCCTATGAGACCCTGAAGCAAAGAACCCAGTTAAACCGTGCCCAGTCCTGACCTGTAGGAGCGTGAGATGATGAAGTGGTGCTGCTTTAGAGCTATAAGGTCGTGGTCACTTGGTATGCAGTGATAGACAAGTACGATGTGGCCACTAGAGTCGAGACCAAGCCTCAGCCTCTCTTGGTTCTCAAGTGTTAGCCTCACGTCTACCTTCTTCCCCAAATTATGAGTCTCCACATGAAGTTCCCCATATGGTCCCATTACAGCCTCTGTTTCTGAGCCTAGAAGGAGGGAGAAGTCCTCCTTTCTTCTACAGTGGGAAGGCGGGAAAACCCACAGAACCTCAACAGTTTTCTTCCAGTGAAATTCTCAGTAAAGTTTTCAAGTGATAATTCTGTGGCTAATGAAATTCTCTGAGTTCTTGGGGATCCCCGGGTGGCTCAGTGGTTTGGTGCCTACCTTCAGCCCAGGGTGTGACCCTGGGGTCCCGGGATCGAGTCCCACATTGAGCTCCCTGCATGGAGCCTGCTTCTCCCTCTGCCTGTGTCTCTGCCTCTCTCTGTGTGTCTCTCATGAATAAATAAATAAAATCTTAAAAAAAATAAAATTCTCTGAGTTCCAACTTGGTATTTAAATTTATTTTATAGGCTGTTTGAGAAAACCATTTTTTACTTTTTCTTTTGCGATTTCTGCATGGGCGAATGGCATTTTGGGGCAATTATTAACTCATTGGCAAATCAGGAAGGGGTGAGGGTGGGGGTGGTGATGGGTGTGGTCCCTCCAAAGGTGCACAATCGAGGGAGCATTGTGTGTAGGAAATTTTTAAATTATAACAAAACTGACATCTGCCTTATGTCGTCTGAGTGCAAGCTTTCTAAACACTATTGATAATGAAATACTCTGGGGGGGGGGGAATCTTTCATTGATCAAAATTCTAATGTAAATGCGTCCTATTCCTGGGGCAGACCCGTCCCACTGCTCCTCCCTGCAGTGTCTTTGGGCCTCAGGTGGCCTGTGTGAGGCCTGGTAACACCCGGATGGGGATGGAGGACTCAGCTTCCAGCCTTTGCAGAGCCTTCTCCAGACACTGCTGCCATCTGCTGGGAAGCTTAGAAAGCAGGCAAGTCTGTGATGGTTGCAAGAGTGAAGAGCCTCTTAGTTCTGCGCTCCCCCTGCGTGCTCACGTGGTGGTTCCGTGCACGGGTACGTGTGCACGTGTGCACATGCAAGTTCAGAAAGCAGATGGAGCACTCAGCACCGGCTAATCTGTAAAGAGTTGGATGCAAATTTTCCACCACACATGGCTCCTCTATTTTCCTTTGGGCCAGCAGGAAAGGCACGGGAAAGCCGCCTGGGTGGGCGTCGGATAAGTGTGGTGGGAGGTGGGCAGGAGGAGGTGAGGCTCCCCCGAGAAGGAAGGAGCCAGGCTCTGCTGGGTGGCCTTGTCTTCACTGAAGGCAAAGCAGGCAAAGCAACAAAGAGGAGGAGGAGGAAACCCATGATCACCAGCCAGGAAGGGCCGGGCCGGGCTTGCCAGGCGCCGGCTCATCCGTCCTGACCCTGTGGGTGGGGAGCTTGGCTCCCGTGATTCCCTCTCCCTGTTCCGCGGAGAGCAAGGCTCTGAGGAGTGGAGGAACCCACTCAAGATCCTATTTTTTTGTTTGAGGAAGCAAAAGGCCCCTGGAGGGAGGGATGTGATCTGCAGGGCTAGACATGCTTGTGCGTCTCCCGAGCCGCCCTGGGCCCCAGTGAGGCCTGGGGCAGGTCCTGAGCCAAGGGACGGTGGCAGCGCCCGGCCGGTGGCCGTGGCCCGGGGACAGGCCTTGCCCCACCGGCAGCCTCTGTCGCTGCGGCTCCTGCAGAGGCAAAGGCCTACGGGCCGTTGATGTTTCCTGCAAGGGCGTGAGGGGGGTAGTTTCCTGGGCTTCTGCCTTTGAAAATAAAAGCAAGTCTCCAAGCCAGCCTCAGCCGTGCCCTGCTGCCTGCCCCGCCGTCACCCTGGAGGGTCACCTCCCAGCCACCGGGCGAGATCCGCCTGGGCCTCCTGGTTGGCCAGGACCCTCCCGGTGCCTCCTGTGAGGTGAGGACGGGGAGGGAAGCGCAGCCGTACCTGCGGGAGACGAAGCTCCAAGCTCAGGTGTGTTCCTGAGACTCGTCCTTCAGCTACTCTCAGTTCCTTGACGTGAAATCTCCGGCCCCGGATTCAGGCCCCGATTCTCAGGCCCCGGATTCAGGCCGAGTCGGCTGCGAGCTTCCCGGTTCCCAGCCTGCAGGCCGCCAGCCCTGGGACTCTGCGCCTCCCTAAGACGGGAGCCAGAGCCCCAGCGCCTCTGCTCTCCTCCTTGCCCCCTGCCCCCTCCCTGCCCTCCCCCCCCCTCCCATCCTGTGGTGTCTGTCTCTCTAGAGAACTCTAATAGGGAACCAGGACGTCTCAAAGGCCACCCTCCGAAAGACAAAGCAGTGCACCCCGTACCCCGTGCCCAAATTCCATGTTAAGTCACTGTAAACTCAGCCATTATCATTTCTGGAAGACTGGGATTGACTGGCATCCTTGAGGACAAAGTCCAGGTTTCCTTTCCTCCGTCCACCCTCCCTCCTTCAGCTCCTTCTGAGCCATGACTTCGGTGCTGGGTCAAAGGTCGAGGTTACCTACGGGGTTCAGAAACATAGCTCTTCATGGGATAACTGTCCAAATGGTTTGTTTTGCCCTTTTTTCCCCTAAACTTTGTAAATTTGGAGCTGAGGAAAGTTGGAATGCTGCTAAAAAAATCTCCAAAGCTGTACAGAATCTGAAGGAAGCATCTCTGGGTGAGAGTTAGTGATATCAGAAAATGTGGCAGAATGAAAATGGGGCAACACGCGTGTCTCCTCAGAACCACGTTCCCCTTTGGGCTTCTCAAGGCGGGTGACAGCTTGGTGGGGATCCCTGTGGTTTGAGGAACCGACCCCCCCCCAGGGGCTCGGGTTCCAGGCTGTCCTCAGCACAGCGACCGGGTCAGCATGGGCCAATCATGGGGACTCTCAGCAGTCTCCTTCTGAAGCTTTAGGCCGAAAAAATAGTGGGTTGGGTTTTTCTGTTTTGTTTTAAAAGAATCCTTGGTATAAAATCTAAATGTCTAGGGTGCGATCTGTCATGCAATACATCGCTTTCTTGCTTCTTTTGGTGATTGGCCTGTGGTACAAGGAAAACGGGGGTGGGGGGGCCTGAGAGGTCCTCCTGAGGCCAATGAAACGAAAACCTCACAGGGGTAAGAGTTACAAACCCTCTGGAAAAGCAAAAGCCCTCTTCGATCTTCTTTTGGTTAGTGAAAACAGGCACTCACGTAGTTCCTTCATAAGAGCGAAGTAGCGTAATGTAAACTTTTGAAAAATGGGAGTTCCTGTATTCCGTTGAATCCAGCATATTTTAATCTAATTAAATATTCTTCCTTAAATAGGTGTATGAAGCTTTTTTATATGATAAATAATGCAGTTTCCCTATGTTGCTTTTAGAAACACAAAAATTATTTGCTTACTGTCACAAAGACCCCGTCTCTCCAATTCAGATTGTAATTTGGGTAGATCGCTTTCCTATTCCTTTGCTCTGGACCCTAGACAAGAAGCGTAGACAATGAGGAGAGGAAACCAAGCTGTTCTTGAGGAAAGACATGAGAAAAGGAGCTGGAGAGAAATGGTAGTTTTCCTTCTCCAGGACAACCAAGAAAAAATGGGGTCCCCTCCCACCAGGAATTTTTGCTTCCCCTACGGGGACTTCAGCTGGTGAGTGTTCTAGGCTGTGGAACACGGATACTGAGCTGAGGAGCCCATGAAGGGCTGTCACATTTGATTTTTATTTATTCATTTGCGTTTGTGCCCAAGAAACGCAAGAGGATGCCTCGCACTGATGCCATGTGAGCACTGCCTACAGCGGCTGCCTTGTCGTACTTCGCTTTTGCTCCAAATTCAGATCATCTTCCCTGTCGCTTCACTACTCTCTTACTATGACGGCATTTTGTTCCATGAGTGAAGATGTGCTGGAAAACAGATTTGTCACAGCTCTTCCCTGCTTCACGCAGGTTGGATGCTTGGCATTTGACAGACGGTCACGCCGTTGTCCCCCGAGTCCACATCCTTCCCGCAAATATGACTTGAAGGCGTCCTCAGTGCCAGTGACGGTGCGCGTGAGCAGAATCCTTCACGTTGGCCCCACGGTGCTGCAGCTCTCCTGGGTCACTGTGCACCGCCAACCGCCATTCAGTCACTTACCTACTCAGCCTGTGTTTGTGGGGTTCCGCCGTGTGCTCGCTGCGCGGGAGACTAGGACGCATCAGATCTTGTCCTTGCCCTGAAACACTGTGGAGAGCGCTGTGGGCGCACACAGCTGGGAGCAGCCCGTCAAGCAAGGAAGAGAGAGGCCTTTCCAGGTGCCGTGTAGGTGTGTAGGTGGCACTTTCTAAGAAAAGCAGGTGCTTGTGGCCGTATGGATTCCAGGCGGACAGATCAGTGCAGGCAAAGGCCAGGGCCCTGGAGCAGGAAGCAATGTGCTATGATTCCATCGCACAGTGAGAGGTGAGAGACCAGACTGGGGGAGGCAAGGTCCTGGATGCCCAGAGCATTGAATGCCTCTCGGAGGGCTTGTCCCAGAGTCGTAAGCAGCTGCAGGACGTCAGCAGTGTGCCGACAAAATCATGTGCACTTCCAGAGGCCCTTAGTGCAGTGGTGTTTGCAAGGGTAACGGGGAACAAATATCGGTCAAAGAATGCAAAATTGGAGACCAAGGGATGCCATACTACTATTAGACGACTTGTTGTTGTCTAACAAGAATGAAAGGTTCTTGTGACCAAGTCACATAATATACAAATAATAAAAAATAATTGAAAGATTTGTCTAGAGATATGAACAATGAACAAAAACACAATATTCATGACAGCTTTTAACACCCAAGTTTTGAGAAATGAAGGCAAAAAAAAAGACATTATTTGAATTATAAAATATTTGAATAAACCAATATAAGAGAAACATGGAGATGCTCACTGAGGAGTCGCTTAAATTAAATCCAAACACACACACACACACACACACACACACACACTTCTTATAATATGAAGGTGCTGGAGGGGGCTTTACTTGAGAAAACAATATGCACCTTATATACAAACATATGAACATAGGAATATAAACATCAGAGCTAGAAGGGAATTGGAGACCTCCCTACACTGAAATAGGAGAAAAGTGTGACCCCGAGAAAGAAAGTGACTTGTACTGTGAAGGTAATGGATTTATAACCAATTTCCCCAACTCTCTTTCTCAATAACCTGCCTCATTTTGTTTCTTTTTTATTATTTTTATTTTTTTCTTCTTTTTCTTCTTCTTCTTTTTTTTAAAGATTGTATTAATTTATTCGTGAGAGACCCAGAGAGACAGGCAGAGGCACAAGCAGAGGGAGGAGCAGGCTCCCTGCGGGGAGCCCAGTGTTCCCAGACCCCGGGGTCAGGACCTGAGCTGAAGGCAGACCCTCAACTTCTGAGCCCCCAAGGGGGGCCTATTTTCTGAACCTGCCTCATTTTCTGAACATCGACTTGACCTACTTAATCGAGCCACAAGAGGGGATAGTGGGCAAGGAAATGTGCCTGGAATTCAGGCCTAAGCCCGTCTTGGGGAGGCTCCAGGAGGCTCTCAGGGAGGCGGACCCACGGTTGTGCGGTGTGTACTAGATCTGGGTGGACCCCGTTCTGTCCCATATTACCTGAGGGCTTAGCGGATAAAGCATCCCTCTGATGTCTCGTCTGCTAAAAGGAGATACTATTCTACAGAAAGATGTTTGTAAGGATCGTTGAGATTGCAGATAAAAAACTGAGCAAGAAGTTGAATCTCAAGATGGGTGTTAATGGTGCTGAAAGGGAGCACGTCCTGTTTTAATTTCAAAGAGCGCTTTTTGTGCCCTCATCTCACCTCATCCTCCTCCGTGGGTAAGGTGAAAGCAATCCTTTGAACTCGGTCTAGTTGATATGTGCTCTAGTCTCCTCTCTTCTTCACCTTCACATTCTGGAAAGTCTGAGCACCTGCCAGATGGAGGAGGCCATGGATTAAGGTAGAAGGAGAGACCGAGATGAGTATCTCACCCGATCCCCTGTTCTGCATGATCCGGGTTGTGGATAGGACGCTAGAGACATTGCCTGGTCCTGGTTTCCGTCTTATGGGAAAGTGGACCTTGCCGCAGTCGAGGGTTGGGGAAGGCTCCAGGATGAGTCCAGGTGGCACCACCAACACCTGGCTTCCTTCCATCTCCGTGGGGAAAGCTTAGAAAGCAGGCAAGTCTGTGATGGTTGCAAGAGTGAAGAGCCTCTTAGTTCTGCGCTCCCCCTGCGTGCTCACGTGGCGGTCAGGAAACAGCCTGACCCAGACCCAGAGGCTCCTCACGCCGGGAGCTGGGCATCTGAACACACACCAGGGAAATAGGTCGAGGGAGACATTGGAATAGCTCATGATCTCCGGGGCTGGAAATGTCTCTGGATGGGATTGAGCCAACCCGGTCATTCCCAATGCAGCCAACAGATGACAATAGACACTGGATGCCAGAGACTGGGTCAGTGGAAGAGCCGAGAGGAACGTTAACAAGGCGAAATAAAATCAGGACTGAATATTTTGTAATAGTCCGTTCCCTCACGGCTGGGCCATTACTACCACTATCGGAGATTTTTTTTGGTTTGTACTATTTGGTTTGGTTTTGATCCCCTCACTATTTCATACAGTACAGGGCTCCACGGGTTTATTCTGACTCTTCCTACGTCCCCCACAGGAATTTTGAGTTTAGAATACCCCATTTTAGGCCAGCAATTGAATAACAACCTTGTGTTCCCTGAGTACCCCCTGGGGCTCTCATTCTGTATTCAAAATGGTTAATGAAGGGATTTTTTCCCGAAGGAATTGAGGTGAACACAATTTCATCTAACTTAAAACATGAGTACTATTATTCTTCTGACTGATCATGTTGGGCATCCATGAGTGGAATGAAGCAATTTTGGGGAACCTGATAATTACAGATCCCTGGAGCTCACCGCAGTTCTTTGGGCAGAGGCAATGGAAAGACCAAAGCTGGCCGGGTGAGCGTGTTTGTGAGGAGGCAGTGGGTCTGGGGCAGGGAACTGGGGGCCTGGGGGCCGGGGCGGGGAGGACCAGGCCAGCCGGCTGCCCTGCCTGGGGATAGATCAACAAAGGGCTGGACTGAGGACTTGAGCTTTTCTTCTGAGTGAGGTGGGAGGCGTTGGGGGATTCTGAGCCAAGGAGACACGGGGTCTGTGTTTTCTCAGGATCACTCTGCCACAGCGCTGTGTTGAAAACAGGCCACAGGTGAGGCAGGACAGAAGCGAGCAGAGTGGTGAGGAGGCCATGCTCAGGACAAGGCATGATCCCACAGATCCTGGGAGGCACCATCCCTGCTTGCTCAGAACACACCCAGGGAAGTGCGCGAGGCACTTCCCCGTCGTCCTTCACCCCCCACGTTGGTGCCGCTGAATCCGGGGTTATCAGCCAGGATCTCACTGGGACACAGAACTGACCCTATGGGACTCATTTGAAAGGACTTAAATGAATGCATAAGAAGAGATTTAAGGCAACAAAGATGAGGAAAGGCAGGAAGCTGCTCCCCCTTGGGGACTGTGGGCCTGGGAAGAAGCAAGCATTCCCGGAGTCCAGCAGCTTGAGCAGGAATCCGGGTGAGGAGCTGCTTTGCCGGCTGACTGTGAAGGACGCGGCCCCAGCAGAAGCCATAGCTGGGGGGACAAATGCTTCTCTTAACCCTCCAGACAACCTTGCACGGTTTGCTTTTTCACTCCAAATTTACAGATTTGAGGAGATTTTGGAGAGACACAGTGGTGAGTGGCCAGATTACACTTGGAGCTCACGTCTGCTGCCCTGAGGTCTTCCCACTGGGGCACACGGGCCCCCATCCTGGGAGAAAGGATGAAATGGAGCTTGGCTTTGGCTCACAGGGCTAACGTGGAGACTGGACGCACCCGTAGGAGACAACAGCAAGTGTCTGCTCACTCCCTTCCCTCCCCTCCAGGGAGGAGAGAAGAGGTGACAGGGAGCCTGAATCCCAATTTGGGGTTGAGCCCCTGTGGATCCGCTGGAGTCTTGCTGCTGTCCCTGGTGTTTCCGCAGCTGGTGTCTAGAGTCGCCTTCCCGTGCGGCTCTCTTAGGCTGGGGACACTCTAGGACACTTATGTCCAGGCTCTCAGGGTAAAGACCTGAGAAAATGCCCCTGCGCTTCGGGCTTATCTCAGGCACCATCTGCTCTTTGCTACCGGACACACTGGACAAGATGTGGACCCCGAGCCCTGCCTGTGTGAGCCGCCGAGGGGCAGACAGGGGGCTGCAGACCAGGCTGCATCAGGGCCTGCACTTTGTGCATTAGGGCGCTCAGGTGTGCAGAAGTCAGGGTCACAAGATACCCGTGGGAGGTGGTATCGCTGGCGGGGGCAGGTGGGGGGGTCAGATCAGCTGTGCATCCTGGCCCAGGAAGCCACGAGGACTAAGCAGGGGCCCTAACTGGCAGGTAGAACGAGTCTCCTTCAGCTCCTGGCTTGCAGGATGAAGAGACAAAACCTCACCGGCCTGCCTTCTGGGTTCAGCAGCTGAGCAGAAATGAACTTTGGGCCTTCCCGTGGAATCCTGCCCTCTCTCCTCTTGGCCCCTTCCCTCCCCGTCCTCCCGCCCCGCGACAGGCTCTGGGGCAGGCAGCGGGTCTCTGGTTCTGGTTGTCTCTTGCCGCCTCTGGCCTCCTCTGCTCCCTGTTAGCTCCTGCCCCTGTGCTTTCCATACCCTTTTCCTACAACTCATAGCAAGAGCTCACATCTTACTGAGTCAGGCTTCACTGGCCTATCAAATCGTTTCTCTAGAGTGGATCTTAATAGCTCCTATGGTAAGAAAAAAATGTAACTCTGTGTGGGGACAGCCGTGATCACTTTGCGACGTGTACGAATGTCGAATCATCCTGCTGCGCACCTGGAACCGATAGGGCGGCACATGTCAATTCTGTCTCAAAGAAGTATTGAAACGTAGAAATCCAACCTCATAATTCATTGGGTGAGCATTTGTGCTGGGAATGGCCTGGGGAAAGCAGCAATCAGTTGCATTTGCCTAGTGCTTGACAGTTTACAAAACACTTTCAAGGAAGCTTTGTGGCTCAGCGGTTGACCTTCTGCCTTTGGATCAGGGCGTGACCCCGGGGTCCTGGGATCCAGTCCCGCGTCGGGCTCCCTGCATGGAGCCTGCTTCTCCCTCTGCCTGTGTCTCTGCCTCTCTCTCTCTGTCTTTCATTAATGGATGAATAAAAACTTAAAATATATATATATATATATTTAAAAATAAAACGTATTATAATGATTGGCTGCTTGGGAATAGCATCTGTTTGGGTTAATGAATATACGATAGGAAACTTGAGATAACTGATCATTCTGGGTTCGGAATTTAGAGGAAATGAAACCGAGAGATATTGTATCAAGCCACTGAAGTTGGATTTGGAGAAGTTCTAAGATATATTATTTAGCTTTTTGTGGAATTTATTTTTTCCTGTCCCAATGTCACAAGATAAAATCCAATGTACCAAGAATTCTCTTTTTTAAAAATTTTATTTATTTATTCATGAGAGATACAGAGAGAGAGACAGAGATGCAGGCAGAGGGAGAAGCAGGCTCCATGCAGGGAGCCTGACGTGGGAATCAATCCCGGGACCCCAGGATCACGCCCTGGGCCAAAGGCAGACGTTAAACCTCTGAGCCACCTGGGCATCCCCCTGTCTTTATAACTCTCGAAAAAACAGAAGGGTTGGGGGAATTACTTGCCACAGACTGTTGATGTTTATTATTTTCTGTGAAACTCGGTGTTCAAAAAAAGTGATATTAGATTTCCCTGAAATTGTAGGCCTTTAGAATTCACCTTTTTAAAACATTTTATTTATATGAAATGTATGTATGCATGCATATGGCATGACTGGTCTGAAAGACATCCTCCGAGAAGTTCAAGTAAAAACCTAATTTACTTAATTGGCAAAATTATTGCAAAGCAATAAATGAGCAGAATTGAGTGAGCCGACAATGGTAAAGAGGAGACTGTGGTGAGCGTACCTGGCTCTGGTGCGGGTGTGGGTTAGTTGGGCGACTGTCACTGAACCGACTGTCTATATGGGTCTCTAGTGGTTGTTTTATATATTAGTCATGAATAGGGACAAGTGTCTGAGGTTATTTATTAAACATTTCGGAGTGATTTCCTAAGGAGAATACCTTTCTTTTCTGCGTATCTGCTATTTGCAGAACCATTTGTGTTCATCATCATAGAGGAAGCCCACACAGAAAAATATGCTGTGTTTGTGCTTTTAATTCGGACTTATGTAACACTAGAAAAAAAAATCTTTTGTTAAAAGAAAGCAAAGCAATATCCTTCCTAGACTCGACATAATGAAGATCAGTGCTTAAATGTATCACCTCAACTTTACATGACCTCCGGGTTTCTAATATATTTGTCCTCACATTTTTCCTCTGCTCTAATCTTTAATACCAGATGTCTGAGGCTTTTCCTTTCTCTTTCACTGAGGCTGGAATTTAATTTCCTCTGATGATATATCTCAGTTCCCTCCTAAGGTATCACCTATATCCACTCCCTCCATTTGACTCTATTTTACTAAACCAATAGAATTCAGTAGAAATATCCCCAAGTGGTATCAGATACCTCTAAATGAAATATTAGGATTTTATAGGACTTCTCTTAGTTACTATTCATTGTGTTCTTCCAGAAGATAGTGAAGTTTCCCTTCTAAGCTTAATGATCCATGGAATCTACCCATTTCTATTTTACCCATCAAGGTATCTCAAGGGACTAGTTTTCAATCAAAACACTTTGGGAAATACCAGAATGACCCATTTTGAAACCAAGCAATAGTGGTAGAGGTGATCTTTGCCTTCTGGTTGGGCTTGGCCAATGGCGGGAATTGGAGAATGGAAGGAGAGACAGGTTGAAGAATTTATTTATATAGATAGGGGTGACTTGCCATCTCTTGAAAGTTTTCATTAATGATTGAAAATGATTAAAAAAAAACTCAGAGAAATGAGCCTGGTATTTAGGATACTTTCTAATTAAGAATATTTGCTGATTCTTACGTCCAGTGGTATCTGACTATGGTTTTAACTTTCATTTTATTGATTACTAATGAAATTAAACCCATTTTCATATCTTTTTTGTCCATTTGGGTATTATTTTTTGTGAAATGCCTGGACAAGTCTCTTGAACAATTTTCTGCTGAGTTGTCTCTTTTTAAGCTAATCCTTATACAAGTCCTTTATATTCTGAGTATATATCCTTTCTTGATTATACATAAAAACTACCATTTAAAATTCTATTGTTACGGGTACTGTTTTTAACTGTATACACATTTAAAACTGTTCCATCTTTCTAGAGATTTTGACTATAGTAATAATTTTATAAGGATGTAATATTCCTCTTTTGCATCCGTAATGCTTTCTGCTCTAAGGTTAACTCTGCATGATATCAAGAAGCCTTTGCTCTAGGACTTGTATGATACGACTTTTCTCATTCTTTAAACTACGTTGATTTATTAAGATTTCCTCTTTTAAATAATAAGTAATTAACTTTGGTCTTTTTTTTAAGGTTGTCTGAAATCTTCATTACTTATACACAATATATTTGTTCATATATTTGGAATGAAATCTACCATCTATATTGGCCTCCCTGGAAGAAATAAAAGTTCTGATTCTTATTAGAATTTGATAAGTCAGTTATACATGCTGTTATTTGTTTTAAATTAGGGTTATAACTAAACACAGAATAAAAGACAATATAATCAGTAGACTAATTGAAGGGGGAACTATAATAATAAAAATACTCAGTTAAAAAATACACATATTGAAAATGTAGCAATAAAGGGGAGACAAGAGAATACAGAGCAGTTGCCAAAAAAACAGAGAAGGGTTTGTATGTTCCTTTGTCTTTATTATTATTATTATTATTTTGTATCTTCCTTTGTTTAACCTGGTTACTCTATTTTATGGTATTGGTTTCCTGAAATGCTGCTGCTAGTCACACTGTAACTTGGTAATAGCTTTTCATGTCAGCGCATATACGTTCTGCTCACCCAGCCTGCATGTGATGATCGTGCGGGGAGTGGCACGAAGTACCTGCAGGTAGACGGTGACTTGGGCGGGAGGGACCACCCTGCTTTTCTAAACCAAGTTGCCCTCTGATTCTCCACCATGAGAATCCCAGCTCTAGAGAACGCAGTCAGGGCCCTGATTAGAGTGCCAACCCCACAATACCCGCCTCCCTACTCTCTCCTCTTCCCGTTATTTTGAAGGTTTGACGTGATTCTTGCCTCTGTTCTGCTTTCCCCCCGAGACCTAACACTCACATCCTGGGTATTTGCCTGCAGCAGACCCGTAATTTTGTTCAGAAAACAGTTCTCAGACCTTGGCGGGGGCTGCACACGGTGGCGTGTGGTGCCTGGGTGAGGGAGACCCAGCTGTCGCCAACAAAATCTTTACAACAAATTAGCTAAAAAGCTGCTCCGGCTCTGCCCTGCTCCCCTGCTCTTTGCAACTACTGACCCGGAACCTGAACTCTGTGTGTTTGCTCTCATTTCTATGGCAATTTTCTTTGCTTGCTTTGGGTAGAGAGATTCTACTCCCTCTTCCCCACATGACTTATTTCCACTGCTCACTGTGTCTCCATGATTCTGCAGCGCTTGCCAGCTCCTGCTGGGCCTAATGATTGGGCCATCCCGCGCACTCCGGGTGGGAGAGGGGGTTGACATTTGTCTCCAGTGCGGCATCTCAGCATCTCCTGTAAGGTCATGAAACTCGCCGTAGCCTCTGGTATCTGCGATGGCACATTTTCCTACTTTTCGTGATACCTTGAGGAGCTCTCTTTCCACAGCCCTCTGGGAACTGGTTTCATCTTCTCTCAAAGGGTTTGGTCTTCTCTGCCTTCACCTCCAAGCCTGGGGGATCTCATCCTCCTGTTTGCAACAGCAGCCTGCTCTCCCTCGCTGGCTGGCTCCTGCCAGGTACCCAGTGCCGAACTGCCAGCCCTATTTGAAGGTCGTGACATAACCCAAACTAAACATGCCCCAAATTTTGCTGTTTGTACCTGTAACCCTGTCCCTGGCCATGTCCGTTGCCTTAAAGAATGGTCCTATCACTCACTCAGTTCCCTAAAGCAGAATCTGAGTATCACCCTTTCTGCTCTTGCTCTTGATCCTGCACATTCATTCTTCCAGCAAGTAGGACCTTGAGGACTACCTAAGTGTCTCTCAGACTCCTGCACTTCTCGTCCCCGCGGTAGCTCCGGCGCTGGCTCAAGTGGCCTCATCTATTCTGTGCACAACCCGGGCTTCCGTCAGCCTCACTCTGGGACTTCAGTGTTATTTCTTCCTTTGTTTCTCGACCTGGTGCCTAGGTTACCATCTCTGAAAGACTTTTTCTCCCTTCATTTTGGGAAGGATAATTCCAGAGGATTCCAAACAACACAATCTTTTGAATTTAGGCAAAACTGGATTTCAGCCTTACCTACAGCAACTCTGTGCACGTGCCTGCGCTCCAGTTTCAGCTTCCGTGAAAACAGAAGTAGACACACATCTTAAGTAAATGTCTGAACACAGAGTAAACATCCATCCAATCAGTTTTAAATCTGGTGATGATTGCATTCATTAATGTAAGACTTTATAAATTCTCATTACTAGAATACTTTCCAAAGCCCTGAATTGTCCTGAATTGTCTGACTCCTCTTAAGGTCTGCTCCAGTTCTCTCCTTCAGCGATTAGGAAGCTCTTTCAGTTTCTCAAATGCAGGTCAGGGATATCTTTTGCTCTGGTTTTCCTCATTTTATTGATTCTATTGGAATCTCCCCTCCCCTAACCCTCCTTCCATTCTCCTGCTAATTCATCAGGTCCCCACTGTGATGCTCTTTTAGGAAGTCTCCTCTGCATATTCAGACACTTTTCTCCTCCATACAAAATATCAATTTCATATTACAAATGAGGAACCTTATTTTTAGAGAAATAATAAGGCCAGGAGTCAATGGTTGGCTTTAGCTTTGTCTTAGTATCAGGCTCTTTCTATGATACAAGATGCCTCTTTGATTTAGAAATGTGTCTTATTGATCATTGCCATGCATCGACATGTTGCTACTTCATAGGCATTCATCCCTGATGTTGGATTTTCATGTAAATAACATAGTCAAATTGTGTATATGCACAATACAGAACATGCAGTTCTGTAGGGAGGTGAGTAGAGGGGTGCAAATGTGTGAAGTTGTGAAGAGGAGCTTTTTAAATGAGTTCTAAATGCCATTAAATTAGTTCGTGTGTATAAAGACCTTTGAGCAAAGTTTGACCCATAGTAACTCCTTAATCACTGATTTCCACTGATATACACAGTGATTTTACACTACACACACACACTACCTACACAGTATTGTACCTGCTATTCTTTTCCTATAGAAGACTGTGTGAGGCTGTCACTGCTTGTTCAGCAAATTTCACAACAGACACCCACACCCATATTAGGGACACTAAATCAGTTAACGCTTCCGACACAAAAGAAGGAACCAGCTGTGCATCTCAGCACTGCCTTTGGGGTTCAGAAATACTCAGGAGAGGAATGCAGATTTGACCTGACCGAGGTGTGCAGCGGGGGCAAGTACTGTATCTGGGCTGAAGGCACTTGCCTGGGGTCTGTGGCACTCACAAGACACGCTGCAGGCATTGCAGGCTTGAAGAAAGGTAGGGACATGCCTTCCTCGGCTCTGGGGCTGATGGTTTTCTCATCCACTGGTTCTAGGAACCCTGAGAGTGGAACGAGAGAGGATCAGGTCACGTTTCAGAGCATGAGCTGGTATTCTGGGTCGGGGTGGGTCTAGTGCACCTTTAAGTGTATGTTTGGAGGGTGGGGTTGCAGAGCATTCTTTGCTGCAGAGGACAGGGGTAAAGACAGGCTCCTAGAGGCTGATGTCGGATGAGGTTGTTTGATTCCTATATCCCTAGGCTCTTAAGAAGCCGAAAGCAATATTTTGCACTTTTCACTAGAAATTTCGTGTACTCTTGAGTGGTCTTTACTCTCTGTCTCTGACATCATTTTTATAATTGAGCGTTCAGAAAGGACCCGCCACGTGCAGAGTCTGCTGGAGATGATATCATGCGAAGGTGAGGTGTCCCATCTTCCGCAGGCATGGGGTACACTGCGGCCTGACCTAGTTCTCCAACCATTTGGGGGCACCACTCGTGAGACACTAAGCCATAGACTAAAGTTGCCTGTGGGGAAGTCCCCTGAGCAAAGAGATTTTGTAGTTTCTTGTCATCCTTGGGATCAGAAAGTAGCTTGAGGCAACTGTGTCTAATGCACTCATTCCTCAGATGAGGTCAGTGAAACCCAGAGAAGGGAAATGACTTATCCAGGGTCACACTAGGACCAGGAACCAGACTTCTTGATTCCTAGTCCAGACCTTCTCCCTGCTCAGTTTTGACTTTCCCATCATCATCCCCAAGCAACCATCCTCCTTTCATGCTTCTATTTTATCAGTTTGACAAAGAAGGAGGTGCAGCCCACCATCGTCCTGCTCCTTCCTTGGCAGCTGGCACCCAGGAGGGAACGGGTGATACATTAGGAAACAGGACAAGGGTGGTAGTCCTCACCCACAAAGAGTGGGGTGTTTTCAGGTCTCTCCGCATCTGTAGCAGGAGCAACAAAGACAGAAAGCATTTTGCTTCATTCTCCTTTTTTCAGGTTTTCTTTGGCTAGTGGGAATCTTCTGTGTTTCCATATGAATTTTAGGAGGTTATTCTTTTTCTACTTCTGTAAAAAATGCCATTAGAATCTTGACCGGCAGTGCATTGAATCTATAGATGGCTTTCAGGAGTGTTGATATTTTAACAGTATTAATTTTTCCAATCCATGAACATGGAATACTTTTTCATTGATACCTGTCTTCAATTCCTTTCATCAATATCTTACAGTTTTCTACATGGAGATCTTTTACCTTCTTAGTTAAATGTATTCATAAGTGCTTTATTGTTTTTATGCAATCACAAATGGAATCAATTTCTTCATCGCTTTCCCATAAATTCCATAGTTAGTGTATAGAAATGCTGCTGATTTTTGTATATATTAATTTTTTATCCTCCAACTTCGTTGAATTCATTGATTAGATCTGACAGGTTTTTGGCTGAGTCTTTATAATTTTTTTAAATATAAAAATCATATCATCTGCAAATAAGGACAATGTTAATGCTTCCTTTCCAATTCTGATACTTGGTTTTTCTGTTTCTTGCCTGACTGTTCTAGCCAGGATTTCTGGTACCATGTTGAATGGAGGTGTTACAAGTAGACAACCTCGTCTTGTCCCTGATCTTAGAAGAAAATCTTCAACTTTTTATGTATGAGTATGATGTAAGTTGTGGGCCTGTTATATGTGGCCTTCATCAGGTTGAGTATGTTCTTCTATGTCTACTATGTCAACAGCTTTTATCATGAATGGATGTTGAATTTTATCAAATACTTTTTCTGCATCTACTGAGATGATCATGATTCTTTTCTCTATGATTCTATCACTGTGATATATCATTGATTTGCATATGTTGAACCATTCTTACATCTCAGGAATAAATGCCACTTGGTCACAGTGAACAGTCTTTTCAACGTGCTGCTGAATTCAGTTTCCTAGTATTTTACTAAGAATTTCTGCATGCATCAGGGATGCTGGCCTCCAAGATCTTCATTAGCAGTGTCCTTTTCTGAGTTTGGAATCAGACTATTGCTGACTTCATAAAATAAGGTTTGAAGCTTCCCCCTTTTTGATTCTTTGAAAGAGTTTGAGAAAGGTTGGTGTTCATTCTTTAGTGTTTGCTAAAATTTACAAGTGAAGTCATTTGGTGCTGGGCTTTTCTTTGTTGGGAGAAGTTTCTGTTACTGATTTTATTTCCTTACTAGTAGAATAGTGGTCTATTCAGATTTTCTATCTCTTCCCGACTCAATCTATGTCAATTGTAGGTTTCCAAGAATTTTTTCATGTCTTCTAAGTTGTCCAGTTTGTTGGTGCATAGTTGTTCATAGTAGTCTTTGAACCTTTGAATCTGTGGTATCAGTTGTAATGTCACCTTTTTCCATTTAGAATTTTGTTGATTTGGGGTCTTTCTCTTTTTTCTTGGTTAGTCTAAGTAAGGGTTCGTCGGTTTCATTAATGCTTTCAAAAACCCAACCTTTAGTTTGTTTAATCACTTCTACTGATTTTTAGTTCTCTATATCATTAATTCCTGCTCTAATCTTTATTGTTTCCTTTGTTCTGCTAAGTTGGGACTCAATTTATTCTTCCTTTTTTAGTCCTTAGGGTGTCCATTTAGATTGTTTATTTGGGATTTTTCTTGCTTCTTAATGTAGTTGCTTATTGCTATGAATTTTGCTGTGTTCCCACTTTTGTTTGTCTCAAGAAATTTTTAATTTTAGTTTTTAATTTCCTGTTTAATGTCTTTTTTTATCCATTGGTTGTTCAGGGGCATTGTTTAATTTCCATATGTTCATGAATTTTACTGTTTTCCTTTTGTTAATGATTTCAGGCTTCATGCCATTGATGTCAGAGAAGATGCATAATATGCTTTTCATATTTTTGAATTTTCAAGACTTGTTTTGTAGCCAAACCTATGGTCTATCCTAGAATATGTTTCATGTATATTGGAGAAGAATGTATATTCTGCTGTTGTTCTATGTCTCTTATCATCTACAGAACCAGGTCTGGGGAATTTCTGAAAAGGGGACTCAGGGGATGCATAGTTGCCTAAACTGGATCCTCAAACAAGTTTTGTGTCTTTGTTCATAAAAGATATTCATCTGTAGTTTTCATCTTTTATGAAGTCTTTTCTTGATTTTGATTTCTAGGTAACACTGGCCTCAAACAATAAATTAGTAAGTGTCCTTTCTCTTCCAATTTTTTGAAGACTTTTTGAAGTAAGGTTATTGAATATTTTTAGAATGCCTAATAGGATTCAGCAGTGAAACCATACGGGCATGGGTTTTTCTTCATATGGATTTTTAAAAAAGATTTTCTTTATTTATTTATGAGAGACACACACAGAGCGAGGCAGAGACCCAGGCAGAGGGAGAAGCAGGCTCCATGCAGGGAGCCCGATGGGGAACTCAAACTCCAGGACCCTAGGATCACGCCCTGAAGGCAGAAGCTCAACCGCTGAGCCACCCGGTCTTCCCATTTGTACGAATTTTTTAAAACCCTAATTTAAGTTCTTGTTATAGATCTATACAGCTCCTACATTTCTTCTTACATCAGTTTCATTAGTGTCTCTATAAGAATTTAACTGCCTCATCTAAGTTATCTCACTTATTGGCATATAGTTATTCATAGTATTCCATTGTAATTCTTTTTCTTTATCTGTAAGATTGGTAATCATGGAGCAGCCCAGGTGGCTCAGCAGCTTAGCATCGCCTTTAGCCCAGGGTGTGATCCTGGAGACCTGGGATCGAGTCCCAGGCATTGGGCTCCCTGCATGGAGCCTGCTTCTCCCTCTGCCTGTGTTTCTGCCTCTCTCTCTGTGTCTTTCATGAATAAATAAAATCTTAAAAAAAAAAAGATTGGTAACATGTTGGCTTTTACATTCCTGATTTTAGTAATTTCTTCTCACAATTTTTCTTGTGATGTCTGAGTTTCCAGTTTTGTTGATCTTCTCAAGGAATCCCCCATTCCATGTAGTCATTGTGTTGTGGCTATTTGTCATTGCTGTTTGTTGTTGTTGTGTTGTGACTGCCAGATCTCTTCTGTGAAGTCTGTATTCTCTGTAATCTATACACATTAGAATTTATGCTTGATTAGTTTAATGGTCAGCTAATGATTTAACAGATAGCTTTCTTTTTAAGATTTTATTTATTTATTCATGACTGAGAGAGAGAGAGGGAGATAGAGAGAGAGAGAGAGAGACAGACAGACAGAGACAAAGGGAGGAGCAGGCTCCATGCAGGGATCCCGACGTGGGACTCCAGGGTTTCCAGGATCACACCCCAGGCCAAAGGCAGTGCCAAACCACTGGGCCATCAGGGCTGCCCTAACAGATAACTTTTAGAGCCCACTGCTCCCATTAAGTCACCTACCCCTTTGTCTTAGGTCATGTATGTGTATGTTCATTGGACAACAGTAATACTCCAGCAGTTAACAGCCCTGTTTCCTTTCTCTATAGCCGTTATTTCTTGCTTGCACAGAGCCCCAAGAAAAGCCATCACTGAGGAATTAGGGACTCCTCAGGTCAATTCTGAGCACACATACAACGTACACATGTGCATGGCCTTTTAGATTCCTGGGGATATACTAAGAATATTTCAAGATCCCTGCAAAAATCTCATTCCTGTGTTTTTTATTTCTTTTAAGTATTTTTTTGTAATCCAGCTTTTTCTTTACCAGAACTGTATCACTGCCACAGGAAGCCGTGAATTAAAAACAATTTCTGATGACTTCTTTTGACAAAACATTGGGGTTTGGACTTCTGTCACTGAATAAACCTTAAGTCCTAGCAAGTAAAGACAAGATCTATGAGTAGAGCTTTCCCAGATGTCTTCCCAACAGGTCAAACAGTGACAAGTCTCTGGGGATGGGGATTTTTAAGGGACTTCTAATTTTGTTCAAACCCCATCACAGGCTGTAAGGTGGCTGGTGTCTACAGCTGCCATGATTCTAAGGCTTCTAGTTTTCAGGGCTACCACAGAATTGGGAGAGGGTAAAAGGAACAGGACAAGTTAAAACCTGACAAAGCTCAAAGAAAAAAAAAAGGGAGAGAATCAATGAAACCAAGAGTTCGTTCTTTGAGAAGATCAACAAAATTGACAAGCTTTTAACTAAATTATCTAAAAAGATGAGTCAAATAACTAAAATTATCAGTCAAAATGGACATTAGTCTGGATTTTATAGAAAGAATAAGAGGATTATAAGTGAGTACTCTGAATAATTGGTTCCCCAAAACTTGGATAACCTGAAGGAAATGGACAAATTTCTAGAAACTCACAGCTTACCAAGACTTACTCAAGAAGAAAGAGAAGGTCTGAAGAGGCCTATTATTAGAAGGGAGATTGAATGAATAATTAAAAACCTTGCAACAAAGAAAAACCAAGGACCAGATAGCTTCACTGGTGAAATCTATTGAACAGTTAAAGAACGATTAACACCAACCTTTATCGAACTTCTCCAAAACATTCACGAGGAGGGAACACCCCTTAAGTCATTCTCCAAGATCAGCATTACCCTGACACCAAAGCCAGATAAAGACATGAGAAGAAAAACTACAGAATATTACCCGTACATCTATCGGTACCGATATCCTTAACAAAGAACTAAAATCCAAACTTGGCAGCATATTAAAAGGATTATATACCATGACCAGGTGGGAATTATGCCTAGAATGCAAGGATGGTCCAACATATGAAAATGGATTAATTAATATGCCACATTAACAGAATGCCATAAACAGTCAAACATGATCATCTCAATTGATGCAGAAAAAACATTTGACAAAATTCAACATCCTTTCCTGATAAATCATATTTAGTAAAGATGACTCTGAGGCACTTTCCGGCTCTGAGTACATAACCGTGCTCCAAGGAGTAAACGGGGACCATAAAACACTTTCCAAACAATCAGAACACAAATGATTCCATGTAGTTTATTCCTATGATAAATAAAGTCATCTTCCAAGGGGGAAATGGTTGTAATCAGAGAGGGAAAATCTGAGCGCAGACTTCATCTATTTGAGGGGCCCAGCATATTCACTTCAATTCTATCTAGATTCCCCTCTCTTTAGTTCTTTCGAGCATCTTGATGACACACAGCATCCTCTCTTCCCATGTGTCTTTGTCTCTCTGTGTCACTCCGTAAAGTGTGTCTTGTTCCACTTTCCCAGCGGCCGTTGCAATAACTACATTTTGCAAAGACGTTCTAATAGCTATTATAATAAAGAAAGGGAATGTAGACGACAGGCTGTCCTGGCATTAACAGGGCCTCATCTTAAATTACATTTCTTCTTGTAGCTCCTTTTCTGCTGCCATGGCAACCACACAAGGACCAGAAGGGACCACACCAGGCACTGGCTCTGGTGTGTACCAGCCAGAGCAGACTGCTATTCTACGATCACATCTGCATAAAGGGATATCAGAGAAGTTCTTGAAGGGGGAACCTAAAGCCCTCGGGGTAAGTCCGTTGCAGATCTGGAAGCAGAGCAGTTGTATTGTAAACTCATAGCTGATCAGTTTTGATGAAAAATACTCTGTCCCATTAGCTTCAAGATAACATTAGCAAGCCCTAAGCATAATGGTATTTGATGTTCAGGCCCTATAACTAAAGAGTGATGCAATATTCTATTACATCCTGCTTCTGATCTCATCGTATTTAAAAAACAGTGACTTTGGGTCTATTCTGGGGTTGTGGGTGGTCCATGATAACTTTAATGTCAGCAGGGAAGAGCAACAAAAGATAAGGCCACATGCACACTAGCTGGTGTCCTCCCAACAGATCCTCCTGATATCTGATGCTCCAGGGAGCATCTCTGGGAAATCTCCTTAGCCTACACCTCAGAGGATGAAAAGTCTTATTCTCTGTGCATTTCCTTCTGGCGTATCGGGGGGGGTGAGCCTAAAAGAAATGGACAGTTTAAAGAAAGACAGATTAGTGCAAGTGGAAGGAGAGTGACTACAGAGGTTGATCTCTTCATCCATCCATCTTTCGATGGACACCAAGGCTCCTTCCACAGTTTGGCTATTGTGGACATTGCTGCTCTAGCCCAAGCTTTAAACCAATGGGACAAAATCATTATGACCCTTTGTATCCTTTTATTTCCATGGGATAATTATACTCCAATACTTCTATTTTTAGACTCCTGTACTTACTTATGTCCTCAGGGCCCAGATGTCAAGAAAAGATCATAGTGTTCTTTTCTTTTTCTTCTCCTGTACACATGCTCCTTCCTTTACATTATTTTTCCTTGCTAGAATATTTCCTGATTTCTGGATCATTTCTCTCTGAGCGTGTGCAAAGGAGAGCAAGAGCTACAGTAGGAGTAGCGTCACGGGGTCAGTAAAGCATCTCTGGGTAGGTCCTGGTGCACTCTTTTTACCTTGAAAATGACTGGGTCAATAGAAATAGATATCCCAAGAGACAATTTTAGTACGTTAATGTATCCATACTCCTTTATATGAAAGAAAGGTAACAGGAAAATATCAGGGCCACCAAACTATTTCAAAAGATGTAGAAGAGGGGTAACTTAGTGATTGGAAAGGGGGTGAGATATAATCAGATTTACTTTCTTCGTCATTTCTAGGTTGTGCAGATCCTGATTGCCCTGATGGTCCTCAGCTTCACAATAATACACCTGAGTATCACATTGCCGTTCAAAGAAAGCGGTCTTTTGGGAGAGCATGACTTGTTCAGAATAGTGGGGTCACTGATGGTGAGTAGAATAGCTCCTGATATAGGTGGAGACAACCTAACGTAGTTGTTAATATCCTGAGCTTTGGAATCATATCCCAACCCTATTTTATAGTTCTATAACTTTGAGAAAGATATTTAATCTCCTTTTGACCTAATTGTATCACATTTAAAGTAGGAGTAATAAGACTCCTAGAACACTGGGATGATTAAATATTTAGTATGTATCAGGATATATTACGGTTATATGTAGCAAAAGACCCAAACCAGAATGGATTAAACATTGAAAGCATTATTATTTCACAGCAAGAAACCCAAGGGCTAGTCATTTCCAGCGTTGGTTCAGGAGTGCAAGGACCTCATTGCTGATGGCTGCTAGCATATCACACCCGATTCCTCTCATCGTTCACCAACGTTTTGTGCACATAGATCCTTTATATTCCCAAACCAACTCTGGGCAAAGGTAATGGATTTGCCATTGTTGGCTTGGACTAATTGGGACTCAGTCCTCAAGTAGGCTGGGAAGGCTTCACTGAAGCTCATGAACAAAATGAGTTCATTAACAAGAAAGCATAGGAGACATGGCTGGCATGCAGGCAATTTATAGTCAGCTATCAAATCCTAGCAAATGGAGCTGCTATTGGATTGCTTTTATTTCAGAAATTTAAGAACAATTGAGTGAAATTTTAAGAAGTAAAAAGTTTTCCCTCCACATAACATGCAAGAGAGTTTCTCTGCAAATTAAGAGTGCTAACAGGATATAGCTCTCAAGCGACAAGAGGAAAATAAATGTATACACTGGTTTTATGTTAGAATATTGTAGTGTTGAAGTGTTTCCATTTATCTACAAAGTTGAGGATGTGAACGTGTAGAGTTTTATTATAGACTTGGCTTTTTGCTCCCCCTGCCTGCTTACAGAAGTGCAAGATTGGAAGAGAAGCATTTGCGGTGCTACTTCTGTGCCGCTGTACAATGCTTTACACGTCTGATGACACTAATGTCAATAATGACTTTTGTTCAGTGCTTACCGTAGTCTGAGCACTCTTCTAAATGCTTTGTATATTCAGTCCCATTTGTGCAAGCATCACAGACTTCTGAAAAAGGCTTTACCTTTGCCCTCATTTTGTGAATGAAGAAACTGGGTCTTGGAGAAATTAAGTGATTTGCCCAAGATCACCTAATTATTTGGTACGGGAATCAGGGCTCAAACAGGGTCGTTCTGATTTCAATCTTGCAGACATTAGCCTCTCTCATTTTCTGCTTCCCCTTTAATTTCCATTTCAAGACCACTTTGGAAACCAGTTCTCCTAATTTATGTCCTTCCTCTCGACATGTTCAGTAGATTTCCAGGCACTGCAGGAGCTATGTGTGCCAACTGAGCTATCACTCAGACCGTCGTAGGAATCCCACTAGATGAGCCTTTGCTTAATTGATGGAACATTTTTGCTGCTACCTTCCATCATTCTTCCAACCTTGTTTCCAAACCTCACTTGTGATGTGCTTCCCTTTACTCTCTTACATAGCACAACAACCAATACCAAGAACCAATCACAAATATCTCTTACTTTTGGTGATTTAGTCTCCAGTGCAGCTAGACACCTTTCACCAGGATGACACTAGATGATTATTCCCACATGAGTCTATCTGTTCAAGGTTTCATTTGTGGACTTTGGAACATTGTAAAGTTTTACTCCTTTCCATTACTTATAGTCCCTGTTAAGTTTTTTTTTTCTCTCAGAAACTTTATACATTTTTTGCTATGATAAGTGAAGTCCTCTTATTAAATTCTGTCTTTAAACACTCAAATACAGGGGCACCTGGGCGGCTCAGTCAGCTAGATGTCTGACTCTTGGTTTCAGCTCAGGTCATGGTCTCAGTGTCATGAGATTGAGTCTCGCATTGGGATCCCCATTCCTCGTGGAGTCTCCTTGAGGTTCTCTCTCTCCCTCTCCACCCCTTCCCCAACTTATGTGCTCTCTTTCTCAAATAATTAAACAAATCTTTACCAAAAAAATCCCCACCCACATACAAATATATATGTTTTTAAATATAATTTATGAATATAATGTTCTTCCTATGTGTCTTACCAAATTTCCTTAGAGTTACACTAGCCTTTAATTCATATTCTTGGAGATCTGCAGCAGAACATATTTAAATAGCAGTAATGTAACCATTCTCCTCAAATATATTTCTTATATAGTTATTTTGGTTGATATATTAAGAATAATTAACACATGTTCATCTACATAGTCCTCTTGACTTTGACTTTAAAAAGATGGCCCTAGTGTTTCCTCTTTAAATATGATAAAACTGAGACAAGTATTCCATCATATTATGGAAAATGGAACTCTTCATCTTTTATCAATCATGTTGAAGTCACTAATAATGTTGAATTCTATGTCTTAACATTGTAAACATAAATAACAATTAGTATGTGAATTTTCTCCTTAAATCTGTGTTTTTGAAACTCTTAAAATCAAATTTGGAAAGCAAACCCAGAAATTCAAACATCAAATAGTTTAAGGCAGGGGGGTCCAATCACTTGATTCCACCTGTTTTAGCTCAATGGACAGTAATTACCCGACTGATGGAGTCAAATGGAATAGTATATTATAATTTTTAAAAAATAATCAGCATCGAATATGGAATTTGAAACATTCTTTGCTACTATTTCGTTTATAGTCTTTTTCTAAAGATTTTATTTATTTATTTGAGAGAGAAAGAGTGAGCGAAAGAGAGCACAAGCAGGGAGGAGAGGCAGAGGGAGAGGGAGAAGCAGACGCCCCGCTGGTCAAGGAGCCTAATGTGGGGCTGGATCTCAGGGCCCTGGGATCATGACCTGAGCTGAAGGCAGACACATCACCGACTGAGCGCCCCAGGGATCCCTGTGTATAACTTTTAGTAGTCACTTTAAATAAAAACGATGTGTAGTTTCTTTTCTGCTATCTTTAAATAAAAACGATGTGTAGTTTCTTTTCTGCTATAAACTCATAAATTTTGGTAGCATATTAGGGTTCCTTCAGGTCAGGAATTTAGAAGCTTTCCTTTTATTTCAAGGCCCTCAAACAGTTTAAATGGCATTGCACTTATGTTTTCGAAAGGCTTGATAAATTCCCTTGTGAATCCATCTCATAGAATTTCTCTGTTGTTTCTGGGAAAAGAAGAGAGTTATTTATAATCTTTTGTGTTTCTCCAATATAACTGGTCTGTTTTGCGTACTTATCACAGGTAGCGATAAGTTTCAGGAGGTCTTGGCTTCAAATATTTGTTTAAAGTTTTTTTGCCTGCATTTTTTTCTCTTGTTACTAGTTTATTACTTCAGGGTCCTTGTCAGTTGCAGCCGGCAATAGGACTACGAAAGGTCTGGTGAGTCACGTTTCCTTTCTTTATCTATCAGTTGCTTATTTTGGTCCCAAAAGAAGAAGGACTGACCAAGTATGTACTATACAAGAGGAGAAAATAGATTGTTTTTTGAAACTCAGGAGAGATGGTAAGTTTTGCATAGTTGCATTGGTCTTTCAGAAATTGTCCTAAAAACCTGGCTAGTCAGAAAACTACTCATATGACAAAGAATAGTTTGAGGAGGTGGTTGCTGAGTCTTTCTGAAAATACAGAGAATTCCCGAAAGGGAATGTCAGATGGGCCAGCAGACCTTGCAGCTTGAGATCCAGGCCATGACAGTGGCACCGAGTGCTGGTGTGGCATGATATTTATTGACCTATTGATTAAAATGTATCTTCTAACTGTATTTGGAAAGGATTTTCATTTAGTTTGCAATGAGAGGAATTCACAATAAGGCTATTCAATAAGGAAATGCAAATTTAAAACCTAACTCTCAAGCCAATGTCTTTCGCAAAGCCCAAAAAGACAAAGGCCCAGATTTCATCAACTATTTTTGCTGGCTAACGACCATAATCGAGGTTTTTTTGCTCAAGGGATAGAGATCAGCCCGGAGCACGATCTCCAGATCTCCATGGGTTTTCCAAATCTGACCTCAAGTGTCTCTCTAGCATCCGGTCCGGGTAGAACCATTAAAATCTCCCTTATGCTACAGCCACACTAAACGTCTCATGGTTTCTTGGAGAATTTTAGTTCTTAGAATAAGCCTCCAAGGGAAGAGAATGCAAAAAAAGGGAATACAGAGCAGAGGGAGGTCACCCACCGAAAGCATGGAGGCGTGCGAGACAAGAAACATGGGGAAACTAGTGTGGGGTCAGGCACCCGAAGCAGAGCACGGAGGAGCTGGGCAAGGAGCTGGGCGTGGACATCTCTAGCCAACATGGAAAAAAGAGTTTCTCCTCTTGTGCTGGTGTCATCGGAAGGATTCCAGCTTGAAAACCACAGGGTCATATTGCGGTCTGTGCAGGAAACAGCTGGAAGAGCTGTGAGAGGAGAGACAAGTGAGGGGACAGTAGAGAACTCAAGATAGAACAGCAGGGCTGTGGGGGTAGAAGCTGTGGGTGTCAAGTGCTTGGTGGGGACACCCCTGTGGATACCACTGGATTGTTGAATTGATTTTCCTTCCTTCCCAGATCAGAAGCAGCCTGGGAGTAAACATCACCAGCTCTATCTTGGCCGCAATAGGGGCCTTTTACAATGTAATCCATTTGGATAATTTTAAATATAGTTTCTTTGGGTGCCGCCACGACACAAAAACAGGAGCCTGCCTCACATTCCTGTTTATTTTAATGGTGAGTGCCTCCTCATCTCCCGGGATACTGGGACGGAGCAAGTCAGGGGAGCCCTGGCTCTGGCAGACGTAACGCTCCGTAGTTCCTGACTGGTGAATAAATCACTTTGAAACTGAAAATGATTGCAAAAAAAGGGCAATCTTTCTTTAAGAGCTGGGCCCGCATCTCCTCTTTCTCTTTGTTTCTCCGGATGTGATGAGGGAAAGTGGGAAGAAAGCTCATAGTCATGGAACCTACTCTGGCTGGTCAGTGCACTAAGCATGTTGCCGATTTATTTTCCTGTTGAATTTCAAAGCACCAACTCCGTTACCCACCCTAAAGAGGGAACCCGAGGACAATCCCTCTGCATCCCCAGGGCTCCCCGATGGAGGTCCTGGTTTTCGAATAATAGTAAAATTGTTTTGAACATTGTCCAACAAGTGGCAAATCACCCGTTATCCCTCTGCACATCTCTGGATGTTCTCGCAAGATCGAGCACCTCCCGGCCTCAACGTCCAACTCTTAGCAAGTTCTCAGTTCCCAGCTGTGTCTCACTACTGCTCTGCGGGACTTGCCCTCATGTAGATGTTCTGCTAATGGCTTATTGCTCCAACTTGCTACTTGCTCGGGACACTGTAGGTCCTGGAGCTGTAGGCCTCTGCAGGAGGGAAGGGAGCGAGTGTTCCCGCGGCACAGACCTGGCCGAATGAAAATGAGTCTTTGTTACTAAAAGGCTATAAACACTGTCGATTGGCCATTCTCAGCACAAGTTCCCTGTTCTCTGTCGTCCCTGCGAGCTCCCTCTGGCCTCTCCCTGCTGCTCAGGTAGTTCTCTGTCTCACCGCCCCTCGCCTTCACCCCGACCTGGAAACTTAGCGTTCTTCTAGGCTCATTGGCTCTTCTCCGTCCCAGGCTAATCCCAGACGAGTCCTGCGTGGGGCCTAGTCACAACAAAATAAGCCCCTGTCTTCTAGGCTCATTGGCTCTTCTCCTAGGCCCCTGCGTGGGGCCTAGTCACAACAAAATAACCCCCGGACTGTCTGCTAAACGAATGGTACTCCCCGCTGAGGTCTCTAGCGGTGCTTAGAGTAGGCAAGCTTATTCTCCCGCTCACTCAGAATAAGAGAGTTTCTTCAGAGAACTTGGATTTCCCGCCCGCAGGGTCATGCAGGGAGGACCTGGGAAACGGGGTGAGATTTCCCTGATTCCAGCTCCCGTTCATGCTCGTACTTAAAGCCGTTCTCGTGGTTTGTCTTCCTCTCTGCTTCTCCCCCACTCACTTTCCCTCCTTTCCCTTTTAACCCCTTTCACTATTTCTTCCATCCCACGTGTGAGTGAGACCATTTGATGGTTGTCCTTCTCCGACTGACTGACCTCGCTCAGCACAATTCCCCCCAGTTCCATCCACGTTGAAGCAGGTGGGGGGGTGGGTGTCCGTCCTTTCTGATGGCTGAGGAACATGGAACGTTCCACTGTACAGACCACAGCTTCTCCGTCCGTTCCTCTGGCGGAGGACGTCTTGGAGGAGCCAGTCTTTTCTGACCTCCGGCCAGTGCCTCTCCTTTAGCCTTGTAATCAGACGGGCAGTGTTTTCATCTTGTCGTCTCTAGTCCTCACGTATCCCTCTTATAAATCTGTCCCCAGGGCCTGGATGCTACAGTGATCCTGCTAAACGTCCTTGAGTTCTGCATCGCTGTGTCCCTCTCTTCCTTTGGGTGCAAAGTAACCTGTTGCCATACTGACGAGGTGGGTACTGGGCTTGTCTTGAAGTCGGCTTTAGATTTCCCTGGCCCTACGTTCCAGGGACCCAGAGGCTTAAACAACACCCATCTATGACTTCCCGGTTTCCGTGGGTGAGGAGCGTGGGCACAGCCCCACTGGCTCCTCCGCTCAGGGTCTGATAAGGCAGGGGCTGCGGGCTCAGCCGAGGCTTCTGATCCTCTTCCTTTTTTTTTTTTTAATAAATTTATTTTTTATTGGTGTTCAATTTGCCAACATACAGAATAACACCCAGTGCTCATCCCGTCAAGTGCCCCCCTCAGTGCCCATCACTCAGTCACCCCCATCCCCTGCCCTCCTCCCCTTCCAACCCCCCTCTGATCCTCTTCCATGCGAATGTGTGGAATGAGTTTCCTTTTTTTTAAATTTTCAATCCTGTTTATTTTATTTTTATTTTTTTAAATAATAAATTTATTTTTTATTGGTGTTCAAGTTGCCAACATACAGACTGGGTTTCCTTTCAGCTGAGCAACTCACGACAACTGACTTCTACTTTTGAGGCCGCAAGAGAGTGTAAATCCCCGATGCTTTAAGATTCCTTTCAATACTTCATGTCATTAGGTCAAGCCTGCCCAGAATAACGCCCTTTTTAAAATAAGGTATGACTGATGTACAGAGTTATGTTAGTTCAGGTGTACAGCTTAAGGATGTGACGATTCTGTTCAGTTCCCAGTGCTCATGGCGGTAAGTGCACCTGTCACCAGGCAAGGCTATTACAACATAATGGACATACTCCCTACACCGTACTCCTCGTCTTCACAACTGCTTTATTTTATAACTGAAAGTTTCTACCTTTTAAGCCCCTTCATCTATTTTGCCCTTTCCCCCACCCACCTCCTCTCTGGCAACCACCAGTTTGTTCTCCATTTAAAAATCTCTTTGTTTTGTTTTTTAGATTCCAACTGTAAGGGAAATTGTATGGAATCTGTCTGTCCCTGCCTTACTTCACTTAGCATATTAACTTCTAAGTCCATTCATCTTGTCAGAAATGACAGGATCACATTCTATTTTATGGGCGAGTATTTTTCCAGCATATATTAAATATATATATATATATCCAATATCATATACCTGCCCATCTCGTTCATCCGTTCATTTATCGGTGGATACTAGGGTTACCTCCGTATCCTGGCTATCGTAAATGCCGCTGTAATAAACATAGAAGCACATATATCTGGATCATCTGGTATTTCTATTTTTAATTTCTTGTGGAACCTCCATACTGTTTCCTACACTGACTGCACCAATCTACTTTCCCCTCAGAGGAGCAGGAAAGGAAGCTCCACATCCTCGCCAGCACTTATTTCCTGTCTTTATGATACTGGACATTCTCACAGGTTTATTAGGTGATACCTCTTTGTGGTTCTGACTTGCGTTTCCCCGATGATTAGGGATGGTAAACATCTTTTCCTATTGCCCGTCTGTGTGTCTTCTTTGGAAAAAGATTTACAGAATCATGTCCTTTTTGATAAACTCAAAGTCAGCTGCTCAGGAACCTGCCCCCAGGTGGTATCCCATCATATACAAGCAGGGGTCCCACCCATACTCAAGCAGGGGAATCACACAGGGGCATCATCATAGCATCCTGCCTACCACAACCGATAGAGACAAACTAATTTTCTCCATCCTTAGTCCCCCAGAGGGCCCCCTCTCTTAGCCCGGGTCAGAGAATTCTTCCCAATGGAGACGTCCCCGAGAGCGCCAGGTTTTGCTGCATTATCTCATCATAGCAACCTTCCCTGGACTCACTGAAAAGTCACTGTTTCAAACGTCTAGGCCTGTGTGTGCACACCTGCCCACCTCTTACCCAGAGACCTGCAGAAGATCCTCCTGGTCACTGAAAGATCACCCAGAGAGGGAGGATAGGCAAATGGGAGGAGAGAAGAGACCGGGAGCCAGTAGGCGGAACAGGACAAGGATATTTTCCGAGAACTGAATGAAAAGGCCAAGAGTTGCTCGTTACTTTTATCATCCAAAGGCAAATCATAAAATAGTAATAGTTTGTTGAGATTATTTTCTTCTCGTGCTCCTCTCCACCATTCTGTACCTCTTACCTTCTTTTGAGGCTTCCACGCTGCACCACACCTCCTGCTCCCGAGAAGAGAGATGGACTAACTCTCTTTGTGGAATTCCGCATTGTAAGAGCCTAGAAGTCAGAGTTTTCAGCAATTCCTAACGACTTTGTAATTTCATTAAGTGAAGCATTGCACTTGCATTGACCAAAACATCTCCCCAACGAGGCAAATTCTTTAGTAACCTTCCTATCATGATGTCTAGGCCTGCTTTCCCTTCTGCTCCTGGAGTTACAGAGGTGGGAAAGGCTGTTCCCACAAATCTCTTGGTGTGAATCCAGAAGGGCAATGTCTTTGAGGCATTAATGCTGAAGTTTCTTCTCTTCCTGGTTCTATTTACCACCGCCCCTACACACACACACACACACACACACACACACACACACACACACTGCATTTCACACTGAGTCTGTGGAAGAAAGACCAGCATTTTCCGTAGTTTGCTGGTGGTTCCTGCCTTTCTGGGTCAATGTGGTTTTGAAATGATTGGGTCTTGGCCAGCAAATCATGATCTGGGTATGTCGTTGCCATCAGCGTAAACAACCTGATTTGGAAGAAGAGCTCTAGATTGCCCATTACCCTTGCTTTCCAACTTGCGGGGCACCGTCATTCACAAGTAAGATCCGTCCACTCACAGGGTCACAGCAACAGCCAGTAGCACCTCATGCCAAGAGCTATCACTGCATGTTTTTCCAAGATCTATTCTGAGCTCCAGAATGCCAGAGAAACCCCACCAAGTCGACTGGAGACCCAATTCAGAGAAGAAAAACCAGACTCTGATAGTAATGCCACTGTGTGGACAAGAAAGGGAAGCCCTGAGGTGTTTTGACTGACTCACCTATGGCATTCTGATTGATTTCACAGGTTGTGTGGATTATGCCATCAAATCCTCACATGGCAGAAACAGCAGCTCCTGCACCATTTGCAGCAGGTTTGATGCCACCAACAGACTGACAACCAAATGTTCCAGAAAATCCATCCTGAGAATTGTGCAAGAACCTCATTTGGGAAAGTACCAGAATCCAACTCTGCTTTCTACATATATATAAATAAGTGTGTACACACACACAGAGACACACACACACACACACACACACACATAAAATTCAGAATCACATTTTCACTTTCCCCTGAGAACTCAACAACTCACTTTCCTGGCTCTTTATCAACAGTAGCAGAAATTAAGTGATTAAATCATGCATTTAATGAGTCAGTGGTGCTTGTAAGTTTTTATCCATTGGGGTGCCTGGTGGCTCAGTCAGTTAAGCATCTGTCTCTTGATTTTTGGCTCAGGTCATCATCTTGGGGTGGTGAGATCAAGTCCTGCATTGGGTTCTATGGTGAACATAGAGCCTACTTGAGATCCTCTCTCTCCCTCTCCCTCCACCCCTTCCCGCTCATGCTCTTTCTCTCTAATAAAAAAATAAAAGTCTTTATCCATCTTCAGAACTCTATATAAGGACATTAAATTGGTAAATTAGATTCAGCAGCAGAAGGTTAAAAGGATATTGCTGAAATGAGGGCTCCCTAAAGACGACATTTTTCTGCTTCCCTGGCCAATACCCCGACTCGTTTGACTTTCTTCTCTCACCTGTGGGAATGCAAGGTTTTTTTTTTTTTTTACCTTCAGAATATTGAGATGCATAGCTTTCCCCTCTCCTTCCTTTTCCTGTTTTTCCTCTCCCATAGAAAATACCTTCTAATACACATTTGGTCCTTTGAAGCACACAGACCATGATTTGAATGTAAGTAAACATAGAGTATAAATCATTTCGTGGATCAGATTTCACTTATGTTTTCTATCTCTCTTCACCTTTCTCTCCTCCCTCCTTCACTACTTTTTCTCTTTCCATCTCTTTCTCCCTCTCCTTCTGCCCCCCTGAATTCTCTCTCTTTTATAGGACAGAATTATTATCTTAATCAAATCTATATCTCGTGCCATATATGTGATTGTGCAATACATGCTACTTCCTCAATGCTCATTAAATACAATCTATGTATATAGAGCAAAAATAAATTCAGTGAAATTAGAAACAATAAGTTCATGTACTGCCTAGTTCCTCGTCATATCTGATATGATGGAAAGAGACTAAGTGGAGTAAGTGGTGATATCAGGAAATACAGAGTGGTGATAAACTAGGGGGGGGCTTGTTAATCAGACAACACTGGGTTTCATCTCTAAAATTCCATATGTCCCATTTGCCATGAACATGCCACCAAATGCCTCTGTGCTTCCTATTTCTGTTCAGTAAAATAGAAAAAATATCACATGGCTTGTGATAATATTGGTAGAGTAACTACTACTCTGGCTGGCAGAGGCTGAGCCATAAAGTCTTAATATACACTGACACGAATGTACATGTGCATGTATATTATCGGCATATATATCCATTCATTGCTGTTTCATTAAACACATATTTATGGGGGCACCTGGGTGGCTCAGAAGTTGAACAACTGCCTTTGGCTCAGGTTGTGATCCTGGGGTCGTGGGATCAGGTCCACATCAGGTTCCACGCAGGGATCCTCCTACCTCTGCCTGTGTCTCTGTCTTTCTCTGTGTGGTATTAATAAATAAATGATAAATAAATAATATTTAAGAAAGTAAAAAATAAATAAACCCATATTTATAAAGTAACTATGATGGGCAGGCATCAAGAGAGTGATGTGCTGGGCAGCCCGGGTGGCTCAGCGGTTTAGTGCCACCTTCAGCTCAGGGCGTGACCCCCAGGGTCCAGGGATCGAGTCCCACGTCAGGCTCCCTGCATGGAGCCTGCTTCTCCCTCTGCCTGTGTCTCTGCCTCTCTCTGTGTTCTCTCATGAATAAATAAATAAAATCTTTTTTTTTTTTTTAAATTGAGAGGCTGATGTGCCTTATCTCATGTAGGTTAAAGTTACGGGGCAGTGCATAGTTGAACATATAAATAATCAGTCAAAATATTTTCATGTGTTGTTAGAAGCTATGATGGTGAGCGGCTTGGTGGGCTAACAATGGCTGGGCAGGGGTTGGACATTAGAGCACCAGGAAAGTTCTTCCTGAGGAAGTAACATTTTCATTATGTCAGAAATACTATCATTGCATTTTTATGGACATTCGCTTTCTCTTTCAACTTTTAAACTTTTTTCAGCTTTATTGAGGTATAATGGACAATAAATTTTATATATGTAAGGTGCACTCTGCGATGTTTTCACATACGTATATATTGTGCAATGATTATCACAAAGCTATCACCTCACAAAATTGCCTTTTATACATATAATTTTTTGTGGTTAGAGCACTTGAGATCAACTCTTAGCAAATTTCAAGTATTTATTTTATTAACTGCAGTGAGTGTGCTGATCCCCAGAACTCACTCATCCTGCTTCGCTGAAACTTTGTACCCTTTGACCAGCATCTCCCCATTCTCCCACTCCCCAGCTTCTGGCAACTCTCAGTTTACTCTCTGCTTTCACGTGTTTGAATTTTTCAAATTCCACATGTGAGTGAGACACACAACATTTGTCTTCCTGTGTCTGGCTTATTTCACTTAGCATAGTATCCCCCAGGCTCAAACTGTTGTCGCGAATGGCAAGATTTCCTTCTAAGCCTGATTTCCATATGTGTGTACGTAATACACGAACATACATGCCGACATCCCTTCATCATTCATCCACTGGTGGACACTTAGCCTGTTTCTGTTTCTTGGCTATGGTGAATAATGCTGCAGTAAACAGATTCTTCTGTGCGACCATGATTTCATTTTCTTTAGCTATATACCCAGAGGCAGGATGGCTAGATCATACAGTACTTAATTTTTAATTTTTTGAGGAATCCACGTACTCTTCCATAATGACTGTACTGTTGCAACCCGACAACAACGCACAAAGGTTCCCTTTTCTTCACATCCTCAACAACATTTCTTCTGTTGTTTTGATAGTAGACATTCTAACAGGTGTGAGGTGATATTCCATTGTGGTTTTGCCTATTTCTGATGGTTGGTGATGTTGAGCATCTTTTCTCATTCCTGTTAGCAATTTGCAAGTCTTCTTGGGAGAAATGTGTATTCAAGACTTTTGCCCACTTAGAAATCGGGTTATTTGGGTTTAGAGTATTTTTTTTCTTGTTGTTATTTTGTTTTGTTTCTGTTGGGGGGTATTTTTGCTATTGAGTTGTTGGAGTTCCTTGTGTGTTTCGGAAATTAATTATCCAATGTATATAACACACGTAGTGTTTGCAGATATTTGTTCCATTTCATACTTGTCATTTTGTGATTTTCTTTGCTGTGTCAATACTTTTTAGTTTAGGTGCAGAAAAAGGATTTGACAAAATTCAGCTTCACTTCATGATAAAAATTCTCAAAAATTAGGTTTAGAAGAGGGGTGTCTGGCTGGCTTCCTCAGCAGAGCATATGACTCTTGATCTGAGGTTTTGAGTTTGAGCCCCACATTACGTCTAGAGATTATTTAAATAAATAATAGATAAGTAAACTTAAGAAAAAAAAAACAATTAGATTTAGAAGAAATGTACCTCAGCATGATTAAGGCCATATATGACAAGCCTACAGTTCATAATGAAAAGGAGGAAGTTTTCCTTTTCAGATAAGAAATAAGACAAGCATGTTACTCTTGCCATTTCTCTTCAACATAGTACTGGAAAGCCTAGCCAGAGCAATTAGAAAAAAAAACCAACACAGAAATAAAAGACATAAAAATGGAAAAGAAGAAGTAAATGGTCTGTTTTAGATGCTATGATCTTATATACAGAAAACTCTACTCCACCAAAAATTTCTAGAACTAATAAGCAAATTGACAAGTTATTGAATACAAAATCAACTTACAAAAATCAGCTGTGTTTCTAAGCACTAACCATTGTCTGAAGGAAATTAAAAAAAACAATCCCATTCACAATAGCATTGAAAAGAATAATATACTTAGGAATAAATTTAACCAAGATGATGAAAGATTTGTACACTGAAGTGGTGCCTTGATGGTGCAGTTCATTAAGCATCCAACTCTTGATTTCAGCTAAGGTCATGATCTCAGGGTCGCGAGATCAAGCCCTGTGTTGGGTTCTCTCTCTCTCTCCCTCTCTTCCTCTGCCCCCCCCTTCCCTGCTCACACACACTTTCTCCCTCCCTCTCTCTCTCTCTCTCTCTCAAAAAAAAATATTTTTTCTTGTGTTAGAGAACTATAAGATGCTGATGACAGAAACTGAAGAAGACACAAATAAATGAAAGGATACCCTGTGCTTGTGCATTGGAAGAGTTCATATTGTCAAAACATTCATACTGCCCAAAATGACCTGCATTATCAATGGGATCTCTATCAAAATTTCAATGGCATTTTTCATGGATATAGAAAAAAATACAAAAATTGGAACCAGAGAAGATCCCAAATAGTCAAAGCCATACTAAGCAAGAAGAAGAATATTTTCTGCTTTCAAATATATTACAAGTTTACAGTAATCAAAAGAGTTAGTACTAGAAAAAAGACTGCAGACCAATGGGACAGGATAGAGAGCCCAGAAATTAATCCATGCTTTTATGGCGAATTGCTCTTTGACAAGGATGCTTAAAACACACAAAGAGGAAAGGACATTTATGACAATGTAAGGCCTCCCTCCCTCTACACCAATCTGTCCACCTTCTGCAGCTTTCCAGACTGACAATAGTTAGTAAAAGCCAATTAAGAGATTCCCTTTTCTGGTTGAAGATTGGACAGTGATCTAGCAAGGTCCACTAAGGTGGAACCTCAAAACCATTGCTTTTATGTCAATACAGATATTCTATACGTATTGCTGGGTATCAGTGTGGATACCGATAGCCTGGCTTCTTACTGGCAGATGTGCACAACTATAAAGGAGCTAGATTTAAGGTGAAATTCAATAAAGAAAAATAACGATAAACAGAAATAAGATGGGTCTTTGATTCCATGATTGAGAAGCTATATCCTGGAGCTTGTTTTAACTCTGTTATATAATGAATAATGTCTATGGTTTAGGCCATTTCAGTTGATTCCCTTATTAGTTGTAACATAAGTGTTTGTCATTCTTCTATGAGTTATTTGTTCTTTTCCTATTTCTTTTTTATTTATCATGTATATGTATTTTCATATTAGTGATGTTAATCCATCATCCATATTTAATCCATGATGCAATTACATTTTCTTCATTCAGCTTTTTTGTCTTACATATCTTTTTGCTGTCTCTTGCACTAAGGTTATTTTTTAGTTTAATATAGAGTGTTAAAATCATTGTATTTATGAACTCTCACATTTTAAATTTCTCATTTCAACTTTACAATATGTTTATTTGTATTTTCTTTCCTTGATGTGTGAATTTGTCTTTAGCATCAATTTTTATTAGTATCGTTAAATATTATAAAACACTGATATTAAATGTTATGATTTTACCATGAGATAGATTATATTTGTCTCTTCCTGTACTAGCTCCCTCACTTTCTTATTATATTCTCTCCAATATTTCATTTACATTTTACGGCTTTTGACACACGGTATTTATTCCCATTTATTCTGATGATTGTGATGTGAAGTTCCTCTAAGAAACCGCCATTCCCTTACTTGCAATTTATGCACTAGGGTGGAGCTGACCCTACTCTCAACTTCTCCTAGATCTGGGCCATGGCAGGATTACATCAACTTGACTCAAGTGGCTGACTCTGCAGTAGCTTAGTGACCCAAGAAAATCAAATGTATAGATGACACGTTTCCAATCAAAGCTCATCCCAACATTTTTGCTTCATTGACCAGGAAAGACTGTCTTCCTTTTTTCTCTTTCCTGTGGAGCTTAGAGCTGTGTGGACATGCATCTGATGCTATTAGCAATCAACATGCTACTCTCCAAATCCTATCAGAGACAAATGCTTACAGAAGACAGCAAAACTGAAAGGTTCCAAGTGAAAGATCAGTCCCTAATAATGCTATTATAATACTAATACACTGCAGAAAAACTGGAAAACCTAGGAATATATGACACCAAATCCACCAATAATCCTACCATTAAAGATAAGCATTGTTAACCTGCTAATGTCTTTACATACAGACTTACACATAATACTATTTAAAAAATAGATTTGTGGTTATATGGCATTTCTAGGCTTCTATTTTAATGTTTTAAAAGCCTTTATAGGGAGACTTTAGAGTCATTATTGTTCTGGGCTACTTTATATTTATTAATCAGGCCTAACTTTCCTGGCAGCCCTTACATCCTAAGTGTTCAAGGGAGACTCTGCACTCTAGCTCATAGGATCTTGAATGTCTCCCAGCTCTGTGTGAGTCCGGGTAATCCTTTAGCTTGCAACTCTATGTTTAGTCATTGATAGGACTTTTGGAATTTCAACTTCTGAATGTCAGCTTAGTATTTGACGACAAATTCAAGGGGACTTTCTTGCAGACTTCAGGAGCTCTTGTCTCTGCATAGCTACCTCCTTCCCTCTCTCACTAATCTAGCTGCTTCAGCTCCCTCAACCTCTGATTTCTGTCTTCTCAATGTAGCAAGATCAGCAGGGATCCATCTCCTTGACCATGGTCTAGAACGTTTCTTCATGCAGAACCAGACCAATTACTGTAATCATATTTGTTTCCATTTCCTCAGTGGTAAAAACTCTGCAGGGACTACTGTCCAATGTCTGAATGTAGTTGTTTAGAATTGTTTCTACTTTTGTAATTGAACACAGTTGTCTGCAGAGTCAGTCTGGTTCCATAATAACCGGGAGAATCAATTTTTTCCTTCAATTTTAAAAGGCTCCCTATAAACATAGATGTTGGTATTTTTTACTTTTTTTCCATATTTAAAGTTTATTTAAGGATATCTAAGTAGGTCATTGAATTAAGTTAATATTTGCCTGATCATTTAAAATCCTAACCATAAAGTTCAACAAGTTTCATATGCTCCATGAGAACCAACTACTAAAAGACATTTGCAGTTTTCAGTTGTTACTTTATATTTAAGTTCTGACTATTTCCCAGTGCCTTCATATAATAATATCGGGACAGTTTTGATCCGCGCTCAAAGGTTTTTGTTTTCACAGAACACAAATGGTGGTATCACAATGAGACAAAGATAGACAAGTTTCAGGGAAAGTATTTACATTTTTAAATTAATCCAAGGATGTTCCTTGGTTTGATTTTTTAAAGATAGCCTTATGATAACACAGAAAAGATACATGAAATCACTTTCTTTTGATTTCTTGGTTAATAGGAAAAAAATAAGGCTTCTAAATTTGAGATATGGCTTAAACAAAGCTGACAAAGTGTTTGGCTTCCTTTTGGAACCTCTTCAAGGTCAAGAATTTGTTTTTTACTGATTGACATTTGTTGGGGTTGCTGCAGCCCATGTGATTCCCAGGAGCTTAACTAATTCTGAATAACTCATAAGGGCTAAAATTTAGACATTTTTTTCCAGGTCTGATAAGTACAGACATTAGGCAGAGGAAGTTCTCAAAGTCTTGTGGTTGCTGTCTGGATGTTCCCATTTGAATTATCAATTTTAGCAAAGTGTAGTATTTTCCCACAATGAAAAGGTCAGACAGCCTGTTCTAATTCTTCTCTATTACCACATACAGCTTCACTGGAATCATCCACCCCTTGAATGGACTCCTTGAGCTTGGCCAAGTAGGTCTGACCATCAGGAGGAGGAGAGTCATGGGCTGGCTGGGGGCCAGACCCTCCTGGTGCTTTGCACCCAGCTGTCATCCAGGCGGTTTTCCTCTGCCTGGCTACCACACCAGAGCACCTCAATCTGTATTGATCATCTTTGAAAACTGATTTTTCTCTTCAATTATTTTTTTCTACTTAGCATTCATTCCTTCCCTCCCAGATTTGATTAAAGATGACAGAGAGCAATGAAAATTTTCCCACTTTACCCCAAATGACCTAAGTTGCATGTTACATATACACTACAAAATTTGGTCATTTAGCATTTGGTTAAATCATCTCAATATCACTCTAATTAGGTTTATTTTGGAACAAGGGAAGAGCCTGTGATACAAATGATAGAAATTTCCCTATAAATCCATCATGTGCGTATTATCCAAATATTCACCTTTCAATTGAATACTATAGAGGCTTTATAAGAAATTTGTTTCAGGAGCATCTGGCTTGCTCAGTTGGAAGAGCATATGACTCTTCATCTCAGGGTTGTGGGTTTGAGCCCCATGAGAGGTGCAGAGATCATTTAAATAAACTTGAAAAACTTAAAAGATTTAAAAGACATTTGTTTTACTTGACCTAGTAAATAGGTTTCATATTTTAAGTAATTTTTTATGCTCCTGTCTGGAAGGTATCTGGTCCAAAAAGAAAATCAATTCAAAGTCTTTGTCAACAAGGATTATTTCTTCTCTATTCTTAATTAGATTGCCCAAATCAGTCTTGTTTGCATATTTGAGAGGACTCACCAGACTCTATAGGCTATTCTCCCATAAGGCTTTTATCTAAAGACAAAGGATACAATGCAGCAGGAGAAAGCGCAGGCAAGCTTTGGAGACATTCCTCAGTACATGCTCCTCAGGGACCCAACTAGGTAGGTGAAGCCTGTTGGCTATGGCTTGAATTGCCCAGATTTGCCCATGAATCTTTCAATATCTCACTAAGTAGTCAAGCCGGGCTTATGAAACCAGTTCCGTGAATTATACATGATTGGTAAAGAAACTGCTAAGAGAGGTCAGGAGACAGCTTAGGATTCAAAACAGCACACCCTAAATTCCAACCAGGAGTTGAAATCTAGACATCCACGCATCCTCAGGGATAAAGATAGAGCTTTTCTGGTAGAGCTGCAAATTAACTCCATCTCTACAATATCTTTAGTCAACAAATATTTATTGAGCATCTGCTACCTGCCAAGCATACAGCAATGAACTAACCGGGCTTGTTGTGATTTTGCAGAGCTGATATTTTAGTTATCTCCAGAATTATTCCTTGGAAGGCAGTGTTAACATATCCACGCAGAATTCTCAGTTAAAAGTGACAATAAAAACCTGGCATCGTCTCTAAACTTCGTTTCCCCGTTAGAATTAGCTTCCCTTTACCAACTAAAACCCCTCCATCCCACAAGCTTGAGAGATAATACGCATTTGATTTAATGCCTCAGTCTGGGGGTTATGTGCTCCCCAGTGCTTTGATAGGATAATATTGAAGAGAAGGCTGTTAAACTCCAAAATGCAAATGATAATTTAAAAGATCAAATTGGCTATTGAACAACTCATGATTTGAGCAGCATACATTCCAGATAGAAAGGAGCTCTGTCGGGGCCCCTGGGTGGCTCAGCCTGCTCAGGTCCTGACCCCAGGGTCCTGGGATTGAGCCCCTGTGTTGGGATCCCTGCTCCCTGGGGAGTCTGCTTCTCCCTCTCCCTCTGCATGTTGCTCCCCCGCTTGTGCTCACCCTCTTTCTGTCAAACAAATAAATAAATCTTTAAAATAAAAAAAAATAAAGGACTTCCATCAAGATGCATAAAAGGAAAAGCTTTTGAAGACAGAAAAGGGACAGAAAACGGAAATTGCTAACAAAGATGCATTGTTTTAGACAAGGTCACCCTCCCAAGGGGGACGGAAAGGTCCCTCCAGGAAATATCCTAGTGCTGACCAAGAAACTGTGTGTTGACTGGTTAGAGATTCCATTCCTGAAGGGGTTGAAACTACAATTGTTAAGTCTTAGTGTGCTGGTGCAGGGCTTTAACATAAGTGGCTCCATTCGGGGCTTATGGTTTTCTTTCTTTAAAGATTTTGTTTATTTATATGAGAGAGAGAGAGAAAGAGAGAGTGTGAGCTGGGGGAGGAGAAGAGGGAGAAGCAAACTTCCTGCCAAATGAGGAGCCCAACGAGGGACTTGAGGAGGAGCACAATCACGGGACCTTGAGATTATGACCTGAACCCAAGGCAGACGCTTAAGGAACTGAGACTCGCAGATGCCCCTGTGGTTTTCTTTGACAGGGCAAACGCAAAAGAGGACACGCTGTGTGATTCTATTTATTGAGACACCAGAACCAGGACCAGCGAATCACTGGTATTAGGAGTCCATGTGGTGGTTACCCTTGGGGATGGAATCACTGGAAGGGAGTTCAAGGGTTGTAGGCCTCTGGGTGCTGGCACTTTTTAAACTTTTGATCCAGGAGGTGGTAACACAGCTGTGTTCGCCCTGTGTTGCCCGTTGAGCTGCATATTATGACATGGGCACTTTTGATGCTCCTCCAACTAAAATACGCACATTAAATCCCTGTCTCAAAACAAAACAAAACAAAAAGCAAAACAACAACAACAACCTGTCTCCAGCCCTTGTTTTCTGGAAACTTGGGCTAACACCACTGAAAATTAACTTGAAAATAGGCATTCCACATTCTCATGCAGACAGATTACATATGAAAAGGTTTACCTATGTGCAACCCACACCTAAATTGGTCTATGTATTAATCATTTTCTCTGGACTGTCTCCGCAGAGACAAAAAAATCACACCAGCATTTAAATGTTCATTCCTAGTTTAATAGGAAATGAAAAAACAAACAAACAAACAAACCAATCCAACAGTCACCAGTGCAGAGCTTCACATCAGGGCTTTGGGGATTCAACATTACAGAATTTTTCCTCAACTTTCTGGTTTCCAAGGGAACAGGACTCTGAATCTACTTCTGGCCCAGGCCGGGGGTAACCCCATTACACACTGCTCTGTTTTGCTTTAAGCCGTTCAAAACACCACATCTAAAGTTTACTTAAACTCCACCTTTCTCCAAATCCTAAAATTATCTCATTTCTTCCTCTGATTAGGTGCCTCATAGTTTTTATGCTGTGTGTTCTCACTTGGGGCAAACAGTCCAGAAACCCACTCTGTTGCACTATGTATTTGCCTCTGAGGCTGTTGATTAGATGGGCCTTATCTGTCTTTATCTGTGGGTAATATTTTATGTTATTGAATACACACACACACACACACACACGACTGCATTTACAGAAATGTGCATTTGGTCATTCAGATAACCAAAATATATTTATCATCTATATTGTTTCATTCACAGGTCCTGATTCACATTTCCCCAAACCCTTGGATTTTCCTTAGTAACAAGAGCAATAGGAGCATCTTGGTTATAACGTTTGATGTCTTGTCCTCAGTTACTAAAATCCTTTCAGAGACATAAAGGTGAGATGGGTGTCCAGTAATTTATAAGCTGCTTTCCACCGACTGAGTTCATATTAATGAGGTGACTTAGAAATTACACAAGGAAGGAAGCTCACCAGAGGACACAACTATGTGGTTAGAAGGTTGGAGCTTTTAGTCTGCCCCCTAACCTTCAGGAATGGGCTGGAGGTTGAATCAATCACTAATGGCCAACAATCATGTCTGGGTGATAAAGGCTCCATCAAAATCTAGAAGGAAAGGGTTAGGATAGGTTCCTGGTTGGTGAACACCCGGGTTTAGGGAAAGTGACATGCTCAGAGAGGACATGGAACCCCTTGCCCTTTCCTCTCCCCTTGCCCTATGCCTTTCTTCCATCTGCCTGTTTCTGAGTCATGTCCTTATGTGATAAACTGATAAATTAATAAGAACAGTTTCCCCTTGAGCAATGCAGCCTTGAACCTCATGGGTCCACTTAAAAACGATTTTTTTTCAAAGATTTATTTATGTATTTGATAGAGACAGAGAGAGTGCAAGCAGGGGGAGGAGCAGGGGGGAAGGACAGCAGACTCCATGCTGAGTGTAGAGCCCGATATGGGGCCCAATTCCAGCATCCTGAGATCATGATCGGAGCCAAAAGCAAGAGTCACAAGCTCAACTGACAGCCACCCATGCACCGCATATGTGGATTTTTTTTTTTTACAATACATACTCTTGTTTTCTTAATACCATTTTCTTTTCTCTACCTTATTTATTGTAAGAATACAATATAAAATACACATAGAAAATATGTGTTAGTCCACTCCTTTCATTCTTGGTAAGGCTTCTGGCCAACAGTAGGCAATTATTAGTTAAGTCTTTGCAGAGCCGAAAGTCATACATCAGTTTTCAACTGCGCAGGAGTCAATGCCCCAACCCTCACATTATCAAGAGTCATTTTGTAACATGCTTTTGAGTTTAATTAATCAAACCCAAGGGAGTTGTGCACACCTCCAAATCTATAGGGAGTGAGTCTGAGGCACATAACAACCTGGGACTGTGACTGGCATTTGAAGTTGTATGTTGGGGGCGAGGAGTGGTTTTGTAGGACTGAGCCCTTCTCCTGTGGAATCTGATGCTGTATCCAAGTTGATAGTGTCAGAATGGAGTTGAATTGAGGGATACCTGCAGGTGTGCAAGAATTGCCTAGTGGTGTAGGAAACCCACCCCACCACACATACACATTGGAGTGGTGATCAGAACCACTTTACAGATACACACACCACACACACATACACACACATACAGCTGAATCGTTTGGAAGCTAGTACTTGACATCATGATACTCGGTCCCTAAATACCCAGAACCTATCTCCTAGGAATATCGTTCTCCTATATAACTTACTACCATTATTATTTCCCCAAATTTCTTAATATAATCATCCAGTGTGTAGTTCCTCAGAAACTCTGAGATCAAACTAAAAATGTTGTATCATTCTTGGGAAGACACAACGGTAGCAAACTCTCTTAAATAAATTAATCCTAATTAGGTCCAGTGTTTATTACTTCATGAGAAAATGAGCCCAGATCTTGTGTTAGGTTGACATGGCACAGTTTAAACCATCTGTATATCCCAGGTAAAGCAATGTTTCCCCCAAGCTAGGAAGTTAAAAGCAGATATTGACTCATTCAGGGAGCCATAAAGCTTCGCATGACCATAAAACTACAATCTCCTTATCAGTAGGCGCACATTAATAATTTGAAGAGAGATATTTCAAAATATTTTTGGCTGTAAGCCATAACACAAAACACCAATAGTAAATGCAGGACACACTATCTCATTCTTTTTTGTAGCCAATATTCCATTGTAATATGCACCGTACCTTCTTTATCCATGCATCTTCCTATAGGCACTTGGGCTGCTCCCATAACTTGGTTATTGCGAATAATGCTGCCGAGATCATTTGGGTCCATATATTTTTTCACACTAGTGTTTTGTTTCCTTTGGATAAATATCCAGCAGTGGAATTACTGGGTCATAACGGTAGTTCCACTTTTAATTTTTTGAGGAATCTCTGTTCTGTCTTCCACGGTAGCTGCACCACTTTGCATTCCCACCAACAGTACACGAGGATTCCCTTTACTGCACATCCTCACCAACACCTGTGTGTCCTCACTCACCTCACCAACACCTGTGTGTCCTCACTCACACGTTAGGTGTGAGGAGATAGCTCTTTGTGGTTTTGAATTGCATTTCCCTGACGATTAGTGACATTGAGCATCTTCTCATGTGTCTGCCGGCCCATAAGTCTTCTTCAGAGAAATGTCTGCTCATGTCTTCTGCCCATTGTTCAATAAGGCGATTTTGGGTTTTGGCGTTGAGTTGTAGGAGTTCTTTATGTATTTTGGATACTAACACTTTATTGGATATGTCATTTGCAAATATCTTCTCCCATTCAGTAGACTGTCTTTTGGTTTTGTTGACAGTTTCCTTTGCTGTGCAGAAGCATTTTATTTTGATGTAGTTCTAATAGATTATTTTTATTATTTTTATTATTTTTATTTAGATTTATTATTTTCCTTTACCCCAGGAGACCTATCTAGAAAAACATTTTATGGCTGATGTCAGAGTGATAACTCCCTGTGCTCTCTTCTAGGATTTTTATGGTTTCAGGCCTCACACTTAAGTCTTCAGTCCATTTTGAGCTTGTTTTTGTGTATTATGTAAGAAAGTGGTTTGGGCTCATTCTCTTGCATGCTGCTGCCCAGTTTTCCCAACAATATTTGTTGAAGAGACCTTTTCCCATTGCATATGCTTGTCTCCTTTATTGAAGATTAATTGACCATATAAGTATGGGTTTATTCCTGGGCTCTGTAATCTGTCCTGTTGATCTGTGTGTCTGTTCTTGTGCCTGTGCCCTTCTGTTTTGATTACTATTTTGTGGTATATCTTGAAATCTGGAATTGAGATACCTCTAGCTTTGTTCTTCTTTTTCAAGATTGCTTTAACTATTCAGGGTCTTCTGTAGTTCCATGAAAATTTTAAAATTATTTGTTCTAGTTCTGTAAAACATGCTGTTGGTATTTTGAAAGGGATTACATTATACCTGTATATTACTTTGGGTGGTATGGAAATTTTAACAATGTCTTCTCCCAACCCGTGGGCATGGTATATCTTTCCATTGGTTTGTGTTATATTCAATTCTTTCACAAATATTTTATTGTTTTCGGGGTATGAGTCTTTCACCTCCCTGGTTAAGGTTATTCCCAATAATTTCATTATTTTTGTTGTAATTGTAAACAGTGGGATTGTTTTCTTCTTTTTTTTAAAAAGATTTTATTTATTTATTCATGAGAGACACATAAAGAGAGAGAGAGAGGCAGAGACACAGGCAGAGGGAGAAGCAGGCTCCATGCAGGGAGCCTGACGTGGGACTCCATCCCGGGTCTCCCGGATCAGGCCCTGGGCTGCAGGCGGCGCTAAACCACTGAGCTACCCGGGCTGCCCTGGGATTGTTTTCTTAATTTCTCTTTCTGCTACTTCATTATTAGTGTACAGAAATGCAACAGACTTTCGTATATATGGGACATAAATAGAAAGCAATTGATCTGGGCTATTCCTTAGCTATAACAACAAGGATTTTCCTATTACAAACCTCCCAATGCCCACTGAGATCAGACTCAGGGGTCTATTTCTTCAGGTCACATAGATCCCACACACTTCAGCCCACTTAATTCCCATTTGGAGGACAACTTTCCCCTTTCTTGCTGCCCACTGCAGGCTTCTTCTCCATTATGGGAAGAAACTCCTCACATATGTAGGAGCATCTCAGGCTCTGACAGCTTGGGCTTGGTTCTGGCCTTTGCTTCTCCAAAACCCTTGAAGGGTGGAGCAGGTGGTCAGGCCTTGTTTTCAGCTACAGATTTCCTGTTGCCCAACAGCAATGTATGCACAGACTGTGAGCAAGACTGCAATTCTTGCAAGATAATGTTTGTTTTTCTTCCCCAGCCCAAACATTTGGAACTTTCTTAGCTTTTTCCTTGAGATAACCTATTAATTGAGGAAATGGTGGGGGAAGTACAGGAATACCTAAATAGAGGAAGGAAAAGGAGATTTTGCCTACGAGTTTACAGCTTTTGTTTTCCAAAAGTCCAAACAATCAGATAGCACTAAAGAAGCTATGATAGGTGCTTCAGAAAGAGAAGGGTTCCTGTGTTTAGGTGCAAGAGGAAACAGGGAATGGAAGGAAGTAACCATGATAATTAAGAGAACAGATGTCCTTGGGAACTTGAGAAGATTCTTGTGGTTTTGAAGAGGAGAGGGGGCAGGGAGTCAGTGACAAAAGCTGAGATGCAGATAGGACCTGGCTAGAACAACAAAGACTCAGATGGTGGTGTTGAGTCCAAAGAGTTTGGGCCTTCTTTTTTTTTTTTTTTAATTGGTGTTCAATTTGCCAACATATAGCACAACACCCAGTGCTCATCGCATCAAGTGCCCCCTCAGTGCCCGTCACCCAGTCACCCCACCCCCCACCCACCTCCCTTTCTACCACCCCTAGTTCGTTTCCCAGAGTTAGGAGTCTCTCATGTTCTGTCCCCTCTCTGATATTTTCCACTCATTTTCTCTCCTTTCCCCTCTATTCCCTTTCACTATTTTTTATATTCCCCAAATGAATGAGACCATATAATGTTTGTCCTTCTCTGATTGACTTACTTCACTCAGCATAATACCCTCCAGTTCTATCCACGTCAAAGCAAAAGGTGGGTATTTGTCGTTTCTAATGGCTGAGGAATATCCCACTGTATACATAGACTACAGCTTCTTTATCCATCATCTGTCGATGGACACCAAGGCTCCTTCCACAGTCTGGCTATTGTGGACATTGCTGCTATAAACATCGGGGTGCAGGTGTCCCAGCATTTCACTGCATCAGCATTTTCACTGATTTGGGGTCAATCCCCAGCAGTGCAATTGCTGGGTCGTAGGGCAGGTCTATTTTTAACTCTTTGAGGAACCTCCACACAGTTTTCCAGAGTGGCTGCACCAGGTCACATTCCCACCAACAGTGCAGGAGGGTTCCCTTTTCTCCACATCCTCTCCAACATTTGTGGTTTCCTGCCTTGTTAATTTTCCTCATTCTCACTGGTGTGAGGTGGGATCTCAGTATGGTTTTGATTTGTATTTCCCTGATGGCCAGTGATGCAGAGCATGTCCTCATGTGCTTGTTGGCCATGTCCATGTCTTCCTCTGTGAGATTTCTGTTCATGTCTTTTGCCCATTTCATGATTGGATTGTTTGTTTCTTTGCTGTTGAGTTGAATAAGTTCTTTATAGATCTTGGAAACTAGCCCTTTATCTGATAGGTCATTTGCAAATATCTTCTCCCATTCTGTAGGTTGTCTTTGAGTTTTGTTGACTGTTTCTTTTGAGTTTGGGACTTCTTAGTTTCCAAGTCGATCATTGGAACAATGACCCTCTTTGATAGGTGAACATCAAAATTACTCCCCAACTCAACTGTCTGTCACTACATAAAGACATGCTTGCAGGCCCTGCCACAAGTAGAAGGGAGACTTTCCATCTCTCAGCAGAACAAAGTCTTATAACAAGAAATTAACTTTAGTAACATCAGCAAGATGGCAAAATAGGAAGGCCCAGGCCCCCATTCTCCCATGGAAACAGCAAATTAACACTCCATGGACCAAACTGTCTTGTGAGCCCTCTAGAAACCAGTTAAGAGGTCACAACACCCTAGGCAAGCACAAAACCAAGAAGACATGCATCTAAGTGGGTGGGTAAACATGTGACACTTCTCCTACCCTAGTCAGGAGAAAACTCCCAACTCCAGCTCTCTGCGCAGGAGGAAAAGAAGAATGGAGGCACAGAGCATGTGTCCAGCATTCAGGATTTTCAAGGGGCTGCCAGAGGGATCGGTTTCTGTCTCACCGGATCTGGAGTGCTGAGGGAAGCTGCACAGTTGTGATGTGAGATTGGGGGTCTCTAAGAGGAAAGCAAGTGCTGTGGCTTGTCACAGCACCAGAGTGACTGTAGCACAGCATACAGACATCAGGGGAAGAAAGAGCACGGGTCCAGAGAAGAAGCAAGGAAACCTCCCTAACTGGGAAGTTTATGTACATGTGCAGAGCATACACATCCTGAGAAAAGGTTGGAAACGTCCCCAGAACCTCGAGCCATGCTGATTGACAAAGGTCTTCCCCTTTAGGAAGCCAGTTCGAAAGACTGGAGGAGGTGACTTTTTTTTTTTTTTCAAATTCCCCAAGTCAACAAAAGATCCCAAGGCATAGAGAGAAACAAGAAAGCATGGCACAACCAAACCAAAATAAATGTTTGGAAACTGGCTCTAAGGAAAAGGAGAGCTACGAATTATCTTAATTCAAAAAGGTGCGACACTCACATTTATGGCAGCATTACTCACAGTAGTCAAGGAAACCACTCAAATTCCCATTGACAGATGAGTGGATAAACCGAAAGTGACATATGTAGACAGTGGAATAATATTCAGGAATATTATGACAGCCTGGATGAACCTCGAGGACATTCTGCTACGTGAAATATACCAGTCAGAGAAGGACAAACATGATGGAGTTCTACGCATGGGACGTGTCACATGTAGTCAGATTCACAGAAACAGCCACAGTGATGGTTGCCAGGGGCTGAGAATGGAGGAAATGGGGAGTGGCCGTTCAATGGCTATAGAGCTCTCATTTTACAAAAAAAAAAAAAAAAAAAAAAAAAAAGAAGAAGAAGAAGAAGAAGAAGAAGAAGAAAGAAAAAAAGAAAAAGAAAGAAAATATTCTAGAGCTCTGTTGCAGGACAAGGTGAATAGGTGAATATCCTTAACACCACTGAACTATACACTTAAAAATGGCTAAGGTGGTAAATTATATGTGTGTGTGTATGTTTTTTTTTTTACCATGATTAAAAATAAAAACCAGAGAAATCAATGAGTTTAAGGACCATAATGCTTCGTTTCTTACATGCTTGCCTTTATGCAGCAGTCACAGAAAAAAAGTTTCTCTCAGATCAGTGGTTGTCAAAGAGGAGATTCATCAGCTTCCATCAGGGGACATCGTCAGTATCTGGCACCGTGTTTACTGGTCACATCTGGGGTGAGCTGTGCTCCTGACCTCTAGGGAATAGGGACCAGAGATCCTGTTAAACATCCTGTGGTGCCCAGGACGGGACCTCCTTGCACTGCCACGCGGAATTATCCAATCCAAAATGTCATTAGTGTTTCTACGGGAGAAGAGCTGTCAATTTACTAACACAGGTATTGACTGCTCTGCTAGGCCTTTCCCTCCAAGCTGGGTTAGAGAGTTCAGACTCGGTACGGTACCAGGCTCCTTATGTGTGTTGTGCCACGCAATCCTTGTAACTCCTCTGGAATCATTTGCAGTAATAACAGTAGAGAGGAGAAGACAGAGTGTGGAGAGGATCTTTGCTTGGGCTATAGATTTCACTGGTGACTAGCACATTCCACCGCAGAGGAAGAGGCTGTGGCTGTCCCTCATGGGGCTGAGCTCCTGCTTTGTCAAAGCCCAGGACAGGACTGCACCCCACTGTTTGAGCATCGGGAGGCAACGCACACAGAGCGCGCCCTGGGATACCTACTTTTTTCCAGTCATTAGGTGGCTCTACTTAAGACTTTTCTGAAGATGTAGGAGTTTGTGGGGAAAAAAGCAAGTGCAGGCACATTTCACAAATCTACTATCTGTTTAGTATCACATCCTGTGTGTAAACTCTTGACTAAGGAAGGGCTGGTGACTTTCCAAAGATGAAGACAAGTAAAATATCCTACAGGAGTGCATGAGAGCCCAGACTTACAGTCTCCTGGGTGTCTGTGAGCACGCAGCGGGAGCCCATGGGCTGATCCACAGGTACAGGTAGGCAGTGCTGAGAGACTGTTTTCAAAGTTCCACTCTCTGGGACTGCTCTACTCTGCTTCCTTGAGAGGGGATCTTTGACTGGAAGCTTCTGGAACTAAGTGAAGGGGCACCAGAGTATTTGGGAAATTGAGTGAACAGAGGGAAGGAGTATCTGGTTTAATTCTTTCTGCTGTTTTCTGTGTGATCTCGGTGAGCCCTTTACCTGAGGCCATGTGATTAATGGGAGCACAGCTCCTGCCTCTTCGGATGCTCTTGGGCCCTGCGCAAAGCAGGTGCTCCTGGGCTGAGACTGGTGCTGCAAAACAGAAATCCAAGCTGAGCTTGCCACTACTATGGTGAATACCGCCAACACCACAGGTAACTGGCCCTTGAGGTGGGCAACCAGAGGGCTCCAGCCTTGAACCTGGGTTTCATGACTCCAGATCCTGTTGCCATACTTCTGCATGCTGCTGCTTCTCCAGACTGACTCAACGCAGGCACAGGGTCTGATGCCGGGAGGATGGACAAAGAGGTCACATGCTCTAATGAATAGTGCAGAGGTTCCAGACTCAGAGAGAGCTGGGGCCCAACCCTGGCTCTACCACTCCCCGGGTGTGTGGCACTGCCCGAGGAATCATTATAACTGCAAATATTTCGTCAACATTAACTCTTTCCCATGCATATAGACAAAGTGGTTTTATTTCCACTCATAATAAACTTTTTGGTCCAGAGTTTCTCTAACTAAATGTGGTGTTGCTATCTAAAGCACTAACTAATGTAGAGCGTTGTTGTAAAATTAAAGGTGTTGTGGGATGGAGGCACCTGGCTGGCTCAGTAGAACATGTGACTCTTGGAATCAGGGTCATGAGTTCAAAGTCCATATTAGATATAGAGCTTACTTAAAAAAAATAAAAGAATAGATAGGCACATACATTTTATTAAATTTTTAATAAATGTAACAAACTGTACTACAAAAAAAGTAAAAAAAAATAAAAGGCATTACAGGATAATGTCCAGTAAAATACAATAAAAAATACCTAGGATTAATCCTACTACATATTCTTATTGAACTAAAAAAATGAATAGAACATGAGATCTGCAGAACCCGAATAGGAAGACATTGACCAAAAGAACCGCAGGAAAGTTTGAGGGTGAAATCCATTGAATATTTGGCAATTCAGTTTGTGGGTAGAACTAGAGGAAAGAGATTTCTACATATTGCAAGTTTTGTGTGACCGTTTGGCACTGGACAGCGAGACCTCTGAAGATCAGTGCTGCTGCTTCCCTGTGATGGGCGTCTTATCTAGAACGAATGGAATGTGCCAACTGTGGTCAATATTCATGATACTAGATTTTTGTGGTTTTCACAGTTCCATGCTATCAGCTTCCTTCCCTAAAGGATAGGTCAAGTCAGGACTGATGGGAAAATACTGGCTTCCGGTTTGAGGAGACCTGGGAACTCCAAACTTTTTTAGAGCTGAATTTATTTTCTCTTCCAGTATTGGTGGCACCATCATTTCACAACCCATGGCCAGTGAGACTATCATAGTTCTGACACCAAATGGCATCAATTTCCCCCAAACAGGGGAACCCAAACCTACCAAGCAGAGGCAAGACAGCCTAGAGAAACGTCTAAAGGCAGAGGTCAAAGTTCTTGGGGTAAGTCCAATTCAGAATACGCTGGAAAGGGATGGGGAGGGGGCGTAGGAAAGACTACTCATGTGGTCTACATCATGAGTCTGGAGGCTCTTAGGTTTTGCCAGAGGAAATCTGGGTTGAAGGGCAGACCAGTGGAAGCCACTTGGAGAGCCATTTGAACGTTCCCCAGACAACGCATGATGTTTAAAGTGTTTTTCTCCTATTCTGAATCTGAGCAATTGACTTTTGGGTGATGTTCCTGCCTGTTTGCGATAGCACACTTCTCAACATTTTCCTATTTTAAAAAAGACACTTTCTTGAGGAATAATTGGCATACAAAAAGCTGTACATCTGTATATTTTTTTTACAAAAGTAATGTTGGTAAATAATTTCATATTTTAGGTACTTTTTTTCTCTGTGTTCACCAATTGCATGCTTAAGAATCTATTTTTTAAGGAAATTTTTTCTCTCACTGCAAATTATAGGAAATAAACTTCCTTTCTGAGAACAGAGATATTTTCCTTTTGCTGGCTTCTCTCCTCTCATGAATGATTTATTAAAGAAGCTCCTTGGAGCAAAGGGAGGAGGGCAAGTAGCGATATATCTGGGACTGGAAGGGCCTATAGAGCCTGCCTCCTGGAATTGCCCCCGCGCTTCTAAGACCTAAGTTTGCAGAACCTGGTGGGAGTGGTTCCTTTGCCTTGTATGTGTGATCCTGTGGGTTATTAGGAGCCTTGTGGGACATAATGTTTGGAAACTTTGGCTTGGTAAGTGTTAGCAGGGCCATAAATATCTGAGGTGGGTGTCAAGGAGGAAAACGTGGCCACTTGGAAGCCGAGATCCTCAGCTATCGGGGTCAAGGAACTGGCCAGAGGGCCAGCTCTCTGTTGTGTCCAGCCGGGTCTGGGTATGTAAGGAGGCACCTGCACACCACCAGGGCTAAGAGTGCATGTGAGGGCTCTCAAATGTCACCTGTTCCCGTAAGATGTAGAAGGAGAGTTGGTAGCAACGGACCCCGAGAGCCAGAGAAAAAGGTCTAGCATGGGGCTGGGAGCAACCAGCAGGAACAGACAAGGGCCAGAGAGGCAGAGGTGCCTGAGGGCTTGCCAGACGCTCGCCAGGCGGCCCGGGACAGGCTCAGCAGCATCTCCTCCAGCTCTTTGCAGAGCTCTCACTCCGGAGCTTTTACAATGTCTGTATCCGTTGCTGGGTCCAGCAGAAGGTGATAAGTGAAGCACCCTGGGAGAGACAAAGATGCAGGCTTCTCCAAATTTCCAAATGCTGACTTTAATCCTACTTCCAACAGACCATTCAGATCCTGTGTGGAGCGATGCTGTTGATCTTGGGAATTATTTTGGCATTCGCTCCCTCCTCTTCACACTTTACTGCAGTGCTTTCCGTCCTGTTGAAGACTTCTTACCCATTCATAGGAGCCTTGTGTGTGAGTAGAGATCCATAGGAGGATGGGGTGGGTGCTGGAGAAGATGCCATAGGGTAGGCTCTGCAGCTGGCAGCTCAGTGTATTTCTGCTGCACGGTCGAAGAGGTTTCCCTGTGTGTGTTCAGTCCAGGGGTTGATGGGGTGGCAGGGAAGACTTTGCCTGATTCTAAATCTATTTCTTGGTTAGCTCCAATAATTATTTCCTTTGAAAATCTTACTTTTCATCTCATCACCTCAAGCATCTCCCGAGTCTGTCCTGCTATAGGTTCCAAGATCCCATGAAAGATAGTACATGACACCTAGTCGTTGTGTCTCCTCCGGCTCCCCTATGCTTTCTCAGACTTGCCCTTGAGGATGTTGGTAGGCTTGAGTAGCACTGGTCAGGATGCTTTGAGTTTTAGAATGCCCCTAAATTTGGGTTCATCTGGTATTGTTCCCCGTGTTCAGACTAGTTGTGATGGATTTTCAGGTGGGAGGGACAGAGGTGAGATATCTACCAAGAGCATTTGCTATCAGCACGATTTCTCACAGACGACATTTGCCTTGTCCCTGTGGCCGAGGGAGAGGCAGCAGGTGCCTGCACCATAAGGTCACTTCTTCCCTCCACTTTCCGTACTCTACTCTTTGAGAGAAAGTCATGAAGCACAGCCCACATCGCTAGAGGTACCTTGTCCAATTTTGACGACCCAGGATTTAGTCAGGCAGACCTAAAGCTTAATGCTGGGGCTGTGGGATCTACAACTTTTTCTCTTCTCCCTGCGTGGTCCATTTTTTTCCCATTGTTAAAGAATTTTCTGTGACTTTGCTGTCCCAAACCTATCAGATTATGAATATTGTAAAATAGTATCTTTGATTTCCAGAACCCAGCCTTAATGGTTCTCTGCATTCAGGCTCGTCTTTTCTCTGATCTCAGCTGCCAGTCCACCCTGAGGAGCCACTCACTTAAGTGTGTGTCTCTGTCCTCCTGTATATGTTAGCTGCCCCCTTTCCTTCCTTTTTCCTTACCATCACTTTTGTACTTTTCTCTATATGATGTCTAGCTCAAAAACTCTCTTCTCTGTTGTTTAAAAAACACCTTCTTTCCTGGCTCTTAAGATCCTCATTTTGTTTACTTGGGACAGATTCCTACTTATATCTACATTATCATGCTTTTCTGAATACGCTGTGGCCTGGAGGGGCGGGGGGAGCTTCGTGTACTTAATTGGGTCTTACATTGTTGGTCTTTGGTTTCCCAGGACTGTTTCCATAGAGGTTTTCCATAAACATCCTGCTAATAACATTGTGGCTACACCTTATGTAGAAACTGACCTTGCCATTGTCTCTCCTTTCTGAGTAGTTTGTCATTTCTGGAATTCTATCAATCGTCATGGAGAAAAAGTCAACTAAGCCTTTGGTGAGTACAGAACCAAAACCCACAACTCATGGATCGAAATGAAATTGAGGGAGAACTCTCAAGGTCAAGGTCTCTACCTTACACACTTGGAAACTCAGTTTGAGAGCAGATGTTTGGCAGAGTCAGGAGTTGAGCCCGGCTCATACATGTTCCAGCCCAGTGCACACTCCTCTAACCACTGTACCTTAAATCACACTCTTCATTCAGGGTGTTGTATTATGTCCTAGACCGGTGCTCAGGAAACTATTCTAGAAAACATCTGTCTCCCCAGAATGTCTTTTTAATGGTAATGGCCTTCAATGGCAAAGAAAGTGACAGTGTTATAAAGAGGTCCGTTTGTTGTGGATTCACTGTGCAGGCCCATCTGTCCAAAGCCCTGAGAGAACCCAGTCAAAATGTTGGCTAAGGAGACAGCTTTACCTGCATTTAGCTCTTCTAAGAAAAACCATAATTGGGAGGGCAGGGAAAGGAAAGCTGGATTCTAGGGAGAAGGGATCTACTCTGTAAAGTTTCACTAAGTCTTCACTCAATCTTAGATCCCACAAGTAGTTTGATGTTGGGGGTCATGTGTGAGAAGGCCATGTAACACAGCAGCGCAGAAACACATTTTGGAAGCTCTGCTCTTAAGAATTTCCCGAAGGCATGAGGATGTTAGAGCAACCAGTCAAGACAATGCCAATTTATCTCCCTTTTTCACCAGAATTTGGAGACTGATCATTTGGAACCCTCACGTAGCCTCCAAACTACTAGGTCGGCACTGTCCAGTAGAACTTCCTGTGATGATGGAGATGCAATAGTCATGCTGCCTGTTTTGTTACTTGTTGCAACTGATACTTTGAAATGTGGCTAGTGAAATTGGGAAACTGAATTTCTTTTTTAAAATTTTATTTATTTGACAGAGAGAGGAGAGAGTACAAGCAGGGGGAGCGGTAGAGAGAGAGGGAGAAGCAGGCTCCCTGCTGAGCAGGGAACCTGATGCAGGGCTCCACCCCAGGATCCTGGGATCACGACCTGATCCAAAGGCAGGCACTCAACTGCTGAGTCACCCAGGAGCCCCCTACCTCTAGATTTTTGGGGCAAGCATATGAAGCTCTTACCCAGAGAAGAACAATACCAGAGTGACTAGGGCACCGAACTGAAGGATATGGAGTGTGGCTACACTCGGGCTCAGCAGAGTCATCTAGCCTGTCGTAAATTCTACTGTATTCTCACATTACCCAGCCCTTTTGGAGGCTGGGGAAGAAGACTGTCCCAGAACAAACCTAAATCACTCTAAGAAATATATCCTCTGGAATCATGACTGTTGTGATTATCAAGAGGCCCAGGAGCCCCTACTTGAGTCATTGTTTTAGGCATCGGGGGTCAGCAGAGAAAATGCCCTGCTGATTCTCCCCAGTTCCCCTGCCCCAAGTCCAACTGCTGAGCCAGTACAGGAGGAGGAACCTAGATGGGAGTATGTAATATTCTTTTTTTTTTTTTTTTTAGTAATATTCTTATTTATGGCTCTTGAGTGTGCCCTGGACCACAATTACCCATAAATACAACTTTCAGGATAACCCTAGTTCTTCCCCCTTCTGTGAGTTGGGGTAGAAGGGAACACATTTTTGATATTAGTGTATTTATTGCTCTCACTCACCTCTTAAATGTAGAAATGAAACCCAGAGACAGAAATGAAACTGAAGAAGTGAACACTTCAGAAAACAGAGAGGATCTCAGACCAAGATCACACTAGGACCTCAGTTTCCTGACATCCAGGCTCATCTTCTACCTCCCCCCACAGCTCATGCGTATTACCATCCTTGGGCCTGATGCTAGGACTCTGGCCACACTCACAGGGGGGCCCTGGCTGGGACCATCCAGATCCTGCCCACACCAGTGCTCACCTAAGCCTCAGAACTATGTCCCCACACTCATCTTTGGTGGGGGATGAGGATTTAAGAGACCCTGTGCAAGTAGTGGCCCCTCCTGTGTGGCCAATGACTTCCACAATGGGCTTCTGAATGAGTTGGGAGAAAGAGAAATCCTATCCGCCGTTGGTCATGCTTTTTTGGGGATCCTGCAGGCATGGCCACATGAAGCCCTGCTGTTGGTTGCAGGGAAGGAATTTAGAAGAGCAATGTTTTCTGCCGCCTACAGAAGTCCTGCCTGGGCAGAAAGTCCTGCCGAGGGAGAAACACTCCATTCATTCACTTAGCCGAGACTGAGCTTCCAGCTCAGGGATGTTGCTGAGACCGGGGGAGACACACTGGTTGAAGTCTCCTGACGCTCGAGCCCCCGAGGGACACAGCTCAGGAAAAGGGGTGAGAGTCTGTGTTGCTCTTGGGGAGCGATGCTCACTCAGCCATTGTCTTGCAGGCTCAGAGCACCGTGGCTGCAAACACTTTGAGCTTTCTATGCGCTCTCCTGGGTTTTGTTCTCCTCTCTGTCAACCTGGCTGCTTTGGATCCTGCCTTTCGGAATTGTGATTTGGACAACAAGAAAGAAGTACATGAACACTATAAATATTTCTCCCGTTTTATGCACCCTCATGTTAAGGAGGAATGCTTCATGACCAAAGGCACTCTGGCCGTAAGTATTTTTAGGTGACCTGTTCCAGTCTTCTGAGGTTTCTGAAATCCTCGACCGTTTTTCTCCCTTCTTTTGAAAATCTGTCGAATTCTTTGTTTCGGGCATCAAGGGGAAGGCCAGGGCTATACGAACAAAAGGCATGACAGAAACAAGGGCTAGACTCTGGGGTTACGTCACTAGTGAGGTGAAATGGAAGAGTAAATGTCAAATCAAGTTGATAATGAAAAACTAAAACTTACTGCTGATAGAGTTTCTTAATAATCAAAGTAATTCTGTTGTTAGAGGCATAAAGTATGTTTGTGCCACCAAAAATCTTGGCATACGGAAGGAAGGTACATTAAGAAAGGCGATCAGAGCAGGAAGACCCAAATGGTCAGGAAACACGGCAAGTATGTGTGCTGAGGTGTTAACTCAGTGTCAGCAGACACCGGGCCCAGCACTAAGAAGAGGGGAGGAAGAAATAGGGCCTCACAGCTGAGGGCTTCTCCTCCTTCCAGTGACCCCAGTGATGAAAAGGTTGCATCGGGTGAGAAGGCAACATCATTGTTGGTTGTGATATTTAGAGGTGGGATTTATTAAACTGGGAGATGAGAAGTGTAGGAATATGGAGAATGGGAACTGATTACAATCGCCATCATTGACGAAAAGAAAGCAATGAGGTTTGGCTCACAGGTATAATGCCTTAAGTTGGAGCATTAAGGGTTTGCATATGGTCAGAAAACACGGGGAGGGACCCAGGCAACATAAGAATAAAGAGGTTACAGAATGTCTCTTGTCTCGCAACCACAAAGTGAGTTATGTCAAGGCCACAGGGGGAGGGGGGCCAGATGCAGGCAGAGCTGGTCAAGACCCACTTGCTCACCATTCCTTTTGGAGCTGGGCCCAGGGGCTTTTCTCCAGGCTCATGATATTAAAGTGAGGAAGGGTACATGCAAATGAGGTTGATAGTAGTTGGCATAAACCAACACATGGTGGGGGAGGCAGCTGCACCTTGGGAAAATCCTGGAGAGAGGCCCGGGAGGGTTTTGTGTAATGGCTAAAGTACGAATTCATGAGGAATGACTTTGCTTTATACACAAAGGGATGATCCTGCACGTGCTTGCGGGATGATCTCCAGATAATGTGAACGAGCTGTATTTCCTCCGGGACTGTAGGTAAAGAGGCTTAGAGGTCTGTGCCATCACGTGTTCTCTCCTGTTCTATCAGGCTGCCAGGTCTGCGTGAAGGATGCCTTGGGACCGAAGTGGTAGGACCTGGTCCTAGGTGCAGGATCTTTGTTGAGTTGTTTGGGTTGTCAGCAATGGCAGCACCTTTGTGTGTGCTGTTTATTGCCTCGATTGTTCTTGCTAACTCTCACGGACATCAAGAAAGGGTAAGAAAGCCCATCCAAAGGGGGTGCTAATGTTGAATTTTTCAAAAGGCTTGCACCCATGGTGTCAAAACCTGACTGACTCTCAACTACCTCAGAACAATTATCATTGTGTGCGTCTGATAAATGTGGAGATTTCTGGCTCACACAGCTACTAAGTGGTAGAGGGGAGGCTGGGTGGAAGCTGTCTTGTCAGTCCTGGACGTTATTGCACCACTCACTGAGGGAACAGTGGCATCGGACGTCACCGTGTCTCTGTGGGATAAGAAACAATGTACAAAATGGATTATGCGTAGCTGCCGTACTTCTTGCTCAGCCTCCCTCTCGAGGGGACAGATAAGCAGAGGGATCCAATGAAGCCAACTGCTAGGCTGGGAAGGAGCAGCGTTGTCTCGCTGAGGGATGTTCTTCCTTCATCATCCCCTGATGGTGCAGGTGGTCTTCACCTCTGCAGGCACCACTGAGCGAGGCATGATGGCTTGGGCTGGCTCAAGCACCGCCCACCTTGTATGTCCTGAATTTCAGGGAACTCTGTCTGTGATGCTGATTTGCACGGTGCTGGAGTTGTGCCTGGCCTGGCTCGCTGCCGTGGTTTGGTGGAAACAGGCTCGCTCAGACTTCACTGGGGTGAGTGTGCTGCCCCCCCCCCCCCACCTCCGGAGTCCTGCCAGGGGGACCTCCAGTTCTGGGCTGTGTTGAGCATCAGCAAGGGTGGCAGAGGGTGGGGGTTGTGAGTCATGAGATACACATGGCAGGCGGCTGGATGGGGATGGAAGACAGATGAGGAAAGCAGTTGACCGGCTGAGGCCTAAGCAAATGGGCTGGTTGAACCTGACAAGTGGACGGGCTCAATCTTTCTATTTTGTAAGTGAAGAAACCTGGAAGTTGAATGGCTTGCCTGCCATTGAGGATGAGTTTGTGATCAGATCCCTAGGACCTGGTTCGTGTGTTTTCTGGACAAGAACACTTCCTACCACAGCCCTAGGCTGTCTAACAACCTTGACTTGGTCAAGGGCATTTGCACACATGACTCGACTCTGTAAATGTCCTATGCTCTGGTTTCACCTTCCTGTGATCTTAAAATTGTTTTTTCACCTGAAAGATACTTTTAAAAAAATTGTTGTTTCAAATTCCATGGCACAGCACCCTACCACCACCATGGACTCATGGCTTTATTTCACTAAATTAAAAAGACTTGGTTTATCCAGCATTTTGGTACAGAAAGCACGATAAATACTGAGCCGATGAGCACCACTTCTTTAAAGAACTTAACGACATGCTATGCTCCTCTTGTGTGCTACATATATGTATATATGCAAAGATGGAGGAAATGGCATTGAGATAAATGTATATATATGAAGCTAAACCTGAACGAAGTCTGAAGAACTAACATATGAAGAACATGGATATAAAGAACTAATATCTTTTGTTTCTTTTAGAGTGTGCTTTTCCTGCCTCAGGGTAACAAGGATGAATCCGGCATACCCATCAAGGGATTTTCTGACCCTGGATATGAAAAACTATTGACTTCTTAGGGGAAATATTCATCAGAAGTTTGGATTTATGATAAAATATCAAAACCAACCAAAGAAACCCAACTCAAGAAAGCAAAGCCTGAATTCTCTGAAATGTAGGCTTTTATGTAATAAATATCAAAAATATATATCTTTGCTTTGATGTTACTGAATTGTGTGTTCAAGGACGGTCTCCTGATTTGCCATGAGGCAAAGCACAGATGCGTGAATTACCATGGACAAGACTGACAAATGGACATTTCCCAAGAAACTAGACACAATGGTGTGATTCAGGGGTCCTGGGGAAGTCAAGGAGAAAACTCTTTCATGTCCCCCTTAAGTGAAAACCGGAGTTAACCGATTAAAGGTGGTGTTCAGACTCTTTTGTGGTAGACACTAGTGTATCACATGATTTTACTCATTGCGGCATGCAGACAAGCCCCCTACAGTTAAGTCCCAGGAGCTGCCTTAGGAACTGGCTTCAAGATAAAATCTTTATTGGATTACTATGATGTGTAGTTTCTCAACACCACCAAGCTATTAACTCAATGCTGATGCCATCTCTCCACCTGAGGATAGCATCAAACCCCACAGGTCAAGGGCTCAGTCTACTAGACCATCCCTACCACTCCCTTCCCGCTTCAGATGCCAGTAGCAGGTCCAGGTTATCACCTGAGCTCCTGACCCACTGGCTATAGATGGAGGTTCCCCAGACCCCCTCCTTGGTTCAATGAATTTCCTAGAGTGGCTCACAGAACTCAGAGAAATGTTTCACTTCCTAGAATACCAGTTAATTATAAAAGGATATAACTCTAGAATCGCCATGTGGAAGAGAAACAGAGGGAAAGAAATGGGAAGGGGTGTGGAGCACCTCTCTCCCCGAATCTCCCAGCGTTTACCAGGAAACTATCCCAATACTGCCCTTTTGGCATTTTAGGGAGGCTTTGCTACATACCCAGGATTGATTAAATCTTTGGCCATTGGTAATTACACCCAATTTTTAGCCCCTGTGTCCTTTCCAGAGGTTGGCCTGGGGAGGGGTACTGAAAGTCCCCATCCTCTAATCACAAGGTTGGTTTCTCTGCCTGGGAACATTCCCTAACCCCAATCTTAGGTTCCCTGAGGGCTTTCTGAAAGTCAATTCACTAACACAAAAATTTGCATCTTTACAGCTCTATCAGTTAGGAGATTCCACAGATCTGTGCCAGGAATTAGAAGGAAGACTAAGTATATACTTATTGCAAATATCACAAAATCATCATTACATATTTTTAGAAACTCTTTTTTTTACTTGTCCTTTTAAATAGAGAGTAAGTCAACAATGATAGATATAAACCTAGATTTGAACTCCCTTCTCCCTCAGCAAGCATTCAAACAAAACAAATAAGCAAACAAAGGCTAACTGGAATACTTATCAAGAGACAGCCAGTTCATATTTTTTCCTGATTTCAAAAAAAGAAAGAACAATTGTTCCTGGGTAAATGTTAAGCCTCAACACACACACACACACACACACACACACACACACATACACACACACACACAGGCTGGTTTAGAAAGACTCCTCTTAATTTTATATGAGCTCCGTTTCTTTGGAAGATTTTTCTCATATTTTCCCTGCCTTGACCCACTGTGTCGTATCTGGCGCTCAGTTTCTCTAGTCTATTCTTCATTCTGCGAGTAGAATGTTGGTTTTTGCTTTTAGCTTTTTCTTCAAACTCTCTCCTCATTGTCTTCTCTCGTTCTTCTGCCCTCCCTCCTTACACACACATATGGACACCATTCCTCTTATTTATTGGCTTATTATGGATGTTCTACATTTACGAGCACTTTGGGGGTACCAGACACCAGGTTGGATGCCAGGATTACAGAAGTGAGTAAGAAATACTCCTTGGCTTCAGGGAATTCATAATCAAAGGAGGAAAACAGATGACAATAGAGATAGAGAAGCACCATACAAGGCACTAAGTGCTATCTGAGCACCAAAGAAAGAACACCCTTCTCTGCCTGTAAGATTGTAGAGGATATAGGTGAGTGTGTGAGTAGGAAAGAGAAATTCCCTCCTTTGAGGACGCCACCTCCTCAGTGGACATGCTACCAGTGGGGCTGTCAACCCCATAGGCCACCCTCCTTCCACACACAGTAGGTGTGCTCCCCGTATCTTCACCACACCACACCACCACTTCCATCATGAGCAACCAGTATAATAAATCTCTAGTACCTGGAGCTCCTCCTGGGCCTCTCTTAGCTTTGACCCCCTTCTCAGAAAAGGCGGCCATCCCTTTAGGCAACAACACTCAAGGTCAATTCTCATCCTCCGTTCAACATAACCACCAAGCTGCATCCATGTCCTTTAAGTAGCAGTACCCCTCTAGCGTGAGGGCAATGAGACTGGCGTCCACCTGGAGATGCGACGCTACATTGAAAATGAGTGTGTGAAGCTCACCATTATATCTGGCACGTTGAAGATGCTCAGTTACCTTGGGTTTTATTTCTATTTTCTTCCACCTCCCCTTCTCCCCTACGCCAACTCGATCCTCTAATCAATTTTAATTTCAATCTACCCCTGGGATTTCAAAACTGCTTCAGCTCATAAAATCCTTCCTTTCCTCAAGAGAATCTGTATAGTGCTCCAAACAGAGAATCTTCCACCACAGTTATTTTCTCTCCCCTTTGCTACAAAGGAAGATTTTAGAAGAAAGGGCCTTTTTTTTAAAAAAAAATTTTATTTATTTATGATAGTCACACAGAGAGAGAGAGAGAGAGAGAGAGAGAGAGAGAGAGGCAGAGACACAGGCAGAGGGAGAAGCAGGCTCCATGCACCGGGAGCCCAACGTGGGATTCGATCCCGGGTCTCCAGGATCGCGCCCTGGGCCAAACGCAGGCGCCAAACCACTGCACCACCCAGGGATCCCAAGAAAGGGCCTTTTTCAGAGCTTCTGCACAGGAGACTCTACTGACATCCAGTGGTGATAAAGAGAAATACTTCCCCCCTTCTCCCCCCCCCCCCCCCCAAATCAAAAGGCAGGTGGGGATAAGCAGTCAGTTTCCCTGGAGAATCTCCCTGCGGGCTGCTAACTGGACACCACAGAATCACATCTGCAAACTTTGTCTGCACATGTCAGCAGTCAGGGGTACAATGCATCTTTCAGAAATTATTTATCGTTTGCATCTTCAAAAAGACACAAACCATAACTGTAGGGAGCTGGAGTGGCTATATTCATATGAAATAAAATATATTTAATATGAGACATTATTACAGAGAAAGAGGGATGTGTCATAATGATAAAAATGTCAACAGACAGGCAGAAACAATTGTAAATAAGTGTGTACTTAACAGCAGACCCCTTCAATCATAGGAAGCAAAAACTGTTAGGATTGAAAGAATTCAGCAAAATTGGGTTTCCATATTTTATCCTCAAGTGCTGGAAGAAAAACTAGACAGAAAATCAAGAAGAAAATAAAAGACTTGAACACTATTAACCTACTTATCCTGATGCATTTATATACATATATACATAATCTTAACATAATAATGCAATATAATACAAATTCATAAATTTTAATATTTATAAATATTATAATATATAATTATATATATATTGTGTTATATTATATTACAGTATAAAACTCTCCTCCCATTTTGGGAATAGGTTTTTTTTTTTTAAGATTTTATTTATTTATTCATGACAGACACAGAGAGAGGGGGGCGGGGCAGAGACATAGGCAGAGGGAGAAGCAGGCTCCATGCAGGGAGCCCGACCTGGGACTCGATCCCAGGTCTCTAGGATCACACCTGGAGATGTGACGATACATCTCCAGGCCAAAGGTAGCACTAAACTGCCGGGCCACCGGGGCTGCCTTGGGAACAGGTTTTGAGTGAAACTAGTGAATATCATGAAATATCACTCCCAAAATTATGGTTTATGGCAAAAGGACTTTTGAGGATATAAGTAATATTACTAGGAGTTGATTAGGGGTTAATCGAGGGGAGACTGTCCCAACAGCCGTGACCTAATCACACAAGCCCCTTATATCTAGGTCTAGAAGTCAAAGCTGCCATGTTGTAGAGAGGGCCATGTGGCCATGGATGGTGGTGGATGGCCTCCAAGAGGCTTCCAGTTGACAGCCAACAAGAACATGGCACCTCATTCCCAACATCATTAGGAACTAAACTCTCTCAACACCCTGAATGAGCTTAGAAGATAACCCCATGTCCAAGATGATTAGCAACCCTGGCCCATACCTGATGTCAGGCACATGAGACCCTGGGTGGGGCACCCAATCCCACTATGCTCAACTCTGGACCCAAGGAAACTATGAGATAATCCGTTTGGATTGTGTTAAACCAGGAAATTGGTAATAATGTATGTGTTCTGCAGCGATAGGAAACAAATGCCAATCATATGCTAGTACTGAAAAGAAGACCATAAGTTTTAAAAGATTGAAATAAAACAATTTCCCTGAACAAAGTGGAATTAAATGAGAAATCAATAGCAGAACAATATTATAGAATCCCCTACATAACTGTAAATTTAAATCACTCACTTCTCAATTGACAATGGGTCGAAGAAATAAAAAAAGGAAATTGGGAAAAAATTTAAGTTGAATAAAATACAAAATGCATCAAAAGATATGAGAGATGGCTAATACTGGACCTAGAGGAAAACGTATAGCTTTAAGTGCTTATATCAGAAACAAAAATGTCTCAAATCAATAACCTTAGTCCCCTCCTATGAAACTAGAAAAAAAAGAAGAGGAAAAAAATCCAAAGTAACCAGAAATAAGGAAATAATTAAGGCTAGACTGAAATAAATCAAGGAACAAAAAATTAAAAAAATAAAAAATAAAAATAAATAAATAGAAAAAAAAGAAAAAATCAAGGAACAGAAAAATAATAAAGAAAGCTCAATGAAACTAAAAGTTGATTCTTTTAAAATACCAGCAAAATTGAAATAAAATGAGAGAGAAGATACACATTATGAAAATCAGTCATGGGGACACCTGAGTGGCTCAGTGGTTGAACATCTACCTTTACCTCAAGGCGTGATCCTGAGTCCTGGGATCGAGTTCCACACCGGGCTCCCCACAGGGAGCCTGACCTGTTTTTGATGGAGAATCCCAACAAAATACCTCAGGGCCAGGAAGCCCCAGGTTGTGGCGGTGGCTGGACTTCTCATGGGCGGCTTGTCGTGCAGACCTGCTATGTACCTACCCCAGCAGCACACATTCCGTGATGTCCCTGAAGCCACAGGCAAATCACTAGTCATGCTGTTACCAATAAAGAATGCTGACAAGCTGGCACAAACCACCCAGAAACTCCTCAGATCCGCAGTTACAACGCGTGGAATCCATGTGTTCATGCCTGGACTAAGGGTCAGTCCTTGCAGGGACTCCCGTGGAGCAGCCCAGGCTGTTCAGGCTTCTTGAAATTAAACCTGACAACACAACCAGGCATTTCAACAGACTTCATTGGACTAATTATTGCTTGTGTGGTCTTGGATCAATGCTCAGCTTTCCTTTTTTTTTTTTTTAATTCTAAAATACAGATAATAAGTAGATCTTTGTGTCATGTAAGGACTGGAAAAAGAAATTCTGAGTGCCATTCACTCTACCTCTCTCTGATGTCTGAGATAAAGGAGAGGAATCATTTTCATCCTTCAAACGTGTAGTCTCAGCAAGGAGAGAAAAGCATGTGGTACAGGAAAGAGGCCAGGGTTTGAAGTGCTCTCCTTTGATGGGGACACCTTGAGAACATCACTAGAACCAGAACAGAACTATTAATACAAACAGACTTCAGGGAGTTGGAGCCTAAATAAAAGAATCAGGTGAAGACAAATATGATGGAATATGTACCATCAGAAGAGGTCAGGAAGCTGTTAAAATATCTCTGTTTCTGAGTGTGGTAGATTTTGATCATCTTCCAATAATATTAGGGCCAGCTTATCTCTATTGGCCTTCTACGTAAGCTGAAGTGGAATTAAAGACGCCTAGAGTAGCAGTTCTACGGTAACCATCGTCCTCCCCAGCCGAGGGCAGGGGGCGAGTGTGGAAGAGATGAACCACCAGGTTGCAAACCAGGAGAGCGTGCTACCTGAGCCCCCAGCGGCCCGCGATAGACCCCAAGGTAGGCACAGCGCATTTTCGGGTTTATACACTCCGGTGGAAATTGGCAAGGATTCTGTGCTTGAGTCTGGGTCCAGCCTGTACAATAATCCTCGGACTGGGAGCAGATCCAAGCTGAGAGAGTGAGGATCTGGGGAGGCGAGCAGGGAGCAGAAAATTCCTCCTCTGCCGATGAGGCAGGTGTTCTGTGTCGGTATTTTCTTATTGTTATTTGTTTGGTAAGAACAATACTGTTACGAACACCTCACCTCCTGCCCAGAGTCAACAGGCAGATTTCTGCCTCATTTGGTTCATGTTACAAGATACAAATAAATAAATCTTTGTAGACAGAGCTGAAATCCCAGCCCTGAGCTGCTGGCCCCCTTTCTTCCCTCCTGTGCTCAGAGATCATCTTTATTTTTCCCTTCTTTTCCATGTAAAAATTTTACCACATGCATATGCACTCAAACACAGGTTAGGGCAGTGTCCTGTTTTAAAATTGGAGTGTTGAAAAGTAAGATTATCTTCTTCACTAGAAGCTAAATACGCCCTTTTCTTAAACTCTGAAATAAACAGAGAGAAAGGTTTTCACAGAGGCAAATGTATGCTATGGGGTCAAGAGTAATTTAGAAAGTTTCTAGAGTAACGTGTCACCCTAGACATCCTTTGCATCAGAATTCATATTTTACCCATAAAATTATTACCTGTTTTTGTTTTACGATTTCAGCAATCAATTCTAATCTTCCTTTAATTGTTTACCATTCGTTCATTTAAAAAGTAAAGGTTATTCTCTCATTACATGCCAAGCAATGGACTAGATGCTAAAGAAACAAAGAAAAAGATAAAGAAAATCTTATATTACCAGGATGTCAGTGTCAGAAAAAGAAAAGACATGCTACTACTTTTCATATTTAGCTTCAAATATTTTGTAACTATTTGATTTAAGCTTTAGAACAGAAGTGTTTCAGTGAGGGTGTTGTAACCTGATAATCCAAGTATTTCTAGTGACAATGAAAACAGAGAAAGCCTTTTTGGCATGAAATTTGGGGTGTGTAACACATGTTATATAATCCTTAAGTTTTGATACACTAATCCCACAAAAGGAATTTTTATAAATGTAAACATTAAATGGATATTTATTTACAATAACAAAAATGTCACTTAAATATATGGCATCTTGGGAATGCTTGATAAATTATACCACTAGCCTTTTTATCAGATATTGTGCAAATATATGACTGGTGATTAGAAGAAACTTGGAGAGATTTTTTTTTAAGATTTATTTATTTATTCATGGGAGACAGACTGAAAGAGAGAGAGGCAGAGACACAGGCAGAGGGAGAAGCAGGCTCCATGCAGGGAGCCCGACGTGGGACTTGATCCCGGGTCCTGGGATCACGACCTGAGCTGGAGGCAGGTGCCCAACCACTGAGTCACCCAGGGATCCCTTGGAGAGATTTTTAAGATATAATCCTAAGTGTGGGCTCAGCAGTTTAGCTCTGCTTTCGGCCCAGGGCATGATCCTAGAGACCCGGGATCGAGTCCCACGTCAGGCTCCCTGCATGGAGCCTGCTTCCCCTCTGCCTGAGTCTCTGCCTCTCTCTGTGTCTCTCATAACTAACTAAAACTAACTAACTAACTAACTAACTAACTAACTAACTAACTAACTAAATCTTTTAAAAAAAGATATAATCCTAAGTGAAAACAATTAGAGATAAACATGTGCCTAAACCATAATTAAGCTCTCAAAACCATTTATATATATCAGGAAATACTGGATGGAATGAAGACAAATGTTGCTAGCTGTGTGCGGCTAGTATAACCATGTGAATTTTTCTCTATTTTTCAAAATCTTATAATGGATTTATTATGTTAAGTACATAGAAATGGTCTAGTTTGGGGGTGCCTGGGTATCTCAGCCAGTGAAGCATCTGACTTGATTTTGGCTCAGGTCATGATCTCAGGGTGCTGAGAGGGACCACTGTCCTCTGGCCGGCTCTGTGCTGGACGAGGAGCCTGCTTAAGATCCTGTCCCTCCCTCCTCCCCGCCCCCTCACCACTGGCACACATGCTCTCCCTTCCTTTGATTCCTGGAAGTGATAACGAAACTTCCCACCCCAGGGGCACCCACTTACCTGTCCCTGCCTGTCTCCCACTACTCTGCTCCAGAACCCCATATTCCACTCTTCCATCCTGCGGGACCTCAGAACCCACCCTCCCAGGCCTCACTTAAGGGTTGCTTATCATCTCCCTTCAGATAGATTTCTTGAGAGCCAGAGTAACACGCTTTACAGGTGCACACAATCTGCCAGTGTCTTGTCTTCCTCTGAAATAAAACCCCTCTCGGTACCAGGAAGCACGAGGCTGCCTTCTTTGAAATCCCTCCCAGAAACGTTTGCAGTATTTTGCTCACTGAGAGTCATGGGGTTACGGAGGACTTCTGACTGCAGGTGGTCTTTTGCAGAATGAGCAGTGTTGTTGGTATGGATGAGTTTGTGGAGGGCATTTCAAGAAATGAAATTCAAAGCACGCAGGTGGGACAAGAAGATGCATCTGATTCTGCTCGGCATCGACCCAGCAAGCTGCACGATTTCCTTAAAAAGAATCTGCACTCCCTGGGTGTAAGTTATCTTTAGTCCTGTAGATATTTGGGGGTGAGTATGGAAAAGTAAGTGGTCTATAATTTTATTTGGGATGAATTATTTTATTCCAGTTCATAAGATTAGGGGAAAAATGAGAGAGGAAAATATATCTGGGGTTACCTTTGGTATGAAGGTGTTCCGGGCTCCCAGACATCAAATGGAATGTTTTTCCCAAAAATAATATCCCCGTGAGGTAATGTCCATTCACAGAGCTTGGCAAACCGACACAATTTCTCTGGATTTCACTCTTCCAGGGATTATTTTTAAGAGCCAATCAAGATGGGAAAGATCAAGTGTGATTCATATGTCATCTTGCAATTGAGGGAAAGAAGACTCTAATGTAGAGTTTCTACTTCACCCCTATCTTCTATGTTTTCTTCCTCCAGGTAGCTCAGATCATGATTGGCCTGAAATGCTTCTTGTTTGGAATCATTGAGATTTTTTTTTACTGGCACTCTAATCACAGAGGTCTCTTATTCTGCTTTTATATTGGCTACCCATTCTGGGGTGCAGCGTCTGTGAGTATATCTGTTGGAACTACTTTGGAAATCAAAGAAGTTATTTAGAAATTATAAATAAAGGAAAATACATTTAATTAGTTTATCCTCTCTTTTTATGGATAATAGCTGAAACTCTTTAGTAGAGGCGCTGTGCCAAGTAGGTAGGGAATTTGTAGGAGAGAAGGTGACAAAAGTAGCCTCAGGACCAATCACAAGTACTTGTCAAAACTTAAAAATGCTCTTGAGTCCCATGCTCCCTTCTCTGAAGGGAGGAATCATTCTTCACTGAGATGGTCCAGGGATACTTTAGAAAGCAAATGAACCTTTAGGATGTTTGGACAGATTAGGATGGGGGTGTGTAGGGAAGGGTCATTCTTCCCATCCAGCTTTGTCACAATTAATGTCATCTCGAGCTCTTGCCTCCCCTTCTTTCCACGTCAATATTCCCATTTTCCCAAAATAGATTCAACTGGTTTCGATTCAATTGCTTGTTCTTTAGGAATACTCTGTCAGAATATGTGTATCTACTGGGAGAGGTGAGGGTCCAGGTTAGATCATCCAGGGTGGAGGTGGCTGATGCGGATGGGAAACAGCTCCCCATTAATGTCTTCCCTATCTTATGAACAGTTCATCGTATCTGGATCTTTGACTATCTTATGTACGAAAAAACAAACAAAATTTCTGGTGAGTATCCTTTTCCGTTTTGCTCAATTAACAAGTTAATAAGAACAGTCGACTCTGACTCTGTGCACAAAGCCAAAGCAACACAGAATTTAGATATTTCAATCTATTTCATTATCTTGCAACTTATTTTTCAACGATCTATTAAGTCTTTAGAACACGAAGTATGTGCTTAGCTTTTTGAAGAGGAAAAATCCAACTGTCTGAATGTTTGCAAACATTTTTTAAAAAAATCTTCTGGTAAGAAGCAAAGTAAGGAAGTCTTTCCATATAGATCCTGTTGCAGTGGTTGAAGAGATCCGTTTTGCAAGGCTGAAAGGGAGGGATGGTACATGTTGTGGGTGTGTATCAGGGAGCTGCTAATTCAGGGTGGACATAGTAAAGATCCCCCCCTGCAAGTGATATCGGAACAAATATAATCCCCATCGTGTTGGCTCCGTCCATGGACTTTCATTTCAGGGGACCAGTTATTTCCTTCTCTCCCATGAGGTGGGGTGGATTGCCAGCAAATGGCTTTGGTGACGAAGGAAATGGAATTGCCTGTCACGGATGGCCTGCACTAGCCCAGGGAGCCAAGGTGTGCCTCAAGCGCCCTACAGAAGATGTGTCTGCAAATACCAACGGCCCTGAGTATTTCTATTACATGCGCTATTCTCTTGCAGATTGGAGTCAGTATGGGAGCTCACATTATCAGCACCCTACTTTCAAGCACTGGGCTAATTCTTCTCTTCGTGAATTTAATTGATGTATTCTTATTTGAATGCTCAGAGTTACGTGAGTGTTCATTGGTTAAATCTTTTATAACCGTAAGTACTATTTTCTTGGGTATTTTCACTTTCAGTTTTCAGAACAGTTCCCAGGGCCTGAAGTCTGCTATGAAGTTTCTAAATGTTGAAAATAGGGGAAAAGAGAAACAAACAAATGTCATCATGAATTTTGTTAAAAACAAAACAAAACAAACCCCTGGTTTTAGAACTGTAGAATTAGGTGTGCATGTTGTTCGAAAAACACATACTCTTATCATTTCAAATTCTCTCTCTTTTCTGGGTACACTGATCTATGAACAGTCTGCCCAAAGAAGAGAAACTTGATCTGGAACATGAGTTGAGAATCAGCTTGTGGGTTCAAATGAGTTAAATTAAAAATGTAAATTATATTAAAATCATACAAAAATTGGGAGCTGGTCTGTGTCCTTTTAATGTTAATTTAAAAGATCAATAATTTTGGTAAACCCATCCTTTCTGTGAGTAAAGTTGAATCACTTGATGTGTGATTATGTGTACGTGTGTGTGTGTGTGTGTGTGTGTGTGTGAGAGAGAGAGAGAGAGAGAGAGATCCTGGTGTGTTCACAGTCAGTGTTTGTCTACAACATGTGACAAAACGGTAGCAGGAGTAACTAACTCTAGCATGTGAAGGGAGTTCTGCAGAGCCTCACCACTTAGAATTGCCATGATTCATATTTGTTTCTGCAGGAGTTTACATATGGGAGCTCAGGGAAGCAGGGCTTGGGTCAGATGCAATCTTCTGTCTGAACAGAATGTGCAGACCTTGGGTAGGAAGTGCATCGTTCTGCGAAATATCCGCCAGCCCTTGTCCCTGGGCGGCCAGGATGGGATTGTCACTCACAGGCTGAAGCTGGTTGGGGAAATCTAAACTCTTGCTCTTCTTCTCTTCCGTAGAGTATTGTGATCCTTCAAATGATAGCGACTTGTGCGCAGATCTTCATTTCCTTCTCGCTCTGTGCGCTCACTTACACCACGAATGGCAGTGAGATCAGCCTGGTGAGTAGCCTTGTTTTACTGGGAAGGTGGGGAAGCATTTGAAGCACCTCGGAGAATCCTAGGCTAATGGTCCATTCCAATCTCTGGTTGAATACAGAGTTGGCAAAACCACCACAACAAAACAGCCCCAAACTCTCTTAATGGGAAGGTGTGGGAGTGGGTGGGTTTAGAGGACAGGGGCCCTGTGTTCCACTCACCAGCCATTCTGTCTCCACCTATTCCCTCGTAGATACATTTCATTCCTAGTGAGTTGAACAGTCAGTTTCCCTAATTCAATTACACATTCAATTTCTTATCCATTCATCTAGAATATACTAAACACGGGATCCCTACGGGGCTCAGCTGTTTAGCACCTGCCTTGGGCCCAGGGCGTGACCCTGGGGTCCCGGGTTTGAGTTCTGCGTCGGGCTCCCTGCATGGAGCCTGCTTCTCCCTCTGCCTGTGTCTCTGCCTCTCTCTCTCTCTCTCTATGTCTCTCATGAATAAATAAATAAAATCTTAAAAAAATAAAATATACTGAACATGTATTGTATTTAATGTGTTGTGAGGTAAGGAAACAGTGTCCTTAGCCATGTCTTCAACTAGTGAAAGTCGTGATGGATAAAGTAAACACTTAATGAGAAAAGTAGCAATCAAATAAGAGATACCATAGTTTTAGGAACACATAACTGTAATCTCAATGTTACTTCTGCACCTCATAATTGTCCATGTCATCCCATCAATCATATACACCCTGACATGCACACATGCATACTCGTGTGTTTATGTAGTCTCCCACAGAGCCACATGCCATATAGATTCTGTGAAGCCCTCATAAATGGTTGGCCTCACTATACCCCAAATTTATCATACTGATATTTCTGTTTACATGTCCGTAGGACAAAAGAGAGGGACATACCTCACTGTGTTCATGGATAGCATTTTTTTAAAGATTTTATTTACTTATTTGAGGGAGAGCATGAGTGAGGGAGCAGCAGAGGGAGACTCCCCACTGAGCAGGGAGCCTGAGGTGGGGCTCCATCCCAGGGCCCCGGGACCAAGACTTGAGCCAAAGGCAGACACTTAACTGACTGAGCCACCCAGGTGTTCATGGATAACATTTTATTTTTTATGGAATGACCCTTTTTCTTACTCCTCAAATGCCTGGTGATGCTGGCATGGATTGTTGGTACATAAATGTCTAAAAAGATCACCGAAAGAAGTTTTTTAGAGTGGTTCCAGACATGGCTAGAATTGCCTTCTCTCTCCTTAGGCTGTCATGAAAACATTGGTTGGCCAGGGTGTCTCAGCTTCAACACTATTTACATAATGACATTTTTTAATGAATAATTTGAATAATTAATTGTTGTGCAGGGTATGATCTGTGCCTGGTAGGATGTTTATTAGCTTTTATTTTATTTTATTTTATTTTATTTTATTTTATTTTATTTTATTTTATTATTAGATGTTTATTACTATCCACTGGATATCAACGATTTCCCCCACCCTCATTCTGACAACCAAAATGTCTTCAGACATTGCTAAATCTCCCCAGAGGTGCATGGTGGTGGTGGTGGGGGTGCATGTAAGAGCACCACTAGCTGAGAATCAGGGAGCTACATAGAGCATTGCAGAGAGAAGCTGACATGATCAGACAAAAATCATTGAAAATTTAGATGAAATAATTGTAGATGCTATGATGTCATATTTCTAGGTTTCTGCACTGAGTTGCTTGATCAGAACACATTCTGAAGATCCTTATCAAGACTTATTGACTCAACCTCAAACTTACGAAGACTTAGTGCTGCAAGATATAGATCCTGTTCACTCTGATCCATGAGACACCGTCATAACATTCTTTACCAAACGAATGCATCTTGGATCCATGATATCAATCAAAGACAGATTTTTTTTTAATAGGAATCTCCTACAAATACCATCCCTCCTATGTTTTCATTATGCAATTTCACACACACACACACACACACACACACACAGTTAGCAGATATGTGTGCTTTACTTTATAGTTGACCAATAAATCCTAGTATTAACACTCCGTAGATTAATAGATCTCTCTTCATTTGGATGACCTATTACCACTTTTCAGCAAATTTTAGTTCTTAGGTCTCACAGAGGAATTTGTTATTACCCCCTTGCTTCTTCCTAGAAATTGTACTCCTTCTTGGTTGACAGTTTATACAAGTAAAAAATTTTTGTACAAATAGTTTGGATAAGTAGTGGCATACCATCTGGCATTGGGGCCAATCTAAGTTCCTTTGACTGTTGAATGTACCAGCTCCTCTTGCTCATGTCAAGGTGAACTTGGGAAAATATAGAAGGTTACAAAGTGCGTATTACCACACTCTAATGTATAACATATGATAAAAATCAAATGCAACTTCATTATTATCTGAATGCCAAGTTAGTCACCCTACCACTCAATGATTTTTTAAAAAGTAATGTTGCTTTCTTCTTGGTGATGATGTGTCACAGTGTTTTTAATTTTTTTAATAAGTCACTATCTAGGGTTTGGTTTCTCAATGGTAGGTTTTGATATTAAGATTTCAGCATATATTAAAAAAATAGAAGCCACTGACTGGGAGAAAATATTTATAAAGCATATATTTGGCAATAGCCATATAGCCAGAATATGTAAAGAACTCTCAAAACTCAGTAACAAAATATCAAACAACTCAAGTAATACATGTGCAAAATAATTGAGCAGAGAAGACACAGAGATTACAAAAAAGCCCATGACCAGACACTCAATATCATTATTTGTTAGGAAATTCACATTAAAACCGTACTGGGATTTCTCTATACACTCCTATTAGAATGGCTAAAATGAAAAAGGTTGATCAAAACCAGTATTAGCAAGAACGTGGAGAATAGAAACCCCCAAACACAGCTGGTGGGGATGTGAAATGATCCAATCACGCTGGAAAACACTGTGGAAGTTCCTTAAAAATTCAAACACATACTGATCAGCTAATGGTCCTCTCTTGGGTAAATACCCAGGAGAAATCAAGGTATCTGTTAACACAAGGGCTTGTACACAAATGTTAATAGCGGCTGAATTTGTGATAGTCCTCACGTGGAAACACTTCCAGTGTCTGTTAACAAGTAAATGAATAAACAGATTGGACATACCCAGACAGTGGAATAGTACCACCAAGCAATAAAAAGGAAGGAAGTGTCCATAGACAATGTGACATGGATGACTCCAGTGTAGTTATGCCAAGTGAAAGAAGAAGACAGAAAAAGTACAGGCCACATGATTCCATTTTTATGAAGTTCCAAATGGCAAACTAATTTAGAGCAATAAAAGGCAGGTCAACGGTGTATGGGAATGGGGATGAAGGTGAGGAGAGTCAGGGAACTTTTGGGGAGTGACATTTATGTTCATTATCTTGAATGTGATGATGGCTCATTATTATATATCTGAAAAAACTTTTCTTTTTTTAAGATTTTTATTTATTTGAGAGAGAAAGAGAGCACGAGTGGAGGGGAGAGGCAGAGGGAGAGGCAAAATCAGACTCCCTGCTGATCAGAGAGCCAGGTGTGGGACTTGATCCTAGGACCTAGAATCGTGACCTGAGCCGAAGGCAGATGCTTACCTGACGGAGCCACCCAGGTGCCCCTTAAGTCAAAACTTTTCAAATTGTAATTTCAAAAGAACTACAGTGTTTTATATGCCAGTTATACCTCAATAAAGAGTTTCATTTTTTTTTAAGACATTATGAACAGGACTGAAGACAACTCCTACAGAAGGCAGAAGCCAGAAGATGGCTAGATGGCTAGATGCGGAAGACCCAGGTCTTCAGACAATTTTCCTAGCCACTGTTACTCTCACGAGAATCCATGCTTTCTTTACACAAATTCGTGACTCACCCCTTGTCACTTGTAAAACTAAGAACATGCTCTTTCCTGGCATGTGAAACAGTATTCTAATCTGCTTGGAAAATCTCAAAAAGTATGGTTTCAGGCTCCAAGTCTTCCTACTACTAGACCCAGATTGCTCAGTCTTAATGTTTCTAGCTTTCCAGGATGGAGGTTATATCAGGTTACAAACCACCCACTCCCTGATCTAGAGGGTGAAGTCTTATCATACCTAGCTTTAGTTCCCCAGGTTCATTTCATGTTAGAGGAAGAACAGCTATTCTACAAATTTCCAGACAGCAGAGAGGAACTATCTCTGCCCCGAGACTATTCACTGTGTGGGTCTCGCTAAGCACATTACTGACTCTCCAGGAGAGTGAGAAGTGGAATTTAGCTTGATTGTCTCTCCAGCCCTGCAATGGATAGATGACACACACTGTTTTCAAATCTTCCGTGTTTTTTAGTGAAGATGAAGTATCCTGGAAGGTTCCCCTTTAGGGCCTAATCTGATTAGGAGTATCAGATGGATATATAAGATTAACTCTCACGAGCAAGTCATGCCATCCTTCAGCTATGGACCATTTCACAATCAAGTGAACAGGCCGTACTAATCTTAGATATCTTCTATCTTTGAGTGTTCTTCAAACTAGGACCGATTTTCAGCCTTGGTCCTCAAGAAATCTGATCTTTTATAGAGTTTAAAAGATAGGGTGGCAACTCAATTAAAAGTAACACACACCATTAATCAGAGGCTCCAGTGAGTTACAGTTCATTTTAAAAATTAATTTTCTAAAATAAGAAAATTTTTCAAAATAAAAATTACTAGAGAAAACAAAAACAAAAACAAAAACAAACAAACCAAAAAACAAAGGGCCATTTCTAGCATTCTGGAGATCAAGTGAGTATTCCTTAAGAGATGATAATTAATATTATCAATAATATTAGTACAGGCCAAGATTCTTCCAAAGCACTGTAAATCTATTAAATTATTTAATCCTTACACCTCTTATTTGAGGACAGTGCCTATAAATAATGCTTTTGCCAATTGGGAACATGAAACCCAGAGATGTTAAGTGCCTCGCACAAAGTCTTCAGGAAGCAGAAACTGATGTGATGAGGATAGGCCCTGAAACAGATGCATGGAAGTCTAACACCTCACGTGTAATGGAAATTCATTTCTCAGCGAATATGTAACTATTCACACTGGGGGCCCCTGGCCCGAGGCAGCTCTCCCCACTGGTGTGATCTGGTGACCCTGACTTCTTCTGTCTGGTCTCTGTCATCCCTCAAAACCCTATCCACATGTGTAGTAAACTATATGGAGGCCACTATGAGAGTCCTTGTGCCAGACCTGGCATGCCTCATTGTCAGTAATGTTTCAAATGTGGTCACAGCAGAGAACCACCTGCAGCAGACGCTTAAGTGTAGTCAAGCTCTGTGTCCAGAATGGAAAACCAAACAGACTCCGGGCAAGAGCTGGTTCCCTCTGCCACCTGTAATTCCAGGTGCAAAATTACCCACTGGCACCCTTCCCTCCCACTCTCAACACAAACTCACTCCTGTCATCAAAGGACACAGCTCTATCCTGTCAATGTACCTGTCTTAAGCACTAGGCTCTCTAGGTTCTCAGATGATCTACTTCATCTGTTCCAGCTGGGGTTCCTCGCTGTCGGAGAGCTCTGGGCTTAACAGCAGCAGGAACAACAACAAAAAGGTGTATTTGCCATCACCTCCTACTCTAGTTCATGTATAGTCAAGGGTGGGAAACACCTGTCATAGCCCTTCCTCCTGGGAGAGTCCAAGCATCTGAAGTCATGTCCACTCTCTCACACGGAAGTAAGACTCTGACATCACTGCACCACACCAGCATAAAAGTGCACCAGGCATTGCTCAGATCTGTCCCTCTCATTCCTCCTAGTATAAATTCCTTGGTTTTACCATTTCAACCTCTTCCTTTCTATCTCAAACCTCCAATTTGCATCAGCTGTCATCCTTAGGGCTTTGGATTCCTGTTGCTGTCCTCCTCCTCCTCCTCCTCCTCCTCCTCCTCCTCCTCCTCCTTCTTCTTCTTCTTCTTCTTCTTCTTCTTCTTCTTCTTCTTCTTCTTCTTCTTCTTTGATTCATTTATTTATTTGGGAGATAGAGAGCATGAGCAGGCGGGGCAGAGGCAGAGGGAGAGAAAAATCTTAGAAAGACTCTACACTGAGTGAAGAGCTGAACATGGGCTCCATCCCATGACCCTGAGGTAGTGAGCTGAGCTGAAACCAAGGGTTGGATGCTTACCCCACTCGTTTCTTTACTAAGAAATTCCTTCCACATGTGATAGTTACTGTGATGGTTAATGTTGTGTCAACTTGGCTGGGCCACAGTACCCAAATATTTGGTCAAACCATTCTTTTAGAATCTTTAGATTCTCTGTGAAGGTATTTTTTAGATGAGATTAACATTTATATTGGGGGACTTGAGTTAAGCCAGTTATCCTCCATAATGTGGGTGGGCCTAGTCCAAGCAGTTGAAAGCCTTAATAGAAAAAAGACTGACTTCCCAAGATAAAGAGGGAATTCTGCAAGCAGACTGCCTCTGGACTCAAAATGCAGTATCATCTCTTTCCTGGGCTGGGTCACCAAGCTGCGGGCCTACCCTGCAGATTTTGGACTTGCTGTCCTCCATAATTATGTGAGCCAATTCTTTAAAATAAATCTCTCTCCTCTCTTGTTAGATATATAGATACAGGGGCACCTGGGTGGGTCAGTGGTTGAGCATCTGCCTTTGGCCCAGGACGTGACCCCAGGGTCCTGGGATCAAGTCCCACATCGTGCTCCCTGCAGGGAGCCTGCTTATCTCTCTATCTCTCTCTGTCTCTCTCTTTCTTTCTCTCTGTGTCTCTCATGAATAAATGGAAAAAATCTTCTAAAAAAATAAGATATATACAGAAATAGTCACAAAAATCTCCTATTGGTTCTTTTATACTTTATGGGTACAACTACTCACCCCAGGACCATGCTATTACAAGCTAAATAGAAAGGTAGAAACCCTGTAAGACCCCTCTATAAAGCAGCAAAAGTGTAAGTCCATCCTCCATGCCCCTTTATCTGTGTGCATTATTCTGTGACCAAAATATTAATTTTATTCTCTTTTTAGGGGTCCTGACTTAAGTGCCAAGTTTTGAGATTTGAGGGACACCCAGGAAATATTTATCTGTCTTCATCATGTTTCTAACCTCTTAGAAAATGATAAAGTAAAACAGGAGATCAGTAAATCTGATATTGGCAGAAGTGGCTTATAATTGGCAGCTTCTAGATTTTCCAAGAGTGTGTCTCAGAACAACACAGTCATGCAGTCATGGCAAAGCTGGGCCCATGTACTACATTTCTAAGCTCTGCAGCCAGTCCACCCTTCCAGAGGGAGCAATGACTCTCTACGTTGTGTCTGGTTCCTCCGCCCAAATTACCACACCATTTCTTCCTTTCTGCGGAAGTAGGAAGTGACGGACAAGAAAGAGGCCAGAAGTGTTGCTCTGGTGGAGCTCCCTCCCCATGGAAAGAAATATCCTAAGAGGAGAAAGAAACCCTCCGGGCACACCACACACACTAATAGTTACCCCTGTTCTATAGATGGGGAATTCAGGCTTAGCAAAGATAAGATCTGTTGTAGGCCACTCTTATGTAGTCATTCAAGCCTGACTCTATTGTGAGGGCATCTGTCCATGGACTATTCTTCACAAAATAACACCAGCTTATCCCAGGAAATAGAGAACTCCTTTTATGTCAATGAAATGTGAACTGAAACATTTAAGGAGGTGATAGTTGCAAATGCCCACATTCATTCTCATAAAGATCATGGGCTGGTGGATTTTTTTTTTTTTTAAAGATTCTTATAACTAGACCAAGTGAAGAAAATGGAAACAAAATCAAAAAGAAAAATAATGAAGAAATCTCAAATGTTAATTATCTTTTAGGCCTAATTATTCATTTTCAAAAATAGTCAGAGTCCCCTCTCTCCTTGGTCTGAGCATCTCCCAATGGTGATAGGCCATACCCCTGTTCCTCTTCCTCTGACTGACATGTCCCTCCTTGGTCCACTTCGGGCCCTTCCTCATGTCATAATGGACTCATCGAGGTTGTCACATGGAGTTGTTGCTTAATAATGTTCCTAAGGATATACATATTCTTCCCTGTCTCTGAAAATGCGTGTGTGTATTTTATCCACCATGCTATAGATGATAGATGGGTGTGTGCATTGTTTCAATTGCTTGCTATCATTATCCTTGCTTTATTACTTTTAAATATTTTATTTATTTATTTATTTATTTATTTATTTATTTATTTATTTATTTATTTATGAGAGACACAGGGAGAGGCAGAGACACAGGCAGAGGGAGAAGCAGGCTCCCTGCGGGGAGCCCGATGTGGGACTCGATCCTGGGACCACACCCTGAGCCTAAGGTAGATGCTCAACGACTGAGCCTCTCAGGTGTCCCTTTCCTTGCTTTAAGATACCTTTCTGTGGAGTGCCTGCGTGGCTCAATTAAGCTAGTTTCAGCTCAGGTCATGATCTTGTTTCCGTGAGATTAAGCCCAGCATCGGACTCTGTGCTCAGTGTGGATTCTGCCACGTTCTCTCTCACTCTCCCTCCAGCTTGCTCTCTCTCACTGTCTCTCAAATAAATAAATAAAATATTTTAAAAACCCCGCCAAACGTTTTGGTGCCTGAGTCCTAGTGTACCTGTAGTCTATTGGGCATAGAAGGTCTATACCTAAGAGCACAAGAACCGGTTCTTAGGAAAATATGGTATGTAACTTATGAGAGAGCTTGGGATTGTTTTCCAAAGTGTCCTTTTAAATCACATGCCTCCTTCAAAATGAGAGTAAATATTCACATTGATGTACATCTTAGCCAACAGCTGGTGTTATTAGGTTCTATAGTCGGCAGGAAGTTATACCCCCGCTCTGGACCTAATTTACGTTTCCCTGAAAACTGATAAGGTGGGTTTTCTTGTGCTTCCTGGTTATCTGCATGTCCTGCTCTGTGAAGTCCCTGTTAATATTTTTTGCCCTTTTCTATGTCTTTTTTAAAAAATTGACTCATTGTAGTCTGTAAAGACTCTGCATATTCGGGGCACCTGGGTGGCCCAGTCAGTTTAGCATATGTCTTCGGCTCAGGTCACGGTCCCAGGGTCCTGGGATCTAGCCCTGAATCAGGCTCCCTGCTCAGCAGGGACTATGCTTCTCCCTCTCCCTCTGCCCATCCCTGCCCACCCCTGCCCATGCTCTCTCTTGCTTTCTCTCTCTCAAATAAATAATAAAATCTTAAAAAAGAGAGTTTCCATACATTAATCCTGTTGATGTTTTGTGTATTGCAATTATAACTTAGAAAGTTACTTCTTGATTTTTTGCTGTCTTTATATTTCTTCTTAACTGAGAAATTAATTTTGTACCAACTGTAAAAAGCATATTTTCAGGCAAGTTTTATGCATCTTGTTTGAGAAAATTTTCTATGCCTCAACATAGTAATAGGTCGTTCTACACTGCCTTCTAGACTTGCAATGACTTTCTTTTCTAAATTAATCCATTATTCTTGTAGAATTGCCTTTATTATGATGTGAATTATGAGTCCAATTTTACCTTTTCTCCCCTTTAAGATCACTTAAGATTATTGGTCTGGCATCGTTGATTTAAAGGATTATGGTTTCCCCCCAGGTCCACATCTGTATCATCTATCATTTATTAACTGGAAGAAAAGCCAGTGGCTCCTCAAACAGGACAAGTGACGATTGCTTCTTAAAGGATTGTTTACATCTGACTCTAAAATAGGGAAGGCACGTGGGGTGGCTCAGTCAGTTAAGCATCTGATTCTAGATTTTGGTGTAGGTTATGATCTCAGGGTCATGAGGTCTAGCTCCATGCTGGGCTACAAGCTGGGCATGGAGCCTGCTTATAATTCTCTCTCTCTTTGCTCCACACCCCTCACCTCCCACCTTCTCTCTCAAAAAAAATAATAAATATAAAATAAAATAAAGTAAAAAAATAAAATAAAATAGGAAGATTCTCTTGAATTGTCCTGAGCCTAATATAATCACATTCCCTGGCTCCAGCCCCTTCGAAGTCAGCAATGGTGGATCAGGCCTCTTTCACATCTCATCTCCGACGCTTCTTTCATGGTCACATCACCTTCATGACCACAGCCAGGAAAAGTTCTCTACTTTTAAGAACCCATATGATTATATTGGGCCTGAGAGACAACCCAGGATTAGCCCCGTCTTCATTCTTTTTGCAATGTCTGACTCCCGTTTGCCATGTAATATGTTCAGTGGCTCTAGGAATCGGGGTCTAAATGGCTTTGTGGGGCTGTTATTCTGAATACCAAAATGCCTGTGTGAGTGTCATCGAGGAAACCAGGAAGAAAATACAGGTGATGCCTTGCTTGACACCGACTAAAGAATTCATTGTAGTAGAAACGTCCTGTATCTTCAGCCAGAGAGGAAGAACCAAAAAATGAGGAATGAGAGCTAACTGGCGTGGATTTCTTTCTCTCCTGTGAAAGTTTGGGCACAACACAGAGTGACCAAGAAAATCCGAACCAACAACCTATTCCTATTTACGCACACTTGGGGACCTTAAAATGACGGTTTCGTGACTCCTTGAAAAGTCGGTAAACGGTATGATGGGGAATCAAACCAATAATCTCATCAGCAAATCAAGGAAGTCTTTAATATTCTGTGTTTTGTCACAGACGAACCACCAGTGTAGGAACCTAAGGACAGTCGGACGGGCGTGCCCTCGCCGGGTTAGCCGTGTGTGGTCAACAGCCCAACGCGGGAGAGCACACAGGTCAAACCGACTGGAAATACCCAACCACCGGGGTCTACTGGAATGTGACCTCATCGTACACGTGTTCCGGAGACACTTCTGAGGGGCTGCCGTCATCGTTTGGTAAGAAAACCACCACCTGTGGAGAGACCAGAGCATTAGATTCTCGTAGTCCGCGGTGGGGCGCGGGGGCCATCCCACACTCAGGAGCGAGATTTCTCTCAGCGCCTTCTTTCTGAGGCCTGGAACCTGGTACCTGGTGGGTCTTGCTTTAACTCTCCTTTCCTCACACCTCTTCATCAGTGACAGAAATGACCTTCCTACCAGACAAAGGGACCCTGCAGTGCCTAGGGGCAGTTCTTTGGCCCAGTGTGGTTGGCCATTTCCCTCCCTCTCCACCTGTGCCACCTCTTCAAAGATGATGAAGATTCATATGTGGTGGCTCAGCGGTGGAGCACTCAGGGCATGACCCTGGGGTCCCGGGATCGAGTCCCTCATCAGCTCCGCGGGGAGCCTGCTTCTCCCTCTGCCTCCCTCCTTCTGCCTCTGCCTCTCTCTGTGTCTCTTATGAATGAATGAATAAATAAATAGATAGATAGATAATAAATCTTAAAAAAGAAGATTATATATGAAAGAGCATTTTGCCCTTTCTCTTCCTAATCTGTCCCAAAAAAGAATAGGGGACACACACGCACACACACACACACACACACACAGTCAGAGAGAGAGGGAGAGGGAGCAACCAAACAAGAACGACAACCTAGGGAGCCAGTGCGCTCACCTTGCTGACGGAGCAGGCGGCCCTGCAGGCAGAGACGGCGAGGGCCAAGGCGGTGCAGCCCCCCCCCAGGGAGAGGAGCAGCATCCCCGTCAGCAGCCCCTGCGAAACAGATGCGGATGGCCACGCGTCTTGGAGGACAGCCACGCGGGTGCTGTCAGAGCAAACCTCGGGGTGGAGGCTGTGGCCAAGCTCACACCTGGTGCCAGTTCATCTAGTCACCAACACGAGCCCCTCTCCACCTCCCAGGGAGTCCTGAATTTTCTCCCAATCTGAATATACTAAATAAACAGCTGGAAAGTGGGTTACTGGAATTCTCCCCCTCTACGCACAGGCCCCGGAGTGTCAGGCGAGCCAGGCGCGGCCACGCTGACCTTTGTTGCTTGTTTGCCCAGCTGCTCCCCCCCTGCCAGGACCGTGCGGCCCCCCGGCTTGGCCCATCTCCCTTGGGGGTTAGCCCCCTGACCCCCGACCCCTCCCCAGTGGTTGGGCCTCCCGAGTGCACGCCCGCACCTGGTCTCTCCAGCTGGCGTCCAGAGTCCCTCACCCGGGGCCCCCGGAGGGCCAGGCCCACCTGTTTCTTCTCAGGTAGCTTTTAAAATCATGAGACAAGTGCCCCTCAGAGAACTGAGCTCTTACGGAATTTCCCGCTCACCTACCACCCATCGGGGCCTTCAGACGTGAATCGTACCAAAAAGCTAAGTTTTTTGCTCAGGGCTCCTGGCAAGACGCAAAGGCCTAGATCCCTTCACTTCAGGACGGTGTCCAGCATCTACATGACCCACGGGTGTGCTCAGGTCCACGCTGAGAGTTTACAGAGGAAAGTTCAGACAAAACCAGTGTAAGGGTTTCCGCTACGGGACCAGGCCGTACTCACCGTAAATACAGTTTCGTAGGGAGACCTCCACACGGCGCTTTCGTACAGGGATATTTCTTCAGCAATTATCATACTTGTGCCAACGCCTGCTGCGGTAGCACTGAGCGCGTTCATCCCCAGGCTGCCTTGGATCTGAAGAGGGAGGGAGGGAAGTTGTCGTAGACTCTTCTTGTCTTCCTCCCGGTGAGCCTCGCCAGCGAGGGGCACATTCGGGTCCTCCGAGTTGAATTTGGGAATCTACTCGGGGTCTTCCCCAGTCTGACAAAGAAGGGGGGCACCTGGCGTAGTTGAGGCTTTGGCTGTAGCACAGGGAGCTCGCTGCACATGCAACACGCAGACACAGGGCTGAGCCCTGCACCCTTCCCAAGGGCCCTCCAAAGGCCCTTCCTTAGACAACCGCAGGTCCCATGCGCCTCAGCCTCGTAGCTGAGCAACTCCCTGTTCCACTAGACCCATCTGAGCCTCCAGAACGACACACTTACCAGACACTTGGTTACCTTTCTACCAGCGGCGACGGACACCACTCCGGATATGAAGAACTGACCGAGGAGAGAGAGACGGCCCACTCAGGGCTTGCACCTGCACTTCCATCCTTCCAACATCCTCCTGGCTTCCCCCACTCCCCTGCCAAAATGGTCTACACCGTCCACCCGAGCTTAGGACCTAAACAGCAGCGCATGGCTTTTCGAGAGAGAAGGATGAAGTATCACAGACACCTGAAAAACTGCCAACACTGAAACAACCATGAATACTCACAGAGAGGGATCCCCACAGGTGATAGCCCGTTTTAGTGGTCATGGAGTGTCCACCTTCATAGTCACGTGGAAAAGGACTGATGGTCACGCCCAGGCACAGCATTACCAGCCCAATCAGGATCTCAGCCACCTGGAGGGTGGAAGACATCATTGTGGGGCAGCTTCTCAGGAGGAAGCTTCTCTCGTAGACCAGGGCACATTGACTTCTTTCCCACCTCCAAGACCCCAAGCTTGAGAAGATCTCCCAGGAAAATAACAGTCTACTGATTACGTCTTTTTCCTTGTCCAATGCAGGACATTAACATTCGTCTAAAACAATTTTTTTCATGTAACTTCTACCTAAGTAGAGATAATTCTTTTTTATTCCAGTGGTGGACAGCTTCACAACATGTCTTTGCATTTCCTGAATCTGTAAGGTTAGTTTAGTTCGGGATGGCTCCATTTAGTCCACAACCATAGTCAATGATCTAGAGAATTGGGGTATCATTGGGGTGTCATGAGGAAATCCCAGTCTCATCTCAGGAATGGTTCCTCTCCCCACAGACTGTGCTCTGATCTTGGGCCCACTCACCCCTAGGATCTGGGGCTGACCCTTCAGGAAGAGCAACAGACTCTTCTGCTGCTGGGAGGGCAAGACCCAGGTACTTGGTTCATGCAGTTGGGGTATATGCTCACTCTCAGGAAGATTTATTGTGTAGTCCCGGGCTGTCTCTGCCTCAAATGTCCCTTTTCTGCTGTCGACACCAGGAAAGAAAACACTTGTCAGCATAGATCCACATCGAAATGTCTCCCTTGTTCAATAGCAAAATCCAGTGCAGCGAATTTTGTATCCTTGGGAAATGTACCATATTTTACTTCCATGTTTTGATTAGGGCATAATCCAGATTTTTCCCATGCCTAGCCAAGCAGATAAATCTAGACTGAATTAAAGCTGCTTGTCCTCAGCAACGTGTACACAGTTATTGATCTTAGAGAGTCTAGCCCTGTCAGATTGAAACCCAATATTTGCCTTTGTCCCTCATCTTCCCCAAGCAAAAGCAATTCCCATTTATAGCAAAATCTCAAGCAAGATTTTTCCATTCACAAATTTCCTCTAACTCAACCTACAGAGAGCCCCATAGTCTGGGCACTTGTATGCCTCCCACCTAGATTCTTTCTCAGCGTCAAAGCATGGGGCTAAGATGAGAAAAGGTTTCTTCCTACCTTTGCATCTCCTCAGTACACCACAAGTGGGTTATTTTCCCTTCTGGCGTGTGGTCTCTAATTTATGATATTCAAAGACGATGCTCTGCTCTGATGTACAGTGTGTGAAGAAAACATTCTCCAGCGTCCTGGGTTGGCCATTTGTTTCCTGTGACTTATCTCAGTCAACTTGCCAAATGAGTATCTGTGATGTTCTTAATCTTGGTAACGTTTCCTGAAGATAATAACCTAACTCCACTTCTCACACACTCTAGACTGTACCAAAGCACACACGTGTTCTCAACACCGGCCCCTCCCCACAGTCTGCGAGTGCCAGACCCTCACCTATCTGGGCCCACACTATCCTGATTTTATGAATTTTCATAAATCAAAGCTTCGCTGAAGCCCTTTTTTAAATTAATGCTATTTTATGTTATCTTATATGACCAACGAAGTTGACTTGGTTACATACCATGTTAAACTATGTGATACACTTTCCATATTAAACTTTCTAGTTGTAGAGGAAATTTTTAGCATAATCTATGTGACTTTTCTGGACTCGTAGCCCATGGTACACTTACACCTCACTAAATAAGAGTGGTGGTGTCCTTCTGCCCAATTCTGTCCAATTCTAGCCAGATGCCCACAAAGGAGTATTTCCTAGTTATCCATGGCATACGTGCCTGTGAAGAAGAGTGGTCATTTACGCAGGTTGAATCTCTCACAAATTCATCCCTTCTGCCCCTTAGTTGGTCCTCTTACAGGCTGGCACACTGATTCTCAAATACATCAACTTTACACCAATATCCAGCAGTATCTCCTCTATAAGAGTAAAAGTCCAAGGATGATGATGGCTATGTGTTGGATTAAATGCTTGGTCGATTCTCCTAAAGCCACGTGGTCCATGTAGGCTGATTTCCAGTGGTATCCCCTCCCCTGAGGAAGTGCTCTTTCTACTGTCCTCATGTGGGCTAGCAAGTCCTTTCCAATATGATAAGGTGCCGTGGGGGGCATTTTTGTTTCTAGGCCATAGCCCACACAGCAATCCCATAAGAACCCAACTTTCTCAGGCAAGGTGTGTTGTTCTGAGTCTAATATTGACAAATGCCTCCACCTCAGTGTGAATCTTGTTATCACTATGCAGTTCCAGGGGTTTGTGCAGTCTCAGCCCAACTATAATAGGGCAATTACCTAGAAATCCCTGGGGACACTCACCTGGGCCCAGTGAACCTCCCACAGATATCTCCCCTTTCCAAACCAGTGTTAGGGCTGGACCAACCCTTGTGGTTATCAGGACTGTGATATGCCCTGCAGCTCAATCATTAGGAAAGACCTGGGAATTACACAGCACACTGGGGTCGGGCAGCAAGGTCAAGGGTGAGAGAGAAGGAGAGAGCAGGGGCCTAGGGGTCTGTTTTTATTGGGAACGAGGGTGAGGACCTAGGGTTTGGGGGACTCTTTACTGGTGAATTTAAAAGAGCAGGAATTTAGAATACTAGGAAGAGAAGAAAACCAGTGGCCCACATGATCAATGAGGGAAACCAAGACAGCTCTACCCCTATGGAGTCGGTGGCAGAGATGGCCTGGCTCTTCACCATGTGGCTGGCAGTGTGCTTATTCTAGATGGCTCTCTTGGAGGTGGTTGCCTCCTTGAAATGAATGTCTCTCAAAATCAAAGCTTAAGGTGTCAGACACTTGCATTACAAAAAACAAATAACTGTCAGGGCTGATACTACACCAGTGTGTAAGAACTGTCCTCTGAGGGCAACTCTGGAGGCTCCATGCCTTTACCCACAGTGACAGGCTAAGTCACAAAATCTGAAGCTCAAAAATTTGCTTCCACTTAGGGGTCAGTCATGTGCCGAAACATTCCTTTCTACTCCGTAGTATTTAGAATTAGTAGTATGTCCCCTTATTGTCATATAAAGAAGCCATGTGAGTAATGATCTGCCAGGTTTCCCCTGTTATTTCTAGAAAGTATTTTAATTCTTACACACTGTTCTCTTGGGGCTTCCTATCTCCTTGGTCACAGTTCTCTGCTACACAGACAGCTCTTTAAAAAAAAATACATATATATATATATATATATATATATATTTATTTATTTATTTATTTATGAGAGAGGGAGAGAGAGAGAGAGAGAGAGACAGGCAGAGGGAGAAGCAGGCTCCATGCAGGGAGCCCAACGAGGGACTCGATCCCAGGACCCTGGGGTCACGGCCTGGGCCCAAGGCAGACACTCAACCGCTGAGCCACCCAAGGATCCCTTACACATACAGTTCTTCAGTAGTAGGTGATTTTGATTTTGAGTAAATAAAAATCTTCTCAGGAGGTCATGGAGACAGAAGGCTACCCAGAAAAAGCCAAGCCTATCACCTCCTCTTGTTTTAGAGGTGAATCCTGAAGCCGGATCACTAACAATAACCGGGTAATGGGATCCTCAACTAATTTCTTATACCTTGTGCTCCCTGTCAGGCAGCTTTGGTCTGTCTTTCCCAAGTTCCACTCAGATCAAGGTGGGTGGGGAGTCATCCCGATGAGGAGAACCAAGAGGAGAGAAATGCAGGTAAAATTAAATTTCCTTACAACTTGTGGCCCACTGATAAGTACCTGAGACACACGGACTGTGACCATTCCTCAAGGAACTCACAGTGGCCCTAATGTTAATGCTCTACTAGAGACCTAACAAACAAAACCACAAAACCTTATCTTGACAACAGCCAGACCTTCAGGGTCCTGTAAGTCTTGTTTAACATCGGGAAATTCCTTTAGAGACTTCCGTTATCTTTACTCCCTCCCAGCATAAAATATATATATATATATATATATATGATCAGTTACAGCTCACAATTCCAGTGCCTCTCCTTCTGCCCACGGGTCCTGTCCTTGTGCTATAATAGGCATCTTTCTGCACCAAAAATGTCTCAAGAATCCTTTCTTGACCATTGTGCTCAGTGACTCCACATCAGACCCACATCAGAACCACCATCCCGTTCCCATCATGTCCTTTCACTCTTTCTCTGTTCTTGCCTTTTTTTTTTTTTATTTTTTATTTGTTCTTGCCTTTTTATCACAAAACTGTACCACTTCTCTTAAAAACTGATTAGTGGTTTCTAATAAAGCTGAACATGTGTTTTCTGAGACAGGTATCTGTTTCAAGAGAAGATTTTTGATAATGAAGAACATTTTGAATCTGGTCAAGTCAGGAACCTTTTCGCAAAATGTGGAAAAGATAGAAAACAGTTCTACTTCCTTTTTAATGCTACCAAATCTCTTTACAGTTGTATTGGCAAATCTACAATAGCCCCAAATTTTGCCCTTTTTTAAAAGTCGAGGTAAAGTTGGCACACAATGTTGTATTACCTTCAGGAGTAGAGCGTAGTGATGAGACACATCTGCCTGTTGCAGAGGAAGGAGAATTCTTCCTCTGACCTTCAAAGCTGGGCTAGGAATTCAATTTACATGACAGATGAACAGGGGGGGGAGAAAAAACACTTTCATCATGGGTGCAAGAGGTCCAACAACGAAATTGAGGCCCAAAGCAATGACCAAGGCAGGCAGTTTTTATATATTTAGACCAGGAGGTTATCCATTTGGGAGGAATTTACAGGAGAAAGAAAAGTATTTAGGAGCTTTAATGAGTAAGGAATTCTAAGCAGAATTTGGGCTGAGATAGTAGATTAGTAAAATGTAACAGGGTTTATTTCTACAGTTTTCTCACCTTTAAAGAAGGCCCTTTCTCAGGTGATAAGGGTGTCTCTTCACTTAGGACAGGGAGGGTATTTTTCCTTATGGGAGATTTGTTTCCTGCTTCCAGAGGGCGAGGAGGGTCTGAGTGTCTTGGCGACAACTGTTTACCAGGTTGTTTTGATTCAAAATAATCAGTGTGCCACGGTGGCTCATGTTGGGAGTGGCCTGCCCAAGCGTAGCTAGCCTGTCCCTATACGTGCTCCTCACACCCCATTGACCATACTCCCGACGCTGTGCCTTCCACTCCCGTGACTCAGCCAGAACTGGAAGCCCGCGCCTCCCACTCCCCTTCACGCATGTTTCAACGTTACTTTGAATAAGCATAAGCCAGGATGCCAAGCACATCTGTTAAAGCAAATACAAGCTAAAAATAGAAGGATTAATTCGCCCCGTTGAAAATGAGAGAAAAGACTTCCCTCGCCCTCCCTTTCTTGGAATATTTACTTTAGAAAACTAGTAAGTTCTTCCTCTGCCTCACTGAAAGGTAGGTACGTCTTTTTGAGACAGGAAAACTAAAGGACTCCATAAAAATCTGCTTTTTGCTCCTTTTCCTGCTTCTATTCCTGCCAGGACCTGCACCGCCAGCCCACTCTGTAGGCGCCTCACAATGTAACTAACGTGGGTTCCTTCTTGTAAGGGACAAGGAGCTGATGATTTCCCCAGATTGGATCATCTAAGGAAAGATCAGGTGAGAATGATCGGATGAAGCCGTCATACGTGTCCCAGACCACTGGCACCAGACATCTCGACGCCAAGACCCCCTGGCTCTGTGGGATGACCTGGCCCCTCGCCTTTGTTCTAACCAGTTCCTGGATGCCTGAGAGGACACGTACACCAGACCTCCATCCTCAGTAACACCCTCAGACCCTGAACCTCGTTCTCCTTTTCCTTCCAAGTCTCCCAGATGCTCTGTCTATATCTGCTCTCTCTATGTTCTCTGGAAACTCTGCTCTCACTTCCTGCTGGCTCACATTTGATTTCGATCCTTCAAGAAACCAAGGACCTTCTTGGCTGGTCTTGCAGGATCTCCTCTGCGTCACTGTACAATCTTCTAGCATCATCTTGGAAAGCTTAACCCAGGGGCACCTGGGCGGCTCAGAGAGTTAAGACTCTGCCTTTGGCTCAGGTCATGATCCTGGGGTCCTGAGGTCCAGCCACCCATCCCTGTAGTGGGGAGTCTACTTCTCCCTGTCCCTCTGCCCCTACCCTCACCCCCTCATGCTACCTCTCCCTCTCCTTCCCTCTCTCTCTCTCAAATAAATAAATAAAATCTTAAAAAAAATAAAGAAAGGAGAGCTTAATATGTCTCTTGACAATTTTAAGACTCAGGAACGCCCTTCTCAAGGACCTGGGACCCTTTCTTTGAGATAGAGTCATCAAGACAGTGCCCCTATCTCCCAATTTCTGTGGTGGTAAGATCCAGCTCCACGAGGCAGCTCTCGCTAGGTTGCAAAACTGCCTCCTGATGGACAAGATGATGGCTGTGTCTGTCTTTGTATCTTGCATCTGAGAAACATTATTTGGGAAGATGTAAACATTGTTGTAGGGCCTACACTGTCATGGAAATGTGACATGACTTATGTGATTGACAGGAATTCAGGGGAAATTTATTAATCACATCACCTTCTGGTTTAATGCTTATTCAATGATGGAATGGTTTGTTTCTCTTTTTCCTTTGTGGAGAGATTTTCTGGGTTGGGAGCAGATTATGTTTTCTTTCTTTCTTTCTTTCTTTCTTTCTTTCTTTCTTTCTTTCTTTCTTTCTTTCTTTCTTTCTTCTTTCTTTCTTTCTTTCTTTCTTTCTCTTTCTTTCTTTCTTTCTTTCTTTCTTTCTTTTTTCTCTTTCTTTTTTTCTCTCTTTTTTTTGTAAATTTATTTTTTATTGGTGTTCAATTTGCCAACATATAGAATAACACCCAGTGCTCATCCCGTCAAGTGCCCCCCTCCATGCCCGTCACCCAGTCACCCCCACCCCTCCCACCTCCCCTTTCCGCACCCCTAGCTTGTTTCCCAGAGTTAGGAGTCTCTCATGTTCTGTCTCCCTTTCTGATATTTCCCACTCACTTTCTCTCCTTTCCCCTTTATTCCCTGTCACTATTTTTTATATTCCCCAAATGAATGAGACCATATAATGTTTGTCCTTCTCCGATTGACTATGTTTTCAATTGTATTTCCCCAACAAGTCATATAGCTAATCCAGAAAAGAGATTTTTAGACAGCTAAACAGATAAAATCCTTTAGATACATGTTCCCAAGTATAATGGCAATTGACCTCAAGGCAGACCACTTTTATATTTCAGCCTAAATTTGTCTTGCCATGGGAATAGCCAACTGTGCTAGCTGTCTTTGTGTGAAGGAATAATAAAACATCTGGGATCTCTATGATAAGCAGATGGTTACAGTTTGGAGCAAGGTACTAAGCCAAACTCCCACAGTGACAAGAGAAGATGGATGCTTTCTTATTGTTTACCTTTCAAAGAGACAGCTCTGAGCTCTTAAAAAAATATTCCTGAGTTGTAATGCTGGCAAGAGATCTACTTAGCCAAAAACCTTTTACATACATATCAAAGGAATATGGGAAGGATTCACAAACACTAGGTTTCTCGAGGGCGTGCTTTTAAAAAGAGGTGGGAATGGGGAAGAGAGAAGTCCATTTAGCAACAAGGAAAATTCTAAGTATTTTATTCACCATTACAATAGTCCTGAAGCCACAGAGTGGTGGCTTAGCAAGGGAAGTCTATTCCTTTAGGCAGAGAAGTAGCATCAGGAGGGGAGTCTTAGGGTAAAAGTTCGAGTACCCCAATTTTGCTCAGGGAATACTAGAGGCTATTTCAGAGAAATGTGGAATCTACAGATGACAATATCCTGCCACCATCCTAAAACTGTATCTGCTTTCCTGGAATTTGTTGAGAAAATGGTCTGTTGATATCTGATTGTCTTAAATGTCATGCCCCAAATAAGCCTAATATTAGAAAAGGCGTCTATTTGGAATCAGAGTAAGTTTTTGATGGAGAGAATCTTCATCAAAAGATGAAGAGAATCTTTTAGTGACAATTTTCTAGGGGATGAGCAAAGGATTAAATAGTCCATACACTGAAAAAGAGTAGAATTTACCTTGAATTATAGTTCTTGATTTATAACTTGAGAAGTATGTGCAGATGCCATGAGGTATGGCTGCCTACATGGAGTTTTGCTTTTCCCCAAGTGAAAGCAAACTTTTCACATACAGGACTAGCAATGGAAGTAGAGAAAGCTCTACCACTATGAAATAAATAGAATCTGAAGAAATGGGAAGCAAGAATAATTTTCTGGCTGGAAATCATTTATCAAAATCCAAGAGATAATCTTATTCAGAGCAGCTATGAGATCCTGAACAAGAGCTGTTTTATCCATGAAGTGTCTTTGCCAGTGGTCAGGGCTATTAAACAGGCTTATCTGACATACATTCAATCTTCTTTGTTTCAGATCCTGTACAATTCTTTACAAACCAGATGTGGCTTCTTGTTTGGGGTTACTGAAGGAATCAGATTTTGTTGGTGGTGGGCTGGTTTTTAGGATCATGGTAACTTAAGGCTTCAATAGTCTGCATCAGTATTTCTTGCAAGGCATAATATAATAAGGACTTTTCTGGTAGATCAGAAAAAACTGATATAAGCGATATAGACTCTAGAGCTGGGAGATCCAATGTCAGAAGGAAGACATACATCTGAAGGAAATCCTTCTGAACCATGGAAAATGGTGATATTCCAGTTACAAAGAATATCTTGGCCTAATAAGACCTGACAGGGATAGAGTTGTTAAGGTTGTTCAGGGGCCTAAATGGCAGAAATTGTTTAGGAAAGCAGCAAGGTCTATGGGTTTTAGGGAACTGTGCTAAATAAATCTCTGTATTCCAAGGATCTAGTAAAAAAAAAAAAAAGGCAGGATTAAGAAGTAAATAATGTAGCTCCTTTGTCAACTAGATAAGTGGCAGTTTTTCCCAAATGTGGTAGGAAAAGTTCTCCATTCATGTTGAAAGGAAGGAAATGAAACATGCAACTACAAAGCCCTGTTGGGAGGAAAACTTTTCTCTACCCTCCAAGATTCTTCTCGCTGGTCTACAAATTAAATTGATGTGAAAGAGATTAATAGGAGAAAATCAGATGTAATTACATATGTACAGGAAATCCACAGACACCTGGAAACAACAAAAACAGGCAGACAGAATGAAGTACATATACCATTCTAAACTTTAGGAGAGGGGTATGGAGTCTCAGCTCCAAAGGTAAGGAAAGGAATTCACAGGAGGATGAGGAGTAAATGTTTGGTAAAAAAAAAAAAAAAAAAAAGTTTGCTGGGCCACACTGAAGCAATGAGACATATGAGACATAGAGGGATTTCAACAAACAGGCTGCTAAATTTCTCTGTGCCTACCAGCCTGCCCATGGCACACTTACACTGCAGCTGTCTGCGCTGGGAGCTCTCTTCCTGGAGCAGCTCACTAGCTAAATAGTTTTAGGCAGTTAAGAATAAGTCAAAGTTACTTCCTTAGTGGTTTGAGCCTTACTTGTTTTCAGCTTCAAAGAGTCTGCATGCCAGAGTGGACGTCTTGAGGGGACTAATTCTGAACCCCTACAGTTCCCATTAATCTGATTGATAAACAAAGACTGTCAGTTCTTAAGGCTGTTGCTTGCCAGCTAAGGCAAAAACAACTGTTCTGCCAATGTCCTTACCACCATGATAAGCATCTTCACCTAGTGTATACCACTCGTCAGTGAGTTTATCTACTGTGCACCACCTCACAGCTAGTATGGGGACCAAGGGTAGGCCGCCCCAAATACACCACTTTGACATATTGTTTTATTTATGTATTTATTTATTTACTTATTTAGAGAGGCACAATGGTAAGGGGAGGGGAGAAGTAGAGAGAGAATCACAAGTAGGCCCCATGCTCAGCACAGAGCCCAACGTGGGGCTCAATCTCATGACCCTGAGATTATGACCTGAGCTGAAATCAAGAGTTGGATGCTTTAACCAAGTGTGCCACCCAAGTGCCCCAACATATTATTTTAAACAAAAGTTACTTAAGAGTGTGTTCAAGAAGGGCACCTCACCAGACACCTCTCTGTTGCACCTGAAAGCAGGAAATAAATCTCCCATGTGAAAGGTACGCTCTCATACCAGGAAGGACGAGATGTCTTTATCACCAGGGATAGGCAATTTGGAGCCAAGAGGGTGGTATAAACAAAACTTGTTACTTTTTACTAATTTACTACCCCAGCCCAAATTCTGTTTAGAATTCCTTACTAATTGAAGCTCGCAAAGTTAAGTTTTCTTTGTCCTGCCAATTCCTCACAGATTTATTGTCTGTTGATCTAAAAAATGTTAAAAACTGCTTGCCTTGGTCATTTCTTTGAGACTCAATTTTATTATCGGGCCTCCATGTACATGCGGTAAAACTCTGGACCTTTTCCCTCCTGTTGATCTGTCTCATGTGCATTCTTAGTCTAGCTGGAAGAACCCAAAGTGTAGAGGAAGAATTTTTCCTTCCTTATACTGATAAAACTGTAAGCCTATACATTCTGTTCGAAGTTAATCCTCTTTGTTACCTACTGTTCCCTCAGGATATCTGGCAGGTTGCTGTCCTGGAAGGTGAGACCAGTTGTATCCTATACTCTGCCTTTGCTCCTACCCTTGCTGGTAAGCTGCTACACGTCCAAATGTGTGCTCAGTTGTTTTTTTTTTATTTTTATTTATTTATTTATTTTTTATTTTATTTTATTTTATTTTATTTTATTTTATTTTATTTTTTTAATGCAAATCTGACCATTCCCTCACTCAAAGTCCTGCCCCGGGCTCGGTTGCCCTCAGGACAAAGCCAGTTACTAAGCAAGGACAAGCCTGGTCCTGTTACTTTTTCCCTATTTCCCACTCCCTCCTACTTCCTGCCGCTCTCCTTAAACTTTATTTTTTATTTTTTATTTTTTTTTTAAATTTTTTATTTATTTATGATAGTCACAGAGAGAGAGAGAGGCAGAGACACAGGCAGAGGGAGAAGCAGGCTCCATGCACCGGGAGCCTGATGTGGGATTCGATCCCGGGTCTCCAGGATCGCGCCCTGGGCCAAAGGCAGGCGCTAAACCGCTGCGCCACCCAGGGATCCCAGTTGTTGTTTTTTAAATTCTTCCTTTATGTTTGTATTCTCAAAAAAATTGAAGAAAATGTACTTTTCTGTACCAGGTCATCATCATTCTCTCCTGAAAACACCCCTATTTGCAGCCTTCAAATTGCCTTGATTTTAGTATTTAGAACTCCTCACAATTCAACATTGAAGCGTGTAAGATATGATTTCACTGTTCCCTTTTGTAGAACTTGACCAGAGGTTTCTAAGTGTAAAGTTCATATTCTTTTCATTCTCTTGCGGTAATTCCACAATTGCCAAACACAATTATTAGAACAATCTTCTTCTACAACAAGAGTATTGAAAATAGAGAGAAACTAATTCTTGAATTTGGCCTCCATCTTAGATGAAATATCTTAAATCAGCATAAGAATTCCAAACTAACCATTTTTGTACTTCAGAAGACTGTAAAAGGGAAAGCTGCACATTAGCTAACCAACGTAAGCACCCCTGAGATTCATACTTGTCTCAGGATGATCCCGGCAATGCTTATATTGGCTACCTAAACAACTATGAGGCAAGTATCTTGGCCAGTTTTCTATTATTTTTATGGAAAAGGCTTAATGGTAATAGGAAATAAATAACTGAGATCTTTTTAAAAAGACCGTCTAGAAGAATTCTTTGCAGCTTTAAACTTGCAATATTAAATCTGCAGCAAGATAGTAACATTAGTGCTCTCTACAAAATTGGAAATGTTTCAGAAAGGGGTTAGCTTTCTTAATTAATCCTCAATTAAAGAAATAATCTCTTCCTAAAATGTATCCCGTGTTGTACAAAATTTCAAAACTGCAGCTTAAAAGAGAGAATTTGGATAAGTCCCAGAAATTGACCCGGGGCCAAACTTATTTTCTAACACAAGCACGTGGAGAAGATTTGCCCTATGTGTAGGACAGCAGGAGGGGGATTCATGCCTTGGCCCACCAACATCACTCCATTTCACCAGGGCATAGGACGATAGCTCTGTAAGGCCTCAGTGTTAGGTTCCCTCACAGAGCTTTCCCTGGAAGCAGTACACTGGGTTCTTTGGGGTACTATACATTGAGGTAGCTGGATATTTTTCCCATTTGTGCTAGATTTTTTTCTTCAAAACTGAGTTTCTCTGTTGTGTAAAGAAATAATTATTCAACACACTCACAGGCACCCTCTAGTCTCTACTTCCTCCAGATAAGGTGTTAAGATGGGTTAAGACGTGGACTCTCTCTGAGATAGCCTTTTATCTTTTATTTTGAAACATTCAGACCTTTATCACAAACTACAAATCTTGATTCCCCAAAGCCTGACACATATTTTCTTCCCTTTGTCTACCAGTTGTCCAAGGAGTCAGTAATGGGTTATGTGAGGGAAAATATCAGTAATTGAAAAATTCACATTTTGAGAATCAGAAACCAACTTGTCCACAAAAGAATCATGATGTGAAAATAATATAGGGAATATTCCTTATGGAAGTTACATTGTCTTAGGAATTCTCTGTTGATCCTTTAGAACTCCATTTTGGCCTCATCAACACCATAATCCTTTACAATCTTCTCAAAGTCCCCAATTATTCTTCTGGTGAAGAATCTATAAGTAAAGAATGCCCAATGAACCTGAGAGAGGAAATCATGGCTGGCAATGACCTGTCATTTGTCTCCGGTCTTATCTTTCCTGATGTTCTAGGGAGGCCATGTTATATTTTACTCCTCTTGGAGTTGAAAACAAGATCCTCTCCCAACCATGAAAATCTCTCTGCAAAAGTAAGAAGAAAAACATTTTGCATAACAGATGTTTCCAGCTGTTCATTCAAATTTCAGAGGAGAGCTTTGCTCTGAGGTTGATGAGAAGTATCCTTGGTCACTATAACACTAAACTGCCTTCCCAATTCTTTTCCACAGGTAACATTATAATATACAGCCGACCCGCGTCAGTATAGTGTATTGAAACTGATCAAGAATTCATTGTCCCCACTCATTAATTCTATGTTATCAAGGTGCTCCTTTTATAAGATGGAGAGTCAAGAGTAGAATAGATGTTAGTCCTGGTAATCAGCCATTCTTAGCTCTCCCGGACTACCAGGAGGGGTCCAACACAGTGCACTTGCCTTCTGTTACACTGGAGGGGAACGTATCATCTCTCTGGCTATTGGCACGACCGAGCACCCATAGCCCTCTCATTTTAATGAATTTCTGTATTGAACTAAGGCATCAAGCCCTATATTCTAATCTTCTGAGCCAGAAGCTGCTTTTGTTGTTTTGTTATATTTTCTTTGTGGGAAGGCACCTATAAGAACCAAATTAATTCTTCGTACAAATTTCTACAAATTTCTATAATTGAGTTCATCATATGGGGATGATTTTCATTGACCATCTAGGGCCAATATTGCTGATCATCTAAAAAGCCTGCCTGCTAACATCCTCCCCACCAACACACATGTGTGTTAATATACACTCTGAGGCATGAGCCAGACTCTTGTTCCACTTCTAAGTTTGTTACTCTCACCTCTGAAATACTCTAATTCCATGCAGATTTTATTGTCTTCCAGACAGCAGCGTAGTCATTAACCCAGGAATTCCCATCAATAAACTACGTGACCTGCTTTGCCATTAATAGGAATCTTAGGACTCAGACTACCTCTGCGGTGCCCACAGAGGCTCTCAGGGACTCCTCCCTTGCCAGTGTTAGGAAACAACCTGATCACAGTGTGCTCTTGAATATACCACTTCATATTATGAATGAGCTTTTCTTTTTTTAATTTTTATTTTTTTAAATTATTTTTTTAAATTGGAGTTCAATTTGCCAACATATAGCAGAACACCCAGTGTTCACCCCATCAAGTACCCCCCTCGGTGCCCATCACCCAGTCACCCCAACCCCCGCCGACTTCCCCTTCCACTACCCCTTGTTCATTTCCCAGAGCTAGGAGTCTCTCCTGTTCTGTCTCCCTCACGGATATGTCCCACACATTTCCTCTCCTTTCTTCTTTATTCCCTTTCACTATTTTTATATTTCCCAAATGAATGAGACCATATAATGTTTGTCCTTCTCTGATTGACTTAGTTCACTCAGCATCATACCCTCCAGCTCCATTCACTTTCGCGCTGTTGGTGGGAATGTGAATGAGCTTTTTTGTGCTGCTTCCTCTCTGTTCAATTGTCTGAAATCAAATATTTCTACTCTTTCTTTGTGGAAGCAGTTGTAATCAACTCAGTAACAAGCCAGTTGTCTCTCAATTAGATTCTAAAGAGAAATTGTCTCAGACAGTTTTTCAAACTTGGGGACTCTTCTCTGTGTAGACCTGATTTTTTTCTCAAGGTCTCTGTCTGTGTTCTGGTTGCAGATATACCTCTAGTATTATCTGAACAGGTGGATCAGGAGGACAGAGGAATGCCTTCACAAATGTTTTTTATAAATATTTTAATGGTTGTTTCTGATCAAGAACCCACTCTAATTCAGGTTTTTTTTTTTTTTTTTTGCTGGTGACGTGTGAATGGAAACCAACAATATTTCTAGATGAGGGAAATTACTATTGCTTTGGAAGGAATATTCCATTTGATTACGAACATTTTCTGTTTTTAGGGAGGTCTGCCAAACCCACCTGTTTTCATATCTAAATCCCTGCAACAGATTAGCTGTCATAACATTTGAAAGCATCCATGCATAAAAGGTTACACACCATGTTTTAAATTTCCTGCTCTTTGATAAATATCATCAAATCAAATATTAAAATTAACATTAAAGGAAATTTCAGGGACACCTGGATGGCTCATCAGTTTGGTGCCTGCCTTTGGGCCAGAGCATGATCCTGGAGACCCGGGATCGAGTCCCACATCGGGCTCCCTGCATGGAGCCTGCTTCTCCCTCTGCCTGTGTCTCTGCCTCTCTCTCTCTCTATGAGTGTGTGTCTCTCATGAATAAATAAATAAAATCTTTAAAAATAAATAAATAAATAAGTAAGTAAATAAATAAATAAATAAATGACATCAGTAATGAATCAAAATCATGCACCACCCAAAAGACACAATAGAAAAACTTCATCCTTCTTCTCCTCTATCCCTGTCCCAATCATACCCTCATTCTATCATGATGAGACTTCACACAACTCCACATTGAGAAACATTCTATAAAACAGCTAGTGTATAATCTTCAAAACCATCAAAATCATAGCAAAGAAAATTCAAAACTATTCCAGACAGAGGGGACCGAAGAGATAGGGAACTAAATGGTGTATGATTCCTTACTGGCTCATTTTGCAATAAAGAAAAGTATTTGATTATTAATAAAATTTGGGTAGTCCTGGGAATTAGATAGTACCACAGTATCAACGTGAATTGCCTGGATTAGATACAAATCTCTTCATCAATGTTATCATGAAGTTATGTAGAAGGCAAGCTACTATATGACAGAAGATATTTGCCACAGTTATAATCAACAAAAATCTTATTTCCACATGCATAAGTGTCTCCTACAAATCAGTACGTCAAGGAGACAAAACAATGCGAAAAATTGATAAGACTCAGACACAAGCAAAAGTTTGTCCAATAAGCATATGAAAAATAGATATTTAACCTCATTAGAAAATAAAACCAATATGAAACCAGCCTTGATAGAGTAATGGATGCCCAGATTGCTCTCCTAATATAAACCAATAGGAAAATGGGTGGAATATATAAAATAATTATTTCCAGACACTGTAAAACAGGAAGCATGGGGATTTCTTTTCTGAGAGAATGAAAACAAATAAATGATCCCTACACTCAGGCTTTCTGCCTGGAGGACTAGTGAAGAAAGCAAAACCCAAATGAGAGTACAGCTAGTTTATTGATTTGAAAAGACAGAAACCTTAGTTCAGGGAGGCCTGTGTGATTTAGAAACAACAGGGAAAAGCTCAGGAGAAGAGGAAACTAGGTGGGAAATGCACTGTACAAAACTGCCTAGGAGTCCTTGAGTCTTTGCTGTATGGTAAATCGTGAAGTACAGCGCAAAACTCCTCAATTCTGGACAAAGGACAAGTTGAGACCAGTAAGCCTAGTGATTCCTAGAGCTCATCTAATGGGGAGGGGCCTTTGTAATCACTCAGCACGTTTGACAAAGACCACAAACATATCATGTCTTAGTAAAAGGGATAAAGTTTACCAGCATGAGGCTACTTGACACCCATACTAACCAAGCGTAAAAACAAACTAAAAATACCAAGCTGATCTGTATGTAATACAAGTGCCCAAGGCAACAAAAACTGGCATTATGTTAAAAAAAGAAACAAATATAGTTACTCCAAGTAGCAAGTACAATATTCACTATCCAATCAAAAATTCAAATATTCCTGGAATTGAGTCCCACATTGGGCTCCCCACAGGGAGCCTGCTTCTCCCTCTTTCTATGTCTCTGCCTCTCTCTGTGTGTGTCTCTCATGAATAAGAAAATAAAATCTTTTTTTAAAAAGAAATAGAGAAAGAATGGAAGGAAGGAAGGAAGGAAGGAAGGAAGGAAGGAAGGAAGGAAGAAAGAAAAAAGAAAGAAAGAAAGAAAGAAAGAAAGAAAGAAAGAAAGAAAGAACCTTAAAATAAATAATCAGCACTAGGGAACTTGGGTGGATCAGTTGGTTAAGTCTCTCAATTCTTGGTTTTGACTCTGGTCATGATCTCAGGGTTGTGAGATTGAGCCCTGCATCAGGCTCTGCACTCAGCAGGGAATCTGCTTGAGATTCTCTCTCTCTCTCTCTCTCTCTCTCTCTCCACCCCCCCCCAACTCTCTGTCTCTCTCAAAAAGTCTGAAAAATAAATAAGTAAATAATCAATCAGCACTTTGGTAATTTGTAGAAGAATACCAGGCAATTTAACACATGTATAAATGGAGTCACGTAAGAAGACAGAATGAGGGTGAAGAACAGAAAAACACTGAAAAAAAATTATGGCAGAAAACTTTCTAACTGCAAAAACTAGGAGCCCACTGACTCGATGCAAGATAGGCCAAGTAGGATAACATGTAAAGGTGACCACACCAAGGTATAGAGTAATTAAATTTTTGAAAGCCAACAATCAGAAAATCTTTAGACTTGCTAGAGGAAAAAAATACGTACAGAGAAACAAGGAGATTAATGGTAACAAATTTCACACTGGGAAATATGCAATACGCAAGGAAGAGGAAAATGGGAATTTATGGAGTGCTGAGGGGGACTATATCTGATGACTATTCCTTCAGAAATGAAGACATGTGGTCAGGAGATTTTAGGTAATATTGAAGAGGTGTCTATCGTTGAAAGGCAGAACTGTTTCTGGTAACGACTGCTGTATTGCTGATTCTTTTACTGAATGAATTTTTCAAGCTTGCAGCTTGAGCTGAATATATATATTCTCTTTCCAAATAATTGTTTGACCACTGAAGTGCACAGATGTAAAGGAGACCTGTAAGTTGGCCAGGGAAGAAAATGGTGAGAATAAATATAAGCTTCTGCATGTTATAGAAGAGACAGTGTCCAACATTTGAGTCGGTGTGATTGCACCTGCTATCTACCACCAGCAACCAGCAGCCGTGAGAAGACAACAGAATATAGAATACAGAACACTATGATGTCTATTTTAAACTGAAAATTCCTATGTATGCAAAAATGAAAGGGGGATGGAGAGAAGGAGGAGGAGAAGAGAAGGAAGGAAGGAAGGAAGGAAGGAAGGAAGGAAGGAAGGAAGGAAGGAACTGATGCTTAGTTTAAAAAATAAGAAAAGACAGAGATGTCTGGGTGACTCGGTTGTGCGTCTGACCCTTGGTTTCGGCTCAGGTCTTGGTCTCATGATCTTGTGATCGTGTGTCAAGCCCAGAGTTGGGCTCTCCACTCAGTGCAGAGTCTGCTTGGGGCTCTCTCTCTCCTTCTGCCCCTCCCCCTCTGCATGCTCTCTCTCTCTCTCTCTTTCTCTGTCTCTTTAAAAGAAGTGGAGAAAATCTTAAAAAAAAAGCAAAAATAAAAATTTTAAAAGACAATAGAAAGCAGACTGAGTTGAGCCCAAAGACCAGTCATTAGTAACTTTGCTCTAAAAAAGGAAATCATTTTTGTCTAAATCCCAGCATTCCCAAGTGTAAAATCATGAAGATAATATAGCTGACCCTCAGACAACACAGAGGTTAGGGGCACTGACCCCCTCTGCAGTAAAAAACCAAAGTATAACTTTTGACCTCCCCAAAACTTAATGACTAACAGCCTACAGCTGACTGGACCCTTACCGGTAACATAAACAGCTGATTGACACATATTTGGCACGTTACGTGTACTATGCGCTGCATTCTTGTGCTAAGGTAAGCTCAAGGAGGGGAAATCATGAGGAAGAGAAAATGCATGATTCGTACTGGACTGTATTTGTAAAAAGCAGGTCGGTGTGTAAGGAGACCCAACGGGTTCAAACCTATAATGTTCGGGCATCAACTATACTTTGGTGTCTCCTTGTAGGGAGTTGAGGAGATATATTGTTCCTAAAGTTCTCAGCACAAAACTTCTTTCACTAAAAGGTCCTAAAAGTCCGTCTGCCCATGTTTCTTATCTGTATTATTTCTGTAAATTCCTTCTGATGCACAGAAAGGAGACATGGGGCCGGGCCGACAACTGTTGTCGGTGCTCACCGAACCCTGCTCCCTCTCGGGTGTGTCTGAGGAGCGGCTCCAGCTGAGGCACAGGCACGGGGCTGGGACCACTGAAGAGACACCCTTTTAGCCAACGGCTGAGGGGACGACGGGCAGAGCTTCAGCGGGCAGGCTGGAGGGACGAGGAGTCAAGGGCAGTGGCAAATGACGCTGTCAGCGGCGGGAGGTAGGCCGCAGTGCCCCTAACTGTGGGCGGTGCAGTTTGATAGGCATCAGCCTTCCGCAGCACGTGCCTAAACACACCACAAGGCCCTGATGCGGGGCACAGCCTGAGGAGCCTCCCGCAGACCAGATGGAGATCTTGCCCCCACCTGATGGCTCAGTCTGTGCCAAACAGGGAGCAGGGCAGCACCTCAGGAGACTCCGGGCCCCCCTCTGTGCTGCGGGAGCAAACCAGGTACACACCACTCTTCACTCTTCTTCCTGACCTGGGGCCGGGGCGGGGGGGGGGGGGGTCCTTGGGTAAATTCTAGGATGTGGAGACAGACCCTTACCTCTGGAGATGAAGCCAGTGGGAGGGTGGGCTGCAGTGCGACGTGGCTGCTTCCTGTGCCAGGAGCTCTGGATGTGCTCTGCGCCTCGTGTGTCATCTCCCTGCTCCCCTCCCTCCATGACCTGGGTCTGGCTCATGCTTTCCTGACGGAACTGCCCTTTATGGCAAATACGTTTTCCTCGGGCTCCTTTCCAGGGGACCATGCAGCCGGGCTATTTGTAGTCACAGTGAATATGGGGAAGTTTTTATTTCGCTGGACTGAGTAGGAAACAGACTTTGCACAACCGTGTCCTCTGCAAGAGCGATAGAGAGAATGGGGCTGCTCCGGTAACATATTTCTGGACCACAAACCGAGGAGAATTAGCGTTTTTATCATTCAAGCATCCTTTCCCAGCCGGGGTGGGGGAAAGAAGGAACCGAACTAGGCTCTGAGTCCTTCCACAATAAGGAGCCGTCTTAAGGACTGTGGGGCCGAGAATGACCAGCACCAGACCTGGCACTTACTAGGAAGTCGGTGTGCCTGGGCTGGGGGGCAAGCGGATGATGAATGAAGTCAGCAGAGACAAGTGCCCTTGGGAAGCGCTAAGGATGCCCCAGCAGATCCAGGAGCAAGCAAGCTCGGAGAAGTGTGCCCCGGCCCCGCCAGGGAGCTGGATTTTTCCACTCTGTTCTTTTTATCAAAAGTGAATTTGGAATCCTGCGTACTTTAGATTAGCTAAAATATAGTGCCTCAAACTGTCTTCACGTCTTAACTTTCCACTGAGGCTGGAGTGAAATATGTAGAACCAGACAGTGTTGGCACAAATTGAGCACCGTCAACCCTGTTTCCCTCTCCCTTCCTTTTTTCCTTCTTTCATTCCTTTCCTTTCTTTTCTTTCTTTCTTTCTTTCTTTCTTTCTTTCTTTCTTTCTTTCTTTCTTTCTTTCTCTTTCTTTCTTTCTTTCTTTCCTTCTTTCTTTCTTTTTATTTTTTCTTTCTTTCTTCCTTCCTTCCTTTCTTTCCTTTCCTTCCTCCCGTCTTTTCTTAATCTTTCTTTACTCTCTTCCTTTTAAAAATTGACCAGAAGTTTACACACCCATAATATGGCACTTCCCCTTTATTTCATTGATTCCTTACTTGGGAATGTATCCTCCAAGTTTCACTCAACAAAACGGTGAGTGTACACAACACCAATTTATTTTTGAAACAATGCATAAGGACGTGGATGCTGGAGCCAGAGAGCTACACTTACCTCATATTAGTTTTGTAACATGGAATGTGTTACTTGTCTGTACCTCAAAGTGAACTTTTATTCAATAAAAAAAGAAAAAAATGTATGATTAAAAGTTACTGAGTGCAATTGTTGAGATTCAATGAATCATTCACTTAATGAATTTGATGAGATTTAATACAAAATATACCAAGAGTAATAGTCTGTTATTAGTATTTATCCAATATTACCATAGTATATATGAGTAAGAGAGAGGCAGAGCTGGGTAGGGAGGGACAGACAGGGAACTACCTGACTAGGGTCACGTAGGAGTACGTGATCAGGCTCACTGAAAATCCCAGAAATCCTGAGGTATAAGGAAGCCAGAGATAAGGGAAAAACCAGATCACACTGCCCTGGGCATCAGGGTGGGGGGGTGTCTTTCTATGGCAGGCACTCTGTGACCACAGATGATCAGACCCTAAGAAGAAGTTCGCCATTAAAGATGTGATCACCAGTCCTCACTCCAACCAAGACATCATGAAAATGTTACAGCCACAAGCTCCTAAATAAAAGACTGTCCGTGGAGGCCCCCGCGGGCAGCCCTGTCGGGACCCCGCTCACTCTTGGGAGCTTTCTCTGTGTCCTTGCTTCACAAAATTCTATCACTTTGATTACTTTCCTTTGTCTGCAAGATTCATCCTTCAGCTCCATGAGATAAGAAAGTCACTCTCCTGTTCCATAAACACAAGATCAACAATATACATAATAGTAGCCAAATTCTACTTAAAAAGTGATTAAGAGTTTCTACTACCTGCATGACTGTGTGAGGAGGTTTACAGAGCTATCCCCAGGCAAACTGGTAAAAATTCTTAAAAAAACATTTAATGTGTCTATAAATAGTCATAGAGAAAATGAGTAAAATTTATTGAAGGCAAATCAACTAAAATATGGGGGTAAATCCGTGGTATTTAAATCTAGACCTGCTCACCCGAGCTCCCATTCAAAGATCTGTCTTCCTGAGAGGGGCAGGACATCAACATTTGTCATCCTGCTCCCACTACCTGCTGTGAGGCTAAGTTCCAGATGAATGTACGTGAAGCTTGGGTCTCCTTCTTTCTTCTCAGCCCCTACCTGTGGCTCTTCCTTGGCACAGCACTGCTGAGAATACTGGGTCTCGACCCAGCTCATGAGTTGGGTTCCATACCCTGAGAGGTAACGGATACACGAGTCTGATGCCCTACTCCTCTTGGCTGCTAAAGCGGCGGTGTCATTCATAAAGAAGCGTGTCCTTGTTCCTCTACCCCAGCACCAGAGCTACAATTTAAAGATTTTTTTTTTGGCCTCGGGATGGGGAGTAGCAGACCAAAGAACAGAGGCCTTCAAAACACTCCCTAAAGGAAGCAACTTCCTTTGAAACAGAGTGTAAAGAAGTTCAAACCCAAAAGTTCTCTCAAAAACAGTGTGGGTTGCAGTGAAAGGTGATCGGAAGCACATCAGTAGATTCCCTGGAGATACGTGCTAACCTGTGTGCTGGCGAGCTTTGCAGGGGAAAGGGAAGCAGAAGTCTGCCTGGGGCCAGCACAAATTTTGAACACTGACCTGGAACTATCTTTTAAAGGAGCTTGATTTTGATTGCACTTGTTTGTGTAGCAATTCAAAAGGCACTGGAGAGGCCCTGTTGAAAAGAATCAAGCCGCCAGCCCGCAATTAGTGGAGATTAATAGCTGGTTGAGGGCAAGGAAAGGAACATTCAAAGGAAGCCCCAAGGAAACCATGGTGTTCCCAGGTGACTGCCCAGGCTGTGTTCCCTGGGGAGAAACATCAGAGGCTTCATGCTGCCTGGGGAGAAGTTGACTTACTAAAATAGTCCAGCCAGGGAATATAAAAGTAAACAAAGAAATAAAAATAGCAAGCCTAGGAGCAGTACAGTTCCCAGAAATGCTACCGTATATTATGTAAAATGTCCATTTTCTAACAAAAAACAATGAGACATGGAAAGAAGCAGAGACACGTTAGTACAGATAAGGAGTGGCATTTGGGAAAACACACTCATATATGCACCTAACAACAGAACATCAAGATGTAGGAAGCAAAACCAATAGAAATTAAGGGAAAAATAGATAATTCAACAACTCTAGCTAAGTCAATGCCTCAGTCCAATAACGGACGGAACAGCTTAGTGTAAGATCAGGTGTAGGAGGCGTGAACACACTGCCCACCAGGACCTCGCAGTCTTAAGGAGTCAGAGTGGAGTGAGCATTCCGTCCCACAACAGGATAGGCATGCTTCTCAAGGGCGCACAGATTAGTCTATAAGGTAGGCCATGAAGCAAACTTCAATATGTTTAAAAGGAAAGAAATAATACAAAGTATGTTTTCTGACCACACTGCAGTGAACTTAATAATTAATAATGGAAATGAACTTGGGAAACACACACATGGAAACTAAGCGCCACACTCCTAAAAGTTGGGGGATGGGGTGCGGTCCAGGAGAAAGCAAAAGGAACTTGGGAAATGCACTTATGGCAAATGACATAATTTATGGAATCCAGCTAAAACAGCGTTTAGAGGCAATTGTGTACCTGAAAATACCTATATTAAAAAAGAAGAGCGTGGCTCAGTCAATTAAGCATCAGGCTCTTGATTTCAGCTCAGGTCATGATCTCAGGGGCTTGCTCTGCCCTGGGTGAGGAGCCTGCTTAAGATCTCTCTCTCTCTCTCTCTCTCTCTCTCCTTCCCTCTGCCCCTCCACTCCCCCCACTCACTTATTCATTCTCTCTCTAAAGAAAGAAAAAAAAGAATAAGAAAGATCTTAGAAATCAGTAACCTAATATCCCACCTTAAGACTCTGGAGGGGAAAAAAAAAACTACACTTACAACAAGGAGGAAGAAAGAAATATCAGAGCAGAAATTAATGAAATAGAGAATGAAAATAAATAGAAAAAAAAAACAATTAAAAAATTCAAGCTGGTTCTTTGAATAGACCAGGAAAATTGACAAATCTTTAGCTATACTGGACAAGAAAAAAAGATAAAGTCTCAAAAATTAGAAAGGAAAGAGGGGACATTGCTACCGATCTTATAGAAATGATCACTATAACTGTATACTGTAAGCAACTGCAGACAAATACGTTTCTTAGCTGAAATGGAATGTATTTCAAAATCCAAAAGATACAAAGTACTGACAAGACTCAAGAGTAAGCGATCTGAGGAGATCTTTAACAGGTAAAGAGGTTGGCTTATTAATAAGAATAATTCCCTCAGAAAATCCCAGGCCCAGGTGGCCTCATAGGTGAGTTCTGCCAAACATTCAACGAATTACTATCAAGTTCTCATCAACTCTTCCAAAAAGTAGAAGAGGAGCAAACACCTGCAAGCTCCTTCTGTGTGGACAGTCTTACCTTGATACCAGGCCAGGAAGTACATCACAATAGAGGAAAGCTGCAGACTAGTGTTGCTGAGGCATAGAGATCAAATCCTAACAGATCATAAGCAAAAGAAATCCTGCGACATGTAAAAGAATGATACACCATAACTGTGTGGGATATATGCCAGGGATGTAAGGTAGCTTTAAAGCCTGAAAAATCAATTAATGTACTGCACCATCATTGCACAGAAAAAAAAAATGCACCATTGATAGAAAATGATCATCTGAATTGATGCAGAAAAAGCACTTGACAAAATCCAACACTTTTCGTTATAAAAGCACTCAATAACTAGGAATAGAAGGGCACTTTCTTAAAAGGCATCTATGAAAATCCTATAGGTAATACCATACTTAATGGTGAAAGACTGGACGCTTTCTCCCCAAGAGTAGGAATAAGATAAGGTTGTCTGTAGTCACCACTACTGTTGTCAACATTGTCCTTGGAAGTCCTAGTTAGGCAAATAGGAAATGGGGGGGGAAAAGAAATAAAATAAGATACATTCAAATTAGGAAGAAACAAAACTGTTTCTGTTGGCACATAACGTCATTGTGTGTATAGGAAATCTTAAGGAATCCACTAAAAAAATCTATTAGAAGTAACAAAATTAGGACTCCTGGGTGGCTCAGCGGTTGAGCGTCTGCCTTCAGCTCAGGGTGTGACCCCAGGGTCCTGGGATCGAGTTCTGCATCGGGGTCCCTGCATGGAGCCTGCTTCTCCCTCTGCCTGTGTCTCTGCCTCTCTCTGTGTCTCTCATGAATAAATAAATAAAATCCTAAAAAAAAAAAAAAAAGAACTAATAAACTAAATCAGGAAGGTACAGGGTATGAAATCAATATACAATAATCACTGTAATTCTATACACTTGCAATGAGCAAGCTGAAAATGAAATTAATAAGACACTTTACAATAACATCCAAAAGAATAAAAGTATTTAGAAATACATTTAATAAAAGAGGTATAAAATTCAATGCTACAAAAATATTCAAATAAGATATAGTTAAATGAAAAAATATGTTTATGAATTATGATGTTTAATATTGCTATAATGGCAATAGCCACCAGGGACCTATAGAAATTCAATACTCTCTCTCTCTCTTACAACCCCACCTGGCTACTTTTTTAAAAGTTGATACACTGATTCTAAAATTCAAATAGAATTGCAAGAGGCCCCATATAGCAAAAATGTTTTTGCAAAAGAACAAAGTGTAGGACTCACATTTTCAGTTTCAAAGCAATAATAATCAGGAAAGCACGGTATTGGCATAAGGATAGACATCAGTACCAACAGAATAAAACTGAGAGTCAGAAATAAGTTCATGTGTCTGTTTACAGTCAACTGATCTGTGAAAAGAGTGCCAAAACCATTCAAAGTAGGAAGAACATTTTTTTCAACAAATGGTATTGGGAACAACTGGATAGCCATGTGCAAAATAATGAAGTTGGACCTTAGTTCATACCATAAATAAAAATGAATCCAAAGTGGATTAGTCTAAATTTAAGAGCTAAAATTACAAAACTCTTACAAAAATATAGAATAAATCTTCATGACCCTGAGTTTAACAATGGGTTCTTAGAGATGAGACCAAATATGTGGGAAACAGAAGAAAAATAATCAAGTGGACTTCATCACAATAAAAGCTGGGCTTTGGAGGAGACCATTAAGAAAGTGAAAAGTCACCCATAGAATAGGAAAAAAAATTGCAAATCATATATCAGATAAGGGACTTGTATATAGGATATGTAAGGAACTCTTGTAAGTCAATACTAAAAAGACAAATGACATAATTTTAAATGTGCAAAGGCTTGGACTAGGCATTTCTCCAAAGAATATGCATGCATGGCCATGAACATATGAGAAGATATTCAAAATCATGAGTCACAGGGATCTCCAAGTCAATACCACAATGAGATACCACTTTATATCCACTAGAACGATTAAACCAAAAAGTCAGTCAGTAACAGATGTTGGTGAGGATGTGGAGAAATTGGAACCGTCACACACTGCTGAATGGAAAATAGCTGATCCACTCTGTAGAACAGGTTGGCCATTTCTCATAGGACCCAGCAATTCCACCGCATGTCTACACCCAGGAGAATTAAAAACATATGCACATACAAAAATTTACACATTAATGTTTACAATAGAAGGATTCATAATAGTCCAAAAGTGGAAACAACCAACATGCCTGTCAACTGATGTGGATAAACAAAATGTAATATATCTTTATAATGGAATATTCTTTGGTCATAAAAAAGAAAGAGAGAAAGCACTATACATGCTACAATATGAAGTAGTTCTTTCTGGACCATCTTGCCACCTAGTCCACATAGAACTTCTTTCAAACCCAGATACAAGAGTGACAGATTTCTATAACCTAGAAAATTTCCCACACACCTGATAAATGATATTTCTAAAGCTCCATCATTTTCTTTCTCCTTTATTTTTCATACTTTTGCTGCTAGGGGCCTAATGTGGGCGTACTGCTGGGATCTGCAATCATAGACAAACATGGCTTGGCTTGAGACCCTTTTGACTTTGAGATATAAAGTCTGCAGAAATGGGAACATTAGTGTCTACTTCATGCTAATATTCCTCATAGACAAGCAGAGTATCGTGAGTAATGAGTAGTCAATGCTGGATAGTGAATCTGACGCTGGTAACAGATGGTTTCTTTACAGAATGGGAGAAACTGTGGGTACCAGTGGGATAACTGTGGATATTTCCTTCAATCAAAACCAAGGTATCCAGTTAGGGAAGGCTGGGACATCCAACGCCTCAGGACACACACCAGGCAAGCTGCAGAGATTCCTGAAGGAGCATCTCAGGCAACTGGGGGTACGTGCATCTTAGCCAGGTGGAGTTTTGGAGAGGAGAGACTGGAAGCTTTGTTTAATCTTGATGATGGCGGCTGGGTTGACTGGAAGGTGGTAGAGTGGAGCGCTGGGAATCCCTTGGAGGAGCCTTGATGGACACCAGTGTGTGCCTGTCGGGGTGACCTCAGCCAAGAGGACAAGCCTTCACAGTGATGCTATTTTAACTGTTGCCATTAGAGGGAGATGTCATTGCACTGGGCTCTACTGAAGAGCTTTTTTTTTTTTTTTTTTTTTTTTAAGTTCAATTTAGTTGACATATAGTGTATTATTAGTTTCAGGGGTAGACTTAGTGACATCTGAGGGTTCACTCCATGAAAGATCTCTATGTTTGAACAAAGAAATCTTCTCTCTTGGAATGTTCACTGACGTCTATACTTTATTCTGTTCTGTCTTTTATCCAGGTGGTTCAGATTATGATTGGGGTGAAATTCATCGTCTATGGGACACTTGGAATTACGGTTCTCCATTACACAATACACAAAATTGGTTTCTTCTCATTTCAGATAGGCTTCCCCATATGGGCAGCTTTCTCTGTGAGTACATCTGACTTATGTCTAAAATAATTAATAGTCAATTAACTCTTCACTCAGTCATCCATTCAGTTGTGCATTAGCCTGCAAATGCTGCAGAGTTTTCAGACATGCTAATCGAAGGTTCAGTGTTCAATCTCAGCCATTCTAAACCTTCCATTGTAATATGAACCTTAAGGACTACGTGCTGGGGATTATTTGTTAAATTCTAGGTGTGTACTAGGTGTGTAGCATGAAGCCATACAGTAAAATCCTGTTCACTTGCTTAGGAGACTATATTGGGTTGGGTTACTAGATAATCCCTGGTTCATCCACAGAGTTATCTTCAAATGTGCAAGGGGTATTGAAGTGTTGAAGATAATGGTAAGGTAGTGAACTATTCCTTTCAGCTTCTCTGTTTTCCTGGCCAAAATTACTGAGATGAATATCATGTTGTATGAGTGCATATAGTCCCTTCTCTGAACCTCAAAATAATTAATTTGTATCTAGCTCTTTTTTTTTCATTTTTCTTCACCTTCCATTAAAACATTCACAGGAATCCTTTGATTTCACCCCTCTACTTTATGTAAGGATTTTTATTTTATTATTTTATTTTATTTTATTTTACTATTTTATTATTTTTTTAATGTAAGGATTTTTAAACCTTTAAATAATGTCAATTATTTTGATAATAATGTGAATACAGCCATGAAAATTTAGTCAATCATCTACTTGAAGTTTTGAAGGGATTTCCATAGGAAAAAATATACACTAAGGATAAAGTTAGTCCTTTAGAGGTGGACCGTAAATGTCCAGGAAGCAGTGCTAATATGCCTATTTCTCTCTCATGAGCAGTTTATTATTTCTGGATCTGTGACAGTTGTGTCTGCAAAGAAGCAAACAAAAGCTCTGGTAAAGTATCAGTGAATTCACATTTATGAATAGTATGTGGCCACTAACACTCTGATTTCCTATACAAAGCCCAATGAACCAGAAGTTCCACAGCTTTCAGTACATTTGAGAACAAGTTCAAACGTCTTTTTTTTCCACTAATTCATCTGATCACTCCGGGTCTGGATATAATCAGAAGCTCTCTCAGGTTTAGATTACATATATTCCCCTGGAGTTTCAGAACACAGACCTCCATGAGTAAACCTGGAGATAGATTTTACAATCATGAATGGTGTTGATATAGAGAAATGAATGCCTTTAGCCTTGAACAGGGTAGACATCTATTTGGGCCCATCCAGAGCAAGCAAAGGAAATAATAAAGGTTTATGGGGACCTGTAAGAATATGGAAGTAAGAGTGGCTGGGTGGCTCTAACTCTTGATTTCTGCTCAGGCCCTGATCTCAGGGCTGTGGGATGGAGCCCTGCCTTGAGCCTGTGTCAGGCCCCATAATGGGCTCCTCACTCAACACAGAATCTGCTTGAGATTCTCTAGCTCCCCCTGCCCCTCCCCCCACTCAGTTGCCCATACCCTGTCTCTAAACGACATAAATAAATCTTTATAAAAAAGAATATTGAAGTAAAGTGTCCTGAATATTTTCAGTGAATGAACTTTCTTTCTATTTCAGCTGAGAGGAAACCTGAGAGCTAACACTCTCAGCACAATTGTTTCAAGCACTGGAATTCTTGTTCTCTCAAACAACTTAATAAAAATCACCTTCCTGAAGTTTGAGAAAGAAGATTTATGTTCTGGCATTACATCAGTTGCAACTGTAAGTATTTTCCTTCTGAATGCTGAAAAGCCTGATAACTTCTGAGGCCCAGGATCAGGAGATCAGATAGTCTAGGCACAAATCTAAAAAAAAAAGTTCCTGCACTTGAGTTTTATTCATAAGTTCTAGCTAAATTTGATGTCCTTTTAACAAGAGGCAACATATTCCATTCAATTCAATCGGGCAGAGAGCCCAATATTCCTGTATCCCAATTGGATAGCTTCATGAAAAATGGCAAACTAATGGATCAACGTTATTTATTTCTTGGTCCATGACTGCTGTGATTTCCATTGTCAGCTTTATATTAATTCTTTCACAAATTTTCTACAATAAGTATGCATTACTTATACAATTAAAAACAGTAAATAATAATAATAATAACTGCTGTACAGAATTATATTTTATCTGTATTACCAGTACCTGTGAACAGACTTTCTACTATATGGCCATGTAGAAGAAAGGGAGAATGAATGTCAAAGGAAGAAGAAAAGAAATATGTACTATACTTGGGGAAAAATTTTTTTTTTTACAAAAACAAGAAGATTAGAGGATTACTACTGGTGGATAAGTTAGAGTAACAGGGCCTGGGTGCCTCCTTTCACTTGAAACACCCCCAACAACAAAACTCAAGAAATAAATGAAACAATGATTCTTAAGACACTGGACATTGATGGTAATAAAAAACTCGATCCCTGAGTATGAAGTAAACCTTACAAATGAAGCAAGCCTAAAAACTACTCTCACGTACTGACTTGTGAGCATTTCCTGGCCAGAGCACAGGGTTGGAGAATCCAGGCAGACCCAAGAAAACTGTCCAAATTGAGGAGATGGGGGAAGCTGAGAGTCAGGAGAAGCTACAGCATCTAGAGTCTACAGGAGAGAGCACCTGAGAAAAGAGATCTGCAAACAGAGATAATTCCAGATATATTCAATAGGTCTCTTTTGATATTAATTGCAGTACTTATCAGTGCATGCTCATGAAAGAATACCAAAGGCGGAGAAAGCATCGCCCCAAATGATTAGAGGGAACAATACCTGATATTCACATACGGCCATGAACAGTGTCTGTTTCTACCTGCAAGTCTGTAAAAACATCCTGTATCCAACAGGATAAAAATACAATGTCTCACATCTAATAAAAAGTTACCAGACCTACAAAGAAACAAAATAAAATGTTTTATAATGAGATAAATCAATTGAAACAAACTCAGGAAAGACACAGATGTTAGAATTAGCAGACCATGATGCTAAGAATTACTTTATTCTGCATCTCATATTTTCAAAAATTAAGTACAGACATGGAAAATATATTTTTTTAAGTCCCACATCAAACTTCTAGAGAAGAAAACAGCTTTGTTTGGGGCGCCTGGGTAGCAGAGCTGGTGGAGCATCTGACACTTGATCTCAGCTCAGGCCTTGATCTCAGGGCTGTGATTTCAAGCCACACACTGAGCCCTATGTTGGGCATGGGGCCTACTTAAAAAAAAGAAAAAAGAGTAAGAAAACTATATTTGAGAAGAAAAACCGGACGACAGGATTAATGACAGAATAAACATTCAAGAAAATAAATACTAATAAATAAAACATTAATAATGACCTTGAAGAATAATATTAAAAACTCTGCAAAGTGAAAAATAGAGGCACAAAATAAATGTGAAAATATTAAAGGAGCATCAGTGACTGATGAAATAACTTCAAGTTATTGAAGAGACATGTAATTGGGGTCCCCACAGAAAGAGAGTGTGGGACAGGAAAAAAATATTTGAAGAAACATTGGGTAAATGTTTCCAAAATTTAAAAAAATCTCTATATTTATAGAATCCGAAGTTTAATGAACTTCGAGTGTAAGAAATCAAACAGGAACTATGTCAAGGTTCATCATAGTGAAATTTCTCAAAACCAATGACTGAGATATGAAATATTAAAATATGAAAAGCAGCCAGATGTGAAGAAAAACACAACATAAAGAGAATTGTCAACAGATTTCGCATCAGAAAAAACACAAAGGAGAACAGAGTGAAGAAAAAATTTTAAAGTACTGAGAGAAAAAAATTTGTCACCCTAGAATTCCATGTCTAGTGAAAATATCTTTCCACATGAAGACACAATAAAGATGGTTTTAGACACACAAAGGCTAAAATAATTTCTATGCAGAGCCTAACAATACAAAAAAGTGTGAAGTTCTTCAGGAAGAAGGAAAATGAGCATCTACACAAAGTATGAACACCATAGATGGTGACAACATGGGAAAATACGTAAGAATTTTGTGTTATTTAGATATCTTTAAAAGATAATTGACTTTTTAAAAAAGATTTTATTTATTCACGAGACACACACAGAGAAAGAGAGAGAGAGAGAGAGAGAGAGAGAGAGAGAGAGGCAGAGACACAGGCAGAGGGAGAAGCAGGCTCCATGCAGGGAGCCTGATGTGGGACTCGATCCTGGGACCTCAAGGTCATGCCCTGGGCTGAAGGCAGGAGCTAAACCGCTGAGCCCCCCAGGCTGCCCAAGGATAATTGACTCTTTAAACAAAAATAATAGCAATGTATTTGGGAAACTTAAAAATATGTATAAATTATGTGTAAAATTACAAAAGCATCCAGTCCAAGAGGGTAGAGACTATATTATTATATAGTCCTTATATCACAAATAAAAGCGTTATAATATCAATTGAATATAGATTATGATTGTTTAAATGTATATAATATAAATCCTAAAGCAACCACGTTAATAAGCACAGTTATATCTAATAAGCAAAAAATATTTGAGATCACAAGACTATATAAATAATCCAAAAAAGGTAGCGCGGGAAGGCCACAGGCGTGAGGCCGCCGGAGGTCACGGTAGGGTGGGGAGAGCAGTCCTGCTGGGCCCTGCACCTTTCAGATGAATGATTATAAGGGGATCTTCAACCTGTAGGACACTCCTGGTTTCAGTTAGGAGGCCAGGTTCAGGAAAGGGAATTTGGATCCCCTTCCATCTCTCCTTGAATCCCCTATCCATTGAGAACACTTGCTCCTATAAACACTGCATCTTTCCTGCGGAGAATGAACAATATCATGATACCAACAACTTATAAAATGATCCTAACACAGGAAAGTAACCAAGGCTTTTTTTTTTTTTTAACGCAGGCATTGTTGTGCTAAAATTCATAGGAACACTGGCTTTCTTTCTTTTTTATTTCTGAAATTCAGTTTGTCAAAAGCAACACGTTACATCTTTAGGCTCAGACTCCACCCGGCAAGTCACTGCCTTGGGGACCACCTAGATGGAGTCCAAAGGCCTGAGTGGGCTCCGACTGGGGGGTCCAGAAGGCAGGGGAGCAACATCCAACCCAGTGCGCTCTACTCTCTTAACAGGGCCTGGTGGTCGTGCTGATGCTACTCAACTGTCTGCAATTTTCAATCACACTTGCTCTGTGTGTGCTCGCCTATCATGTGGATGGCGAGAAAATTGATTGGGTAAGTGGCAGTTCTTGAGAGAACGGGGATGTAATGGGTTATTTTATTTGGCGACCTGGGCTGTGATTATTTGCATGATCTTGGAGAGGAACAAAGACAAAACAGGTGGTATAGAATTTCCGAGAACAGCTTCATATATATATATATATATATATATATATATATATATATATATATATAAATTTGTTTTTTATTGGTGTTCAATTTTCCAACATATAGAATAATACCCAGTGCTCACCCATCAAATGCCTCCCTCAGTGCCCGTCACCCAGTCGAGAACAGCTTTTTATACGCCGACCGTACTTTTGAGCACAATGATCGTTGCTTAGGGTAATCAGAAGCTTTACGCAACGGCGACACCAAGTAATTCCGTTTTGTTGCTAGTTTATGGATCTACTGATGTGCATATTTAACAAATGCAGGCGATGCACTGTGTGACTCGGCAAAGATGCAAACACCAGTCCTTCCTTGGAATGACTCCAAGCTGCAGGGATGAGTCGTGCCCTCGGGCACTGGGCACCGGGCCAGGAACTCAGACCACCTTCAAAGCGCCTGCAGGGTGTGATTTTCTCTTCCTTTCCTGCCCCAGCTCAGGAGTAGGCGGCCCGCACCTGGTGGTGTCACCCTCGCCTCCTGCACCGTGTGGTCTCTCTCTTGGGTACAAGTTGCTGCTCTGGCTCCTTCCTTTCTGCCTGCATCACACCCCAGATCTTTGTCATGAGGCCACACACGGTTGCAAGGGACGTTCAGTCATTAGCTGGACGTCATCTGTGTAGGTGAAGCCCAGGGGTTCTGCTACCCAAGGACACAGATGGTATCAAAAGCGGGTAGGCAACCCTGTCACATTGGGTCCAACCTTCCTCCCCCAACTGAAGGTCCCTCCCCACTCCTCCAGGAGAAAATCCTTGAGAAAACACAAGTCTGCTGCATCTGTTGTTCTTGGCTCAAAGTCCAGGATTCTTGAGTGATTTGCCATCCTCCCCTACAACCCTGGAACTACTTACTAGTTTAAGAAGCTACTAAGTAGAAATCCAGCTTGCACGCACGTATCCTCAGAGCCAAGAGGTAATAGTTGATGAAGAGGATTAAAAATAATAACAATCCCCAGTTTGAAAAACAAGCCCCGGTAACCTCCCTGTTACACATCCTTAGGAATGATCTAACGGTGAGCCGTCCACGCGAGGGCATGGCTTTCCCCTCTGCTCTTTCCCTAAATAGCCCCTTACTGTCACCTGTCTGGATACTGAAGCGTTCTCCCTGCCTGGGGCTGGATTGCTGTGCCCCACCATCTGATGGGGCAGGGGCATCCGGGAAGCAGGTGTCCACCGTTCAGGTTTCTGCAGTGCTGACTGCTGAGTCGATGAAAAGAGTGTCTTAAAAAAATCCGGGGTGGTTTAACAGCCCTGTTGTCTTCAGCCTGAGCTTCCCGTCTGTGGTCTGTGCCAAGCACGCTGTTTCAGGCCCAGCAGGAGAGGAAACGCACATTTACTTTGCGTGTGCCATTCAGGAGTGGCTCACAGTGTTCTTCCTTGCACTCCCTTGGCTTCAGAATCTGGCCACTCAGAGATGAAAATAGCCTTGAAAGATCAAGTCACATTCAATGTTAATTAATTGAATTCAAATAAAATTAAACGTGAAAAAAAAAGAAAGAAAAAAATCACAAATCGACAGCTGCTTGCTCAGGTAAATGCAAATGGATTTTTTTTTTTAAAGGAGTGAGAGAGAAAATGTAGCCTTACCCCTCCTATAAGTGTCTTAAAAAAAGGGTGCTAAATATATTTTTGGAAAACACAATGGTCCTCCTGCATACATGTAGATCTTACATATATTCTCTTGTGAAATCTTCTTTACACATTTATGTGTGAACGGACATAAAATCACACACGTGCAAATATATATTAAGCTTCTAACAGGCACAGATGATTTCTAGGCCCTCATAAATATCCAAGGTTCCCAGAAATAGCCAGGCTGACTTCCAGGTTAAGGACAGACAAGGAGGGTGGCGACATTGTATCCTTCCCTAGTGTGTGTCATCCTATCTTTTAAGGGGTAAACTTTTTTTTTCCGTTATATTCCGCAAATTCTGTGGACATGGGCAAATGGGCTGGTCAATGGCCAGATGCACCCTGACACAGGGGTGGACCTTGGGGTAAGTTGGCGGCGTCAGTGGTGCCTGGAGTTGACCCCCACTGGGCCGTCTCTGCGGGGAGTTTCCTAAGTAACAGGCACTCAGAGTAATGTGGGGTAGACTTCGGAGGTCAGGATACACCATCAGGAATCGGACTGGAAAAAACTCTGAGGATTTAGGGGAACTGATTCTGAATGATGTTTTGGCTTATTTGCAGCTTTCGGCATTATTTTCCCGGAAATCAGCTTCAGAGAGTCCTGATGAAGGCTTGCTGCCTCACCCTTCACTCTACCAGAATCTTGAGAGGAAGGACACACTGTTATACTACAACACCTGAGACAGGAGAACAGGAGTGAGAATGTGCGGTCATGGAGGTGGAAACTGGAAAAATAAAACAACAGAAGGCCGAAAGCTTGTCTGGATCCTCTTTTATTGACTCCTGTAATATCAATCGGCATAGACAATGATGCTGTAAGAAGATCTAATCCCCAAAATGCTTCTTGTGCTCATCATAATTGGATCACATGAGCTGCATATCCCATGTGACCTAATAGGTCAACAGATGCACCTGCCAATTAAAATCATATAAAGTCAAAACAGACTGAAGGATTTAGCCGTGGTTCCATGGAGGCCTGAGTACAGGTGGAAGCAGATGAAAGACAGGTCCATACCACGGGCCTTCTTTGCTGTCATGTCTAACCGATAGAGCTTCTAACCAACAAAAGATTTCTCATTCTCTTTTCATGTAGGCAAATCTGAATAAACATTACAGCCATTACCAGTATCAGAGGCAGCTTCTCAAATGTAAAAGACTAGTAACTTATTTTGACCAAACACTTAGGATGATTATTTTTCCTGACTTTCCTTGGGATAAAGACACCACATAACAGTCACAAGCCTCCCTCACAAAATCCTCCTGGATATAATTTTTAAAATTCTCTTTACTCTAGTAGTCTTTCTCCTCCCTGGCTTTATTGAGATATAATTGACAAAATGTAATATTTTTAAATTATACAATATGGTGACTTGATATATGCACACCTTGTAAAATGACCTCCAGAACTGAGTTAACGGACACATCCGTCACCTCACACAGCTGCTGTGTGTGTGTGTGAAAGCTTACAATTTACTCTGTTAGCAAATTTCAAGTATGCAATACAGTATTACTAACTATCGTGACTGTGCTGTATATGAGACCCTCAGAACATTTCCACCCTATAATTCTTTTTTTTTAAGTTCTTATTTTAATTGTTTACTTAAATTTCAAATAGTTTACATACAGTGTAATATTAGTTCCAGGTGTAGAATTTAGTGATTCAACACATAACTCTTTATTGCAAGTCTTCCCTGAACTCTTAGCACCACAGTGAGGCTTGGGTGGCCCATGGCACACTTGAGGAGAATGACAATATGACCCCGCCCAATTATATATCCAAATTAAATGGAACATCTAGCACTTTCCTTTCTGAAGTCATATTCTTTTTACCTTTATAGAAATAAAAATAAGAGCACAAATGCTTAACAGCACCCTACTAATGTGCGTGTAACTGACCTGCAAAAAACTGTACATTTAAACTAGCAATCTATTACAAGAAGAAAACTGGGAAATTCAAAAAGATGAAATTAAACAACATGCTGCTACTAAACAACCAGTATGCCAAATCAAAAGAGAAATTTAAAAATATCTTGTGACAAATGAAAATGGAAAGAAAACACCAAAACATGGGATGCAGCAAAAGCAGCGCTAAGTCGGAAGTTCATAGCCGTGAATGTCTACGTGAAAGAACAAGACCTCAAAAAAGCAACCTAACTTTACACCTCAAGGGCTAGACTAAATATCCTTTTACATATTGTTTCTAGAATAAATTTCTAGAATAAATCTTAGCAGTGGATTGTGGAAATCTCAAATTTATGAGGATAATCCTCAGTATTCTTCCCAACAAGAGGTAGTCTATGGACTAATTAAGCTTTCATATGTAAGTTAAAATATCTCCCTAAACAGAAAACACATGCTTCATCAGCAAGGCCATTGGCACATGATTGGTAATGGGGACCTCAGGTTTGTGCTCAGAATGGAAAGCAGTGATCAAGGCTTTGTTACCTGAAACCGTGACTATCCAAATGTATTCCAACCGTGGAGATAGGAGTTGTGTCACCATCCTGCAACCGACTCCATCACAGAACACCATCTGCTAGAAATGAAGTTGCAGAAAGATGCTTAAGGGCAGTACGTCCTCAGCTCCCCACAGCAGGGAGCTCTGCCTTGCTCAGTAAAACCTCAACACGGTGAACCCCATACCCATGGTCTCAAGTGCCTGGTAGGGATGCAGCTCGTATGCCTGCCTGCTGTGTTTGGGGAATCTGCCAGGAAAGCTTCAGAAATGGACTTTCATGAAATGATGCTCCCTAGTCTTCACCAACATCTAGGTAAGACTGAACGGTGTTTGGGGACAGAGCTAGGTATTTCTCCTATTTTCTTACATATGCAGCTATCCTCTTAGATTCTCAGAGGATTCTCAGTCTGGGCCAGCGACTAAGGCTCATATAAGTTTTCATTGAGTTGTCCCATGCAAAGAAAATATAGAAGAATTAGTTTTACAAAAAGCTCTTGTTATGGGACTAGTTATTAGAGAAGGCCATCAATGTCTAAGGGCATTTCTTTTTCCATAAAATATTCATATATATATGACACCTGGGTGACTCAGCAGTTGAGTGGCTGCCTTTGGCTCAGGGCGTGACCCCGGGGTCCAGGGATCGAGTCCCACATCGGGCCCCCTGCATGGAGCCTGCTTCTCCCTCTGCCTGTGTCTCTGCCTCTCTCTGTGTGTCTCTCATGAATAAATAAATAAAATCTTTTTAAAAAATTACCTGACTCTGGTTGCAAACAATGTGACTATTTTATAGACTCTCAGAATACTTCTAAGCTGGGCTTTGAAATGATCGCAATCATGGAGTCATTCTCAAAGGGCAGGAAAGAATCTCCTAAAACCCGTATTCTGTCCAGAATGTGCAACCCTGAGTACTTTTTCAGTGGCCTTCAATGTTGGCTAGCTAATTCCCCTTTATCCAATTAGCTGCTTCATCCAATTCTATGCAACAAATAATTCTTTTGAAAATGTATATCAGTGTAAGGACTGTGATCCATGAAGGAGGTGTACTTGACGTGGAATCATGTTCTCCAAGTACTCATTGTTCTTGCTGAGAAATAGGATATTGCACAAAAAGGCTCTCACTTCTGAAGAGTGTGTTTTGTAAATCATGAGTCAGTTGAAGAAAAATTGTAAAATGTGCACTTGATCATCATGAAGAATGAGTCACGGTTTGTCCGGAGAGAAATAATTTGCTTTTAATTCAGATATGACTTGATGATGACAAACTAGGATTAAAAGATTAAAAAAAAAACAATAAATTAAGTAGTGAAGAGAGAAAGTAATGAGCTACTTATAGTGTTATGAAAATATAAGAAAAATACACTTTTTCCTAACAAAACACAGAATTAACACAAAATGCATTTTGTTTGTAGGGTAAGCCAGGGTGGAATATTTCATCGCCATCGAGAATATGTCCATCATTTATGAAGGAGAGTAAGCAGGGTCAATGGCAGAAACTCACTGTGCTCCATCCCTCAATCTTTTCTTTAGACAGGATTTTATTTTTTAAAAGAGTTACTTAATTTTTTAAAGTTTTATTTATTTAAGGAATCTCTACACCTAACATGGGGCTCAAACTCAAGACCTCGAGATCAAGAGTCACACGCTCTTCCGACTGAGCCAGCCAGGGACGCCTCTATCCATGATTTTAATTGGCAGGGGAGTATGATTTTGAGGCTCATCCTCTTTGTGCTTGGACTTGTCAACTCAGTGTCTCTGGATTTAGGTGCAAGTGCTGTTTGCTATGATGTGAGCTCAGTGAATGTGGTCTGGAGGCCTTGGAATGTGTTCTAGGGCTTCTCCGCCATTCTCATATTTACCTCTATTGTTATTAGGCAGTACGCAACATATAAAAGCCCTGAGCCCCTGTTTAATGCTACACATCTGTGCGAGGAGCCCATTAGTGCTCAGTTTTGCCCCTGGGATCCACAGGCATAAGATTGGACTGGGCACAAATTGAGGAGGTGCCTAAGGTGTACATGTTTGGATCAGAACAAGACAAAAGTAGCCCCAGGAAGGATCCATAAGGACATTAGGAAATCTACGGCCTTGAGCAAAAGAAACCCCATATGCTCATCTGTGGTGTGTCCTGATTTCTCCACAGGCGGTAGTTGACTTATCTTCCAATGAGTGGGAACTCTCCATAATATCTCCACGTCATGATGATGATGGTGTGGCTTCCCAACCCACCTGCATTGCTTGATATATCTCTTCAATGAGAAAATCCTTGATTTATTCTAGTTTGTGCTCTTGAATTTATATCAGTCTTCACAGCGAGAGGAGCTGACGTGTCCTCAGCGATATGACGGTCATAGGTTTGTTAATGCTGACTTTGCCAGGGTCATCTACTCTATCCATTAATGTATCACCTTTGAACATAATGAATTAAGCATACAATGCTCATGGCATCTGGACTATCATCACGCCACAGCCTTCTTAGCATGAAAAAAGAGACACATCAGGAAGTCTGTTGAAGGTTTCGGGTGCCGTCTGCTCCTAAAGAGCAGGTCTCAGGACCACTGATCTGTACAATTTCTAGAAAGTCATTCACTTCAGATCATACTGTGAATACCTTTTGGAGTCATGCAACAGGCCATCTGTGCCAGAGTGTGATTTTTCTGACTCCTTCTGCACAAAACCATGTGATACATTTCACATGTAACCATGAAATATAAATAATTAAAAATGAACCCTGTCCTTAGCACCTGACCCTATAGTAGGCTCTCCTGTTACTTACTTAGGTCTTTGGACTTGGACCCAAACTAACATTGGCTCTCTGGTCTCCAATCTGCTGATTGTGGAACTTCGGACTTCTCAGCCTCCACAATCACACATGCCAAATCTTTATAATAAATGTCATTGTTCATATCAGAGCATCTTTCTGGTTCTGCTTCTCTGGAGGACCCCGATCAATACAGATAGACTTGTATTGTGAAAATAAATTGAATTCATAATTAAAAGACTTGTCACACACGGAAGGTTGGGCGGAGATGGCTTTGCTGGTGAATTCTCCCGAACATTCAATGAAGAAGTAATACCAATATTATACAAACAACTTTCTGAACATTGAAGAGGAAGAAAAACTTCAGAGCATATTTTTGAGGCAAGTAGTAACCAGCTCTCTCACTCTGCAAAATGGATTAAAATATCATAAGAAAATAAAATATGCATCTATTTACATGAACTTAGACCCATATATCCTTACCAAGACTAATAAATTAAACCTAGCAACATATAAAACAGGTATGTCACAGGAAAACTGGTTTATGCAGGGTGTGGAGGTTGTTTACACCTCTGAATAAAGGGGAGAAACTATATGGTTGTTACAATAGGGGAGAAAAAGCTATTGAAAAGATCAAACTCTTCTTTTTTTCTACTACCACCAAAATCTGCACCTGCTGTGGCTCCACTGGTGTCTTCTGGGCTTCAAGGTTCATTGCATTGGCCCTCCTACTAGTCACAGCATGGAGACCACAGGGTGGGGGTTGGGGGGAACCGCAGTACCCCCACCTAGGACCCCACACCCTCCCACACCACCCCCCTCCAGCCCATCCATTTTCAGGGCTAGTTGGCTCACAGGTGAGTTGTTACCCAATCCTTAGCGGATTCTGACTTCCAAGGCCGCTGTCCTGTTGGTCAAATTCCTTTCACAAGGAATTTGTGAAATTTATTCAGCGAATAAAAGAATATACTGAAAATTCTTAAAGTTAAGAAAAGGAGGAGCAGGGCTCGCTTTGGCAGCACATATGCTAACATTGGAACAATACAGAGACGCTTCACGCAGCCTCTGAGCAAGGATGACACTCAGGTTTGTGAAGAAAAGGCAGAGCATTCCTTTTGATGGATATGAAACAAGAACAGGGACAGTTAGTCCTTCTTTTATTCAGATACAAGGATAGGAAAAGAGCTTATTTTTTCCTATTAGAAGCTTTACCTCAAATTATTACGCCTTGAGGGAAGGCAGGGGTGGTATGGAACACAGAGATTCTCCATCATTCATGATGGAAACTATGGGCAAGACCATAAAAGAACCCAGAGGGGTCACAGAGCAGAGAGAATGACAGTTAATGGATGATTGAGCCAAGATGAAAGAATATGCAAAGGCTCCCTTTTACGTTTGAAGACTATAATTCCAGAGATATGGACAAACAGCACATTACTCCCATCTTTGGATTTCCTGACTTGGGCTCTATAAATATTATGTGCTGTTTTTCTAAAATTATTTGTCAAGTGGTAGAAATGGGAGTAAGGAAGCTTGCTAACATCATGGCGGAGGAGCTGGCATTGTTAGCAAAACATATAGAGTATAATTTGGGAGCCAACAGAGTAAAAATCCCATATTTATGGAAAAAATCCCATATTTTCTAACAAAGGTGAGGACTTCTATGCGCAAGTTAAGGTTTTATTTTAAATCAAAATATTTCCCCAAACAGAAAGCACGTGGTTCATGGACAAGGTCTTTGAGGAGTGGTGGGTAAACAAGAATTAAGATTTGCCCTGGCAAAAAGAAGAGTGTGCCAAGCTTTGGCACTCAAATTGCAGCTATCTGAACAGCAGAGATAAGCCGTTATCTCTGTCAACATCATCAATTTACTCCATCATAGAGACCCATCTGCAAGAAGTAGAGTGCAGAAAGATGCCTTTAGGGTGGTGCGCCGTTATCTCTTCATAGGACAGGGCGATCTGTCTTGAGCAAAACTTGTGTACACCAAATACCCAGGGCCTCGAGTGCCTGATGGAGACACAGATCATATACTGCTTGCTCTGTGGGGGAACCTCCTTGGGAAGACTCTGAGACCGACTCTGGGTACTGAAGTTCCCATGTCCTGTGTGGATATCAAGTTAAGACTCAATGTTGTTTTGGGACAGGGGTATGTATTTTTCTTTTATTCTTACTTAGGTGGCTATTCCTCTGGGCTATGAGAGGCATGTCCATTCCATGCTGGTCCCTAAGACTCATGAGAATTGTTCCAGGGGACGAACCCATGGAACAGCAGTAGAATAATCTTATAAAAACTACTTTTTGTAAAACTAGTTGTTTGAGAAGGACATAAATGTCTAAAGGGATTTTTTTTCCATAAAAAAAATGCTTGACTCTCTGGTAGCAAATTAAATCTTACAGTTGTAAAGAAGCATTCCAGATTGTGCTTTGAGATTATCTCGGCCATGTAATCATTTTCAAAAAACAGAAAACAAGTAGCCTGAAAATCATATGCTGTCCAGAATTTGCAACACAGAGTTCTTTCCTAGTGGTAGGGACCACTAGTGTGGGGCTTTATTCAATTTTATGTAATGAATGATTACTTTGTCCTTTTTTTGTCAGTGAAAGGATTTGATCCAAAAGGAGGAGGTTCTTGATCTGGAATTATATTCTCTGTATAATCATTACTTTTTTGAGAAAAAAATACAGGACCGAGTGGACTCTGAGAGTACTGCTTTGTAAATCAGGAATCAAGGAAAATATATTTTTTAGGGTGTTGACTTTATTATCAGAAAGAGACAGTCAAAAAAAAAAAAAAGAAAGAAAGAAAGAAAGAGACAGTCACAGTTTGCTCAGAGAAACATATTTTTGCTTCAAATATGATTAATAATATGGAACAGAACTAAAGTTTTTTTTTTTAAAGTAAATTAAAGAGTCAGGACAGTAGCATACTAATTATAATGCTATCAAGATGTAAAAAAAAATACACATTTTTTTCCATACCTATGTATGGTTGGTAATAATCTCTGTTGGTAATAAAAACAGATTTTGCATATGAGAATTCAGTATTCAGAAACTCATTGAAACAAGGGTAGAAATAAAGTCAGAATTCTATATAAAAGATCATTGGCCTGCATTAAACACCAAAGCTTCTATTCCCACTTGACTCCTCATGCAAATTCAACATCTAAATACCAGCTTTCAAATGTGTATGACTTTTCCCCACCCATTTTCCATTTGAAAATAATTACAGTTGACCCATGAACAACACAGGGGTTCTGGGCACCCTCTCTCCCCACAGTAGAAAATCTGGTATAACTTTATAACCCCCAAAACTTAAGTATTAATGGCCCAGTGTTGACTGGAAGCTTTACTGATAACTCATGCATCTTACGTTACATGTACTACGTACTATATTCTTACAATTAACTGAAGAAAAGAAAATGCTACTAAGAAAATCATAATGAGGGTCCCCTGGGTGGCTCAGTGGTTGAGCATCTTCCTTTGGCTCAGGACATGATTCTGGAGTCCCGGGATCGAGTCCTGCATCGGGCTCCCTGCAGGGAGCCTGCTTCTCCCTCTGCCTGGGTCTCTGCCTCTCTCTCTCATGAATAAATAAATAAAATCTTTTAAAAATAATCATAATGAAGAGAAAATACATTTTCAGTACCGTACTATAAGAATCCACAGGTAAGTAGACCTGTAAGGTTTGAAACTGTGTTGCTCAAGGGTCAACTGTATTTTCTTTCTTTCTTTTCTTTCTTTCTTTCTTTCTTTCTTTCTTTCTTTCTTTCTTTCTTTCTTTCTTTCTTTCTTCCTTCCTTCCTTCCTTCTTTCTTTCTTTCTTTCTTTCTTTCTTTTCTTTCTTTCTTTCTTTCTTCTTTCTTTCTTTCTTTTTCTTTTTTTCAATCTCCTAAGAATAAAAGGCATTTATTTCTATTAAAGGATCACCAGATTTTATGGAACTCAATAAAGGTAGTAGAAGAAATATTTGTTTTATTGTTATTGTTTTATTATATTTTCCTGATAAATTCGAACGTACCTGTTCACCATATAGCTAGAATTTTTTTACAGTGAATTCTAGAGGAAAAGTGGAATTGTAGCTCCATGGACTATACCAAGTGTCCTATGATTTCACTTCAAAGAGGAATGTATGCAAGACAGAGTATCCATTGCCATCATAATGAAGACAGAAAAAGTGATAGTATTTCTTGTTTATACTCAGGATGGTCCATGTGTTCAAATAAAGAGAGAAGATTTCCTGTGGTCAGAGAAGGGAAGCATTTCTAATATGTGAGTATTTTGCTTGACGTTTCTGTAAGCACATCATGAGTAGAAAACAAAGGTTTGGGCTCGGGCAGATGTGGTTCCCAGCCACCGACCCAGCTTCGCCCGTGCGGACATATGGTCCCTTCCAGGCTTTCTGTGAATCCTGTGTCGTCTGTGTGGCGAGTCAGTTGGAGGCACCAGGAAGACGCAGCTCTGAGTCTAGGAGCACACATGTTACACGGTGGCTTGTTGGGTCAAGTGCTGTTAGTTCTGAAACTTCAGAAGGAGCCTGAACCCAGAGACAAAACAAAAATAACTATGCCAGAGCTACCTAGGAACAGAGGTGTAAAGAAATAAACTAATAAATACTGTCTTTCCATGGGACAGGAATACCAGGACCAGTGGACAATATTTATTTTCAGCTTCATGGTCAAGATGGTCAATATCGTTTCAAGACAATAGGATCCATAAGGCACATGCTCTCGGGCTACCATCCTCAGTTTCCTATAATGTAAGTTTATGTTACTTAGATAGCCTTTCTGGAACTCAACATAATAGTGACTATGTCATTCTGAACTGCCCGAAGTACACTGTTAAATACTTAATAAATGTCAGATTTCCTACCCTTAAGAACTGAAACAATTGCATGGCCCAATTTCTTACACTTAGCACAGCACTTACTTTTACTTTAAAATATTTATGAACACTAACTATTGCATGGAATCAGAGACTAATCCTTTTACCTGATCTTTCTGACCAACATATGCTTCACATGTGTCATGACTCCACGCCACAGTGAGGGGAGCAACAGGTTGTGAAGAGTGACGACATCAAGGGACACAACCATGGACCTTCAGCAGAGAGATCCAGCCATCCACCAGGGCCAAACTGGGCCAGGGCCTCTGCCTCAGGAGGCACAGAGAAACCTGCAGAATTTCCTAAAGGGGCAGCCAGTTATTATTGGGGTAAGTACAATGAAGATCATCTAAGGATTTTGAGGTGGCTCATATTCCCCTGAATTTGCTCTGGGTCAAAGCTACATGATTACCTGAGACAAAAGTTTGGAGTGGTCACAATAATTACCATATCAAGAAGAAAATAGGACTTTAAAATGAGAAAACACATATACCATTTAGCCAAATCACCAAACTATTTTATATTTGGGAACACTGAATGGAAATTTAAGCGCTGATCTTGGAATTCCCCCAAGTTAAAGGGCTCCTGAGCCATTTACGCCTCCACATGTGGGGCACGTAATTCTAAGAGGAAAGCTGATTACTCCTAACTCAGAGGCACTTTCTCATTTTCTAGGTGAGCCAAATCATGATTGGCCTAATGAATATTTGCCTGTGGATTATGGTAAAAGTCTTCCTTTCATTCCATAAACTACATCTATTCCTAGAGGATACTGTATATACCTTCATTTTCCTTTTGGGACCAACTTTTGTAAGTAAAAGATAAGTTGGAACAACTTGTCTCTGTATCACTTAGGATATATGTAAAATCCTTAATAGTTATATGTAAGCACAAATAAGGAGGAAAAGTATTGAGAAATATTTGGTGTTAGGAAAAAAGACTACAGAACGAGGTATTCAAAGACTAACTCCTTGAACTTTATCTTTGTACAGTTAATCACATCCGGAACTGTGTCTATTGTGTCAGGGATGAAGACAACAAAACGGATGGTGTGTTTATCTACAGTTTCAGAAAATCAAAGGAGGCATAGCATAGATTGACCTTCATTTTCGAAATAATCAGGCTGTCTTTGATTCTCAGGGTTTTTTTTGCCTTGAGTTGTGATCTCAGGATGATTCTTTCCCTGTTCCCTATAGGTCACATAGTAGATAGCAACCCTGTGCATAATTTTTACAAATTCCAATTTTACCTCCACTTTAAGTAAAATGTTCACATGTGTACAATCAACTTGCCAGGTTGAAGAGTGTCAGAACAGGGACTCAGTTTCTGATTCTTTTTCAGATCTATGGCAGCATTGGAACAAACACTGTGGCCGCCATATTGACAGGAGTGTCCCTAATAATCGTTGCATTCAGAATAGCCATATCCCTTTACTTCCTACCAAGCACATCAATTCGTTATTTCATGATTGTAAGTATTGATAGATCTGGTGAAAAAAAAACTCCTGATATTTATCCACATGTATAAAATTTCTTGTAGAAATCTTTCTCATCACAGGTGGGCAATAGGGCACCACTTAAAACTGACAAATCATTTGCAGAAAGGTCAGGGCCTTGACTCCAAGTGAATATCTACAAAATATAAATTATTGATGATGTCAGGACTTATGTACATCAGGTGAAGCTAAATAAGACTCTTATTTTAGGTAAGATCAGAATGGGCGCCAATGAATTCACTCAATGATTGTGATTGTCTTCACTGAGGTAAAGACAAGTCTAGATGTTTAGTCCATTCAGCACAGTGATAGACAAAGTCCAGGATCCTTTCTAGAAAGTATATTTAACAAAACTGACATGGATCTACTGATCATATGGTGAAAATTACTATGAGCTAGAAAGGAATTCTAAAACATTCTAATTTTTAAACACCTCAATAAAGTAAGGTTTGCAAGTGAGCAGCTTTATCAGTTGGTTATGTCGAGAAAAAAATGGATAACAGGATCTTGTGTGAAAATTACAAATGAATGAAATTGGAAATTTGGGAGTCTGTAAATTGGAATAATTATGTGTACCTTTGCTCAGATTTTATCTGAAGGTGAAGCCAGAGTGTAGTATCTTACTACCGCTGACAATTTGTCAATGAGTTAGGAAGGACAACATTCAGGGTCCGTGACAGAAGCTCCCTTGCTCAGTTCTTCAATCTTTCCTCTCCCTGCATGATTTTAATTTGCAGGGGATTATGAGTATGAAGCTTATCCTCATCATCCTCGGACTCATCCTCTCAGTGCTGCTTTCTGCTTTTGGATGCAGTGCGGTCTGCTGTGGTACGACCTCGGTGAGTGTCCGTGATCTAGAGGACTTACAATGTGTTCTGAGATATTCTCTGCCACTTTTCCATTTACCTCTTTAAGTTGTCCTGAAACAGTTCAAAGCATACGAAACATCTAAGACCCTCTTTCACTTTAGGAGCCCCTCACATTCCATTTTGCCTCTGGCAGCCACATGAGCAGGATCAGACATGGCACTAGCAGAAGATTGCTTGGATGGATAGAGATGTTTATGTCAGAAAGAGAAGAGTGGCCCCAAGGGAACTAGGGCCATGGGCAAGTGAAATGTCATATCACGTCATGAAATATCATCTCCTGTGTGTTCTTCCTCCACAGGTGGTTGTCGACTTATCCTCCAATGAGTGTGAACTTCCCATATCTGCTCTTTATCATAATTATGATGATGTGGCTTTCCAACCCACTTAGTTGTTTGATATATTAACTTCTGAGCTATCTCTGGAATTACTTAAATTGCATTTTTGGGAGTAAATTAGTAATCAAGAAGTAAATAGTCTTCAGTGTTCTCAGGAGGAGAAAAAGGCTACAGATTTGCTGATGTTGACACTGCTATGGTCTCCTACTCTATCCCCAATCATGATAACATTTGGACATGATAAGTGAAGCATATGATTCATCCACATCAGCACTGGCATCATCTCACACCTCTTGTAGTGTGAAATAAAGGGAACATATCAAAAAAGTTGTAGGTATTTGGGACTCTGGTCTGGCCTTGGAGGATATGTGCCAACTGCTGACCTACGCAATTTCTGAAAAGCCATTCACTTCAGACTATAATGCTAATGCTGTACTGGGAGTTGTGCAATAGGCCAGCTGGGTAGATCATGCTGTTTCTGACACTCGCTCTCTTAAAGATACAAATTTCCAGAAATAAATGAATTAAAATAAGCCCTGATCCTATCCTTTCACCTTGAAGCAGCCATTGTTTCTTTTCATTTTATGTTGTAGTGTTATCTGTATCATGAAGATTTGACATCATGAAGTCAGTTACCACCTTTTAACCTCAGGGTTTTATAAAGCCTTTCAATGAGTAAAGTGTGACTGGTGTATTAAAATAAGAAAATACCCAGGCTGGGTGGCTCAGTCAGTTAAGCGTCTGCCTTCAGCTCAAGACATGATTCCAGAGTCCTGGGATGGAGCCCCATGTCCAGCTCCCTGCTCAGCCAGGAGTCTGTTTCTCCTTTTTCCTCTGCCACTACCCCCATCCTCCCACTGGTGCTCTCTCTCACTCTCTCATTGTCTCAAATAGAAGAATAAAATCTTTTTTAAAAGTAGGAAAATACATACACATTCTGCACACAGATAGTGCTTCTTCGGTGACTAATCCCTTGCAGGTCCTTATTCTCTTTGCTTCATGGATCCTGATGCAGCCTGAAACAACCTACACACTACTTGACAAGGGAACAGTCATTATCACATGTTGACTTTTTTTGACAGGCCTGGAACTCTCTCAATTTGTAATCTGTCGTCAAAATATGCATGTGGCCTCTCTTAGTATATGTCTAACCAAAATTTAAGGAGATACTAACAGATGGCTTAATGCAATCCTGCCCCTGCCACCTGCAATAGGATCGGAAAACGGCAATCCGCTGTGTGATTCTGACTTGACTGTTGTCACAGTTTGATAGCATGTTGTCAACTACAGTACATTTTTTTTTTTTAACTACAGTACATTTATTGGCACTTAACACTGTCTTGGACATTAGACTCTGCTCTATGGGAACAACAAAAGACTGTAGAAAAAACATCTAATTGTGGCCTAATAGATTAAACTTTCTTATTTTAATGCTCTTTTTCAGAAAGCAAAGTCTACTTTACATTTTCTAATTCTGGATTTTTTAAAAGATCCTTTGGGACTCTCTACATAGACAATTATATCTTCAATAGGGACATTTATATTTCTTACTTTCCAAATTCTAAGTCTTTTCTTACCATATTACACTGGCTGTGACTTCCAGTAGATGTTGAACAGGAGTGGGGAGGGCAGATACACCAGTATTGGGAGACAGAGGAGTACATTCAGTAGGCTACTATTGGGTATGCTATAACTGTAGGTTTTTGTATACGGCTTTTTTCAGATAATGGGAATTCCCACCTACTACTAGTTTTCTGAGAGTATTTTTCTTTATCATGAATGAATAAGTTTTGTCAAATGCATTTTCTGTGTATTGAGAAGACCATGTGTTTTGTATTTATTTTGTCAACATGATGAATTGTATACATTGATTTAAAAGAAATCAGTTTTGCCTTCTTGAAATAAATCCCATTGGTTGTGGTGTATTATCCTTTGATACATTTTTGGATTTGATTTGATAACACTTTGTTGAAGATTTTTGCTTCCATATTGAAAGTTATTGTTTTGTAGTTCTTATGATATCTTTGTCTTGTTTTGATATTGCAGTAATGCTGACCGCATAAAGTACAACGGATTATGTTAAATTATTATTTTTTCCTTAAATATTTGGTGGAATTAGTCAGTGATAATGGCTAAGCAGTTGGAGTTGGTTTTGCTGTTGCTGTTGTAATGGTTTTGTCTATACATTCAATTTTTTAAATAGATATTAAACCATTGAGATTATCTATTCTTGAGTCAGTGTTTATAATTTGTGTCTTTCAAATAAAGATTCTATTTCCTTCAAGATGTTAAATTTATTTCATAAACTTGGTCACAGTATTTATTATCCTTTAACTGTCTCTGAATTCTGCAGTGGTATCTCTTCTTTTATTCCTCACATTGATAATTTTTGTCTTCTCTTTTTCCCTTGGTCAATTCGGACAAAGTTTAATCCATTTTATTGATTTTTATTGTAATGTCATCTTAATATAGTTATATATTAATACTTTGCTTGGTATATTTGAGCTTGATCATTGAGATAGAGTCCTGAAATTTAAATATTAATGGAAATATATTTATTTTTCTGGGGTTTTAATGTTTATTTTACTTTAGTGAAGGTATAGTTTATAAGGTGCTAAAGCAAAGACCAAGAGAAGTTGGTTGAAAATATGAATTTCCTAGAAATTGCTCCAAAGGAAAGAATTTTATTTAGTAAGCTAAAAAAATACATTCTTTTTTAGATTAATAGAAAGAAATGGAAAGACAATGTGCAGAAATAAAACTATCAATTGGTATTGCGGATTATGGTAATAAGGCTTCTAATTTTGTGCAACAAAATATGATATGTATCAACTTTCTCTAAACACATGAGAACTGCTTATCTGGAATTCTATGTGTGGAAATACAGCAAATGAGGAAACACAGAGATCAGAGCATAGATTTTCCTCCCCCATATGTTGTCACAGTCCTTGATAGATACAGAAGAGACGTAAGCTTAAGAAGACTACAGGCTCCCACATCTTGTGGTGGAACATATCTAGGTAGGTAACCTTTTTTCCTCCATTATCCTGAGCACCAGAAAGTACTTTTGTCTATGTTCTGGGAGGCACAGGTGTGAAACCTGACAGACTGAGGCTGGACTGAATGTGGGCTCAAGGCAGAGACCATTCTTCCTTTTTTTCCATTGGTAGATACTCACTGCCCAATATTTCAGGAATTTTTTTAAGGTAATGAGAAAGTTCCAGTGACTTACATACATTTGATCTTGTCTTCATTCCTGCTTTCTGACTTTCTGATTATGCAAGCACACCTTACTCATCAGTGGGTAGAGAGTAAGGCTTAGCATTAACAAGGAGGTTTGTCTCCAGCCCTATTTTCTAGGGGACGTAATTAAAGATACAAGGGAATAATTTGGTTAGAACTGTGACAGAAATTTTTTGGTTACAATCTGCAAGTGCAATTCAGCACTTCAAGACTGGATATGGTAAGCCAGCTAGGTTCACAGTGGCATTCTTAGTGAGAATCATGAGTTTTATAACTAAGCTGGTAGAGGTATAACGAAGAGGATTTGGTGGGTTTGAAGCTATATTAACTTAAAAGGTTAATAGGGCTTTGATGTCAATATTTAAGGTGAGGACAATGTGGTAAGCAAGGTGAATTTTTGTACTGTGGAGTAGCCAAGAAATATTGCAATGTCATTCTCTAAATAGACAACAGAGATGGAAGAGCAGCATTTGTTAGAAACATGATAACTGTAAATGTGAAAATCTTACCAAAATATTGAACAGTTGGATGGTGGCTTCAAGGAGCAGTCAAAGGCTAAATTACAAGCATAAGATTGATAGAATATTACAGTATTTAATAACGTATATCTGTAACAAAAATCATTAAAGTGAGTTTAGTGAATCAAAATGTGTCCAGTAAATATTATAGTCAATATTTTAAACCTAGAAAATAAATATATTTATTGAGTGAATGAATGAGTAAATAATGACATTTGCAATGAGGAATAATGGAAGATACTTTTTGGAGTCAACAATTTATTCCCCCCCAACAAAGTTATACTGAAAGCTATGGCTCCCTCAAAAACTCAAACCTATTATATGGGAGCTTCAGGAGGCTGAATAGGGGATGTATTAGTCTGAGCCAGGCTTGATCTAAAGAGAAGATTTTTACTTATCAGACCTATGGCTCTTTGGTCTCACATCTATAAATATGTCTGTGAACTTGGGCAAGTTTTTTTTTTTTTTTTTGGTTTGTTTGTTTTTTACCATCTTTGGATGTAAGAGTCACATGTTAAAAAGATATAATAACTGATTGAATAGATATTTTTTTAATGAAATATTGACAAGACTCATCCACTTAAGAAATAGAAAAAGAAAGTTCTTGTTAGCACTTCCAGCGTTCTCATATAAGATAAATTCCTTGTTTCGACTCCTTAATTGAAAGCAACTAGTGGAAATAGAAAAATTGAATACTTAGGATTAATCTTAAATATCCCATAAGAGTCCATGTCATGATATCTTAATCTTTTCATTGGGGCTGCAAAGAAATTTACACACACACATTATTGGGACCAGTGTACACTGCTATCTCCCCCCCCACACACTTTTTTTTTTTAAAAGAAATTTGGCATGGACCGCAAAAGTCAGAAACTATGTTTCCACTTTGATCCAGGAATTTTGTACAAAAGCAGTTATGTTAAGGGTCTAATTCCATATAATTAGCATAATGGGAGGAGGAAACATAAGAAATTGTACAAAGTGTAAGCAGAACTAAATTAAAACATACTAGGGAGAGTGATAGAATTCATAGATACCAATGCAATAAGGAAGAGTCTGCCCCTATGTCTCAAACTTAACTTAATGTTAGCACATAGTCATAAAGTTGATATGGTAGAAGATTATATAGAAATAAAAAGCTAATATTTGGGGAGAAATGGTTCAAAATGAGCTAGTTTTCAAGGATGGCCATTCTGGGATTTGCTCTTCTATGGAAATCCATCACTGTTTTTGACAAGTACCAAAGCATAGCCTAACTTCTTGAGAAGATAACTGAGAATTTATGCTACATTTATCACATCTCTGATGATACTGAGAAAATCGGTTGCATCATTTCTGGTGTCACACCTATGAGGCATAAACATAATTATATTTTATGTTGACAAACCTGGAGCTTCAACTAAATTCTTTGTCACACAGTAATTTTTTAAAAAAGATTTTATTTATTTATTCACGAGAGCCACAGAGAGAGAGAGACAGAGAGAGAGGCAGAGACACAGGCAGAGGGAGAAGCAGGCTCCATGCAGGGAGCCCGATGTGGGACTCGATCCCCGGTCTCCAGGATCACACCCTGGGCTGAAGGCAGGTGCTTAAACCTCTGAGCCACCCAAGGATCCCTTGTCACACAATAATTAAAGGTATGGTGGCTTTTATCTAGTGTATCCCCAGGTCTCTATTTCCTTAGCATAATTATGGATACTACTCCTATTCTCTTTCATTCTCAAAACTATCTTGGATTGGATGATAAATTACCTATACATTTAATTAAATTAAAGAGAAATGTCTTTAATTCAGATCCGTTTGCCTCTAAATCCCAGGTTATTTTCACTCCACCAAGAATAAGGCTAAATAGATATATCACAATTCCCATGGTGGGTACTTTTGTACAAGTCTGTGACCGCATGCAACTTAAAAAACAAAACAAAACAAAAACAACAGACTTGAGATTTACAAATTTCCTTAACTTGGGAGGATATCTTACAGTTATGTAGGCTTTGATATTTCTCAACCTCTGTCATCTCTCTCCTTAATTTACACTGTTGTTTATCGCATCAGTGGTATCAGAGTTAGCAGCACGGACACATGAACATCACATGGCCAGTGGCTTCTCCTCATACGTGATAAAGACCTCAGATAAAGGAAACCCAGTATCTACTTCCATTGCGATAAAATGAACAGTATTTGGCATATGACAGTACCTAACTGATGCTATTATCAGATGACAGATCTATTACAGAATGAGCAAAACTTTGAATTCTGATGGGATGACTGTGGACATTTCTTCAAACCAAAACCAGAATACCCCATTGGGAAAGACAGAAACATCTGGTGCCCTGAAACATCCATTAGACAAGCTGCATAAATTCCTGAAGGGAAACCTAAAAGCACTGGGGGTAAGTAAACCACTAATAAAGAATTTTGATTCAGGAGAAGCAGGAGGATATATTCAGGATGAAGGATTATTCTGGCTAATGAAGTGATTGGCATAGAGGCACCAGGTTATGACCTATGTCAACCATTCTGTGTCAACCATTCTGTGAAGTGGAAGTACAACACTTTGATTAAAAGCAAGGGACTAGAGTTTCCTCAAAAAGTTGAAAATAGAGCTACCTTATGACCCAGCAATTGCACTATGAGGTATTTACCCCAAAGGATACAAACATAGTGATCCCAAGGGGAATCTGCATCCTAATGTTTATGGGAGCAGAGTCCACAACAGCCAAGCTGTGGAAAGAGTCCAGAGGACGTCCACCAACAGATGAATGGACACAGAAGATGTGGCATAGCGAGGCAGCGAAGTAACACTCAGCCACTAAAAATGAAATTTTACCATTTGCAACCATGTGGATGGAACTGGAGGGTGTTATGCTGAGTGAAATAAGTCCATCAGAGAAAGACATTTATCATACGGTGTCACTCGTGTGGAATTTAAGAAACAAAACAGAGGATCATAGGGAGAGGGAGGGAAAAATAAAACAAAACAAAATCAGAGAAGGAAAAAAACTTTAAGAGACTCTTAACTCTAGGAAACAAGTTGAGGGTCACTGGAGGGGACGTGGGGGGGGATGGGGTAAATGGGTGATGGGCATGAAGGAGGGCACCTGATGGGAGGAGCCCTGGGTGTTATATAAGACTGATGAATCACTGAGCTCTACCTCTGAAACTAATAATACCCTATATGTTAATTGATTGAATTTACATTTAAAAATAATAAACATTAACAAAGAAAGAAAGAAAAAAAGCAAGGGGCTGTGTTTATATGGGCATGGGGGGGGGGTACATTAAGAAGAGACCATAGAAGTCCTAAGCTCTTGGATAAGCCTCATACTGACTATATCTTATTGAAGCAAGGTTGGCCCACATGGGCTGGCCACTGAAAAAAAAAAAAAGGCAGATTCTCCGGGAACTGATTCTTCTTAGTAGATCTTTTAATAATAGTCAAGGGGGTCAACCCTATGAGTGACCACAATATTTGGACCAAGTGATTCTCTCTCTTGAAAAAGGTTCACCATTGTCTTTAAAACATGGATTTTTGGATTTTTGATAATTTGGGTGGTTGGTAATTTGGCTTGTTTTGTCTCTTGTCCAGGTGGCTCAGATTATGATTGGTGTGAAATGCATCTTTTATGGGATAATTGGATTTCTTCTTCTTGATTCTGAAATGTACAGAATCATTTTCTTCTCGATTTACACAGGCTTCCCTATATGGGGGGCATTGTCTGTGAGTATCCCACATCTCTAATTATAACCACTTAATCACTCATTCATCAACTCAACACAGAACTTGTATGGCATCCTGCCAATTCTCGAGTGCTTGCAATGATACTAGGTTAAGATCTGATTTCCAACCTGAACTTGAATATATATTCTCCTATAATAATGCCCTTAAGTTCTGTTCATTACTGTATAGCATGAACCTATTTGGTATAATCTTGCGGTTTTGCCTGAGGAGAATATCCTGGGTTTGACACATAGAAGAAGAGTCTCTGAAATGTATTATTAATACGTGGATCAGAGAAGATGCTGGGGATAGGGAGATGTTCCTCCTTTTAAGTCATCACGCTTCTTGGCCAAACACACTGAGAAAAATGCCATGTAATTTGAGCTCGCATTTTCTCTTTTCTGCATCCCAAAGTGTATCTTTGAGTTATATCTACTCTCTTTATTTCATTTTCTCCACATTGAATAAATTGTTTTCCCCTGTGATTTTTACATCCACTTCTTTTATTTAGCTAAAGGAATTTTACTATTCATAAGAATAAAAGGATGACCCTGGTACCTTAATCATGTGGTGCACACACTTTAAGGATCTGCTTTCCTCCAAGTTCTGAAGGGAGGCCCAGGAAGTAGGGGAGGGAGAGGGTGGGGGTAGATGCATCTGGCAACGAGGAGGAAGGGTGAGTTGAAAGTAGCTGCTACTCTGCAGACATCTTTCTTATTTTATAAACAGTTTATCATCTCTGGATCTCTGACTGTTGTGTCTGCCAAGAAGCAAACAAAGTCACTGGTAAGCTAACAAGTTTTCCATTTGTCGTTCAGAAAGAAAATGAGAACTTATAACGCTCTGACTTCCCGTGTGAAGCCCAGTCCCCCAGGGGATTCATTATTTTGTAGTACATTTCATCCTGTAACTGTCGCGTTGGCCCAATGACTCAGTGATCATCCTATGGCTGGATCTCCCTGGATTTTAGAAATTGTGATCCTCAAATCTTGTCACCTAAGAAGAATGAATAAAGATTTACGTAGCTACTAAAACCTCTCTATGGTATGAGGTTGGGCGATGTGAATAAAGAGAAAACCATGTCTTAGGGTTGAGCAAGGCAAACTTTTATTTTTGGTGGAGGGAAGAGCTAATACAGAGTCAAAAACTACAGAGGCTAAGAGGTCTATAATGCTTTATATCCTATCCATGGTATGTGCTTAAGAAAGATCAGGGATCCCTGGGGGGCTCAGCAGTTTAGTGCCTGCCTTTGGCCCAGGGCGCCATCCTGGAGATCTTGGATCGGGGCCCCCCGCAGGAAGCCTCCTTCTCCCTCTGCCTACGTCTCTACCTCTCTCTCTCTCTCTCTCTCTCTCTCTCTCTCTCTGTGTGTCTCTCATGAATAAATAAATTTAAAAAATCTTTTTTTAATAAATAAAATCTTTTTATTAAAAAAAAATCAATCCTCTGCAAATTTTCTTCTCCCAAATGTGATTTGCCATTGAGGTGAATTGACCATATAGGAATGATGAAAGCCTGTAGATCCCATGGCTAAGTTAAGTCAGAATTCTCCCCTCAGCTTATAGGGTCTAGAAGCCCCTGGCCCTTAACTTATAAGCTCATAAGCTCATTATTTACTTTTTTTTTCAGCTGAGAGGGAATCTAGGTGCCAACACTCTGAGCACCTTCATCTCGATTGCTGGGATCTGTATTTTGTCGTACAATTTAACAAAAAATATCCACCATGATTGCAAGAAGGAAACTCTCTGTTTGGGCATCAAATCAATTGCAACTGTAAGTATTATCCTCCTGAATTGTGGGCAGACTGAAAGCTTATCTGAGCATGATGCAGATGAGACATGATCATTGGTATATCTGAGGAACAAAATTCTTGCTTCCAAATGCCTCTCTACAGGTGTCACATTTAGGGGGAAAAAAAAAAAAACAAAAACCATTTCTTTACAATGGCAAAGATCCCCAAGTTCTGGGATCTAAATTTTGTTTTTCAAGAAAAAGCGGTGAAGAAGTAGAATGATATTAAAATTTGAGTCAAAGATTGGGGTAGTCTTTACTTTATTCTTTATTATTCTTTAATTATATTCTATCATAATATTCATCACTGCTAGGAATTAAAAATAAGTATTTCACAAAGCTACATGGAGAATGAATATTTATTCTGACTTGCCACCACCTGAGAGTGGACTCTTTTTTGCAATAAAGCCTTGTGGAAGTAATGGAGATGAATGGTCTGAGGCAGAGGAGAAAGAAACCGGTGGGAAACCAGTAAAAGAGGCCAAGACCACTGGAGTGTTGACACATCTCACCTATTAGAGCAAGGACAAAAAATTTCGCAACCGTCATTTGATTTTTACCTTAAAGTGTATTCCAAATTTGGGAAACTTTCTGGTTTTAACTAGAATTGAGTTCACTGGAAAACTAGAAGAATTTAGTATCTCACTGGGGAGATCTGAACCCCTGCCATTTCTGCTTTGTATATTGAGAAGAGCCAACTTTGTAAGCATTGGCAACATTACCGATATCTATGGCAAACTAATAATAACTAAAATAATAGTATAACTAATAACCCACCACTACCACCACCAATAATAATAATAATAATAAGTGGAATAATCATTGTGAATTCTGAAGTCTCATCAAGTTTTACTTCCTATCGTATATTAATATATTCAAGAATATTGACTATGCTAACTCTTGTTTCCTACAGCAGCACACATACATCTGGGTTCACATCCAACCTCATGCCACCTTTTGTATAATGTAATGTGTCCCCTTTTGAGGGCCTGATGTGAGGCTCTGAAATAAAACTTTCCAAACTATCATCAGGGTGGAAGGTAATGCGTGACATTTTATTTTCTTTGACAGGGACTTGTGATTGTCCTAATGATCCTAACTTGTCTGCAAATTTTAATTTCACTTCCTCTCTCCATGCTCCGTTATAATGTGGATGATGAGAATATTCACTGGGTAAGTGCAATTCTTGGAAGAATGCAGATAATTTCAACTATTTCATGAAGTGGTCTGTCAGTAACTCTTTCTACCTTGGGTAAAACAAACAAAAACAAAAGCTATAACTGATTCTGTGGATAACCTGGGAGCTACTAGTTGTGTGTTGAGCACACTTGGAATACACAGTGTATAATTCTTTAATCCATACAGAAACTCTCACCCATGGGTATATATCCACGAATTCAAACATCCATCCATTAACTTACTAGAGAAGTATACTCTTTAGTGTGATGAATATACAAAGTACATATCATCCAAAAAATAATAAAATCAAGGTATAATTAATTTAAAAACCTGTAACAGATTAAATATATTTTGCAGGTACACACAGTTGAAAATACAGCAGACTAACACAAATAGAGTTGGAATTTTGTATTTTATTATCACATGTAACAAATATAGGTAATACAGAACTAGTAGCATACTTTCTCAACCTCATTACTTGGTTCTTTTTCTGTGTTGAAATTATTGCCACAGCTGTGCGTCAGGGTTAATTCAAACAGAAAATGGAAAGATTTATGGCATCAAAACTCCCCTCATTTCAAGTATATAACATTTATCACGAGCATTGAATTCCCTGATCCTAAGGGAAATAATGCAAGTCTGAATTCCTCAGGAAAGGAAGACCATGGATGGGAGGGACCCAAGGGCATGGCAAAAGGCATCACCCAGAGGTGGAAATTCTTCCCTTTCACTTTTTATTGTAAGCAAGAAGCTGGGTGGGCTTTACCTTCAATGCTTTGGAAATCTCCTCAGTTTGTTATCAAAGTTCACCATTTACTAGTTGTGCTTCCCACATGACCGTGAGACAACATTCTGTTAGATTTCTGCTACTCCACCGCAAGACCTTCCCTTCAGTTTCTAGTAATGTGTTCCTCACTCCTTTCTGAGCCACACTGACAGCATTCTCAATGTCTTTATTTCCAGTAAACAAAGAATTTGAAGCATTTTAGGCTTTCTCTGTACTTTATTTCTCAAAATTTTGTTCTTGAAAATCTTGCTCCTCAAAATTTTCTTCAAACTTGTTTTGTCCCACTGCCCACTTCCACACCTATTCCCATATCCTAGATATTTATTCACATACCTTAGATATAGTAATAGTACTGGATTGTTACCCCATTTCCGGTACCAAAATACATAATAAATGTTTGTTGTTGCTTGACGAATTGCCACAAGTATACCAACTTAAAACAATACCTACCACCGACTTACCACCTCGCAGCTCCATAGATCAGAAGCCTGGGTGGACCTGGCTGGAAGCTCCACTCAGAGTCTCACAAGGCTGAAGTCCAGGTACTGGAGACATCAGACCCCTGGAAAGTCTCGAATGGTCTGCTAGCTCATTGTTGTTGGCAGGATTCTGTTGCCCGTCACTATGGGACTGAGATGGTTGGCCAGGAGTCACTCACATTCAGTTCCTAGAAGCCACTCTCAGACATTATCAAGGTGTTCCCTCCATTTCAGCAACAGATGACTTGCTCTTTGTCAAATGTTTCTCATGCTTTGAATCTCTCTGACTCCTTCTTCTACTATCCTGAGAATAATATGCTTTTAAAAGACTCCTGTAATTAGATTAAGGCCATCCAAATAACGTCTTCTTTATCATATGATATAACATAACTATAGTAATGACACCATATTATTCTGCACACCACAGCTCCTCTCTTCATACTTGTACAGCACCCAGTGAGAAAAGATACAGAGAAGGGGAAGACGTGTTTATTCTTGTAAGGTCATGGTTTTGAGGTGAAATGTATCTCCCCTCTCACATTGCACTGGACCAACACGTGTCATGTGATCTCACTGAACTATAATGTACGCTGCAGAAGTCCATCAGGCTCAAATTGGGCTAAAGTAGATAGAATTTCTATTATTAAAGGAAGATGGGTAATGTTCTCAATGTCTTTCTTCTCTTTAGGCACCACGTATAAACATCTACCTTCCTCCTCATGCCTAGAATACACTCATCAACTCAGAAAGGACAATAATCCAAACCATTTATTGTGCTGGAGTCTTTGTATATTTGTAGCTCTCTTCAACAAGTCCAGGCGTAGCCCATTGCAGTGCTGGCTGAAAGACAAATCACTTGCCCCCACTCTATTCACATCCTTTATGTGAGTGTGGAATGGACCAAAGATAATATTAGTAACAGTTCCATAGGTTAAGTATTATTTAAAAATTATAAAGATACAATAGTCATCCTTTATTTTAAAAAAACCCTCACATTTTTTCTCTTATCAAGTAATCATTCATTATAGAGACAAATATCAAATCACAAATACAAAATACAAAAAGACCTCACATTTTATATACATAATCATACCTAATGTGTTCAGACACTCAAAAACTTAGTTCTATTATCAGCTCATTATTTTCCAGCCCATCAGCAATGCACCAAATAAACAAAGTTCCCAGCATTAGGTGGACTGGCATTCTCTATACCCAAATGATAAAAGAAGGCAAAAAGCCCTATCATCTCTCCCTATTTCTGTTGTTCAAGAATTATTTTGATGGGTAGGCTTATATTATCCTTTATCTTCCTCAAGACTAAACACTGATAAGCCAGGTAGCCTGATACCTGGTTAAATATCTGGGAAAAAAATCATCATTAGGAAGTTTTCTTTCTTTACTCATTCACCTTCATGGTGAGCTTGGTGCTAAACCATTCATAGATGACCTGCTTCTGCATGATTTTTTGTCTTTGTTTTAGTTTTTGTTTTGTAGCAGAGCAGTTCCTTTGCTCTTTGCTGCAATCTATTATTGAAAGTCAGCCCTTGACACAAGGGTTTGTAAATAAAATGTAAATAAAACTAAAAAACTATTAGCAACAATGTCCACAACAGCCAAACTGTGGAAGGACCTCGACGTCCTTCAACAGATGAATGGATAAATATTATGTGGTCTATGTATACAACGGAATATTACTCAGCCATCAGAACATCCACCATTTACACCAACATGGATGGAACAGGAGGGTATGATGCTGAGCAAAGTAAGTCAATCGGAGAAGGACAATCATCATACGGTCTCACTCATATGGGGGATATAAGAAATAGTGAAAGGGATGATAAGGGAAAGGAGGGGAACTGAGTGAGAAAAATTAGAGAGGGTGACAGACCATGAAAAACTCCTAACTCTGAGAAACAAAGGGTTGCAGAAGGGGAGGTGGGTGGGTGATGGTATGTCTAGGTGATGGGCACTGAGGAGGGCACGTGATGGGATGAGCATTGGGTGTTATACTATATGTTGGCAAATTAAATTAACATTTTTTAAAAAAAGGAGATTGATTTGGGAAAAAAAAACTATTAGTCTCAGGTGTACAATATAGTGATTCATCACTTCCATACAACACCCAGAGCTCATCATGAAGAGTGCCCTCCTTAAACCCAATCACCTATTTCACCCATCCCCCCCTCACCTTCCCTCTGGTAACCATCCATCTGTTCTCTATCGTTAAAAGTCTATTTCTTGGTTTCTCTCTCTCGCTCCTTTTTTCCTTTGCTTATTTGGTTTGTTCCTTAAATCCTACATATGAGTGAAATCATATGGTATTTCATTCACTTAGCATAATACTCTCTAGGTCCATCCACATTGTTGTGAATGGCAAGACTTCATTATTTTCTATGGCTGAGTAATATTCCACTGCATATATATATTCCATATATACTATGTATATATACACCACATCTTCACAATCCGTTATAAGTTGATGGACACTTGGGATGCTTCCATTTGGCCACAAATGGCTACTATTTGGCCATTGTAAATAATGCTGTTATAAACATTGGGGTGCATGCATCCCTTTGAATTAGTATTTTTGTATCCTTTCATAAACACCTATTAGTGCAACTGCTGAATTGTAGGGTAGTTCTATTTTTAACTTTTTGAGGAACCTCCATACTGTTTTCCAGAGTGTTTTTCTGCCCATTTTTTAATTGGATTATCTAGTTTTGAAGTCTTGGGCTTTATCAGTTCTTTATATATTTTGTATACTAACCCTTTATCAGATATGTCACTTGCAAATATCTTCGACCATTCTGTAGGTTGCCCTTTAGCGTTATTATTTCCTTCATTGTGCAGAAGCTTTGCATTTCAGTGAAGTTCCAATAGTTTATTTTTGTTTTAGTTTCCCTTGCCTCAGGAGATATATCTAGAAAGAAGTTGCTATGACCAACGTCCAAGGCAGATGTTGCTGCCTGTGTTCTACTCTAGGAGTTTTATGGTTTCATGTCTCACTCACATTTAGCTCTTTAATCCATTTAAAATTTATTTTTGTGTATGGCGTAAGAAAGTGGTCCAGGTCCATTCCTTTGCATTTTGCTGTTGTTTTCCCAACACCATTTGTTGAATCATTGGGTTACTTTTAGTCATGATTGAAATTGACCTTATCTTCTATCTTTTCGGAGAGCAGCCAGTGGGCTCCTCTGGGCCCAAAGTCCACCCAATTTATCTTTGGAGTAAGAGAGCATATATTTGGAGACAAATCATTGAGGACTTGGATTATATTATTCTTAATGGCTTATGTTACATACTTTAAAGATTATTCTTTGTCTTATTTACAGATTTATGTATTGCTTTGCTGGAAATCACCTTCTGAAGGTCTTTATCAAGACTTGTTGCCTCAAACTATAATCTATCGAGAACTTGAACGCAAAGAAGATACACCTTCACATTATCCCACAGATACTAACAAACAAATATGAGGCTGCACCTCTGTATTTTGGATCCACAGTGATAGCAAGAAGCTCATACTGTGGCAATTGAGGCATGAATACACACCTGTGAAGATACATAAGCATAGAGTTCAGGGTCACAAAGAGAGCAACTAGCATTTATAACATTGAGATTTTGGTTGTTGCCCCTTTTTTTCTTATGGTTGGATGTCATCACAGACTAGGTTTATGCTCTGTTACAAAACTTAACCTTGAAATATCGGTGGCTTAACACATTAGAAGTTCATTTGCTATCTACTTTACATGTTCTTTATAGGTTGGTTATTCACTTTAGATGCACATTGATATGAGTTCTACCAAATAGAACACTATCTGAAAAAGTATTTTTTTTTATTTTGCCAAGATAGGGAAAGAAAATTTTAGAAGTTGGACCTTTAGCAATTAGTTGTTCTAGAAAAAGCAAGTGTCACTTTTTGCCACAGTCTTTTAAACAGTCATCTTCCCAGCACTGTGTGGGAGACAGGAAATGTAGGCCGACCTCAAATTCAGAAGCTTAGTTTTTGATGAAAACCAGTGAAGTAAACATAGAGTTTCCTGAAGTAATTGTGAAAATTGTTTACATGAAGGCTGGTCCATCATTTTTTACGCTCTGTGACTTCGGATGTGCATCTTCCCTGACTAAAGATCAGTTTGCTTATCTCTCAAATGGTCTAGCTTGTGCTTACTCATTTCAGATCGGGATATCTATCAAGGAAAATAGTAAATATAGGTTAAAAAAAACCCACCCCAAACTTTTAACTATATGAGATACTACAGATTATTATAATATTTTATTAATATCATGTTAGGTTAATTAGTTATACTGCATCATTCTAAGTACATTAAGGTTTTCTGATGATATTTTATGTAAATAGTCATATATAAAAACTTGCGTTGTTTAATTGACCCACTGACAATTAATCAAAGCGTTACCCCATTCCTCTTGAATAATACAACCAAAACTTTTCAAAGTCTAATAAAATTAATACTATGTCCCATGAGATCAAACAATTCCATTCCTGTTCTACGTACTGCAGTAGCCACTAGACATGTATAGAAAGTTAAATTTAAATTATTTAAATCTTTTAAAATTTAAAGTCTATTTTGTTAGTCTCAGTAACCATATTTCAAGTGTTCAATGGCCACTTGTGGCTGGTCCAAAACATTTGAAGAAAAAGATGGAGAAAACTAAGAGGATAAATAGACAAATACACCATTATATTTGGAGACCTCAACATCTCTTTGACAGCAACTGGTGTATCAACAAGCAGAGAAGTAGTAAAGGTATAGATGGTATAGATGGCCTGAGCAGCAGTTCAATCAGGTTGATCTAATTGACATTTATAGACTTCTTTATCCAACAACAGTACATTTTTCTCAAATATTTCATGTGTTGAAACACAACTCGACAAATTTAAAGGAATAGAAATCATACAAAATATGTTCTCAGATAATAAGAGAATTGTGATAAGTGGAAAATTCAATATATTTGGAAATTATTAAACAGCATACTTCTGAATAGCCCATGGGTCACAGAATAGTTTTTAAAATGTGTAAAAATTGTGGAACTTCTTGTGCCTTTTTTTAGCACTTCTCATGATTTTTTTTTTTCAAAACCAGATGTAACATATATAACAGATGGCTATGGATAAAAAATTTTTTTAAATTTTTTTTATTATTATTATTTATTTATGATAGTCACAGAGAGAGAGAGAGAGAGGCAGAGACACAGGCAGAGGGAGAAGCAGGCTCCATGCACCGGGAGCACGATGTGGGATTCGATCCCGGGTCTCCAGGATCGTGCCCTGGGCCAAAGGCAGGCGCCGAACCGCTGCGCCACCCAGGGATCCCTATGGATAAAAATTTTTATAGATATGTATAAACATGGTGCCATGGACTGAGTGCCTGTGCCACCCCACCCCACCCCACCCCACCCCCGCCGTCCCAAATTCACAGGCTGAAACTCTAATCCCCAATGTGATGGTTTTTGGAGAAGGAGACTTTGGGAGGGAATGAGGTAACAAGGATGGATCTGGAATGAATACCTCATAAGAAATGATATGAGAAAGTTTGCTTTCTCTCTTTGTTCTCTACTATTTGAGCATACAATCAGAAAATGGCTATCTGGAAGCCAAGAAAAAACCTGACCATGCTGCTACCCTGATCTCAGACATCCAGCCTCCAGAACTATGAGAAATAAATGCTGTTTAAGCTACTCAGCCTATAATATCTTGTTATAGTAGCTCAACCAAGACATGTGAGTTAATAGACATATGTACATTTCTTTGCTCTGTTAACTTAGAGAACCGGAAAGAAATGATATACCAATAGCAACAACCATACCTAGAGCCCAGATCTTGATTTCTAATCCCATTCTCCAATAAAAGGAAACAGGGCTGCCTGATGAAATGGCTGATTCCAAAACTGGAGCAGGAGCTCCATAAGATGAGCCTGAGAATATGGTGGTGCCGTAAAACAGGGAAGGGCTCACACACAGTGAGACACAACGATGGGGTTCAAAGGGACACAGGAGCCACTGTGACCGAAATAGAAATAATTTGAGCAATAAAATAAGGTAGCATTTGATTATAACCCAAAGTGTATGTAAATATTCATGAATTCATACAAATGAATAATTGAGTGCATAAGTAAGTGGGAGAAAATAGACAAAATCCCAGCTTAGAATATCTAGTAACTTATGTAGCTACTGCACCCTCAACGCAGTAGATTATAACTCCTGACTCCTTGAGTCTGGGCTGTACGCAATGGCTGTATAGTGACGTTTTTCCCAAGAGTACAGCATAAAAGTCAGGAAAAAGCTAAGAGTGGAAAAAAACCCGAAAAACTTTACTCAGGGAGGTGATTAAAGTCAACATAAACAGCGTAAGTCGTGTTGATAATATATGTCCTTGATTGGTTATGATAAGAATGATATTTTACTTCTGCAACCCTCTTCCCCAAACTCAAAACTAGTCTAAACATGAGAAAGAAAAGTCAGACAACTCCAGTCGAGGGCTATTTTACAAAATACTTGACCAGGATTCCACAAAACTATCAAGGTCATCAAAACCCGAGTCTTGAGATTCGTCACAGCCAAGAGGAGCCCGAGGAAACATGGCAGCCAATGCAATGTGGTGTCTTGGTTGGGATCTTGGAACAGGAAAAGGGCGCTAGCTGCAAACTAAAGAAATCTGAATAATAGTAATAATGCTTAGTTAATGATAATGTATGAATATTGGTTCATTACACTAATGTAAGATGTCAACTGATTTAGGTTGTATGGGAACACTCTTTACTATCTTTCGCAATTTTTTTTTTTTTTATAAATCGTATTATTTAAAAATACCATTTATTGGGCAGCCCGGGTGGCTCAGCGGTTTAACACCGCCTTCGGCCCAAGGTGTGATCCTGGAGACCCAGGATCGAGTCCCACGTCAGACTCCCTGCATGGAGCCTGCTTCTCCTTCTGCCTGTGTCTCTGCCTCTCTCTCTCTCTCTGTGTCTCTCGTGAGTAAATAAATAAAATCTTTAAAAAAATAAATAAAAATTAAAATACCATTTATTTTTTAATAGATAATATTAAAAGTATTACAATGTGAACAACTACATCAAGATGGTTAAAATGAAAATCACAAATGTCAAGGTGAAAATGTACAATGACTGGAATTCAGGGAGTGCTAGAAGGCATGTGCGTGTGATATGCAATTTGGATATGACCTAGCAATTCCAGTGGAACTGAACACATACCTGTACCAAGGTATAGAGGTACAGTTTTCATGCACAGCACTGTTCATCCCGAATGGAAGTATCTCAAATATTCATCAATACTAAATAGGTTATAGCTTGTTCCATAAGTCTTAAAATAGAATATCTTGCAGCGGCATGAATAAACTACTGCCACTGGCAATGGCATGAGTGAAGTTGACGAGCACGCTAGAAGAGAGGAGCCATATTCAGTACGCATACTCAGTTATACAGATCCCAAGATTCCATTTTATATAATTCAAAGATGGATAAAACTCACATTGGTTGTAAAAGTCAAGACTGCAGTTACCCTGGGGATCTTAGTGAGTGAAAAGGAGCACTCAGTCTTCAGGAACTTTGATAATGTTAACTCATTGACACAAGTGATGTTCACTTCCTATTTATCTAAAAATTGGAGGTGCCTGGCTGGCTTAGTTGGTAGTGCATGTGGCTCTTGATCTCTGGGTCATAAGTTTGAGCCCCATGTTAGGTGTAGAAATTACTTAAAAATAAAAATCTTAAAAAAAAAAGAAATTGGCCAGGTGTTATAGTGATCTGCTCACTTTCCTGTGTGTGTGGCATAGTTTCTTTAAGAGTTATCAAGAGAAATGATACTGTGCATCCCAGGCATATGACTGGTTTTGGGACGATGTGGGAGGATGGGATTCAAAATCACAATCGGCACAATAGAGGGAAAAAATGTATTTTATTTGGTTTTGTAATAACTGTTCTTGTGCACAGATGTGAGCACTTCCTGGCAGGCAAGCTATTATTGACTTAGTGACGCACAATGAATGACTTTTCTAAAAGCAGGAACAATTCTGTTAAAACTCCAGCTCCTCATAAACATGTTCATAAGGGGCCGTTACTGAGGGCACCTTGTCATTGGTTGACTGGATGACCACCACCTGTTGGAGATTGAGAATCATACACAGAGTTATGCACGTACTCTTTCAGCTAGAGGGATTCACATCCATCCTGGGAACACCTTCTTTTCTGTATCCTGGGACCTAAGAGTTAAATATCTGTTCCTCGGAGCCTTAGACCCTCACTAGATAAAGATCAATATCCAGCAAGATCTATGAGACTCCTGGAAACACCTGCCATCGCTCTATCTCTGCGTTCTGCTGTGTTCTCTAGTTTCAGGAAGAAGTCACATCACGGCCGTCCTTCCTCCACTCTGCTCCTTTATCTTTCCCATCCGTTCGGAGAGAAGAGACAGTGAAAGAAACAAACACAGACTCAGCATCACTCGCCACATGTGAACCCTCCCTCAGGTCCTGAGCACTCACCTGTGAGACAAAGCAGGTCACCTTGCACCCAAACACAGAAAGAGAGATGGCGATGCTGACTTCCAGGAGGGAAAGGACCAGTATCACAGTCTCAAATGCCCTCTAAAAAGAAACAGATGCCACAAGGAAAGAGGGAAAAAGGAAAGGAACATAATTAATAGATGGAGCTTCTGCAGGCCTTGGATTATCTGATTCCAATGTGACTCTTCCTCCACTTTAGAAACAGGTACATTCTCTCTCATAACAAACCAAAAAAGAAAAATTGACAAGAAGATCCTACAATGACTGAGAGGAGTTCTACTCCGGATCTCTGTTAAGTGCAGGGAAATTCAGATTAAATCAGATGTGTTTCCTTAGGTTTTTTTGGCTTAGAAATTCTCTATGTGGTCTGCTTCAAGTTTTTTTCCTTATAACCACTTCCCTGTATGAGTTTATGCTTTTTTCTCATCTAAAGATCAGAGAACCTCCAGGCCTAGGAAAGGGACATCACTGTCCTTTCCTTTTACATAGCACACCCCAGAGGTTCTGAGCATCTCGGCTTGGGGCCCTGCCTCTCCTCCCCACCACCACCGCCTGCAAATGACACTGAGCTCACTGAGCCAGCACAGCAGCCTGCTGCCACCTCAACTTGAACCTGGAGACTTTATAAAAAGATCCTTAGGAGCACTGGATGGTATACTATATGTATAACAAATTGAACTTAAATTTTAAAAAATGTAAAAAAATTTTTTTTCTAATGTAACTGTGTTCAGTGAAGAATGAGAGAAAAAAGGTAACCATCCTGGTAGGTCCCAGCAGAAAGGGGCTGAAAATTCTCCTCATGAGATCAGAGTCCTGGATCTTCTGGCTTGTCACGATACGCCAGGATCAACTAAGAGACAATCACCTCAGGCAAATATACATTTAGATAATATAAACAGAGTTTCAGAAAATCAAAGCAGCTCGCAAACACTTACAAAAATAAGACACCTTCTTTCTGACTTAAGTTCCACAGTCAGTTCTCCTGTTGATATGATTGTCCCTATTCCTCCAACCACAGCACTGAGCGTGTTCATTCCCAGGCTGCCCTTGATCTGGAAGACAATGATCGGTGTCACCTGTTTCACGCTCTTCCTCTCTTTGGAAAACACAAAAACATTCACTTATTTTTTTTAAGATTGATTTATTCATTTATGATAGACAGAGAGAGAGAGGCAGAGACACAGGCAAGGGAGAAGCAGGCTCCATGCAGGGAGCCCGATGTGGGACTCGATCCCAGGACTCCAGGATCACGCCCTAGGCCAAAGGCAGGCGCTAAACCGCTGAGCCACCCAGGGATCCCCACATTCACTTATCTTTAAGGGGTTGAAGACACATTCTCAAATAATTCTCCTAAGTCTAAGAAAGAAGGAGGAGCATGGGCTGAAGCATTGGATTCTATGTTCACAAATTAATTCCAGGGACGGAATGTCAGATGATAGGGGTGGAAAAAGTACGTCAAACCTCAGTTTCCTCATGGAGGAATTTGCCACGACCCCGTAGAGCCCAGATGATTCAGAGAATTGGGGATTATTTCTTTTGTCTTGAGCTAGAGTGCACCTGCTGCCTGATTCTGCTTGTGCTTTGGGCCCCGGAAGTACTTACCAGGTTCAGTGTCCTGTTTCTTCCAGCAGCAATAGACACTGCTCCGGATATGAGGAACTAAAAATGGAGGGAGCCACTCAGCCTGGTGGGCCTGCCCCTGCACTGCCACCCGAACCAGAGATCATCCGAACCCCAATGCAGTTAGTCATATATTTCGCTCTAAGAAGTAAAATCCCAGGTCAAGTCATTGGGTTTTGGAAAGAGAAGGCTGGAAGGAGTATTTGCAGACTGCGATCACCGAGGGGGGTAAGGTGTACTCACAAAGAAGGATCCCCATATCGGATATCCTGAGATCATGCTCAAGGGATGACACCAATAACTGAAGTCAGAATAATAGAAACACTGATTTGTAGCAAACAGGCACACTTTCATCAGACCAATCAGAATCTGGGCCACCTGGGAGCGAAGAAGAAGATGCTCAGAGCATGAAGCTTGCAGGTCTCTAGGAAGAAGGTTTTGTGGTCTTGACACACAGCTGGTTTTGAAAGGGCTCCCAGGATGAAACCCCTAGGAATCCACGGCCTTTCCTCAAGTGCAAGGCTGTTTAGAAAGATCTTAGGATAACTTTTTTTTACCCCTTTCATTACAGAAATGCATTTTCCTTTCAGATTACAGTACTTCTGATTTTTTTTTTTAAATCTCTTTCCTGCCACTGAGAGGTTTATGGAGTCAGCTTAGGACACAGTTAATCATGGCTCAGGCGTCACAAAGGAAAACTGTTCTCTCTGGAATCCACTATCTCCGCAAATACTATGCTTGGAGGCCAAGCTCACTCACCCCCAGGATTTGGGGCTCCCCCTTAAGGAAGGTCTTCAGGTTGTCTGTTTGGTCTTCTTGGATGACGTTTTTCTGTAGAGGATTCGGGCCAAACCCTCCAGGTGTTCCTTCTGGTGTATTAACACAGTCTCTAGCACTGTAAATGTAAACATTTTACAGAAAACAGACTCACTCTCCAACCCGTTTCTTCTAGACATGAAAAGCAGCCTTTGGGGAGAATGGTATCATGAGACAGTCTGCTGTGATGCTAAGTTACTCTACCGGAGTTATAATTCCAGTCACGCGCTGTATAAACCATCTCCATGCTTCGGTTTTTAAAATTATAAAATGGTGGGGGAGGGGTACCGGGGTGGCTCAGTCAATCGAGCATCCAACTCCTGGTTTCAGCTCAGAACATGGTCTCAGGGTCATGAGATGGAGCCCCAAGGTGGGCTCCATGCTTGGTGCAGAATGTGCCTGCCATTCATTCCCTGTTCCTCAGCCTCTCCCCCCAGCTCTCTAGCTCTTTATCTCTCAAATAAATAAATTAATTAAATATTTTAATAAATAAATAAATCATAAAATCATAAAAAGGGGGTGATTGTGGTACCTGCCTCCTTTTGTTTCTCATACATCTATGATTCCACAGATCTGTATGCATAAAACTTGGAACTGGGTGCCTGGTGCCTCCTAAGTACTTAGTAGATAGTTAGCATCATTTTAAAAAATTGTATTATTATTAAAATTTGATATAATAAATATACACACAGAATGCTTACATTTATATCTTCTAGAAAAAAATGACTGATGGAAAATGAATCATGTAGAATCCTGTAAGAGCCATGTATCGTGGCTGCTGTTCACAAGAGTACTATCCACTCATTCAGTCAGTCAACAAATATTGATTAAATATCTACTATGTGCCAGACCCTATTATAGGTTTTGTTGCTAGGAATATAGCAATGAACCAAACATACGTAATTCCTGTCAATGGGAAGCCTACAATACAGTAAAAGGGAACACATTTTTAATTTATATCATGAATGTGTAAGTGCACGGGAATAGAAACTACGTAAAATGAGAATCTTCACTTTCCATGTACGGAAAATGTCAGTCGGCATTTCCATGTTTGAACCAAATGAGACTTCACCTTCTCTGGCAAACTGGCCTTCGCTAATGTTGCCCTTTGCTACAAGCATAGTGACGATTTATTAAGAGCTCTGATGGCCGGGCCAACTCCGAATGGCCTTCAGGGCTCTTGTTCATTGTTGCATAGCAGCCCTGCAGATAGGTTTGTTGCACCGACAGCCTTTATCCTTTACCTTTCCCTGCGTTCAGACCAGGGCCACATGACTTTGCCGCTGCCCCCATTAAAAGGTGGAATATATTTTCTTCCTCTCTCAATGTTGATGTTGGCCTTGTGATTGACCTTGGCCAAGGAGATATCAGCAAATGTCTTAAAAGCACAGGCTCTTGAGCTCATGCGTGGCTAAGAAAAACTAGCTGGGCCCCCTTGCTCAAGGATAAGAGACACTGGAAATGAGAGAAGTCGTAGCCTTCATCTCGTGGGGAGTCATCCCAAATCAGGTAGCAATTATAGGCCCTCACGCATGTGAGTGACCCCAGGGGATTTTAGAAGAACCATCCACACCCACGTGCAGACTCGTCAGCAATATGCGTGTTTGTGGCTTTAAGCCAGTAAGTTTCAGGAGCTACTTGTTATGCACCGTTACTGTGGCAATAAATCACTGACGCACCCTTGTTCACGCTGCCGGACAGACTCTGCCTTCATTCTGATGTGACCTCTAATGAGTCTCGTTTGTCTGTATCTCCTAGTTTCTGTGTCATTTTTTTGTCTTAAAGGAAAAAAAACCTTGCTCATTCCTGCATATTCTCCCACACAAACAGGGTCATTACAAATAGACTCGAACAGTAGCTTCACTACCTCTGTCTGGGAAAAAGAACACGGACAGAGCCTTGGCGACTATCTGTTCAGTGATCAGGATCCAGGTCTCAGTAAAACACCCTGAAGACAAAACCTAAACTTGCCACCTCAGGTTACATTGGGTCCCAGATAATTTTTGCACGTGTTTAAAACTCATAGCTACGGGGCAATGTCAAAACATGTTAGCATATGATCTTCTGTGTCTCAAGAAAGAATAATATTTCTTTTCCTTTTCTTTTAAGTACACTCCATGCCCAGCATAGAGCCCAACACAGGGCTTGAACTCACCACCCTGAGATGATGAAGATCTGAGCTGAGATCAATAGCTGGACACTTAACCGGCTGACTACCCAGGCACCCTAAAAGAGCAGTATCTCTACCATTGCACAGGGAATACGGATGGGCTAGTGAAGTTCCCTTACATCATCAAGTTTTCACAGTTTCCCTCTGAGATCAGGTCAAGGGTGAAGCCGGGGTGTGTTGAGCTGCCTTCCGCACGTGAATAGACTCAGCAGAGCCATTTACCAGGGAGGGGGGGTTCTACTGATACCGTTAACCCGCCACTTCTTCCTTTTCCCTTCCTTCAATTTCTCTGGCTCAGATTCCATTTATTCTGGAAGTTAGCTAATATTTTCCCTTTGAAGTAAATGTTGAACAGGGCACAACTCCGCAGCCTGGACATTCACGCCCACGTAGGCGAGAACCTGCCCTTCGAAAGCCTGGTCAGGAGCAGGCCAACTCATCCCAAAGCTCATTCTCACCTCGGCCTTTACCAGACACCTTTGACCCACCTTCCCGCATGTCACCCGCCAATAGCTGAACCCAGAACTCTTCCTGGAAGCTGAGAATAGAAAGTGAGCTCTGCCTACCTTTGTATCTCTCTAGAAGTGCACCAAATGGGAGGTGAGAGCTCCTCCTGACCATCGTTCCTTAAAACCATCTCCCCTGAAGAGTCTGATCTGAAGAGTAGTGGGATGACCACCTTCAGCTCTGCAGTCACTGCCGCTTCCTGTGGGTCATCGTACCCGCCTACCAAAGGGCAGCTGCGAGGAAATTTCCTGAATTAAACCAGTGCTCGCATGAGATAGCGAAGCAAGAATAAACCAACAGAAACTTGCTTTCAGATCTTGATTGCCCTCCTGGGCGGTTTTCTTAAGTATTTAAGGTGTTTCATCTCAAAACCTCAGTCACATGAGGACAAGTGATTGACTTTTATCCCAAAGCCCAAACTGCAGCTAAGAATAAGTTTAAATTACCACAAATTAATACTTGTTAACAAACATCAGGACGAAAATCACTAACCGCTATGACTGGATATACTAAAAAAAGATGCTGGGGTGCCTGGGTGGCTAAGTAGGCTAAGCCTCCTGCTCTTGGGCTCAGGTCTTGAGCTCAGGCCCCGCACTGGGCTCCATGCCCCTGGGTGGAGCCTATTTAAAGTCACTAACCAACCCTTGTGATAGCTCTTGGTCACACTAGAGAACTCTTCAACCACTACTCTTATTGATTATGATTATGATTTTACTTGAGATGTCACATGTGATGTTCTAGCGTCTTTTCCAAGACAATTTTTCAAATATTTACCCACAGCCCTGGGTCCCATCAATTGGGAAAATCAGGGGGGATATTCCATTTATTTTATGGCTTATTAATTCTTTTTTTTTTAAAATCAGAGAACCAATTGCTTCAGAAGATCAAGAGATAGAAATCAGATCCAAAAAGTTTGGTTTTTTTTTTTTAATTCCACTTATTTTCTACAAAATATAACATTAAATACAAATCAGATTTTTTTTCCGGATTGATTTTCAGTGCTCTGCTCCTTACATCTTTCTCCAGTTTTGAAAGTCTGTGAAAGGGAGTGCATTCTGTTAGGCTATGGGCAGACTAAAGTAAAGTTGTCCTTAATCAAGTTCACTAATATATTATGATTGTGTTTTTAAAATATGCATTTTATCATGTTTTCCTTCATCTTCGAAGAGCATTTTTCACTCTCTATCATAAGGTGTGGCTTTTATTCATATTAATTATTTTACCATATTTAACTGTGTAAATACAAACATTTTTTTCCTCACATGTTGATAAAATTTACAGTTCTTGCAATATTTTTATTTCAGCAGAAACCCAACTCAGAACATTCTGGTGCATGTCTCTTTATATACTGGGAAATAATTTGCAAGGTCTATGTCTTAAATTGTGCACACCTCCTACCACAGGATATTCTTAAATTATTCTCTAAAGTCATCTTTCTAAGATCTTACTTCCTGGAATACGTGATGACTGCTGTTACTATTGCTTCACATCTTGTCCAGTTCTTGGTTTTATAAGAGATTAAAAACAAACAGTATACAAGAGATCAATTTGTACCCATTCTATGGGCTGAAAATGGTGGCGAGCTTCTTTTCATATATTTTTTGCTTTTATTGGAATTGACTGTTGTGTCTTCTATTTTTCTGTTGGTTTGTTTGAATTTGTTGTCTTGAGTTTAAAATCTTCTTTAAATAATTCTGTGTTATTTTAGTCTTTTTGGGCTGCTCTTTCTAACAATACTATACTGAATTGCTTATACACAGCAAAATTTTATTTCTCACAATTTTGGGGTCTTGGAAATCTAAGATCAAGGTGTAGGCAGATTTAGTGTCTGATGGGGGCCCACTGCCTGGTTCACAGACCTCACAGTCCTTATAGGGCAAAAAGAGGCAAGGTGGCCTTCCGGGGTCTCTTTTGTAAAAGGCACTCATCTTATTTATGAGGACTCTTCCCTCATGACCTAGTCACCTCCTACAGGCCCCACCTCCAAATATCGTCACATTGGAGATTTAGCTTTTCAACTTATTAATTTTGAGGAGACAAACAGCCAGCCTACAGCAGGCATTAATGTTGTCAGTCAAGTGTAAAACTACTATACACAGATGCTGGAATTGAACAACTAAGTGGATGGTGGATTGCGGAAGCCGGGTTTCTCATTGTTGGAATGGGACGTTATGGACGGGCCAGGGGAGAAGTCTAGAATGATCGACGTGGCAACCTATTAGAGATGGAGAAATCAGTATGGACTCATGTTTCAGCTAAGATAGACACAGGTGGATATACCCGGGAATATTTATAGATAAAGTTTACAGGGGTCAGCGTGCACACCTATTAACCTGCTCTTTCCGTTGAGAGTACTTTAAAGAACAACACCCCAGTAACAAGCACACCTAATTTGCAGATTTTTGCTTCAAATACCACGCTCCAATAAAGAAACAATACCTTGAGCAAGTGGTATATTCTAGGTCTTGGGTAAGAAATAGACAAGCTAAGCTTGGAGTATGTTTCCATGCCAAAAAGTAAGAAAGTAATGAAAAAGAAACAGTGATAGGAGATGTCAAGGGGACAGAGGAGACAATTGAAAGAGCTTATAATGTCCAAAGCTGGAACTTTTTTAAAAAAAGATTTTATTTATTTATTCATGAGAGACACACAGAGGGAGGCAGAGACACAGGCAGAGGGAGAAGCAGGCTCCATGTGGGGAGCCCGACCTGGGACTCGATCCCAGGACCCTGGGGTCACGTCCTGGGCTGAAGGCAGTGCTAAACCGCTGAGCCACCCGGGCTGCCCAAAGCTGGAACATTTTAAGCAATAAGATAAATAAAGCAGTACTGGATTAGAATCTAACATATAAAATAAATATCCATACTGGTATAACATAAATGACGGAGTAAATAAGTAAAGGAGGATAGGCAATTCTGCTGTGTAAATTCCAAATAATTTTGTCTACTGCAAGGAGGTGCTTAGGAAATCAGGCAGCAGATAAACTAATTCTCTCCAGTCTCTCATGAAGTGAAAATATTCTATTTTCCTTCCATGAGCTCAAATCGTCTCAATCTCAATGCTTACTGCCCACTTTTTCTACCCGCTCACCCAGCCATGCCCCGCTACCAGCCAGACAGCTGCCTGGACTTGGTGAGTAACATTGGGAATTAGGGAGAAGGATAGAAGATCATAAGATTAGAGTCACAAATATATAAATATCAGTGTTAAGCTCATGCTACATCAGTAACCAGGTCTGTAACCAAGGTAACAATAAACCTTTTCTAATCTTTAACTTCCTTAATGTCCTTAAATGAATGTCAATGCTTTTTTTTCAGTTTTTGTTTTGAATTTGAGGAGAATACATATAGAGAGATAGGTATGCATAGATAAATCATATTACATGTATAATCATATATGATTATATTTTTATGATTATATTTTATTCGAATTTTATATTTTATATATTACATATATAAAATTATTGACAGGTTGCTTATTTCCTTTTGAGCTCACAAAATTCTGATTTTAAATGTTTGTTCTGTAAATTTGGCGATGAAAAGACGGGAAAGAGACATATTCTCCACTTTTATTAACTCTGATCATAGCCACCCCTACTTTGGTTTTACTGTAGGGTATAATTAAGAAAGATCCAAAGCAAAGTCATAAAGGAGAGGTAGAGAAGAAATGCACTATTCTCAGTATCTATCTATTTCAATGGGAAACATTAACTTCCAGAATAAGTGGGATCTCAGCCAGGGAAACAGAGGAGTGAAAAGGGGATGAGGGAGTGGAATAAAGCTTCAGAGTCTAACTCTAGGCAACAGAGATGAGTAATTATCTACTGTACTAGAAGTCTGGACACATTGCAGCTGTTTATCAGAGAGCACCAGGGGCTAAAACCAAGATAAGGAAAGCCCCACAGGGGTTCCTGCTAAAGATTTCTTGGCCCAGATGCTCAGACTATGACAAACACGGAGTTTCCAAACACAAGGAGGCTCCTAGATATGACACCCAAGCACAGCCCATTGCCAGGTCTTTATTCTTTGGCTGCCAAACAAAGAGAATCTTTAAGCTGGAGAAATGTCATTTTCTAACTCAGGTTTTTAGTCAGACGTTTTAAGTAAAAAATTCAAAAATACCTTTTATATTGGATTTTGGTTCATAACAGCGACCATGAGCTCTCATTTTCTGTATTGACTTTTCCTCTATTCTTTCCTCTATTTGTAAAATTTCATATAATCAAAACTTGCAAATGAGATATCTTTTTTCTCTTAAACTCTTTATTTTGGGTTGATCACATCCAGTTACATAAATGTAAGTAGCATTTAAGTGCTGGTGGCTTCCACCATTTTATCCCCAAGTCTAGACACATATTACAGAATGCAGACTCTACACTTAAACACTTATCCATCATTTTACACTCTTATCCGAGTATAAAGGCCCAGTAAAAATCTTTTATTTCCAAAAGTAGCCATTAGTCTTTTTATTTTTTTTTAAATTTTATTTATTCATGTATTCATGAGAGACACAAAGAGAGAGACAGGCAGAGGCAGAGGGAGAAGCAGGCTCCATGCAGGGAGCCCAAAGTGGGACTCGACCCCAGGACTCCAGGATCACGCCCTGAGCCAAAGGCAGACACTCAACCGCTGAGCCACCCCGGCGTCCCGCCATTAGCCTTTTTAAAGTGTATGATTCAAAGGCATTTAGTACATTCAGTGTTGTGCAGCCATCACCTCTGCCTGGCTCTGGGAACTCTTCACCACAAATGGAAACCTTGTGCCCATTGCTTCCCTACCCTTCATCCCTGGAAACCACGAATATGCTTTCTGCATGTATAGGTGTGTCGATTTTAAGGGTTTCATATAAATTGAATCACATAATATGGGATCTTAAGAACTACAAACAGTCAAACAAATACTTGTATACATATGTTCATAGCAGTTCTATTCACCATAGCCAACAGGTGGAAACAACTCAGGTGTCCATCAACAGAGGAATGAATAAACAGAATGAGGTATGTCCATATAATAAAACATTATTTAGCGACAAGAGGAAATTAGGAACTGATACACGCATCAAAGTGAATTAACTTCGAAAATATTACACCAAGCAAAAGAAATCAGAAACATTGTGAGTTTTTATTATACAATTTGAAAAGATTTTTTTGTTTTTGTTGTTTAGGGACGCTGAAGGGCCCAGTCTGTTAAATGCTTGGCTCTTGATTTCAGCTCAGGTCATGATCTCAGGGTCTTGAGATCAAGCCCCGTGGCAGGCTCTACACTGAGTGTGGAGCCTGATTGGAGTTCTCCCTCTCCCTCTCCCTCTGCCCTGCCCCAGCTAGGGCACACATGCACCTTGGCTTGCTCTCACTCTCTTAAATATTAAATAATTAAATATTAATTATTAAATACAGCAAACCACAGCATTTAGTACCTTAAAAATAATCATGCAGATGAAAAATAAAGGCCATCTGGTATACCTGGGTGGCTCAGCAGTTGAGCATCTGTCTTCAGCTCATGTCATGACCCTGGAGTCCCAGAATCAAGTCCCACACCTGACTCCCTACATGGAGCCTGCTTCTCCCTCTGCCTGTGTCTCTGCCTCTCTCTCCCTCTGTGTCTCTCATGAATAGAAAAATAAAATCTTTAAAAACATTTAAAAAAGAAAGGCCATCAATTTGGAAGTAATATTTGCAAGATATATAAATTGCACAAGATTAGCACATGCTACAGACTGAATGCTCACATGCACGCAAAGAAAGATGGCTAAATGTCTCAGCCTCCTGTGCTCTGACAGTTCTGGGAGGTGTTTTACACACTTCTTGAAGATATTTGGGAAATTGAATCCCAATTGCCCCAAATGGTGGATTTAACCATCATATTTTGGCTTCCTTTCTCCTTTCCTATCTACTCTCCCCACTCCCTCTCACAGCTTTCTGAGCAGATCACCCAATAAACCATCTGCACTCAAATCCTGATCTCACATGCTGCTCTTAGGGCAAGTGAGTAGAAAGGAACCAAAATGGCTCTACAAAGTAGACATTCTTTATCAAGTTTTGAGAGTGAGTGTGTCTACACAGTCAGACAATCATAAAGATCCCAGATTAGTGGAAATTATAATGATGATGTCTAGATTGCTGTAATGTCCCTACTGAGATTCGAGCCAGCAGTGGGTAAAAATGAGGTCCATGTAGAAGAGAAGGTTTTGAGTTAAGCAGTGTTAGTGTTTTGAACAATATGGGGAGATGATAAGTATTGTCTCATTGTCTGGTGATATTAGGTGCATTAGAAACCTTAAAGAAAATGAATAGAATTCTTAGGTTATTTAAATATCAACCAAATGCACACCAAGGGAGTCACAAAGCTTCCCCTAAAACACTTATATATACATACACTCTGCAACCATAAAGCAGAGACTATGATGGAAATCAAGGCCAAACATTAGATTTTGAAGGTAATACAACTGCAAAGGATACTAGATATATGCATATTAATAAGTCTCTTATTGTGTTGTCAGGGACCTTAGTGATAAAAACAGTGTGATGGTGAGACTTGGAATGGGGAGATGGTCGTGAAAATGCCCGGAAAACTTTAATTCCCAGATTTTCCTGTAACCTGTAAACTGGCAGAAGCTTTCTTACTTGCTAGGGAAAAATCTCTCTCTTGCTTTTGCTGATGAACTTGGAGAAGTGCAAGCATGATCTGCTTCAAAAAATGCAAATTGGACTTCAAATTATAAAACATCTGCTCCTTGAAATATGTAGATGTAGAATAAAAACAAAAAGCTGAGAATTAAGAGTTTCAAAGCATGTTTCCAATAAAGGACTTGAATGAAGAATATACAAAGACCTCACAACTCAATAACCAGAAAACAAGCAATTCAGTTTAAAAGGAGGCAAGAGATATGAATAGACACTTGACCAAATAAACAAGTGATAGCATGAAAAGAGCTCAAAATACAAGTTAAACTCACAAGGAGACTGCTTTGCATCCATTAGCGTGGTAAAATGAAAAAAGACTGGCCATTCCAAGTGCTGGCACGGATGCGGGGAAACTGGACCTCTCCTATGCCTCTGGGGGGACGTAAAACAGTACGATCCCTTTGGAAGCTACGTGGCAGTTTCTTAAACATAAAATATCTTTCATGGGACTGAGACTTTCCACTTCTAGATATTTACTTAAGGAGATTAAAGTGTGTGTCGATATAAAGGCTTGAACATGAAAGTTCATAGTAGCTTAATTTGTCATAGACCAAGCCTGGATACAGTCCGATGTCCATCAATAGGCAAACCGATGAATTGTGGTAAATTCATACAATGGAAAACAACTCGGTACACGCAAACAAACACGAATGACCATCAATAGAAGTTTGCTGAGTGACAGAAACCCCAAAAAAGAGCATGTAGCTATCGAGAGAGATTACCCATCTTCACACATAAAGGAAGAGAGACGAGAAAGATAATGTTGTTTTGCACAGAGGTTCCTCTTTCTGGAATAATCTATGAGGTCACCTATTCCCACACAGGAAACAGAATTATCTTCAACACCATCACGGGGAACATTTAGAACCAACATGATGTAACAATAACCACAAGGAAAGATTTTTTATATTTAGTGAGTGAATCTCTTCTCCAAGATGCAAAAGTCGGGCCACACGTTGTGCATACATAGGGCTATAGGCCCACAGACACAGTAGAGCATTTTCACAGAGACATGGATAAAAGACTGTCTTGAACCTATCTGTCCATGGCTTATAGTTTTCACTTCCACACGTACCAAAACCCTCAAAGTTAGTGCTAGAGAGTCATCAATGGCACAGACATCTGCTTCCATCCTGGCATCCTGTTCCATCCTGACCTTCCCTCTTCCTGATAGAAAAGAATATAAATTCGTCCACAGAGGAAATGCAATATGCAAATAGGCGAACACCAAGCACTTAGTAAAATTATCTTGAGTATGTACGTTGGATTTTTTCATGGAAACCAGGGGGTCCTTCTCATTCCATTTCCTACTTTGTGTGAAAGGGGCTAGAAGACTAGAGCCAATACCTACCAGATCTCTCAGCTAAGGTTCTAGAGGCAGTTCATACTCTGTTAATGATGCGTGCTAGAATAAGGTCGGGTAGGGGAAGGGACATAGAAGTTACACACTTTTTTCTAGATTGGCAGGAAGAGGTGTAGACACACACTTCAGCAAGCATGAGGAGTAACAGCAATGTTGCTTTTCCTACCGGTCTCCTTCCTCAGTGCTCTAGGGGAGCCGTGTGGCCACTGGTGGGATTTCTGCAGCTTCCTATCATGGGCAGCAGCAACCACATCTTGATCAGCTGTGACTGACAGGCAACAGCAGTGTCTTCCTGGATCTGGTTCCCCAACAATGTCCAAAAAATATTTTTTAATTTTTGATTATGGGAAAAATAATATATAAAACTTACTATCTTAACCATTATTTAAGTACAGCGTCAGCACTGTTAAATATAGTTAAATGGATGCGCAACACCACTTAGAACTATTTCTTGTTGCAAAACTGAAATTCTGTACCCACTGAACAACTCATTTCCTACCCCTAGCCCCCGGCCAACGCCACTCTACTTTCTGTTTCTATGAATTTGACTTCTCTAGATCCTCATCACAGCAGAATTATATGGCATTTGTCTTTTTTTGTTTGTGATTGTCTTATGTTATTTAGCATAGCATCCCCAAGCCTCATCCATGTTGTACATTTGACGAGATTTCTTTCTTTCTTAAGACTTAATAATATTCCATTGTATGTATACACTCTATTTTCTTTATTCATTTGTCTGTTGATGAACCTTTGGATTGTTTCCACCTGTTGGGTGTTGTGAATGATGCTGCAATGAGCATGGGTGTGCAAATATTTCTTCCAGATCCTGCTTTCAGTGTATACTCAGGAGTGGAACTGCTGGATCAAAAGGTAGTTCTAATTTTTTATTTTTCAAAGAATGTCCGTACTATTCTCCACAGTGCCTGCACCAGTTTACATTCCCACCAACAACAGAGAAGAGTGAAGAGGGTCCCCTTTCCTCTGCATCCTCATCAACATTTGTTGTTTCCAAACTTGTTAATTTTAGCCATTCTGACTACTTCATATCTGAAAGATAATTTTTCTGTATACAGTACTCTTGGGGGGCAAGTATTTTCTTTCAACACTTAAAATGTCATTCCACTATCTCTTGGGCTGTAGGGTTTCTGCTGAGGAATCTGCTATTAGCCTAATGATGGTTTCTTATAGGATGGGCTTCATGCTGGAGTCCTAAATGTGGTCAACAGGAGCTCTGCCCCTTTCATTCCCTTTGATACTCTTATCTGTCTCTTTAGGGATCTCCTCCATATCCTCAGTCATGGAGCCTCAAAAATCAGGCTGCTCCAGGACTGGAACCATTTTCTCTAGCAGTGACCCACACAGCTGCGGTAGCTGGGAACTCAATCATTGCTCTTGCTTTTCCCCAACAGAGAGAGAGAGAGAGAGAGAGATCGCCACCAGCCACTTCAGCCCCATGCACTGCGTCTTCAAGGAAGGGGCGTCACTGGAAGTTCCTCTTTGCCCTCTCCAAGGTGTCAAAACTTAGCATTTCTTTTGGTTTGGTTTTGCTCAATGGAGTGCTAGGATCTCTCCTCGGTAAGACCGGACTTGTACAAAGTCTTTCACCTATCAACACCAGGTGAGGCCTCCTCTGATTTTCCCCTACTAAGGCCGAGGGAGGTTGTGGCCAGTTAGCCAGCTCCTGCTGGATGTGGAGCCCCTACTCAGATCTGTCTGCCTGGCACCAGATGCCCAGGGCAGCAAGACTCCTCCTAGGTCCCTTGGTGTGTGGTACTGAAGCTCCCACAGAGGCACTTGTGTTCAGGGGCAGATCCAGGATTAGTTGTTTTTAAATAAAGGGGAACAACGGTACCTGGATGGCTCAGTGGGTTAAGTGTCTGACTCTTAATCTCAAGGTTATGAGTTTGGACCCTACACTGGGCTCCATGCTGGGCACGAAGTCAACATAAATAGTAAGTAAGTAAGTAAGTAAATGGAACAAAGAGGAGTGACGTCTTATGCTTTATGATGCTGATGTCACTCCAATGATCCAAGTTTTCTGTGAGGAACCAGTGAACAACCCCTTGGAAGATGACAGGACTCATCCCACACTTCCCGTAACCGAAGGGGCAGTAGAGCCAAGAGGAAACAATGTAGATATTGAATCCAGCTGGCTTGGGTTGAGATCCCAGCTCTGTCCTCTCCTGGCTAGGTGACCTTAGGTGAACTACTTTTATTCTTGTTATATACAGGAACTTGCAGATTTTAAAGAGAGATATTGCTTACCTCACAGTTTATTTTATGGAATAAAATGAACTAAGAGAAGATAGAAGGCTTCCAGCAGAATTTCCTAGTGGAAATTCAGTGAACTTTACCTTTATTCTCTTTCTTACTCTCCCACGAGAGTTCAAACTCCAATTCAGCTTTTGATTTTTTAAAATTTTTATTTATTTATTTTGTTTTCAGTTCAGCTTTTTAAAATTTAATTGTTGGTTTCCTGTGGTGCCTAACCAGCTAGCGATACTGTTCCTCTGCGTTCTAATAGCATCTTCTATTCACCCAAGTGAATGTTTCTTTCTTTTTCTCTCTCCCTATTTGAATATAAAACTCTGAAGGGCAGGATTCACAATATATTGATCTTCTGTTCTGTGATGGATCAAAATGTCTGGAATCCAACAGAGGATCACTGTTTATTCCATTGTCATATCCATAGAATCCTGTTAGATAAAATATCAGTTCGTTTACAAGTGACAAAAACATGGCTGGAAGCTGGAAGTGATGGTTGTCTGTCCCAGGATACTTGTCTCCGGGAAAGGAAGCACTGAAAACTACCACACCAGGTAGAAAGCCGTTCCTAACTTTCTCGCGTAGACTAATTGTCAGCCCTCCTGCCTCCCCTAAATTTATCCCAGTGACCAAGTCCTCACAAAATCATAGATCAGAATCCAACCCAAAAATTAGCAGGGCCACCAAAGAATAAGAATAGAAAATGAGTTGTTTCATCTGGTACCTTTTTGGCGCAGCTGAACGTTAGATCCCAGAATCTCCCTTGATTATCCATCTCTCTGTTCCTTGTGTTGGTTTCGGACTGAGGCTCTTGCACTGCGTTTTCCTAGCAGCTCATTCTTACTAGGTTGATAGCACGTGTTCATTGCCCAAGAGAAATGTTTTTAGAAGTTTCCCAAACCTCATCTGGTACCATGTTTCTCTATGGCCTCACCTCTTCTACATCTCTGCCTATTTAGGGCTAAGCCAATGCCATCCTCCAATGTACATTTCATGCATTTCAATTTACCAGAAGCATATTATGTGAAGCCCACTGCTAGTTACCTTTCTTGGTCCCTTCCAGTCCCATACCCACTTTCCTGAACTAGAAATGACAAGATATAGGTGAATTTTGTCAAAAGCTTCTGAGAGGTTGGGACAATATCTCTTTTCCTAATTTTAAGTTTATGATTAGGCATCAATATTTATGAATGCAAAAGTATGTCCTATACACCATTCTAGACACTTGGCTACATGATCTTTGAACATATACAACAAATTTGAAATCGTTACATTTAATATATCAGTTTAAGAAATAAGAAAAATAAAGTAAGATAAAATTGCCCAAGATAGAGAGCTGGTATCTAATGTGGCTACTACAATTTGGCTCTGAGGGTTTTATATCCCAAAGTTCACATTCTAAACAGTCTCTTTCCTCGATGTCATTCACCAAAACTCTATGCAGGGTGTCCCAGAGAGAAGCTGTTTTGGGAGATACCAATTGAGCCCACTTGACTGTGCAGTGAGTAGAGGTTTTCCAGGGGAAATAATATTCATGAAAAACAGCAACTATCAATGGATTTTCACACTCTTGCATGTATAAATTCACCTCAACACTCTACATCAAGCTGAAATTATGAATACAGTGCTCTATTTTATTAGTGTTTTTTTTTTTTTTTTTTTTGTAGGTAGACCCAAACCTGATAGAATAGGAATTATTTGGGAAATTTTATTTCTAAGACAATTTTCAGGAAGAAACCTTTGGTTAGCTTTGGTCAGAGGAGTTTAGAACATGTATTATTGGCCCAGGTGCCTTGCTAGGCCCTACGTCAGCTGGCATCAACTAGCTCTGATTGCTAAAGCTAGCTCAGCCACAAACTTAATCGCTGTGATTACCAAAAGCACAGAATATGGAAAAGTGAAAGATCAGTTGGAAAACTTCTGTTGCATTTTCAACAACTTTCTGTTCATTTTCAGACAGAGAACCCGAGGTCCACAAAGGGAGAAGATTATTCCAAGTTCAAACACAGCAAAAAATTAGAGTCAGAATGAACTTGTATATGAGATTCATCATCATATTTTTTTTACACTTTATCCCTCCGTTTATTGGCAGGGGATGGCTGACAATTGCTCTTACAACTGTTTTCTGTCCATAGGATTATTTGGAGATTGTTCTATTTGATAAAATATTGATCAAAAAGGAGGACTCTACAAACTGTTCTTGGTCCTGGACATCACTGAACTGATGCTTTGAGTCTCTGTTACTCTTGGTCAGACCCTTACCCTCATGCACAAACACAAACACAGACAAGAAATCAATTTAAATTATTCCAATTTATTGCACAAATACTAGTGAGATACTTTGAGACGACCACAAGTACACCAACAATAAGTGATTATATACTGCATCATGGGGTAAAGTGGTTATGAAGCAATAAATGAAGGCTGGATAAACAGGTGTGCACCTGGCATCTTCATGCAGAAGACTACCTTTAAGTTGAAAATTTTAGAAAGATAATTTGAAACCAATGCATGTGAGAAGAACAGGCCAGTTGTGTGCTCGGTGTATGCCTGATGTGGGCACACCATAAAAGGTAACTGAATGGTCTTGAGAGAAAATTGTGTCACGTAACAGGAAAGACAGAGTCAACAATGTGGCTAAAATATGAATTGAGAAAGAGTGATGTATGGTACAGTTGTAAAGATAAACGGGATGCATTTTTGAGGTCCTGGTAGACCAGGCTTAGGAGTTTGAATGCATATATATATGTCACGGAAGTGATGTGCTCCAGAATGGGGATATCACTTAGCAAGCAACACAGTGAAAGGGGACATTTTAATGCTGCTATCGAATTTTGAGAGACACAATATCATTTCAGAAAAATTAAGGTAGAAAACCTGAGGTACTAGGATTAGATACTAAGGTTATGTGATCACTTGTAGAGTCTAGGGGAGTTGATGTCTACCTGCCACTTTTTAATCTTAGCACTCTAAGTACATAAAACAAATATTTCATCAATGAGTTGTGAATGTTACCCCAAGATGATTTTTCGGGCTCTCCACAGGACCTGTCTGCTTGGCCTAAGATGTGAACCACTTTTTCCTCCCTTTAATAACAAAAACAGCAATAGCAACATAATCATTTTGCTTATTTTTCTTCATGAGCTGCTGCTCACCATCTCTTCTCTTACTCGTCACATCACATCCTCCCTTTCTTCTGCAAATGTATTCACTTACTCACCACCAGGTCCTGGTTTCAATTCATTTGCATTGTCTCTGCCCCATGACGGCACCTCACCCTGAGGCCGACTTCTCAACACGCCAGGGCCAAGTCTTCTCTTGGAGGCTTCTCGGTGGCCCAGGCCAGCACATACTGTCTCTGTTGGTGAGTTAGTCTCTCTTTACCAGACCTCTCTCTACTCTGAGCTACCTGCTGTCTACTGTTTCACAGTGTAGTTTTCTGACTAATTCTTGTAGTTTCGACCTTGGTTTGTTTTTCCTTCCTTTTTTCCCTGTGACTATAGGTGTGCAAGGGTTAACTTGGCTTCTCTTTTATCTCAAAATAATTCAGAGTGTTAAACTGCTTCATTTAATAATGATCTCTCTCCTAATGACACCAAATCTCATCTTTCCCAAAACTCTGTATTGGACACTGTCAGGCTTTCTCCATTGCAACTCTCTTTGGTTTCCTAGAAATGAAAGTCTAAGAGTGAGCTTGATTTAGGTTTCTCTGTGCTCCTCTCTCATCAATTCATATTTCCGACTTCCTATCAGTTCTTTCAGTCTTAGCAGGTGTCCTCCTTTGACCCGAGACCCTGTGGCAGAATGTGTTTATCAACCAATTGCTTGTCTAACTTTACCCTTTAATTCAACTTGTTAACAAGATCTACCAATTTCTCTTTTGCTCCATGTTTTAGATATAACCATTTCTCTCCATTCCCAGTAACTCCATTTTAGCTCAGGGCTTCATTAATTCATTTTCAAGTTCTTCATTAAATGATCTTTTCATTTATGGTTTTCCTGTTTTTCACCTACCCACCTCACCAGGTACTGAGTTACTTAGTAAAACTCCCCACTGCCCACTCATCAATCTGCAAACGTTATTGAACAAACTGGTGTCAGTCAATTTGCTGGTGATTCAGGAAATATACAGATTTTTATGAGACCTTGTGTGTTTGAAAAAAATATATTATCATTAAAATATAACGTAAAATATTTGCATGTGGAAAGTTATATATAGTGTAAGTCGTGTGTGTGTGTGTGTGTGTGTGTGTGTGTGTGTAGGGGGGTGTGGGTGTGGGTGTTCCCACAACAGACCTTTAATACTGGCAGGTAAATTACCTTCAATATCTTACTTTTACAGATGAAAAAAGACAAATTAATTTAATTTTTTAAAATAATTTGCCACAACTCACTCAACTAATAAGCAATAGGCCTGGAATTCCAATGCATTTTATAAGATCAGTGGTCCTTCTAACATTCCATATAAGATCAAACTTCAAAAGGAAGCATCCATTGCTAAGCTGAAATGATAAACAAAATGATTAATACAAGCTTCTAGGATCCTATTCAAATCTCCATCCAACTACTCTCTTAATACAAACTAACTGTCAGTTTGGTCTCTTTATCACCTCCACGTTCACTTCAGAGTAATTTCTTTTCCTTGTCTACTCTTCCTCTTACCTGACCTCATGGGATACCCTCCCAGAATGTTCCCTCATCCACTCTGTAAATCCACTTCGAGCTCCCACTATGAGCGAAACTGGGAAGCACAAAGTGAAGGAGACAAGCGTGGGAAATTTCAAACACCTAATTGGTCCTCAGTGTACATTTGCTGCATGAGCTTTGCCCTCTAGGCATTTCCAGTCCAGGAGGGGGACATGTATCACACATGTGTGTAGCTCTTGTGAACTCTGAAAAGGGCTAAGAACCAAATATTATCAAACTGTCAAAGTTTTTTTTTTAATTATATATATTTATTTATGAGATTGGGAGACAGAGAGCAGAAGAAGGGATAGAGGGAGAAGGAGAGAGAGAATCCCAAGCAGACTCCCCACTGAGTGAGGAGCCTGACATGGGGCTTGATCTCATGACCCATGAGATCATGACCTGAGCTGCAATCAAGAGTCAGACTCTTAACTGACTGAGCCACCCAGGTGTTCCGAAACAGAAAGTTTAACTCAGCTCTCAACCAGCCTCCCACTTGTTCCCTCTATTTGTACAGTTATAGGCACAGAGTAAATGCTTGCTGACTACATGTTGACTTCCCATAAAAGTTGCTACACAAGAGAGCAATAGAAAACAAGAAAAATAGGAGTCTATCACATACCCATAAGTGGGTGGTGGGGAGGGGGAATTTTAGGTGAACAGAAAAATAGGCAGCATATACCACTTGGAGAATAAATCCTAATGTAAAATGAGCAGATCATAGACAAGAATCAAAATTTTGCCTGTAGCCCCTTTAACAAAGATCTTGGCTTATTCTAGACCCTTTGCTGTGAGAATGTTCTGAACACATTGATTCTTATGAATCAACGGGAGAAGATTCCTCCACTTTGTCTTCCAGCTCACTGTAAATCGGTGAATATATGTTTAATTCTTCATAAAGACGATCTTCTACAATCTGATGAGGGAAAAATGATTTAATATCAATCACCAGGAATTTTCTGCCACTAGATGACTCATTTGCAAGAACTGGATCATCTCTTTTTGCCTTTCTGAGTCTCATACTCTCTCTCATTTCACTGTGATTATTCCCCCTATCTCCAACAAATCAAACCAGACTGGCTGGCCAAGTGGGCCCAGAAGAAATTACATCCATCAATAACAGCTTGGAGAAACTATTATGTGTCTGATCTTTGGTATATCTGCTGTCTTATTTATCTTTGGAGGAAAGTTATATACAAAAAAAAAAAAAAAGCCACCAGTTGAATGTTTCAGGCAAGTGGACAGATGGAGAGAGTGTGTATCATCTGGAAGATCTGAGTAAGTGTGTGCACATCAGGTATTGGTGGTTCTTTCTCATGCATTGAAGGTGTAATGATGGGTAAGGCAAGTGGAAATGCAGCTGGTAGTCGTGAATTAGGAAGGAAAGAAAATTGAGGCTTCAGAGCAAGCACGAAAGTAAAAGCCAAGAAAAAGGAAAAAGCAGGAACAAATATCAGGGAGCTACGCTGGAAGAGAAAATGAACCCGGATACCTAAGTGTTTCCATCATATGATACTGCATATTCGTCTCTCATGCTCAGCACATCTAGAAGCATATCTGCATTTTCTAAAATTATGAAGATTCTACTCTCCTAACCCTTAGTCATGAGGATTATACTATGAGATTTGCGCTCTTATGAGTGGAAAGTGTGATTTAAAATATAGATTTGGAAACCAACATACTAAAACATGGACAAAAAATGTTCTAGAAGAAAGTTTCCAGGAAATCAAGCTGTATTTTTAAGCAATGAAGCTCAACTGCTTCAGCTTGTCATTCAGGATTATCAGGCCTCTACTTACCTTGTTCCCTTGGACTAATTCTCCAACTCCATAGATCGTCAGTGACACGGCACTGCAAAACCCCAGAATAGTGAGAAACAGGATCATCGCCACAATTTCCTGTTGAACAGTAACCAACAAGACAAGTAGAGTCACAAGGCGGGTGCCCCAAAGGTGTGTTCCTAACAGAAGCCCCTGATTTCATCACCCCGATGTGATCACTCCCAATGAAGTGACACATACACGGGAAAGCCACAAAAAGGGAGGTCAAGGTGGGTGACTCCAGCCTCACAGAACCCAGCTGGGGAGGGGGCGGCAGCCAGCATCTTTGTCCATGAACCCCCTCCCCTCCCCGAACACTACACTATGTGATAGAGGTTACAGCAAAGGACGACGTTCGTGGGAAAGGAGAGGGCTTGTACTTAGAGTAGGACCCAGACCTTAGCCCCCTCACAAGAAATACGTACTGTGGAAAAACAAGCCACAAAGCAGAAGTCGTCTCTGCGAGCTTCCTGGCAGTTGTGGATGTAAGCCGAGCTCCTCTGCAGGTTGACCGTCAGGATGAAGATTCCTATTCCTGCAGCTATGCTGCTGACAGTGTTGGCTCCCAGGCTTCCCCACGCCTGATGGTGGAGGACAGCACGCAGGCCTGAGCCCCCACCTGCCAGTGCGTTCAACAGCCCTGTCTGTATTTTTAGGGCTGGTTGCACCCAATAAACTTTGCATTGGTTCAAAATGTAAATTAAAAAAGGAAATCTTGGAAACATCCTCATTGTTTAACAAACATCTATAACCTTCTTGCGGGTCTGTGTTCGGGAAGACCCATGTGGACGCACGCCATCCTCCTCAATCTCCTTTAACCAGAAACAGATCATCCATCTGATCATCTGATTGTCCTTACAGGGACAAGGCCTGGTGGGGCGATATTTTTTAAGCAAGTGCCAAGGTAATTATGCTTTATTGTTTTCTAAAGAAGACAACTGATATTTTAATGATTATATCCAACACAAAATATGGGGAAAAGAACCCCACATATCCACATTCACTCATAATATGAGACATGATGACACGTCTCCCTCAAGACTCCTAAAATTCCATCGTCCTTATCTTCTCAAGGATGGATAAAGACAGAATGGCAACTCACCAGATATGTAGCATGTTTCTTCTCAGACATAATTGGCAAAAATCCAGAAATAGCAAACTGTAAAAGGAAGAGGGAAAAACACAGTGAGTCTCTGCCCTTTATTTCCTCTTCAGCCCCATCTTCCAAATATAAGGTAAAGTTGTGAGAACTCTTTAAAGCTGAGTTAATATTCCCTATAAGCTATTTTCTTAGTCTTATTTCCTATAGAGTGCTTCTCAAAATTAAACGTGCATATGGAATCATGTGACAGTATTGTTAAAATACAGATTTTTTTTAATTGAAGTATAGTTGACCTGCAATGTTACGTTAGTTCCAGGTGTACCACATAGTGACTCCACAAACCTACCCACTACACTGTGCTCACCACAAGTGTAGCTCACGTCACGCCATACAACGCTATTACAACACCATTGACTGTGTTCCCTAATATTGCAACACCATGGACTATATGTGCCTTCTATGCCCATGACTGATTCATTCCATAACAGGAAGCCTGTCCTCCCACTCCCCCTCACCCATTTTGCCCATCCCTCCAACCTCTTCCTCTCTGGCAACCACAAGTTTTTTTCTCTGTATTTATGGGTCTGCTTCAGAATGCAGACTTTTATTCAGTTGGTCCTGAAGGGGGCTTGAGATTCTTAATTTCTACCAGCCTCCCAGGTGATGCTGACCCTAACAATCCATGGGTTACTTTCAGAGCAGCAAGGTCTGGGAGACCTGGTACATGACTGTTATAAAATGATTCCAATTTATCGTAATTATTTCTCTGTATGAGTGTCCTGGGTCTTAGAGTGTCAGCCTCTCTGGGCAAGAAATATGTGTTTGTGGCATGTATCTCGAATCTGACGTATGTTGCGTAAACATAATAATTATGAAAATGTACATGGGAAAAGATTTATTGAAAATATAAATTAATGGCACAGATGCAAAACAATTTCAAAGTTTCAGAGTGTATGATGGGTTGAGAGACACCTAATAAGCTAAGTGTATGGAATGAAGGACAATAGAGAGAAGTGTCGAATAAAATATGGCAGAGGTTCGAGGAGAGTCATGAACACAGGTAGGCAATCTGATGAGTCCTAAGTGTTTAGCAGAGTGCCAAGCTAATGTGATATTTTTTTAGAGTTAAAATATATCCTTGTGAATGAAATGTTGATACAAAACACCATGGGTTAATAAAAAAAATTATCGTGCTGAGTGAAGGAAGACGGATTGTAGAGAGAATATGCTGTATAATTCTCTTTATATAAAACCCTAGAAAATCCAAACTAATCTGAAGTGACAGAAAGCAGATCAGTGATTGCTTGAGGATGGAAAGACAGAGAACAGAGGGAGGGATTACCAAGGGGCGCAAGGAAGTTTTTAGAGGTGATGGAGATGTTCCTTATATTGATGTGATGTTATCACATGTATACACGTGTCAAGATGTATCAGGTTGTAGACTTTAAACATGTGCAATTGATTGCATGCCAATTACACGTCAATAAAGCCATATATTTTTATGATCTCCTTCAGTCCTCTAGTTTAGAAATAGCACAATGATTAAAGGAGACATAGTGAGAACACACCTAAAGGAGTTTCTAGGATGTAGTAGTTCATCAGATGCCTTTGACCTAACTTCAACTTACTCTCCTCACCTCCTCAGTCTTCCCCCTGACCTCATGGAGATAACTTGATCGATGAATAGGTTTAGGGATGTTTTCCTGGAATTGGTTTCTGAAAGTTTAGATTCAATTTTTTATTAGCTAAGTGCCCCTTGGGCAATTCATTTAAGTTTGATCAATCTCAGGTTTCTCATCTGATAAAAGTGTGCTAACGTGTTTAGCCCAAGTGCTTTGTAAACCGCAATATGTTCATACACCCTAAATACTGGAGTAAATGGTTGGTTAGACCTGGCCGAGACAAGAGAAAAGCTATGCGCAGTATTATTTCCAAAGCAACTGTAGATATTTACTCACAAAAACTGCTCCCCAGAATGGGTAGCCTGCTTTAAATGATGAAAAAATGTCTTCCTTAAATTCTGAAATATTGATCACGGAGCAGACAATTGTTCCAAAACAAAGACATATCAAGGCAATCAGAATTTGTGTTACCTATAAAAAAATGCATATGTTTTGTAAAATAAGAAGGTATTTTCCCAAGATCACATCAAATTCCTTTTGACTGAGGCCAAATATGAGAAATCGCTTTGGTGTCTTAGGCAGTCCTGAGACAGAATTCAAATGCAGCATGTCCCAGTATCACCTGGCCACTCTAAGAGTGGATACAGGCGTGACCTGATGCAGGGGCAGCCAATACATTTCCATATGCCTTTATTTACATGGAGTGGACAAGCAACTATTGTGCTTTCCATCGAGGTGCAGACAAAAATTATTAATTGGATATTAATGATATTAATCCAAGAGCAACTGACCACAGTTGGCAGATCCCACTTGCCATTCTTACCCTAGTCTTCATGAGGAAATGCTTTTCTCCACTCAGTCAGACCCAGTATCACCTCTTCGTCTACCAGGCTTTTACAGCCTCATGAATTCAAGTGGGGAAACTGTGTTCATGTACCCAAATACTCTTTCCTAGAGCCGGTCCCACTCTGGTTGAGGTAGGCAGATGTTCACTCACCCCCAGAAATTCCAGCTCCCTCTTCAGAAACATCAGCCACGTATGGCACGGTGGGGATGAGCCAGGCTTCTCCAGTAAGGGGTTTTCACGGAGAGGTACTTCTGAAAGTTCAATTTCAGGTGCGCTGTGAGGTTTAAACAGAAATCCAGCCCTGATAAAAATTCTCTCTCTGTGAAAAGTTCTCAACTGACAGAAAGGGGAGATTTTGATTATTTTTTCAAAAACAATCTTGCAATTAAAATCTTCATTAGGGGATCCCTGGGTGGCTCAGCGGTTTGGCACCTGGTTTTGGCCCAGGGCGTGATCCTGGAGTCCCGGGATCGAGTCCCAAGTCTGGCTTCCTGCATGGAACCTGCTTCTCCCAACTCTGCCTCTCTCTATCATGAATAAATGAATAAACCTTAAATAAATAAAATAAAATAAAATAAAATAAAATAAAATAAAATCTTCATTAAAATGTATAGGAAGCTAAGATTCAGAGGGTCAAGGTTGGTGGTCAAGATCACTGTCTAACCGGTGATGAGATGAACAAAATGGAACAAAAAAATGAGCCAAGTCTTGATTCACGGTTACTACCAAGTTCTTTCCCAGTGATCCATGCTGATGAGGAAAAATAAAAACAGGCATGCTTACCTAGGTATCTCCCAGTCTTTTTAATACAAAAATACATTTTGTCAATGATAAAATGTGCCCAAAGGAATGGCTCTGAAGGATTAGTTGAAGCTCTCTTCTTGTTTTCATCCTCAGAGAAGGCTAATTGGAGATACTGCCCCTCCTAAAACCCTGGAATATACTTAATATTTTGCAATGGTGTTCAATCCAATACTGACTCTCAAGGCTCTATCATCAGCCTCTCTAAAGACTTTAAAATGAAACTCTTAATAACATGCTCATCCTCAGAATGCAAGTGAAACCTGAATCGTGCCCCTCTACCAACCCGGCTCAAGAATGTTTCCCTCTAAACAGTGGGGCAGGATCCCACAGCTGGAGATTCACAAAGAGTGACCAGGAAGGTGCCCCAGGTCACATTGGAAAGTCTCCCTTCACAGACATAAAATGCAGAGGCAAGAAATCCCCTTTGGTAGGACGAACTCCCCTACCTCAACCCCAGAATATGAGCCCTTGTTGTAGGAAAACTTTATTCCTAGTGCACAACTGAATTAAAACCTTCCTCCCCATCACCCAGACAGAACCACTGGCAAAGTCAGCGAAAAGCTCCTTTATACTCCATATGTTAATTAAACCAGATGGGTCCATGCCTAAATCCATGGACTGGCGTCTCCCCAGCCCTGTGACTATCTCTGTTCCCTGGGAATAGGAGAAAACCAGTAGTTGGTACCTACCTGGAGGGTCCCTGCGGGTCCGGGAGAGCAAGGCCTGCCCTGCCACTGTTTTCTGGCTCCATCTTCTCGTTAGCTGAGCTGTGGGCCAGGGAAGGACGTTGCTGCAGTGACTGGGGGGGCTTCCGCCCGTTAGGGTTTGTCCGTGACACCGATGACTATCTTCATACCGAAGACACTGGTCAGATAAGTTTCCCAGCTGATTAAGAGAAATAGGGCTTTTTATTTGTTTTTGTTTGTTAGAATGAGGAACAAACCCGAGGGACTGTTCAGGGAGTGGTGGGAGGTGAGGAAGTTCGAGACTTCTGGAGAATAACTCTCCTGAGACCAGCACAATCACAGAACCAGCAAATGAAACAGGTTAGTGGAGACTGAGAGGGTGAGAGAGAGTCGCAGAGCACAGAGATGGCCTCCTCTTCTGGAACCTTCTCTACGTGGCCGTTTCTGTGCCAGAAGTCTTCCGAAGGTGCCGCTGGGAAAGCCCGTGCTCCCTGGATAGGGCAGAGGCCGCATCACACACCGTCTGCGGTGGAGCACGGCCAGCCGGCGGGTCTCAGCCCGAGGCTCTGGATTTGGTTCTGACTTCAATACACTCGTCTTCCTCCCTCTGCCTGGCCTTTGGACACTGTCTACATGGCCCTCGGCAGCGGATGGGCCCTGAGACCGGACAGGAGGAAGGCTCCGGCCACTCCTGGTAGACGCGGGAGCTGCGTGTCCACACGGAGGACCCCCTGGCTCCTCAACATTAGGCCGATTCGGCTGCTTTGATTTTGACGATGGCGGAGCTGTGGCCACGAAGCACCAAGGGACGTGAGCCTGATGATCCTGTGAGTAGATCTAGGCCGCCCTGGATGGAGCAGGGCATCTGAATAGGGCCAGAGCTCAACGACATGTTCATTTTAATAGCATGAATAACTTAAAAATTTGGAATACGTGGCAAAATGAATCCACAGGTGAGATCCATAGATTCCGGGTCCTTTTGTTTCAGTTGAATTTAGACATAACCTTGAGTGGCTCTTCCCTACACTGTTAAGACACTATAAATGCACATGTACTACCTCCCTGGATGTGATGAAACTTCTCCTCCTTCTCCTCTAGGCTACGTGTACCCAGAGGACATCAGAAGACACACGACAGCAATGCACTAAACCCCTGCCATCTTCCCACCGTGTCTTTGGGAACCTGGGGGTCAAGTCAGTGTGTTGTTGGAATTAAGAAATGAAAAGTCTTTACGCACACGTTCATCCAAAAGGGCCGTGGGGCTGGGGCCAGGCACTGCCTTGTCACTGAGCGGCCAGAGGAGGACCCCATGGCCCAGCCTCGCCGGCTCGCTCCCAAAGCTGGCAGAGCAGGACAGAGGTAAGTGAGATCATGTCACCAATACCTCAGACGCTGCCGGAGCATGAAGAGCACGAAGGAGGGGGTGCGGTCCTACTGCTGGGGGATGCCCAACTCGAGAAAGTGTCCTGTGAGCCAGGCCCTGGAATCGCGCCCTCAGGAGCTTTCATGTGCAGAACGAGACCACATCTGCCGGCAAAAGTCCTGAGGGACACGCCTGCTGCTGGGATGTCCTGGGAGCCTGTCATCGCGCCTTATGTGCAATTAATCGGAAATTAGGCTTGAGATGTGGACGGGAAACAAACGGAGGATGGTCTTCGGGGTTTGGACAGGACACTGTTTTGTGAGAATTCTCAACAGAAACTTGCAAACTGCAAATCAAAAACCGAGACACACCTTGTGGCCTCCCGCTTGCTCCATAGCCGGGTTTCACCGGCGCCCCCCCCCTAGATGCTGACCCAATCACGCACCCACAGCTGAGTCCGTGAGCACGTGGCGCCGTCTTTCACAATTGGGAACACTGAAACGTGTGCCAAGATGCTGGTGTGTGTGCGTGTGTGCGTGTGCGCGGCGGAGGCAGAATTATCAAGATGAGTCTCAGCCACGCCTCTGTCTGAAAGAAAGAGATAACGGAGAGACGTTTCCTGCACCGCGGGGCCTGCACAGCCACTTGCACGCGCCTCCCACCCACCACCTTGTTTCCAGGAGCAGTTGCTTTTCTCACTACACATCGGACTCGCTACTCTCCAAACCCAGAAGACAATTTGCTTTCAGATCTCGTCTGAACAACTGTTTTCTCCAACCGGATGCTCAATTTACTTAAAATAAACATGCACCAATTTGCATGTTACTAATGGAACTGTTTTCTGGGATTTCCAAAGGAATTATTACAGCCTCGCTGTCTCTGTCTCTGTGCATCTCTGTCCCTCTGTCTCTCCTTGAGAGGCCCGGAGAGGCCAAAGCGGACACCAAACGTCGAGGTTCCGTGGGAAATCGGGTCATAAAAAGGAAGGAAATAAGAAAATGTTGCTCACAATGGGCTACTCACCTGCCAAGGTCCTGCACGGTTCCTTCTCTATCCGCTCACACCCCTTCTAGCTCCCAAATGGCACTTCCACGGGGGAAATTATAAGCGTGTAATATGTTCTCTTCTGACCGAAAACATCTGCCTGGTGGGGAGACCCAGGGACACCTGGCATCACAGGCCGAGAGCAGCCCCTCGCTCCCATCCCAGGCATGGAGGTGAGCGTGCTGGCTTTCCCAAACCCTTCTCCCCGGCCTCCCAATACAACTATATTGGAGCATTTGGTCGAATTCATTTTCTACTTTTTCAGGGTTATTCCCAGACTTTGCATAATGGCCTATTTATCAGCTTATTTTTGAAAACGTGATTCTACCTTTCAATCCCTTCCAAGTGTTGTATAAATCGCCTCTTCTTCCCATTGCTAACCCTGGAGAATGAGGTGATGACAGACTTTTTTTCTGGGTTACCCGTGTGCCCTTGTTCCAGCCTGGACTCGTTGCTCCTGCGGATGCCACGATGCTGTCATTGTGGCGATGCGGGAAACAAAGGCAGAGGACAAATTGTTCAATTTCTTCACTGCTTACAGCCCACTGACAAGCCCTTGCAACACGCCGAGGGACCTTCCTCTAGGGACTCAACTGCCTCTGTGTGGACACTTTGCTACGGGCAAAAGGCAGTTTTAGCCCAATCATCCCCCACCCCCAGCCCCAGGATCCTGTAAGCCTACTTTAATGTGTAAAAATTCCTTTAGAAATTTCCTTTACCTTGACCCCCCCCCCCAAGACACATGTTGGAGATCATCCCCCAAGTACATGACCCACCGATATACATCTGAAGGATCTCATGACTGAGGTTCCATCAGACAGTCCCAACCAACCCTGCACCTCCTCTCCCTACAGGGCCCCCTTCCAGCACCTGACCCTGAGAACTCCCACTTGGAATAAAGAGTCCTGGCCCCAATGCTGAGGGTTGGGGGGAGGAGACATCCCCCACAACTTGATTCTTCCAGGCTGCCCACTCTAGGACCCAGCCTTGGGAGATGATCCCTTACCCACCATGCCATGTAGACTTGAAGCCAAAGAGTTTTCTTTTGATGTTACATCTACCTCATTGTAACGGGAGAGCACCTCCTCCCTGGCCAGCCCCAGCAGCATCTACCAAAGAGTTCTGACCCAGTAACCCTCATCATCTCCTCTTGTGCCTCCCTGTGTCAATGTCATCTCTAGGACCCCACCTCTTCAGATCAGACCTGCTTCTCTTCAGAAGCCATGTGAAGGGTTAGGTTGGGTGCTGTGAAGGAGTCGATCCTCAGGTCACATCTGCATAATAAAGCTGCAGTCCCTCCCAAAAAAACAAAAACAAAACAAAACAAAACAAAAACAACGACAGCCAGGCCCCTCAAGGTCCTGGAGACCTTGCTTACAAACTTCTTTAGAGAACTCTGCTTTCCCTAACCCCCTCCCAACTTGAAAGTCTATAATGGGCCCCTCCTCAAGACGCTGGCACCACTCTTTCTGCCCATGGGTCCTGTCCCCAAGCCTTAACAAGATTGCCTTTTTGCACCAAAGACATCTCAAGAATTCTCTCTTGGCTGCCGACTTCAAACCCTAACGTTCTTCCCTACACCAGTAGGACTTCCCATTCCCCTGTCTTATATTGCATTTTCTATTTCCCTGATCCCACTTTCTTTTTCTCCTTGCACATTGGCAGTGTTAACCTGGAAAATAAAACGGCCAGTTATTTGACCAGCAAAATGAGTTTGTTCAGGAATAGCAGAAGAGTTGCAATTTGGGACGAGCAAAGTATGACAAACTGAGGTGAGTCCAAAAACCAAGGGAAGGGCAGCTTTTATTAGGTTTTACAAGGAAACTGGGGAGGGTTGTTTTGAACAAACATTCACTGGAGAAGAACAAGGATTTGAGGTTGTGGCAATTCCTCACTGGTTGCAAGCGGTGGTTAGTGCCTTGTTGCAGGGGCAAGGAGAGATCTCGTTCTTTTTCTTAAAAGCGGGAGATAGAATTCTTACGTGAAAATGTCCTCCCTTGCTAAACTAATCCTCTTCCTTTTTCCTGTAGACAATGCAGGGTGTGAGAACGGCATGTGTGCAAGAGCGTCCACTTCTATTACTCCCCGCCCAGGTAGGACACTCTCTCCAGTTACACACGGGCAAAGGGTATCTGGGAGATAGAGATTGTGGGATTTTGCTGGCCTGAACATTTCCCTTTTTACACCCTCGTACTTGATTGAATTCGAGGGAAGCATAGCCTTTGAACTGGAGAATATTCTTTAACTCAGAATCATTCACTTTATTTTCCTCTAGCATCTAGAGTTCATTTTGACAATTCCAATTTACAAAATTACAATTTGCAAAATTACAAATATTTGTATGGGTCATGTATTTTCCCTCTGGAAATTTTTATAATTTCTCTTCATCCATTGAGGTAAAAATACATGATGTTCAGATTTAATGTAAATCTTTTTTTTTTAGGTTGTAAAAAAAAGATTTATTTCTTTAATATCTCATTTTTTATTTTATTTATTTTATTTTATTATTTTTATTTATTTTATTTTTATTTATTTTATTTTATTTATTTATTTTAGTATTTTTATTTAAATTCCACTTGTCAACACATAGCACATCATTATTTTCCAATGTAGTTTTAAATAACTCTTCAGTTGTGTATAACACCCAGTGCTCATCACACCATGTGCCCTCCTTCATGTCCATTGCCTGGTCATCCCGTCCAGTTTTCTTTTCTTTCTTTTTTTTTTTTTTCCAGTTTTCTTCCCAGAGTTAAGAGTCTCTCATGGTCTATCTCCCTCTTTGGTTTTTTTCCCATTCAATTTCCCCTCCTTCCCTATGGTCCTCTGCACTATTTCTTCTTATATTCTGCATATGAGTGAAACCATATAATTGTCTTGCTCTGGTTGACTTATTTCACGTAACATAATATCTTATGCATTGATTCTACTGGATAGTCAGTAGTGTGTTCAAACTGGAGACCCACCCATATTCTTTGTTCTAAAAAATGGCCCATGTATTCTTTTTTGATGACTTCATCATTAAGAAAACCCGTTTCTTTTATCTTTGTGGACCTCTTACTAGGGAGATGGCAGACATCCGAAGTCTGTCTGTCTTCACGTCCTTCTCACATATGGAATACGCTCATTCTGGCCCAATGGCCCTAACTCATTCCAGCACCAACTCGAAAGTCTAAGTCCCGAGTCTCATCTAAGTATCACCTGCATCAGATATGGGTGAGACAATCCATCCAGAGATAAATGCTTTGATAGATTACTCAAATTTGTCTTTAATCAGTATCAAATTGTGACAATTTAGGTAACCCTTTATTTGGTTGCGGTTTCATTTTTTGAATGTTTGCATTTATTATTATTTTTTGTTTTGTTTTATTTTTATTTTTTTAATAATAAATTTATTTTTTATTGGTGTTCAATTTACCAACATACAGAATAACACCCAGTGCTCATCCCGTCAAGTGCTCCCCTCAGTGCCCATCACCCAGTCACCCCCACCCCCCACCCCTCCCCTTCCACCACCCCTAGTTCGTTTCCCAGAGTTAGGAGTCTCTCATGTTCTGTCTCCCTTCCTGATATTTCCTACCCATTTCTTCTCCCTTCCCTTCTATTCCCTTTCACTATTATTTATATTCCCCAAATGAATGAGAACATATAATGTTTGTCCTTCTCCAATTGACTCATTTCACTCATCATAATACCCTCCAGTTCCATCCACGTTGAAGCAAATGGTGGGTATCTGTCATTTCTAATGGCTGAGGAATATTCCATTGTATACATAGACCACAGCTTCTTTATCCATCATCTGTCGATGGACACCGAGGCTCCCTCCACAGTCTGGCTGTTGTGGACATTGCTGCTATAAACATCGGGGTGCAGGTGTCCCGACGTTTCATTGCATCTGAATCTTTGGGGTAAATCCCCAACAGTGCAATTGCTGGGTCGTAGGGCAGGTCTATTTTTAACTCTTTGAGGAACCTCCACACAGTTTTCCAGAGTGGCTGCACCAGGTCACATTCCCACCAACAGTGTAAGAGGGTTCCCCTTTCTCCACATCCTCTGCAGCATTTGTGGTTTCCTGCCTTGTTAATGTTCCCCATTCTCACTGGTGTGAGGTGGGATCTCATTGTGGTTTTGATTTGTATTTCCCTGATGGCAAGTGATGCAGAGCATTTTCTCATGTGCGTGTTGGCCATGTCTATGTCTTCGTCTGTGAGATTTCTCCTCATGTCTTTTGCCCATTTCATGATTGGATTGTTTGTTTCTTTGCTGTTGAGTTTAATAAGTTCTTTACAGATCTGGGAAACTAGCCCTTTATCTGATAGGTCATTTGCAAATATCTTCTCCCATTCTGTAGGTTGTCTTTTAGTTTTGTTGACTGTATCCTTTGCTGTGCAAAAGCTTCTTATCTGGATGAAGTCCCAATAGTTCATTTTTGCTTTTGTTTCTTTTGCCTTCGTGGATGTATCTTGCAAGAAGTTGCTGTGGCCAAGTTCAAAAAGGGTGTTGCCTGTGTTCTCCTCTAGGACTTTGATGGAATCTTGTCTCACATTTAGATCTTTCATCCATTTTGAGTTTATCTTTATTATTGTTCCATGAAAATAGGGACACAATGATCCTACAAGTTACAATTTTATCTCTGAATTTTTAACACAATGACAAAGCATATGGCAAAAACTTGATATTGATGGAGTGAATGAATGGATGGATGAATCACTTGTTAGAGCAGGAGACATTTCCCCCTTTTCCTCTTGGTTCTTGGGCTGGCTGGATAATTAAAATGAATTACAGGAGAAGAGAAAATTTTATTACATACTTTGGGGAACCCACATAAACATGTGATATTCTGAAGGCAATAAAATAAGGTATATCTGTTATCCTGAACTAAGGAGAAGGGGTAAGTGTCTGGGACTTCAAAGGGAGGGGAAGCAATTCACAGGAAGATCATAAAGAGTAAATGTTTGGTAAGCAAGTGTTTGCTAGGACATGCAGAAACAATGGAACGTAGGAGTTTTAACAGACTTCGCTGGGTCTTTCCTAGTTGGCGGCACCTACTTCATGTTATACCGCAGTCACCTATGATGATAGCTCTCCTTCTGGAGCTTGTCCTCTATTGAAATTCTTTTAGGCAGTTAGCAGAAAGGTCAAAGTTTCTTCCTGGGTCTTTTGGGCCTTGGTTGTTTTCAACTCAAAATAATCTGCATGCCAAAGTGGCACGTCTTGGGTCAACACCCTCTGGACCCCTACAATTCCCACTATTCCAAGGCAAACTCTGAACTCGTGCCCTGGCCCCACTCTACCCAAAATAAAACCTGGGCTTGACTAAAGAAATTTTATGAGACTCGGTGGAGAAAAGGTGAGCAGAAGCACTTTGCAACCTATAGAATAATCACTTAAAATTTTTGAGTTTTATTGTATTCAGACTCAAATTGAATAGGGTCTATATATTATTAGCCGTGTAAATTTCTTTCTTTATCAGGTTTTTACTTTGAACAGAAGTAATAATACCCACTGGTAAGAGTTGTTATGATTAAAAGAGATAATAAATGTGAAGCCGTGCCAAGTAAAACTTATTAATCGCTTCAAAGTTGATCTTAATTTCTCCTTCTAACCTCTTCTATTTTTATTAAATTATGACAATGTTCTGAGGGTCAAGTTAAGCTGGGTAATAAATGCGACCCACCTGACAGAGACTCTGAGACATGGTATATATTCAGGAAATGTTAATATCCTGCCTCTGTGAGCCGGAGGTTTATTATTGCAAAGTTGTGCTGCGTGTATGTATGTTTCTTAGCTTATGCACTGCGGGGCCTAAAACGGTGCCTTCCGTGGCAATAAGCATACCTAACCCAAGACCGGGTTTTTTTAAGTATAATTTAAAAAGAAACCAGGGCTCCCTGTGGAAATGGAAATTCTATGTCTGCAACAGGGAAATGAACCTGAAGTATCTTGTGGTTCTAGGAAACAGGAAGGTGCTAAGACAGGAAGGGAGCCTTGGGAGCATGTCAAACCTACAGAGAAACCAGCTTGGCTCTCAACAGCCAAAGCTAGAAAAATTTGAGCAATTAAAGAAAAAAACTGTCATAACCCAAAGAGTAATGTAAATATCCATGAGTCTGTACTGATGTAAATAAATGGTTTAATGAAGAAATGAGAGAAAAGGGACAACTCTCCTTTACAGAATTCAAATTATAAATAAAGAAGAAATGAGGTAAGTATAAAATCACCTTTTGAACAGCACAGTAGTAATTGCTGCAAGACAATTCTGTACATAAATGCTAAAATTTGCATCAATGTATAAACACGCAATCATTCCTTCCATCTTAAAACATAAAAATCCGGATGCCTGGGTGGCTCAGAGGTTGAGCATCTGCCTTCGGCTCAGGTTGTGATCCCTGGTCCTGGGATCGAGTCCCACATTGGGCTCCCTGCATGGAGCTTGCTTCTACCCTCTGCCTGTGTCTCTGCCTGTGTCTCTGTCTGTGTCTCATGAATAAATAAAATCTTTAAAAAAAATAATAAATAAATAAATAAATAAATAAATAAATAAATAAAGTATCCCCTAAAACTCAAAAGTGTCATTCCGAACTTCAGTGAGTCATGATTTGAAAATCCAAGACCACAGAGAACCACTGCAAAATCTCCTAAGTGAGTTTTATTAAGATGTGAAATAATTTTTTTCAACTTAATCTCTCTGGATAGTGTAATAGTAATAGTAGTCATAGATATTAATAATATAACAGAGTGTGCACTGTTTTAACTATTTTTCAAATATTAACTTCTTTAATCCTTATGCCAACTTTGTGAGACTGATACTATTACCATCCTCATTTGAGTCCCCACAGGGAGCCTGTTTCTCCCTCTGCCTGTGTCTCTGCCTCTTTCTCTGTGTGTCATTAATAAATAAATTATTATTATTATAAATTATAATATATAATATAATATATAATAATTATAAATTATTCCAACCAATAATATAATCAGGAATATATTATTCTGTACACTTTAGATTGCTTGAAACATTTTATGACTAAACATAATTTTTGAAAACATACGTCTGAAAGGACACCCATGTAAACACAGAAGTTCTGTGACTGTGAAGAATGACAATTCTGGAGAGACTGCTTATTAGTTGCTAAATTTACTGAAAGAAAAATAAACCCGACTAGAGCCACAGTTGCTCTGTGGTCACCAAAGGAGGGAATGGGGCAGGTGACAAAAGACTGGGCTCTGGGGTGCCCCAGGCTTCAAAGGTCAGAGAGAAGCAAAGGAACTAGGAAAGGAGATTGGGAAGGAGACACCAAAAAGACAGGAGGAAACCAGGTAATCAAAAGTGATTGAGAGCCCAAGTGAAAACATTATTAGAAGGACGAGTGAGTCACCAACTGTGTGCCAAGCGCTGCTATTGTCAAGTTAATCTGTCTATAGTAATATATCCACTAATTTTTACATCATTATTTTTGATAAACTATTGTTTTCATGACTCTAACTTGATAAATTTCATTCTCTACGGCGAGGGCAGAGCTGCAGGTAAGGCCAGCTCGGAAAGGCTTCGTGCCGCGTCATGGATCTCAGGCTTTGCTTCGACGGTGATATGGAACCAGAGAGAAGTTTCTGGCAATGGGAATCCAACAGTCATATTTGAATCTTTGTCTTGAGGATGACTCCAAGGGTGAGTTCCAGTTCCCTGACCACTTCTTTTCAACAAACTGACCTCTGCTTTCCGAGAAAAGGATAAACTTTTCCAATTAAATGATTGAAACTCTTCATTATTCTCTTCTCTACAATATGGAAATTTCCCATTTAGATAGTCAGGATTCATGATGCAGAGAAAATGTGTACTCTGGGTTTTCTAGAAAAAAAATCCAGATTCTAACTAGGTCATTCATCTAAATGATCATATTAACTCTTTAAAAAAATCAGAAATGTTAAATCGAAATTACACGTGTTAGACCATATCCAGAAACTGAATGTAATCTTTTGTCAGAATATGAGATTTGATTTGGGTCAAAAAATTTTGGTCAAATGATGAACAGTTTTATTTTAAAGGAAATCTGAACGTCAATGATTTTGAAAAACTGAAAGCATGAATAAATTAGAGCCCAAGATTTACTATAAATTTCTTCCTTCTTTTTTATTTGCCAATTACGTGTTCCATTTGCTATTTTCAGCTAAACTTTCCCATCTTAGGTGTCTTGGTAGCCTCTTTGTTTTCATGTTTAGTCCAAAATGAACACATATAAATTCTCGAAGTTCTAACACAAAACAAGTCATGGCTAATTAACAGATACTTCCTACTAATCACCTTAAAAAAACAAACCATCTGGTAGGGCATAATTAAACAACAAAGCTGAATAAATAAACTTTAAAATCATCTAGAACCAAAGCCTATTTTATTGTTTACATTTTTGACCCAGATAAGGGAAATCAGTCTTCTGATTTCCAGATGATGATCAGCAGGCAAATCTGTCATCTCCAAAACCAGGAGTCTCTTGGCTGCACAAGAAAATTTACCAACATTCAGTTTTCATTTGATTTTCTTAATATCCATCAATGTAATACCTGCAGTTAATACATAAATACATTGATTTAATGTTTGAGACTTAAGTTGTACTCAGCAAATGTGATTCCTCTTCATCAGAAAGGCACCATGTTTTTAAAACATGTGCAAAGAATGACAAATCAAACCCACAGCAGGCAACCTTCAAATAACCTAAGAATGACACTATAGTAATCAAACACGTTTCTAGCAGTGGTAGCTAAGAAGTGATCTCTGGTCAGGGCAACATGAATACACACGGTATGGAACCCCACAGTGGGGGGGTCCCTGGGTGGCGCAGCGGTTTCGCGCCTGCCGTCGGCCCGGGGTGTGATCCTGGAGACCCGGGATCGAGTCCCACGTCGGGCTCCCGGTGCATGGAGCCTGCTTCTCCCTCTGCCTGCGTCTCTGCCTCTCTCTCTCTCTCTCTCTCTCTCTTTCTGTCTATCATGAATAAATAAAATCTTTAAAAAATATGTATGACCAAAATATACACAGAATGTTCAATCTTGAACAATTTAACTTTATAGCATAAAAGTAGACATACATCAAGATACTAATTTTGATTATTTCCGAGGTTTTCTCTTTGGTGCACTTCTAAATTTTAAAATTTTCTACAATAAATACATTAATGTATAGCTTTTAAAATAATAAACAAACAGCCAGAATCTTAAAAAAAAAAAAAGTAGATAAAGGAAAACCTTATTTCGAATGGAGTCAGGAGGCCAAAATGGGGGACTCTCAGGCCCTACTACGCCTCCTCAGCTGAAGATCCAACAGGAGGAAAGCACCTCATCTTCCAAGTCAACATGACTTGACTCTCCCAGCGAGGATCAGTCCAGCCAATGAGAGACTGACACAAGTCACCCACGGAGACTCCCAGTTTGTTGCAATGGACTTTTGTTTATGACAGGGACTCCCAACTCTCCTCTCTACCTCTCTAAAAGGGGCAGTTCTTCCTTTCTGCCCTCTGAACTTGCCTATGACTTCATTGTGGCTTGCTTATCCCACATCGCAACTCTCTGCTCTTCCCAAATAAACTCATCTTTGCTAGTAAAGTCACGGAGTTTAATCCTCCAGGTTAACAGTGGAGTCCTCTGACACCAAGCGATTGCAGGATGCTTGGCTGCTTTCAAAACTACGAGGTGGACGGTAGGGGATTAGCTACAAATCCGTTAAATACTGCTGAGTCCTGCCAAAACTATTGGCTTGGAGTTTAGGATAGTTTCCTAATTTCTACTTTTTGTTGGAAATTGTATAGCAGATCTATTTTTCTAATAATCTCACCCATTTTATCAAAGTAGACCCATGCTGCTTCCTTTCAGGATAATGTTTATGTTTCCAGTTCTCCATCCTGGTGGGTACGTGTCAGGCTTGTTTAATCACGAAGGCACAAAAACGGTGAAGATCCGAACACATTCCGACCTTCTCTTTATCACGTTGGTAACTGCTATTTTCCCTCTCCTCAAGGTGTCCCGCCAAGACTGATTTTCATGCTGGCTTTAGGTATATGCTCTGTTTAAGCAATGATAGATGCGAAATGACAAGGAGCCCTTACTTCCATGTTCAATGCTATGCCTGGAACCCAAGAATGAGGGAAGATCAAACAGTTTACAGCAAATTCTATTTTAACGAATGCCTAATGTAGTCCTCATGAGGATGTATAATAATAAGAATGTTCAAACATAGAGTAATCTTCTTTAAATCCGTCTCTTATCTGTTTTTAACATCATCTTCCAAAGTTCAGACTTAAAATTTATCCATTGGGGGCGGGGGAACCTGAATGGCTCAGTTTGTTAAGCATCTATCTGCCTTTGGCTCAGGTCATGATCTCAGGGTCCTGGGATCGAGCCCCACATCAGGCTCTCTGCTCGGGGGGAGCCCGTTTCTTCCTCTCCCTCTGCTGCTCTCCCTGCTTGTGCTCTCTCTCGCTCTCTCTGTCAAATAAATACATAAAATCTTTTTTATTAATAAATAAAATTTATCCATTGGGGAATGTGTGTGTTTATATATGTGTGTGTGTGTATATATATATATATGTATATGTACATATACATTATATATATTATTTAAAGATTTTATTTTATTTTTTATTTTTTAAGATTTGGTTTTATTTATTTGACAGGGAGACAGAACACATACGCTGGGGGCGTGGCAAACAGGGGGCAAGGCAGGCTCCCCACTGAGCAGGTAGCGCGAGGCGGGGCTGGATCCCAAGACCCTGAGATCAGGACCTGAGCCCAGGGCCGATGCTTAACCGACTGAGCCACTCAGGTGCTCCTAAAGATTTTAATTTTTTTAATTTTTAATTTTTAATTTTTTTTAGATTTTAATTTCTTTTCATTTTTTTTTGCCAATTTGAATGTCTTTTTTTTAAATAATAAATTTATTTTTTATTGGTGTTCAATTTGCCAAAATACAGAATAACACCCAGTGCTCATCCTGTCAAGTGCCCCCCTCAGTGCCATTTCTTAAATTATCTTTATACTCAACGTGGGGCTTGAATTCACACCTCAAGATCAAGAGTCACCCGTTCCGCTGAGTCAACCCTGCCCTCCGGGGTTAGGCATGTATCTTAGATAAGACATCTACTGAGCTAAGTACGTGATGTGGGAGCAGCGCTTCTTCCGGATCGGAGGGCTGCTGCCCGTCATCCTCCCGTCTCACAGCTCCAGCCAGCCTTGGTTCATTTCTTTTAATCTCCCAAGCACCAAGCTCTCCAAAGCCTCAAATCCCCCCTCTTGGCGTTAGTCTCCCTTCCCGAATGTGTTTCCCCTCACGCTCCACCAGATAATTTCTGCTTTTCCTCCAGACTGACTCTTGTGTCCCCATCCCCACTTCCCCTGAATGAAGCCCTCTCCAGTCCTGGCCAAGTCTGGAGGAAGCTCCCTGGTGCTGAGAATGCCCTCTGCCCCCCTTTTCCTACTGTTTTCACTTCTGCGCCTCCACTGACCCGATGCCCCGAGGTGTCTGCGTCTTCCCAGCCTGGTAACTCCAGGTCTGTCACACGCTGGACCCGCAGCGAGCACACGCCTAGCGAACGGACGAACTGTCGCCCAGCCTGACAGAGCTGTGCCCCGCGAATGGCAATGAGAATAGGTGGGCAAGGACTAGAGCCCCTCACCCCAAGGAACTCCGCAGTACTTCTGGAGTGAGCGAGTCTCTTCTAACCACATCATTTAACTTGACTTTTAAAAATAACTACGAATATCAGGGATAATCTTCAGCCTTTAGGCAAAATAAATTACGTTCAATAACTTTCTAACTTTAGCTTTTTTTGTTGTTTTTTATATTTATTTAGCTTTTTTTTTTTTTAATGGGAGAAATACAGGTCTCTTGAGAACCCCAGTTAAGCTCACCTACCCAGCTTTTACTGGGTCAAGCATTGTTCCAAGTGTTTTTCATTTAACCAATTTATCTCCCACAGGTCCATATGAATAAGAACTGCTCTTATGATCCTTTCCATTGGGCAAGTGGAGCATCATAGCTTTAAGTAACTTGCCAAAAGACGCGCAGTCAACAATGGAGGAGAGAGGGATCGGAACCTGGTAATCTGGCTCCCGAGTACCATTATTATCCCTCTGAGCTTATGCAGAAACTCTCTCACTAAATCCCACACCTCGGGTGTGTCCAGACCATCCCTTTCCACAGTTGGCAGCCAAATTTGGAGGCAGCTTCTTGGATTTAATACATCTAAGGGGTGCGTGTGTGCACACACGCCCATGCCCATGTCCTCCCAAAACAATAACTATATAATTATGTCTAACGTTTTGGCACCAGGGTAACAAATTCTAGAGGGAAGCCATGCTCTTAGCTAGAAGCTCCTAATCTCTACATAGCAACCATACAGAAAACTCTGCAGACATTCTCATGGCCCACTGGGGGGCACTTCTAACAGATGATAAAAAAGGAGGCTTTCTCTGAAGAGGAAATCTCTTGAGTTTACCTTGGAGGCATCAGGCCTTGGAAGGCATCTTCCCTCTGAGCTGAGTAGGAGACACCCAGTAATGATTGCTACCGTGTCTGTCCTGGAAAACTGCAGCCTCTTTTGACTCTGGTTTAATGTACCTTTGCCTTGAACATTTTAGAGGAATCAGTGAAAATGTGGTGGCTATAGAGTGTGCTAACCCCCCTCTGCCTCCGAGACCGCTCTGATTTCACTGCACTTCCTGAAGGGTTACTGTTGATTGCAAAACTGACAGCAGGAGCAACCGCGCTCTGGCTTTGAGATGTTGCCCAACGCATTGTTGGAACAAGAAAATCAAGCAGGAAATACAGGTGGATGGGCGGGAATGCATTGTGGGATGAGGATGAAATAGTGATTTCAAAGAATACTTGAGTCAGTAAGAGCGGTGTCTGGAGGAGGGAGAGTGGTCACGTCCCACATTCAGTTCTCACTGGGCTTGGAGAGAGGAGGTAATTGGCCACAATGTGATAGATGCAAAAATCATGCAAATTTTAAATGCACCGATTGATTGCCATGTAGCATTCCTCACTCTAAATGCTTTGCGTGCACTGACCCACTTCCTCCTTGTGCTAACTCCAGACCTAGGTACAATGGTTAGACCAATGTCAAAGAAGAGAAAACCATGACATGGAAATGTTAACAGGCTTTCCTAACACCAGCCAGTACCTGGGCAAGCTGTGTGCAAATCTCAGGCTCTGGGTAGGGTGAGATTGGAGTCCTTCCTATTACCCCCACTGGGATTTTTAATTTTTTATTTTATTTTTTAAATTTAATTTAATTTAATTTAATTTTATTATTTTATTTTATTTTATTTTATTTTATTTTATTTTATTTTATTTTATTAAGGTAAGAAAGAGAGTTTTATTTGAGCCCAAGTTAGGACCACTGCCTGGGAAACAGTCTTCACAGGGGAGAAAGTGTTCTGGAGAAGGAACAGTTTCCACAGGGTTATTTACTTTTTACATCATGTACAAGCTCAAAAGATTATACATTAATATATCGGCAGGAATCACAAGTTTTAACATCAAGGGATGCAGGGAGTAGGAGCACTGATTAATATCTCAAAGACAAGATGGTTTTCCTTTGGGTGACTCGTTCACAAAGCAGGTGCACAATGTATGCTTGCTGGGCCACAAATCAGAGTTTTGGGTTTTTTTTTAAATTTAATTTGAATTCAATTTGCTAACATATAGTATAACACCCAGTGCTCATCCCATCATGTGTCCTCCTCATGCCCGTCACCCAGTGACTCCATCCCCCAATCTCCTTCCCTTTCCACAACCCTTTGTTTCCCAGAGTTAGGAGTCTCTCATGGTTTGTCTTCCTCTCTAATTTTTCCTCACTCAGTTCCTCTCCTTTCCTTTATAATCCTTTTCACAATTTCTTACATTCCACGTATAAGTGAAACTATATGATGTTTGTCCTTCTCCGACTGACTTACTTCACTCAGCATCATCCCCTCCAAGTCCATCCACGTCGATGTAAATGGTGGGTATTAGTCCCTTCTGAGGGCTGAGGAATATCCCGCTGTATCCACAGACCACAACTTCTTTATCCATCATCTGTCGGTGGACACCGAGGCTCACTCCACAGTCTGGCTACTATGGTCATTGCTGCTGTGAACACTGGGATGCGGTGTCCCAGGTTTCACTGCATCTGTATCTTTCCCCCACTGGGATTTTAATAATGCCTCTGCTCACTGAGAGATGTGTCCCAGCTTAGAAGATGAATTATTGTCAAAATTAATAAAAAGAAACCTCATTTAAAATGGTGTTGGAAAAAAATAAAAATAAAATAAAAATAAAATAAAATGGTGTTGGGAGGGAGGGAAAGATAAAATAAGACAAAATCAGGGAGACAAACCATACGAGACTCTTAACTATGGGAAACCAACAGAGAGTTGCTGGAAGGGACGGGGTAAGGGGAGGGGGTAACTGGGTGATGGGCATTAAGGAGGGCACCTGATGTAATGAACCCCGGTTTACTGATGAGTCACTGACCTCTACCTAATAGAAACTAATAATACACTTTATGTTAATAAACAACTGAATTTAAGTTAAAAAAAATGGTATTGGGAGGCCAAAACCAGGAGCTCTCACCTCCTACCACTTCAGGGGGATTACAGGCCCTGCAGGGCAGAGACATACCTTCCAGAGCTACTTTACCTACTTTACTATCCAGGAGGAGGAAGAAAGGTGCTTCTCTGGCAACAGCCCAGCTTATGAGGAGCCCCTCTGCTTGGACTTCCCGGCTTCTCCAACGGACTCTGTGTTCATAACAGCTCCCCAGCCCCCCTGCCCCCTTCCTCGATAGAGGACCTGTCCTGTTTCTGTCCCCCTGACCTGCCTGTGGTGTGTTGTGGTTTGCTTTTCCCCAGTTGTAATTGTCCACTATTTCCAAATAATGGACAGTTTTGCTTGTAAGCTTAACTCGACATAATCATCCTAAATAAACAAGTGTCCTTAAGTAGGTGATGGAAAGACCAGAGCCACGAGACAGTAAGGAAATAATGTGCAGATTCAAATCACAGTGCCCTGGTCGCAGAGCCGGGCTCGTGAGGGAGGCTGAGAAGGAAGTCTGTGAGAAGGAGAATATTTCCGACAAACTGGGCGAGGTTCTAGTTCTAGAAACTGGAGAATTGGTAGCTTGGTCACAGGAAAGAGAGAAAGAGGGTGGGATACGATGACCCAAGGGAAGTTCTGGGAGACTGTGAACTTGGGCGCGGAATAGAAAGTGGGCCGAGGTCCAGCAGCCTGGAAAATGTAAAACTGCAGGAGCTCTGCCGCCAGGGCCGGCACCTGAGCCTGGAGCAGCGGCTGCAGAGCGATGGGCGACAGAGAACCCCCAGCTGCAGTTCAGGAGGAAACAGCCAGCAGGAGGGCAGCGCTGCAGCCTCACGGTAGCCAGAACCATTGCAAATGGGATAGTGAAGAGGGGGCTGGAGCGGGGAAGGGAAGGGGAGCAGGTGGAGAGGGGAGGAGGAGGGAAGATGGTAGGGGGTGGAGGAAGGAAGGGGAGGAGGAGGAGAGAGGATGGTAAGGGGTAGGGAAGGCAGGGGAGGAGGAGGAGAGAAGATGGTAGGGGGTGGAGGAAGGAAGGGGAGGAGGAGGAGAGAGGATGGTAAGGGGTGGGGAAGGCAGGGGAGGAGGAGGAGAGAAGATGGTAGGGGGTGGAGGAAGGAAGGGGAGGAGGAGGAGAGAGGATGGTAAGGGGTGGGGAAGGCAGGGGAGGAGGAGGAGAGAAGATGGTAGGGGGTGGAGGAAGGAAGGGGAGGAGGAGGAGAGAGGATGGTAGGGGGTGGGGAAGGCAGGGGAGGAGGAGGAGGGAAGATGGTAGGGGGTGGAGGAGGGAAGGGGAGGAGGAGGAGAGGGGGGAGGAGAGGAGAAGGAGGAGGAGGAAGAAGAGGAGGAGGAAGGCAAGGGAAGAGGAGGAAGAGGAGGAGGCAGGGAAGGGGAGGAGGAGGAAGAAGAAGAAGAAGAAGAAGAAAAAGAGGAGGAGGAGGCCGGGGGGAGGGAGGCGGAAGAGAAGGATAAGAGAGTGCCTTCAGGGAAGGAGAGGAGGAGTACGCGGGGGAACAGTAGTTCCTGTAAGGTACGGTTCTAACTGTAGAGCGTTGGGGGAAAGCTCTGGAAGGAAGTCACTGAGGTCGGGGTCCAGTTGTCTTGTTTGCAGACAGGGACCATGTGCGCACCTGGGGAGCGGTAGGGAGATGGGGTGTCGGGCTGCAGGGCTGCAGGTAGCCGCAGGTCTGCTGCCTCCAAGGAGGCCTTCACAGCCACTCAAAATAGACGGAGAGAGATGGGGGAGCTGGGGGAGCGTCTGGAATCCCTTAGAGAGAGGGTGGCTGGGAGGCTGCCCTGGAGAGAAGACCACGGGGCGTCCTCCCCTGCCCGCGGATCCCCTGGGCCCAAGACAGAGTGATTCCGAGGCTGCTGACCAGCTTCTGGGGCGGGACCATCACGTAATGAATGATCAAGCTCAAAATTCAAGTTGCTGGTTTCCAAAAGGGAGAAGGAATGAAGTCAGCACCGCAGCCGCCGGCCGCAGGGGACCCGGCAGGCTCCTCGGAAAGTGGCGCGTCTGTCAGCACACGCTTGTCTTAGCCCAGCCACTCACTAGTGTTTGCGCCGCTGCTTTGATCCCCACACACGAGCGTGTGCTCACGTGAGCACGAGCCCACTGCACCTGCGCCCTTCCTGGGGCAGCGCCTTTGTGTGTCCTAATAAGCAAATAAATTCTTGCCGAGAAAAAGAACCGGTTCACCATGTGAGGTCCCTGAAATACGGTCAGTGAGTTTGCGTCTCATCTGAAAACTAGGTTTTCTGTGCCATTAAGCGCAAACCGTACAAGTGACGGGCTCGGGCCCCATCCTCTCCGTGGATCCCCTCAGCCAGCTGCGCCTCTGGGACGGCCTGGAAGTACCAGGAGCTGGAGGAGGAGCTTCCTACAGAAAAAGCTCGTTCAGTTCTCCCCAGTAGGTGGATCTTGCACCGGTGTAGGAGCTGACCCCAGGCAGCACTTGGAAGAAAAGCAGGAAGGGGGTCTCGGACAGGGACCGTGCGCCACCCATCCTTTAGTCCTCGTGCTTCTCACGAATAAGCCTGCCGTGAGCCTCGGCAAGCCAGTCATGGGTCAGAGGGACTAAGTGTCTCTTTTTTAAAGATTGTTTGCTTGTTTATGTATTTAACAGAGAAAGAGACAGGGTGGGGCATGAGTGGGGGGGGAGGCAGAGGGAGCCGCAGACTCCCCGTGGAGCAGGGGGCCCTATCCCAGCATCAGGACCCCAGCCAAAGGCGACCAGGCGCCCCCGATTGTCTCCCTGTCGCCGTCTGTCCTGCAGGACGCTGCTCGCTCACGTGTCCGTTGCCAAATAACAACAGAAAGTGGGAGCGCGCAGTGGAAAGAGCAGCTGAGGTTCAACCCTCGGCGACGAGAGCCCCCCAACAGTAAGAGCGAGCTGACGCCGGACACGCTCCGGACACACCGCTAAGGAGGATCTGAATCTTCCCACAGTGGGAAAATGCTCCTGTCTCACGGGCGAGCGGTTCCGACGCTGCTTGGGCCCGGGTGCTGGGCGCTTGGGTCCTTACAGCTCAGTCAGCAAGAACGTGAGGCGGTACAGGGGGGCGTTCTGGGGCCTGGGGCAGGCCGGGGCTCCAGGTGTGGGAAGCATTACCCTAGCTTCACCCGGGGAAGGGTCGGGAGGGGCCTCCCCAAGGGAAAGAGTCGCAGCAGTTCAGAGATGGATCCAAAGGGGGGATGGACGGGCCCCACGGGAAGTCCAGGCTTCTGGCTTCATTCATTCTATATTACGGTCATTCCAGTCTGACATCATGAGGTCATACCTCAGGTGGCTGAGAAATTCTCTGAGGGTCGGTCTGGTCTGAGGTGCACGTGTAGCTGCCACACCAACTGGCTGAAATCGAATCCTCCCGCATCCCAGCATCACGGATCACAGCCCGGCCTCAATGCCCCCCCCTTACCCCAGCTGATCCTGGTGGCCTGCATGCCCCTCCCTGCCCCAGAGGCCCCCACACCCTGCACCCCAGCCCAGATGGCCTCAGCATATTGAGCCAAGTCTTCTTGGTCCAGAAGTCTCTATGTGATTGTAAGATCCAGCCTCTTTGAGAGGAGACTGGCTGCATGGGAGGTGTCCTCACCTTCTGAGGAAGCGTCCTCTAGACCTGGCTGCAGAGACCTCGGTCCGGTCTCAGGAAGCAGGACGTGGCGCTGGCCCTGAGCCACTGCATCTGGCGTGGTCCCCTCGGCTGCCTTCACCGCCCACCGACTCAGACAGGAGAGCTGCGGGGCGCCCTGGCAGCGGCCCCCGGGAGCTGTGACTGCAGATTCTCCGAACACTGAAGCCCAAGAAGCATATCAGGCAAAAAGTGCTACCAGACGACGATGCTGCCTGAGGCTGGCGACCTCACCGGGAAGCCTGGGCGGCACAGGGCGCTCCCCGCCAAGGCTCAGGTGGGGACCTGTTTCCAGCAGGCGATTTCCCAGGTGTCCGCCTAGCATGCAGAGCAGCCGAAATCACAAATATCTGAAATCAAAAGACGTCTATTTCTGCTCTTCTCTGGGTTTGGCTGAAAAAATCAGCAGCGGAGACAGTAAGGTAACTTGCCCGGAAACAAGCATCCCCAGGAGGAGAGGGACTTGGAGAAAACCAGCTCTCTTGGCAGGAGTCGATCCACAGGCCCATCTTTGTTGATTTGTCCATTGATTCATGTTCTAGTTACTTTGGTCAGGTCAGGCCTTGAAAGTATTTGCTTATGATACAAGAGAACGGTGTATATTTATTTATTTATTTATTTATTTATTTATTTATTTATTTATTTATTTATTTATGCTGGGAAGATCTCCCAGAAGACAAACATATGCATGTCATCGTAGGTTCTCTCCCCTCGTGTTTACACACATTTGCCCACGTGTATAACCCAGCGTTAGACTGATACGTGCATTCCAGCACTCAGCCGGAGCACACGTTCCAACTAAGCATTTTATCACATTTTTCTAAAAATGCCCGTTGTGACCAGAATGGGCCTGTGTAATTTAACTGAACTTGGAAATCAAGCTCACGGTAAAAAACGTTCCCAGCACCTCTATTGAAGGCCTATTATTGGTTCTTGTGACAACAGATTATACTCTCAGCTGTCAAGCAAGAGCGCGCGAGGGCTTCCTTATATGTGCTGGAAACGGGGTCCCCAGCACCGCCTTGTCTGGGGGTCAAGGCCGGCCCCCATCGGCGACCCACTCCGTCTGCATCCCGAGAGCCTGGAGAGCCAGCTCCAGCGACGAAGAGGAAGAGGCTGAGGAAAGACAAAGGCAAGTCTACGTGTTATGGTTTTTGTCTTTCACTCTCTTTTTTTGGACTTTCTTCTGATGTTAACATTTCTAGATTCATAAGCTTTACATTTATCTTTTAAATCATTGGGATCCCTGGGTGGCGCAGTGGTTTGGCGCCTGCCTTTGGCCCAGGGCACGATCCTGGAGACCCGGGATCGAATCCCACCTCGGGCTCCCGGTGCATGGAGCCTGCTTCTCCCTCTGCCTGTGTCTCTGCCTCTCTCTCTCTCTCTCTGTGACTATCATAAATAATAAAATAAAAAAAATTAAATCCTTCCCAGGGCGCCTGGGCGGCTCAGTCGGGCGGGAATCTGCCTTCAGCTCGGGTCGTGAGCTCGGGGTCCTGGGGCCCAGCCCCAGTTGGGCGCTGTGCTGGGGGGACGCCTGCTTCTCCCTCTCCCTCTGCCCCTCCTCCCCACTCATGTTTGCTTCCTCTATCTCTCTCTCTCTCTCTCTCTCTCTCAAATAAATAAATAAAATCTTTAAAAAAATTTTTAAATTATTCCAATATAAGCATCTAGGATTTTTCCAGAAGGTATCAGAGTCCACTGGTTAAGAGTTTAACCTCTGGAATCATAAACTGGGTTCTCCACTCTCAGTTTCTGCAAATTTGGGAACGTTGAACAAGCTGAGGCTCCCATTGTATCTGTCACTTCTTTTTTTTTAAAGACTTTAGGATTGCTTATGAAATGTGAGAATTTTTGTTTACACTTAGAAAACCTTGCTTGTCATATATGCTCCCCCAGCACCCTTTTACTTGTAATTAATCATGTGACGACTCCTAAGTTCTCTGTTGTCTCTTTAGACTCTGTCTCTTGAATGCATCTAACATTTTACTAAAAAAGTATTCATCAAACCCTCAAAAAAGAATTTTTAATTTCTGCTACATTAATGTTATTTATCATAGTTTCTTTTCTTTTTAAAATGATTTGTTTCCTTTTTTCTTTTTCTTTCTTTTTTTTTAAGATTTTATTTATTTGTTTGAGAGACAGAGCACAAGTGGGGCAAAGGGTGAAACAGGCTCCCCACTGAGCGGGGAGCCCCGTGTGGGGCTGGATCCTGGGGCCCGGGGTCACGACCTGAGCTGAAGGCAGATGCTCAACCAACAGAGCTACACAGGCAGCCTCCTCCCCATTTTCTTTTTTCTATGCAATTAATCCTCTACAAAGTGGAAGCTCCTATATATTTAAATCTTTGGAAGTTTTATTTTATTTTTATTTGTCTTAAACTTTACAGGATTCCCTCTGCGTCAGGGTCTCCAAAGCCATCCCCAGTCCTGATGACTCGCTAGGAGGACTGAGCACACAGGCCTATCAGAGCGATGATTACAGCTAAAGGACGCAGAGCAAGGGGACAGGTGTGTGGGGCACAGGCCATAGGAAACGGCACTCAAGCTTCCAAGGCTTGAGGCCCAGGTGAGGCCCAGGCGTGCTAACCCCCCTGCAGTGAGCCGAGGCAACAGGTGCATGTGGTCCACCAAGGAAGGTGCGCACAGACTCAGCGTTCAGCGTGTTTATGGGGTGAAACCACATGAGCACTCCCCACCCAGCACACACCAAAATTCCACATTCTCCGAAGGAGAACAAGCATTGAACATAAACCATACGTTTCGCACAAACAGTTCAGGCACAGGGAGCCTCTGTCCTAAGAGTGGCGGGAACACTACCCGAATGCAAGTTCCCAGGTGCCACCTGGCAAGCAGGCCTCCCGGAGCTTAGCGGGCTCAACCTGCTGTTTTTAAATGGACTCTGCACGTCAGCGAATTGTCAAGCTGGGGAGGCCTCTATGTTTCTATCATCTGGAGTTAAATTGTATCCGCCATAGGCAGACCTCTAAAACTGTTTCCTGAGATTGATTCAATCCAACGTTAACCTAGGTGCTGCTGTGGAGGACTCCACAGATCAAGGATTCGAAAGCAGGGAGCGTGACCGGGATTTTCTAAGTGACCCGATCTAATGACATAAATCCTCTTTTTTTCTCTATATTATTTGAGTTCAATTTGCCAACATATAGCACATCACCCAGTGCTCATCCTGCCAAGTGCCCCCCTCAGTGCCCATCACCCACTCACCCCTACCTCCCACCCACCTCCCCTTCCACCACCCCTTGTTCGTTTCCCAGTCAGGAGTCTCTCATGTTCTGTCTCCCTCTCTGATATTTCCCACTCAGTCCCCCTCCTTTCCCCTATGATCTCTTTCACTATATCTTATATTCCACGTATGAGGGAGACCAGATGATGATTGTCCTTCTCCGATTGACTTCACTCAGCATCAGACCCTCCAGGTCCCTCCACGTCGAAGCAAATGGTGGGTATTTGTCGTTTCTCATGGCTGAGGAGTATCCCACTGTATACACAAACCACAGCTTCTTTATCCATCATCTGTCGATGGACACCGAGGCTCCCTCCACAGTGTGGCTATTGTGGACATTGCTGCTAGAAACATTGGGGTGCAGGTGTCCCGGCGTTTCACTGCATCTGTATCTTTGGGGTAAATCCCCAGCAGTGCAATTGCTGGGTCATAGGGCAGGTCTATTTTTAACTCTTTGAGGAACCTCCACACAGTTTTCCAGAGTGGCTGCACCAGGTCACATTCCCACCAACAGTGCAGGAGGGTTCCCCTTTCTCCACATCCTCTCCAACATTTGTGGTTTCCTGCCTTGTTAATTTTCCCCATTCTCACTGGTGTGAGGTGGGATCTTGTTGTGGTTTTGATTTGTATTTCCCTGATGGCAAGTGATGCAGAACATGTTCTCACGTGCTTGTTGGTCATGTCTGTGTCTTCCTCTGCGAGATTTCTGTTCATGTCTTTTGCCCATTTCATGATGGATTGTTTGTTTCTATGATGTTGAGTTTATTAAGTTCTTTATAGATCTTGGAAACTAGCCCTTTATCTGATACGTCATTTGCAAATATCTTCTCCCATCTGTAGGTTGTCTTTTAGTTTTGTTGACTGTATCCTTTGCTGTGCAAAAGCTTCTTATCTTGATGAAGTCCCAATAGTTCATTTTTGCTTTTGTTTCTTTTGCCTTCATGGATGTATCTTGCAAGAAGTTACTGTGGCCAAGTTCAAAAAGGGTGTTGCCTGTGTTCTCCTCTAGGATTTTGATGGAACCTTGTCTCACATTTAGATCTTTCATCCATTTTGAGTTTATCTTTGTGTCTGGTGCAAGAGAGTGGTCTAGTTTCATTCTTCTGCACGTGGATGCCCAATTTTCCCAGCACCATTTATTGAAGAGACTGTCCTTTTTCCAGTGGATACTCTTTCCTGCTTTGTTGAATATTAGTTGACCATAGTGTTGAGGGCCCGTTTCTGGGTTCTCTATTCTGTTCCCCCAGCCCTGGTTTTCTTTTTCAATATTCCCCTGGCTATTTGGGGTCTTTTCTGATTCCACACAAATCTTAAGATTATTTTTTCCAACTCTCTGAAGAAAGTCCATGGTATTTTGATAGGGATTGCATTAAACGTGTAAATTGCCCTGGGTTGCATAGACATTTTCACAATATTAATTCTGCCAATCCATGAGCATGGAATATTTTTCCATCTCTTTGTGTCTTCCTCAATTTCTTTCAGAAGTGTTCTGTAGTTTTTAGGGTATAGATCCTTTACCTCTTTGGTTAGGTTTATTCCTAGGTATCTTATGCTTTTGGCTGCAATTGTAAATGGGGTTGACTCCTTAATTTCTCTTCTTCAGTCTCAATGTTAGTGTATAGAAATGCCTTGCACCTAAAGGAACTGGAGAAAGAGTAGCAAATAAAACCTACACCCAGCAGAAGAAGAGAGATAATAAAGATTTGAGCAGAACTCAATGCAATAGAGACCAGAACTGTAGAACAGATCAACAAAACCAGGAGTTGGTTCTTTGAAAGAATTAATAAGATATATAAACCATTAGCCAGTCTTTTTAAAAAGAAAAAAGACTCAAATTAATAAAATCATGAATGAAAGAGGGGAGATCACAACCAATACCAAGGAAATACAAATGATTTTTTTAAAGATTGTATTCATTTATTCATGAGAGACACACAGAGAGAGAGAGGGAGAGAGAGGCAGAGACACAGGCAGAGGGAGAAGCAGGCTCCATGCAGGGAGCCCGATGCGGGACTCGATCCCAGGACTCCAGGATCACACCCTGGGCCGAAGGCGGTGCTAAACTGCTGAGCCACCCAGGCTGCCCACAAACAATTTTAAAAACATATTATGAACAGCTGTACACCAATAAATTAGGCAATCTAGAAGAAATGCATGCATTTCTGGAAAACCACAAACTACCAAAACTGGCACAGGAAGAAACAGAAAACCTGAACAGGCCAATAACCAGGGAGGAAATTGAAGCAGTCATCAAAAACCTCCCAAGACACAAAAGTCCAGGGCCAGATGGCTTCCCAGGGGAATTCTATCAAGCATTTAAAGAAGAAACAATACCTATTCTACTAAAGCTGTTAAGAAAGAAAGTATTTTTTTTTGGAGTACTTCCAAACTCATTCTATGAGGCCAGCATCACCTTAATTGTAAAACCAGACAAAGGCCCCACCAAAAAGGAGAATTATAGACCAATATCCCTGATGAACACAGATGCAAAAATTCTCAACAAGATACTACCCAATAGGAACCAATAATCCATTAAGAAGACTATTCACCATGACCAAATGGGATTTACCCTGGGATGTAAGGCTGGTTCAACACTCGTAAAACAATCAATGTGATAGATCATATCAACAAGAGAAAAAACAAGAGCCATGTGATCCTCTCAATAGATGCAGAGAAAGCATTTGACAAAATACAGCATCCATTCCTGATCAAAACTCTTCAGAGTGTAGGGATAGAGGGAACTTTCCTCAACATCTTAAAAGCCATCTATGAAAAGCCCACAGCAAATATCATTCCCAAGGGGGAAGCACTGGGAGCCTTTCCCCTAAGATCAGGAACAAGACAGGATGTCCACTCTCACCACTGCTATTCAACATACGACAAGAAGTCCGAGCCTCAGCAATCGGGCAACAAAAAGAAATAAAAGGCATTCGAATTGGCAAAGAAGAAGTCAGACTCTCCCTCTTCGCAGATGACATGATACTATACATAGAAAACCCCAATGACTCCACCCCAAGATTGCCAGAACTCATACAGCGATTCGGCAGTGTGGCAGGACACAAAGTCAATGCCCAGAAGTCGGTGGCATTTCTATAAGTCATAAATCCTTAAAGCGGAGAACTTCCTCTGTCCGGAAGCAAAAGACAGAGAGACTGCCTCAGAAGGGGACGTCAGTAAGATCGACGACTGTGGGGAACTCCACCTGCCATCATTGCCTTTGAAGGGGCCCAAGAGGGAAGGGATACGAGAGGTGTCTAGTGACCTCCACCAACAGCCAGCGAAGGAACGACTTCAATCCTGTATGAAATCAAATGCTGCCACCAGCCCAAATTAGCCTACAGACACGGCCTCTCCAGGAGCCTCAAGAAGCGACAGCCCTGCTGACAGCTCGATTTGAACTTGGTGAGACTCTACGCGAAGAACCCCAGTGAACCCCGTGGTGCCTACACTCCAGTCATACAAACTATGGGATGATAAACGGTGCTATCTTCCGGTGCCAAGTCTGTGGGGATTTGTCACATCAGCAGCCAAATCTAATACACGATCGGGATTCTCTTACGGGGAATCATCCACATTTTCCCAACATTTTGTGATAATTTGGGATTTTATTTCCAGATTTTACTCTCCAGTATGAAACTTAAGCCAAAGAATAAATTTCACCAATAGAGTGACCTTCCAACATTTACTGGCATTTACCTTTCTGAGTACATATTTCAATAACTCCTTAGAGGGGATCTATATGTTATTTATTGTAATCCCTGTTTTGTTGATCATTATCACATGATTAGAGGGTGTCTAAAATTAAAAATGCTTTAAGATGATATATTTTTCTTAATCTTTTTTTTTTTTTTTGCCCTTTACAAATTCTAGTTAGCCTGAGCATAGGAGGGAAATGACTAAAATAAATGTCATCAGGATTTTAATACTGTTATTCCATATAGCTCTAGCAGATAATTCTGTTTCCAGGTAATTGAGATACAACCAAATAGCTTTTTATAATGCACGTTTGCTGCAAATTTGAGAATATTCAGTTTGTCTATAAATGCAAGAAAACAAGAAAGTGGTCAAAATTCTTAAGACGTCTCCCGGTGCATGGAGCCTGCCTCTCCCTCTGCCTGTCTCTCTCTGTGATGACTATCATAAAAAAAAAAAAAAAAGAAAAAGGTTTTTAAAAAAATTCTTAAGACGTGAGCAAGCAAGACGTTTGTGAAACAGTGAAGAGGATGGGTTAGCCCAGCAGAGGTTGTAGGGTATGTGCTGGGAGGCTGGTGTGTAGGCTGAAGGCCCCTGTTAGTCACACCCTCAAGAATGGAGAGATCCTGTCTTCCCTCTATCTTCCACCAAGTAGAACGTGCAGAAAAACATGTTCAGCGTTCAAGGACAGGGACTCCTGGGGCGGTCAACGCGGAGCGTCTCCCTCATTAGGAAGAGCGTCCAGATGGCAGGACTCGGCCTCCTTGGAATGCTGGCCGTGCAAGGAGGGTAAAGCCTACAGAGAGTTGCTAGGCTAAGTTGCTGCGTAGACCCAGCAGCAGATGCTTTGTCCAGTCCGCCGCTCCTAGAGCTTTCTGTGCAAGTTCCCCAATAAACCCTCGTCTTGGTCTCTGTCTCCAAATCTTGTCTTCACCCTCATGGGACCGTCACCCACCCACAGCTTCAAGTTTGCGGCGGTGGGGGTGGGGGTGGCACTGCACACAGACATGACGAAGATGGACCGATAAAATAGAAAATGCAGTGGAACAAAAAAGAATGAACCTGACATCTTTTAGCGGGTTAGCTATTAGCGGGTCATTGATCACCAGTGCTAACCTTCAAAATAAAATTGCCAGTTATTCTACTTGCAAATGGTGGATTTATCCAGGAATAGCAGGGGATTGCAAACCAGGACATGAAGGATGCACAATCATGGGCAGGTCTGGAGAACAAAGGAGAGGAAGGCTCTTTGATGGAGGAGGAGGGCAGTGGAGAAGGCCGCTGTAAATCACAAGGCCGTTGAGTAACCTGGAGTTCCAAGCATAGTGAGTGGTCACGGGCTGATTCGTGACCTTCTCATTGGCAGGACCATTGCTATGGGAGGAGAAACCTCTTTCTGCCCCCTGCTGGGATGGGGATGCCTCGTGGCTGAAATGTCTAACGCGAGGTTGCAAGGTCTCTCTCTTCCTGTTAGATCTGCAGTTGAGCAGCGGGGTAGGGTATGAGACCTTCCCCTGCTGAAGCTACGAGCTCTCATACCAGGGTATTAAAAGACAAATCCCCAACGTCAACAGCTGCACGTTTAAAAAAATAAAGCACTCCCACTGCTTGAAATTATCACCCTCCAAAATTCCCTGTTTCTTTTTAGAATCATTAAGACTATAAATCAACACAAAAAAGGCATAAAGAGCCATCCTAACATGTCGGAAACCTTTGTGTCAGATCTCAAAGCCAGGTACTACAGGAAAGAGAAATCAAGGCGCTGAGCTTCTTCCAGTGTCGGTAAATCTCTTGCCTCCTCAGCTGTGGGGGGATCTAGCCTTCTAGAAAGTACCCTCAGCACAGTTTTGGATTTTCCCTTTTATAACTGAAGTTATTATAAGTAAGAAAATCAGGAGGGAGGATGTGAGAAGGTTCTAGGCTATACCCCACCCCACAGCGGTCGTGTCTTCCCCAGGCACATGGATGTGCCTGAAAATGTCTCACCTAGTATTTGATATGTGTCTATTAGACTGTAAGAGCAGGGCTTTGCAAGATGCTTCGAGGGATCCTAGTGGGTACTACAGAAGAGTCACTTATGAATTCTTTGACAATATTGTGTCTTATATTTGCTCTGGATTCTCTGAAAAGAAGCCAATTTCTCTGCCTCTAGCCAGTGATTCAGACCCAGTAAAAGTGGACAAAACATGCTAATCTGTACCTGTAACCAGCTCCAGGAGATTCTGACAAACACAGAATTGTGGTCTAAGTTTGGGAAAACACTGCTTTCTGATTTAATTTTACTCTACCAGTAGGCATCTTGTTATGAATGTACATCCTTAAGGTGCTGAGGAAAGGTTCTCATAGAGCATTTTTGTCCAATTAAACCTAATGCAGAATCTTGAAACAACGGGATTGTGGATAGGGATAACAAGGTGAGCTGGTTCCATATTTTAACAAAAACTAACCTTCGAAAAGCCCCATCTCAAAAGTAAAAGCTTAATAAATTACCTTTAGGGCGGGGGGTGGGGGTGACTGGGTGGTGGGCACTGAGGGGGGCACTTGACGGGATGAGCACTGGCTGTTGTTCTGTATGTTGGCAAATTGAACACCAATAAAAATAAATTTATTATTACAAAAAAATAAAAATAAAAATAAAAAATCATAAATAAATAAATAAATAAATAAATAAATAGATAACCTTTAGAAATTATATAGAATGTCACATGGATTGCCCCGGCTTCTAAAGGCAGGATAATTATTGGTGAGCATTGTCAAATTTAGATATAGGAATCTCCAGGATTATGAGTTAATATAATAAAGGACAAGCAAAGCAGTATACCTGTCATCATCACACACCTCAAGGTTAAGTCCTGTCTACAAAATATTTTATTGTATTTTATCTTCTTTAAAATTAACAAGAATTCATTTTAGGGTGTCTATTGCTTAAATTATATTCAAGCATAAGAGCCTTAGAGTAGATTAAATATACAATTCCTCTTTGTGAATTATACTTCAATAGAGCTAAAAAAAAACCTTCTCTTTTAAAACTTGGGGGGAAAAAGAATCTGATTTTTAACAATATCCCCAAGTAATATGCACGCATCATAGAGTTTGGGAAGCAATAGCACGGTGCATGGACGCGAGCCTCGGATTGGGGTTTGAATCTAGGTGTACCCCTGCTCGCTCTGTAATCTCAGGCTGGTCACTTAACTCCAGACTTGAGGTCCTCACCCATAGCACGGTGACAGGGAGGATTATTATACTGGATCATGCACATTGTAGGCATCAGCAATGGTGGCTAAACGTGTTCAACCTTTGTTGCCGTCCTTGAGGGACACGCGTTTCCCCACCTGGACCACCGTGGTAATGCCTTTCCTGCTTTCCAGTCTTAGCTTGTCCTCACCCGTCCTGTCACAAATGCCAGCGCCAGCTATTTCCACTAGCAAAGGCCTGACTCTGATACCCGTCTCCCCAAAAAGCTCCGGGGCATCCCAGTGCATCTATAAGCCTCTCAGGGCAATCCTAACCCAAACTCCGCAGGAAATCTGCAGCCTCCTACTGTCTGAGCCAAGCCCGGTGAGAATGATACGGTGACAGAAGGAAGCCCTCGGTTGGCAGCTCCAAAATTTTGCCCTTGTTTTAACAACACTGAGCTGTTTTGACTGTTTACTCTCTCCAGGCAGCAATTCCCTAATCTGTACAATCAAGTAATTTGATTAATAGTTTTACCAAAAGGCAGAGGCCCAGCGATGGATGAGGCTGGAACCTAAACCAACTGCATGAACACACCAGGAATAATTTAATAAAGGGACAGAACATAAAACGAACATACAAGAATCAGGGGCGTCTCTATACACCAACAAGCCATCGGGGAAGGAAATCGAGAACACAACCTCATTGACAATACGACTAACAGAATAAAATAGAAATTCACAGTCAAATCCAAGACTATGAAAATCTACTGCTATGCTTTCTTTGAAGAGTTTCATATTTTTAACTCTCACATTTGGGTCTTTGCTACATTCTGAATCGAATCCACTTTAGCGTATAGTGAGCTGTAGGACCCCAGCTTCGTTCTTAGGCAGACACCCCGTCGCCCAGCACCATCTGTCAAGAGAGTTTTCCTTCTCCATTTAGGGACCTTGGCATCCTTGCTGCAAATCAATTGATCATAGATCATGGTTTTATTTTTGGATTCTCAATTCTATTCCATTAGTATATATGTTTATCCTTACGCCAGCAACGCAGTTGTGATGACTATACCTCTGTAGTAGGCTTTGAAATTGGGACATGTGAATCGTCCAACTGCATCCTTTTCCAAGATCATTTTGGATATTTCGGATTTCCATACGAAATAAGATCAGATTTTCCGTTTCTGTTTTTTAAAGAATGCCACTGAGATTTTGATAGGGATTATACTCAATCTTTGGGGGCAGTACTGTCATCTTAATACAAGTTCTCCAATCCATGAACACAGGATATCTTTACATTTATTTGGTCTTTAATTCCTTTTGGCAGTTTTTGTAGTTTGGTTTCCTTGTCCATTCTGCACCAATATCACACTATCTTGATGATAATCAGTTTACGGTTTGTCTTGATATTTGGTACAGTAAATGCTTTTACGTGTTCTCTGAGAGTGCTCTGACTGTATTTGATCAATCACCAGCCTATAATTTCTTGAAGTTTGCACTTCCTTATATTTTTCCATCTTTTATTTTTGCCTTTCTACCAAATTTTCAAAAGGACAGCACAGGATGGTTAACTATAATAAACACAGTTTTATACAGTAAATCCTAGAACTTTTTCCCCTAATTAAAAAAAAAAACTGCTTCCCAAGTTTAAGTTAAAAACCTGGTTTAATTAGTATTGGAATGAATTTATAATCCATGCATCTTCCCTTCATGAGCATGATTATTTCATCTTTTTCAGGTCTAATCATAAAGTTTTATAATTTTCTCTTTGGAGTGCTTGCATATTTTTTCAGGTTTATATGTAGGTATTTGATATGTTCACTCTATTATATTGCTTATCTTACTGATGCTGGTATACTAAATTTCTGTTGCTTTAAATTTTTTTTTAAAGATTTTATTTGTTTATGAGAGACATGGAGAGAGAGAGAGAGGCAGAGACACAGGCAGAGGGAGAAGCAGGCTCCATGCAGGGAGCCCAACTTGGGACTCAATCCCGGGTCTCCAGGATCACACCTTGGGCCGAAGGCAGCGCTAAACCACTGAGCCACCCGGGCTGCTCAAATTTCTGTTGCTTTTAATATATGAACTGTAATCATTTGTCTATAGATTCTTTGTATTTTCTACACATGCACCTATTCACCTGTGAACAATGGCAGTTTTCTTTTTTCTTGATAGCTATTTTTATATTTCACTTCTTAATGCTGCTATGGACTTTACCCAGAATCTCCAACATAGAGATGCAGGATCCACCATAAGGGCTCTTTTGACCATGACCCTTGCTTTTTGCTGTAAAAATTCAGTTGATTGTATACACTGTGTGATTTGAACATTGTCCTCTGGGTTTTTTCTGGAATACCCATGTTATAGATTAAGCAAAAGGTATTGAATTCCAGTATTGCCCCCACACACTTTTCTTTGTAGAAAAACCTATCTTCTTTATTTCTAAAGCTATTTTGTAAGATTTTTTTATTCTTGGTTTTCTAAAATTTCACTAATATAAGTCTAAAAAAGACCTGGGTGAAATAATGGAGATAGAGGACGGATACCTTACATGTGCAAGAAAGTCCCTGACCTGAGGAAGTACAAGAATTCAAACAGTTAAAACAAATAATCCTGAAATTTAGACAAAAGAGCTGATATTTCTCTTCACTCTCCAGGAAGTTGTGTAAAAATAATTTCTCTGTTGAAATAAAAGTCATGGTCTTACATTCAAGCATGAGAATATTCCATATTGTGTCAGTAAAGTGCCCTAGTGGTTTACTAGGAAGGTAAAACAGGTGGAGTAGGGAAGACAGGGGAGGGGTCAGGGAAGGAAGGACCAAGTGAGGCAGAATTGGGGGAGCATATTTACTCACTGTACCACCCAAGACATGCAGCGTTTGAGACCTATTTAGGAACTTCATCTTCCTTTCAATTTTTCTTATGAGAAAATTCAGTCCTCACCCCACTGGTGAGGGAGGGAGCCACTACACACTCACCTAGATTTTTGTTGGTCTCTTAGCCAAGTCTCTTGCATCATGGAAACTCTATAAAGTGGGAATCTTCTTCCTGAGATTGATTGGTTCTTAGGACTGAATTGCGTCCCCACCCATCCACCCAAATTCATAGGCTGATGGCCTAACCCTCAATGGGATGGCATTTAGAGATAGGGCCTTTGGGAGGCAATTAGGTTTAAATGGGGTCAGAGTGGGATCCTCGTGATGGGAGGAGTGGCCTCATCAGAAAAGAGGCCAGAGCACACCACAGCCCTGACACCCTCCGATTTCATCTTACTTCACATCTATCATGAGAAGCAGTGGTACGGGGATAAGAACTAGATTAGCTGCAGAGGGATTGTGTGATTCCTCATGACTCTGGACTTTTTTTGTTTAAAACATAACAAATAATTGCAAGATTTTTCTTTTTAAAATGCCTTTATTACAAATTTAAAATCTAAGGAAGCTTCTTTCCCCCCTACTCAAAGAGTTCTTTAGTATAGACATCAGAACAAGTTCTTCATTTTATTTTTTAAGTTCTTCATTTTAAAATATTATTTATAAATTGTTAAAAGATGATGTCCATGGGCACCTGGCCAGCTTCTACCATGCAGTGCAATCCTCAGACAGCCACCATGCCAAGGGCCAACAAGGTTGCCTCACCATCCAGAATTTATAGGTCAATTCCTGCCCTTAACAGGGAAAGAAAATTCATGTGGTCAAAAGGGGGGGAATTATACCTACAATGAAGGGGGAGGAAGAAAGCACAGTCGTATAGTTGCAGTGATGGGAAACTATTCATAGATAAAAAGTCACTGAGGCTGAGCAAGGCAGGACCATGAGAGAAGAAGGCATCTATTTTAAATCCCAGGACCTACTACAATATTTTAATGATTAGGGTTAGCAGACATATGACATTATATATAATTAATAAGTATAAGTTTTACAGAACTTTTTTTTATTTAAATGTATCCATTGATATGTAGAAAAAAAATAGAGCTTTCTCTTCTACAATACAGAAGCCCAAAAGCCACCTTAATGGCTTAATTAAGAAGGATTTTCTCTCATGGGCATTTAGTTCTTCTAGAACAAAAAGCTGATAGGAGAATATACATTTGAATTAGCACCTTCATGGAAATTTCCAGACCCATCCACACGTAGGTTATAGTCAAAGATTTTTCTCTGGCTGAATGGAAGTCAAGAAAATTGATTTTTTAAAAATTGATAAAACAAAATAGCTCTTGAGGTTATAATTAAAAACAACAACAACAACAACAACAGTGCTTTACCTGAAAGAATAATGAGAAATGCTCAGGCGGGTATAACTCTTAATTGCCATAAGAATTCACGGCTGGGATAATCCTGAACTTAAATTATGTGGCCACATAGAGCACTGTGTGTGGTGTAGCTCAATACTTAACACTTGCCTTTTTTCATGACTGTATGGGAAAACGTGTAGTACTAAGTCAAAATACTTGCCCAAAAGACACTTGTGGATGGGTGCCCACATTTTCCTTCTGTGAAGTACAAATTTCCATTTTTTTTTGTCTAAGCTACTTGATTTGGGGTTCTGTTGCTTACAATCTGGATTTGTCTGATTTAGTTTCTTTTCCTAAACCACAGTATCTTTCTCACTCCCCTAAAGAGTATACATACCGGCCTGAGATCTATGTACTTTTTTCTTCTTTTAGAAAGTTTGTATTCACATTTGTGCAAAAAGAGATAAAAAATAAAAGTTGTACACCTGGGGCAACAGCCTTCATCTCAGGGGTCTATGCCACTTACCTTTGAGTGTAGCAGGATATCGGAAGGTAACCAGTGATATTTAAATTTGTTGGCACATAAGTGATTGAATTTTCGATGAGAATACCCCATGGGCACTCCTAAGGAGATAAAGAGCATTAGAGTAGTCATTCTGACCATGTTTGAGGGTTACAAACAATTTAGGAATAGAAAAACATAAGAATCATCATTTTCACATTAATATTTAAAGTAGAAATAAGTAGAAGATGTAAAGTAGAACAGAGCTAAGTGATAAAATGTCTGTTTCTACAAGAACCCACTGGGGCACCTGGGCGCCCTAGTCAGTTAGGTGGCTACCTTCTGCTTGGGTCATGATCTTAGGGTCCTTGGGTAGAGCCCCGCATCAGGCCCTCTGCTCAGGGGGGAGTGTGCTTCCCCCCTGCCCCTCACCACACTCATGCACACAATCTCTCTCAAATAAATGAAATCTTTAAAAAAAATTGATAGTTCCTGACATTATATTTGCTTGGCAGCTGAGTCTGTACAGTTTTGAGTCACTACACCTGTTTACAAGTAAGGCTCTGATTTAGGCAGACCCGGACAATGGAGCGAGTCACTCTGGGAGTGAACTTTAAGTATTTGGCACTTCAGAGCAGGGGACAACACAAAACAGGAGTCGGCAACCTTTTTTCTGAAACAGGTTAAAGAATAAGTAGTTGAGTCTTTGAAAACCCCAGTGTCTCTGTTATAGAGACATTCATTCAGCCACTGGAGCAGGAAGGCCATCAGGGACAATACCCAGGAGAATGTGCTTATTCTATTAACACCATTTACAAAACCCAGGGAAGCTGGCTGGATTTGGCCCTACGGCCATAGGAGCTCAGCCGGAACTCAGCTAGTATTTCAAAACAAGACATATAGCATGCTCAACATAAATAAGCACGGTACACACACATATTTCTAAAGAAAAACAATTAACTTAAGACCGTTGTCCATTTGTCCAGAGTCTTAGATTCCATGGAAAGTGTAAGCCAAGAGACATGCATCAAAGTATGCGCTATAATTAAATGTGTTTAAATTCTAGAATCACAAATATAAGGTGGTGTCTACAATGAGAGCCAACGTGTCCACGAAGCAAGGTGGAATCAATAGTTCATACAACTCATCTTCAAGTGCGCCATTTCGTGGCTTAGAAATATCGTATTCAAGGGTACTTTGGAGAACCTCCGACGGCTCAGGCTCAAATGCGGTCTTAAACACTTACTCCTAGACTGATAGGAAGGAATAAATACACCTAAGCTTTTTAATTTATAAAATGAGCCTGGTAAGGGGTACCTGGGTGGCACAGTCAGGTCAGCACCCAACTCTTGGTTTTTGGCTCAGGTTCTGCTCTCAGGGTCCTGGGATCGAGCACCACATCGGGCTCTGAACTCAGCCCAGAGTCTGCTTGGATTCTCTCTCTGTCTCTCTCTCTCTCTCTGCCTCTCTCCCTGCTTGCTCACTCTCTCAAATAAATCTTTTTTTTTTTTTTAAGAGCCTGGTAAGAATCTGTAGAGTTGAGCAGTATATAGGACAATATCACATATTAAAGACATTCTATTTGATTTGGATTTTGCACAAATAGGAATATACCAGCCCATGTTCCTCAGCTCCAGAGTAACTAAACAATAGGAATAGCTCGACAAAACAATTCCATCACGTAATCAATTACCAGTTTCCTTCCTTCCTACATCCCCCTGCCCCCCAAATCTGGAATCTTTTCCTGTCCTCGTGTTGGTCCTTTTCCCAGGCAGGTTCTTCTTCCAGGGCTAGCAACTGAACCCTCAGCCCCGCTTTCCTTACAGATGACTTGCTTGTAGTTCCAATGAAAAGGACGGAGCCTCTTCCCTAGAAAAACCTGCAAATGTCCTAGGAAGCTTGCATTTGACCTGGTGGGATTATCTGAAGGGACAACCGACAGCCTTTTTGTTTCACGAACGTTGATGGTACGTAACCATTACCTCTCTATGCTCACCATGTGCTGGGGATGGTTTTAGGGCCTGTGGATACACTGATAATCAAAGGCGCGGGCGGGTCACGAACCTGGATCCAGAGGTAGAACCAGTTGACCTAAAAGTGAGGTTGTGTGGGACCCACCAGGAAAACCAGGCTGCCATGACCACACTCAGCACAAAGTTCACGTAGAGCCAAAGCAGCAGGCGTGAGAGACCTCGCAACTCCCCACTGTCACCCCCTCTCAGACCCAACTGCCCCACTCACTGAGAGACCCCGGGAGAGTTACTTGAGTGCTCTCTGCCTCGGGGTCTTCATCCTTAACGTGGGCAGAGTCCGATCTAGCAAACGGGGTTGCTGTGAAGGCTAAGTAGACCACCTGGCCCTAATCAGGGTGTATTTATTAAATAAATATAACCTGTACTAGGGATTGAGGGGCTCTAAACAACAAGTCTCTAATATTCATTAGCACAACTGCCTAAATAAGGGTTATTCCTCTCCTACTGGTCTCCTACCAGCTTCCTTCTCACCGGAATCCATTTTATTCAGGCTAGTTCATGGAATTTAGGTTTTCTGGCTTCAGACAAGATCAACCCCCACCCCCCTTTTAATTATACAACAGCCACGTAACCTATTGGAGTTGAAACTTTCGAATGACAAAAATGAACAGGTGGGAGATTTGTCAGTCTGCTCCAAAATAAGGTGTTGCCCTCAAGTTAGGTCTCATCACAGGCAGGAAAGATGGGGAGATGGATTGGCAATTTTTTTTTTAATGCACATGGTGTTCAGTACAGCGTTAGTCACATTAGCCAAGATACGGAAACAACCTAAGAGTCCCTGGACAGGTGAATGGACAAAGAAGTTGCTGCACAGATACAGGGGGCGTTGGTCATAGAAAAGGAAAACGCACTATTTGCGAGGACACAGCGGCCCTTCAAGGCCTTGTGCCAAGAGAAAGAAACCAGCAGAAGGCAGACACTGTAGGATCCCACTTGTATGTGGAATCTAGAAGAGCCAAACGGCCACGCTCCTGGATACAGAGAACAGAACGGTGGCTGCGGGGGCTGGGCAGCGGGGGGCTGGGGAGGCGCTGACCCGAGGGTGCAAGCGGCACAAACGGTCAGGGTCAAGATGGATAGTTCCTGAGGCTCCAGCCCGGAACATGCTGAGCGCAGTTACCAATGCTTCATTACCTGCGGAGAGTTGCGGAGAACATAAATCTTCAGGAGTCTCAGCACAAAAAAGAGCTGGTTAACACCTCGTCACCTCACAAGGTGACCAGCTGTGCCGCGGCAATCCCGTCCCGGCACATCCACATACCAGGTCCTCGCCGGACACCTTCCACCCACATAGCATGACGTCAAGTGCAGCTCAGTAAAGCTGGGGAAACACGGACGCGTGGTGTCAGGAGTGTCACCTCTCACCTGATATCTTTTCTGCTAGGTAATAATCACGAAACTTTAGGGAGTGACCAATATTACGGAGCTACAAAAAAATCAATGTACAATTAATTGTAATAGCTCAGTTTTTAATAATGGCCCAGGAGAGCCACAAAGAACAACCTATTATTAGTTAAAACAATAACTTCCCCGGGACACCTGGGCGGCCCAGGGCGTGACCCGGGATCTGGGATCCAGTCTCGCATCGGGCTCCCTGGCCTGCTTCTCCGCCTCTCTCTGTGTTGCTCATGAAAAAATAAATAATATCTTAAAACAAACAAACAAAAAAAGAAACGCTAATTCCCCTTAATTCAACTCTGGTTCCACGAGAAGACGGAGGGTCAAGGAACTCGAAGAACCCCAGGCCCCTCCAGTTGCGGGACAGCCAGTTCCCAGGCAGATTTCATCGTGCTGCGCTCTCTGGGTCAGGGACGGCCTTGGTTTCAGTCCGCTCTGAAGCCAGCGCTGGCCACAGGCCGCGGATACTGATGAAAGGGACAATGGGAAGTATTAGCCCCGTATCCGTCCCCAAATAACATCCTGGAAAACGTTTAACTTCTTAGTCAACCTGAAGCTCAACGCCAGGGTGAAAACAGCTCGGTGCTGCTGGCGGACGTGCCCCCGGAGATCCCGGGTGGGCTACCAGAGGTCTCCGACGAGGCTCAGTGGGCTCCGGGAGCGTGACGGAAATGCCCAGTGCCTCCCGGGACTTGCAAGGCAACTCTCAGGCCTTAGGCCTCCTCGGGGCCACCCGGACTTCATCGCAGTGGGCGTCGCATGCCGAGAGCATTCCCAGGCGTGACCCATGCAGCTGCAAGCCGGCACCTGGTCAGAGCTGCAGGCTCCATCGGGCCTTCACCTCCAAGAGGCCGGGCTCAGTGGATCAGGCCATGCCACGTGCATGCAGGGACTGTCCCGAGACAGGGCCTGACACGTGCCTCCTCTACTCGGTTTATTTAGGGCTCGCCAACTGTCATTTGGAGGAGGTGTCTGCTTTTCATTCAATCCGCCCGAAGCCAATTTTATCACTAACCCCCACTCGCAGGCTAGGAGTGGCTCTGAGCCCAGTGGAGGGCAGAGGAGGGTGCAAGCCCACAGAGGCCACCCAGGGCAGCCTGCTCTCCGCGACACCAGCGGCCCCCCTGCGGTCCCCCCACCCCACAGGAGCAAAGGCAACCCCGAAGCCAACGGTTCGAGAAAGCATGCCCACCACGTGGAAGGCCACCCTCCGGAATTCCCTTCCTTTACGTCCTCAGAACCACGGATCAACATAAAGAGCATAGGAAGCCCCCCGAACGAGCCAGAGGCCCTCATCGTCTCAGATCTCCACCCAAGACGCCAGAGGAAACAGGAGACCGGGCGGAGCGGTCTCCCCAGGTGTGTTCAAGCCTCGCGCCTCCCCGGCAGCAGGTGCGAGCTGTCATTCTGGAAGCAACACCAAAACCCGCAGCACGATGGGCTTTTCAGCATCAAGGCCGAAACCACCACAAACCACCACAAACTGCTATAATCGTGGTGACTCCGGGAAGCGAGAGGACATCTATCAAGTGGCTTGACCACACCCACCCGAACCGTGTCTTCTGTTTAACTCATAACCTACTTTTGAGTCTCCTTCACACCTTCCTCCAACGCCACTTTTGCCAAAGTCACCGTGTTGTCATGTTGCCACAGGTAATGGTCAATTTGTAGTTCTCATCCCACGTAACGGTCTAACACGACAGTTGGTGTGGTTGATGGCTCCGCCTGCGTGGCTCCCAGAATCCCGCTTTATCCCATTTTATTTCCAGTCACCTTACTGACTTCTCTTTGCTTCATTTGAAGCCTCTGCCTCCCCTCGACTACCTCTTAACATCGGAAATCCCAAGACTTAAGCCTTAGACCAAGTATAGTCTTTTCCTCAATTATTTGCCTTGAACTCATCCAGCCTTCTCAGCCTTAAAAATTATTATTTTTTTTCTGGTTAATACAAATTTTCTACACCTAGCCTGGATCTTCTCCTAAGACAAAATTAGAAGTTACAGCTGTTACAATGAGGCCCGTCAAAACCTGGTCCCAAAATTGGATCCCAAAGCTCAGGAATGATACATTAAACCTTTGCATTATTTTTTAATCCCCTTTGCCCCCTCTTTTGAAAGCTCCTATGTCTCACCTGACGAGTCCTCTTACTATGCTGAGGCAAGCCAGGTCTTCATCCCAGCCCTGCCCGCCAACGCTGGTTCTTGATACAGTACAGACGCTGTGTGAGCTGTGGCTACACCTACTCCAGAGAACGCTGGGTAAGGATACTTGCAAAAGCCGACATTTAATGTGCCCAGTTAGGTGGTACGTGACATTTATATATTAAATATAATATTAATTAATAATAATTAGGACAAGTAACAATAAGTAAGGTCTAAACCCCCACTGAAGTCTGAGCGGCATTTAGTCCAGCAGTAGAGCCACATGAGTAGGGTTATATTGGGTTCTTTCTCCTGTGCTTGTACGGCCATACTTGGTATTCATGAGAAGACCCTGTATCTTCCAGTCTTATAAATCTCTCCTCATCCTAGGATTTTTTTTTTCCTTAACAGTAAGGATTACTGAGTTACTCTTATTTATTTATTTAGAGTGAGTAGAGTTACTCACTCTACTAAGTTCGGACCTGAATATTTGAGCCCAAAACCAATGACTGTAAGAGAAGGAGTTATTAAGTTCATAGATGATTGCCCGATTACAGCATCTTTATCTTTCATGGAAAGACTGAATGTCTTACAGTTGGAGAGGGCTCTTTACAAAAATGAAATGTGCTCAGTCATTTGGGTTTTCCCACTGGGTCAAACAAAATGGTAAACATGTATTAGACTCCATGGAAATTTGACTTCCATTTTTTTCTATCATCTTTAAGAGACAGGATCCATGTTTTTTTTTTTTTTTTAAGATTTTATTTTATATGTTAGAGCACAAACGGGAAGAGAGAGGGACACGCAGACTCTCCGCTGAGCAGGGAGCCCCACACGAGGCTCCATCCACTACCTCGAGATCGTGACCTGAGCTGAAATCAAGAGGCAGATGCTCAACCAACTGAGCCACGCGGGTGCCTCTGTACTGCTCCCGTTCTTAAAATCTATACCAAGACCCTCTGGGATAGAGCTTGTACCTAGGAACTATAAGAAAATCATACCTTAAGGGTAATTTTATGTATTTTAACTGTTTCCATTCCTATTTTATCCCATGGCTATGAGCTCAGAGAGAGGTTCCCCCTCCCCCAACAATATCCCTGAAACTTGAGTCTCGTAAATGCCACATGCCAGCTAAATATGGACTTGGTTTTTCCCCAGTCAGTACCTTTTTATGGACCATGCAATTACTCATTTCAAGAGGATTAGTTCGATCCTTTCATCCATGAATTTTAGAAGCTTGTGTCCTTGGATATTCAGCAGCAGCACAACTCAATTTAGTCGTGTGGCATTTTGTTTTTATATATTCAACATTTTTAATTAATTTTAATCTAACATAATCCCTTTCATGATGCCTTTAAGAAGAGGCCACTTGTGTTTTAAACTTTCAATGTGGCCACAAATCCATGAATAAAATTTGACCTATTTTATTGTATATCTGTATTTATTGCCCTCTAAATGATCGTTCTGAGCTGTGGGCTGAGTTACCGGGAAGGTGGGGGCTGGGGGAGGTCATGACCAATACTGTTGTTGGTAGCTATTAAACCCCCAGCTGTTGCAAATGGGTGCTAGCTATGTGCCGTAGCAATGCCAGTAAGATCACTCAGAGGAGAGTGACTAGAGACTGAGAAATCTCACAGGAGGTGAGTGAACAGGATGTGGATTTAGATCGCCCCAGAGAGACCTAACTCCAAGAAAACTCTGAAAGTTATGATCATGTCTACCAATATCTTCCGATTTTTCTTTTGTGAAGCTGGTATCCCTTTCACAAGGAAAGGGAAAGGACCTACATTTCTCCACAAAGGTACTGGACACCTTGATCTCAGCAAGACCCAAGACTGCAAACTCTCTAGGCAGAGCTCAGGTATTAAGAAGTTGACCCTTTGAGCCTGCATCCTCTTATTTCTTGTCACCACCTTTTTGCTTTGCAAGTAAAGAAAGGTGCTGGCATTTCAAAAGTTTTGTTTTGCTTTGCTTTTGCTGCCTCTGACTCCTTACTTTGTCTCTCTCAGGCTATGCATGTATGGGATTGGGGATTACAATGTTAGGGTCCCGTACTTTCCTGGGCTGTGCAACATCCGCAACCCTTATACAAGAGATGTCCCTGCATACACCTCTGTTCCCATCACCAGAGTTCCTGATACTTGACCAGCTAACATGAAACTCTACTTCCCAATATTATTTACCCGCTATCTCCCCACCGTTACCACCTTCTCTTAGAATAATCCTTTATTTGTACAGCTCTTCCCAATGTGTTAAACAAGAGCCATTCGAGGAGCAATCCAAACCCCCCAAATCTGAAGTCATGCACGCAAACCAAGGTTTAAAGTAAACTTCCTCCCACCAATATATATGTGTTGGATGAATAGGTAGACAAATACAGTAATGCATATTTTCTAGGACTTGTACATCTGAAGAGGCCCAGGCCAGCTGCACTACAAGACTATCCCATACTATCAAATGACTTCAGTCAAGAAAATTGGTATCTTTCTATACAAACTTATATTTGAAATAGAAATATCTGTGATTTGGCACTTACAGTGCCACAATACCATTCATTCAGCCAACAAGTATATATTGAGAGATTATGAGCAAAATATTGTTTTATGCCTAAGGGTATATTAATTTAAAAAACAAACAAATCTCTCCCCATCTTGATCTTACATCCTAAAAAATAAGCAAACCAAAATAAGTATGTAAAATATATAGTATGTGTTTAGTACTGAGAAGGAAAAATAAGGAAGGGGGGGTAGGAGATGAAATTTTAGGTAGGATGGGGAGAAAAGGACTCAAAGAAAAGATAGTTTCAAATAAAGAGACAAAGTAAGCAAGTAGCCATATGGCTATCTAGACAGAACAGGAAGGGTAAAGCCTTCCCAGAATAATGACATTTAAAGTAATTAAGGATTCATGCACACATCTCACATTGGACTCCAAAAATATTCATCAAACACATTAGAACAGCTAGCTATGATGGAGGAAGGCTGGATTGATTAAATCAATTAAATTGAAGGGGGGAGAGCGGGGGAGAGAGGTATCTTGCATTGGCCAATGATAACAATGTGTGATTAACTCAACCCTTGATCTCTTTAAGAAGTGTGACCACTGGGACACCTGAGTAGCTCGGTTGGTTAAGTGTCCGCCTTCGGCACAGGTCATGATCCGATCCCGGGATCCTGGGGTGGAGCCCCGTATCAGGCTCCCTGCTCACGAGGGAGCCTGCTCCTCCCTCTGCCTGTGTTCTCTTGCTCTCTCTCCCTCACACACTCTCTCAGGTAAGTAAGTAAGTGAGTAAATAAATAAATAAATTCTTTAAAAAAAAAAAAAGTGTAACCACCATAGTTTAATTTTGTTGAAAATTAGAAATAGATGAACCCAGTCCTCTGGGCTTTCCCAGATGGATAGAAATAACAGTGGGTAGAGCTAGAATGTATCCCGCTACGTGAAATACATCAGAGGAAGACAAATACCATAGGATCTCACTCGTATGTGCAATTTAAGAAACAACACGGATGAACATAGGGGAAGGGAGGAAAGAAAATGAGAGGGAAGCAAATCATAAGAGACTCTTAACTGTAGAGAAAAAAACTGAGGGTCGCTGGAGGGGAGGGGTGGGGGTGGGCTAGGTGGGTGATGAGCACTGGCTTCGATGTGTAAGTGATGAAGCACTAAATTCTACACCTGAAACCAACATTACCATATATATTAACGAACTAGAATTTAAATAAAAACTTAAAACAGTGAATAATTAGTCCCTCAGCCGCTCAGAGTGTTTGACATTCCTAAATCCATCCCGCATGGGGCGCCCCCTGCAAAGCGAGTGGTTCTTGAGCCATATCCTGCATCACAACCACCTGGGAGCCTGTTAAAACACAGACTGTCGGGTGGGGCTCCCACTCCCAGGTGTGAGAGCAAGAATTTGCGTTTGTAGCAAGCCCCCCCCCCCCCCACCCTACCGGTGATGCTGATTCGTCCCCTCTGGGGCCGCACTCTGGGAACCACTACCCAGGGATGAAGGCTGCCCCAAGGGCAACACCTGGCCCGCACTTGAGAAGTCCTGGCGCTATTCTAAAGAGGACTCCAGATGCTTCCACTTGCTTTGACTTGAGAATGTCCAGCACTCAGACCTCAGGAACGTGGACTCCTGCGGGTGTTGAGAGCTTCCTCTTTCCCCAGGTCAGTGAGGTGATCCCAGACACCCAGCGGGGCCTCGCATGAGCCCACTTCAGGCTTCTCAGCTTCTCCCAAGGCCCAGTCGCCTGAGGGGTTGGTTCTTAGCCCGTGATCTGGCATAGGGAAGGCCTTAGGGAGCTTCACCCTGTTCTTCCCTCGGCTCGGACACGTTCTGGGCGGGACTCAGCTTCCAGACTACGCTTTGGCTGAAAGGGCAGCTTCCCCATGACCATGAATCGCGGTGGAGAAGGGCCTCCCGACCTCCGTGTCGACCTCGAGCTCCCAGGAGTTCATCCCAGCTCGTCTCCCGGCGCAGGCAGGAGAACTGGGGGCAAAGCATCCCTTGATGGAAACCAAAACTGCCCCCTCAGGACCAAGGGCCCCCCTGAGCCAGCAGACCCTGCCTGTGACCAACTCCAGGACGGGTCCATTTGACCTTCCCTCCCGCCTGCATGTGCGCACCCAGCTGGGCCCTGCAATTTCCTTCTATAAACCTGGAAGGTTTTTGTCTTTTGAGCTTTGGAGACAGCCTCTGAGACCTTAGTCCACGGTCTCCCCAGTGTTGGCCTCACGAAAGTAAATCCCTTTCGTGTTTTGTCCCCACTCGTCTCTCTGCCTTTGGATTTTGTCAGCAGTGAGCTGCTAGCCTGGCCTGCGGGACCCCGGGAGCCAGGCGCTCTTGCATCCCGCACCCCGGCCACAATGGGGCTTCTAGGCTAGTCACTGAGGTTCTTGCCTAAAGCTGAGAACAGATGGTTCCAATGAGCCCTAGACAGTCTTCTCCTTGAGTCTAATTAATGCTGTTGAGAAGTTGGTGAACTCACATCATTATCTTTCTCCCAAAAATCTAGCCTGAGGGTTCCCAGAGTTAACGTCTTAAAATTCAATCTAGTTAACACGTAGTCTATTATTAGCTGCAAGAGTAGAATTCAGTGACTCATCAGGTGTATATCACACCCAGCGCCCATCCCTTCAGGTGCCCTCCTTAGTGCTCAGCCCCCACCTCCCCTCCCGCAACCCTCGGCTTGTTTCCTACAGTCAAGAGTCTCCAATGGTTTGTCTCCCTCTCTATTTTTACCTTATATTATTGTTCCCTCCCTTCCCCTATATTCATCTGCTTTGTTTTTTAAATTCCACGTATGAGTGAAATCCCATAATACTATTTGTCCTTCTCCGGTTTATGTCACTTAGCATAATCCCCTCTAGTTCCATCAAGATCACTGCAAATGGCTGGATTTCCATTTCTGATGGCTGAGGAGCATCCCGTTGTGTATAGACCACATCCTTATCCATTCATCAGTGGGTGGACATCTGGGCTCCTCCCAGAGTTTGGCTATTGCTGCTATACACACTGGGGTGCATGAGCCCTTCAAATCTGTATTTTTGTATCCTTTGGATAAATACCTAGTAGTGAAGTTGCTGGATCATAGGGTAGTTATGTTTTCAACCTTTTGAGGACCCTCCACCCTGTTTCCCGGAGTGGCTGCACCAGCTTGCATTCCCACCCACAGTGTAAGAGGGCTCCCCTTTCTCCCCATCCTCACCAACACCTGTTGTTTCCTGAATTGCTGCTGTTAGGCATTCCGACCTGTGTGAGGCGGTATATTATTGTGGTTTTGATTTGTATTTCCCTGATGCCAAGTCGTCAAGTTAACTGGCTTTGCTTCTCAGCTCTCGTTTCCTCCCATTAAGTCCCGTGGCCCATCTGCTCTTCCTTCCTGCAGATGGTCCCCCAGCTGTTCTTTCATGACTTCACATGAAATCCCATCGCCACACTTTATCAACTACCGTCCCTTATCTGATTCTATCTCCTCCCCTCCACAATGCTCTGTCAATTTTCTTAACAACTCCTTAGTTCAAGTCTGTCTTTAAAATTCCAGAGCTTCCCTGCATCCATCCTTTCCACCCCACCCCCACCCCCCCCACCCCATCAACCTCAGAGCCCCCTGTCTGATGGTTACTCATCTAGAGACTCCAGGAAAAACATTTAGGAACTTTTAATCGGGTGGTTTGCACAACCTTATGTTGCCCATCCGGGGTCGGGAGAAAAGGCACCTGACCTTCACAGAGGTACCGATGCTATGAGATGATCATGCAGCTCATGGTGGTTATTTCTATCCTGACGGGACCACAGGCTATGAACGTATTTGGTGTAACACTATTCTGGGTGTGTCTGTGAGGACTTTTCTGGATGAGAATAACACTTGACTGTGGACTGGGTAAAGCAGGCCGCCCTGCCTAATGTGGGTGAGCCTCATCCAAGTCAGTTGAATCCAAGGACAAAGGCTGAATAAGAGGGAACTCTTCCTGCCCAGTTGCTTTCAAGCTTGGATATTGGTTTTTTTCCTGCCTTCAGGCTCAAGCCCAAACTGGCTCTTCCAGGTCTCAAGCTTTGGGACTAAAGCCACACTGTCCATACTCCTAAGTCTCCAGCCACCTCAGATCTTGGGACTGATTCGCCTCCATAATCAGGTGAGACAACTCCCTATAATGCATGCTGTTTGGCTCTGTTTCCCCGGAGAACCCTAATACACAGCTACATAAGTTTTGCTCAGCGCTAATATTCAAAGGATACACTTTACTCACCTCATGAATCTTTAATATCTGTAATAATAAAAGGCTAAATTTTAGGTTTATAATGAATAAAGGTTCTCTTTAAGCTCCCCAAACGATGGATTATTGCACACACCTGCCAGGCTTCAGTTATTAAAAACACAAGGCAGCTGGTCTCTCACAGCTTCCCGCTCCCTGAATGGATGTTGCCTTGGGCTCTGGCCAGATGAAGGTTTTTCTGGCAGTAGGAGGGCTGTACCTTCTTTTTTCTGTGACTTGGACTTGCTCTGGAGAACAGCCAGGTATTTATAGGGTAATAGGAGAGGTGATGGGTAATTGACGGTCAGTAATGAGGCTGCAGCTTTGACTTCCCAAATCTGAATGTTTCAATCTGCTGCGACATTGCTAATGACTAAGGGCCTAGCACTAAGTGGTCTGCTTTGGATCCTTGAGATTGGGACGCCTTGTTTCCCACTGGCTTCACCACAGGTAGCTCTTTGCCCCGCAACATCCTTTCCCCCTTTAAGGAGAGTTTATCACACTAGAAGAAAATCGGGGTTGGTCGATTAGATAGAAGTTTCCAATGTATCTGAGATGGAAGCGTCATCTTGGCTTTAGCTGGGGAGAACGACGCCTGGACAGAAACCTTGAAGAGACACATTCACAGTACGTGTATGTAGCAAGTGCTTGTCTCTGGATTCTCAGCTATTTCAGAGAGACCTTTACTTTTCAGTTTGGTAAGTCAAGAGGCCAGTGATTGGAATTATTCGTAGCAGAAATGCTAACTGTGAGGCCAAGAGAATTATATCCCAAAACTCTTCAAGGTACAGAGTCTAGTCCATCTCCAGAATCCAGTCAGTCGAAATACACACAAAAAGACCTCGGGATTCTTAGTGCTATTTCTAGAGAAAAGGGAAATGGTCCCTCTCACAGCTGGAGGGACCAACTCAAAATTCTAATAGACACAAGTCCTATATCCCACAGTGGCTTTTAAAAGACTTTTTAGGTAGGGAAGATCTGGGGGACATAAGAATGTAGACATGTGGGGCCCACTACACACTCCAAGAATTGGAATTCTAGGGGGGCCTGGGAGGCTCAGTTGTTTAAAAGGTTCAGCTCGGGTCATGATCTCAGGGTCCACACTGAGCTCAGAGTCTGCTTATCTCTCTCCCTCTGCTCCTCCCCCTTACTCGCTCTCAAATAAATAAATAGATTCTTTAAAAATAAATAAAATGAAGAGTTGGAATTTTGAGAATTTGGCCAAGGAACTTGATTTTTAAAATTTCATTTGTTTGAGAGAGTCAGAGAATGAGCAGGGGAGGGAAAGAGAGAAATAGAGACAGAGAGAGAAGCAGAATTCCCCTGAGCAGGGAGCCTGATGCGGGCTCCTGACCTGAGATCGTGACCTGAGATCGTGACCTGAACCAAAGGTAGACACTTAACTAATGGAGCCCCAGGAACTTGATTTTTAACAAGCACTTAAGTTGACTTCACAATAAAATTTTAGTAAAGAGCTTTATAAATTTTAAAATATATATAAAATTTTATATATAAAAATATAGATTTTATAAAGACTTTATAACTTCTTGATTCTAACCATAATTGGGACTCAATATGAAGTGACTTTCTTTTTCTAAGATTTTATTTGCTTTGAGAGAGAGAGAGAGAGACAGAGAGAGAGAATGACCAAGTCAGGGTGGAGAGGGAGAAGCAGATTCCCCGCAGAGCAGGGGGCCAGACACAAAGCTCCATCCCAGGACCCCAGGACCATGACCTGAACCAGAGGCAGATGCTTAACCACCCCGGCGCCCCTGAAGTCACTTTATGTACATGTTCATGGTGGACAAAATTAACCCTCAGAAAATTTGATGAGATCCGTTCCATTCTTTCCTGCCACATATCCGTTCATTTTAATACCTTCCAGATGCCAGGTACGCCGAGACCTTACTACTCCTACTACTATTCTCTCCCTTGAACTCTTCCAACTATCTACTCAACATCATAACGTGGATGTAGAACATGTAACTTTATTATGCCTAAAACAAAATGCAGGCATTTTTTTAAATCTCAAACTTGCCTCTCTCCAGTTTTCTTCATCTCAATTAATTTTAGTGCCATCTCTTCAGATTCCCTCAGAATTATCACTTTTCCTTCCACAGCCCCACATGCACATGCATCCAAAGTGTTTCTAGAATCCCACTGGTTCTTTCCATCTCTTCTACAGAAACTCAAGTCCACGCAGCCAAGAGCTAGTCCTGGTCTCTTTGAATATCCCTGATTTCACTCTGTGCCAACAACCTGTTCTCCTACCCACTGGGACGAACTTTTAAAATCATAAATCAGACCCTCCTTACCCTATATCATGCTGACGGTGCTTCATTACATTCTGGTTAGAATGTGGTTACACTGGCCTTTCCGTTCGTGGAAGTCACCAACCCAAGTTTTTGTATTTCTTAAGCCCAATGCCTAGAATGACAAGTGACTTAATGCCTGAGTCATCCTCTGTGTAAAGGGACACTATGCAGCCTATGTACCACACATGAGCCAAAAAGGGAGAATGGACAGGCCAGTCACTTTATGTGAACTCACATTTATGACCGTAGTACTGAGATTCTCCAGTAGCTGGAAATTGCCAGCAGCAAAAGATGGCTTTAAGACTATGAACAGTTTACCCCTAAGAGCTAATCAATCCCACGATAGGTTAACCTTCCAGTGGTTCTATGCCTGCCTCCTTAAGAAAGCACATAGCTCCTTTCTCAGAATTTCCAATTCATCTTTTAAATCCTCAGTAGTCTCCGACTATTCTGGGATTTAACTGCCAGATCTTGTATTTTACCACCCAACTTCTTGACTGCTAGCAACCTCTAATGCTTCAACCAAAAATATTCTAACTTTAATTGCCTTTTGGTTGATTGAGCGTGATACCTCTTCAAGTCACCAGCCCGTTCCGATCCTTTATCAGCAACATCTGGGCAGCTTCATCCTTCACCCTTTACTTCACAAGTCTCAAGTTTTACTCCTATTTTAGTTCTCCTAAAACATAGCCCCTTGTCATCAGGGAGGGTCGGCACATGCTTCCCTCTTTCTCAGCAATAGGTAGTATTGTTCATGTATCATTCAACAAATACACATTTATTGTGAGCTTGTTCTAGGTTCTAAAAAATACACCAATGAACAGATCTTCATTCTTATGGAGCTTATATTCTCATGCAAAGAGGACAATGTTTGAAAGAATATAACTACTAGGTCCAATTAGTAATAAAAAAAACAGTATTGAGAATGTACACTACAAGGGGGCACGTGGGTGGCTCAGTGGTTGAGCATCTATCTACCTTGAGCTCAGGGTGTGACCCTGGGGTCCTGGGATCGAGTCCCACATCGGGCCCCCTGCATGGAGCCTGCTTCTCCCTCTGCCTGGGTCTCTGCCTCTCTCTCTCTCTCTGTGTGTGTGTGTGTCTCTCGTGAATAAATAAATAAAATCTTTTAAAAAAAAAGGTACACTAGGTTAAGCTATGATCACTAAATTTCTATGCTAACATTGTTCACTTAGTTTGGTTAAATAGCTGTATCGGTTGAGAAAATACCAAGATTGGAACGTAGACATTAAGATTAGAATGTAGGTTTTGCTCTCCAGAAGTTTAAATTGGGAATGAGGGCAGGCGGACTGTTGCCCATAATTGCTAATATAAATGCCACAGTAGAAATGGCCGTCCATTTACAACTGCAAAATGGGGCGTCCACCATCTTGTTTGGGTTAATTCTTATCCATGGATACAATCACCCAGATTCTTCTTGGCCATAGGAGGGCATGTTAGTGTCTCAAGGGTGAAGGTAAGACTATGAACATCACCTCTAAACTATATCCTCCACTACAAGGGAGGGGGGTGCCTTGTATTGTTAACTGGCTCTGAGCTTCCCTGACCTTCATGGTATCCCTATGTTGTCTGACAATCTTCTTTTCTCCCTCTCAATAGTGTATATACGATGCAGCCCCTCTTTGTTCTTGGCCAGGGTCAAGCCAACTGCATTTCATAACGATCTACCTGCGGACTCTGACGAAGTGTTTCTGGGAGATCAGTGTCCTGTAACCTCAGTCCATCAAGGATTTTATGAGTTTCGATACCATCCCAAGGACTGTAACATCAGGATTGAGGTAATTAGGCATCTGCCCAATTAATCAAATCTTAGAGACTTTTGGCCTCACAAACTGCATGACATGGGGGTTTATTAATTTTTCCCTACGACTGAGCTAAGCTGATTTTGCCATATGTCACGTAGACCTTGAGAAGTAAAAGAAGGTAAGAAGCAGCAGTTCCCACTTGTTAGTCAGTGGCACCTCCCTCTAGAGATGCAAAACTAAACACGACCTGGAACTTCTGAGTCTAGAGAGCAGGATTTTCTTCTTCATTTTCTGCTTCCTCTTCTTCCTTCTCTTCTTCCTCTTCTCTAGGGTTAGCAAAATTCCAGCCTGAAGGCCCTATCTGGCCCACTAGCTACTTTTATGTGGTCCACGAGCTAAGAGTGGATTTATGTTTAAATGATTTAAAAAATAATAAGAGAAGAATAACATTTTGTGATATGTAAAAAACATGAAACTCAAGATCAATGCTTATAGATTCAGTTTTACCGGAACAAACCATCACATTTGCTCATTCATTTACACACTGTCTTTGGCTACTCACACTATGAGGGCCCAGGGGTTAACTGCTGAGATAGAGGTCATGCATGCAGCCGACAGAGCCGAAAGTTTACCACCTGGCCCTTTACAGAAGTTTGCCCACCCCTGCTCAGTAGTATAAAAGCTAACCAAGATGCCTCATATTCCTCTAAATCGTTATAGTCTGAAGAAGCAGCCAGTCCTTCCTGACTATAGGCAAATGGAGGAAGAGGAGCGTGAGTGGCTGACACATCTGACCTTCAAATGACTCCGTAAACCACCTCCTGGCCTCTCAGCTCCCCCCAGAGAATCTGGTGCCCCTCCCTGGGTTGGGGGTCATGATGGGTGGAACAAGGGCATCAGTCTGAGGAGGGGTGTGGATAGTTGGAAAGCCTCATGGGAAGCCTTAATGATTTGTCTTCACACATAACCCATCTCATTCCACCCAACCTCTGTGAGAAACCCTGAGGGACGTTCCTTCCTTTTAATTTTTTTCTCCATTTGAAAATCAAGAAACAGAGACTTAGTGTCTTTTTAAAGAAAAATTTGACATTACATTCATGTTCCTATAAAAATAGAAGGATGCAGATGAGAGTTAGTGGCAGGGCCAGGTAAGCTAATGGGGGAGTTTCAATTATGCTAAGTGAACACTGAGAATACATTTTTTTTAATGCACAAATACTCACCATGGCAATTGCCAGATGATGAGATTAAATCTTTAGATAGTCCATTCTGCATTTTTCACATTTCCTTGAAAGAAAAAGTTATTTCTCAATAATATATAAACCTATTTGAAGTATTCCTTATAATTAGATGTATCTCTTAATGACTATTCAAAGGTCATGCTCAGCAACTCAAAGCCTCTCAGAATCTAGAAAAAAATTTCTCAAGAGAAGAGATTAAAAACCCTTTCTGGATGATGAGAAGTAATAGCTTTGAGGCGATATGGTTCAAAGTCAAGTGGCAGGTGCTCCCGCCTCCTGTGAGCCAAACCCTATATAGGTGTTAACTTAGAAAAAGGACCTCTTTCCCATTGGGAAGACAGGTTTCAGGGCACATGTGCCTGCTTTTGAGAAATGTTGACTGAACCACTCATTCTTAACAAAATCTTTAAGCTGATTCACTCTCGCTGTCTCCTCAGGTCCTCCCAGGAGATCATATCCTTTTTGTATCTGAAATCATCTTTATATCAAAGTTCTCGGATCTTGAAGCTTCCATCCCTGTGGCCTGCATTGTCCCCCAGTGAGTCTGGAATGCCCAAATAGTTTCACATTCTCTCAACCGCCCTTGCCTGGTTAGGGAAGGCAGGGAGTGCGGAAGCTGAGGCACTGGGTGACTAAGACAGGGTCAACTGGACCATCCTGAGATTCTGGTCCACTCAGTGCCCTATTGTTCTCTGTTCTTGGTCTTCCAACTCTGCTACTTCTTACCAGTGTAATTTTGGGGACAAAAAAAGAGTTATAAAGTTACTTTATAACTCTGTGCCTCAGCCTCCTTGCCTTAAAATGAGATAATAGCATGTATGTCACAGACATGGGGTGAGGATTCAATGAGATAATACACATCAAGGGACTGGAACAGTTCTTGCTCCTAAGACACCCATAGGACACAGTGGCTGGTGTCAGCATTGCTGCCGTCCATTCTCTTCAATGCGTATAGAGCTGCGGTAATAGACCTAAGACAAGTAGGCCTGACTTCACCATCTGCCCAGAAGCTCTTGGGCTGAGAAATCAGTTTGTTGTAATTACATTTGTTGTCCATATGACAAATTCTATGATCTCTATGGTGCCGAGACCAACTGGGGATATCAGGGGCCCTGATTCACCTACAGGGGATGGGAGTACGGTGCACCATACACTATGAATTTGTGGGCAGGGGAGAGAAGAGATGCTTACTATAATCCTAGCTTTGACTAAATGTTAAATATTTTAACTATCTCTGTGACCTGTGGGATAAGGCTCCTATTGGCTTACTTAGACTCTACTTTTTCACAGGTAGTCTAAGATCATAATGACTTCTCATCAGCTAATAGCCTATCTTGTGGTACATTTGGGAGGACCTTCTCTTGCATAAAGCTTACAAGGTCCAGTTCCTAAACTATTAACCCATTTTCTAAAATGAGGACAGGATGACAGCATTTCATACTGTTTCTCCCACCAGTGGAAAAGGGTACTGATGCCATAGTAGGAAAAGTAAGGGTCAAGGGCTTGGCTTCACATTCTGAACCTCAATCACCAGAACTCACATGGATCTTAATTCCATCCCTCTCTCTTTATCTGCTTCTCCCTTCTGTAGGCATCCAGCTCCTATAATAATAACCACAGGAAGCAATGCAAATAAACAAGGTGGCCTCAAGAGAAGCCCAGGAATAGCAAATCTATACATTGGAGAGACTGTCAATAGGAAAGAGAAGGTGAGGTCACTGAAGTACATAGATTGGTGCTGTCCACAGATATTTTATAATGGCAACCAGATTTTTACAGGGAACTTGTATGAATGTCTGTGCTCCCAATTCAAGACAGACTAGTTAGTGCTCCCTTGCTTACTAGAGGGTCAATCTTTATGGTACCCCCTGTCTGTCTGGCACGAACTGGCATATTAACCACATGACTCAGATTGTCCCTCACAAACCATCCTCCATGGGTAGGTGGAGGTGTTAGGTATAACATTCTTACCAAACTCAGTATCAATAGAATATTAAATATATTATAGCAGCAATGTCCACAATAGCTACACTGTGGAAGGAGCCTTGGTGTCCATCAGAAGATGATGGATAAAGAAGCTGTGGTCTATGTATACAATGGAATATTCCTCAGCCATTAGAAACGACAAATACCCACCATTTGCTTCGGCGTGGGTGGAACTGGAGGGTATTATGCTGAGTGAAATAAGTCAATAGGAGAAGGACAAACATTATATGTTCTTATTCATTTGGGGAATATAAATAATAGTGAAAGGGAATATAAGGAAAGGGAGAGAAAATGTGTGGGAAATGTCAGAAAGGGAGACAGAACATGAAAGACTCCTGACTCTGGGAAACGAACTAGGGATGGTGGAAGGGGAGGAGGGCGGGGGGTGGGGGTGACTGGGTGACGGGCACTGAGGGGGGCACTTGACGGGATGAGCACTGGGTGTTCTATATGTTGGCAAATTGAACTCCAATAAAAAATAAATTTATAAAAATAAAAAATATATTTAAAAATCAATACTAAAACCATAGAATGTGGACTTCAATAAGGTAGATGATCTATGAGAATGTACATTCAGAAATATCTTAAACTCAGACTGTCTTGAAAGGAGTAAGTGCCTGTCAGGGAGTACGTTTCCTAAATTATATGGATTTTCCTTCCCAGACAGCCAAGAAGGAAAATTCTAAATATATACAATTATACGTGTTACACACTGGAATGTTACTCTCCCTGAACGGAAAGAGCTGTGCACTGGAGACGGTGAGCACTTTTTAAAATTTGGGATATGCTATAGATGCTATTTTAAAATATATATAATATATATATTATAATATATATAATATATATCTCACAGTTAAAAAAAGTAAAAAATACACCCTTACACATATATAACTCCTATATTAATTTCTCTTACATGATTCTGAACATCACCTCTTTTCTTTCCACCCTCACCATCCCTCCCTGTGACTTGGGAATGGTAGGCCTTTGGGGGCAAACAGTAGAGAACAACACTGGAGCAGATTCTGGTTCCTTTTCTCTTTGCAGAACAACTATGTTAATGTGCAGTTTTGCTACTTAACAAACCACACGGCTCATCCTTCTGCACCTGAGAATTTGGGACGTGGCTATGAATCCCTATAGCTGGGACAGGGGAGCTGCGTGTTAGTAGCTGGACGCTGACTGAGGATCCTGTGTATTATCTTACATTTTTAAATGTTTTAGAAGCCTTGGTTTTTAATGGAATGGCCCTTTGTTGTTTTATGATCCCTTATTTAAAAGGGTCTACCTCTGTTTTTAACTTCATAAGAAATTATAATAAAAAGGTATTTCCTTTTAATCAGTTATATATTATTTCTTAATGCACAGTGTTATGTCGCTTCATCATATGCAAAGCCTGTGACACGCAAGCTAATATTTTCGTTGGTTATTCGGTGCCTATCGTCAAAGGATAATTCCAGATATACTGAATAATGTAGCCTAGAAATCCACTAATCTACTTGGGCCTGGTTAGAATAAACTGAAGGAACTGCTGGAAGCAAATGAAGTTAGTGTTGTGGGTGGAAAGTTTCCTATTTCAGCTCCCATGACTCCGTTCCGAAGAGAGAAAGGAGAGGAAAGGCAACTAGAAACGTTCTCGGTTTACTACTGGCGCTACCGGTGGCCAAGGTGGAGAAGGCGTCGCCCTCGACTACCAGCACGGGGGTACGGCGAGGCCGTCGACTGCTGCTCCGACACTGCCCACGAGGCCACGACTACACCAAAGTCTTTTCAGTGCTCTCCGAACAGAACTGGTCCTTAATTTAGGATCTGCCTCTTAGGTAATATTGGAACTATTTCCAATCTCACTCAATTTCACCCACTCTCCAGGACGCCTCAAATATTTTCGTGATCAACTGTGTAAATACTATGGATCAGAATAGAAAAAGAAGAGAGATGTTTCAATCCATGAACATAAAAATAGAGCCAAATATCCCAGGACACGACAATTAGTCTCCTGTTGTATTAGTTCGCTGGGGTTTCCATGGCAAAGTACTACAGGGGTACCGATTCTTGATTTCCGCTCCGGTCGTGATCTCAGGGTCATGAGATTGAGCCCTACGTTGGGCGACCCACTCCACAGAGAGTCTCCTTGAGAGTCTTCCCCTCCGCCTGACCCCCCAGATTTCTCCCACACGTGTACATGCACTCGCTCAATCTCTCTCTCAAATAAATAAATAAATCTTTAAAAAAACAACAACAACAAAGTGCCATAGACTGGCTGCTTAACCAACAGAAATTTATTTTTTCACAATTCTAGAGTCTAAAGATCTGAGACCAAGGTGTTAATAGGGTTGATTTCTCCTGAGGTGTAGGTGGCCATCTCCGCCCTGTGTCTTCACACAAGGTCTTCTCTGCATGTGCCTGCGTCCTAGTAATCTCTTCATGTAAGGACATCAGTTATAGAGCACTGGGGGCCTTCCTAACAATCTCGTCTAACCTTAATCACCTCTTTAAAACTCTATCTCCAGGGGATCCCTGGGGGGCTCAGCAATTTAGCACCTGCCTTCGGCCCAGGGCGTGATCCTGGAGTCCCGGAATCGAGTCCTGTCAGGCTCCCTGCAGGGAGCCTGCTTCTCCCTCTGCCTGTGTTTCTGCCTCTCTCTGGGTCTCTCATGAATAAATAAATAAAATCTTTAAAAAAAAAAAAAATAAAAGTAAATAAAACTCTATCTCCAAATACAGTCCAATATATGATATTTGGGGGACAGAGTTCAGGCCACAAGCTTTGCCCTTTGACCCCCAAAATGTAAATCCTTCTCGCATGCAAACTACATTCAGCCCATCCCAACAGCCCCCCGAAATCTTAGCCGATTCCAGCATCAATGCAAGTACAGAGTCTTATCTAACCGTCTAAATCAGGTGTGGGTGACACGGGACGTATGATTCAGCCTGAAGTAAAATTTCTCTCCGGCTGTGAACCTGGGAGACTAAACAATCTGCTTCCAAAGTGCAACAGTAGGGCAAGCATAGGGTGGACATTCATGCGGTTTACAAGAAATATGTATTTGGCCGCTCCGATGACCAAAATATGCTTCTCACACACATCTGGATTCCTTCCACGGTTCCCCACTCACAGCTCCCAAAACCTTCAGAATTTCCTGAGCGATGAGAGTAATAGGAGCATCTTTTGTTAAAATATCTGGTCTCTTGTCCTCGGTTCCCAGAATCCCTTCAGAGACATAACGGTGGGATGGGTGTCTTGTTATAAAAAGCCCTCCTGTCACACCTGGGTTCCTGTTAATGAGGTGACTTGCAAAGCACCTGAGGACTTTGGGGCTGGTTGCCAGGGAAACCAATGGTGATTGGAGGACTGGAACTTTCCCGTCTCACCCCCTGATTTTAGGGAAAGGGAGGGGGTCTGGAGGTTGAATGGATCCCCGATGGCCCCTGAGTTAATCAAGCGGGCCTAGTAAGGAAGCCTCCTTAAAAAAAAAAAAAAAAACCCTAAAAGGAGAGGGCTGGGATAGCTGCTGGGCCGGGAACACGCGGGGCCCTGGCTCCTTTGCTCAGAGCCGCTTCACTCAGGACTTAGCCCCGGGTACCCCTTCCTCTGGCTGCTGCCCTGCATCTTTCCATATTTAGGTAAAACAGCACTAACCACGTGAGGAAACAGGTTCCCTGAGTCTCGTAAGCCATCCCAGCAAACGAATCCAGGGCAAACTGGAGCCTCCGATTTGTAGGCAGTTAGAAGCGCAGGTGACCGAGGCTTGCAGTTGGCACTGCAGATTTTATGTATCTGGAGGATTTAATTCTCCGAAACGTTTTTTTTCTTTTTAATGCTTTGCAACGTAAACATCAAATAATCAGCATCAGGAACCGATACTTCCTTGACTTCTGAGTCCAGAGCGTTGTTTCTTGGCCTAATTTCTCCATTCGTGACGCCTCCTCGCAAGCTTCGCCCTCAATACGCTCACAAGGAGGGAAGACGGCAATGGGGCTGGCCAAGTGCAGCCCTTAGGTAAAATCGTGCCCGGCACCCGCCCTGCCCATCGATGTCCCCTGCTGTCGCCACAGAATGGGGCGCTTGAGCTGCCGAGGGAGCCACAAAGCACAGCATGTGGACGAGCCGGCTCTTCCCTGGGAGGCTCTGCGAGGCACCGGCACCCCAGCGCCTCGGTGCATGGCTTTCCTTGGCACATTCTGGCTCTTATCCGCCGCGGCACCACCCGGTCCCACGTGGGATGGGCAGAGAGGCCCAGGGCTCCGAAAAGCCGAAGGGCACCGGGCACTCGGGTGTGACCTCCACACGTGGGCCTGGAAAGCGCCCGTGGACGCGGAGCCTCTGGAGCGAGGTGCAGCCCGTCGCTGGTGCATGGACCCCGGCCGGCAGGTCCCTGTGCTCGCAAGACTGTCAGCGTTCCCGCGTGGGGGCCGCCGGCCTCGGGGAGACCTCTGCAGGGGTGAGGCTCCGGGCCTGCTGTGGCACAGGATGGGCGAGTAGATTCTGGAGACTCCTGTGGACTCAGCATCGCCGTGGCTGGGGCCCCCGAGCACGGCCCCCAGGCTCCCGGGGCCACACCATGTGCTACGAGCCCAGGTCTCGGGAAGCGCGTGGCGCATGGTGAGTTCTTAGTACACGTCGCCCACCACGGAACTGGGACCATCTGTGGGTTTTCTTGCTACTGTTTGGCACGGGCATTTGGCGACTGTGCCCCTCTGCAGCCTGAGCTCGGCCGGCCGGGCGGGCCCCGCGTGCCCCGATGGTCGCCCTCGGGAGCCCTGAGTGTGGGCCCAGCTCGGCCACCGCATCGGTCCTGGGGCCTCAGACCTCAGAGGGGCTCTGCCTCCCCCTCGGTCCCTCGACTGCCCCGCGTGGCCGCTCCCTCTCCTCCCTCATGTGAGCAAAACTCCTTTTAGAACAAGTGAATGAAACACTGGCGTTGCCGTTGTTATTCTAAAGGTGTCGCGGTCCGTGTACCTCCCTGCCGTCCCCCAGGGCCGTCTGACGTGTCCGTGCGACGTGAGCGGCCTGTGCCCACGTGTGCTCCCCAACGGGTCGGTGCTGGACAGCCCAGGCGCTTCCCTCGCCTTTGCCCCTCGCCGTTCTGTGCCAGCCAACCCCGCGTCCGAGCGGCACCTCTCCCCGCGCCTCGTGTCCCCGACGGTTCCCCGCAGCCTCCCCGGGTGCCAGCGGCTCTGACCCAATTTCCTGAGTCACCCGAGCAGATGTAGCGCCAGCAGCTGGCGGCCTGGGCCTGGCGCTGCCCGCACACCCCTCATGCCGTGCGGTTCTGAGCGTCGCGAGCCTGCACCTGCTGGGCCAACATCGCCGGGTCACGGGGTCGCCGGGTCACCAGGCCCCTCTCTGCAGGTCCCGGAAAGGAGCTGGCTCCAAGCTCACTGGACGTGTTGGTTGAAATCAGTTCCTCGGGGCTGAAGGCCTGGAGGCCCGGGCCCTGCACCCTGAGCCCTGAGCGTCAGGCTGGGCCCCCAGGACAGCCAGCCTGGCCGGTGCCCCTCACACCCCAGAGCCGGCAGGACACCTGCCACCGGCCTCGGAGGGCTCGGCCTACGGAGGCTCGTGCGCCAGATGGGCCCAGCCGACCTCCCTGCTGATGGGCTCGGCCCCCCAAGGCTCCCGTGCCGCCCGAGGTAGGCCAAGGCAGGCGGGCCTGCACAGTCACAGCTGCCGCTCTTCCCACGGGAGGCAGGGACGACCCCACCGGGCCCTCCCACCGCGGCCACCTGTGCCCGGGCCCCTCTCCTTGGCCACCTCTCCGCCATGTGCGTCGGGCTCCCTCCCTCTACTCAAACTTCCACCCTCAGCCCCTGAGAGCGGCCTCTCTCGGAACAACCCCTCACCCATTTGCAGCCCCATTAGCTCTTGATTTCTTGCTGTTCCGACCATTCCGTGTCATGCCTGCGCGACTACTCGTTCGCGGTCGTCGCCCCACGGCGAACTCTAAGCCCCGCGAAGGGGGCAGCACTGCTGGCTTGCTGGCCACGCGCCCACGACCTGGACCATCGCCCGGCACACCGGAAAGGGCCAAGACCTATTTGATGAAAGAAATGATCCATGAGCCATTCTTTATCAACCGAAAGGTCCACAGCTCATTTTACCTTAATTTCCCCGGGCCCCAAAAATGGATACTTCCAAGACACTCTACTGGGGCCCGGTCTGCAATCTTTGAATGAGGTTTATGAATTTCGATGCGAGGTTCTACTAATGGGTCCCCTCCTCCGACCCAGGGGCGCCAGAGGCGGGGAGCGGAGCCTCCAACCCCAGCCCCAGTCTGGGTGAATCGAATCCAGGCGCCTGGCAAGATTGGTCTGTGTCTTTCTGAAACACCGAGGCGCTCATCCAAGGCAGCCAGCGGGTAGGGCAGGGGGAAACAGCCCGACATCCTAACTGCCCTCTTCCCACCTCCACCTCCAGCTTGGCCTGTGGTCTCCGAGGCTACAGACCGCAGACGCTCCGGCCGGGTCCCCGCGGGCCCGAGGACGTGCACATGCATCGAGTCCCCAGGTGAAGCTGAGGACACTGGCCCGGGACGCGCTCTGACATCCTCCGCTGCAGGGAGTGTTTGGGGAATGACAGGAAAGCAGGTAAAACCAGGCTTCCAGACTCCACATTCTCTCAGGGGTTGCCTTCTCGGGGGCACAGGACAGTTCTGTCTTCTAGAACCATGTCCTCGGCCACCACATGTTTTCTTTGCCACCCAGGTTGGGGGTTAGAAAGACACCGTAAGTCACAAGTCATAAGTAATAAGTCATAAATCAAAAATAATGATTTAGGGGCAGCCTGGGTGGCTCAGCTGTTTAGTGTCACCTTCAGCCCAGGGCATGACCCTGGGGTCCCTGGATCGAGTCCCACGTCGGGCTCCCTGCATGGAGCCTGCTTCTCCCTCTGCCTGTGTCTCTGCCTCTCTCTCTCTCTCTGTCTTTATAAATAATTAAATAAAATTTTAAATAATAATAATAATGATTTATGGGTGACTGGCCCTGGTCATTGAGGGGGGGTCTCGGTGATCCTCCAGGCTCCCCTAGAGAAGAGCCTCCACAACTCACTGCACCTGCACCAAGAGCTGAATTACAGCTTCGTAGGTGTTTTCTTAGGCTCTCAGAAGACCCAGTTAGAAAACCCACAGAGAGCTGGTTTTGCTTACGGGTCCCACCGAGCTGCAATGTGGAGCACAGAACACCAAGTTCTAGGAGATCAAGCTGATGGGATATTCACGAAGGCTGATCCACCATGTGGCTGGCTCCCAACACGTAGCGTGGCTTCAACTGTTCCAACACAGGAGGCGCCCGCCGCCACGTCTCTGCGTCCTGGGCGGCCGTTGGCTCAGGATTTGAGCAAATGAGGACGTCCCCCGTTAGGGTGGCTGCTCCTCCTTGTTCCAACCCCACGACTATTGCTGTGTCCCACACACGTACAACAGAGGGACTGACGAAGCACAGAAATCTCTGTTCTCTTCTCCCTCCCCAATGACCAGAGGTCAACTGAGAGGCAAACTTGGGGTTTACCCTCCTTCTACAAGTTTTATCATTTTGCTCCATATCCCTGGATCCATGAGCATCAGACGTCTATAAATATTGTAAATTGTTGCTTTTTACATCTTTGTTCATTATTGGTCTTGATTTTTGTGTGTGTGATGATGCCACAAATTATTCACCCATTCCTTGCTGAAGGACATTTAGGCGCAACGCTTGTTGGTTTTCATCATGTTGCTGTCCACACCCTTGCGCAGACTCCTCCCACCCATATGAGTCCTCCCCGGGCTATGTGGGCATGCGACCCTGTGCGCGATTTTCTAGATACGCTGTTACAAATCTTTACATTTTTTTCATCAGCATCCTAATTATGCTTTTATAACAAACAGCAGTAGTTTTTAATGTACTGCGATTTATTAGGCTTTCCTTCCGCGGTCTCTGGTTTTCTATTATGCTTCTCCAATCCAAGATTTTAAAAGTATTCACCGATATTTTCTTCTAATGTATTGATGAATTACTTCTTAGCACTAATCTTTGATCCATAAGGAGACTTAAAAAAAAAAATAATGACCAAGGATGCCTGTGTGGTTCAGTCAATTAAGGCAAACGTGCGACTCTTGATGTTGGCTCAGGTCATGATCCCAGGGTCATGAGACTGAGCCCCGTGTCCGGCTCTTTGCCAGACAGAGTCTCTTTCCCTCTGGCCCACCCCCTGCTCTCTCTAAAATAGTAAAATAAAATAATGATTAAAGTGAATGCAAACTTTAATCCTTGAATGCCAATTCAATAATATTAATATCACTTCTTAAATAATCCCCCTACATCCTGATTTTAATTAATAGTTATATATCATTTAATTACATACTTGATCTACTGCTGACCTCTCTCTTTTTGCTCCCTTGATGTATCCTACACTGCTATCAAAGGGTAGATGTCCTCTAGTTTTATAATACAATTTCATATATTTTAATAGAAAAAAAAGCCTCCCTACCTCTTGTTTTTTTGTTTTTTTTTCCTTCAAAAAACTTCCTGGAACTTCTACCATGTTTGGTTTTTGGATCAAATTTATAATCATTTTATTAGGTCCCCCCCCCAAAAAAAAATCCTTTGGGTATTTTGATTGGAGTTTCATAAAATTTTCAGATTTGTTAAAGGACTATGGGCATGTTTACAATTTCTTATCCAGGAACAATACATTCTCTCTCTTCAGCCAAGCTTTATGTTCTATTCCACATTTTTTTAAGATTTCCACATCAAAAGTGCTGCCTATTTCTCATACTTGTTTGCTAATGTATATTTGCTTGCTTTTGTGACCAGAACTTTACTTCTGCGAGGTTTGTGACTCCTGATAAACATGATATGTATTTATTATGTCTATTTTATGATTATTTTGTGTATAGATAGTAAATATGCATATTCTATATAACGTATATCAAATGAATGTTTAAGTTCCCCGAAAATTCATGAGTTGAAACCTAGTCCCCAATATTTGGAGGTGGGGCCTTAGGGAGGTGAATTGGTAAGTGAGGGTAGAGTCCTTGGCAATGGGATTACTGCCTTTATAAAAGGGATCTGGAGAACTCGCTTCCCCCTCTGGCACGTGAGGACACCGTGAAAACACATCGGGGCCATCTACGAACCAGGAACAGACGTTCAGCAAACACCAACTTGGCCTGCACCTTGATCTTGGGCTGGCCAGCTTCAGAACTGTAAGAAATCAGTTTCTGTTATTTATTAACCACTTGCTCCACGGTGCTTTGTCAGAGCAGCCCGATTGGACCCACAAGGTGAATGTACACCGAACATATTTTTAGTGAGTTTTATTACTTTTAATAGGGCAACTTACTGATTTCTCTTACTATTTTATATTTGACTCTTACTTATTCAAAGCCAATTCCTTTGAGGGTTCACATATAAGCCTATCAACCTAAAAAAATTATTTTGCTCCATATTTTTAAATCTAAGAGAGAGACATCATCTCAAATATAAGTTGATGGCTTCCTGTGACTAAAGTCTGTCAGCCAGTGCTTGGAGGGATTAGATACTTAAATCAGAGGACTCTGAAGTATGTCCTACCACATTTTCCCCTAAATAGAGCAATGCTCTCTATGAGCAAGCTGCAAGCCAGGATGGCATGGTGGCTTCCAACTCCTGGAGGATTCCAAAGTTGGGCCTTGTCTGGAGTATGTAGAGCTAATTACACGTATGCTTTGGGCCCTGGATCAGGGAAACTACCTGAATTCCATTTCCACACATGACCAGTCTCTTAAAACAATAAAGCATCAGAAATGGGAAGGTATGACATGAATGTTGGCAAAAGAGATGTCACGTGTTACATGTTCTCGCAAGAAAGGCCATAGACTTGTGAAAATCTTTTGGGAAACAGAACCTCCAAGATGCCCAATGAAGCCAACACTCCCAGAACAGAGCTGAGAGTGGAGAAAAGTGGTCCAGGTCAAGGATCAAATGTTAGTAACCCACTGAGATCAGCTTGGTCTGGAAACTATTTTAAGTATCAATTAATAGGGGACAATAAAAGGCAGGAAACTTCGTGTTAAACTTGAGAACCTCTGCATTCTCTTGAAAATCAAAATTTCTACAATATTTGGGCTTGGGTCAAGTATGGAATACATCCTCAAAAACTCTGAGCCACTCCAGAGTAACTCTGTTAGACTCTCCAGGATGACTCAGTTTCCATCATTCCCTCTTTACTTACTTATGTTACCTACCTAGACCCTACTTGTTTATAAAAGTTGTGTTCTTTTTAACACTATCTTCCAAAAACTAAAAAATATGTAAGAACATATATAAGATTTAGATAACTTCCCAACGGAACAGACCATTTGGGATACACACACACACACACACACACACACACACAAGAAAAAAACCCACATGGAAATACTTTTCTCTCTCTCTCTCTCTCTCTCTCTCTCTCTTTTTAGTTCTTTGGATCCTTTCAAGAAAAGGAACATTCCTAGCTTTGGTTCCACCTCTAGTTCCCATTCTGGAAATAACAGAATTTTTTTTGGTGGGATGGTGGTGCACGGTAGAGGGACATGAACACAGTTGACTCTTGAACAACACAGGTTTGACCACACAGATAAACTTACATGTGGATTTTTTTCAATAAATACAGCACTGTACATGTATTTTATCTTCCTTTTCTTAATAACCTTCTTTTCTCTAGCTTACTTGACTATAAGAATACAGTATATGACACACCATACAAAATAAGCTGTTAGAGGTTAAGTTTGGGGGAGTTAAAAGTCACACATGGATTGTCAACTCCGCAGTGGTTCAGTGCCCCAACAACACCACATTGTTCAAGGGTCAACTGTAAACTAATATTTAAAGGATGATGTAATTGGCCAGAAATATTTTCCATGAAAGTAACAAGGATTCATTCCAAACAAATGCTAGGAAAGAAAGGAGGGAAAGAAGAGGACAAATAAGGCAACCAACAACTTTGGCGCTATCAACGAAACCCCTGCCCACCCCCATTACTAGAACAGACCATAGTAGCTCTGTTGACACTGGAAGCTCAAACGTGTTGTTTACCTTGTTACCCCACTCCACACCCACCTTTCTCTGCCCTGAATTGTTGGAGCTGCAAGTTCACAAATGAGATTTTTTTTCCAGCCTCCCTTTCTGGTCTGACAGCAGGAGACACTGCCAGTTATTATTTTCTGGTGACACACACCCAGCCTCCGCCTATTCACTAAGGTGTGCCAGTAGCTCATGGAGGGCAAGGTGACACAGACAGGACTAAAACCCTAAGGAGCTTTATTAAAAAGCTGTCCAGAAGATCCCATTAGCATATTGCAGAGTTATGCATTACTAATAGGAGACGGGTGGTTGACACAAAGGAGGATGGTCCTGAAGGACCTCTAAGGTTGGGTTCCTAGAACACGAGAACGAAGATTAACCTCCTCCTATTGATCTTGGAGGAAGGTATGGAAATGTCCTTCTACAGCCATTCCCACAGCTACCGGCCTGCAGTGCAGTCAAACTTTGTACTCTACGTCCGCATTGACTCAATGGTGTCCATTTCCACCACGGCTACTAAGTCCGTCTGAAAGGAGTCAGGCTGCCAGCAGCATACGATTGCTCTGTTTCTCCTGAATGGAAAATCAGAAAACAGCTGAGCCATAGAACCTTACTGGCTGCATCTGCCAATACCACTAACATCATGGAGGTGAGAGGGTAGAAGACTGTTCAGTTCTGGCTTCCCTTCTCGCTGGCAATGTGAACGTGGCAGTTTGACCATTTAGGCTTTTGTTCTCTTGTTTGGAATATGAACTTAGTAAAGGACGCTTTGTAGAACTGTAGACGTGCAGAAGTCAGTATTATTTAGCTTCTATATCCGAACTATAATTTATAAGAAAAAGGAATATTTCAAAACGTAAGATCAAAGAAAATAACATTCATATGTTCACCAATCGGCTTTAACAGATTTTAACATTTTATGTATTCGTTTCAGGTCTATTTTAGAAATAAAATATTATAGTGGAGACCTCTCCATGTGTACCTACTTAATCTAATTCCTCCTTCTCCTGAGATAATAACTATCATTCTTATGCATGGCTTTATACTTTTACTAAATGCATAAATATAGATAGCATTTGTTTTGCAAAAATGGCACACTTGTCTTTTTTATATTTATTTATTTATTTAAAGATTTTATTTATTTATTCACGAGAGACACACAGAGAGAGAGAGATAGAGGCAGAGACACAGGGAGAGGGAGAAGCAGGCTCCATGCAGGGAGCCTGATGCGGAACTCGATCCTGGGTCTCCAGGATCACACCCCGGGCTGAAGACGGCGCTAAACCGCTGAGCCACCAGGGCTGCCCTTATTTTATTTTATTTTATTTTATTTTTTTACTTGTCTCTTTTTTAAATTTCACAGCAGGGATGCCTGGGTGACTCAGTGGTTGAGCATCTGCCTTCGGCTCAGGGAGTCTGGGGATTGAGTCCCACACTGGGCTCTTTGCATGGACCCTGCTTCTCCCTCTGCCTATGTCTCTGCCTCCCTCTCTCTCTGTTATGAATAGATAAATAAAATCTTTTAAAAAAATTTCACAAATGATATCCTAATCGATATATCATTCTGTAACTCATCTCTAATATTATCTAATTGACAGTCCTAAGGCTTATTCATTGCACCTACTACATAAGAGTTAATATTTGAACATCTGTTGTTTTAAAAATCTTCTATAAATTAACTCATTCAATCATACAACAGTTCTAGGAGGTAGATATTATTTTATTCCCATTTTATAGGTGATCAAAATAATACATGGAGAAGCTAAATAATCTGCCCTGAGGCTTACAGCTAGCAAGTGGTTTATAATGTGGATGGAATAAGTTCTGAGAGTTCATAGCTCAAGATGGGTCTAAAAGAAGTAGATTAAGGCAATTGCTAATCATGAGGAGATTCCTGGGATGAAGATATGCTTAATTGGCAGGTGTGAACCACTTGCTCACCTTTCTGAAAATTCTTTATCAACTCTTTTTTTCTTGTCTCCTCTCCACTCACTATAAGAAGTTAAATTTTTAAAATTCTAGTATAAGCTAGCAATCCCTCTATAAGTGGCTTATTCAGTAGCTACTAACAGCAGGAGGGTGAAAATGACCCTTCCATGACCAGCCTCCTTGCTCAGGCCCTATTTTGAGGTTATCATTCTAATATCAAGATGTGTAGCCACAAAGACAGAGAAAGTTTTATTTATAAAATCACCGTCACGTAAAAAATTATATCTAGACATCTAATCATAAGAAAATATGCAAGAGCTACATGGCCACTCTGTTTAAAAGAAACACTTTAAAGAGCACCTGGGTAGCTCAGTCAGTTGAGCGTCTGACTTGATTTCTACTCAGGTCATGATCTTGGGATCATGGGATCTAGCCCTGCATTGGGCTCTGCACTCAGCACAGAGTCTGCTTCAGATTCTCTCTTTCTCCCGCTGCTCCTCCTCACTCAAGTCCTCTCTCTCTCTCAAATGAATAAATAAAATCTTAAAAAAGAATCTACTCAAAATAAATTAAGCATCACGACTTAAACGTAAGACCTGAACAATAAAGCCATTAGTAGAAAACAGGGTAAAACTCCTTGACATTGGTCTGGGCAATGATCTTTCAGATAGGAAGGACCCCAAAAGCACAAAACAACAAAAGCAAAAATAGGCAAATGGGACTACATCAAACTAAAAAGTTTCTGTCCAGCAAAGGAAACCATCAACAACAGAGGGCAGAGAAAATCTATGGACTGGGAGAAAATATTTTCAAACCATACATCTGATTAAGGTTAATACCCAAACTTTATAAGGAACTCAAATAATTCAATTAGCAAGAAAACAAATAACTTGATTAAAAACAGGCAGAGGACATGAATAGACATTTATCAGAAGACAAACAGATGGCCAACAGGCATATGAAAAGGCCTCAACATCACTTTTTAGCAGGGAAAGGCCTATCAAAACCACAATGAGATATCACCCCCAGCCGTTAGGTTGGCCACTATCAAAAGAAAAACAAAAGATAACAAGCGTTGGCAAGGAGAAAAGGAAGCTCGTGCTCCATTGGTAGGAATGTTAATTGGTGCAGCCACTGTGGAATGTATGTATGGAGGTTCCTCAAAAGAATTTTTAAAATATTTTATTTAAATTCAATTTGCCAACATATAGTCTAATACTCAGTGTTCATCCCATCAAGTACCCTCAAAAAATTAAAAACAAAACTACCATAGGACCCAGCAACCCTGCTTCTGAGCATTTATCCAAAGAAAATGAAAACAGTATCTTGAAGAGATAGCTCCACTCCTGTTTATCGCAGAATTATTCACAATAGCCAAGAGTTAGAACCAACCAGGGTACCCATCAAGGGATGAATAGATAAGGAAGATGTGATACACACACACACACACACACACACACACACACACGTATGTTATTCAATCATAAAAAAGAAGGAAATCTTGCATTCACTATATGGATGGACTTCGAGGACTTAGCATAATACTAAGTGAAATGGGGCAGACAGAGAAACACAAATCCTGTACAATCTCACGTGCACATGGGTCCTAAAACAACAGTGAACTCATTAATACAGAGAACAGATTGGTGGTTGCCAGAAGCAGGGGTGAGGAGAATGAAATGGATGAAAGTGGTCAAAAGCCACAAAATTCCAGTTATAAAATAAATAAGCCGTGTGGATGTAGTGCACAGCATGGCGACCACGGCTAATGACACCGTATCGTGTGTTGGAAAGTTGCTAAGCATCGATCTTAAAAGTTCTAATCACAAGAAAAAAAATCGCAATTCCTTTATGGTGATGGATATTAACTAGACTTCTGGTGGGCATTTCACAACATAGACCAATTTGAAATCATTAGGTTGTATGCTGGAAACTAATAGAATATTGTATTTCAATTGTAACTCAATAAAGAAATTAACAAAAAAATTCTGTCAAATTGTGAACTCAAAAGCCTACAACTATAAAACTCTTAGAAGAAAGCATAGTCACAAAACTTCTTGATCTTGTATTAGGTGATGGTTTCTTAGATAAGACACCAAAAGCACACACAACAAAAATAGGGAGAGGATAAAAAGATGGATGGCACTTTAAAATTTTAAAATTCTGTGCTTCAGAAAACACTGTCAGTTAAGTGAAAGATAACACATATAATGGGAAAAAAATATTTATCTGATAAGGGACTTGTATCCAAATAGGTCCAGAATGCTTATAAGTCAATAATAAGATGAATAATCCAATCAAAAATAGGTAACGATCTGAGTGGTCATTCTCCAAAGAGATATACAAATGGCCAATAGGTATACATGAAAAGATGCTCAATATCATAGTCATTAGGGAAATGCAAATTGAAACTCAATTATTTCATGTCCGTTATGATTCTTAATATCAAAAAGAAAGAAAATCACAGGTATTGGCAAGTTGTGGAGAAATTGGACTCCTACATCATATATGAAATGAGACAGTCACTTTGGAAAACAGTTGGCAATTCTTCAAAAACTTCAAATATGCAGTTACTATAGGACTTGGCAGTTTTACTCCTATGTATTTACCCAAGACAATTAGAAACACAGACTCTTGCACAGTTGTTCATAGTAGCACCATTCATGAAAGTAAAAGCCAAAAATTGGGAATAACCCAAGTGTGGTTACAATGCAATAAATTACATACAACAAAATATTATTCAGCCATAAAAAGGCACTAAATGTTGATACATTCTACAACATGGATAAGCTTTTCAAATATGCAAAGCGAAGGAAATCAGTCCACATATTACATGATTCCATTTGTATGCAATGTCCTGAATATGGAAATATATAGAAGAAGAAATTAGATTAATGGCTGCCACAGGGTGAGAAGAAGGGAAGACTATGAAGAGTGCCTTTTGGGGAGTAAAATACCCTGGAATTACATAATGGAGATGGCTGCACAACTTTTTTTTTTTAAAAAAGGAATCTTAACCCCAATGTAGGGTTCAAATCCACAATCCTGAGATCAAGCATTGCATGCTCTATGGACTGAGCCAGCCAGGTGCCCCACAGCTTTCTGAATATACTAAAACCACTATATTGTACACATAAAAATTTTTAAATAAATTAGTCTTTCCTATTCCATGACCACTAGTTAAACTACATGCTACAGGCTTGCTTTTAGTTTTTAATACTAACTAATGAAATCATAGGCCCTGCCCTATAAATGGAAAATCTTCATAGTAAATAAAAATAAACCTGTGAAAGAAATGAAGCCACCGATTGCATGACTTTCAAAAGAAATCTGTAGCTCTGATTGGTTGTTTCACTTTTTGGTTTATTGTCCCTCTGTCTGCATCTCCTGTTTAGTGGTATCAGCTTTGTAAAGTCAGGCTATTAATCCCTTAGGCTTTGTAATTTTCGCCCCCTCTCCTCCTTATATCCATGATAAAGTCATGCTTTGAAATTCCGGAAAGGAACATAAAGGTCGAAGAAATCACAAATACGCAAACCACCACACAGAAGTTGCATTAGTGAGATTCCTGGATGTGAAGTAGAATATTGAAAGAAATTAGAAATTTTTATATACAGCCCAAGCACACCTCCAAGCGATGGCTGACTTACCCTGCATTTACTTTACCCATGTCTCTGTTTCTTTTGAGCTCCTGTTGTAAAACCACTGCCTGCTAAATGCAGAGTCCACGTTTTTTACCTTCCACCAAAGGTGGGTGTTGAGTAGTCCCAAAGTTGCTCTCAGAACACCCGGGTTGGTTCTCTGGCTTTCCGGTTTCCTGGTCCTACCTCCACAGCCCCCTGGCCTTGGCTTCACTCTAGTTACCTAACCACACATAAAAAAAGGAAGATACAAGAGGTTTTGCCACCAAGTTCTATAGAACATCCACAGATCAAAAAACTCCAATTTTACCCAAACTTCTCCAAAACATGACTAGGAGTATATTAGAAAGGGTGATTATAGATCAAACTCATTCAGGGACATCGATGTAAAACTCATAAACAAGGCCGGGCAAACTCCCTCTGACCACCCGTGCTCTGCTCCTCCCTTCCTCTGGACTCCCCGGGTGCTCTCCATCTCCGGCCCACTGTATCGTCTCCCGTCTCCCATCGCCTCCTTCTCCAGAGGAAGAGTGTGAATCCCAACTGGTCAATATCTAAGTCTCCTTGTTGGACGGCTGCAAAACCTCGGGTCAACCGTTAGCCCTTTCAGCCTCAGTTAATCTGAAAACTGGGGACCGTGTCTTCTTTACAATGTTTCTAGATTTTAGGAGATATAAGGACAAAAGTAGACTTACAAGTACTTTAAGAGCCCTAATAATAAATATATCAACACATTCCCCCCCAGGAGGCCATGCCTTCTTCAAGGCAATTGATGGGTCCCATTGGTCTTTCTGTTCTAAAAGTACCAAACTCAAGGGTCATAAAAATGAACAGGTTCTCCATCTTTGAACTTGACGGCACCTATCTTGTACTGGGCCACTGCAAGTTAAGATCTGGGGGTTAGTTAATGATTTCAAATGGTCAAGTTCTTAGTTCTTTCTGAATCCCGCAATCAGTGGCAAGGTAATAAAACTCATATCCCTTCTCAGTTATGTTGCTTATAGAACAGCCAATTCCCAGAGATACTTCAGCAGAATGTGAAAAGTGATCTTGACCAAGCAGATCCGGTTCCACCACAGCCTGGTAGTTAAAAGAAGTGTATCCTACCAACACTGATCAAAAACCCAACAAGGAGAGATTCAGATAGAGATTTTTGTCCTACAGGACACTCAGAAATTTGAACATAACGTCTTATAAATAAATAAACAAACACACACCCACATGCACACACACCAGAATGTCCTTGAGAGATGTGATGAGATCATTCATAGGAAGTCCTACAGTTGTGAGTGAAGAATTAACATCAGGCCAGGTTCCTGTAGGCCCACCTAGGGATACAGCATTCCCTTACAACTACAGAGTAAAGCTGAATATGGGGCGTGGTCTCTGCTTTGCTCCATGTGTGGGATGCCCCCGGGTTGGGGAGCCTTGAGCTGGTGCACGCCCTTGGGTCTGCATGACCAGGCCAATGGAAATAATCAGCAGAACACAGAAGCTGCGGCTTCTCGGCAGCCTCTGGCCCTCCTCCACAGCAGCCAAACACATCTTTCGTGGGTGAAGGGACAAAGGAAACCACGTATTTGAGCAGCTGTTGGATCTGCCAAGGGCATGAAGGATGTACCCGCCATGTCTCCTGCCCTGTGTCCTTCCTCAAAGCAAAATGAAGAAGTCTTAGATTAAAGCCCGTATGTGTCCAGTGCGTCTGTCAACCCCATTCATTGTCCACATAGCGGCGTCCCATGGATGCTATTACCAGGATGAGATCCTAAAGAAATGTTTAGACATTTAGACATGCAAAGATTGGCCCTGCAGATAGAGCTACCCATCACCAGATTCTCATGAGGAAAACCTAGAAATAACAAAGCGCTGTTTACTTTCTACATTATATCCAGTAACTTTTTGGGTGAGGAAAGATATAAAGAGCTTAGGTGAGAATAAATTGATGCAAAATAAGCCACCAGTAGGACACGTGGCCAAGGCAAATGAAACAACAGATGTTGAAAGATAACTTTATGACTCGGGAAAAATAAGAAGTGAGAAGAGAGAAATGAAGGGCTTTGTTTTTCAGAACCTGATGGAGAGCTAACACATGGTCACTTAGGGCGGGGATGAAGACAACTGGAGGGGGTGCCTGGGTTAGGAGGAGATCAGGAGACAAGGGTGGCACATGTCGGAGCAATCCTGATTTTCCCCTCACAGGGTGGATGGGGATGGGGTGAGTGCCACAATGGGAAGTACCTATACCTAGACAGAGGGATAAAAACTAGCTCTTTCCCAAGCATAAGGATAAACTAGATAATAACTTGCTGTGGAGGGAGGAGGAAGGAAGAGGGAGAAAGCAATATCATGACAGAAGTCAGAAAAATAAAATGGCAACTCACTTCTACTCAGAAATAGCAAACCATAAAAGGCCCAGCAACCTCTGAGAAACGACATCTCCAAACGACAAAGCATGAGGGCCACACCTGGACCCTGATCAGAAACAGCTAAAATCATGCACAGAAGTAAAAATGATTGTAACCTCACAAATTCCTTCATGATGTCAGCTTCCAAGCAGTGACCAACACACAGGATACAAGAGGCACCTGGCCTCATGCTACAGGTCATCTTATAGCCAATATCAGCCAAGAGCACATAAAAATCACTGTGCTGGTTGATTTTATTTTTCAAGAATACATGTATTGTGTTCTCATGGACCCAAACTGCTTAATATTTGGAGAATATGGAAAGCACAAAGGACAAAATAAAAACTCTTTATAAAAGCCACTATTTTAGGGTGCCCCAGGTGGCTCAGTCGGTTGGGCGTCCAACTCCTGATCTCAGCTCGGGTCTTGATCTCAGGGTTGTGAGTTCAGGCTCCAAACTGGGCTCGATGCTGGGCATGAAAAAGAAGATGGAAGAAGAAGAAGAAGAAGAAGAAGAAGAAGAAGAAGAAGAAGAAGAAGAAGGAGGAGGAGGAGGAGGAGGAGGAGGAGGAGGAGGAGGAGGAGGAGGAGGAGGAGGAGGAGGAGGAGGAGGAGAAGGAGAAGGAGAAGGAGAAGGAGAAGGAGAAGGAGAAGGAGAAGGAGAAGGAGAAGGAGAAGGAGAAGGAGAAGGAGAAGGAGAAGGAGAAGGAGAAGGAGAAGGAGAAGCCACTATTTTTATATTCAAAGAAAAACTACTTTCTACCTAAACCTTGACATTCCCTCTCCAGTACTGAAATCAGGGGTGCAAATAAAGTACGACCACCAAATCTTTGGGAACTATGACTTCTCCAGGCCCTCTGAAATTCCTGGGAGGACAAAATGTTTACGGAGTGTCAGTAGGTGTTTATCGAATTATTGGGGAATGGCATTTAGGGTGTTTTGCAAACTTTAGACGCACCAGAACTTTCAGAATCACCCACAGGGCTTGTTGAACTACAGATTGCTTAACTGTGCTCCAGAAGATTCTTCTTCAGATTCTTATGGGGCCTGAGAATTTGCATTTCCAAAAATTCTCAGGTGATGCTGATGCTCCTGGCCCCAGAACTTTACTTGGAGGACCACCAACTCAGTTAATATCACCTTAGGGAGCACCTCCTTTAACAGATCCCAAATTTTATCAAACTTATCTGAAATTATATTTTTTAAAAAAAGTTACCTTACCCCCACTGCACTCAGATGCCCACTGACAGATGAGTGTATAAAGAAGATGGGGTATATATGTCACATATTGTATCGTGTGTGATTCTATTGTATATGCACACACAGTGGAATATTGCTCAGCCATCAAAAAAATGAAATCTTGCCATTTACGAAGATGTGGATGGAACTAGAGGATACTGTGCTGAGTGAGATAAGTCAACCAGAGAAAGACAATTATCCTATGATCTCACTCATATATGGAATTTAAGAAACAAAACAGAGGATCATAGGGGAAGAGAGGGAAAAAAATAAAACAAGATGAAATCAGAGAGGGAGGCAAACCATGAGAAACTCTTTTTTTTTTCTTTTTCCTTCCCCCCCACCCCCGGGGCCATCCCTTGGCCTGGCCAATGAGCCGAGAAACTCTTAATCATAGGAAACGAGCTGGGGGGAGGGGTCCTGGGTGAGGACATTAAGGAGGGCACTGACGTAATGAGCACTGGCTGTTACATAAGACCGATGCGTCACTGGCCTCTACCTCCGAAAGCAATAATACGTTGTATGTTAATTAATTGAATTTAAGCAAAAATTTTTTTGAATTATCTGAAATGCTATTTACAAATACAGATGTCCTAACCCCCCTGCAGTCTCATGAGATCAGTCATAGCTGGAAGCTTCAGAACACATATGAGTCACTGCAGGTTCTTGCCGGAAAGGTAAATTCCCAAGGTCTATCCCAACTTAACAAGTGCCGCCAGTGGATTCATAGAAACCCACACTTTGGAAAACCTTAAAACGGGTCCTTGGGACGGCTGATGAGGAGGGAGTGAAGCAAGCGTCTAGTGTTCCTTCAGTTAGCTTCACCTCAACTGTTTTACCTTAGAGCCTTTCCTTTAAAATTACCAATATTATGAATCCTCTGTGCCCTTTGATCTCAAGTGTAAGATCATGATTCTAAACAAGAAATCCGATGTGCATAGGAGCCACCCATTAAATGTCATCCTTGACATTTCAATGTCCTTGACAAATCACTGAGGAATACAAAAATGAATCCAAATCCTGCTTCTCTTCGTATAATCTCCTATTTCCAGCGTCTGTATAATATAAGCATCTGAAAACATTTATGTTCTTTGTGCTGTTAGCTTGGTCTTTTGGGGCTCAGGAATGACCTAAAAGAAAACGGAGAGAGCACTCCACCTCGCGTGGCATGGGGCCAGGTTCCAGGGTCAGCAGGCCCAACAAAGCCTTTCCAAACGAGTGGGGAGAAAACCTTCACCCGATGTAGCGTTTCCCCCTTCCCTGTCAGCTTTAGCTCCTTCTAGACGTCATAGTACAACAGGAGAAAAGAGACGAGATAAATTCGTTCGCCATCATGGCAGTTTGAGTCCTCCCAGGTCTGCCAAGAGAGACGTCTCTTCAGGGCACAGCCTCATTCCAGGCTTCTCCATTGTTGCCTCTCACTGGGGGCATAAGATGTGTGGGACCAAGGGGACAAGCCCCCAAGAACCCAAGCCCCCAGAATTACCTGCCCAAATGGCACTGAGCTCCCATCCAAGCCCTTCCGGAGTCTACACTTCCAGGTGTATTTACCACTGGGCCCCGTGGGTGGTGGCCCGGTTGGGTACTGGGAATACGGATAGAGCTTGGACATGTCATCCGTAGCACCCACATGCATGCACTCCATGAGTGGGGGCCCCTTATGATGCAGGTCAGAGTGGGGCTGGAAACAGGAGAAACAGGGCCACGGGCCTCAGGAAGGAGCGTGGAGGAGTGTTGGCTGGCGGCTCACACCCTCGCTGGAGCTCTGAGGGCTGAGGGTGCTAATCAAATCCGTCCTTTTATCTCGAATGAAAGCTGGTTTATCAAAAGAGGAGGGCAGGACCTATCCTAATTAAGCTTCTTCAGTTGATTTATAACGTCTGCAGATATGGCCGATATGCCTCCACCTGTCCTCTTGCTCCAGTCCCAAACACACGAGGGAGAATCAGACCCGCAGCCCTTGGGGCTCAGCTCAGAGGGGCTCGTGCTGCACATCCTCTGATCCCCTGGGAGCTCTCAGGACCTTGTCTTGTTCTGCAGCTAAGCCTTGAAGGAACTGGGTCTTACGAGCCGTCGTAGTTCTTGGCTCACCCCTCAAGGTTCACCTTCACTAAGTCAAGCAAATTGCCAGATTGCATAATTGTTGCTTGTCAGCTCAGAGAGCGGTGGAACAAAAGAAGTGGAGATCATCTCCAGGGGGGTCTGCCTGGATAGGTCAAGAAAGGCTAAACGGACAACTCTAGCACAGTTCGCCTCTGCGTGACCTTGACTCCAATCCCAGACGCTTAAATCCCAAATTCACCCTCAATCCTGATGGAAGCCACATCAATCGTTTACTTTTATTTTCCAGTTTTCTCCTGTGTAAACGTCTAATATTTATTCGGAGATTATCTATCAACACGTGTTAATAATTTATCATTTGCCTTAAGGATCTTGGGTGGCTCCTTTCAGCAAATATTTGACGACCTCGGGATAGAGCAGGAAATACAACAGTGAGCAAGAAGGGCTTATCTTACCTTTGAGAACCTCACAGGCTGGCAGGGACAAGCACATGGAGCGGGCACGCGTACAGAATTCCGAAGTCACTGACTGGAATTCCCACAGGTGTTTCAGAAGAAAGTATGGGAGCCCGAAGGGGCGCTAGGAGGGGACAGATCGAGCGTCCCTGAGGCCATGGGACTTAGGCCGAGGGACATGAAGCGGCACCAGCCAAAGGCAAGCCTTCGAGAGGAAAACCCTGGGCCTCGAGGAGGGAAGGAACCCGGCACAGTGGAGGAACAGCAATGAGTGGGGCGGGAATGATCACAAGATAACGAGGCAGCGGGGCACACGCGGGCCGGGCCAGGAGGCGCGGGCTCCCAGAGGGGCTCCCTGCGCTGCGCAGCGTCCTCAGAGCGCAGTGGAAGTCTGCACGGGCTTTGGCCGGGAGGCAAGGAATCAGAAGCATCTCTCCGAAGGTCACTGCAGGCATGAAACTGAGTGCTCAGAGCCCAAAGGGTCACAGCCACGCCTTCGATTCTATGAAGATTTCAATAATTTTCTAAAAACATCACGGGTGGGACACCTGGGTGGCTCAGTGGTTGGGTGTCTGTCTGCCTTCGGCTCAGGGCTGATCCCCGGGCCCTGGGATTAAGTCCTGCATCGGGTCCCCGGTAGGGAGCCTGCTTCTCCCTCGGCCTGGGTCCCTGCCTCTCTCTCTCTCTCTCTCTGGGTCTCTCATGAATATAAATAAATAAATAAATAAATAAATAAATAAATAAATAAATAAATAAAATCTTTAAAAAATAAAAAACATTACCAGGATCACAGCAGAATATCTCTTCTGCAAGGAAAATACAAATACATTTTCATTGATTAAAAGTCCTAGGCCCGTCTTAAGGTAGTCAAACTCCGTTTCTTGAGAATTCCTTTCCTTTGAATACTGATTAGGTATTCACCAAGTTTGAGAAATGCTGCTGTAGGAGTTGCATGGAGAATGGCTTGGAGGACGTCCAAGTGGCTAAGACAAAAATTTGGAAGTTATGGTGGGGGTGGGGGTGCAGAGCTCTTGGGAGCCTAGACCAGTAGTAGCCCTGGGGGCTGGGGGGGCGGGGAACAGACTGATTCCAGAAGGTAGAAGGTTTGACCCCGGTCATTGGTTAGATCAATGATGGAGGGAGACGGAGGTGCCACACTTGACCACCGGATTCCAGGAGGATATAACTGGATTGATGATTGCTAGTGAGGTCATAAGAGTTGACAATTACGTCCTACCTACTATGGACTACGTACTGTTCTAAGCCATCTCATGGTGGCTCCTCAAACTCTCATGACTCCGGATAACAATTATTAGCATCTACATTTTACTGATAAACTGAGATTTGGAGAAGTTAAGCGACTAACTTAAGGTCACACAGCTATTAAATAGCAAAGAATCACCAATGAAAAAGCAAGTTAGGAATAGAAGAAAAAATTCTGAATTCGGGATATGCTAGTTTTGAGATTCTTAAGAGACTTCCAAGTAGAAACATAGAGAAAGCCTTTTGCCATAATTTGGGACTTAGAAGGGAATCCAAGATAGAAATAAAAATGTGGGAAATGTTAGTATAGTTGTAGGCTCCAGACTGGATGTGAGAGTACCTGGAGTGTGTAGCATGAAAACGATTGATTGATTGATTGATTGGTTGATTGATTGATTGATTTTTAACAATGATTTAATACAGAGTCCTGAAGACATAGAACATTCAAATTTTTTTAAAAAAACAATATTTGTAGTTAGTGCAAAGGAGCAGTCAAAAAAGCTGGGGACACAAGCAGGGGGTGGAGTTTGATGCTACTTTCACCAAGGAAAAATGCGTCTCAAATTACACCTGCAGTCAGTGCTCTTAAGAGTTCAGAGAGAAAAGACAAGCCACAGAATAGAGGAGATATTCGCAAATCACATATCTGCTAAGGGATTTGTCCCCAGAATATAAAATAACTCTTACAACTCAGTAATAAAAGAGAAATGGCCCAGTTTAAAAACAGGCAAAAGAACTTTCTGGAGTGATGAAAATGTGCCGTAAGTGATGATGGTTGCACGTGTCTGCGAATGCTCTGACCTGCGGACACGCAGAAGCCCACTGAAACAAAGGCCACGGAAACCGCCTTGTGTGGCTGACTGTATGGGATGTGAATTGTATCTCGCAAAAGCTGTTTCTTCAGAAGTGAAGGTGAAAACTGGGAGCGCTCCATGGACCCAGCTGAAGGCTGAGCTCAGCGCAACGGTGCAGGCAAAGAGCCAGAGGAGTTTAGAACAGTCTTCCAGCCCTTTGACTCTTCCCTGCGCTTCCTCTGCTCGGCTCTGAAGCTGCTTCCCCAGACTCCTCTGCTAACTGGCTTCTTTTATGAGTAATTGAAGGGAGGTTGGGTGGTGGCGTTTTTTGTTTTGGGTTTTTTTTTAAGATTTTATTTATTTATTTGTTTGTTTGTTTATTTATTTATTTATGATAGACACATAGAAAGAGAAGCAGAGACACAGGCAGAGGGAGAAGCAGGCTCCCCGAGGGGATCCCGACGTGGGACTCGATCCCGGGACCCCAGGGTCACGCCCTGAGCCAAAGGCAGACGCTCAACCACTGAGCCACTCAGGTGCCCCTGGATGGTAGGGTTTTATAGCTGATTCCATGGCCTGTCATCTACCTTCCAGGAATGCCCGGGGATTTGACCCTCGGTTAACTCTCCTAACATCAACTCAGGGAATGGTTATGAACTTAACTAGAGCAGATGTAAAATGAACGACAACCTAGAAGACTCTGTATTGTTTCGCCGCTGCCGTCCCAGGGGATGGGGGCTAGTCACACGTACTTCAGGGGGGCTGCGTAACTAACTAGGTAGGTATAAAAGGTGAAGCGACCCCAGCACTGGTGGTTTCCTTAACCTAAGGTTGTCCATATGCGCCCAAGCCCCAACCCTCTTGGCCATGCCCATCTCAAGTGCGGAATGACTAGAGAAGCTGTGCCTGGGAGTCACAACATCTCCGCTGTGTTGACTCTGTGCGTGCTGAGGAGTTCCGTGCCATGGAGCCTTCTGTATGGCTAAGTAAACCTGGTCCTGGGTGAAGCCTGTTGTGCTTCATGACTTTGACTGTCAACGTGCATCCAACCTCACTGCTGCTGGAAGAGCAGAGGGGCCATGGCAGAGGCATTGCCAGGCGACTGGAGGGCGGGAAAAGAGAAAGAGGAGGGTCTAGGCTGTTTCTTCCCCTGAATCTCTTCTCCTGAGACACCTCCAGTGGGCCTACATCCTGCCACACAGCCCTATTTTCCGTCACCTCCATCGGCCTCTCCAGGGCTGGGATGGTGTCCCTCTGCCGTTGCTAAACTCTGATAGGAGTAAACTCCTATCTTCTATTTCTTCTCTCAGTTCCCACAAACCTCAGAAACTGAACCCTCATATTATCAATCACTCGATTGAACTGCCTGGCTTGTTTTCCACTTTCCTAACTGGACCCTGACCAACGCAGTTCAAAGCAGGAGTGGTCTTACAAAATAGAGCCTTACGTTAGGAGGTTGGAATTGAATGCTTATTTACGCTGGTAGGAATGCAGCATCGTGTCACTGTCAGTAGAAAATGACTCATTAATTACATGTGGTTAAAAAAAAATAACAGGGACACCTGGGTGGCTCAGCGGTTTAGAGCCGCCTTCAGCCCGGGGTGTGATCCTGAAGTCTCAAGATCGAGTCCCACGTCGGGTTCCCTGCATGGAGCCTGCTTCTCCCTCTGCCTGTGTCTCTGTCTCTGTCTCTCTCTCTGTCTCTCATGAATAAATAAAATCTTAAAAAAACCATGTGGTGTTACATGTGTAACATATTAATATATGTTAATCACATCATTAACATATTAATAGCATATGGTAGCATTGCACTGGCTTCTCTGTCATCTATTATTTCTTAGCGTGTTGGGCCAGTTGAGGGCAAGATTTTTGGAGATCAGTCGGCTTCTGTGGTTGGCTGTGATTGCAGGAATAATTAAGGGGACCATGTGGTGAGATGCTGCTTCTGACATCACAGGTCAGCTTACAGGAATAAAATTGTAAATTCAAGATCTTAATCTGTTCAACTTACAGTCAGAAAAACAGACAGCTTCTACACAAGCCTGACCAGATGCAATTATTTCTTACACCCACAGGCCAGGGGACTTGGAGAATTGAAGCTACAATCTGCGCAGCTTTACAGAATGAAAAAGTTTAGCATGTAGCCCACCAAAGCCTCCACAGCAAAGATTTGGTCATTGACTAGGAAGGACTCAGACTTAAGGTGAGTGCTTTGAAAATACTTTGAAGAATCTGGGATTCTTGAATCACCCAAGCGCTTTGAAACTTCCTTTTGCTTTTCCTATCCTGACTGAAAAGATTAGCTTTCCTTTGCTTGGAAACCCTATGATGATCTCATTTGATGCAGTTTTCTTGCAAGGATATGCCTGTTCTCCTTAAAGCCTGTGCTTATGATCACTCGTTGTCTCGGGAACCATCACTGTTGTCAGATCCCAATGTTACCCAAGAAGACAGCGGCAAACTTAGACCCAAGAGAAGATAGTTTAAACACAAAACTAAAATAAATAAATAAATAAATAAATAAATAAATAAATAAATATTTAAAAAATCAAAAAAAAGAACACAAAACTAATTACGAGATCTCCATAATTAACATTTGCAGAAACCTACAGAGCATGTCTGGATTTGGATTCTTGGTGTGTTAGACCAGAGAAGACACAGTATAATGGTGGATGATGCCAAACTGATTAACATAGATGCGATTCCCAGAGACTATGAAATGTGTGACCTTGAGCAACAGCCAGTGGCTCCACCATTTTTCTTGGTTGATAGTATAGAAGCTGGACTCAGTCGTGACCCACATGAGTAAGAATGTGATGCTCAAAATACACCATCAGAGGCTTAAGGCAACCTGGCAATACTGAAGAGGACTTTATGAAGGGCAACCCATCCACCTTGACTCTTTCCTCCCCAGGGGAGAGTCCAGAGAATATTCTCTTCATGATGGCATTAAGGAATGAATTAACAAGAGGAAATGGTTGGGAATAATAGTGAGAGATCTGGCCAAAGATCCCAACTGGTATAATGTCATCCTAAATTAGCCAGATTAGATGACAGCACTTAATCATCCAAGACAAGGTTGGAGCAATTGCCCTAATTGGCAACACAACCAGAATCACAATAGGAATACTTTAACCTGTGGAGATCTCCGACATCAACTAATGAATCATGGAGTACCTAGGAATGAAATAGGGGATTAGCTTGCTAAAGTATTGCTTAAACTATATAACTGGAAAAAAAAATTCTAAATATCACATGTCAGTTATCTACTGCTGCAAAACTCCCCACTCTGAAACCTGGTGGCTTAATGCAGGCTTTTCTTTTTTTTTTTCTTCTTTCTTTTTTTTTTTTCTCACAAATCGATGGGTCAGGTCAGCACAAATTTGGGCTAGGTCTAGCTAGGTACTCTATTAATCTTGGCCAGGGTTATTCGTGTTATTTTATTCATCTGGTGGTTCAACCAATGCTAGACAATCCAAAATCTCCTCACACAGCCTCAGGCAGTGGCAGGCTGACAACTGGATTGCGGGAGTTCTCTGTGTGGAATTTCCATCAGGCCAGCTCCTGTGCAGACACATGCACGAGGGTCTCAGGATCCAAACCACAGAACCTGATGCAAAAGCAATTTTCAAACTTCCTCTTACATCGTATTTGCTAACTTCCTATTGACCCAAGTAAATCACATGAGCAAGGCCAAGATCAAGTCGAAAATTAAAGATATGCCCTGTATGGCGATTTAATTTTAAAAGCATTAGCATGTAGGTTTCATTTAAAGCTTTGAGATTTGATGAGATTACTAAAGGAGAAAGAAGGGTTTCAGACATTGAACCTTAGAATATTACAACTTTTAGAAAATGTAAGTGCCTTAGGAGGAACCAGCAAGAGAACAGCAAAAACAGGCAGTCAGGACTGATCAGAAGGATCAGAAAAGGATCAGTAGAAAGAGAAAACGCTCCATAAAGGATAGAGTTCTAGCCAAGAAAAGAAAGTAAGTATGGAGGAAAGAGTAATCAGTCTCAGATGAGATAAATGAGAACTTTAAATCTTCATTGAAAGCAGCAGTGTGGACACGACTTGTGATCCTGAGAAGATCAGTTTTGGTGGAGTGCTCCAATTTCAGGCTTACAACTCCTACTTCCATTTTTATGTATTTTAAGCCTCTGCCCCATCAAGCCTAATCTCTCAGGAGACATAAATAAAACATGACTATGATGCTGTACATTAGATCCCCAGAATTTGTTCACCCTACAGCTGAGAGCTCATACCCTTTGACCAACATCTCCCCAGATCCCCCAGCCCGTAGCCCCAATTCCTCCACCATCCTACCATCTCCTTCTATGAGTTTGACTTTTTCAAGATGTCATATATAAGTGATATCATATGCTCTTACTTTGTCTGATTTGTTTCATTTAGCATAATATCCTCGGGCTCCATCCATGTTGTTGCAAATAACAGGATTTCTCTCTTTCCCATGGGCGACTAATATTGCACTGAATATACCTACCACATCTTCTTTATCTGTTCCTCATCGGACACTTAGATTAATTCCATATCTTGGCTCTCGTGAATAATGCTGCAAAGAACGTAAGAGCGTAACTCTCCCTGTGGATACATGTGCAGGATTCCTGGATCATATGGTAGTTCCAGTTTTAATTTTTGAGGAACCTCCATACTGTTTTCCATAATAACTATATCAATTTACATTCCCACCAACATTGCGCAAGGGTTTCTCCAACACCCAAGCCAACACTTGTTATCGCTTTAATACCAGCCATTCCAACAGGTGGGAGGTGATATCTCACTGCGGTTTTGATACGCATTTGCCTGATGATTAGTGGTGTTGAGCACCTTTTCATGTACCCATTGGCCTTTGGTGTGTCTTCTATGGAAAAATGCCTATTCAGGTCCTTTGCCCATTTTCCAATGGGATTATGGAGGGGATTGCTATTGAGTTGTAGGAGTTCCTTATATATTTTTGATATGAAAACCTTATTAGATACATGGGACCTAATATTTTTTCTGTTCTATAGGTCTCCTCTTTATTCTGTTTATTGTTTCTTTGTTCTGCAAAAGCTTTCTAGTTTGAAGTAGTCCCACTTGCTAATTTTTGCTTTTGTTGTTTGTGCTTTCGTGTCAAATCAAAAAAAAAAAACAAAAACAAAACAAAAAAAAACATAGCCAAGACCAATGTCAAGGAGTTTCTTTGCCTTGTTTTTTCCTATATGTCTGTTAGGTCTATTTATTAGCTTTCTTTAGTGGCGTCATGTTTGTCTGCTTTGTGCTCTGCCTGGACTTACACTTGTGTCTATGTGTTTGAAGGAGCAAACACCTCTCCATCTTTACAGCCGGTTTTCAGCAGGTGAAGACCTTCTCCTGTCAGACTCCTGGGCTACTGGGATTGCCTCTGGGATCACAATCACTCAAGGTTGGAACTGGGTCACCTGGCTGCTGCTGGATCCTCAGCTGGGTCTGTAAACCACAAGCCTATTATCAGGTGCATGATGGTCCTGGCTCCTGCTGGGTCACTGGATAGGTCTTTGCCTGAGCAGGACTGTCCCTGAACCATCGCTGAGAGGGGACGGAGGCAGGTCACAGGGTCACTTCAGGATCCATAGTTGGACCAAGCTCAGCCGGCCGCCTCCTAGACACTGATGGGTGTGTCTGTCTCCCGCTAGGTCCCTGGATGGGCAAGACTGCTTCCAGACCACGGCTGACGTTGGAGCCAGGCCACATCTGCTTCAGAGTCCATAGCTCTAACCAAGATCAGCGGGCCTATCATCCAAGGCTCAGGTGTGCATGATTCCTTCTGGGTCCCTTGGCTGATGGTGCTATTCTTAGGACCAGTGCCAAACAGGAATATAGCCAAGTCCACAAGGAGATGAGGCTGTTTTCTGGTCTGTATCCAGGACCATGGTCAGGAAGCCTGGCTCTTCAGGGTGCAACAGGGAAAAAGGCAAGGAAGAAAACGTAGAGTTGCCAAATTCTGTGCTTTAGCTTTTGTGAATACAAGTCTTTTTCTTTGGTGTGCCCTTTCCATACAGCTCTCGGCTGAGGTTTCGCAACCTCCTACCTGGAACTCAAAGCTCCTACATAGAAACTGTTGTCAATGGATGGCTGCTAAGATGATTGGTGCTGGGGGGAGGGGATATGAGCAGGGGACCTCCTGCTCTACCATCTTGCCAACCCATAGCAAACATTTCAAGGCCAGACTGATAGTATTCTCTACAACACTTGTCACATAGAGCTTGTGACATCTTTCCTGGTGCAGCAAGAACCTGCATTCAGTGTACATCTCTGTGGTTTTCCTTCTGGGTAATGAAACTCTCAGGGCACCTATCTTAGAAAAAAATCATACATCAAAAAACCACTATGCCCAAGATCCTCAGGTGCCAGTCTCCCTCATCTTGCCTGGTTCAATTTCAGTCTCACAACTTCTACTTCCATGTTTATATGTTTTAAGCCTTTGCCCCATCAAATCTAATGTTTCAAGAGGCATAAATAAAAATACAACCAAAGTGGAATAGAAAAGAGGGAAATATGATTTATTCTCATTGTGCTGAAGACAAGTAATGAATGTGAATCCTAAAGTTTGGGTTACGAAACAAAGAAAATTATTTCCTCATCCTACTTGACCATATCTTTCAAGTCTTCTTCCTGGTTTATCACAATTCTTGGATAAATACATTTGACCACACCCCCTGGCATTGCTCAATATTTGTTTAAGTGAAAGAAGGTGAAGCAAGCAAAAGGAGGAGCTCTCATTACCTTCCGTCATCACCCAATAAATAGCCAGAACACTCAAATTCCCTCACCACTCCAGAACACTCTTGGAGAGATGATACCATCCCACCAGCTGCCCCTAGTGGGGCTCCTATTGTTTTCTCTTATTCCAAGGCAACAATGCGAGATCTGTGGTAAGTATGCATTGAGCTAAAATTGCTCCTAGTGTGATAGTCTTCTAAAGTCTACTGGCAGGGGATTTGTGTAGAGGGGCCTGAGAAAAGATCCTATTCCAGTTATATATGTGGTTGGACTCCATGAGTCATGTAAATGTGGTAGGGCATGGTGAGGAGAGCCCCAAAAAGTATGTGCAGAGGGGTCATAGATTCAATGCTAACTTGCCTAATGGTTCTTTCTATATTCAGATTTTCTCCACCGTAGCAACCCTACCAAGCAACTGTCTATTCTTCTTCATTTTCAATGATAGAATATTCATGATCCCAGAAATTCTTCAAAATCATAGAAAGTTATTTTTTGAATTTGGGATGCAATCTTTCCTTCCAAATAATGAAGCCTTCTTTCCTGTCATTATTGAGTTTAGATGTTCCAAGCTATACATCTCTTTCCTTCCAAGTTTTCCCCACAGGACATGGGTACATATCTCCTCTGGGCATAGGATCCCAAGATTCTGTGATTCTATTAAAAATTAAGAGAAAGAAAAACTGGTTCAGGTGTAGCATGACTCCTTACTAGCTGAATGATTCAATGTTTATGAATTTTTTTGGCTTCATCCATACATTGAGCATAATTGGGGAAAGGTGTTGAAGCAGGTGATGTCATGAAGTCTGGTATAGCTCTCAGGTGCATGATTCCTCTTTTGTATGTCTTCACCCGGGAATTGAGCTTAAACCCAGTCCAAGGATGACTACATGCTGCCATCTGTGGCCATCTTCCTGGTGCTCTGTAGCCTACAAGAAGAGGTGAACAGCCCAGCAGAAAGACCTGTGTTCACACAAGCTAAAGCACAAACTCTTCTGACTCTAATTTTCCTTCCTGGTCTGTCATTTCCTCTGTTGTATCTTAAGAACAGGGGGTCTCTGTGGAGGTTTCAAACTTGAATTCATTGTACAAAATAATTAACTTTTGTCTTTAGTGGTCAAGGAAGCTGACAAGTTGCAGCCCAGGAACCGAAAAGTCTATTTCATTTTGCCTAATGGTTCTATTTCAGTGCCAGAAAATCTGCTGAACTGGATGCTTCCACAAAATCTCTGACATGACCCAACAATTGCCCGATTGTTCTGGTACTTTCTACCAGGACTTTCTACCACCACTGGTTCAGATCTCCCTGATTCTCTTTTAAAGAGAAGAAAGGTAGACTGGTGCCTGGCTGGTAGAGCATGTGACTCCTGATCTCAGAGTCGTGATTCTGAACCCCATGTTGTGTGGAGAGAACACACACTTCCTTGATTCTCTAAGTAGAGTGATAGAGACTCCAGTTGAGCTAAAACTGAGAATATGTGTTTATTTTACAGTATATTAAGTGACTTCTTGTCTAATATACATATAATTTTATTTATGTATAGTATATATGTATATACATATACTATATAATAGATGTTAATACACACAATTTTAAAATAAGGGAAGGTCAGGAAAATGACATAAGTCACTCATAGTCCTAAGTATGAAGAATCCCACCAAGGTCCAGCTGACATAGGGCTCATGCTCTTCTCAGTATCCCACTAACCCAAGAGATAATCTGGAGATGGGTAGGATTTTTCTTGGCAGTGTGAGCAAAGTATAAAAATTTTTTAAATTTTTATTTATTTATTTGAGAGAGAGAGAGAGAGTGACCATGAGCAGGGGAAGGGGCAGACTCCACCCTGACTGTAGAGCCCAACGTTGGGTTTGATCCCACAACCCTGAAGTCATAACCTGAGTTGAAATCAAGAGTCAACCACTTAACCAACTGAACCAACCAGGTGCTCCTGAACAAAGTATATTTAAGAACGTTTTAAGTGGTAACGAACTCTTCTTATTTTCCTCCAGTTCTTGGGGTCTCTGGACCCTCTTTTCACTTCCACAGTAGAATGTGACTCCCCTCATCCTCTCCCTTGAGATGTGGGCTACGACTAGAGGGTCTTCTGAAAGGCGCATGCTGCTAAATAACGATCTTGATGCCAGGCCAGTTGGGCAAGCAGACAATTCAGCTCTGGGGTCAGTCACCACCGTAACTTAGAGCTGCTGCCTTCTTTCTGTCAATATTAACCTGATGGAGTCAGAAGATGGAGAAGGGAAAGAACTGAATCTGGCAAGTAGAAAGGACTACAGACTGGGAGTCAGAAGACATGTAGCCTAGTCTCCGTTAAGCCTTCAGTTACGGAGGTCTTAAGGACACCCACCAGGCGTCACCCTCCAAGTCAGGGAAGGATACTAAGTCTCCCGGGAGGACTGGTACTCTGCCCGTACACAAAGGTCAGGCTGGAACAGCTGTTAGAACGTGGAGATGCTTCCACGCTAGTTAGGGAAGGAGTAATGACCGTGACATAGCAGAGATCCAGACCCACCTGTGGATTGTTCCAGCAACATAGCCCGTGGCCGCTGGATCGCTCCGTCGGCACCGTCTCTGTTATCCGTTACTAAATGTATCAACGCCACCTCTGTTCCTGGCGTTCCTGTTCCCTGATGTGTTCTCAGTGTGCATTTCTTATTTCCTCCTCTCCTGCCGCAGAGATAAGCAGAGAAAACTACACGGCTCTAAATCCTCTGATAAACACAATGCTCAATTCAAAATATAGCAAAGGAATCCAGGCCGCCAATGTCCTACTGTCCCTCAGACTTGGTGGGATCCTGAACCAAAGCCAAGAGCAACAGCTGATGAGACAAATCATTCGCACTGTGGAAAATAAAGGTGAGTGCCTACGTTCCCTCGAAGGTGTGGGGCAAGGCTGACCTATGACCTCCCGCCAGCTGTCTTAGGCAGAACCGCAGAAGCCCTGCTGCCCTACCCTAGCTGTAGGACCTGAGGGGACAGCGGTGCCCCAAGCACCAATCCCCTGCCCAGTACTCCATAGCTGGGCCCTACTTCTTTGGGTCCTGAAAAGCATTTTCCTTCAAAAGGTCACAAGGAAAAGCAAAAGAAACCATAGACTCTTACCCACGGACGGCGTTACGCGAGCTAGACAGGGTAGGGCTCGTCAGGAAGCTGGCGGTAGCAAGAGAAGCGCGGAAAGGCAGAGGAGGACTGGGCTGTCTCTGTTCTTGTTTGTGCTTAGGGAGGAGGGAGACGGAGACAGAGCCCCCGGCGCTCGGGACAGAGACCCCCACGGCTCCGCCCCACCACCCTGGGATCATGACCGGAGCCAAAATCAAGAGTCAGATACTTAACCAACTGAGCCAGGGGTTGAGGGCGGCTCCACCCTGAGTCCTTCGTGCCAATCCTGAGCCTTAGCTTCCTCACTGAGATAAGGGGGAGATGAAGCCCCCCTACCTACCTCACAGGATTATTGTCAGAGTTACAAGAGGTCTGAGAATGTTGATACCCTGTAAGGAAGAACATCCAAGTATTACTATCTTGGCAAGACAGCACCTACAAGAGAGTAAATCCCAAGGCAGCATTATCTACTTCTTTTCTTTTAAAATTTTTATAAGGATCCTATGATTCCAAAAACCTCCTATGATGTCATGGGGAAGACTGTGAACTAGCTTGCATTTATACCGCACTGCTAGAAGTCTCTGCTTTGGGAATAAGGAAGAGAACAATAAAATATTGGTAGAGAGTAGAAAAAAAGGAAGAACTGACAGGTAATATCAGTCACAAGACAGACAGGAGGCCAAAAAAAAAAAAAAATCACAAGCAGGTACCTCGTTAAACTTGAACATTTTTTTTTTCAGAGTCGTCTTTAACCTCGGGACAGCTCGCCTTGTCTATCCTGGCTTTGGGAGCATGTAAAAGGCCTGATGAAATGTTTAAAAATTACTCAGACCTGGTCAGACAACTAGAAAATAAATTCCAAGAAGAAATTAAAAATATGGGTGAGAATCAAATGTTCAGAGACCCTGGACGACCTAGTGTTTTCCTCCACTGGTTCAGAACTGAACGAAGTTTCCCCCCGGCCTTTCCTTCTCCTCTTCCTTCTATGCACCCCGCGCATCTTTGCGGATCACTTGCCCTTCTTCCCTCTTTCAACGTGCATCTTGAGTTTTCAAACACATTCAAACGAGCACCGACCCTACATCCACCTTGCTTATGACGCTGCACACGCACACACACGAGCTTACAGGAGACCGTTGTCTCTTCTGCAGAAGCGTGGCTTTTAGACGAATAGTGAATGCACCAGAAATAGCTGAGGACACAGACGCTATGTCGTCGTATGAAGGCACTCGAGCCACGCTCCAGAAGAGCTACCGAGGCCAGGAGCACTTCCCCGCCGGGAAAAACACGCTGACTGTGGTGGCTGCTCGCGCCGTGCGATGTTTTAATCTGAACGCCCACCCAGTATTTACCCTATTGACCATTAAGCCTCTTCGAGCTCATCTCCTTTTGAGGTGGCCTCTACTTCTTCTGCTTCTACTTCTAGGTTGGACACGTTACCCTCGAAAGTGCAAGACGCTTAGCGGCAGGAAATCTGGGTTCTAGTCCCAGCTCTGTAACCACCTGAGTCTCAGGATGGTATTTTAATCTCTTTAGAGCCGAGTTTCCTCAGTTATAAAGTAAAAAGAGTTAAGTTGAATTTGAAGATCCTTCACAGCCTTTACATTTCTCAGGTTTGCTGATTCTACAAATGACCTTCCTCCCTCTTTCACTCAGCTCTCCTTAAGTGTAAAGAAATTCTAATACAGAACATGAAGACTCCTAATTCTGGGAAACGAACTAGGGGTGGTGGAAGGGGAGGAGGGCGGGGGGTGCGGGTGAATGGGTGACGGCACTGAGGGGGGCACTTGACGGGATGAGCACTGGGTGTTATTCTGTATGTTGGCAAATTGAACACCAATAAAAATAAATTTATTATAAAAAAAGAAAAAAAGAAATTCTAATAAAGCAAGTAGGAATAGACTGAAATTTTATTATTCAAGTATTGGTTCCATGAGTAAGGTATGTCTTTCCTCCCTGACAGAAGAACATGATGATAATCCACTGACTAACTACTACCAGCTCAGCCTGGACGTTTTGGCCTTGTGTCTGTTCAGTGGGAATTACTCAATCTCTATAGTTGCTAGAAAATTCAATCCTGAAAATAAAAACTACTATTTTCATGGACAGTTCTCAGTAGGTGAGTCATTACACCCAATTCCCTCAGTGGAGAGGACATGGTCACCGGTAAGTCTTTTCCTTCAAGTTTTTCTACCAGTAAATACTTAGACGCTTTTTTACCCTCTTTACGGTAGTGATCAGGGAGGGGAATTCTCTTCTTGAAAGGAATGGATGTGGGGGGTGGGGGGAGGAGGCTTTAAGCATCTTTGTAGATGTGTAATACAGTAGAAAGATCCAGTTCCTAAGCTACCTCTTCTTTGAATTATATAACCAAGAGATGTTACCTTTTTTAAAAAATATATTTATTTATTTATTTATTTTTGAGAGAGAGAGAGAGTGTGTGTGCATGAGTTGGGGAAGGGGCAAAGAGAAAGGGAGAAGCAGACTCCTCACTGATGACAGAGCCAGACAGGGGGCTCGATCCCAGGACCCTGAGATCATGACCTGAGCCGACCATCAAACATTTAACTGCCTGAGCCCCCCAGGTGCCCCATGGATGTTAACTCTTGGCCTTAATTTTCCCAGCTGTAAAATAAGGATAGATGGTGAGAATCTTCGTATAAGACATTTTAGCAAGTATAAGTATTAGAAAAAGGAAAACACTGGAATTCATTGATCTTAACTTTGTCTCTTTCTCTAATTTACTGGGACCATTTATATGTGTGGGCTTACTTGGACAACATAACCTCTCCAGGGACAAGGCCCAATATTTTGATCAATAAAATCTGTATCCCCAATAGAGAAGGACTGGAAATTTTTTCCTGGGTCAGCTCACACATCCAAAAAGAGGCTTCCTCTAGAGAGCTAGTTCTGTTGCTCAGCCCCTCTGGACCCAGATACACAAGCTCATCTTTCTCCAAGAAGCCCAAAGAAAAGAGCCACTCAACGTCTCTGGATAATAGGGAGAATATGGGATTCCTTTCTATGGGAGAGGGAAGGTACCACAGCTAAAGAATGCGGGGGGAGCTAAGTAACAAACCAGAAAAAAAAGGCCTTGTCCTCCCTTCTTCCAATCTCTTGCCTCATCCTCCCTCTTAAGAAGCTTTATTGGAAAACAGTTCTCTTAAGTGCTGTTGATCAGCCTAATGGAAACATTGGAACATTGCAAAGACATATTTTGATTTATCATCCTGAGTTCTCTTGACTCTTGCCAATATGGCTGAGAGATGAACAATGGGAAGCCAAGATGCTGAAGGGAAAGACTATTCATGTGTATGCACCTGCAAATCCATATGTGTCTCTATGACCAGCAGGTGAGTTATTGAGTACGAGGCCCAGGGTTACGCGACATAAGGAAGGGATCTTGAAATATTTGAGTGGTTAATGCCAGAAGAACAACTGCTCTACTTCAAGTCCTTTTCTCCCATCATCAGCTAGCATGGCCAGTCTTCTCAGTTTGCCCAGATCTGCCTCTTTTTCAGCAATGATAATCCTACACACCAGGAGATCCCCCGGTCCAAGGCAAACCAGAATGGTTGGTCACTCACCCTATCACTGATGTTTTATTTCCTGGCAGATACCGGTGCGATGGCTGTCCTGGCTCTGACCTGTGTGAAGAGGGATAAAACAAATAGTCAGAACATAATCTATAAACAGGATTTAGAGATCATTGATGGTCATATAGCGTCACTGATAAGGAAGATTCTGTCTCAGAAAAAGGAAGATGGCCTCATTGGAAACATATATAGTACAGGAGAAGCTATGCAGGTAAGCCAGCGACAGAGAAGGGAGTCACGAAGGAAAGAAATACTGAATCCTCTCTTCTTGTCCCCCTAAGCCATTACCCGTTCTGCTTCCTATACTAACTGATTTCATGTGATTCCTCTCCCCGATGGAAATGTATTCTCCTCACCCCTGATCCTTATCTTTCCATGTCCAGTGCTTCCGTGAAGCTCTTCTAGACTACAGCTTTTTAAAGAAATTCTAGAGTCTGCTACAACCTACTATATTGTTTCAACAAATGCAATTTAACACTTTGCTGTCCACCAGTGTTGGGTGCTTGCCTCCTACTTCCTAAATTAGATTCTTGTTGTCCCAGTGACGAGAGGCAGTGCCAGTAGTAGCATCTAGTATTTATTGCCGTGCCCATTGATGCACACAACAACCCAATGAGGAAAAAATTACTGCCTCCATTTCCCAGAATAAGAGCATGAGTCATGGAGTGTCGGTAACTTGCCTGACGTTACGAAGCCAAAAAGTGATTCAGACCTAAGCGGCTGGTTTCAGTACTCATACTCAGCACCTCCCCTGTCCTGCGTATGCCCCTTGATGTGTGGGGCTCTATTCCTTCATTCACTCACCGGTTTGCTCAACTCTAAGGGATAGGTACAAGAGGGGAAGGGAGATTTACAGAAAAAATATTTTGCTGAGTCGTTAGTAGAAGTAGGGGCCCGGAGGTCAGGTCACCCCAGGAGGAGAGGGCTTCTCAAGGGAGAGAGGACAGCAGGAAAAAGGCCAGAGGCACAAAAGAACATCATGTATTTTAGGGAGATCAAGGTGTTCAACGTGGCCACTGCGGGGTCCCTGGGAAAAATTACAAGAAGGAGCTGGGGTGTCACAGGGGTCCAATCACAAAGGTGGTTTTCACTGTTGGTGCTGTTGAGGCTGCTGTCTGCCTTGCTGAGTTTGAACTTCACAAAACAGGGCTTGCCCGTTCTGACTGTACATTTGAATCTGCTGGAGAAGGTTTTGGAAAACACTAATGTTCCAGCACCTCACCAGCCAGCCAACATGGAAACTTAGAGGTAGAGCATGAGCCTTGCTCTGGTTTTAAGACCCTACAAGAGATGTTAATTCACAGCCAGCTTGAGAGCTGCTTGCCTACAAAATGGTTTTTAAGATTTTATTTATTTATTCATGAGAGACACACAGAGAGAGGCAGAGACACAGGCAGAGGGAGGAGAAGCAGGCTCTGTAATCCGGGATCAGGCCCTGAGCCAAAGGCAGCTGCTCAACCGCTGAGCCACCCAGGCTGCCCTACAAAATAGTTAAGAGGAAATGAAATAGGATCCTTTTCTTTAAATATCCCACAAATGCTTGCTGACTTCTTGGTTAACCTAAAGGGTCTTCAGGAGAAAATGAAAAGGGGAATTGTCCTTCCCTGAGAAACTACAGAGCGATGTCTACGGGTCCAGCCCATTTTAGGCCTTGTGTTACTCACTCTGACACCCTCCTAACTTTTCCTGCCCCATCATGCTGCCCCCCTCAATCCAGTTTACAACCGCTGCTTGGACAGTTTCTATTCAAGAGCCCATTGGACTCCCCATTGTTAAGCAAATAACGTCGCACACTTCACCCTGCAGCTGTAGGGTGCACCAGTGCAGCCCCAAGCTCGTCCTCCAGCCTGTTCTTCCACAGTCGCCCCGAGGCTCCCTGTACACCAGTCTTCCCAGGCCGGGAGGACTCCCCTAGGGATTTTGCTGAAACGGAGAGAATGTCATCATCACGGGCAGGCCATGCCCTGGCCTCACCTGCTGTAGCACCCTTGACCCTGCCGTTCCCTCTGGGTACACACAGCACTGCTCTCCTGTCCCCTACTGAAAGGCTGTCCTACCTCAAATGCCGCCTTCTCCACCGAGCCTTCTTCAATGTCATGAAGTGTTATGGGCTCGTCTTATGGCCCTAGATGCTTCTCTTAAGCCATCCACCTTAGGGGCTCCTTTAGGATTGTCTGGTTTTTTTTTTTTTAAAGATTTTATTTATTTATTCATGAGAGGCAGAGAGAGGCAGATACACAGGCAGAGGGAGAAGCAGGCTCCATGCAGGGAACATGATATGGGTCTCGATCCCGGATCTCCAGGATCAGGCCCTGGGCAGAAGGTGGCACTAAAATGCTGAGCCACCCAGGCTGCCCAGGATTGTCTGTTAAAAGCATTTATCAAGCGTCTCCTATGCGAAAGGTGTTGTTCCAGTGTCAAGGCTACAAGAGTGAATATGGTAGAGAAAGTCTGTTCTCCTTTTGCCATTATCAGTTGTGTTGTTGAGCAACTCCCCATCCCCTCCCCAAAAACTAGTTTATAAATTTCTTGGTGGCAGGAAAGGTATCCTAGCTATATCCAAGGCGCTGCCCCGTGGTCAACGGCCAGTAAATACTGACCGAACTAGTTGCATGTAGGCTCTCCCCTTGTTTGGTGTTTCTCTCACGCCCTCCCATTCTCTGTCTCTCACATTAGGCTCTCTTTGTCTCATCACACTATTACAAGGAAAGTCAATGGGACTGTCAAAAAACACGGAATAAAGTGCTTGAGGAAATCCCTGAAGGAGTATTCCGTATGCCAACTGCTGCAGCTCAGATCTTACCTGCCCTGTTGGGAAAGACCTACTTGGATGTTAACAAAGACTCTTCTTGTGTCTACAAATCAGGTTGAGCCCTAAACAGCACGGTCCCCGAAGCACGTGAGACTAAGGTGTCCTTAGGGACCACAAGTGACCAGATAAACCGCTAAAGCATAACCGTTCCCAGATAGAACTCAGTCCTCCATGTCTCAGCAGCGATCGTAACCGCCCGAGGATTTGTTCTGAAGAGGGGAGTTGGTGTTTTTCTCGGGTCAGACCTTACTAACCAAGGCAGACTTAATTCGGTGATGTCTGTCTCCAAAGGGATGCTTTGTGATGGCCGGTTAGAGAGAGGTTTGAGCATCAGTCCCATTCTGAACAAAGTGAGGTGTCTCTGACTCTCCATTAAGCAGGGAGTGGGCCCTCAGGGAGCTCAGAGGAAGATGGGAGGAATATGGCAGCAGCAGAAGAAATTGAGAGCGTGAGTCATTTATTCAAACAACTGATTTTTCAACAAAGGATGAAAGAAGACTTGACTTTCATCTCTGTTCATTCTGGTTTGGCTATTTATAGGCTTAGGGATCTCACACAAAATGTTTCATCGTATAAACCATATAAAAAAATGCAAGTGATAATAGTATCCAACGTGGGTTTTTGTAAGGACGGTGTAAGATAAGCCACGTAAAATCATTAGGGCAGGCCCTGGCACTTAATAGCTTTTCAATACATGTTAAGAAATAGAAAGGCGTCCAAAAAAGGACGGCATGATCGTATGCTGCGCCAAAGCAAAAACAAAACAACATCAAAACCCCCCAAACTCAGGAGCCTCTGTGAGAAACAGGACACAGGGCAACTGCATTGCTTGAACAGCTGGACGTGGAGCCAAACGCGTGCATTCGCGAGCTGGTGCGATTCTGGTTCAGTCGCACGAGAGCTCAGCCCCTTGGTTGATGATTCTTGCTCCTTGTAGCAAATCCTCCTCCTCTGCGTAAAGGAAAGGGGGCCGGGGGAGGGGTTGGATGGGCTGTAAACTCAAACATCAGTTTTTATTATTCTGAATAGTAATTCTTCTCTGCCTCTCTGCCTCTGCCAGGTGCCTTCAACCTCTCCACCCCGGAGCCTACCTCAGGGCCACCTGCGGTGTCAGGCCCACAGATCCAAGTCAACTACTCCGTGGTAATCAATACAACATACAACACCATGGTCTCTGTGGCAAACGGCTCTGTCTTCCTAGATGTGATGCAGAAAGCTGAGAAAGAAAATGCAACTGTATTTAGGTACGTCGGCAGGTAACCCACGCTGAAGGTGCTTGGCGATTCTGAAAGACTCGGTAAGAACACGGAAGCACCTGAATGCAAAGTGCATTTGAAACACTCCTTTATGGCAGGGATTACAAAAAAGAGAGAGAGAGAGAGAGAGAGAGAGAGAGACTTCATCTTCTAGCACACAGAAGCTATTAAATTAATGTTCACTTAATGGGTGAATAAGTCCCAGGGATCTCTCTCTTCTGTTGGTTAAATTCTTTTGACAAATAGAAACTCCTAGGTCAGTTATTTGGTGTTTAGAATACGGGGTCGTTGGTTTGGAATCATTGACCTCTTTGAAAACCAGATGCCCGTGCGTTGGATGCTGAGCCCAGACAGGTGAACACTCACACGAAACTTGTCCTTTCGGTCAGAGGTTTCACAAACGCCCTGAAGTCTCTCCATGCCTCCCCTTTTAGATTCATGGAACCCTAGATTAAGGTTGCCCGGCCCAAAGAGGTCAAATATCAAAATTTAGGTATTGACTTTGCCTCTGAAAGGTATGGTTCATTTGACTCCCTAAATCTAATCAGCCATTACTTCGTCTAGTAACGTAAGATACCACAGAGAAAATTATATATGTGGCATGTGATGTAGATATCATAAAGGTTGCTTTCAAGGGCTTCCAGGAAGGCAGAGAAATGTGACCGAGGAATGTGAAACAGACATTGGCCATGTCACTTTTTAATTAAGACAACGTGAAATTTTAAATTTTAAAATGTAAATTTTAAAAAATTTTAAATTTTTAATCTTTAATTTAAAATTTAAATTTTTAAATTTTTGAATTTTAATTTTTTAAATTTTTAATTTTTAAATTTTAAAATTTTTAATTTAAATTTTTAATTTAAATTTTTAATTTTTTTAATTTTTAATTTTTTTAATTTTTAATTTTAAATTGTTCTTTCCTGTTGTTCTTTCCTAAGAGAAAACATACTAAGTTATGATGCCTCTAGGACACGAGGCTAACATTTTCTTCTGCTGCTGTAGTATCTTCAACAGGTACTATCTTGGGGTAGAAGATTAGTAGTTACTGACTACAGAGTGTTTCCTATGAAGGGAAGCAGGTGCAGAAATAGGCATCATTCCTCTAATTTAGAATAGATGGTGGAGTGCCTACATCAGAATCATGCAGATTCCTAGTCCCTGCTCAGACCCACAGAATCAAAGTATCTGAGGATCGGGCTGGGAAATCTGTTTTTGCTTTTGTTTTTAATGAGTTCAAATGATTCTTAGGTACACTGAAGCTTGAGAAGTGCCCACATAATGTTGCCTTTGAAAACAATAAGTTCCTAAAAAAATTCTATACATATATATAGAATATATATATGAGTTCCTATAACCTATTTATTTTCCCCCCAGTTTCACTGCGGAGGAAAGCTCTTGGGGCCCCTACATCACCACTGTTCAGGGCATAAAGGCCAACAGTAATGAAAGAACCTACTGGGCGCTCCTGAGCAATGGCAAACCACTGAGCCAAGGTAAGGGAGGGGGTGCCAAAAAGCCCCACAGACTAACAATGTCCCAAACATGCAGAGGTGAAGGTGTGAGCTTTGGTGGGGAATGTGCCAAGGCGTTGAGAAAGTGAGACCCATTATTTGGTGATTTTGTGGCTAAATAATTTGACCCATTGGGCGCCTGGGTAGCTCCGTTGGTTAAGTGTCAGACTCTTGGTTTCAGCTCAGGTCATGATCTCAGGGTTGTGCGGTCAAGCCCCGTGTAAGACTCCAGGCTCAGCGGGGAATGTGCCTGAGAGTCTCTCCCTCTCCATCTGCCCCTCACCCTGTTCATGCTCTGTTTCTCTCTAAAATAAATCTTAAAAAAAAAAAATCATTTGACCCACTTCTCATTCTTCCTTTTCAGGAGCTGGTAGTTACGTTGTCCATGCGGGCGAGAATTTGGAGGTTCGCTGGAGCAAGTATTAAAATTCAGATCTCCCTCAGCTGCATGGAATCCTTTTGCAGTGGACTTGCAGGTGGAGACTGGCTCCATGACTTCCTTTTCACTCATCTCAGTTTCAAGAGTGGGGTCACTAGCCTCCCCTTCTCTCCGAGTGTGTTCAATAAAAGGTCAACGGCAATACAAAAAGAGCATTTCTAATCGTTTCATTTTAAAGGGGATCAATGATGGAGGGAAGACCCCTGTGGGAAGAGGGAAGGGGAAAGGGATCAGACCCCGTGTCTAAGCTGGGTTCTACTCAAGGTCCCACTGCTGACTGTGTGGGCGACCTCGGGCGGCGGGTGGGGATGCAGATAAGGTTCTAGATCTAGGCTTGAGGCAGCAGCCAATGAGATCAAGCAGGAAATCTGTAGGGAGACAGCTGTCCGAGGCCCAGGCGTGAGGGACAAACTGAGTGGGCATACGGACCCCGGAGAGGCAGTGGGCAGAGAGGAAAATGCTGCTCTGGAGACACAGGAACAGGGAGGCTTCGACATTAAAGGCCGGTCCAGAAAGTCTCAGGAATAATATCGTCCCCTCCTCCAGCTATCTCCCTTGGAGCCCATTTGTTCTCCTCCCGCATGTATTTTCCTTTTACTTCCCCATAAAAATCACTATATTCATATCATCATGTGCATAAAATGCACATGCAGAAAAAAAAATCACCTTCGATGTTCGTTTCTGTAGAACTCATATTTTAAAAAAATATATTAAATCAGGGGCACCTGGGGGTGCCTCGGTGGCTCTGCCACTTACCAGCTGACTCTTGGTTTTGGCTCAGGTCATTGATCTTCGGGTCCTGGGATCAGTAGGGTTGGGCTCCTAGCTCAGAGGGGAGCCTGATGATTCTCTCTCTCCATCACTCCCCGTCCCTCCCCCAGCTCACACTCTCTTTCCCTTTCTCTCTCAAATAAATACATAAATCTAAAAATGAAAAGTAAAAGTAAATTAGATGTGCCTGGGTGGCTCAGTCAAATGTTAAATGTGAGATTGAGCCTCATGGAGGGCTCCCCACTGAGTACCGGGTCTGAATCTTTCCCCTTCTCCCTCTCCCGTCCCCTCCTTGCTCCTTACACCCTTTGCACACTCTCTCTCTAAAATAATCAATCAATCAATCAATCAAATCCTTAAATAAAGCAACCTCTAAAAGGAAGATGCCTTCAGGCAGAATTAGTTAAATTATTTTATCAATGTCTGCCTCGTTGCTCCCGTTGCTCCCGTGTTTCCTTGGTGATCGTCTTAGTTTCCTCCCCTCCACCAACAACCCTGGTCCTGATCCTCAACCCTCAGGGTCGACTCCTCCCTATTCTTTATGAATCGGGTGTGACAGATGCCCTCACAGCTGGGCAGCAATGGATCCTATCCCCTGGGGTGCGTCTCTCATCCTGAAAGCTAAGTCAGAGGTGGGGGGATCTCCGGGGTGCGGTGCACATTGAGCAGCAGCCGGCAGACCTGGACGGACTCCACAAGTTACTCAAGGTCCCACTTGGGGGGAAATTGGGGGACAATGGCTTACGGTAATAAATATGCAAAATGTCATAACCGCCACTCCTGACTCTCACACAGTGCGACCCTATGGCTCATCATCCAACAACCACCACGCTGTAAAGAGTGAAAGCGAACTGTTGAAAATTACACTCAAAAAGATCAAATACTGGCAATATCCTGGAAAACAAACAAACAAACAAACAAACAAAAAAAGCCAGTGCATATGGTGGGTTTTGTCCATCAGGAAAAATAGGGAAGCTCAAGCAAACAAATAACAGAAAGGATTGAGCCCATTTTTGCAATGGACCAATGAGGTTGAGTCTCAGAATAACCAAGGTGGAATAGTTCCCTTGGAGATTCCTGACTCCCTCGATGATTCCAGCTATTATTCTCTCAGTAATAAGCCGTCGGCACCAGTCAAGCCCACAATTTGCACTCGACCTGTTCTCCCAGCCCTGGCGGCCACACCGCCGTGGAACCAAACGTCGCGCAATCACAGCGTTGAGGAAGTCCTTTCCTCTTCAGTCCCTCTCATTGGATCAGACGTAACAACTCCCCTTACGCCGTGTGTTTCTAACACGTCCCCGTAGCCCCTGGAGCCTCCGTCCTTCATAGACAGAGCCACGTTTCTCCCAATAGTGGCCCCACGGTAGAAAGCAGTGACACTGCTCCCTGGTAGGGATGCATTTAATCTCAGAGACGGACCCGAGGGAGATGGAGCGACATTCCCTTAGGGTGCCACCGACACTGCCCAGGGGACCCTCGCTCCGGCCACCCCTGCCTTACGGGTCCTAAGGCCTAGGACTATGACAGAGCCAGGACTGAGTCCGGGGGAGAACGTCCCTCTGCTGCCATCGCAGAGCACAGTCAATGCTGATAAGCCTCTGAGAGGTTTATGCACTGAGAGTCTGGGTGCTTGGACATCAGAAAACCAGGCACATGATCAAACAGGCAAATAAGTTAATAAGTGTCAGGCAAGGGGCACCTCGGTGGCTCACTCAGTTCAACGTCAGACTCTTAATTTTGGTCCAGATTGTGATCTCAGGGTCGTGAGATCAAGCCCGGCGTCCAGCTCTGCACTGAGCTTGGGGCCTGCTTAAGATTCTCGCTCTCTCCCACCCTCTCCCTTCCACTGCCCCCCATCACCCACCCTCTTCTTTTGAAAAAAGGAGAAGAGGGAACCCCGGGTGGCTCAGTGGTTTAGCATCGCGTTCAGCCCGGGGCATGACCCTGGAGTCCCAGGATTGAGTCCCACGTCGGGCTCCTTGCATGGAGCCTGCTTCTCCCTCCTCTTGTGTCTCTGCCTCTCTCTCTCTCTGGGTCTCTCATGAATGAATAAATATTTTTAAAAAAAAGGCGAAGAAGAAGTTCAGTCGATAGTTAGCCAAGGACTGTCAAAATATAGGAGTTAAGAAATGTGTGTCCTGTTCAGGAAGTTATTTGCTATGCGGGACAATTGTATCATCATGAGTCTTGCACCAACCATGGCCGTGAGTGGCATCTGCACGAAGGCGTGGGCTTGAAGAGCATCTTAGGGTGGTCACAGGCAGCTCCGGAACCCAAGGCCAGGACCACGCTGGGATCCTAATCCTGCGTTAGATCCTCACGGCTGCTGTAACCGGTCACCACCGATTTCCTGGCTTTAGGCAAACGTATCCTCGTACAGTCCTGGAGGCTGGAGGCTGGAGACGGGTCTCACGGGGGAGGGCACTTCAACACACCTTGATTTTGTCCCCGTGAGACCCTAGAAGGCCGAGTTCCTTCCAGGGGCTCTAGAGGGGAATCCGCTTCGTGGCCTTCTCCAGCTTCTAGGGGAGGGCGACGTGCCTCTACCTTCAGAGCCAGCGCTTGTGCCACCCCCACCTCCACTGCCATCCCACATCTCCTCCTCGGACTTACTCTCCTTTCTCCCTCTTCTGCTGAAAGGGACCTCTGACTACGGTGGGTCCACCCCAATAATCCCCCAAATTGTCTATGTCAAAGTCAGCTCATTAGCGACCTTATTTCTGCCTCGTGGGCTCCAGGGATTAGGGAGTGGACGTGGGGTGGGGAGGGCGTTATTGTGCCCTCGCTCCCTCATGGGGCGGCCGGAGCCCTCAACCGTCTTTCTGGCCTCATCTCCCGCCAGACTCCACATGTAGTCAACAAGGCAAGTCGCCCCAAAACGGAAGGACTTAGAGCAGCAAGACACATGGTGTCTCAGCTTCGGTGGATCCAGGTCTCCCAATGAGGCCACAATGGGGACGTCAGCTGAGGCTTCAGGCCAAAGCTCCCCTGGGGACATCCACGGGGAGGCCGCCCAGGTCGTTGGCAGGCCCCTCGCTGCCGGGCTGTCGCCTGGAGCTGCTCCCAAGCCTTCGCCTCACCGGCTGCCCGTGGGCACCTCACCTCGGAGCAAGGACATTAGCCAGCGGCAACAAGAGCCAACAAGACGGAGGGTGGCCGTCTCCTACCCTACCTCGTGACTTTTGCTGTATCATATTCTTGAGAGGCGAGGCCAGCCACAGCCCGGAGCAGGGGACTCCAGGAGGCGACGACCGGACCGGGGGCCAGGGAGTACCCACGCGGTCACCCCACAGGGCCACCAACGCTCCCCCACGGAAGAAAGAAAAATGCTTTATAACCCAGGTCTTACACGTGCTCGTTATTTTGTTCATCCAAAAAAGTATTTATTCTGTTCCTGCTGTGAACCAGGTGGTGGCCCAGGAGCTGGAGGTAAAACAGCGAAGGGGAGACAAAGGCCCTTCCCCTTGCAAGTGGGGGCGGAGCAGCTGGGGACATGGCCGTGTCTCCCAGGACAGAGATGGCCTGAGATGACCTCTCTGGAAGTGGCCTTCGAGCGGACATGAAGGAAGGGGGAGCCTCCCCGGGGGCCTGGGGGAGCAGCAGGGCGGCAAATGCAAGGGCAGGCGATGGGATCAGGGAGCAAGAGGCTGGGGCAGCTGGAAAAAGCAGAGGGAGCAAGGGAGCAAGGGAGGAAGCTCAGAGGCAGGTCTGGGGCCCAACCAGGAGCCACATCCTATGGGGCTTTGTCATTAAAAAGAAGCTGTGGTCTCTGTGTATGGTGGGATATTCCTCAGCCAGTGGAAACGACAAATACCCACCATGTGCTTCAGCGTGGATGGACCTGGAGGGTATGATGCTGAGTGAAGTAAGTCAGTCCGAGAAGGACAAACATTATATGGTCTCATTCATTTGGGGAATATAAAAAATAGTGAAAGGGAATAAAGGGGAAAGGAGAAAAAATGTGTGGGAAATATCAGAAAAGGAGACAGAACATGAGAGACTCCTAACTCTGGGAAACGAACTAGGGGTGGTGGAAGGGGAGGAGGGGGGGGGTGGGGGTGACTGGGTGACGGGCACTGAGGGGGCACTTGATGGGATGAGCACTGGGCGTTATTCTGTATGTTGGCAAATTGAACACCAATAAAAAATAAATTTAAATTAAAAAAAAAAAGGACTTGGAACTCTATTAAGGTGGGAGCCACTGAAAAACATCCCCCTAAAAGAATCCAGTGGTTTACAAAAAATATTACCCCGTCTCTTCATCACCTCACGACATCGTTTCCAGCTGCACGTCATAAGCAGGCACACTTTGCTGCAATAGAGCTGCATTTCTGAAACCTATAAACACTTAAAATAAAAATAAAAATAATTATTTTATTTTATTTTTTATTTTTTCAACACTTAATATTTAATAGAGTTCATTGATCCCACATTTTCTAATTATTTACTTTAAAAGATAATGCCTGAGAGCCCTGGGTGTTTGAAACAGCTTTGTCCCCAGATAAGGAGAGAGAAATCAAATAAAATAATCTCTGGGCGGGGTGGCTCGGGTCGGTTTAGCGTCGGACTGGATGGTGGCTCGGGTCTTGCTCTCAGGGTGGGGAGTTCCAGCCCTGCACTGGGCTCCCTGCTGGGCTTGGAGCCTAGTTTAAAAAAAAAATTACGATTTCTGGGAACCTCGGGTCCATTGCTTCCCTGAAGTCAAAGCACCTTAAAGACCCGGGTCACAGTAAGTGAATTCATTGCCTAGAGGCCAACTTCACCTGGCAGGTCTCACCCGAGAGCGTGAGACGCCTACGCTGAAGCCAAGCTTCGGTGAAGTGGCTGCTGATAGAGACCAGGAGGTTATCTGTCACCTCGGCCCTCCCTGCATGCTCACCCCAAGTGAGACACCCCGGAGACTGTGCCACTAGAAGTCACCTTCACACACCTTGGAGGATCTATAGGAGGGAATCCAGATAAGCACATGGAAATTAGAGACGGAGAGAGAGGTCGGCGTAAGGGGCTGGGAGTGGCTGGAAGGGAAAGAGGCAGACTGTTCTGCAAAAAGCATATATAAGAGACAGGAGTGGAAACACCCCACTTTCAAGCACAGGGATCAGCGCACGGGACCCTTGGACAGGACGAGAGAGGCAGATGGCCTGGTTCAGCCTCCACCTGCTGCACCTCCTGTGGGTGGCGGCGGGGACCGGCACCTGGGCCCGAAGCTCGTGCTGTGAGTAGGGTGTTGCTCCAGAGAGGTCACAGGAGCAGCTCCCGGGGGTCTGTTGCGGGGAAAGTGATGGGGAACAGCCATCCCTGTAGGGGTTCCAACGGCGTGAGTCGGGGTGAGCGTGTGCTTCATCCTTCCTGGCCAAACGGCAGGAGATTTTGGAGGCAAGTCTGCGCGTTTTCCCTTAAGAGGGATTTAAATACTGGTGCAGGGACGATGGCTGGTGGCACGGAGACGCTCAGAGCTGCCCGACCAGGGGCCGCTGCGAGGGGGGATGGTGGTATCCACCGAGGACAGGTCAGACCCTGTCTTCCGTATTTTTCAGGTAAGACGGATGGGGGGTGCCTGGCTGGCTCAGTTGGAAGAACATGCAACTCTTGATCTCAGGATTACGAGTTCGAGCCCCATGTAGGGTGTAGAGATTAATTAAAAATAAAATATTTAAAAAAGAAAAAAAGGTGTGGGAAGGCACCTGGGGGGCTCAGTCCGTTGAGTGTCTGACTCTTGATTTTGGCTCAGGTCACGATCTCAGGGTCGTGGGATCAAGCCCCATGTCGGGCTCTGTGTTCAGCAGGGACTCTGCTTGTCCCTCTCCTGCTCGTGCATGCACATGCACTCCCTGTCTCATAATAAATAAATAAATAAATAAATAAATAAATAAATAAATAAAATCCTAAAAAAGCAAAAAAAGAAATAACTTTATATGTTTTAAGATTAATTTATCTTAGAGAATGGGGCGGGGGGCAGAGGGAGAGAGAAAACCCCAAGTAGACTCCATGCTGAGCACAGAGCTGGACTCAGGGCTCCATCCCAGGGCCCCGAGATCAAGACCTGAGCCGAAACCAAGAGTCAGAGGCTTCACGGGCGACACCACCCAGGCGCCCCAAAAAGAAATAACTTAAAAAAAAAGAGTGAGAAAAAAATGCAAAGAAACCAGTGATTTCTAGGAACGTGCTAGAAGGAATATGCAATGTCCGTGAGCCACAGGGCTTGAACTAAGTGAGAAATCACTCCGCTAAGGATGAGGGTCATTTGCGAAGATGTGGAGTCTAATTGGCTCAGAAGACCATCTCCATGTTTCCTCCACGGGTCCCTGATAGTCTCCCCGGCAGAGGGTGCCCCGGGGACACTGTCCTCCGGCAGAGAGAGGCCCGAGAAGCGCGCTTCTGCCATGAGGGAGAGGCCCCGGGTTTAGCTCGGGCTTTTCTCTTCCCAGCCGTTCCCCAGGCGGCGCAGCACCTGGTGGATGGCCTGCAGGTGCTCCTGGAGGACTCCGTGAGCAGCGCGGCGCCCCCGAACCCCAGCGTCCTGATCGCCATGAACCTGGCCGGGGCCCTCAACGCGGAGGCCCGCGAGCTGCTGGCCGACAGGCTCGGGGCCAGCGACTCGGCCGGTGAGAAGCCAGGGCCCCCCGGGTGCGCCCCCCGGGCCCCCGCGAGCGGAGCCGAAGCACCCAAACCCCCTCCCTGTGCACCTGAAGGGAAGCGCGGGAGCCAGAGCACCTGCAGAGCCGGGCCGCGCAGGAGGCCGTGGGCCAGGTGCCCGTGAACAGGTGCGCGGCCCCCTCGCTTCCTCCCCTAACCGGGTGACTCTAACAACAAGGGCACAGCCGTAATAATAACAAAGATAATAATATAAATCCTCTATTCTGCGTGCCTCCCAGGATCCAGTTAGGTAGTAAAGTGAAAATTACTTTCAGGAGTGAACCTGCATAGGCGTCCCTGCCACTCTTCCAAGTAGACACCAGGGATCCCCGGTGAAGCTGTCGGGTCACACGGTGCTCAGCAGTGGTCGAGCGTTTTCCCATATTCCTTTCCTTAAGAAAAACAAAATAAAAAAAACCATCTAGGGGCATCTGGCCGGCTCAGTGGGGGCGCCATGGGGCTCTTGATCTCCGGGTTGTGAGTTCAAGTCCCATGATGGGTGGAGCAAGGACTTAAAACTATTTTTTAAAAAATTATCTAATCACATTATTAGAAAAATCAGAATGATCTGGACAAGAAGCAGAGAGCTCCGCCCCGGCGCCCGGCGCAGTGTCCTCCGGAGTGTCCTCGTGACCGTTTCGTTCCCCCTCCGCAGGGCTGAGCGTCGGCCAGCTGGCCCTCACCATCATGGCCCTCAACTCCTCCTGCCGAGACCCTGGGAATAAAGTGTCGGTTCTATATGGACAGATGGAAGCCTGGCCACCTTCGAGTAAGACCTCATCGGAGGAGAGGGGAGACTGAGGCAGAGGCCTTCCTGAGCACGTTGAGCCTAGAAAGAAAAAGCAGGGCGACGGGAGAGTCACCTGCACGCGGGACCCTCAGATAATCCCACGTGGGGTTACTCACTTTGATTCCAAATGAACCAGAGAAAACCACACCCCAGGGACATAGACTTACCGCCCTCACCCGAGGACCCCCACCACGGCCTCCCCCCGCGCCGCTGGGGGACATTGTTATTCTGGGGAACTTGACGTTACCTTTGCCAACGTGGAGCCTTTCTTTTTTTTTTTTTTGGATGGGTTTTTCTAGAAATTTCTATTTAAAGGTTTGACCTTTACCTTTCTCATGAAGGTCCTCACGATGGTGAACGTTCGCCTTACAGAGACCCTCTGTCCCCTTCCCAGGCCCCAGTGCCACGGCTTGGACCTTCTACGGGCCCAGCCTGGCGGTGCTCGCCCTGTGCCAGGAGCACCCGGGGAGGGCCCTGCCGGTGGCAGCCCGCCTGGCCAAGATCCTGGCAGCCGGCCTCTCCCCCTTCAATACGGGTGAGTTGGCGGCCGCCTGCAGGCTGCCCCGAGCTGGGAACCCAAGGGCCGGAGGGGGGCTGCGGGGGGAGGGGGGAGGCTCCCGTGGAGGAGGAGCCAAGGGCCTGGAAACGTCTGCGGGTGGGAGGCCTTTGGCAAATACTGTCAGAGACGTGATTAGGGAATAAGTGAAAGGGACACACAGGAACCCATGGAATGACAGGTCTGAGGACGACGGAGCCTCCCCTGGGGGCCCTACGGCTCCCAAGTCAGCAGTGACTCCCGGGCAAATTCGTAAAGAATTGAATCCATGTCTACACTCAGCCCCTCCCTGAGTGCTCTCTCTTCTCTTTTTATTTTTATTTATTTATTTTTAAATATTTTATTTCTTTACGAGAGAGAGAGAGAGAGAGAGAGAGAGAGAGAGAGAGAGAGGGGCAGAGACACAGGCCGAGGGAGAAGCAGGCTCCATGCAGGGAGCCCGACGTGGGACTCGATCCCGGGACCCCAGGATCACGCCCTGGGCTGAAGGCGGCGTTAAACCGCTGCGCCACCCGGGCTGCCCTCTCTTCTCTTTTTAAAGATTTGTTTATTTATTCAAGAGACACAGAGAGACAGAGGCAGAGAGACAGAGACACAGAGACACAGAGGCAGAGAGACAGAGGCAGAGACACAGAGACAGAGAGGCAGAGAGACAGAGGCAGAGACACAGAGACACAGAGACAGAGACACAGAGGCAGAGAGACAGAGTCACAGAGGCAGAGACACAGGCAGAGACACAGAGGCAGAGAGACAGAGACACAGAGGCAGAGAGACAGAGACACAGAGAGCACGCGTGCGCAGGGAGAGAGGATCTCGGGCCGACTTCACGCTGGGCGTGCAGCCCACTCAGGGCTCCATCTCAGCCCCGAGGTCATGACCCGGGTCGAAGCCAAGGGTCAGCCGCCCAACCGCCTGAGCCACCCGGCGCCCCGAACCTTCCCCTTTGTCACTACTTCTGATTTTATTCCTATTCTTCTCGGTTTCTCCTTAGAACAGCCCGACAGTCTCTTAGTAAACAGACCCCCGGGCCCCAACGGCGCGATGCTCCCCGTCCAAGGGGACGCCAGAGCCATGGTGCCTCCTCATCCTACCACGCTGGGCCGCGGCCGCTCGGCGGGCCCTGCGCAGACAAGGGTGCCCCTCTGAAGGACGCCGTCTCGGGGGACGCTCCCCCGGCCCCGCTCCTGGCCGCCTCTTCTCCCCTCGCCCTCCGTATCTCAGGTCTTCCCCCGCTACCACGCAGCCTCGGCAGCCGCTGTCATCTCCGGCCTGTGTCCTTCCAGGCTTTCTCAGGCCGGGAGGCAGGGGCTCCTGCAGGCTCCCTCTGGGTCAGGAGCTCCCGGGCCTTGGTGTCCCGTCGGGGACCTCATGCATTCCTAGGCTGTCAGTTCAGGAGATTTGACTCCTTGGCCGACGTCGGCCGCAACACCATGTGGTCCTTGATGGGGTGGCACGGACTTCGGGAGGGGGTTACCGTAAGGAGGGGAAGCTCAGCCAAAGGAGCCATCCGGCAAGTCTCCCTCCCACTTCTTCTGTCTTGTCCGGAGCTTGCTCGTTCAGTCCACATACACTTTCCCGTGCAAATAATGAAAACGGCCCCGTGCTGGGTGCTGGGGGGGGGGTGCAAAGTTCCCCCGACCCAGGAGCTCACGGAGCACAGTAACAACAAAACAGAGCAGCAAGTGCTGAGATCGCAAAACAGGTCCAAGCAACACCTGCTGAAAAGTTGAGAAACGAGGGGCACCTGGGTGGCTCAGTCCGTTCAGCGTCCGACTCGATCTCAGCTCGGGTCTTGATCTCAGGGTCATGAGTTCAAGCCCAGCATGGAGCCGAGTTAAAAAAATTAAAAAGTTGAAAAAAAGAGACTGCACCGTGGCTCCGGGCAGACCAGCGAAGGCGTCACCACTGACAGGTAGCGACGTCTGAGCTTTCAAGAACTGGCCACATTTTGAAAAGATAAACACTGGGGCGGAAGCAACGAGATCGAGTAAAGCACCGTCGACATTAGTTAGAAGGATGGGCCGTGGAGCCATCTAGATCTGGGTTCAGGCCCCGGCACGGCTACTTAGCAGCTGGGGGGCCGCGGGCCATCACGTGGCTTCCCTGAGCCTCCATTTCCTCACCCTTCAGGACGGAGTAGTAGGTCCTGTTTAAGGTTTTCCTGGAGAGTAGAGGAGACAGTGTAGCGGGAACGCAGGAAGCTCCCGGTACATGTCAGTGGTTCATGTGCGGATGCGCTTGTCTCACCCGCCCTGCCCTGCTTCACAGACACAGGAGCCATGGTGACCCTGGCTCTGACGTGTATGCACAGCAAGATCCCAGAAGGTTCAGAGGAGGGTTACAGAGCTCTGTTCAGCCAGGTGCTGAGGGATGTCGTGGAGAACATCAGCATGAGGATCAAAGACAACGGCATCATCGGAGACGTCTACAGTACCGGCCTCGCCATGCAGGTAAACGCGGCGCCCCCGCTCTTTGTTGGGTCCCCACCCGCGCCGTGAGACTGGGTTGTAGGGTCAGGAGCCCACGCTTCTTCTACTGCCTCCAGGAAAGACCAGCTAGTGTGACTTGAGATAGATCCCTTGTATTTGTCTCGGTTTCTCTACTGGTAAAAAGCAGGTGTTAATTCCTCCCTACTCCTAGGTAAAGTATGAAAATAAAACTACATGAGTTCTTTTCTCGTTCTTGGAAAAAAATAAATAAATCCTAGAAACATATTGGTTTTTTTTTTTTTTTGGTCATGATAATGATCAAAATCTTTTTGATAATGATCAGTTTGTTCATGATAATCATAAACTGATGAAAATTTGATGTATAAAAAATAAGGATATTAAAATTTGATGTATAAAAAAGGATATTATACTTATTCCTCAAAAAATGGATTTCTTTTTAATAATAAATTTTTTTATTGGTGTTCAACTTACCAACATACAGAATAACACCCAGTGCTCATCCCATCAAGTGCCCCCCTCAGTGCCCATCACCCATTCACCCCCACTCCCCACCCGCCTCCCCTTCCACCACCCCTAGTTCATTTCCCAGAGTTAGGAGTCTTCATGTTCTGTCTCCCTTTCTGATATTTCCCACACATTTCTTCTCCCTTCCCTTCTATTCCCTTTCACTATTACTTATATTCCCCAAATGAATGAGACCATATAATGTTTGTCCTTCTCTGATTGACTTACTTCACTCAGCATAATGCCCTCCAGTTCCATCCACGTCGAAGCAAATGGTGGGTATTTGTCGTTTCTAATGGCTGAGGAATATTCCATTGTATACATAGACCACAGCTTCTTTATCCATCATCTGTCGATGGACACCGAGGCTCCTTCCACAGTTTGGCTATTGTGGACATTGCTGCTAGAAACATCGGGGTGCAGGTGTCCTGGCGTTTCATTGCATCTGAATCTTTGGGGTAAATCCCCAGCAGTGCAATTGCTGGGTCGTAGGGCAGGTCTATTTTTAACTCTTTGAGGAACCTCCACACAGTTCTCCAGAGTGGCTGCACCAGGTCACATTCCCACCAACAGTGCAGGAGGGTTCCCCTTTCTCCACATCCTCTCCAACATTTGTGGTTTCCTGCCTTGTTAATTTTCCCCATTCTCACTGGTGTGAGGTGGGATCTCATTGTGGTTTTGATCTGTATTTCCCTGATGGCAAGTGATGCAGAGCATTTTCTCATGTGCATGTTGGCCATGTCCATGTCTTCCTCTGTGAGATTTCTCTTCATGTCTTTTGCCCATTTCATGATTGGATTGTTTGTTTCTTTGGTGTTGAGTTTAATAAGTTCTTTATAGATCTTGGAAACTAGCCCTTTATCTGATACGTCATTTGCAAATATCTTCTCCCATTCTGTAGGTTGTCTTTTAGTTTTGTTGACTGTATCCTTTGCTCTGCACAAGCTTCTTATCTTGATGAAGTCCCAATAGTTCATTTTTGCTTTTGTTTCTTTTGCCTTCATGGATGAATATTGCAAGAAGTTGCTGTGGCCAAGTTCAAAAAGGGCGTTGCCTGTGCTCTCCTCTAGGATTTTGATGGAATCTTGTCTCGCATTTAGATCTTTCATCCATTTTGAGTTTATCTTTGTGTCTGGTGCAAGAGAGTGGTCCAGTTTCATTCTTCTGCATGTGGATGTCCAATGTTCCCAGCACCATCTATTGAAGAGACTGTCTTTCTTCCAGTGGATACTCTTTCCTGCTTTGTCCAATATTAGTTGACCATAAAGTTCAGGGTCCACTTCTGGGTTCTCTATTCTGTTCCATTGATCTATGTTTCTGTTTTTGTGCCAGATATTATATTTATTCCTCAAAAAATGGAATTTTCTGATTCCATCTTGCCAGCTCTTTATCTTGATCAAGAAAATGTGGGCTTGTATTCAGGCTGATTAGTGAAAATAACCTAAAGCTGACTTGTCAAGCTCTTGTACAATCTCTATCTCATTTCAACCTCACACAGTGCTCTAAATGGCAGAGCCAGGTGTGTCTGTACCCACATCCTATACTCAATGTGTTCCTTGTACAGATTCTCAGACTTGGATTCTGTAAGAGGCTGCTTGTTATATCTCCCAATCCCCACCCCATTGATTACGGTTGATTAGGGCAGCACCTTTCAATAAAGATAGGCTAATGATAGTGGGGAGAGATGACCAACTAGAATCAGAAATTAAAGGGTCATCTGTGGCCAAATCCTCTAGTCCAAACTGAGAAGTTTATGCTCCAAAGTCTCAAAATGCCTAATGCAATTAATAGAAAAGCTACATCATGACCCTCTTGACTCAGAAGGCCCAGGAAACAGAGAACCATGGAATTATGATGCCAGCTCTAAATCCAGTATAACTCTGGGCAAGTGGTAGAAAGAAATCTTGTTGGGGGAAGGAGCAGACATTGGCCCTGATGCTCCACATGGTAGAAATTAGCAAAGGACAAAAACAGACTAGAAATCAGTTTATGTTAAACATAAAAGTAAATTAAAAAAAAAAAAAAAACATTCCAAAGTAGGAAGCAGCTAATGAGAACGAAGCAGCCTCTGTGTCACGTCATGGTGAATGGAGTCTTGCCGTGGGGCAATGGACTGTCACCGTTGCTGATTCACCCAAGAGCAACCCCGGGCCCGGGTCTAGGGAGCCCTGTGGAGTATCAGAGGCAGTCAGGAAGGGATAGGAGATGGCCTTTATCTCTGACTCGCTTAAACCTGCTTCCCCTTAGTGCCAGACAGAGAAATGTTCGCTTCTGTTTGGTTTGTGAATTCCTGTTTGGGATTTTATCAGCCACCGGGTACATTCTGGTAAGCTGTACCTAAGAAATAAAGCTTTACTTATGAAAAGGCAAGATCTCATCCTTATGCAGATATCACAGGTCACGTGGCTCGCTAATCAGTTAGGACACGTAACCTCTCCCCACTGGAGTCACGGCACGCGGCTAGAGTAGACCCACGCAGCCTGACGTCTGAAATCACCAGACACCTAAAGCGTAACTTGTTTCTAATTTTTTTTTAATTTTTATAAATTTATTTTTTATTGGTGTTCAATTTGCCAACATATAGAACAATACCCAGTGCTCATCCCGTCAACTTGTCTCTAATTTAAAACATCCTGCTGTGAGAAGTAAAGGGCTCTGGAGGTGTCACCACTCGAGTTTGAATCCCAGATCTGCCACCCTGTGGGCAAATATTGAATTTCTCTGAATTTCACTTTCCCCCATAAAAGCATGGTTGCAAAGGTTTTTTTTTTTTTTTTTTTTTTTTTTTAATCACAAGCACAAATGTGATGCTCAGTAGCTCTCATGGTCTCTCCCAGCTGAAGAGTGGTGAAATGAGGCTTGCTCTTCAGCCTTCATTCACTCATCCTCCTCCAAGATGTCAGTGCCCTTCAAGTGCTCTGGCCGCGCACTCATGAGGCACTTCCCCTGTCCCAGAATTTCTTCTCTTCCTTCTGTCAATATTCCAGAGCTTTCGATGTTCCTAGGAAGGAATCTGATAAACAGCTTCATGCAAAGTTATTAGTGCAATGTGTTATTCTTCTCTAGAGTGTTGGCCTTGGTGATGCCTCGTTACCAAGGGGATACATCTTGTTGGGGATCCAAGAGGTGACTTGGATGGCAAGTGAACAAGATCTGGCTCCGGAGGAGTACCTACCTGAAGTCCCTTAAATCAAACTGCCCTATACAGCGACCTCTGGCAAGGGCCAGGGTCCACGGTTGCCAAAGCCAACAGTCACAGTCATGCTTGTCAAGACTGCCTGGTTGTTGGTCACCTGCCTCTGGCTCACGGAGCCATTTCTGACTCTACTCTCACTTCTCGCGTTTCCTATTCCAAGCTTCAGGCGAACCAGTCACCAGCGGTCTCAAACCATTGACATACACTGAGGGTCATGGTCAGCACAACCCCAAAGGGAGGGAGGTGGTGACGAGATTGCACGTACCACACTTTACAAGATGCTCTTGCTTATCGTCCCACATCTGGACCTCAGATGAACCCCCAAAGGCAAGCGGGAATGCTGCTTTCTATCTTACCCTTGCGATACAAAACTCAGCAAAGTAGAATGAATTACTTGGTGCATTAATCAAGAATCATTTTGCAAATAACAGAAACCCAGATAATCTTTGCTTGAGATAAAAAAAAAAAGGGGGGGGGGATTTACTATTTCACATCAACTAGAGGGTCCAGGGCTAGATTAAGTTTCAGGATTAACCTGATGAAGGACTCGAATTATGTGTTTCAAGCACTACTCTTTTTTCGTTGCCCAGCCCCGGTTTTCCTCACTGTCTCCTACTGCAGGGCTCCTTCAGAGCGACTGAGGAAGATGCCCATTATGGCCCAGTGCTTACTTACATGGTCCCCAGCAGGAGAGAAAGAAATCCGTCCCTCCCTGAATGGCCCTATATCAGGGAAGGGCGCTGGCTAGTAGTGTGCCCACCAAAGCATGGCACTGTATGATTAGGCCAGCCCCGGCCGTGAGTCCACCCTGTGGCCAGACTGACGCTCCTGACATGATCACAAAGTATGGAAGGAGTCCACCCAAGGGTATACCGCACAACCCGAAGCAGGAGAGCTCCTCTAGGCTCAGATGGCCAGGCCGTCCCAGACTCACACAGGCCCGGGAGCGTGTGAGACATGCTGGCTCTTACCTTCGCTCTACCTGCACGTGCCATAAATACAGCAGCCCTGATAGTGATCCAACAGGTATCTGTGCGGCAATCAGGCTTGGGGAACACCATCGCGGATAGTTGTGTGACTGCTGTGTGACAGGCCCTGAGCTAAGAGGAGGGGATGCAGCAGTGAGCACGACAGACATCCCAAACCCTGGGCAGCTCAGGTTTGGACCCTGGGTGGTCCCCGAGACCGGCGATCAAGTACGTCTCTTGGAAAGCTTCTAAAGGCCAACTCTTAGCTGTGCCTAATCTCTCTGTCTCTCCGGTCCCAGGCTCTCTCTGTGACACCTGAGCCACCTAACAAGGAGTGGGACTGCAAGAAGACCATGGACACGATACTTAAGGAGATTGAGCAGGGGAAGTTCCACAATCCCATGTCCATTGCCCAAATCCTTCCTTCCCTGAAAGGCAAGACATACCTGGATGTGCCCTATGTGTCCTGCAGCCCTGGTAAGGACTCTTCATCTCTGCCTTTCCTTACGTCGTAAGTGGCAACTTATGCCAGTGATAATATATGCATCGACTTTGAGTGGTATGTGGGCTTGTTACGTAGGCAGAGCCACAGCCGATATCCAATCCCCGGGTGGTGCGTGCTCACACACCCACCCTCAGAATTCAGCCCCACTCAGCACGTCACTCAGTACGTATTAAGTGAGCACCTACTATAGGTAGAGCATCATGTGAGGTTCTGTGCCTTATATCTGCTCTTTACAAGGTCGGGAGACAAATATGTAACAAAAAAAACAAAAAACAAAAACAAAAACAAAAAACAAAACAAAAACAAAAACAAAACAAAACAAAACAAAACCTAAACAAACAAAAAACAAAACCAACATTTGGAAGAATGAAATAAGTATTAAATATAAATGGAAGCCACACAAAGCAAAGAAACCCGGGTCTGAGAGACCAGAGAAGAACAGGGCTGGCATTTAAGCCTAGACTTGGAGATCTGGATATAAAGCCTCGGTGCTCCTGGCACACCGAAGGAATGGGGTGGAAACCTGGCACAGTAGCTTTTTATTTTAAATATCTCTATTTTATCCAATTAAAAGTAGAATACAGGGACACGTAACTTTGCAGAAACGCGTACAAAGGAAGTGGGAGTCCTGCATACGCATATCCTTGCTCCAGAGGTCACGAGTCTTGGTAAAGACACCTGACACCCTTCTTCCTAGTATAAAGTACGGTTCACCTTAGGGTGCGTGGTCTTCTGGAGGCGAGCAGAGGGCTGGGCTCCTCGTCTATCTCAGCCCACGATCTACAGAGGCCGCGATCAAGCACCCCGATCCCAACCACATCAGACACGGCCACATCCACCTGCCTCCTCGGGCTGCCGCCCGGTGATTTCCCAACCTTGACGAGGTGGCCCTGGAGTCTCTCCTAGGATCCTACACCATAGAGGCCCCCAGTGTTCTGCCAAATGGTCTAAAATCTACTACCTTTTGCTTCCAGGTTCACAGTGTTGCTGAAAAAGCCCCCAACTCAGCAGACCTCAATCATGCAAAATACACAACGTGCGGTTAACAGTCCCCCCTTCTGGTTATAAATTCTTTTGACAAAAACTAATGTTCACTATAAGACTAGCTGTCGGCTCTTCAGCTACAAACGATTCTGTAGAACGGAAGTGGGAGCTTCACAGATCACACCAGTGCCTCAGAACAACCCAGAAAGGACACAAAATCATTGCCATTTCTTAAATTTAAAAAAAAATTTTTTTTTTTAGGATGAGTTGCCAATAACAGAGGTTTTGCACCCATAATTCAAGCCCCATGATCTTTAATCTGGCCTCTTGGCTGTCCACAGGTCATCAAGTGCAACCCACTCTCCCCAGTCAACCCAGCCCGGTTCCCACCTCGGCATCCAACATCACCGTCGCTTACACCATAAATAACCAGCTGAAGGGGGTGGAGCTGGTCTTCAATGAAACCATCGATGTTAGTGTGAAGGATGGATCCGTGCTCCTCGTTGTCCTAGAGGAAGCACAACGCAGAAATCCCATGTTCAAGTGAGTGCTGCAAGCCGCGTTCACCATTCCCCCCGGGCCCCTCGTGAATTCTCATCCTCTTCCTCCTTCCTTCATTTTCTTACTTCTTTTCGCCCCTTCTGGTGACTTAGATCTTCATGTGGTGGCCCCTCGAGAGGCCTGCAGTCTAGTAACTGGCAAGGCCGTCAGGAAAAATAATCACACAAGTCAACCTAGGATGGAGTCTTGCAAACAGGGATTCCAAGGGGAGGCCACTGTGGATTAGGGTAGTCCAGGAAGGCTCGCAGCCCTGGAAAGCTCTCGAAGAAGAAGTCCCGCGGGACGATAGTGGAAGATGACGCTCTAGGAAGAGGGATTGGCTGGAATGAAGCATTCGTGACAGCAATAAGCAGGGACTCCGGGGTCCATGAGTGGCCGGTGTGACTAGGGAAGAGACTACGGGACTGCATCAAGTGGGGCACGTCCGGAAGGACAGGCTGGGTGCTGTCGGAAAAGCCTGAAAAACCAGGCCAAGGAATCCGCCCTCCCCACTATAGCAACGCGTTACAAGTTTTTAAGCAAGAAAAGTCGTGTTGTAAAACGCTCATTGGTTCCAGAGTGGGAGACAAGGAGGAGAGCTGGGGCTTGCCTGGGGTGACAAATCTGTGGGGTGACGGAGACTCCATCTGTGGGTAATGGACTCACGCCCAGGAAGGTGCCACAGGCTCTATGAGCGCTGGATTCGGGGCCCACTTTACAGATAGCACCGCGTAGGCCCCGAGGCTAAGTGACGTTCCTAAGACCACAAGGCTTGAAACTGGTGAGGGCTGAGATCTGAACCCAGACTTGACCGCGAAGCTCATGTTCCTTCCACTGCCCTGTCGGGAAAGGGTAGAAGACAGAAATAACTCCCAGGAGATAAAAATCAACCCTTGGGATGTGTTTCTAGTTTGCAAAAAAGAGGAAGCAGTAGAGAAATATGGAGATGACGAAGGTCACCGGGGGAGCGGAAGGCGGCTGCCAGGTCCTGGAAGGAGGAGGAGGGCTTCGCCTCGCAAAGGAAAGACGGCGCGAGCCAAACCTGCAGGGAGATGCCAGGAGGAAGACGGGCCCAGCCCAAGGACGGGGCAACTGGGGGGCGTGGAATCCATCCCACAGGCCTAGGCTCAGGACGTCGCAGGTTGGGGTAAGAGTTGCATTTCAAGAATCCTTTTTTTTTTTTTTTTTGCATTTCAAGAATACTTTTTTTTTGCATTTCAAGAATACTTTTTTTTTGCATTTCAAGAATACTTTTTTTTTGCATTTCAAGAATACTTTTTTTTTTTGCATTTCAAGAATACTTTTTTTTTGCATTTCAAGAATACTTTTTTTTTTTGCATTTCAAGAATACTTTTTTTTTTTGCATTTCAAGAATACTTTTTTTTTTTTGCATTTCAAGAATACTTTTTTTTTTTGCATTTCAAGAATACTTTTTTTTTTGCATTTCAAGAATACTTAGTTTTCAAATACCCTCTGGCCATTACCTTACTTCTCTGAGCTGAGCTCTAATTGTGCCTCGTTTTTCTTTTCCTGGCTGTGAATGTCATAAATTCCTACAGCAGACGCTGGAGGGGTGATGCATAAAGAACAAAACAAAACACCTCTGAAACTCATAATACGCTACATGTTAATTAATTGAATTTAAATGAATTTTTTTTAAAAAAAGAACAAAACAAAGCATCTACAGCACATCCACAATGTAATCACTGCTGACATCTCTTTATAGTTTCGTAGGTGTCTTTTCTGTGCATATTATAGACGTGATCCCTCACACGGACGGGATGGTTGCTTCGCGTAAAATTTGTGTCCCACATTTTCACGTAACAATTATTGCACATTTTTTTAATGTCATTTAAAATTAACGAAAAGTACAATTGTGTAACTTGCCCAAAAAAAAAGTTCAATCTCGGGTATTCATTCTGTCGTCACTCATATAAGTATTCACTCATTGTTGGGCATTTATGTTTTAAAAAATTTGCATATTGATAGTTTTTTTTAAACTCCATTCATTTTAATTTCATTTAATTTCAAGTGAAGTAATTTGATATTCATTAATCATTTGCAATTTCTCCTTTGAGCATGGTTTTATTCGCTCTCTAAAACACTTAGAATATCGCTGTCCCTTCACCTTAACCCCTTATTGCCTGACCTAATTGAGATTAATCACACATGATTTTATTCTTACAGATTCGTAACCACGATGACATCCTGGGGCCCTGTCGTGTCCTCTATCAACAATATTGCTGAAAGTGTCCATGACAGGACATACTGGCAATTCCTGAGTGGCAAAACACCTTTGAATGAAGGTGAGTAAAGGAAAGGGATCTGGGACTTTCTTCCAAAGTCTGAAGGCTACTTTCCTTCATTTCCATATTGAATTAATTCATTTAATCAGTAAATAATTGTGCGGTTGTAGGTATATATCTATGATACGTGTGTATACAGTGACAACACGTGTACGCTCGCATATATATCATCATGATACATACAGAGATTCGATTGAACGATAGATCTTGGGCAGATAGATAGATAAGAGATAGGACAGGTGGCTGGCTCTCTAAAATAGCTTTTTCAAAAATCAGGAATCCTAAAAAAAAAAAAAAAAAGAAAGAAAAAGAAAAATCAGGAATCCTGACTCCACTCTGAGCCGATGGAGACACATGCAGCGACCAAGAAACGTGGACTGACCTACTTAGAGCAATAAGAGCTGAAAAAGGAAAAAGCAGATAATGTCAGAGACAAAAAATAAAAAGGTAGAAAAAGCAGTATGTGATCCAAGAAGATGCGCCCATTGGGATCCAGCCAAAGCGCAGGGCCGTCGTGCCTGTGGCCCGAGCGCCAGGGGCGGGAGCACGGCTCTTGTGGGGTGGCGCGGTCCTACTTCACACGTCAGCTCCGTAGGTGTTGGTGACTCTGTCTTTACGGGGAAAGAAACCAAGTCTTGGAGTGTCGAGGGGGCTCGTGCAAGCGCTGCCTCTAGCGTGGGACGGAGCGAGCAGCGATCGCACGCCGTCGGCCCGGCTGCAGCACCGTGGGCCTCACTCGGCCTTCACTCTTCTTCCCGCTCTGCCGTGGCTGTAAAATCTCCCAAGAGGAGATGCCGATGTGTGTCCGGGTGCGCAAAGGGGCAGGGATAGAATTCAGACCTCGGCAAGACCTGAACATACTTCGACATTTTGCACCAACACGAAAATCTCCGAGTTGAAGAGGCCTGCGTGTGGCTTTGTCCAAGGATGGTGTCACCTAGCCAAGGGCGTAGCTGTCCCTGTGCAGGGAGACGTGAAGCCACGGGAGGTGGCAGCAGAGCTGAGGCTGTGGCTCCGCAGAGGCGCGTCGTTACCCGAGATGACCACGGAGACGTGTCTTCTCGTCCTCGGAGCCCATCCCGGAGCCCGGGCCGGGCGGGGCTCGTGGAGCGGCAGCGCGGCCTAAAGCAAGTCTTGAGGGACAGAGGCCTGGTTAGAAGCCCCGGCGCTCGCTTGCTGGCGAGTCTTCTCGGAACCGGTTTCTAGAGCTGTAAACGGAGACGGGAGTGGCCATTCCTTGGGTTGGTAAGAAATTTTAGAAATAACATGTGTAAAATGAGTAAGTGCAGTGTCTTCAAAAACTGCTGAGTGTTAGTAGGTTCTCAGGAGCTGCCCTGGGACCCGAGAGCGGGATTGTTCTCCCGTCCGCCAACTGCCGCTCTTCTCCGGGGAGAAGCTGGTCAACAGAAAGGCCTCGGAGATCCCAGGAGATCGGGCTGGGGTCATGCCTTCCGATGCCTGGCGACCCGAGAGCGAGTGGCCGGGGCTGCCACCAGCTGGCTTTCCCGCCCTGGAACACGAGGTTCTCCACCCACTGCCCTTCCTCGATTCGGGCAACGCTTTTGCGCCCGAGCTCCAACCTCAGCATCCTAAGGTTGGCTCAGGTCAGCGGCCGGGGCGCACACTCACCTGCGGCCAGGTGCGCGCTGGGCATCCGCCAGTCATCACCCCTAAGCCTGAAAGGTTTCTTCCAAGGAGATGGTCCTGGGGAACTTCGGGGGAGACGCCTCGCCGCCCAAGGGCTCGTGCAAGGCCGCGCTCCCCGTGGCAGCTCCCAGGCTGCAAACCCGGCACCCCAAGGCCGGCCGGGCCGTGGACTTGACGCCTCCAGCAAGGGGCTGAGCCCGGGCCTGGGAGCCACCCTGCTCACCCCTGCTCCTCTCTGCTTGTTTCCAGGAGTTGCCGACTACACCCCCCGCGACCATGAGCACATCACGGCCAACTTCACGCAGTACTGAGGCCAAGGTGGGTCCCGTGCTCTCAGACGTCCCCGAAGGATGGTGGGGCCTTGGTTCACTTTATGCCAAATCTATGCCAAAAAGTGGGTTATCTACGATGCGACCATATTCCTAATAAAAACATGGAAATCACTGTGTAGAATAAACGATTCAAACTGCCTGCCCTGGAGCCTCTACATCCGTAACCCGTGAAAAAGTCCGGCTTCTCAAGGCAATGACTGCTGGTCATCACTGAAGCCTGGAGAGGGCCCAGTTGGTATTTTTGGGGTTCATTCTGATCTTCTTGATTAATTAACAAACACATTCCTTTACTTCTACAAATGAAATATTTTAAAGACTCCAATTTTCTTTCCTGAACAAAGTACTGCTTCTCAGATCGGTAAAATGGCCAACATTATTGCAAATGGGACTCCCAGATGGTTTAGAACTAGGTGAATGGTGTTATGACTCTCCCGTTCCATTTCTAATATTTATTCTGGGTAGAATTAAGTTTTTGAGATGCATATTTTATATAATTTATATATATATTTATAACTCAGTAATATAAAATTTAATATATACATTATATATTAAATATAAATACATATCTAAAATCCCACTCCACGTACATTTTTTTTTACATATTAAATGGAAATATGTATCTATAACCACACTATATATGTATATTTGAAAGAAAAGTTAAGCTTCCAAAGATAATCATTACTCTCATCTCTGCTGCTAGGAATCGACACTGGTACCAGCATTTTAGTGAAGAATATGGAAATTGTATCAAAAGACCTAAAATATACTAATGTCAACCGCCAAATTCCAATTTTGTAAGTTAGACAAAGAGACAAAGGAGAGAATCATAATAAGGCACAGATATACAAGATGTGCGCCGAGGCGGTTGGGTAAATACCCAATAAAGGAATCACTGGCTCGTGTGGAACAAAACAGGGCAGCCCGGGTGGCAGCGGTTTAGCACCTGCCTTTGGCCCAGGGCATGACCCCGGGGTGCCGGGATCGAGTCCCACGTCGGGCTCCCTGCATGGAGCCTCCTTCTCCCTCTGTCTCTGCCTCTCTCGCTCTCTGTGTCTCTCATGGATAAATAAATAAAATCTTAAAAAGAAACAAAAAAACAAAAAACATGGTGCCCGTGTGACTCAGTTGGCTAAGCGTCTGCCCTCAGCTCAGGTCATGATCCCGGGGTCCTGGCATCGAGCCCCATGTTCGGCTCCCTGATCTATGGGGAGCTCCTTCTCCCTCTCCCTCTGCCTCTCCCCTGCACGGGCGCTCTCTTGCTTCTCTATCTCAAATAAATAAAAATCTTAAAAAAAAAATGAACAAAGGAAAAAGAGACAAACAGAAAACCAGATTCTTAACTACAAGGAACAGACTGGTGTTGCCAGAGGAGGGGCGGGGGTGGGGGGCAAGCGGGATGGGCGAAACAGGTGGACAGGACTGGAAGTACCTTATGGTAATGAGCCCTGAGTAAGGTACGGAAATGTTGAATCACTGAATTGTACACCTGGTACTTTTAATTAATTACTCTTAATTTAACACTCTTAATTCTAATTGATTTTAAAAGTTAATTTCTTAAAAAGAATTATGATATACTATAAAAAATGATTTTTTAAAAGATGTTTATTTATTTATTTAGGGGGAGAGGGGCAGAGGGAGAGGGAGAGACAGAAGCCTGAGCAGACTCCACTCTGATCGCGCAGCCAGACCGGGGGCTGGATCCCAGGACCCTGAGATCAGGACTTGAGCTGAAATCAGGAGTCAGATGCTTCACCGACTGAGCCCCCCAGGGACCTCTATTAATTAATTAATTAATTAATTAATTAATTAATTAATTTTTATTAATTTTTTAAAAATGTCAGCAAGCAGGCAGCTGAGTGGCCCAGCAGATTAGTGCCACCTTTGACCCAGGGCGTGACCCTGGGTCCCGGGATCGAGTCCCACGTCGGGCTCCCTGCATGGAGCCTGATTCTCCCTCTGCCTGTGTCTCTGCCTCTTTCTCTATGTCTCTCATCAATAAATAAATAAAATCTTAAAAAAAAATGTCAGCAAGATCCGTGTTGAATATAAATATAATAAATTTATAAATATAAACGCCTGCTGACACGAAGTCACCCATGGTGCGCTGTGGGCCCTCCACGCCCGAGCATCAGGGTGGGTCACCGGGTGGTGGGGTTGCTGGTGACCGATTTCGTCTGCTTGCTTCTCTGTTGTCTACCTTTTCTCCATTCGAGACATAAGTGGGCAACCGGAAGATGGGGGGAAAATACTTTTAACAAAGCTGGTCTTTTTAATGTAACAATAAATTGCAACAAAAAAAGGAAGGGGTGTCGGAGTGAGAGAGAGAATACTGACCCCCAATTTTTGCCATTAGTTGTGTGGTTTCCTTTGCACGGGCGGGGGTGGGGGGTTGCGGCAGGCCAACAGGCTGACAAGGGACCTGTGACCTGTGGCAATTGCAGCGCAGGATGCAGCCTGGGTGTTCCTCCCCAACGAGGCCTGAGTCCAGGCGCCTCCCTTAGGGTTTCTGTGACCTCCACGGCCTCAGCTCCCTGCAGGGAACTGGTCAGGTGGCGCAGTTGTCCGCAGGGGGAGGAGGGAAGCCGGCTTCCCATCCCGCTGGGCTTGCTTTTATCTGGATACACGAATGACCTCTAGCAAGTTCAGGACCAGAGATCACTCCCTGGGACGTGGAACTAGGGGGGCCTCCTCCAGGCTCTTCCCCCCCCCCCACCCCAAGATCCCGTCATTCTTCGAAATGACAAAGAATCCTGCTGGGAAGCGCCAATGGCTCTGAGATTTCTAAGAAGGACGACAAGAAGGAAAGAGGAGGAGGAGGGGAATAATTCTGGCCAAGAAAATAAAAACTGAAAGGGAGAGAGAATAGGGCAAAGCAGTTCCAGCTTTCATCCTGAGGACCAAACCCGCAAAACAGCCATGATGTTTTTACAGAAAGTACAGTGAATTTGACCAAACATAAAAATACGTAATAAAGTGACAATAATTAAAAGGGTGTAGCACTGGTTTCGGATCAAGGAGACCATAGGAATGGGATAAAATGTCAAAAAATATTATGGGGAAATTGGTGTATTATAAAATCACATTCTTTTAAAAGATTTTGTTTATTGAGAGAGACAGAGAAAGTAACTGGCTGATTTACTGCATGAAAATTAGGGATGGTCCTACCTCAAAAAATTAAAGGACATAATGAAAACAATTAAAAAATCCATATATAAACGAAGTCAATGTACTTAATATTATAACAAGTGTTTTGAATTGACAAACACACGGTACAATAGAAACACAAAGCACACAGGCAAGCAAAGGACACACACAGGAAAACCGACAGAAATATAAGAGCAAAGAGAGGAGAAAAAGCTCAACAGCACTAAGTCATTGAAAACTTGCCAGCTGCCGTACAACCCAGAGTCCACGACGCGGAGCGGGCCTCAGCGCACCCCGGCGGAAACCCACCCGAGGGCCGCCTCGCCTTGACCGCAGGGTCAGGAGTTCCAGCCCCCGGTGGGGGTAGAGTTTATTTAAAAAGAAAATCTTAAGAAAGAAAAAAAAAAAAAACTTGAATTTACCCTGCTCCCGCTTACCCAGACTCCAAAACCAACTTTGTCATTTTCTCATTTCTCTGTGTTAAGAGTCGCCACCGTGGATCCACCCGCAGGTGAAGGTGCTGGTCTCCGGGCTCCGGCCTGCTGGGGCTGCGGTGCCTCAGTGGAAGCCAAGGGCGAAGGGCGGCAGAGGGGCTGCACGGCCCCACTTGGTGCTTCCAGCAGCTCCTGGCTCTTCCCTGGCCTCCCCGCCCCCTGCCTCCGACCCCTGCCAGGGCTGACCCTCATGGCACCTGGTAGGGGCTCAAGTATGTCCTCCTCTGCCCCAACCAAAAATACGTCCTGGGGCCCCAAGTCTTCCCTCGGGCCCTGGACACCCCCATCTCTGCGGCTCCTCCAGCTCCTGGCTCCCACTCCTCGGTGGGGCCCTGGTGAGCAGGATGTAAGAGGACCCTAAATCCGCACGCTGCATGGGGTCCTCAGCCAGTTCCTACTGCCTCCTTTATGAATCCTGCCCGGGGGGCACCTGAGTGGCCCAGTCAGTTAAGCTCCGACTCTTGGTTCCGGCTCAGGGTCCTGAGATCGAGTCCACGCTCACCTCGCAGAGCCTGCTTGAGGCTCTTCCCCCTGCTTTGCCCCCTGCTCGTGCTCTCTCTCTAAAATAAATAAAATCAAAAATCAATCAATCAATCATCAATCCATCCTGCCCAGAAGGCCCAACGGCTCACTCGGGAATGTGGCGGTCACCACAAAGCTGAGTCAGGTACAATCTTGTTTTAACAGCCTGTCGTGCACATGACATTGGGTGTCCTTTGTCCGAGTTCACGCCGGCAGAGCTCTGAGAGAAAGGTGTGACGACTACAGGGTATTTGCCCCCAGGATGCACGTGTGGGGTTGATGCGAAGGGGCACCTGCGTCCCGGTGTCCACAGCAGCCACACGGTGGGAGGCGCTTCGGTGCCCCCGACAGACGATGGATGAAGAAGAGGTGTCTATGGATGCAGCGGCATCACTCAGCCGCCAGGAAGGACGGCACCCGCCGCGGGCTTCCCCGAGGACGGCCCTGGAGGGCGTGATGCTGAGGGAAGGAAGCCTGCCAGAAAAAGACCATTATCTCACGGTCTCACTCACGTGTGCAATTTAAGAACAAAACAGAGGAGCACAGGCGAAGGGAGGGGAAAATAAAACAGGATGAAATCAGAGATGGAGACAAACTAGCTGAGGGTCGCTGCACGGGAGGGCCGGCGGGGTCACTGGGTGATGGGCATGAAGGAGGCGGGGCCCTGGGTGTTCTATGCGACTGACGACTCCCTAAACTCTACCTCTGAAACCGAGAATACGCCATATGTTCATTAACTGAATTTAAGTAAAAATATAAATAAATAAATTTCAAAAAATAAAAAAGGTGTGCAAGAGAGCTCAGCATGTATGTGGATCAACAGGCACTGTGATGTTGCTGGTGAGTCAATCCCTTTGGAAACGTCCTTTATCTCTACACGCCCCCCCCATACATGGGAGCAGTCATCCTCCAAGGCTATGGCCCACTGACCCCGAGGGTCTCACACGGAGGCTTTATTAGACGGTAGGAAGTGACCCCTCAAGGTCTTCCGCTACCCCCACCCCCTCCAAGAATATACTCGGTCACCCCTCACAACCCCAGCGCAGCTTTCTGCCCATGGGTCCTGTCTCTGGGCTTTAATAAAAACCACTTTTTTTGCATCAGAAACATCTCTAGAAATCTCTCCCGCCCATTCACTCCGGGACCCCAAAACACAGCAGTACCGCTGCTCTCTTAGGAAGGCCCTACACCATATGGAAGCGAGGTGACGAAGAAGACGTACCACTAGCCCTTTGATGAGGTTCCATGGACTTCCTGAGATGAGGAGCTTCCACGGTGATTTATCACATCACGATATTGTGATTAGACTCTGATAAGCCCAAACCCAATCTTTTTATTAGAATGAGACCGTGCGCACGCCTGCGCATACACACAGACAACATGCGTGCGGGTGCCGTGTATGTCAACCACTGGCCCTGGAGTTAGGCTTCAGGCTTCTGTTATCTCTTGATTTTAGAATAAGGAAGATTAAACATGGAGATGGTGATTTTTATACAGATGGGAAAATCACAAATCCCAGCGAATAGAGACCCGGATGATCCAAAAATAAGGCCTTGTAGCTATACATTGTAGCATCTTAAAATTTCACAGCGCTCACCGAGGACTGGTAATCCCCTTGCTTAAGCTGTAGGATCACCCACAGGGCTTAGTTCACAAGAGGAATTCCTGGACCCCACCTGCAGTGTCCGGCTCAGTAAGGAGGGACCAGATATTCACATTTACACCAAGGTCTCAGAAACATCTGATGCAGGTGGTCTGAAGCCAATTTTGGGGAGGTTTTAGCAAACCCATGCCAGTAAAAGGAGGAACATCAAGGCTTTTTATCTCTACTTTGCATCATACTAGCCGGGTAGCAAATCATTTCATCCCAGAACATCCGTTTCCTACAGATACAGACCATGGAACCACCAGAGAGAAGCGTAAAGAAAGGGCTGTGAGACCTGGAAGGAGGGAAAATCATGTTTAGGGATGAGGGAAGCCCTAATGTGCCTCCTACCGTTTTCATGACGCTCTACTCTTACTTCTCTTCTGGTGTCTCAGCAGTAGCTGGCCTGTGCTCATCACGTCCTGTCTACAAAAACATGAATTCCTACAGAAAGGCGTCGCTGGCTTTTCCTCTCTGTACCCTCTATTGTACCGGGCACAACTGTTGCAAAGAAAAATAGGCGTCATTTGTCATGGTAACTGTTTAAATGTAAAACTTTGAGTTTACTTTTTAGTTCTTTTAAGACAAACAAAAGGGGGCACCTGGGTGGCTTGGCAGTTGAGCGCCTGCCTTTGGCTCAGGGCATGACCCCAGGGTCCCAGGTTCGAGTCCTGCATCAGGGGCCCTTTGTGGAGCCTGCTTCTCCCTCTGCCTGGGTCTCTGCCTCTCTCTCTCTCTCTGTCTCTCTCATGAATAAATAAATGCAATCTTCTAAAAAAAAATAAGTTAAATAAGTAAAAATAAACAAGGTAGAAATTGGGGAGAGGGCATCGAAAGACTTCGAGACCAATCAAAGACAGGTTGTACTGACACTTTATTTTTCCACCCAAAACAAAATTACACAATATCCACCCTGAGATGCTCTAATGCCTGAGCACGTTGTCATCTCCCACCTTGGGTGGGAAGGAGCAGGGAAGGGCTGCCTAGAATCGGGCTCTGGCTCCGGACTGGGGGCGTTCACCCTCGTAGGCCTGCTCTAGAAGCGCAGAGGCCTGGCTGCAGTCAAGCCCATTCACTCTGGAGACAGCTTCGCGGTGCAGGGATGTGCAGGTGGCCTGGGGCCGGAGAAAGCTCTCCAGGAGCCCTGCAAGCCTCACGGGCTTTATTTCTCGCCATTTAGGAAATTAATCCTTGACCACACGGAGATTTAGTCTAATTTAAATACAACACAGCTGTCTCAATGCGTCAATCCCATTTGTGTCCTATAGGCTTGGGAAAGATTCTCTGTCCTTCCAAATATTAAAAAGTTTGGGACCCATAAGACATGATTGGCCCAGCCTCCGCCAGAATACTCATTATTTTACGTTAATCATCAAGTTTTGGTAACTGTCCAGGCCCTGGGGTCCCTGGAGCAGCAAGGCCTCCAGGCGGGATGGTGCTGTTCCCCTCCAGGTGACAGACCTCCACCTCTGGGGGGGGCTGGGGGGGGACAGAACACCTAACAGGTCACCAGCACCAGCTCCCAGCTCAGGCCAGGGTGCAACCCGAGGAGCGCCCCAGGTCAGGGCCCGCCAGGCTGGGGAGGCTGCAGCAGAGGCCGCAGCCCCGCCCCCGGGAGCACAGCAGAGGCCGCAGCCCCGCCCCCCGGCACAGGCTCCGCCCCCGGGAGCTCAGCAGAGGCCGCAGCCCCGCCCCCCGGCACAGGCCCCGCCCCCGGGAGCACGGCAGAGGCCGCAGCCCCGCCCCCCGGCACAGGCTCCGCCCCCCGCGTCCCGGGGTCCCGAGGTCCAGACTGCGCAGACGCCGACAGCGGCGGGGGCGGGGCTAGCACTGACATCGCCGGAACCCCAGCGCCGCGGCCCGGGTTCCTCCACTTCCGCCGGGACTCTCCGGGGGTGGACCCGCGCCAACGTCACTTCCGGCCCGGCGGGTGCAGGGCGGCGCCGAGGTCGCGGTGGAGCCGGGGCGGCCGGTCGCGCGCGGCCATGTGGCGGCTGCTGGCTCGGGCCGGGGCTCCGCTCCTGCGGGCGCGGACGTCAGGTCAGGAGCCCGCGGCGCCAGCAGCCCTCCCGTCCTCCCCGCCCGCCCCGCGGAGGCTCCGCTGGCGCTTGGCCTCCCCGCTCCCGCCGCCGCGGGGACTCGTGCCGGAGGGGCGCTGCCGGGCGGTGGAGGGGCGGGGGTCGGTGCGGGAGGGGGGAGGGGGGTCGGTGGGGAGGGGCGCGGGGGTCGTTGGGGTGGGGCGCGGGGTCGCAGGGGTCAGTGGGCGAGGGGCGCGGGGCGCAGGGGTTGGTGCGGGAGGGGTGCGGGGGTCGGTGTGGGAAGGGTGCGGGGTTGCAGGGGTTGGTGCGGGGGGGCGCGGGGGTCGGTGGGGGAGGGGTGCGGGGGTCGGTGTGGGAAGGGTGCGGGGTCGCAGGGGTTGGTGCGGGGGGGCGCGGGGGTCGGTGGGGGAGGGGCGCGGGGGTCGTTGGGGTGGGGCGCGGGGTCACAGGGGTCGGTGGGGAGGGAGGGGCGTAGGGGTCGTTGGGGGAGGGGCGCGGGGCGCAGGGGTTGGTGCAGGATGGGGGAGGGGCGTCCGCGGGGATGTGCCCCCTCCCCCGCCCCGCCCCCCGGGTCGGGGCGCCGTGGGGCTGTGAGGTCTGCCCGGGTCTGCCCCGGCTGCGCTGCGGTCTCTGCGGTCTCGCGGTCTCGTGCCCCCGCCCGTGGCCGCGGAGTCTCACTGCCTTTCCCTCTAGGTCCCCGGGCCGCCCCGCCCGCCCGCGCTGGCCTGAAGACGCTGCTCCCGGTGCCGACCTTCGAGGGTGAGAGCTGGGGCCCGGGTGTGTCCCCCGTTTCTGGGCGGGCCCTGCGGCCGCGGTGAGCCAGGAGGCGCTGTGGGGCCGGAGCCCCGGAGGAGCCCGGGTCCCGCTGCCTCCAGGGAGCGGAGGCCGCAGCCCTGATGTTCTCCCCCGAGGCCGGCCCCCCCCGCAGGCGCCCTGGAACCAGATGCGGAAGCGCCGCCGCGAGAGGGATGCCGAATCCCGACGTTCAGATAAACCGCACTTGGACGTGTCTTTGCTAGATCGGAGATCTTAGAAAAAGAAACCGACACCGGCAGTGCGGGCCTCTGAGGGGTTTTGTCTTAGACACCAGGTGAAGGTGCAGGTCCTGCAAGTGCCAGTGGGCGGGGGTGGAGAAGCGTCACTGCAGGCCTCGGGCTGCCTGGGGAAGCCGCAGGGGCGCAGGGGCAGTTGCTGTGCCCCGAGCGCGGTCCCAATGGGGTGTTGGACTCGGTGGTGCAGCCCTGCCTGCCTTACCCGAGACACACCTTAGGTGACCTAGGAGGTAACAGGTGTTTTCCCCAAGCGGTCAGAGGCCTGTGTGGCCTGGGCTTCAGCCCGCCCCCTCCAGCAGGTGTCACTCACGGCCAAAGTGCACAGGCGTGGGCATGAACCCGTGCAGACCCAGCAGGCGTCCTCCCCATCGCCGGGGAGCGGAGAACTTAGGGATTCAGGTCCCCTGCAGGGTGCTCCACGCCCCGCTGAGTCCACAGGGCCTGAGTGGCTGTGCCATTGTCCCTGGGCGCCTGGACCACCTGAGCACAGGTCTCTAGGCCTCGGGTTCCTCTTTTATAAAATGCAGATTTCAAGTAGTACCTGCCTGAGGACAGCGACCGGGGGTGTGTTTGTGCGTTCACTTTGCGGTAGCTGAGCTGCACGGGTATCCGGCCCTGGGATTACGGGGGTTACACTTTAAGGAGTGCAGCATTCTAGACGCAGGAAGCGCCAAGAAATGACCAGGGCTGTGAAGTTATCTTAAAGATAAAACAAGATGCTGCACATAAAGCGTTCGGCTCAACGTCTAGCACTTGCTAAACATTAAAAAAAAATAATTTGGCGGGTGTTCTCTGGGACAGTCTCAGTCTCTGCCTTCCAGACGGTCTCGTCTAGCGTTAGAGGGAGGTTCCTTTGAGGGCCAAGACTGCACGGGGGTCACTGTGGGTCTCACCCGTTGTTCGCTGTATCCCATTAACACTTGTTGTAACCAGATTCCACTGTCCACAAAAAAGCATCCACAGGAAAAACCTTTTAAGCATTTGAGTTTTTTGTTTTTCCAGTGGGAACTTCAAGACCTTGACTTAACTGATGAGAGTCTTGTAGGAAGAAAACGGGTCCTTTGAGATGTGTGGTTGTACTGACTCTTGGTTGTCTGTGCTCCTTTTAGATGTTTCCATTCCGGAGAAGCCGAAGCTTAGATTTGTGGAAAGGGTACCGCTCGTGCCAAAAGTGAAGAGAGAACCTAAGAACTTGAGCGACATCCGGGGACCTTCTACGGAAGCCACCGAGTTCACAGAGGGCAACTTTGCAATCTTGGTAAGTGACGTCGGAGTCCTGCTGCTCCGGGAGGGAGGCGGGCGGGCTGCCAAGTGTCCTGCTCGCGAGTTAATTCCCTTCCTCCGTGGGTTGTCTCAGAAGTGCCGCCATTTGCTCTTCAAGCTGGTGTGTGCTTCCCAGTCAGCGTCTGAGTCCTAGGTTTCGCTTTTACATGTTGCGTGAAAATAACGTAAAGACAGAAGGAAGCTACCTCGCTGGTGGTCCCTATGAGATCCTCTCAGACCTCTGGTAAAAATAAAACTACCCATGGCTCAGGAGGTGGCCAGTGGTCTTCCTTCCTCGGAGTAGCTTCCCGTGGACTTGATGTCAGTCGCTGCACAGGTGGGTGTGGACCCAGCAGCTTTCCCATCAGGCAGCCAGAGGGACACTGTACAGTCCTTCCACGGCCTCATCAGCCCAACAGGTCCACACCTGGCCCCCCCACCCCACTGCTCGTCTCTGGCTTCTCCCAGGCTGAGGTCCACTCCCCACCCCACACCCCCCAGCCCCCAGCTTCTCCCAGGCTCAGGTCCACCACCACCACCCCCCGCCCCCCAGCCTCTCCAGCTTCTGCTCCGACTCACCAAGCCATTCCTCTGTAACTATTGTCTGTTTCCCTTGGCTAATTCCTACCATTCTGGTCTGTTTTAAATATCACCTCCTCCATTGAAATGGGTCCACCTTGTTTTCTTTTCTTTTTTTTTTTCCACCTTGTTTTCATTTACTACCACACTCTAGGTTTTTTCTCCAGGGTACTTATTCGGACTTTTATTTTTATGTATGTGATTAAAGCCACAGTTACTATGAAAGAGCCCATGAAAGATAACTAAGTTCCTGTATGTTTTTAATTCTTTCATCCACTTCTAGGCGCTGGGTGGTGGTTACCTCCATTGGGGCCATTTTGAAATGATGCGTCTGACAATCAACCGCTCCATGGACCCCAAGAACATGTTTGCTTTATGGAGAGTACCGGCCCCTTTCAAGCCCATTACCCGCAAGGGTATGGGCCAGCGCATGGGGGGTGGCAAAGGTGCCATTGATCACTACGTGACCCCCGTGAAGGCTGGCCGTCTCATAGTAGAGTTGGGCGGGCGTTGTGAATTCAAGGAGGTACAAGGTTTCCTCGACCAGGTTGCCCACAAGTTGCCGTTCCCAGCGAAGGCCGTGAGCCGTGAGACTCTAGAGAAGATGCGGAGAGATCAGGAGGAGCGAGAACAGAACAACCAGAACCCCTGGACCTTTGAGCGCATAGTCACCGCCAACATGCTGGGGATTCGGAAATACCTGAGCCCGTACGACTTGACCCAGAAGGGGCGGTACTGGGGCAAGTTCTACATGCCTGAGCGAGTATAGGAAGGATGGGAGACGGAGGTGGACAAATGCCACGGAGAGAAAGGACCTTCTCGGGGGCTCTGACAGCTAACTGAGGAGCAGTGGATGAGTAAGTGGCTTCTGGAAAATGGTACCGTATCTCTTGTTTTAAGTGCATCCTATTTACATTAAATAAAGTTTGAGTGTCTCCTGAGAGTATGACTTCTCGTTGGTCCCTCCTGGCCCTTAAATGGTCACAAAGCTGGCTTCACCGACCGTCAGGGGGCCAGTGCTCCCCAGCTGTCAGGTCAAGGTCTTCAGGGTCTCCCGCCTTGGGGTAAGATGGATTTAGTATCTGCACGGGGTTTCCTGCTCTGTCGGCCTCACATGGCTCCACTTGTACCAGACCTCTACATTAGTACCTGTTCTTCTCCAGCTGGAGGAAACTGAAGGTTCCCGCTTTTACAAAATGGTAACTCTTCACTGTGTATCATTTCAGCCTGGGAACACTCTGCTTTTGGACAGTGGGGGAATTCTGTGCTGCCTTTTACATGTACACTTCAGGGGCTATTTGCTGTATTTACTAGTTAACAGGTTTTTGGAAAAGCGAAAAAACAACAGTGGTCCATACGTGGATTGATTGAACGGATCTTTATTTATGCCCAGCTAGCCATCTCTCACTCTTGGAAGGCGGGGGGGGGGGGGGTGTTGAACAGTATGATAAGGAATACACTCTTGCTTTCTAACACAGGAACTGGTAAGCAAACGTTGAAGTAGCCCCTGGCCTTTCCTAGGTCTGAAGTTCTCTGGGGAGGGCGAGTGTTTGGCCCTCCCTCTGTCCCTGCTCGTGGCAGTACAGTGCGGTGTGCCACACGGCGCCCAGCCACCTGCTGGATGGATGAGGGCCCTGTGGCCCCACCCTCCTGTCTGCCTTCAACAAAGTTTCTCTCTTCCAGAGCTCAGAGCTCGCCAGCAGTTTTCTAGCCCCTATTCAAACTAAAAGAAATACAAATGGATAGAAGTAGTGAACCATTTGCTTTTGAAAGTGGGTAGAAAACAGCACAGACTGGAAAGGTCAGCTTTATTTATCCCATTTTCTTAAAAAGCTGTCTAGCAAAGAATTCACTTTCCAAAGTACACGTATAACAGTTACGCGGTCCTCAAAAGTTGTACATGGTGGTTTTTAATATATTTTTAGTGAACCTCTAGTAACATAATTACTAGGTTGCATTTGAAGACAGCTGAACCTTCACCTGGGGCCAGTGTCGGGGACAGTTTTACACACGTCGCCGGCCAGCAACATCCGTTCCCGCTGGCCGCATGACTCCGAAGAAACCATGTGAGCAGTAGCCTCCTGCCGTCTTTGTGACCTGACCTCGCTGTTTCGGTTCACGGAGCATGGTGCTGATGAATCTGGGAGTTCAGCCGTGGGGCCAACCTGGTTGTTTGGAGTCCACGTTGTTACTGAGCCACAATCCCGAGCCAGCCGGTCTCTGCAGAGTGAGACCCTATCAGCTCCACTACCCATAAAGAAGGACCTCGTGTGTCACGGTAACGGGAGGCCTGTGGGGTCTGTGCCTGTCAGTGAGCCCTCTGCCAGGTATTTGCACACAGCCTCTGAGACCAGCAACCCATTTACCACTGATGCCTCATAGGGTTTAAACTCGTGGACTCTTCCATGAGCAGAAATAAGAGCTGAATTACAGGTAATTAAGTCAACATAACGTGAACACCTGTAAGTGGCAGGCGCTGTGCTAAGCACTGGGGACGCTGCCATGAGCAAGACGTGCATGGTGCCTATGGTTAGAGCATCTTCACTTTGGACTATCAGGCCCTGAACCAGGAAGTGGATGGAAGGCTGGTGGGAGGTGAGTCCTAAGGAACCTGAAGAGCAGATGTAACAAGTGCCTGGTGTTGACCAAGGAGATGAGCTGCTGCTGAGGAGCTGGCTGTGCTCCAGGACCGGCCTGGCTGCTGTTTGCCCAACAGGCACCTATCCTCCACCCGCAGCCCCTCCCTGACCCCGCCTTCGGAAGCAGCCACAGTGGCTCCCTGTGCCCCCCGCCCCGCCCCCACCCCCACCCTGTCCTGTCTGCCTTTGCATGACTTTTCCTAGGTGGTTGATGGACGCCCTGTGTCATGGGTTTCTTAATGGGAAGAGGAGTAGCTGTTGAGGAATCTGCAGTGGAGAAGTGATGGCACCACGGAAGTGCAAGGAGGATTAAAGATGCCGGCCGAGGCTCCATCGCTGAGGACTACAGGAGACAGCGGAGAAGGAGAAAACCACAGATTACATAACCGGATGTTGGGTGTTGGAAGCCAGGATCGCGTCCTTCCTCTGCAGGGGCGAGGGGACTGCGGTGAGCCTGCACTCCTTGTCCTAGCTCCTAGCCCTCCCAGAGGGAAGCTCATTTACTCTGGGTTTACTGGCGCTCTCCTACGGGTTCAGCGTGCTTCTAATGCCAGAACTAATTCTCTCTTGGCCTTTCCCAGACGCCACAGCCCAAATTTTGCTGCAGGAAATCAGCAACAAATCGACATCCTCTACGAAGCATCCTAAATAGCCTTGTGCTCCCAGCACTGCCACCTCCTGCCTCCCGTTCACTGCCAACTCCTTATTCGCCCATTTCTATGAACCCCTGTAGTTTTCTCCAGCCTTTATTCTTGCACCTAATACCACCCAAATCCGGGGCACCCAGCGACAAACAGCGAGTGCTCTAAGAACATCAGTTTCAAGTAGGTGAAAGGGGATCTGACCCTCCCCACAGCCGACTCACCTTTTTTAGGCAAATATGCCCCCAATGGTAGAAGCTAAGATGATCGCAAGGATAATGCAGCAGATCATGATCATGATCTTCTTCTGCTCGTCCAGACAAGGAAAGAAAAAGCACGTGAGAAGCAGCATCACTGTGCAGAGTTGGAAGGGAAGGAAGACAAAAGTGGATCTAGACACGGAGGAGGATGTGAAGGGAAAGGCACATGGATCTGGCTTCTAGAACCCAGGACGTTCAGGCGAGAGGTTCAAAATTCGATCAACAGCAATCTCGGAGGAAGTGTAGTCTGCTCCGCCTTCTAGATCCCATCACATCGGCTTTCCCCTCTCCTGGAATCAATGCTCCCAACAAGTGAACCGAATTCTTGGGAGGAACACTGTAAGTCTGAAACTCAAATACACACTATTCTTTGAGAATTGAACCGTTTTCAAAAATTAGAACTTTGGTCCATCGGGTCTGGCACATGGTTAAAAAGGATTTTAACCCTTTTCCAAAACCTAAACAAAAACCACCACATGGTGGCACCCAACCACTGTTTTGCAGAGAAACGGAGCCAGAACTGTTTTGCGATCGATATAACGTCATTTATTTTTTAAATTATCAATAAAATAATCAAGTTTACATTTAAAAAAATACAAATGACCAAAAAGCCTTCACTTGTATTCCAGACTAAGCCTCAGGCCTCCACAAAGGCCTGTGACCAGAGCTTGGCTGCCCTTGTTGCTGGAGCCAGTCCACTGTCTGACTTCATAGCCATGGGCAAGAGGACGTCCCCTTGGCTCTGTCTGAGTGCTGAGGAACGGTGGAGTGTGTGGCCTTTGCAAAGGAAGCCAAGCGGTAGGATTAGGTGCTCACCCCATCCTGGGGAGTCAAAGCTGCCCTAAGTCAGGGAGACGGGCAGGGAGTCTGAGGGGCTCGCCCTGGGTCAGCAGAGCCACTCACCTGAAGTCGTTTCCTGGCTGTTGCTTCCTCCGTGACAAGAACGGGGGAGACAAAACCTGTGCAGCTCATTAACCGGGTAACAGGATGAGCTACTCAGTAGTCGCCAGTCTCCCCAACTGACTGCCCTGGAGCAGGACCATCCTGAAGGCACAGGATCGACCTCAAGTCACTGTGGATGTTCTCAGGACAAGCCTCACCTATGCAGCAGCGGGGAGAGGTGCCAAGCCTGTCGCACCCGTCTGCTATGCAGAAAAACTTAACGGGATCAACGTAGTCCTCCCCCCAAAGATCTAGGACTGTTCGAGTCCCCATCTAGAAAACGAGGCTTCTCGATGACACGGGAAGATCCATTTCTACTAGGATCCATTTGCAGGTAAGCAGATGTCTCTTACCTAGCTAGTTTTTAGCCCTGCTCAAGGTTTTTGTTTCTTTTTTTTTTTTTTTTGAGGTTCTAATAGTCTTCGTTTCTAATGTTTCTAGTTTCCTACTTCCTGAGAGACACGGGCAAACATGAACATACATCTGACACACATGGTTATAACAGTACATCTGGAATATATGAAATGAGTGACTGAACACTCGCACCAATCTGAGCGTTTCCAGAGCCTGAGGCTCCAGCACCTCGTCCCTGGCCCAATCTTAAGCCCCTGGGTTCTTCCGGCCTCAAGGCAGTGGCTTCACAAAGCATCACTCCGACGAGAAGAGCCGGTTTCCAAGAGTCCGAGGGAAACAAGGCCCCTACCCTCAGCTTTTACAGATGGAAACCCCAGGCCGCCACGTCCCCTGGAGCCTCCCTGAGTAGACCTGCGCGACCGCAGCGTAAAGGCTGAAGTTGGCCGCCGCCAAGCTGAACATCTTCAAACCGTAATTTAAGACCGAATTTCCCAAAAGTCAGCTTCTAAGACCAACGTGACATCTGCAGTCCCTCATATTTGCAAGACCCAGGGACAAGCTGGGGGCCGAGACCTGCCAAGTAGAAGGCTCGCGTCCAGCCTTACTGTTGCCCCGCTCGGGAGAACCCCGTTGTGTTGTTACGGACACCCCTGAAGAGATTCATTGCAACGTCTGAGAGAACAGTCCGTGAGGTAGAAAACAGCCCCTCTGAAGGTTGTGAGCGAGCTCTCCCCGGTGCAAGGGGTAACGCGACACGTTCAGAGGGAAGAAGGGGAGCCGGGCGGCTCGCACTGTCCGGGAGAGAAGGTGCTCGGGAGCTGGCGGCGCAGGAGGAGGTGAGGAGGACTCGGGGTCGCATCAGGGAGGTTAGCTTCCTCCGGGGCCAGAGTTTGCTGGGTCAGGTCCAAGGACGGTTACAAGGAAGCAAAGGAACAGGTCCCACTCAGGAAGGCCCCTCGGACTCCGCTCCCATCTGAAGACGAGGGTGGCCACAGCAGGCTGGAGTGGATCAGGCTCTAAGGGAGGCAGGGGAGGGAGGAGCTCATCAGTGCGCAGGGCGGCGGCGGAGGGCAACATTGGCAGGCCTAGGAGGTGGACAGGGAACAGCACGTCACTGCAGGGAAAGGAGGGCGACGGAGAGGTCCACCCTACACCTGACATCCTGCAGACGCCACCCGGAGCTACACGTCCTACTGCGAAAGAAACAAAAAGCCATATTACGAGGGGATAAATCCCAGGGCCTCTGCTGGCCCTTCGCGGGCGCTGTGACGTTTCCTGGGAGGACACACGGGGGAGGCACAGTCACCGCAAGAGAACACCTGTTCTCTCTACGGGGCCCTCGGCAGCACCTTGCACATCCGAGCTCCAGAGCTCGGGTCTTCTCCATCCCTCCCCTCTAACACAGTGAAAAGAATAAAGAAAAGTTCAGGGGTCACCACGGCTGCTCGTCTTAGGAGCTGGGCCAGCTCGGGCAGGTTTCTTAGCCTCACTGAGCTCCAGAGTTTCCCATCCGAAAGTGGGGACAGCATTACCGCCCTCGAACAGCACCTGGCACAGCGCTGGGGAGCCCGAGGTGGGCTGTCTCCTCCCTCTCGCCCTCAGGCCATGTGGAGGGAGGGTCCAGACCCCCGTGGGAGCCCGGCGGGAGCCCGTCCACCTTGATGGAGTGCACCACCCTACGAGTGCACCACCCTACGCAGCCCAACGCCGCTCAGCGACGCAGCCTCCTGAGGAGCGCGTAAGTCCGCAAAGACATTAATTAGTCTCCTTATTTAAAGGAGGGATTCATGTACACTCTGAGAAGGTGATGTTTGGTGCTATAATTATCTGTCTTGGAGACTGGTCACATGGGAGGAGGTGGGAGGAAGAGACACACAGGAGCAAAAATAGAGAAGGCTCGGGTCTGGGCACCGCCGTGGCGGAGGTATGTGTCCAGCACCTATTACCTCAGCCACCTGCCCTCTCTGAATTCCTAATATGAAGACAACACTGAAATGGGAAAAATGCAGGTTAGTCATACCATTAGGTATAGGAACACAGTAATCCCCAAACTCCAACCTTGGGGAAGTGTTAATAATCGAGAGTATATTCACAATCTTGTGCTGAAAATCAGATTCACAGGGAGGCTGCGGTGCGTAGGATTTCTGAACGGAGCCTCAGACCACCGAGGATCTATCTGACCTCTGAAACAGGTCTGAGTGTGTGAACATGCCACGACGTTATCAGCAGTAACATCAAAAATTCTGCTCACCTTTTCTGTGTTTGATAGGTTTTTGTTAATTATATGTCCTACATCTTACTCAGGAAAGTAATACCTGAGACGTCACGGAGGTGCGGACCGTGCCAGTAGTTAGATCATCCTGTCCTGCTGCTCCTCTGCACATGAAGCCCCGACTCAGGGCTCAGCTCTATTCTTTTCACCAGATTTTAAAGAAATTAATAGCCTAAGTTTTAGAGTCCCTCTCCTTCAAGGTTCTCGGGACTGCGTAGACGATAAACGGCTGCATGGTTTTACAGAGAGAGGCCACGATGCGGAGAACTCTCCTAGGCCTACCATTGCTGTGTTCACACCTGCCCTGTGACCTGTCCATAAGATGGGGGTCACAGCAGTACGTTCTCCTCAGGACAGTGTCCTGTGACTCAAGGACATGTGTATGAGTGTTCAGTGCAGGCCGTGGCACGACGCAACACTCCAGTGTTGGCTGCTCTAGCACTCAGGGTCCAACCCGTCAGCCACAAGCAAGACCCTACTGCCCCCCAAGCCCCACTCCAAAGCTTTGTTTATACTGGAAAGGATATGGAAAGCGAGGCCCGAGATCTGCGAAAGTCAGCAAGAATCCAGAAGACAGACCCCAGTCCAGGTCTAGACTGTACCCATGAGGAACCTGAGTGCCCAGCGGAGGGAGTGAAGACGCGGCGCTCGGACGTGCCCGGCCGGGCAGCAGCGCAGCGTAAGACAAAGAGCCGGGCCGGAGGCCCCAGGAGAGGAGCCGATGGGAGCCGGGCCAGAAGAGGGTTTGGAGGACAGGAGACGGAGTCCGAGCAACAGAAAGTTCGAGAGCGCTCGGCGCGTCCAAGGATGACCACGAGCGGGGACAGAAGGGCCGGGGGCATCTCAGGCCAAGTTCTCAAGGAGTTGCCAATCCAGAGTCCCCATGAACCTCCCATTTACTTACATTTCAGTGCAGCAGCCGCTCGGGCCACCATTACTTCAGCCCAACGGAAAGTCCAATAATCAACGCTAAAATGCCCAGCAACACCACTACTACCACAATGATAATTATCAATTTCTGGGGAGGATAAGAGAAAACAAACCATCGTTACAAACAACCAAAAAGCAGTTCATCCAAAACCCGACCGCTCTCACCTCCACACCGAGAGCCTCTTACCGACCCAAATAGGACTACAGCTCTATATAAAGACGTTTTGTATTTCTCAAGGACTTCCCGGCTAGCGAGGCCAGCAGGCGGAAATACGGAGCTTCTGCTGGCTCTTGGGTCACGTTAAGTCTTGCACACACGGACAGATAAGAAAGCAACTGTCTCGGGGTCTCCCGAGTAGCAACAGGCCAAGGTGTCAAGTGCCCGATTTTTCCTTTTTCAAGAAGTGGTCTACGTTTTCGAATAGTCCTAATTTCAGACTTCTGTCCCTCTCCCGTGAAGCACATGCCCGCCCGTCAGACCCCGTCCGCTGACTGGGGATCAGAAAGCATGACTGTGGTCCCGTCGTGAGCCAGCCTGGGTTTGCCAGGTAACAACTCCCCGGCTCCCCGGCTCCCTGCACAAGCAGTAGGTAAAGTGGGAAGAAAGGAACTGAAGAACCAAAGCATCGGAACCCAGAAGTGGTCAGAGAACAAAGCACAAGCCACCAGAGCCAGCTTCCATGTGGGCAGAGAAACCCAGAGGTGCTCAAGCAACAGGGTCGCTGCAGGGGGGTGTCCGGTGTGGGGGAAGGAGCTGGATGCGAATCCCACCGCCTGGCTTATTGGGGAGCCAGGAGCCCACTAGCTTCCGCAGGTAGGAAGGACAGGTGTGGGGAAGAGGGCAGGGGTGTCAGGGTGGTGACACAGTGCGGGGTCCGCAGGGGAAGAGGGGAGGAGGAGGACCGGGCCTCTGAAGAATGGGAGTGGGGCCGGGAGGGGGCCGGGAGGGGGCCCGGGAGGGGGGCCTGAGCTCTGTCCGGTTGCTGCCTCCGCTGCACAAGGGGCTGGGAGGGTGGGTTCTTGGCGGGCGAGCCCTGAGCCAGATCCATGCGGGGCTGGGGCTGGGGCTGGGGTGGGGCGGGGGCCGGGGAGGGACCAGGCGGGAGCGCAGGCCCGGCTCCAGGCGCGGAGGGCTCACCCTCCGGGCTTCGCTCTGGTACTTGACGGCCTTCTTGGTGTCCGCCACGGCGCGCTCCACGAAGCCCACCGACTGGTCCATGTTGCTCTCGATGCGGTCGATCATGGCCCCCTAACCCCGCGGCGGCAGAGAGAGCAGAGGGCGGGTGAGCGGGCGGGGCGGCGCGGGCCTCACCTTCCGGGCCTGGCCGCGGTACTTGACCGCCCGCTTGGTCTCCTCGCGCGCCTTCTCCACGTGCTCCGCCGTGTGCAGGACGCTCAGCTCGATGTTGTCCAGCATCTCCCCCTGCGGGCGGCCGGGCGGGCGCGAGTGGGCCGGGCGGGCCGGGGCACGGGGCTGCGGGGCGCTGGGGCCGGTCCCGCTCGGCTGCTCCCGCTCGGCTGCTCCCGCTCGGCCGCTCCCGGGCCGTGCTGTGCCCAGCGGAGCCCCCCGCCCCCCACCCCGGGCCTCGGCCTGGCGGACCCCGCGGCGCCCCAGCCCTCCCCGGCGGCCTCCGCGCGGACACCGGCACTTACCGCCTCTCCACCCGCGAGCCCAATCCTCGGCGCGGCCGCGAGGGCAGGAAAGAGAAGGGGGGGGGGGCAGCCGCTTAAGGGGCTCGGGGCCGGGCAGGGGGGCCCGGGGCAGGGGGGAGCCCGGAGCCCGGGCAGGGGCAGCTGGGGGCAGGGCAGGGGAGCCCGGAGCCCGGGGCACGGACCCACGGGGCGCAGCCCTTCCGCGGGGAAGCGGTTCGCTTTGCAGGGGCCGGGCGGGGCACCCGGGGCGTGTGCAGCCCGGGGACAAGCTAGGCCGGGCCTGGCCGGGGCCTCCTACAGGCGCTAGGCCCGTTCCTCCAGGGCCCTCCGCCCTCGCCCCTTGGCCACGGGGCCCAAGGCCAGCGGGGAGCGCCGCAGGGAACACGGGACGCCCCGACCTCGGGGGGACCTCGGGGGAGCTGCTGGCCGCGGCGCCGAGCTCGTGCGTGCGGGGTCGGCGGGGGCAACCCGGCAGCCGTGGGCCCGCCCGGTCCGGTCCGGAGCCCGCGTGGGGGAGCAGCCCCGGAGGCCCCGCCCGGCCCCGCCCGGCCCCCGCGCCCACCTGGTTCTCCACCAGCATCGCGATGTCCACGAACATGTCGTGCAGCTCCTTGATGCTGCTCTCCAGCCGCACGATGTCCTTGTGCCGCCCCTCGATCTCGCTCAGCGCTTGCTTGGAGATCTGCGAGTCGATGATCTAGGCCGGCGCGGGGGGCGTCAGCGCGGCCGCAGAGACCCCCGGCCTCGCCCCTCCCCCTGCCCCTGCCCCTTCCCCCACGGCCTCGCCCTCCCCCTCCACCCCCGCGGCCTCCCCCTGCCCCTCCCCCTCCACCCCCGCGGCCTCGCCCCTCCCCCTGCCCCTCCCCCTGTCCCCGCGGCCTCGCCCTGCCCCTCCCCCCCCCCCCCCCCCCCCGCCCTGCGCTCACCCCGGCGGTGAAGATGGCGGGGTTCCCGCTCTCCAGCATCTCCTCCAGCTCCTCGTCCGTCGTCTTCTTGCCCGCTTTGCCGGACAGAGGCCGCGCTTCAGCCACGCGGCCGAGGCGCAGCGAGTCGCAAGTTCCCTGGTTCCCTCCGCCTGGAGGCCGCGCCCCCGCCCCCCCCCCCACGGACCGGCTCCGGGGCACCGCGCACCCCCCCCCAGGTCACAGGGCTCCGAGGCCGCGGGGCCGCGGGGCAGCAGCCGGGAAGGGCGGCGCGTCCTGCGCTGGAGCCCAGGGCCCGTCCGGGTCCGCGGGGGCGCACGGGCAGGGGCAGGCGCGGGGCTCGACGCGGCACCTACTGATCTCGAGCTGCCGCTGGATCCGCCCCTTGCTGCGCTCGCGGAAGTCCACCTGGGCCTCGTTGTACCGGGTCATCACCTCCACGAACTTCCGGGACAGGACCGAGTGCTGCGGGGACGTGCGGGCCGCTGGGCGCTGGGCGCTGGGGCGCTGGGGCGCTGCGCCGGGACCGGGACCCCCCGACCCCGCGCCCCCCCCCCCCGCGCGGCCCCAGGCCCCCCGCCCCGCCCCCCGCCGGGACCAGGCCTCCTCCCTCCCGCACGGCGGGGCCTCCTGGGGCGCCTCCCCTCCACGGGCGGGCCGCGGGGACCCTCACCTGCGACTTCCGGATGCGCAGGTCCGCGGACGACCGCACCTCGTCCTCCTCGATGTGCCTCTCCATACCTGCGGCACAGCGGCTCACCTGCGGCCCCCCCCCCCGCGGAGCCCCCCCCCCCTCCCCAGGGCGGCAGGACCGACCCGCGGCCGCACACCCTGCCCGGGAGGGGCGCACCGACCCCCGCGTCCCCGTGCCCAGGACCCGGCAGGGCTGCTCCGGGGCTGCTCAGAGAGAAGCGCAGGCCCAGGCTCAAGCCGAGTCGTCCCCGCAGGGGCAGGGCAGGGGCAGGGCAGGGCAGGCCCGGATCCCACCCTCCCTCCACGGACCGGGGGGCGGGCCCCAAGCGCGGGCAGAGGCGGGTGCGGATCCCGGGGTCTGGGCGGCCCGGCCTCTGCCCCCTTACTCTTGAGCTTGTTCCGGACGTTGTTGGCTCGTTTCTTGATCTCGGCCGTGAGCTGCTCCAGGTCGTCCTTGGTTTCTGCGGCCACGGAGGAAGCGGGTCAGCGGGAGGCTCTGGGCCCCAGTCCACAGAGGCCACGCCCGCAGCCGCCCACCCACAGCCGGGTCCACCCCCTGGCACCCCACGCGGGCCGGGAGCCACAGGTGTCGGGGCACTGACCAGGCTCCAGGGCCCAGGCCTCCGCCTACAGGACCTGCAGGCCCTGCACATCAGTCTCCATCAGGCTCGCGGGAGGGGGGGGGGGGCAAGGTCCCCAGGGCCACCCTGTGGGCACAGCCTGGACGTCCCTCAGCAGAGGAAGGGGTAAGGGGGTCTCTACTCCACGGGACAGGGCCCACCATCACCAGGGTCTACACCCTGGGACAGGGTCTGCCATCAGCAGGGTCTACACCACAGGACAGGCCCCGCCATCAGCACGTCTACACCACGGGACGGGGCCCGCCATCAGCAGGGTCTACACCACGGGACAGGGCCCACCATCACCACGTCTACACCACGGGACGGGGCCCGCCATCAGCAGGGTCTACACCACAGGACGGACCCCGCCATCAGCACGTCTACACCACGGGACGGGCCCCACCATCAGCAGGGTCTACACCACGGGACGGGGCCCGCCATCAGCAGGGTCTACACCACAGGACGGACCCCGCCATCAGCACGTCTACACCACGGGACGGGGCCCGCCATCAGCAGGGTCTACACCACGGGACGGGGCCCGCCATCAGCAGGGTCTACACCATGGGATGGGGCCCGCCATCAGCAGGACGGGATCCTGCCACTTGCAACAAGGGGTGGACCCGCAGGGCATGGTGCAGGGGGAGCCAAGTCCGTCAGAGAAAGCCCAGAGCCTCTGACCTCACCCCTGCGTGGACTCCAGGAAACTGTGGCTCGGAGGGAGGACGGGACGACACAAGGAGATAAAGCAGAGCAGGCGCCAGGCCGGGAGAGACTGAATCACGGGACGGGACAGGAGCAGAGGGGCCTGCAGGGGAGGAGGTGGGGGCAGGGGGCTGGGGGAGCGGCGTTAGGGGGCGCGTGAGGGCGCAGGGCTGCGGGCGAGGTGCGCCCCGACACTCACTGGGCTCGGGGATGGGGGCGGACAGGATGACGCTGTACAGCTTCTTGGCCTCGTCCACGTGCTCCGAGATCTTGTCGATGTTCAGCCGCGTGTCCTCGATCTGCAGGCACAGGGATGGGGCCCGGGGTCACGGGAGACACGGCCCGAGCCCGCGGGCCGCCCCCGTCCTGGAGAGTGGGGCCCCAGCACTAGGAGTCCTGGGTGCAGGGGGGCCTCCGCGGGCACACACACCCCAGCCTCGGCCCACACCCACCCCAGCCCTGCTCAGCCAGGAGCCGACACTTGCCCCTGGGACGGCAGACGGGGCCAGGGAGGACCCCGGGGAAGAGGGAGATCAGGGGGGGAGGACGGGGCAGAGAGAGGGAGGAGAGCGTGTGAGTGTGCCTGCGGCTCAGGTCATGGTCTGGGTCCTGGGTCAGCGCCCCCTCCCCGCCCGCTCCCAGGCCCCCGGAGCTCCCTCTCGCTCTGTCTCTGTCAGGCAGCACGTGCCTCGGGGAGCAGCTCTTTACACAGCCGCGCCTTGCACCGGCTCCCTCAGGGGGCAATCCCGACCCCCAGCAGCTCCCCAAGAGGACACCGGGGGCTCCTTGGTGCTGCCCTTGGAGGAGCCCAGGGTCACAACCGCTGTCGCACCCCCAGGGAGGGCCCCGCAGGCCCCGGGCAGGTCACCCACCTCCGCGAAGAACTCATCCATGAAGGCCGTGTTGTCCACAGCGATCTCCACCTCCTCCGCATCGTCGTCCTGCGTCAGCTGCTCCTGTGAGACACAGAGAGGTGAGGCTCAGAGCCTGGACACTCATGGGGAGGGGGAGAAGAGCAGGGGAGGGGGAGAGAGGGGGAAGGGGGCCCATGCATCTGCTGGGGGTGGGCGCTCACGGGGAGTGGGGCCGTCACCTCGGGCAGCTGTCACCTCGGGCAGCTGCCCGTCGTCACCCCCAGTGCAGCTCCGTCACCCCCAGTGCAGCTCCGTGGTGTGTGGGGCCCCCCCCATGCGGGGCACCATCCCCCCACACTGGGTCCCCTACACTATGCACCCCACCCCTGCACGGCCTCCTGACGGGGGCGCCGACCCACGGAGCCTGGCCCGTACCTGAGCGGCCCAGGGAGCCTGCAGGCCGCATGCGGTGGGTGAGAGCCCGGGGTCCCTAGCACGGGTTAGGGCCCAGGCCCCACCAAGGGCGGGGACCTCCACTAGCCCCCCAGCAGCCCCGCCTGCCCGCAGCAGCCTCCCTGCCCAGCCGAGCACCACCTGCGCCCAAAGGGCCTGAGGCCACTGCTCCTGGACAAGGAGGGAGGCGCCCCCCCCCACCCCGGGCCCACCCGGGCTCCTGATGGCACCGCCCGCCTGGCCAAGCCACAGGAGGGCTCTGGGGGAGGCGCGTTCTGCCCCGCCCGCGCCCGCCCCCCTCCGGGGCTGGGTCACGGCTGGGTCTTGGGGTGCAGGCCCAGCGGCCAGTGCCCGCCCTGCCTCCTGCGCCTTCGGGGGCCTCTGGGCCGGGGCTGGCACCTCAGGCTCGGGTGCCAGCAGGGCCTGTGCCCCCCCCACCTTCCCAGATGACGCCCTTCCTGGGAATTCCCTCGGAAAGCTGAGGCTCTGCTGACACCTGGGGAGTCCGCTCCGATTGCTCCCCCCAGGATCTGGTTCCCTGGCCTGTCTGGAACCTTCCGCAGCCCAGGCTAACAGCCGCATTCAGAATGGATTTTTTTTTTTTTGGTCATTTCAGCTGTTTTTAAATTTAAATTCAATTTGCCAACATAGAGCGTAACACCCAGAGCTCATCCCATCACGTGCCCCCCCAGTGCCGCCCCCATCGCCCCGTCCCACCCGCCGCCCTCCAGCGACCCTCAGTGAGGCCAAGGCTGCAGCCCCCAAAACCACCTTCCCCTGTTCACCTCCTCGGGTTCAATGTCCCAAAGCCTGAGGGCGCTCGGAGGCCACGGGGGTCCAACTAAGATCACGTGTCGCCGGGGCCCGCGGCTGCGGAGCACTGACCACGTAGGAGGAAGGCGAGCAGCCAGCAGGACGGGAAACCGGCCTCCCCGGAGGCTGCGGCCCCGATTCCCCAGCAGCCCCCGAAGCTCCGGCGAGGTGCTCCCTCCGTAACCGTCGTCCACACAGGGCCGGTGGCAGCCTCCGGGGCCCCACCTCCAGGAAGGACCTACCTCTCCCGCCTCGCTGGAAAACGAGGCCCAGCCTCCGGGGGGAGGCGGCTCAGCGAGTACTTGCGGACTGTCCTGGGCAGAGGCCTCCTAGAGACGTGCCCCAACGAGGTGGCCCGTGGTCAAGCGAGCTGTTAGTGGGATGGGGCTGCCCTCCTGGATGGGCTGAGGAAGTTTCTGGAAGCTGGGCACACTTGTGCCCTGGGGCGGGGGGCCAGGCACTAGGTCTCCGTCACGACATAAATATCGGAGGCCCGTGGACTCTGCATAAGGATCGTGCACACCTGCGAGGTCGCCCCTGGCGTGGGACAGTATCCAGCGGGGCAGCCCGCCCCTCGTCCGGGGAGAGATCGTGGGAACCGGAAGAGAGAAGTCTCTGGAAACTCCGCACCTAGGCCTGCAGCCGGTCGTCGCCGCGGGCTGGGACACCTCAACAGGGGTCTCCGCTCTGAGGCTCTAACGTGTAGGTGGGGGCAACCTACGCACGGCCAATGGCACGCCAGGCTCCCCGTCGCCTCGCGGCAAAGACGAGGGGTCCCCCGGGGTGAGCTCCCCTCGCCCGAGGAAGGCCACACGCGGAGCCAGGACCGCGAGGCTCCATCAGCAGGCCCACACCCGGCTGCGTCTCTGAGCCCCGACTTCCCTGCCTGCCCAGTGGGAACGAGGGCGCCCCCGGGCTTGGGGCACACCAGTCGGATCTCTAAGGCCCCGAGCACTACTCACAGGCACGGCGCGGCCCAGGAGGCGCAGCCACTTCTCTATGAGGGTTGGGTGCGCCCAGGGTCTCCCACCTGGAGAGGCGCACAGCCAAGGGACAGACGGACACAGCGCAGACCGGGACTCCGGGGCCCCATCCCGCCTCCCCTGCGGCGTCGATCCCACGGCTGCGCCGCTTCAGAAAAAGTAAAGGAACATCAACGACAGGCAGCGAGCGCTCCGGTCCCATCGGTCCCAGGGCGGGACCCGAGGGAGGCCGTCATCACGGGTCACGGCCGGGCGGCGGGACTCCCACCAGCTTCTCTGCCGGGGGGACTAACTGGTCCCAGGGAGACCCCGGTCCCTCCCGACAGCCAGACTGTCCTGGCCGGGCCGTGGGGACCCGGCGGGAGCCCAGACAAGGCCTTCAGCATCGTTATCGGGGCATCAAGGCATGTGGCCATCGGACGGTGGCCGAGCTGTGACACAGGCCGTGGCAGGAACCACGAGCCGCACCACTTCCTTCCCCTTCCCAGGCTCCTACTGCCTCCCGGCCTCGGGGCCCCCGAGGGAGCCAGAGCCCCAGCGTCACCCGCCCTCCTGCCGAAGCTGCCCCACAGGCCCGTGGGACGGGGTGACGTCCCGCACGGTGGGGACGCGCAGGCCTGAGCTGTGTCTGCGCCACCTGCGCTGCCAACCTCGGGTCCCCTCCGCTGGCTTCCTCAATGAAACCGCCCGCCCAGGGAAGTGGCCCCACACGCTGCTGCTTGGCCGGGTGTCACTGCGCCCCCGCCTGTTTCCTGGGGCCGGGCCAGCCGGGGCTGTGTCCCAGGGCACCATCCCCCAGCGGCCTCCCTGGGCGGCAGGACAGGGGCACCCCTCTGAGCCTAGGGGACGGGGAGGGGTCCCCGAAGTGGGGTGAGGCCTTCCCCAGGACCCTGGGCCGTGCCTCGGGAGCCCCAGAGCCCTGGGACCAAGGCGGGTGCAAGGGGCCCCCTTCAGTCCCGCGGCTTCCCTGTTCTCCGTGGGACGCCCGGCGCTGGATGTGACAGTTCCTCTGAGGGAAGGTCCCCTTGTCAAAAGAGCCGCGAAGGAAGGAGGAAGCGAGCAGCCGGCCAGCGGCGCCGGGAACCGCTGGCTCCACTCAGGGCTGTGGCTCCCTGCGGCCGCACCCCACCAGCACCTAGATCGGGGAGCCCGGGGAGGCAGGTGTGCACAGGGAGGCAGGTGTGCATAGGGGACACGGGCCGCACGGGGAGCAGGTGTGCATAGGGGACACGGGCCGCACGGGGAGCAGGTGTGCCTGGGGGACACGGGCCGCACGGGGAGGCAGGTGTGCATAGGGGACACGGGCCGCACGGGGAGCAGGTGTGCATAGGGGACACGGGCCGCACGGGGAGCAGGTGTGCATAGGGGACACGGGCCACACGGGGAGGCAGGTGTGCCTGGGGGACACGGGCCGCACAGGATCCCTACAGGACGCTGCACCCTCGCTGTGCTTCGCTGACAAACCACAGAGGAAACAAAAGGCGGCGGCGGGTGAGCTCGAGGATGGGGCTGGACCCTCAGGAGCCGAGGCCTGCGGAGTCACCAGTTCCGTCCTGGCCACGCGTGCCAGGCCTCGGAGGGCAGGGCCACGGGGCGCTGGGGACGCACTGGGGTGAGGGACACACTCAGCGGGCAGATCCTTGACTGGCCGCGACCCCTTAACACCCGCGCGCTCGGGGCACAGGCAGGGCCCACGGCTGCGTCCTCTCCAGCGGTGCTGCCCCTGGGAGTGAGTGCACAGGCCTCCTCGCACCGGGGTGGCTCCCGGGAAGTCACTCGGGAGGGCACGGGACGCTCCCGTGGCCCCGCCGAGCAGGGGCCTGTGCACCCCTGGCACAAGCACCGCCGCTGCTCTCGAGGGCCGCACACGCTGACACACGCACACCCAGGCCCACACGCGCACCCACGAGGCCAAGCCGGCCTGCTGGGAAGTGGACGACTCCCTCCTCACGACAACCCGGGGGCAGCGGTTTCCCCGATACACAGGCCCCCGCTCCTAGGGCTGGGACGGGGCCACGGGGCGGTCCTCGTGGGGACGGCAGGCACCCCACAGTACACCGCAACGGGGCGCATTAATTTGAATGAAGACATTTTTCCGGAGTGTGTACTTGAGTACGGCTGCCTCTGCAGGCGGCTTCTGCGGCCACCGGCAAATTCAGATATTTACTATTATTATCATTCTAAATATTCTGCCATCCCTTTTTTGGGTTTCTTCTTAACCTGACAATTATTTAGAAAGAGGTTTCAAATTTCCAAAGTCGGGGTGGGGCATGGGGGGCTCAGCAATTTAGCACCACCTTCAGCCCAGGGCGTGACCCCGGGGTCCCGAGATCGAGTCCTGCATTGGGCTCCCCGCATGGAGCCTGCGTCTCCCTCTGCCTGGGTCTCTGCCTCTCTCTGGGTCTCTCATGAATAAATAACATGAGAAAAGAAAAAAAAAAAAGAAAAGAAAAAAAAAGAAAGAAAGGAAAGGAAAGGAAAGGAAAGGAAGAAAAGAAAAAAGAAAAGAGAAAAAAAAAGAAGAAAGAAAAGAAAGAAAAAAAAAATTAAAAACAAAGGAAAGAAAAAGTTTCCAAAGTGGGCGAGCCCAAGAAAAAAGAAAGAAAATTCCCGAAGCAGGTGAGCCCAGAGTGGAAATCACCCAATTCTGGTCTTGGTTGTTTTTTTTGTTTGTTTGTTTTTTGTTTTTCTGGTCTTGGTAGTTTTATGACGTCATCAGCAGGGCCCGTGACCACAGGACTTCGCCTTCTGCGCCGTCCCACGTTCTCCTCACGTCCGCCCCGGCCAGTGTTTTCGGACCTTCTGCTGTATCTGAAAAGATCCCGCATCCCGCCCGTTTGGCGGCAAGAACCGCAGTTTCATCCGGGCCGCGGTCGCTCCCCGGGCCTGCTCCTCGGGACCAGCCAGGGCTGCAGGAAGGCTCAGGGAGAAGGGACGCGTCGGCCTGGAGGGAGCCCGCCTCACCCCCGGGGCTGCGGGACGAGGCCGCGGGCATGCGAGGGCCTGGCCAGGACCGTGCATGGGATGCCCACGGGGAGGCCACAGGGAGGGTGCCCTCTGCCCCGCACCAAGGGGCGGTGGCCGCACCCGCAGCACGTGGGCCCCGTGGGCCTGGGGCACCTAAGGCGGCTGCGAAGCTGCTGCCCAGCCCGTGGGCCTTCTCACGCAGCCACGCAAGGGCCGAGGGCCGCGACCAGGAAGACGGTCTAGCTGGGTGGTGGTGGTGGTGGTTTTTTTTTTTTTTAAGATTCTAATTTTAAGTCAATTCCACACCCAGTGCAAGGCTCAAACTCACAGCCCTGAGATCGAGAGTCGTGGGCTCCAGACAGCGGCCGGCGCCCCGAGCATCGCCCAAAGACCACAGGATCGGGGGACAGGGTCCCAGTCACGGGGTGACGGAAACCCCAGCGGCCCCACGGGGAGGGGCGCATGTGGACAGCAGCTCCGGAGGCGGCGGGCGCCGGGCGTGGAGGTGGGAGGACAGACGGCAGCGTGACCCCGGCAGGCGTCCCCCCCACATACAGGAACAAAAATAACCCTAATCCCCTCTCTGGTCCAGCGCTCTCCCTCCTGGCGTCTGCAGATGAGCCCGTAATCCCCGCTCGCTCCCCGTGGCCTCCCAGTGGCCTCCGGCTGCTGCAGGGCCCCCCCATCTCGCCCCCCCCCCCCTGCACACTCTCAAAGGAGAAGTTCTCAGGCTGCATCTCGGCCAAGAGCTTCTCAAACCAGGATGTGGACGTGCAGTCGTGACCCAAGCACCTGCCAGGCCATCCGGCCGTGGCGGCGACTCCGGCCGTGGCGGCGACCAAGCGAGCCAAGCTTCAAAGGGGAAGCACAGGGGCGCTGGCCCCCAGGGTGGAGTGGCCCGGGGTCCAGATCCAGTCCCACATTGGGGTCCCCACAGGGAGCCTGCTCCTCCCTCGGCCTGGGTCTCTGCCTCTCTCTCTGGGTCTCTCAGGAATAAATAAAATCTTTAAAAAAATAAACAATAAGAACACGGGGAAGTACAGCGCCGTGCTTTCAGGGGTACCCTGCAGCCCTCATCAGCGGGCCCCGCTCCCACAGACACCCAGACACGCAGCAGGACACCGAGGAGCCCTCCAGGATGCACAGGCGAGACGGGAGACGACAACGAGCCGGTCTGCCTCGGAGACCCCGGGGTCCGCACCACCCGTCGCTACAACCGGGCCGGGAGACGGGTGTCCCCAAGGGACCTGCGGTCCCCCCCACGCCAGCTGCAGGCCCCGAGTCCTTGCCCCGACTCCCTCCGCTGCCGGCCTCTCTGCTGCCACCGCCCACCTCCGGCCGGGGGCCTTCTGCAGCCGCGGCCCCTTGCTCCACGCGGGGACCCTGTGCCCTAACTGCGGCCCAGGCACGTCCAGCGGGCGGAGGCCAGCGAGGCTGAGGAGGAGCCCTCCCGGCTCCTGGCGGCACCCACGGGCGCGGGGAGCAAGGCACCCAGCAGGGGGCCAGGTCATGCAGGTCTCCCACGGGTCTCCCACGGGTGTCCCCGCGCAGCCTCCACCGCAAGATGCTAGGCTCCCGCTCTGCGTCCTGCGCGTCTCCCCGTCCGACTGTAACCCAAGAAGCCTCGACGCCCCCCGCCCCGGCCAGTGCCCCCCACAGGGCTCAGGAAGGGCAAGTGGCCCCGACAGGAAGCGCATGAACTGGGGAGCCATCCGCACGAGCCCCCGCGACCTGGGCTGGCGTGGGCCGAGTCCCCGTCCCTGGGCCCGGGCTGCGGCTGAGCCCCAGGATCACAGGGCAAGAGAGGAGGCAGGGCTGGTGGCCGGCGGCTCACGCGGGGGACTCACGTGTCAGGGCCGGGTGATTATCTCGGGCCACCTCACTGAGCTCGCACCGTGGCCCACGGGGACGGACGTGACCCACTTTACGGGTGCAACCGTGAGATGTGGGTCCCGGCCCCAGAGCCTCGCGGCGCCCAGCATGGGCTCACAGGTCGTGGGGTGAGCCGGGCCTCAAGTCCTGCCACGTGCCCCCCGCCCTCAAATGGCGCCCAGCGCCCCCCCAGGCTCGAGGCCCACAGCCCCCGCGGCCACGGCCCAGGCAGCTCTGACTATGAGGACGCCCCTGTGCAGAGTCCCTACGTCTGCCCGTGGACCTGGGGTCCTCGCACGTTCAGGGCGAAGCTCATCTGTCGGCACACACGGTCCTCGGGTCACCCAGAGGCGGTCACCACCGCGCGGGGAGCCGGGTGTCGCGTGAACCAGTGGCCTCCGCTGCTGGAAGGGATGAGAGGGGCCTGCGTGAAGGCCTCCCTCGCCGCGCAGGCTGGGCCGCGGGGTGGGCGGCAGACCCAGGCCCAGGCCAAGCTGAGCCGTGGGCTTCGTGGGCGGAGGCCAGAGGGGCTGCTGGGGTGACGGAGCCTTCTTGTCTTACAAAAGAGGAACAGAGAGGCGGCGAGACCAAGGACGGGGGACAGCCAGGACCCCCGCGGCCCGGCACTCCCGCCCCCCCACACCCACCCACCGGGGCACTGTTAGGTGTGTGCCTCCCCGGAGGTGCCGCTCCATTACCCGGAAGGTAACAACAAGGTGCGGGGACGCACACGGACTCGCGTGGCCTGGGCCAGGACCTCTGGACTCAACCCTCTTGGCCGCTTGTCGCCACTGGGCCTGAGAAGGGCTGTGGGCTGACGCTCTGGACACGGACCAGGGAGTGTGTCCCTGAGCCTCTACCTGGTACCTGGCGCGGCTGCTCCACGGAGGGAAGGAGGGAGGGAGAGCTTCACCCTCTGCCTGCCCGGGCCCCCCGGAGCGTGGTCCGGGTGGGCCGCGTGGAGCCCGCCCTGCGAGCTGCTGCAGCCCTCCTGCCCGCTGGGCTCCCTCTGGGCTCCCGCTGCCCCTTGCACTGGGTGAGGGCAGTGACACCCGCCTGCCGGTGACCAGGATGTGAGAGGCTCCGGTGGGGAAGAGCGAGTGGGTGCAGGGAGGCCCCCACTCCCTGCAGCTGGGCCACGGCCTCTGCCTCGCCCCTGCACCCCCACCTCCTCTGAGGACCCAGGCCCCAGCCCACAGCGTGGGAGGGGCCCGACGGCCTCACCCCACACCCTCCCAGTGGACCCTTGTCCCTCACATGCGCGAGGCCTGCGTTTTTCCGGAGCTGCACAGCCCTGAATGTGCCACTGTCAATCCCGCCCGTGCCCTGTGCCCCACAGAGACCCGGAGGCGCCGTGGCTTCCAGGGGTCAGAGCCACACACCTCACAGGGGCCGGGACTTGGGCTCAGGGGTGCAGGGGTGGCTCCAGGGTGCAGCCCTGGGGAGGTCCAGCCGGGCTGGGCCTGCGCTTCCCACGAGGTCCCAAGGGGAGGGCGGCTTTGTCCTCAGGAAAGGCACCGGTCCCGGGGCTCAGGCTGGGCCTGCCCCCATGGTGCTCTCCTAATTACTGGCTGCGGAGTTGGGCCTCAGAACCCAGGTTTAACGATTCTCCGGCCACGTCCCATTATGTCACTCGGTCTCACAACAGATCTCTAGGGCACGATCGTCACCAGGAGATAAGGAAACGGACGCCCCAGAGGCTGAGTGAGCCGCCTGAGCCTTCAGGGCCAGCGCCCTCGGACGGGGTGGTCCCCCTGCGCACCCCCCAGGGTCCCCCTGCGCATCCCCCAGGGTCCCCCTGCGCATCCCCCCAGGGTCCCCCTGCGCACCCCCCAGGGTCCCCCGGCGCATCCTCCTGGGGGTCCCCCCTGTGCATCCCCCCAGGGTCCCCCTGCGCATCCCCCCAGGGTCCCCCCTGCGCATCCCCCAGGGTCCCCCCTGCGCATCTCCCCAGGGTCCCCCCGCGCATCCTCCTGGGGGTCCCCCCTGCGCATCCCCCCTGCGGGTGCCCCGCCTCCCGGGACGAGGGAGACATTCCTGATGACAGACTCGGCGGCGGGGCCCGGCCCATCCCGGCGCGTGACCGGCTCCGGGCTCGGAGGTCACCGGGAGCTCGGCGGCCCCTGGGGGAGGGGCAGCCCGGGGGGAGGGGGAGGGGGAGGCGCTCGCGGGCAGGCGGGCAGGTGAGCAGGTGACCAGGTGGGCGTGACCCCCGACCCCGCAGGGAGCCCGGCCCCGAGCGGCCGGGCGGGGGGGAGGGTAGCCCCGGCGGGGGGGGGAGGAGGCGCTCCCGGGCCGCGGCGGGCAGGCGGGCAGGTGAGCAGGTGAGCAGGCGGGCAGGTGGGCAGGTGGGCAGGTGAGCAGGCGGGCAGGCGGGCAGGTGGGCAGGTGAGCAGGCGGGCAGGCGGGCAGGTGGGCAGGCGGGCGCGACCCCGACCCCGCGGGGAGCCCGACCCAGGGCCGGGGGCGGGGCGGGGCGGGGCGGGGGCCTGCAGGCAGCGGCGGCCCGGGCTGAGTCACCGGCACCTGACCGGGGGGGGGGGGGTCGGGGGGGGCATCCCGGGCTCCGGGCCCGCGCGGGGCACTCACGGCCTTGAGCTGCTCCAGCCGGTCCTTCATGCTGCCGCCGGGCGCCGGGAGGCAGGTGCGCGGCCCAGGTGCGCGGCCCAGGTGCGCGGCCGGAAGCGGCGGCGGCGGGAGGCGCGGGCGGAGGCCGAGCAGGAGCGTCCGAGGCCCGGGAGGCTCCGCCGCGCCGCCCCGCCCGCCCCGCCCGCCCCCTCCCGCCCCGCCGGCGCCGCGCGCGCAAATCCGGCTCCGGGCGGCCGCGTACAGCGGATCCGCCCCGCGCCCGCCCCGCACCTGGGCCGCGCCCCGCCCGCCTTAAAGGGCCCGAGCCCGCCCCGCCCGGGAGGAGGGGAGGGGGGAAGGGGGGGGGGAGGGCCGCGGGACGGTGAGGGGAGGGGGAAGGGGAGGGGGGGAGGGAGGAGGGGAAGGGCCGCGGGACGGGGGGGGATGGAGGAGGGAGGGGGAAGGGGGAGGGCCGCGGGACGGGGAGGGGAGGGGGAAGGGGAGGGGGGGAGGGAAGGAGGGGGAGGGAAGGAGGGGGAGCGGAGGGCCGCGGGACGGGGAGAGGGGAGGGAGGAGGGAGGGGGAAGGAGAGGAGGGGGAGGGGGAGGGTCGCGGGAGGGGGAAGGGAGGAGGGAGGGGAGGAAGGGAAGGGCCGCAGGGGGGGGAAGGGGAGGAGGGGGAGGGTCGCGGGAGGGGAAAGGACAGGGGGGAGGCCGCAGGAGCGGGGTCGGCAGGGCGCGGGGACCCAGGGCGGGAGCCTCAAGGTTGGGGAGCGGTGGCACAGGCTCAGCCGCCCCCGCCCAGGCCTTCCCCCCTGCTCGGCCTCCTCTTCCTCGGACCCCACGCTCGGGCTGTGGCCCGCACCGCCTTCCCCAGGCAGGAGAGGACTGTGTGTGCTCAGGTGACAAGGCGGCAAGTGTGCCCCAGTCCAGGTGACAAGGCTGAGTCTGGTCCCAGCCCCACCAGGACTCTGCCTCCCTCCGTCTGGGTCCCTGGTGCCGCGGCCTGCAGGCTTCACCCCCTCCGCCCCCGGGAACATACCGTGGGATGGGGGCGGCTGCGGACTCCCTGCTCTCGGTGGCCACAGGGCCCTGGTGGACAGAGCCGGAGACTGTGCGCCCCGCTGGGGGGCAGGGGGTGTGGGGGACACGCACCTGCTGCCCCTGCCCATGTGCTCCGCTCTGCGGGACCCACGGCTCCACGGCCCGGGGAACCAGGCCCCACAGCCCTGTACTATGCATTATTTCATTTGTCAGAAATTATTATAGTGGCAGAAAGCAGGACCCGGGCTGGGGATTGAGATTGACTATAAGAGAAAGCACGCGGGGGACCCCTGGGTGGCGCAGCGGTTTGGCGCCTGCCTTTGGCCCAGGGCGCGATCCTGGAGACCCGGGATCGAATCCCACGTCGGGCTCCCGGTGCATGGGGCCTGCTTCTCCCTCTGCCTACGTCTCTGCCTGTGTCTCTCTCTGTGTGTGACTATCATAAATAAATAAAAATTTTAAAAATTAAAAAAAAAAGCACGCAGGGACATTTGGCACAAAGCGACCTGCCTCCATCGGTGAGGGCTTTCCACGACTTTCTATTAAATGTACCATAAACTAGGGGTGTCGCAGGCAGGAACGTAGAGGAGGGTTTTCCCTCCTGAAGCTTACATTCCCTAAGCACGGCCTAAACGAATAGGGAACTTTAATAATTTATGCTGCTGATTGGCCCAAACTGCTTACGAGGGGCAGCACCCAAGCGGTAAGCCGGGTCAAGCCGCCCGAGATCCACGAAAGCGCCGCTGGCTGTCCCACTGCTAGCTGGCCGGCGCCGCCACAGCGGAAGCCAGAGACCCAGAGACTCAGCAGTAGAAATGCATCTCCTCATAGTTCTGGAGGCTGAAAGTCCAAATTTAAGGTATTGTCAGGTTTGGCTGCTTCTGTGGATTTTTCCTGTGGCTGTAGATTGCCACCGCCTCTGTTGTCACGAGGCCTGTCCTTTGTGTTCACGACCCCGAAGTGCCTCTTTATGTCTAAACTTTAGCTTTTAAGGACACCAGTGAGAGTGAAGAAGTCCCATCTGTATGATCTCCTAATCTGATCGCATCTTTAAAGATCCCGTCCCCAAATGCAGCCGCATTCTTGGGGGTTAGGGCTTCGACGCGTAAATTCTGGAGGGCCACCATTCCGCCCCATGGCCCAGTGTCCCGCTTCTCCAGGCCCCTTCACCTTGCATCTACTGAGCAGCCACGGCGCTACTTCCTCGCTTCCTGAGAAATAAATCACAAAAATACGTTTTGAAGAAATCTCATATGGTTTAAATTACTTGGAGCACTGCAAGGACAATAAACAGGGATTGCAAAGAAGCACCAGTCTCTTCTCAAACCCAACTTAAGAGTTCCCGAGTGTAGGTCTCGTGGGCTCTCTGCAGAGGGATTCCACGGGGCATTTTCCTTTGTGCTTTCTCGAAGCAAGAGGTACACACGGCGGGGAATCTCTGAGGGCTCACTTGATTTTCAGGTATTTCTCTTCCAATAGGTAACATTTAGTATCTTAAAAGCGTGGGTTTGGCGTAGCACTGAAAGGATCGTGCGGCCCCTTGCGTCCTGGGTGTCTAGCCCGGTGTCCAACCAGTTGTAATTCCTAGAGGAATCTTCTCTCTGAATTGGCCGTGAGCGTCTTGAGGGCAGTGGTACCTTTTGTGGTACCAAGCTGGGCACTAGGACTATAGCAGAGACTAAATAACTATTGAATAAATATTTTACAAAGCTAAGAGACTCTCAAAAGCATGAACGTCCCTCAACATCCCCCATATCACGTAGTCCCCAGTGAGAGTCTGTGGAGGTAGAGGACAAGGAGAAGCTCCAGAGGCCATTGAAAGCAGATATGTGGGCAGACCCGAAGTTCAGGCAGCTTCGAGGTGAGCTGGGTCATCATCACACTGGCACCGTAGGCCGAGCCGCTCAGTGGAAGATTTCCTGAGGATCCTCAATTCCTGTGAATCCAGATTCAGAGTAGCTTCAAAGTGAACCTGTTAGATGCACTCATTGGCTGGGAGACAATTGGATGAGTTTGTGTGAGGAGCCTCCCACGGGTTCATTGGATCGGGGCAGATTTTGGTTCATCTTCTGAAAACTACTCATTAGTGCATCAGTCTGAGATAGATGGTGACGACACTTCTGACTTTTGCACCCAACTTTTCCTGCTTTGCTAATGCTCTAGTTCCCATGCTAAGGACATATTGTACCTGGAATCCAAACAGAGGCTTCAGCTTTCCTCTCTGGAAAGTGGCTGGTACATGAGGTTACACAACTGAGCAGAATTGGAGACTGCTCCAGTCAGAGAAGGGTAGAGTAAGAAGAAACTCAGAGTTCTACTAAATTTCCTATTTTGCAAATGAGGAAATAAGGCTTGAGTAATTTAGGGATTTATAAGAGAGGACTAGAATTGCATTAAGAATTTGACTTCATGGGATTCCCTGGGTGGCTCAGTGGTTTGGAGCCTGCCTTCGGCCCAGGACATGACCCCGAGGTCCCGGGATCAAGTCCCACGTCGGGCTCCCTGCATGGAGCCTGCTTCTCCGCCTTTCTCTCTCTCTCTTTCTCTCTCTCTCTCTGTGTCTCTCATTAATAAATAAATAAAATCTTTTAAAAATAAAAAAGAAAAGAATCTGACTTCATCCAGCCATAGCAATCAGATAAGAGAAAGAAATAAAAGGTGTTCAAATGAGTAAGGAAGGGATTAAACTCACTATTTGCAGATGATGTGATACTATACATTGAAAATCCTAAAGACTCTAATTAAATCCTATTAGAAGTAATAAATGAACTCTGTAAAGTTGCAGGATGCAAAATCAATACACAGAATTGGTAGTGTTTGTATATACTAAATACAAACTAACAGAATAAGAAATTGAGAAAAGAATCTATTTACAGGTTTGCCAAAAATCATGCAGATTCAGCGCATACCCTATCAAAATACCAACAGCATTTTCCACATAGCATAGAACAAATAATCCTAAAATTTGTATAGAACTACAAAAGACCCTCAGTAGCCAAAGCAAACTTGAGAAAGAACAACAAAGCTGGAGGTATCACAATTCCAGATTTCAAGATATACTAAATATCTGCAGCAATCAAAACAGTGTGGTGCTAGCACAGAAATAGACCTATAGCCCAATAGAACGGAACAGTAAGCCCAGAAATAAACCCACAATTATATGGTCAGTTAGGACAAAGGAGGCAAGAATACGCAGTGGGAAAAGTCTCTTCGACAACTGGCGCTGGGAAAACTGGGCGGCTGCATGTAAAAGAATGAAGCTGGACCATGTTCTTACACCACGTACAGAAATAAACTCAGAGTGGATTAAAGACCTGAATGTGAGACCTGAAAGCATGAAACTACTCGAAGAAAGCATAGGCAGCAATTTCTTTGATATTGGCCATAGCAACATTTTTCTGGATGTGTCTCCTAAGGCAAGGGAAACAAAGGCAGAGATAAACTATTGAGACGACACCTAAATAGAAGGGTTTTGCACAGCGGAGGAAACCTCAACGAGGTGAAAATGCAGCTGACTGGAGCGGAGAAGAAATTTGCAAATAAGATATCCAGTCAGGGGCTAGTATCTAAATATAAAAATATATATACACAACTCAATACACACAAAAAGATAAAAGTGTGATTAAAAATGGGAGGACCCAGGGGCACCCAGGGGGCTCAGTGCCGCCTTCGGCCCAGGGCGTGATCCTGGAGTCCCAGGATCGAGTCCCACGTCCTGGAGTCCCAGGATCGAGTCCCACGTCGGGCTTCCTGCGTGGAGCCTGCTCCTCCCTCCTCCTGTGTCTCTGCCTCATTCTCTGTGTCTCTCATGAGAGACAGTTTAAAAAAACAAAACAAAAAAAAAAAATAAAAAAAATAAAAAAAATAAAAAAACAAAAACAAAACAAACCAAAACCACCCAACAAGTATTGATGAAGATGTAGAGGAAAAGGAATTCTCGGACGCTCTCGGTGGGAATGTAAACCGATGAGCTGCCGTGGAAAACAGCATGGAGGTTCCTCAAAAAAAATCAAAAATAGAAATACCATATGATCCTGCAGTTCCCCTCCCGGGCACTTTCCCTGGGAGAACAGCCGGAAAGCTGTCGCCGGGAAGAGTGAGCGCGGCCTGGCATCTGCGCAGGCCCCTGGGCTCCTGGGAGCCTGTGTCCCGCTCGGGGGGAGCCAAGGCCTGAGCACCGGCCCCGGGGGGGGGGGGTTCCAGGAGCTGCTGGGGGCTCACCGGCCGCTCCTCCCGCACCCTCGCAGGCCACCGCGGGGCACCCACACCGGGCAGCACCTGCACCAGCCTCCGGGCTCCCCGTATCTCGCGCGGCCCGGGGGTCCTGGCCAGTCGGTGCCCACGGGCCTTGGGCCGCGCTTCTTCCCGGCGGCTGCACCTGCTCCCCTCGCAGGGCCCCTGCCCTGCCAACCGCTGTCGCCTCCGTGTCACAGACGCCTTGGTGATAATAGAGCCAGACAGTGTGCGGCCTTTGGAGACTGGCTTCTTTTATTGAGCCGGATTTCCTGCAGCTTCCCCCAAATTGCCAACGTCCGTGGCGCGTTCCTGGGGGCCAGGCAGTAGCCCCGCAGGGCCGCCAGGCCGGCCGAGCAGCGGTGGCCTGCAGAGGGGCCTGCGGCCTGTTTCTGGTTCGGGCTGATGCGAGTAGAGATGCCACGAGGGGCTGCGGACAGGTTTTGTGTGAAAATCAGTTTTTCATTTCTCCAGGATAAACGCCCGAGAGTGAGGCCGCCGCGTGAGATCGCAGCCCTGGCCCAGGGGCCCAGGAAGCCGCGAGCTGTCTGCCTCCGGGGCTGCCGCGCTCTGCAGGTGCCAGGCCTCGGCCCACGGGACACGGGACACGCAGCCCGGCTCCTCATGTTAGCAAAGACCCTTGCAAGTGTTGACTTGCCACCTCTGGACCTGCGCTGCGGAGGTCGGCCTGGCTCGTGCCCGATGCCCTTGCCTCTCACCGGTGCGTCCTGAGAGTCCTTTGCAGGTTCTAGATCCGAGCTCTCTACCAGATGTGCAGCTCGCCGATGTCCCCCCTCGACCTACAGTTCATCTCGTCATTCTCACAACAGGGTCTTTCGTAGAACAGAATTTTTTATTTCGAGGACATCTAGTTCGTCTCTTTTCTTCCCTTCTTCTGTAGACTAAGCCCCTGGTGTCCTCTGGGGAACCCTGCCTGTCTTGAGGACCCAACCGTCCCGCGTGTGGTCTTTGAGGCCGGGCCGTGGGCACTTACAGGGGCGCGGCCAGCGGGCCTCGGGGCTCCTTCCCGGCTCCTTCCCACTAGGGCCCTCAGAGGACCTGCCCGCCCCCCCCAGCAGGTGCGCCCCCACCTGTCTGCCGCCTGGCCCCCATCTGCAGCTCCAGGCGTCTTTGTGCAGGATCTTGGCGCTGACACTTCCCAGTTGTCTCCGCTGACACCTTATTGAGGTCCTCGGCTGAATTCCTTTTGTCCACTTTGTCTCCACTTGTAGCCTCTTGCCCCATCCTCCCCGCAGCCGAGGCCTCCGCTTTGTTCAGGGCTCCTGAGTGGGGGACAGTTCCCTCGTCTGTGCAGGGCACACTGCCCCCACCTCGTGACCCGGGCGTTCTCCGGGGGACGGGGACACCAGGGTGACCGCAGCCCTGCTTACACTGTCACACTAGGGAAAGACAAGAGGGACCGTCACTATCAGTGCGTTTCGTTGTCCTAACTGACCACCTGAATGCTGGATTGCTTGACTACTTTTTGACATTCATACTCTCAGTATTCATATTTAATCTTATGATTCACTTTTTAAAAGATTTTATTTATTTATTCCTGAGAGACACAGAGAGGGGCAGAGACCCAGGCAGAGGGAGACACAGGCTCCCTGCAGAGAGCCCGATGCGGGACTCGATTCCAGGACCCCGGGGGTCACAGCCTGAGCTGAAGGCAGACGCTCAACTCCTGAGCCACCCAGGTGCTCCCATGATTCACTTTTAATTAAGTTTTTAAAAATGGATTTGTAAATATTCTCCCTTCTTCTATTTTCTTGAATAGATTGTGCAAAATTTATGTTAATCCTTTAAATGTTTCCTAGAATTCTTCAGTAAAATCATTTGGGCCTGGAGACTTGTTTTCTCGGGAGCTTTTAAATTACAAATTCAATTTTTTGGATGGTTCTGGAACCATTCCAACATATTCCATCTTGGTTGAGTTTTGATAGTTCATGGCTTGGGTTTCTATAAACTGAAAACAAAAAAAAACCCCAAAAACAACGAAATCCCTGACAAATGTAATAGGGTTATTTACAATAAAATTGAGAGTGAAAAAAATCATAAAGTATCTTAAAGCTTATCCTTTCAAATTTCAATCGGAGTCTGTGATAGTTTAATATTCAACAAATAATTCTTGAGGGCCTACCGTATGTCAAGCCCTGAAGTTTCAGGCTCTGAAGACAGAATTCAAACAAGAAGTAGTTCTATCCTCAAGGAGTCTAGAGGACCTAGCGTCAGAAACAGACATTAAATTCTCTACTCAAAGCACCTTGACTTCAGCCTTTACCTCCACCAGCCTGTTTGCTTTATGAGCTATTAATGGAGTTGTGTAGACATCCCATAAACGGTCCTGATTCAGGTCCACGTATCCTTTTTGAGTCTAGCCAGTCTAGCCAGGGCGCAGCTGCTGGCACATTCCCTGTGCAGGAGATATGGGCTATGTCTTGACTGGGAGAGAGAGATCTGTGTGTTTGGAAGCTCGATGAGAGCTGTTGACAGCTATATTGGTTTTCCATTGCTGCCTTAACAAATAATCACAAACTTGGAGGCTTAAGATAGCGCAAACTTATTATTTTACAGTCACATAGATCACAAGCCAAACACAGGTCTCACTGAGCTAACCTCAAGGTGCAAGCTGGGCTGTGTGCCGTTCTTGACGCTTTAGAGGATAATCTATTTCTTGGCCTTTTCCAACTTCTTGAGGCCACCCGCATTCCTTAGTTCATGGCCTCCTTCTTCTATCTGCAAAGCCAGCAACGGCAGGTCAAGTTCTCGCATTGCATCATTCTTATCTTCTGTGGTCACGTTTCGTCATGACGCTCTTCTTCTGGCTCCCTGTTACCTTTTTGAGAATCCTTGTCGTGACATTGAGGTCACAGATCATCTAGGATAATCACCCCACCTCAGAGTTCTTAATCACAACCCTAAAGTCCCTTTTTGCTGGGGAAGGTAATATATTCACAGATTCCGTTGTTTAAGCCATGAACGTTTTGCCTACCACAGCAGGTTTTATCAACTTAAAGGGTTCTGATATGGCCTATGATTCACTGAAAGAAATTCAAAACCATGTAATCTTCATATTTAGCCATTCCAGTTGTCGAGGCTGCTAGTCTTCAAAACATGAGGCGAAATAATGTTAAATTGGCTGGTGATATAATCATTTTTGTTTTGGACTGAATGTTTGTGTACCCCCCCCTCCCCCCACCGCACAAATTCATATGTTGAAGTCCCAACCCTCAATGTGACTGTTTTTGGAAATGGGTGATTAAGTTAGGGCACAGGATGGGGCCGTGATCAATAGAATTAGTCGCCTTATAAGAAGAGATGTGAGAGCTCACATTCTTTCTCTCTCTTTTTTTTTTTTTCTCTCTCTCTCTCCCTACCATATGAGTATACAGCAAGAACATGAGTCCTTGTTAGGAACTGAATTGGCTACTACTTTGATCTGGGACTTGTAGCTTTCAGAACTGGGAGGAAATAAACTTCGTTGGTTTAGCTACCCACCCTGTGGTTTTGTGTTATGGCAGCCTGAGTGACTAAGGCAGAATTTGGAACCGAGAAGTGAGGTTCTGCTTCAATAAATAACAAAACGTGGAAATGACTTTGGAACTAGGTGACATATAGAGGCTGAAGGAGTTTTGAGGTACATGCTAGAAAAAGCCAAGTTGCCATGAAGTGACTTTTGGTAAAATTATAGATGCTAAAGGTGATTCTGGTGAGAGCTCAGAAAGCAAAGCGTACTGGAGAGAGAGCTTCCATTTCATCGGAGAATATGTAAATAATCAAGAACAGAGTGTTAGTAGAAAACATGGACATGAGGGTCATTCTGGTAAAGACTCAGATGGAATGAGGAACAGTTTGCTGGAAACTGAAGGAAAGGCGATCCTTGTTATAATATGGCAAAGACCTTGGCTGAGTTGTGTTGTAGTGTTTTGCGAAAGGAAGAGCCTGCAAACGATGTAACGGGATGTTTAGCAGGAGAGATTTATAAGCAAAGTATTGAAGGTGACGCGTGGGTTCTCCTTACTGCTTTTGGTAAAATGCTGGAGGAGAGAGAGGAACTGAAGAAAGAACTATGAAGGAAAAAGGAACTGGAAAATTCTCAGCCTATTCATATTGCCAAAAATGAGAAAGCTTATTCTTAAGAGAACACTGAGAGTCTGGCTGCACAAGCATTTGGCACGAGATCGTGGACACAACTCATGGGTTTAATCAGCCATCTTCACAGAAACCAGGAATAGAAATGGGATTATATCGTCAAAGACACTGCCAGGTTGAAGTAAACTGGCAGAGAAAGTGGATGGAATGACTGAAGACTGTCAGACTTCTTGGATTCTGCAGGACCAAGGCACAGAACTGTTTGGGTGTGAACACGGGCTATTCTTCAAGGAAGAGGAAGAATGACTCAGAAGGTGACTCAGAGATCACCAGGGCTGTCACTTTCCCCGTGAACCTGGAGGGCCAGGCTGTTTTCTCCTCCTTGGTTTCAGAGGACAGAGCCTCTGCAGAGAGCCACGTGAGCAAGTCTCAGATGGAAATGAGAGATGTGGAGGCCCCATGACCACCATCAGCAGCGACTGGAGGAGGCCTACGGGTGTACTGTGCACCAGGCTCTGCTGCCCAGGCAGCCATTCTGCAGTTCTGGGCTGGAAAGCACAAATACAAGTTAGACTTCAAAGTCTTTTTCAGAAAAACGTGGTCTATGGCACAGTCAGAAAGTTTGCTGGAGACCCCAATACGTGTCTCCACAGGAGGGGAAGGTGAAGCAAGCCTTGTAGCATCAAGTTTCAAGGCCCAAAGAACATCCCAGACCATTGGGACCCCTCAGCCCTGCCAGAGCCTGGCTTTAAGATTACTCACAGAATTCAGTCTACCGAAGTTTATCAGTCACAAAGACAATAAAAGAAGAAAGAAGGCCACCAAAAAAGCCTCAATAAATTTAAGAAGATTGAAATCATACCATGCATCTTTTCTGATGACAGCATTATGAAAATAGAAATAAATGACAAGAAAAAAACTGGAAGAAAACACAAACACATGGAGGCTAAACAACATGTTACTAAGCAACCAATGGGTCAATGAAGCAATCGCGGAAGAAAAAGAATACATGGAGACAAGTGCAAACAAAAACCCAGTGTCCAGGGGTGCCCGGGTGGCTCAGTTGGTTAAGTGTCTGCCTTCAGCTCAGGTCATGATCCTGGGGTCCTGGGATCAAGACCTTCATCGGGCTACCCACTCAGTGGGGAGCCTACTCCTTCTCTCCCTCTGCTCTTCTACCCCTACCTATGCGCTCTCTCTCCCTGTCAAATAAATAAATAATAAATAAATAAATAAATAAATAAATAAATAAATAAATAAAATCTTTAAAACATACACACACACACACACACACACACACTGGTCCAAAATCTTTGAGATTCAGCGAAAGCAACTGTAAGAGAAATGCATGGCAATACAGGCCTATCTCAAGGAAAAGCTCAAATAAACAATCTAACCTTATGCCTAAAGGAGCTAGAAAAAGAGAAAGCCTAAGTTGAGTAGAATGGAGGAAATAATAAAGATCAGAGCATAAATAAATGACACAGAGCCTACATAGATATCGATATCTGTATCTATATCAATTAAACCAAGAGATGGTTGTTTGAAAAGATAAAGTTGATAAACTTTTCGTCAGACTCATCAAAAAAAAAAAAAGGGAAAGGACATAAATAAAATCAGAAATAAGGGAAGCAACAAATGACACCATGGAAATGCAAAGTCTTATAAGAAAATACTATGAAAAATTATATGCCAACAAATTGGACAACCCAGGAGAAATGGATAAATGCCTACAAACATACAATCTTCCAAAACTGAATTAAGAATAGAAGATTGGACAGACTGATTAGAACCAACATAAATTAAGTTGGTCATCAAAAAACTACCAAAAAATAAAAGTTTAGGACCAGATAGATTCACAGGTGAATTCTTTTATATATATATATATATATATATATATATATATATATTTATTTATTTATTTATTTATTTTTTAATAAATTAATTTTTATTTGTGCTCAATTTACCAACATACAGAATAACACCCAGTGCTCATCCCGTCAAGTGTCCCCCTCAGTGCCCGTCACCCCTTCCCCCCCCCCCCCCCCCCCCCTCCTCACAGGTGAATTCTGCTAAACATTTAGATTTAATACCGGGCAGCCCGGGTGGCTCAGTGGTTTAGCGCCACCTTCAGTCCAGGACGTGATCCTGGAGACCCGGGATTGAGTCCCACATCGGGCTCCCTGCGTGGAACCTGCTTCTCCCTCTGCCTGTGTCTCTGCCTCTCTCTCTCTCTCTGTCTGTCCTGAATAAATAAATAAATCTTTAAAAAGAAAAAAAGATTTAATACCTATTTTCCTCAAACTATTCCAAAAAATAGAAAAGAGAAGAAAGCTTCCAGACACATTCTATGAGGCCTGAAACCATAGCCAAAGTCACCACAAAAAAATCTACAGGCCAGGGGATCCCTGGGTGGCGCAGCGGTTTGGCGCCTGCCTTTGGCCCAGGGCGCGATCCTGGAGTCCCGGGATGGAGTCCCGCGTCAGGCTTCTGACATGGAACCTGCTTCTCCTCCTGCCTGTGTCTCTGCCTCTCTCTCTCTCTCTCTCTGTCTATGTCTATCATGAATAAATAAAAAAATAAAATTAAAAAAAGAGATTAAAAAAATCTACAGGCCAATATCCTTGATGAACATAGGTGCAGAAATCCCCAACAAAATAATAGCAAAAAGCACACAATACATAAAAAAGAGCATTCACCACATTCCAGTAGGATTTATTCTCAGGACACAAGGATGGCTCGATATTTGCAGATCAATCGATGCAATACACTACATAAACAGTATGAAGGATGAAAATCGTATAATCACCTCAAAAGATGCAGAAAAAGCATTTGACAAAGTACAACATCCAATCATGATAAAAGCCCTCAACAAAGTGGGTTTAGAGGGAACATACCTCAACATAACAAAGGCAATATATGAAGAGCCCACAGCCAACGTCATACTCAGTAGTAAAAAAAAAAAAAAACCAAAAAAAAAAAAAAACCTGAAAACTTTTCCTCTAAGATCAGACACAGGACAAGGGTGTCCACCCTGACATCGTACTGGAAGTCCTAGCCACAGGGTCAGACAGGAAAAAGATAAAAGAGGCAACAATACTGGTAACAAAGAATTAAACTTTGACTATTTGCAGATGACATAGTATACATAGAACATCTTAAAGACTCCAATAGAAAGCTAGAAATAATAAATGAATTCGGTAAAGTTGCAGGATACAAAACTAATACACAGAAATCAGGAGCATTTCTAAACACTAATAATGAAGCATCAGAAAGAAAAATTGAGGAAACAATTCCACTTACAATTGCATCAAAATGAACAAAATACCTAGGAATAAACTTAACCAAAGAGGTGAAAGACTTGCACTCTGAAAGCTACGAAACCTTAGAGAGAGAAGTTGGAGATGACCTAAACAAATGAAGGATATTCTGCCCTCGTGGGTTAGAAGAATTAATGTCGGTAAAGTGGGTGCATTACTCAAAGCGACCTACAGGCTCATCGCAATCCCTGTCAGAACTCCAACGGCATTTTTTCACAGAACAAGAACAAATAATACTAAAACTTACGTGGAACCGGAAAAAACCCTGGACAGTCAAAGCAATCTTGAGAAGGGAAAACAAAGCTGTAATTCCAGATTTCAAGCTCTGTTACAAAGCTGTCGTAATCAAAACAGTATGTAGACACGCAGATCAACAGAGCGGAACAGAGAGCCCAGACATGGGCCTACACTTACCTGAAAGTACAACGGGGGAAAGACGTCTCTTCGATGAATGGTGCTGGGAAAACGGACAGCTGAATGTGAATGGGAATGAAGCCCGACCACCCTGTAACCCTGCGCACAGAAGGGCGCTCAAAATGGATTATAGACCTAAACGCGAGATCCGAAAGCATAAAAACCCTAGAAGAGAGCACAGGCAGTAATGTCTCTGACTTTGGCCATAGAAACATTTCCTAGACATTTGCCTCCTCAGACAAGGGAAACAAAAGCAAAGATAAGCTATTGGGACGACGACAAAAGGAAAACCTGTGCAGAAAGGAAACTGTCAACGAAACAAAAAGGTAACGTCCTGAATGGGAGAAGATATTTGTAAATGATATAGCCAATAAGGGTCTCATATCCAAAATATATAAAGAACTTCCACAACTCAACAGCAAAAAAAAAAAAAAAAAAAAAAAAAGGCAAACAATTCAACTTAAAAAATGGGAGAGGACGTAAATAGACATTTTCCAAAGAAGACCTGTGGATGGCCTGCAGACCCTCTCGACGTCACTCGTCATCAGGGAAACGGCAAATCAAGACCACGGGGAGATACCGCCTTACACCTGCCAGAATGACTACAATCGTAGTCAAGAAAGAAGCGTTGGTGAGGATGTGGAGGAAAAGGCACCCGCTGGTGGGAATGTAAGCTGGTGTGGGAAACAGGATGGAGGACCCTCAAAATATTAAACCTGGAAATGCCCGGTGGTCCAGTAGGTCCACTACTGGGCATTTACCCAAAAACAATGAAACCACTAATTCGAAAAGACCTATGCACCGCTGTGTGTACTGCAGCTTATTTACAGCAGCCAGGGGCCGGAAGCACCCGTCCGTCCGTCAACGGACAAGTGGGTCAGAAATCGGTGGTGGACACACACCGGAGCACAGTGCAGCCATAGAAGGGACGAGATCTCGTTATTTGAGACAACATGGATGGACCCAGAAGGTACTGTGCTAAATGAAATAGGTCAGACTGAAGCGGGCGATTTCACTCCTCTGTAAAATCTAAAAAATGAAACATGAATAAATAAAATGTGAACCAGGCCTGTAACCAGGAGAATGAACGGATGATTGCAGAGGGGAGGGGTGAGGGAATGGGCCAAATGGGGAGATGGTGGGAGGTACAGGCGTCCGGTTAGGAGATGAGTAAGTCCCAGCAGGGAACACAGTCCGTGACATTCCTGTGGGGACACGTGGTGGCAGACGGAGCTGCCCTGAGGGGAGCGCAGCACCGCGTGGAGGCTCCTTAGGGGTCCCCGGTTGTCCGCCCAGAGCTAAGGGGGTCCTGTGTCAACCAGACTGTTTGAGGAGAATACTTACAAAACAAACTTACAAATACTTACAAATACTTACAAATCTAGAAGAAGAGACAAAACTGCTGTCCCCCTGTCGCCCGTCTTCCCCTGCCCTCCTCCTCCGTCCCTTCCCCTCTCTTCCCTTTGCCTTCACAGGGTGAGGTCTCAGTGGGGAGGTGGCCTCCAGGCGTCCTCCAGCCTCCAGTGTCCAGAAGCCCTGGCCCCAGCCCACCCAGTCCAGGCTGTTCCCAGGATGCCCTGGGCCAGGGCTGGGGAGCAGGGACCTTGGTGACCCCAGGAAGAGCCCACCCAGTCCGAGCTGTTCCTGGGGGTGCCCTGGGTCAGGGCTGGGGAGCAGGGACCTCGGCGGCCCTAGAAACTGCTCATTTCCCTCCCTGTTTCCTCCCATTGGCCCGGGGGCCCCTGGCAGTGCTGCCCACGTGTCTTTGTCATGTCTTTTATTCAGGAAAATGAAGACGATCATACCAGCATTCAGGGCTGGACGGGAATTGTAGGGGGAGGGATCATGCACTGACATCACATTTTTTATCACTTAAACTGGCTGATAAGTTAGCGCTGTTGATGTCTACCATAGTCAAATCTCTTGTGGGAGGAAAGGCCTGGTAGTCGGGTTACAGCATGAAATAATCCCTCAGTCCTCAGAGCTCGTCTCCAGGTGTAACAGCCCCTTGGGAATGAGGGAATAGGGACATAGGAGGCTGACCCGTGACTACACAGGTCAGCTAAATATTAAGATTTATCCTGAAAACACAGAGGAATTCCATTCGTTATCGGACATGATTACAGTTGTGGTTTGGACACATCACTCTTGTAGCCCCGTGAGGACTTGCTCTAGTGCTGGGAGAGACCGTATGGGCTTCAGCTAAGACGGTGGCCCGTGGGGGTGGCCTTTCCTTGGCAAGCACTTGGGGAGCCCACAAATTATCTTAATTGCTACTTGAGAAAGGATTGTGCTTCCGTTAGGCACGGGGGCGCCTCAAGCAGAAGCCGTTGCTTCTTCCCAGCATTTGGACCTTGACCTTCTGAGCTAAGTTGGAGAAGTCTCGCTCGTCAAGATGGTAGTTGTCCCGTTGGGCTCCCAAAGCACCTCGCGCCCGTTACCGTTTTTCCTCTTCAGAGCCACCCTGTGGGATAGTTACCATTTTCACTCTCCACTTTAAAAATGAGGAAACGGATGCCCGGAATAGTTAAATATCTTACCTAATATTATTAGGAAAAGCCTAAGCTACGTTGTTTTACGTAAGTCCACTTACCATCTTGACACCATCCTGTCTCTCAAGGCGCGATTGCTCGGATTTACCGGGGAACGGCTGTGCACCGGGTGCTGAGTCTTTGACACGTATGATCCCACTTAATCACCCTTACAACCCTCTGAGGTGAATGATATTACTCTCCTCATTTGACAGCTGGGGAAACTGAAATGCAGGGAATTTAAGTAACTTGGTTAAGATGTTACCTCTGGGCAAGGCGATGAAGACGCGTTAACCCTGAGGCCAGCGCCCTGTAGTGTCTCCGATGGGAAGGCAGCTATTTCGATTTCCAGAAGCCCGAGAAGAAGGAAAACACTGGGTTGTAATCCAGAGCCCTTATTGAACTCCGTCAACGCGGCCCTAATCTCGGGGTGTCGAAATGCCGCAGAGGCTGTAACTACAAGCCACAATCGGCACCAGACCCGGGGGCCCAGCCTGGCTACTGATACGTGCAACCTGGCTCCGGTCTTGGCCAAGGGGGCTTCTCAGCGCGACAGAGCAACGCGGCAGCGCGGGTCAAGGGCCAGGCCCGCGTCCTCACCCTGCGGCGCCCGAACGCTCTTTGAGTTCTCGGTGCTCTTTGAGTTCTCGGTGCTCTTTGAGTTCTCGTGTGTCCGGGAACCTCCACGGACTTCAATGTCTCCATTTCAAAGGCTCAGGAAAGGAATTAGAGAATCTCCCAGGTCCCCTCCTGCTCTGCGGTTCTCTCTTTGCCTCCTCCCCCACCTCATTCCCTCAGAAACGGGCTTTGAAAAATGACAGGACGTTTAAATAAAGAAACACTTCTAGAAATGCAATTAATTAATTTTAATATTTCCAGAGGTGAGGACAAGTAAATATTCTAGAAGAACTAGGCATTATTGTTTAACATTATTTCTACTAATATTATAATCGTGACTGATATTTTTGTCATTTGCTTACGCATGGAAAAACTCTAGATGTGTGACTGTGGCTAGCATCTTTATTTAAAAAATAAGGTTTAAATAAATTAAACAACGTAAGTGTGAAACAAGCACATACCTAAGAGAGGTAACACCTCGAAAAGAAATCATGAAATACTTTTAATATTCACCCTTTTAAAAGAAACAGATTTGGAAGGACACGGATAGACCAAAGAAGAGACTGATACACAGGACTCGGGCAAACTGGCAGGTTTTTAGGTTTTTGGGTTTTTTTTCCTCCTGGCTAATTCTTTCTAAAGAAGCTATTTCTTTGCACAAATATATTTGTCAATAAGATAAATATACGTAGTAAAGTGACAGCATTGCTCTCAAATGTACATTCAAACCCACCTCCTCCCCGAAGGGGGGGTCCTGGCCCCCGCAGCAGGATGATAAGGTTCTCTTCCCCGACGTCCCAACAGAGTCTTCAGGAGTCGGACAGGATTGGTGCAATTTGTGTAAATGATGAAGTAGTTGTGGGCCTGGGAAAACCAGCCCATGTTAACATTTCTTGCTTTTGCCCTTAACTAAAGGGCCGGGTGGCGAGAGCTTAGGGAGCCTGAGCTCGGTGACCTCCTGACTGGCGGGAATCCAGCAAGAGGCAGGCGTGCGGACGCTGCAGGTGCACAGGAGGGGAGGTGGCGCTCCTGCACCTGCCGCCTTGCACGGGGCGGCCTCGCTGGTCCCTTCCGGCCTCTCCCCCTCCTGCCTCCCTGAGGGCGCTCCCGTCAAGGAAGCCGTGGCAGGCGAGTCTCAGGCCGGGCCGGGCTGCAGTCCTGGGGGCTCCGCTCTCGAGGCCTGCGGGGTCTAGAGGAGTGCTGCCTTCTGCACGGGGACCCGCTGGCTGTCCCGGGCCTGGGGACCCCAGTTCCGAGAGGGAGCAGTGGCCCGGGAGGACTTCTAAGAGTGGGGCCGGGCAAGCAGCCCCGTGTCTGGGGACCGGCTCAGACCAGGGGGTGCAGGGGACAGTGCTGCCCGAGGGCAGGGCCCGGGCGCCTCGGCCTGGGGACAAGGCTGCGGCCGGGTGCCCGCGGCTCTTCACTGCTGCGGCTCTCCAAAGGAGCAGTAGCCGGGCCCCAGGCCGCGCACCGTGCAGTCGGTGCTGTCGCTGTCACACCTGCCGCAGTGACACTCGGTGGCGACTGGATACGTGTGCAGAGAGTCTGCGTGGCGGGCGCAGCCGGGCACTCTCACCGTCTCATACACCAGCTCCCTGAAGGTGCATGTCTTCTGGATGCTGGGCCTGGCCGCGTCCTTGTACACGAGATCCTGGGGAGCGTGAGGGGGACGGAGTCAGGCTGAAGCTCTCGGGAAGGGGCCCTGCATGGGGGGCATTGCCTGCCTGCCGCGGGCTCCAGATTTTACCCCCTAAAGCTCAGCCCAGGGTTCCTAACCCAGGGCACACGGTCCCATAGGCGCCCCACGCAGGGGCCCCATAGGTCCTCCCTTTAAATGCTGTGTATTGTGCAGGGCTCTCAGTTTCGAGGTATCCACAGTTTGCATACGGGCACTTTCAATCCGAGCAGAACAGATTCTTTTCCCACCGATTTCTAGCAACATGATTTGCGCCGAGGGAAGAAACGGGCACGGCTGTTAACTCGGGTTAACGTCATGCCGTCGGGTCTGTGGATCACGCTCATTTACCTCCCCGTAAAAGGCCTTTCACTGAAAGGTCGCTATTCTCGATTTTGGTTCATAGGCAACCAGCTGTTCTAGGAGAAGACGGTCAGGAAGCACAGTGGAAACTCCTGGCTTGGACTAAGGCACAGAGGCTGCGGGACCACGAGCTAGCGGTGCTGCGCTCCGGGCCTCGGTTTCCCCGGCAGCAGCAGGGGGAAGCCGAGGCTCGTGGAGTCACACGGGCTCTAATTCTGCGGGGCCAAGTGGCTCCGGGCTGCTTGTTGCCCATGATTAGGGGCCCCGTGTCTGTGCTGTGGTGTGGCCTGAAACGTGTTTTGACACTATTTGGAGCAAGGACCTGGCCTCCGTTATGGCACCAGCTTTGGGGACCAGGGAAGATGCCCCATCGTCGGGCGTCTGTGCTTTGTGTTTCCTGCCTCTGTCGGACCCAGCCCAGCAGCACTTGGCTGCAAGTGCACGTCGCAGGCGGGGGGGTGGGGGGAGGGGGGGTCCGGTGCTAGGCTCTGCTGGACTGACCTGCTCGAGGCCCAGCATGACCCAAGTGGCGCTAAGGGCCCGGGCTCCCGGCGGGCACGGCTGGGGGGTGGGGGTGCTGCACAGCGGGGCTGGGGAAGCCCGCACCCTGACTCCCAGCCAAGCCATCCTACCCGCGTGTAGCAGTAGCCGGCACACCAGGTGGCGTTGACGCTTATGCAGAAGCGACACTCCTCCTTCTCCACCGCGATGGTGACGTTGGTCAGCTCACAGCCCGCGCCGCAGGCCGCCCTCCAGCAGCAGAGGAGGAAGCAAAACCGGACCGACCTCATCCCGGGCTGGGAAGCAGACAAGGCTCAGGAGAAGCCAACGTGGCCCAAACAATTACGAGCCTGGGAGGTCACCAGACCCCAAACCATTGATCTTCCCATCCTCCCCGCCACCCACTTAGCTCCAGCAACGTTTTCCCTCCTTCCCTTTCCTCTCCCGCTCTTGAATACACGTTTCTTCTTATACCCCTTCTCCTTCTTTTTGTTTTTTTTTTTTTTTTTTTGGTCAAAGTAGACCCCCATTACAGGTCAACACTCCAATATAATGATTTTTTGCACAGCAGTACTTAGAGATTGGAGTCTTCTAGTGATTGTTCTGTGGGTGGTAATTGTGATCATCCTCTTCGTCCCTTCATTATCGTTTTAAAGACTATTTTTGTTTATTTAAAAAAAAATTTTAAGACTAAGTCTGTTTATTTTTTTAAAAAATTTTAAGACTATTTTTGTTTATTTTTTAAAATTTTTTAAGCCTATTTTTGTTTAAAAGGAAAAAGGAAACAGGCTCGCCAGTTTTTGCATCTGGTGAATGTTGTCCGCTGCTTTTGCTTACTTTTGTTGAAAAAGTAAGGCTGCTTGAGAGGCCAGGCGACTTGGGCCACATGCATGGCCACTGCGCATTAGCGATACTCAAGTAGCCACATCGACAAGAACAAACCGTCTACGCAACAGCAGTTGGAAAGGTCTCGGTGTGTTCTCCGGGTCCTACAGAGCCCGTCCTTTCGAAAGCAGCTGCCAGCACTTGCTAAGAACCGACCCCAAGACTCACCTTTGGTCAGCAGCCGCGTCCGGAGAAAGCTGTGGACCGAGTCACGTCTCAGCTCACCTTTTATACAAAATCCCGGGCGACTAACACCTTGTGGATTTGCTGGGTATTAGCCAGAGCAGCGTTAGCCGGACGCCCGCCGTGAGTCAGTGTTTGGGTGGACGGGGAGATCAAGCCTGCGGACGTAGTCTAAACGCGGCTCATCGGGAAAACAACACTACCAGGGATGGTGATTCTGTACAAAGCGAATTTGATACCGCAGCCGCCCACTCCTTTACCTTGTCAAGGTAAACGTGACTCTAGGTTTCTCTCTTGCGCCTTCACCTCCGGGAATTCAGGATCTTTTCCAAGTATCGCATGAGCCTTGTTGAGGCGACGTGTCCACCGGAGGACGCGGTGGACAAGTCGCTCCGGGAGCAGCTGGAAGCAGACAGAGGGAGTCTCTCCTGGCCCAGCCCCCCGTGAAGTGCCAGCTCTGGTTCTCTGTACCCCCCACGTCCACGTCCTCTGACCCCAAGTGTCATTCCTTGGCCCCGTGCTTGTCATTCTCTAAACGTCCTGCTGACTCATTTCTCCAGAGCTTCGCATTCGCGGGGCTTGCCCTGCCTCAAGGGTTTTTGGTTCTCACCCGTGCTCCCCAACACCTCCCCGTCCCCGGGGAATTGCTCTACCTTCACGCTTACCTACCTACCGAAATCCAGGCTGGGGGCTAGCGGAGAGCTCTAATCTCCGCCGTCTGTCTGCAACCCTTGCTATGCCTCTGTTTCTTCCAGTAGAGTACGAGCTCCTTGGAAACGGGAGCTCCGTTTCGACTTAACTAATATTTATCATTCAAACAGTGGCTGGAGCCAAGGAACAGTGGTAGAAATATCAGGATCTGATGTCAAAGACATAACAGGAGTCCGATCACGTAGGACCTTGGTTTTTGCTGTGAGAGGAGACCAGTGCCGAGGTGTGACGTGACCTGATTTAGGTCTAAAGGGGTCCCTGCAGCCGCTTGCTAATGTAGGGGAAGGGGAGACCACGGAGACTCGTAGACCCGTTGCAGCAACGCACATGAGAAACGGTATTTGTGCAGACCAGCGTGTTAGCAGCGGAGGTGGCAGGACGTATTTTGATCCTGAGCATGAGTTGAAAGGACAGACAAGAGAATTTTCTGGTGGATGAACGTTGAGCATAAGAGAAAGAAGAGGGTCAAGGGCGACTGATGGTTCTGGGCTGAGCAACTTGAAAGATAACGGACATGGGAGCTGTCAACGAAGGAAGCTTTGAGTAAAGATGAGGAATCCCGTGTAGACTTGTTGAGCTCACATGTCTTCAGGACCTCTAGGGGGAAGGCTCAATCTCAACTCTGGGACAGACATATCGGCTGCAGGTATAAGTTTGGGATTCATCGACACGAGCACCTTGGTCGGGGCCCCGGGGCCTTTGCACAGGTGGGGTGGCTGCAGAGCTCCGGGCTGCTGGTTGGCCGCAGTGCTCTGTGACCCCACCGACCCCGTAGTTGGAGGGGCAGACTGGAGCCCCAGCCAACCTCTCCCTCTCCCTGTGCAGAAGCCCCAGGCTCTTCTCCCCACTCCGGGCTCTTAGGGCCTCACTATCTGGTTCGGGTGCCTCCTGGTTCGTGACGTTGCTCACACAGAGGTCGTTGAAACGCTTTATTGAAGGAAACGTACAGGTCTTTCCTGTTACTTTGCGTCCTGATGCCGTAGGGTCTCTAACATACAGTGCAGCTGGGACACTCCTGCTGAACAAGCCCTCGTGGTGGCCCTCAAGCTGCGCGGCTGCACAGCCGCCTCCTGTCCCGCTGTCTGTCTGGGGGCAGACGTCTGCAGGCCGCCCTCCCCGCTGCGGAGGCGGCAGGCTGGGCCTCTGGGAAGGCCGGAGTCAGGCCAGCCCTGTCCCTGCGCCTCCTCTCTTGGCGGTGGCCGCCTTGCCACCCCAGTCTAGGCCCAGGATGCGGCCCGGCTTTGGGGAGGAGCCGCCCTGGTGGCTTGGGCTTCTGCTGCGTGGAGCCACCCGCTGGCTCCGGGAAGGCCCTCAGCTCCTGCGATGTGCAGGGGACTGCTTCCTCCTGCTGCTGCTGATCCGGGCTGGCCTCACTGTCCCCGTGCGTCCCCCTCCTTAGCAAGTCTGACCCTTGGTAATCAACTCTCCGGACTGAGTTTCTCTGTGTTACGGACTGCAGGTGGTTTCTCTTTTCCAGGCTGGAAACCCGTAAAACCCTCCTTTACTTGTAGCTCTCTGTCGGGTTTTATGAACCCCACGTTCAGTGAAGTATCCAACGTTATTCGGGGAGACCCTGGGCCCAATTCTCACTTTGTTGAAGCCCCTCCCCGCTTCCCCAAATCCTACGTCTACTCCTCCGCTTCCTTGAGGGACAAAAGGTGCTGCTCCTTAGGCCTGGGATGCCTGGCTCCTCTCCTTTTCTTCGAAGCTCCTCCCACAGCACCGCCCCAGGATTTCACTTAGACGGAGCCTCTCCCAGGAGGCGTTGGCTCCACCTGACCCTGTAGCCATGACTCACGGTCCGGCCAGTGCTCTCGGGCCCTGTTTCCTTAGTTCCCTGTACTCAGCTCAAGGTGAACGTGCGTCACGTTGTATTGTAAATGTACAGCACACTTCCCTCGTGCGTTCCGGTGAACCCTTGACTTCAACTGTGGGACGATCCCCAGAATTTCCACCTGTACCTAAACTCAATGACTCGTATTCTTCTTTCATTTATAAAGAATTTTATTTTATTTATTTAGTGATTTTTATTGATTTTTATTTTTATTTTTAGATTATATTTATTTATTCTTGATAGACATAGAAAGAGAGAGAGGCAGAGACCCAGGCAGAGGGAGAAGCAGGCTCCATGCCGGGAGCCCGACGTGGGACTCGATCCCGGGACCTCGGGATCACACCCTGGGCTGAAGGCAGGCGCTAGACCACTGAGCCACCCAGGGATCCCCTTGTAAAGAATTTTAATGTCATTTTTAAATGTTTGGGTTAAATAAATAAATAAATAAATAAATAATAAATAAATATTTGGGTTTAAAAATAGGAAAGTAAGTACCTATGCTCATATCTTGATAGATCATTGACTCCTTGTAGGATCTGGTCTCTTTTCCCTCCTTTACTTTGCCTGTGTGATGTATGTTTCATAAAGTAAATTTTTAAAAAATGCTTGATATATTTTAAATAATTTCTAATTAAATGCACCAATTTTAGTTATTCAAATTTATCTTAGTTATTAAAATTTATTTCCTGGGGCAGCCCAGGTGACTCAGCGGTTTCGCGCCTGCCTTCAGTCCAGGGCCTGATCCTGGAGACCTGGGATCGAGTCCCATGTCGGGCTCCTGGTGCATGGAGCCTGCTTCTCCCTCTGCCTGTATCTCTGCCTCTCTCTCTCGCTCTGTCTCTCTCATGAATAAATAAATAAAATCTTTAAAAAAAAGACTTAAAAAAGAATTAAATTTATTTCCTTTATTTAAATTACAGAGTAATAGATGATATGAATATTTTCATATAAAGCACTAATTTTTTTATTGAGTCTTTACCCTACCCAATTACCCAATAATCATATAGAGCTGTACTGTCCGATATGGTAGCCCCTACCCACACGTGGCTATTAAACACCTGAAATGCAGCTGGTGCAAACCAAGATGTGCTGTGAGTATAAAATACCCATCAACTCAAAGACAAAATAAGAGGGCATGTACATACCATCGCAATGACTTTTGTATGGTCACACTGAAAGGACGTTATTCTGGGTGTATTAGGCCACATGAAATCAGTTATTAAGTCAGTCTTACCTATTCCCTTTACTCTACAATTACTTTAAAATGTGGTTTCTGGAAAAGTTCAAATCACACACGTGGCCCATGTTCTATTTCTGGAGGGCAGCACTCGTATGGAACTTGTTGGCTGACAAGTAGATTTTCCGAGGTCCTAAGACCTGGTGGCTGGTCTGATGTCTGGCCCTTGTGTGTCATGTATTGCGAGGCCAGATCAGTTGATATAACTGTGAGGAAAAAATAAAGTGAAAAGCCCACTGGTTGCCAGTATTTATGAATATGAAGACATAGTGATGCACTTCATATTTCTCAGTGGTGGGGTCAGAAGGGTCATTTGTTATCAGTCAACCGGTAACGCAACTATGTTTACGTAGGGTGAGCAGTCAGTAAGCACTTAAGGATTTTATTTTTGTTTTGATGCTGGTTGGCAAGTGTCTAGGAATTAAAGTGTGAAGCACTAGGAGTGGGAAGTACGTTTGAATAGCTAACAGCATCTTGATGCTTGGTACGGCCTATGCTGAAAATGATATGAAAATGGTAACCGAACGCATGAGGGGAAGATCCCGCTTGTCTTTACATCGCAGCGTCCTGCATACCTGCACACGCACACAGACACATGCGCTCGCGTACAGGGAGACACACAGAGCAAAACGCTGGCGCGACAGCTTGTGGGGCTGCTTCCTTAAGCTCATGCGTGTCCTTTGAAAAAAGTATCATAGTCCTCATTTAGCAGAAAACAAACGTTGCTAAAGTGCCTGCTCTACACCAGTCACTGTGCTGAATACGCGCACGGCAGCCTCGAGTACTCTCGGCAGCTGACCAAGTACGTAATTGCTGCCGTCTGTATACTGTAGGTAAAGAAATGAGGGTCGGAGCGGTGCCTCCGGATGCCCAGTGTCACAGCAAGTACGTGCCAGAGCCTCAATTCCAGACCATGCAAGGCGACTCCGGAGTGCTTGGTGCTCTTCCTGTGGGCATAAAACTGTTTGTAGGCAGACTGGACCCTATAAAGCAGAAGCAGGATCTGAGGAAGAGAGAGGGGAAAGGTAAGGACACCCTACAATGAATCATTAAGCAGGGGGGGCTTATCCAAAAGCTAGACTCTGAAGCCAGGCCGAGGGCATAAACAGCCAGGACGTTAAAGGATAAATGGACTCTCGCTGAGCACGTAGGTGCTTGGTACCCTCGTGCTGAGCATTCCGGGTGCGCCGCTTCGATCACATCGATGAGCACCGGAGCCGCGGCTCAGGTACTATGATCCTTCCCGCTTCAGCGACGGGGCAGCTGCGACCCAGAGGCCTCAAACGTCTTCACCAAGTCCAGTTAGCTGGGACGGGGGGAGCTCATCATCCAGGTCTCCCGCTGTAGGGTCAATCCTATCAGGTTCCTGTCGTCGGAACCCCGTGCGGCCTGTTTTAGAGGAGATACACGTGTGGCTGGTCCCCTCGGCCAGGGCGCGTCCCCGGCAAAGCACAGTTGCTGGAGCCCTGAGCCCCGTGTGGCCCAAAGCACACACGGGGTTTCTGTGTTTCTGTGACGAGGCTCTACCCCCCTCGTGGTGATGATCAAATATAGGAAGAAGTTGGGGCGCCGACCGGTGGATCGCGTGAGTCTTCATGAGGGTCGCAAGCCAGTGACCCCGAGTCACCGAGCCTCAGGCCACTTCCCTCGATTCCGCTCGCCTGCCGTCGGGGCCCCAATGCCCTACACTTTACCAAGAGGCCCGAAGGAGAAGGAGAGCATTTGAATGAGACACATGCACGTTTGAAGGGCACAGGAGACGACTCCTTGCTCTGGTTCTAATTCGCCCCAAGAGTTATTTATGTCACGTTTCACAAATAACGTTCACTGATATCATCTGCTTTTTCCCGATTTTTAGAACATGCTTCTAAGGCAAGGCAGGGAGTTAAACCACTGATTGACTTGCTGGCATCACACCGAATGCTAGGATTTTGACGTTTCCTTCAACTTTTTTACAAGAATGTGGAATTTACGGCGTTCTATTTTAGGGGACTCCAGAGCTTATTATTAGGCGGCGGAAAGGTCACGGCTGTAGCGCCGAGGGTGCTGCCTAGCCCGACCTCATTCCGTGGCCTCCTCTCACAGCTGGAGGGAGGTCGGCGGGCACCCGCCCTGCACGACGGGGAGGCACCCCCAGCGCCGTGGGCCCGAGTGGCCGTGGTTTGAACAAAAAGACGTGATTAAAATGTTGGGTGACGGCTTCCAGGAGCTTCGGGAGACAGGAGGCAAGTAGCTTTGGCTCTTTCTTCTTCTTCTTGGTCCCCCCCCCACCCATCCCGCTCCCGTAAGGAGGCTGTGGAGCGTGAGGCGGGCTTTGGGGCCGCTGCTGCGAGGACCTGAACCCACCTGCCGCGCACACACCTTCCGGAGCAGAGCTGCCGGGCGGACTCAGCCTGCATAATGTGAGAGTCTCCCACGAAAGGGAGGACAATTTCCGCCTCGTGTAGGCCACGACTATTTTGGGTTCATCGCTTGAAGCTGAATGAATTTCACGGATACGTGCGGTCAAAGCCGTCATCAGAGTAGAGCTCCAATTCTTAGGCCAAATGCCTAGCAGAACTAGTTTTTGGGTTTTTCTGTTTTTGTTTTTTTGTTTTTTTTTTTTTTTAAGGATGACTAGCTTTTATAGAGTCTGTGGAGGGCAGGGAAAGCCTACGGTATCTTGAGACACCCTGAGAATGAGTCTTGGCAGTAAGATCCTGGAAACAACAAAATGGGGAAAACTGCCATTTAAAAACTGCTTGTTTTTGTCACGTAAATGATGGGGATTTTAAGCATCCTTGGTGGAGGAACTTTTTTAGTTAGATAAAAATGCAGGTGATGTGAAGGCTTTCTTTGTTTCCTTTATTCTTTTTTTCCTTTTCTGCACCGGTAGTAAGGGAATCTTTTGTCCCAGGGCATTTTTTTTTTTTTGGACCCAGGGCATTGATGTGATGTCACTAGACATAAGCAAGGAAGGTTTGACGATAGATGCTTAGCTGTGGAGGATTTGAAAAGTCTGCTACGACCATGGAGGCGTGAGAAAGCAAAGTGGGCATGGCCTTGATCTGGGGAAAGCAGCAGGCCAGGAGCAGGAAGGTGGACAAGAGAAGCAACAGGGAGATTAGGGGACAGAGGATGCCCAAGTGTCCCGCGGAGGCCGACTCAGGGTAGACGAAGCGGTCAGGAAAAGTGGGGATGCTTAGGTGACTGGGTCTTCCTGAGACGCTAATAAGGTGTTTTCTAGTGATCTTCCCCCTTTATGCCTACCCGGTGCCGTGGGGGACAGGAGAAGGGGTTGCCTAGGGCTAAACGTGTCTTATCAACTGGACATGTTTGTGGAGGTGGGTCTGGGGCACCCATTGAAGGAAAACGCCACGTTTCTTGAATGTGAACTTGGGAAAATATATCTTCAAGTGACGAGATACAGACCAACCTAAGGAGGAAGAGCTGCCGCGTGTTGTCAGAGAAGGATGTGTCGGTTCTCGTTTGGGGCTTTGCTTTAGGAGGATGAAAGAAATGTCTTCTCTGGGGCCCAAGTGACAAAGTGGGGCATGGCACTGAATAAGAAGATTTTCCTACCTCAACAGGGAAGCCAGCGTCCCTCTTTCCATGCTAGCGGTTTCAGCGACATCCGTGGTGTGAACGCTGGCCTTCAGATGACGGCGTTACCTCCAGTGGACACTGCCCTCACATCCTACCCAGGGAGAGCCAGAGCGGGAGAGGGAACACGGCAGACGCTGGGTAAAGAATGAGGCTGGGTAACTGGTCTGTGGGCACGTGAAGCATCTCTTTGCAAACCTCCTAAAGAATTGGGGACACTCGGGGCGTGATTAGGATTCTCCTGGAGAAGGTTGGAAAGGCGGGGGGCTAAGGGTCACCGAAATCAGGGCATCGGGTGAATCATTAGTTGAATGAGGATTCATCAAAGGAGAGGACCTAATATTTTTAAAAGGGAAGAGTCTGTGCAAAGCCCAGAGAAAAATGAGAGCACAGTGCATCCTAAGGGCTTTGGTGTGCGTAGCTCCACACGGGCCATGTGGGAACTTGACATAGTTGACAACTGTGCAGCGGAGACTGTGACTTTATGTAGAGATCACGGTATGCGCCGGCTGCTGACATAATGGATTAGCTCTGAGCTTCGTTTAGTCGTCAGAATTCTGGGGGAAACTCTGAAAAGGTTATTATTTTTAAAAACAAAAGGAAACCAGCTACAGTCAATAGAGAATCTTCTTATTTAGATTTTAAAATATGAGGTGGGATTTTTATACCCCCCAAAAAAAAGGAAGGAGAAGGGGAAGGGGAAGGATGAGGAGAAGAAGAAGAAGAAGAAGAAGAAGAAGAAGAGGAGGAGGAGGGGGGAGGAGAAGAAGAAGAAGAAGGAGAAGAAGAAGGAGAAGAAGAGGAGGAGGAGGAGGAGGGGAAGGAGAAGAAGAAGGAGAAGGAGGAGAAGAGAAGGAGGAGGAGGAGGGGGAGGAGGAGATCTCAGGGCCGGGGTGGTCCCCACGCCCTGAGCCCCCCGCCTATGTGACCTCCGTGGCTGAGGACTCCCAGGCTGTGATGAAGGGTCTTGAACCAGGAGGACTCACCCGGACTATCTGGCCCAGGTGGTCATCTAGGTCCGTGCAAGAGGGAGAGGCGTGAGGGTCATAGTGGGGACACGGTGACAATGGGAGGACAGGAGGTGCGGTGGTGAGGGCACGGCTGCAGGGGTGCCACAGCTGAGGGGGCTGCGCAGGCTGGGAGGGGCAGGGAAGGGCCTCGCCCACGACCTCGGCAGGAGTGCGGCTCTGCCCACACTGATTTAACCCAGTGACACCGTTGTGGACTCTGATCCCTTGGACCGCGGAAGGGTAGATCTGTCGTGCTCGAAGTCATTGAGTTTTTCTTTTATTTATTTATTTTTTTTGTAATAAGGTTGCATTTGTTTTTATTGGTGGCAGGTGCCAGGGGCCCTCCTCCTGCTCGAGTGGTGTTGGCCTCACGAGCCAGTGTGGCCACGAGCTAAGGTCCCCACCGCTGCCTGGCTGGGTATGTGGACGGCTAGGGAGAGGAGGCGGCTGGACGCCACCCAGGCTGGGGCTGATGGGGACGAGGGTGGCACGGCCCCCAGCGGGGACACTGGGCTCAGCCCACAGCCCGGCCACTGGGCTGCCCTGGAGGCTGGACGGGCTTCCACGGCCGAGGGCGCCTGGGCCCCGGGGCAGCCAGGACGGAGCCCTCAGGTCTGCCCTGACCGGGCGCCCGAGCGGCTGGCGGCCACTTGCTGGAGCAGCCACGGCACAGCCACCGCCACCCCCGGCTCTTGCCTCTGCCGCCTCCTGTCCCTGCGCGGCCACCTGCACAGGGCCGGGCGGCCGCACCTGCATGCACAGCGGATCCTTCGCTCCACCTTCCGACAGTTACTGGGATTCTGCGCCCCGTTATGCAGATTTTCAGGTGAGAAGACTTTTGATTGAATCAAATCCATGTGTGGATGAGCCTCCTCGAAGGCCGGTTAGCCCGGGACATTGATTATGCTCCGGGTCAGACTCACCGAGGCCCCAATCCGGGGGCGCTGACGGTGCGACAGGTAACGGCGATGGAATGTGAGGAAGGAAGGGACCCGCGTTGGGGTTTCTAGCTGCCGCCCCCGGGCTCGGGCTCACTTCACCTGGCACGACGTCCTCCGGGCTCGGCGCGGCCTAGCAGACGACGGGATTGCCTTTTCTTTTCTTCTTCTTCTTCTTTTTTTTAAAGATTTTATTTATTTATAGAGATACACACAGAGAGAGAGAGAGAGAGAGAGAGAGAGAGAGAGAGGCAGAGACCCAGGCAGAGGGAGAAGCAGGCTCCTTGCAGGGAGCCCGATGTGGGACTCGATCCTGGGACTCCAGGGTTATGCCCTGGGCTGAAGGCGGCACTAAACCTCTGAGCCACCTGGGGTTCCTCTTTTCTTTCTTTTTCTTTTCTCTTCTTTTCTTTTCTCTTTTCTTTTCTTTCTTTTCTTTTCTTTTCTTTTCTTTTCTTTTCTTTTCCTTTCATTTTCTTTTTTCTTTTCTTTTCTTTTCCTTTCCTTTCCTTTCTTTTCCTTTCCTTTCCTTTTCTCTTTTCTTTCCTTTTGTCTTTTCTTTTCTTTTCTTCTTTTCTTTTCTTTACCTTTTCTTTTCTCTTTTCTTTTTCTTTTCTTTTTTCTTTTTCTTCTTCCTCTGGCATTCCTGTAATGTAAATGCCACTACATTTGGTGGAGTCACTGAGTTCCCTAAGTCTATTCCATTTTGCATAATTCTTTTATCCTCTCTTTTGTTCTTCTTGATGACTTTCCATTACTCTGTCTTCTAGGTTATTAATTCATTTCTCGGTTTCATTGCAACAAGCATGCTTCTAATCTCATTTATTGCACTCTTCATCTGTGATTGGTTCTTCTTTATGACCATGTTTAGGGTCTCACTAATGTCTTCCATTCTGTTCTCAAGTCCAGTGAGTAATTTTTTTTTAAAGATTCCATCCATTTATTCATGAGAGATACAGAGAGAGAGAGAGAAGGAGGCAGAGACACAGGCAGAGGGAGAAGCAGGCTCCATGCAGGGAGCCCGACGTGGGACTTGATCCCGGGTCTCCAGGAACACACCCTGGGTTAAAGCACCGTTAAACCACTGAGCCACCTGCGCTGCCCCAGGGAGTATTTTAAATACTCCATCAGGCATATAACATCTGTTTTGCTTAGATCTCCGGCTGTGGCCCTGTCCAGTTCCTTCATTTGGGACAAATTTCTCTGTCTTCTCACTTTGTCTAAGCGAAGCTACATTTCCTGTCCTTGAGGGTAATGGCTTTGTGAAGAAGAGGTCCTGTAGTGCCCTGCAGTGTAGTGTCCCTTGCTCGGCCCGGTGCTTCTGAGAGTATCTCAGTGTGTGCTGAGTGTGCTCTGCTGCTTTGCCCTGACTGGTGTATCCTTCAGGCCAGTTGTTTACGGGGCCTTTCTTTGTCTACTGTGGGCACTCTTTGGTCTCTGGCGTATGTTTAAGTAGGTGTACCAAGTAGTCTGCTATAGAAATGAGACCTGTCACCTTTGCCACTGGAACTGAGGCTCTGCAAAACTCCGCGTAGGAGACAAGGTGTTGACAGGGGTTTGGGCCGTCTTCTGAGGGGTGCACTGGGACCGAGGAGAGTGTGCCTGGAATGGGCTATTCCACTGGAGCACAGGGGAGTGGGGGTGGTATAAGGAAGTTAGGTGGACTTTGGTCCTGTGCTGGTTTCTGCAGGTGGCCTGTGCTTATGTGACGTAGGGAAAGGAAGCCGCGTCTTCCAGTTCCTCTGTGCCTGGAGGAGTGTCTCCATAAATGCTGTCTCTCAGGGACTCAAGCAAACTCCCCTCTGTGAGCCCCAGGTGCTCTTCGGATTGCCATTTGCCCCTGTTCTCTCCAAGAGCAGCCCCAATGCTACCGGGCTCTCCCGAGGGGAGCCCGCTGATCCCTGGAACTCCAGGAACTCATGAAATTTGACCTGTCTTGCCTTTCAAGCCAATTACTATGGAGACTTGCTCTCCCTGTGCACTCCCCGGTCCTTGTCCTTCTCCGTGACCGCAGCTCCCTCCCCGCCGCAGAGGCCACCTGCATCTCAGCACTTCATACCTTTAACGTGGGCTCTTCTCTGCCTTTGGTAATGGAGTTTGCTCTGCTCCTCTTCAGGCTGATTTCTGGAGTATTTAGGATAATTTGATAGTTATCTAGTTGTATTGGTGGGATGAGCCACTGCCAAACTGCCGAGCCACCCAGGGATCCCCAAGAAACTGATTTTAAATGCAAATTAAAGGGCCAGTATTTTCACACACCGGCAAAAGTACAGACAAACACACAAAGCTGTGGTAACAAGGATACTTCTTATACTGCTGGCAATTTACATTGAAAATCTTTTTTTTTTAAGATTTTATTTTATTTATTCATGAGAGACACAGAGAGGCAGAGGGAGAAGCAGGCTCCATGCAGGGAGCCCGATGGGGGACTCGATTCTGAGACCCCGGGGTCATGCCCTGGGCTGAAGGCAGATGCTCAACCGCTGAGCCACCCAGGGGTTCCTACATCGAAAATCTTAGAGGAAGGGAAGTGTGTGTGTGTGTGTGTGTGTGTGTGTGTGTGATATTTGGCAGTTGTAACAAAAAATGTAACTGGATTTTCTTAACTACTAGTAGGATTGAACATTTTTTCATTTGCTTATTTGCATTTCTTTGGTGAATTGTTGGTTTCATCTAATTTACTCGTTTTTAAATATGAGTAAAAAGATATCCTTATTTTAATAAATCTCTAAATTTTAATATAGCCAAACAAACATTATTTTCCTTTATAATTTCCTTCTAATGCTTCAATGAAAATCAACACCGTTCAGCCAGCTTACTATGTGCTGGGTTAAGATGGGTAATTCTTGGTCCCCTGCCTTTAAGGATCTTATAATCTATTGAGGTAGGAAAATGTATGGATAACCAGAAATAACACAATATAATGGAGACTCCTAACTCTGGGAAACGAGCTAGGGGTGGTGGAAGGGGAGGAGGGCGTGGGGGTGGGGGTGACTGGGTGACGGGCACTGAGGGGTCCTTGACGGGATGAGCACTGGGTGTTATTCTGTATGTTGGCAAATTGAACACCAACAAAAAAATAAATTTATTATTAAAAAAAATAGACTACAGTATGTTCCAGTAAGTTCACTGAAAAGGGAACCCCTAGTCCTTGCTGGAGTCAGAGCAGCCTCCTCAGATGTTCATAGATAGTTTCCGACATGGGACTACCTGACAGCAGATAGTTGAAGTGGGATAATTAGGAGCATCATAGAGCAAGAAGATTCTCAAAAAAAAAAAAAAATGGGTTTGGAAAGCCCTAAAAGCCCAATTTCCTGAGAGCAAAATTTGCCCGAAAGTAACCTTGTGTCTCTTTAGAAGGTTAAGAGCTGTGACTGCAATTTTCATTTCTCCTGGTACTTGACTATTCCAAAAACTCTGTCAAATAAATGAAAGGAGACAGACCCCCCACCAGTTCAGCCTGTGGAGCTCAGGTGGCCTCGAACCAGCTGCTGAGGATGAGTCACAGAGTATTCCCTGGTGCTTTGTTGCCTGGAAATGGGAAAGGTGCCCCTGACTATGGCTGTGACATTTTGAGGGAATCCCATTAGCAGTCTAACTGAAACTATCCCAAGGCTCACCTCTTGGATCCTTAGATTCTTGACCTTAAGAATGAGTTGCAGTCTAAACGTCCAGGGGGAGATGTGGGGTGGGAAGCTCAAACCAGGGATTTTGATGGGTGTCCCCGTTGAGCTCAGCTGTGTTTACAGGCTGTTGGGAAGAAGGTCAGGGGCAGGTGTCTTAAAGGGCTCAAGAAGCAGCGAGAAGTTGATGATGTTCAGGGAAGTGAGGATGGTGGGTAAGTGGGAGAAGAATGAAGACGGGATGGTTTGGGGTCATAGTGAAGATAGTGGGATCAACACATGGTAGATGACGGGTGTTAGTCTTAAACTTGATAAATCTGCTTCAGGGGCCTCAAGGACGGAGGATGCTTTATCTTGTTTCCTGCAGTCTGCAAGCATTCATGGAACGGAGAAGGCAGCTCCATTCTAGGCACAGTCCCTGACCACCAGGAATGTTTCACAAGCACAAACCTTTAAAAATTGAAGCACATTTGAAGTTTGAAATTCACTCATGATGTCCCCACATGCCTGTGCCCATCGAGTTCCAGGACTTCCTCGTGATCCTTCTGAGCCAGAACGCCAGACAGTGGCTGCGTGACCCAGTCTCCCTTGAGGAAAGAATTGCTGTGCAGCTGCCCAAAGTCTGGTCAGATCCTGGCCTAAGGATCCTTCAGGGTCTGTTTCATCTTTTGACCCGAGGTCATGCTCCTCTGGGGAGCCCCTTTTCAGTCCCACAGCAGGGCTGTGGCATAAGGGCCCGGACATTCCTGCCCAATCTGGGACTCCCAGAGGAGGCCCTCTGTGCTCCGGAGCTGCTAGATGGGCTGGCAGAGCTGCCTCCCTCTGATCAATCCTACTTCTCCGCCTCCTTTCACAGATGTTACTCCTTAATGACCCTTTTGCTTTCCTGTGTCACATCTGCCAACACAACTACTAGTCAGCTTTGCAAGAAAAGACGTACTGGCACTTACTGAGCACCTATCCTGTGTCAGGAATTGTTCTAGATTATCAGTCTGTACTCTCTTTTTGAATCTTCACATGACCTTATGTGCCAGGAACTATTATTATCTTCATTTTTTTAAGATGGAGAAGCGGGAACAGATGGCATAAATTACTTGCCCAAAGTCAAACAACCAGGCTGACTCAAGATTTGAATGTTGACAGGCTGAAGCCAGTGCTTCTAACAGTTCTCCTCGTTCCCCGTATTTGCCAATCCTGGGCCAGGTCAAGCACGGTAGCCACCGTTCAGTACCAGCATGTAAGCAGGCAGATTTGCTAAATTTATATTTCCAGCCCCTAGTACGTTGCCCGGTACATTAAAGGAGCCCAATGAAGTTTTGATGCTGAAGTGAACAAAGGGGAACTGCACATCTCAGCATCCCAATTAGGTAAAGGAACGTAGCACAAAAGACAGTGAATACTGTGGGGAGGAGATAATGACTGTGTATGGAGTAGACGTGACACGGAAGGAGACAACCTACAGATTGTGAAACTGTGCACGAGCTTTTATAATTTTGAGCTCACTCCCGTTTTAGCCTCTGCTAGTCTGGGGGGCACGCCGATGTGGGAGAGAATATGGAGCAGTTAACTCTGATATGTTGGACCTTGTTGTATGGATCTGTACTTTCCCTTAACCAAACAGAACAGCGTCCTTGAAACTGTAATTGAGATATTGAAAGTTAAGTCTTTTTCCTTTCCTTTCCTTTCCTTTCCTTTCCTTTCCTTTCCTTTCCTTTCCTTTCCTTTCCTTTCCTTTCCTTTCCTTTCCTCTCCTTTCCTCTCCTTTCCTCTCCTTCCCTCTCCTTCCCTCTCCTTTCCTTCTTTCCTTTCCTTTCCTTTCCTTTCCTTTCCTTTCCTTTCCTTTCCTTTCCTTTCCTTTCCTTTCCTCTTTCCTTTCTTCTTTCCTTTCCTCTCCTTTCCTCTCCTTTCCTTTCTTCTTTCCTTTCCTTTCCTTTCCTTTCCTCTCCTTTCCTCTCCTTTCCTTTCCTTTCTTCTTTCCTTTCTTCTTTCCTTTCTTCTTTCCTTTCTTCTTTCCTTTCTTCTTTCCTTTCTTCTTTCCTTTCTTCTTTCCTTTCCTCTCCTTTCCTCTCCTTTCCTCTCCTTTCCTCTCCTTTCTTCCTTCCTTTCTTCTTTCCTTTCTTCTTTCCTTTCTTCTTTCCTTTCTTCTTTCCTTTCCTTTCCTTTCCTTTCCTCTCCTTTCCTCTCCTTTCCTCTCCTTCCCTCTCCTTTCCTCTCCTTTCCTCTCCTTTCCTTTCCTTTCCTTTCCTTTCCTTTCCTTTCCTTTCCTTTCCTTTCCTTTCCTTTCCTCTCCTTTCCTCTCCTTTCCTCTCCTTTCCTCTCCTTCCCTCTCCTTTCCTTCTTTCCTTTCCTTTCCTTTCCTTTCCTTTCCTTTCCTTTCCTTTCCTCTTTCCTTTCTTCTTTCCTTTCCTCTCCTTTCCTCTCCTTTCCTTTCTTCTTTCCTTTCCTTTCCTTTCCTTTCCTCTCCTTTCCTCTCCTTTCCTTTCCTTTCTTCTTTCCTTTCTTCTTTCCTTTCTTCTTTCCTTTCTTCTTTCCTTTCTTCTTTCCTTTCTTCTTTCCTTTCTTCTTTCCTTTCCTCTCCTTTCCTCTCCTTTCCTCTCCTTTCCTCTCCTTTCTTCTTTCCTTTCTTCTTTCCTTTCTTCTTTCCTTTCCTTTCCTTTCCTTTCCTTTCCTTTCCTTTCCTCTCCTTTCCTCTCCTTTCCTCTCCTTCCCTCTCCTTTCCTCTCCTTTCCTTTCCTTTCCTTTCCTTTCCTTTCCTTTCCTTTCCTTTCCTTTCCTTTCCTTTCCTTTCCTTTCCTTTCTTCTTTCCTTTCCTTTTGTTATTATTATTATTATTATTATTATTATTATTATTATTATTAGGAAGGATAGCAAGTATTTCTGAAGAGAAGTTGATTTTGTGCTTCAAAGTATTGTTTGGAGTCAGCTACCTTCTTTCCCATCCTTCTTCTCATCCTCACGTTGAAATCCATACTAGGCTGGGAACTCTGGGGGTACAGGTTAAGATTCAGGAACATCCCTAGACATCCACGCCGGTTGTTTGCTTTAGGGATTGGATCACTGGGGCCCTGCTAGTGACGTTAAGCCATGATATGCTCCCAGGTGGCGTGCTTATCAATTGATGAGGTGTCATAGGTGCATCTTTGAAATGCATCCCCTTTTGAGAATCTCTGAGCCATTTTAGGTTGATAAGGAATGATATTCTTTTGTTTTAAGGTTGTAGAAAGAGTAATTCATAGGATATACATATTCATGTGCTTCATAATAGGGATTTAATATCCATCTCTTTTTTGTTTTCTTTTTGTTGGTATTTATTTATTTATTTATTTATTTATTTTTATTTTTATTTATTTATTTTTTTAAATTTTTTTATTTATTTATTTTTAAATATCCATCTCTTTAATCTTTGATAGAAATGCTATCCTAAAGCTTCACTTTAATTGTATTCTTAACAGCCAAAGAAGTGGTTTTTCGCTTCTGTCTTGGGCTGTTGTGTTTTCATTTCCACCGGTTTGCCAGTTTCCATCACTGACATTTAAGCTTTTGTGCTCCCTTCAATGCAAATAACAGGAAATGCTGCAACCAAATCCAATGGGGGTTAACTAAGAAGCAGACTTTCTAATTTGAGATTTGACACCCATCTCACCCTAGCATAAGGTTTGGTAAATATTCAAATGGATTATATTTCTTGAAGGGACTTCTATTGAATTTTAGAAAGAAAGATCAAAGCATTGAGATTTAAGTTCTGATTCTGCATATTTCCTTCTTAAACTATACTGAAATCCTCTGAATATTTTTCCCACAAGAAAGTTTTAATAAATCCTCAGTAAGTCCTTTCCACTAGAGATTTTGTCTTTATTACAGTGAAGAGACTAGATATTTTAATTCATGGTTGGGTTCCTGTTCCAGGGCATCTAAATGCTCTATTTTTTAGAACATGAATGATCAATTGGCTAACTATATTTCGTGATTTAGCATAACTCCCTATAATTCATATAGGGAAGACATTTAACTAGTTTCTTCTCCATATCCTTGGAACATAGTCTAAAAGTACAAATGTACCCTGGAATGTAATAAGGATGATAATAGTAGCAAAGCAACATTAATTGTGGCATCTAATGTTTATTGAGTGCTTAATATGTCCTGGGTACTTTGCCAAGAACTTTACACGTATGTGCACGTATACATATGTGTCCGTCCATGCATGTGTTTTCCATCTAAGCAACTCCAGAAAGTAGTTACTATTATTACCCAGAAACTGGAGATGAGAAAATGGAAATACAGAAAAAAAATATATATAACTTGCCTAAAGCAATGTTACAGTGACCTATCTGGAGTATTGTGACTCTGATTCATTTCAGATCACAGGTTCTTAACCATTAAGTACTACAGCTAATAAAAAATATATATATAGAGAGAGAGAGGTTGCTATAGAAGGTCTATTGTAAGGAATATATTTATCTGGGGACTCCTAGATCTCAGCATTGGAAGAGACCTTAAAGGTCCAGTCACTAATTATTTGTGGAACGAGATTTATTTAGTTAAGGTCTTTGCAAGTGCATGGCACGGAGGAGAGGAGACCAGTTTCTGTCATGGATCGGACAACTTGTTATAGGTCTTCCTAAAAAATCTCTTTGTGTCTGAGCTTTTTAATGCATAAAATGGTCATGATGACATTAGCCAAACTATCCCAGAGCTGATCCATGAGTTGATAGGTATGGAGATGCTTTGAAAAGCGTCATATATTACATTACTGTATTACAGAGATGCCTTTACGTCCTTACCCCATAAGGAAATTCCAATTCGACTTTGATGAAGGTCTTGAAGGAAGCAGTACCTTCCCTTATCTGTACATTCAATTACAATAAAACATTGTAGAAAGATGTTTGTGTCCTGTGCAAACCTCTAATGTAATATGTATATCATCTAGGTTATATTCAGAGATTAATAGTATGTTAAGATTAAAACATTAAGTAATAATTATCACACGTTAGTACATCTGGAGAATATTTATAGCATTAAATTTTTTGAAAAATCATTCCTAAAGCTTCAAAAGCCAGTCTGTGCTTGGTCTAACCCTCCTGCTAAGTGATTAGATTGAACACAAATAGAGAGGATGGTTACGTTTCTATTGACCCTGAAGTAAATATCAAAGTACACAACAATATTGAATTCCAGACACAATAATCCAACTGTATGAAAATACCTGAATCCCGAGTCACTGTCTCTCCTTGTAAAAAGTGACCACATTAAAGAAGGATCAGACATGTCTGACAGATGGGAACGTCACTGTCTTTAAAACTCATCCCTTCAAAAAAAAAAAAAAGAAAAAAAAACTCATCCCTTCCCCTAAGCAGGAAAGACAGGAGCATGGACTTTTTCAAACGTCAGCTGCTAAATTCTATTTTATAAAAAAAAAATAATAAAAATAAATAAATAAAAAATAATAAATAAATAATAAATAATAAATAATAAATAAATAAATTCTTATTTTATTCTGCTTGGTACAAAACAGCATTAGTTCATTCATTCAAAAAGCCATTTTTCGAGTACCCGCTGTGTACTAGGCAGCACGGTCGGCTCCAAAGGGTGCCGGACATAAATCATAGAGATTTTCCCTGAAGAGTCCACAGCCCAGGGCAATAGGTAGACACAGAAATCAACTTCGTAGAGAGAAATTGCTAAGGGGGACATTGTCCTTGAAACGTGGTGGGACCAGAATACGGATGGCAAGTGGAAAGGGCATTTCCGTGTGGGAGGTGACGTGCCCGAAGGGACGGAGGCCACAGAACTCTGGAGCACGCAGAACAGTTCTGTGCTGCTGATTCTGAAGAGCTTGAAGGTCACTGAAGGAGATAAACCTTAAAGGGAGTTAGAGTCCTGCCGGTGGCCTGGAGCCGAGGGGAGGTACAATGTGAGAGAGGCTGTGGGAGCACGGCCTGCGCCATGCATTCTCCGACGTGCGCTTCGGCGTTGTGGGCCACTCGCCTTCAAACTTGCCTGTCCCCATTCTCTTATTATTATTGCCCTAGTTTTTGCGTCCTGCCTCTCCCTCTGTTCCCCCACCCCCCGCCCTGTCATTGACTCCTCCTCTACTTGCTCTCCTAGGGTGAGCTCATTTATGGTTGCCCGTGAACGACCCCCCGAGTGTTTGCCTCCAGGCCAGTGGGCTCTGCTCAGCCGCCGAGCATCCTCTGAAAATCGTACCGAGGATGGACGTTATAATGGGCCGAATTATGTCACTCTCCCGGTATCCCCCCAAATTCATATGTTGGAGTCATAATCTCCAGTACCTCTGAATGTGACTATATTTGGAGACGATCTTTAAAGAGATTATTTCGTTGTTGAAGTTAAAATGGACTTACTAAGGTGGCCCTAACCCAATATGTGTGGTGTTTTTGGAAGAAGAGATTAGGGTAGAGCATGGACACACAGAGGGGACACCTCATGGAGGCACAAAGGGGAGACAGTAATTCACAAGCCATGAAGACAGGCCTCAGACACCCTGAGTTTGGACGTCTAGCCTCCAGAGTTGTAAGAATATTAACCTTTGTTGCATAAGCCCCTCTGTCCGTGGTGCTGTCCCAACTAGCATAGACGTCTCCCGCCCGACACAGCTAAAGTGAAACTGCACCATTGCTTCCCTCCCGGGCATTGAAAACCAGACATTAATAGGGGATAAAGCCCAGAGGTAGCCTGAGAGGGAGTAGACCTCCCCCTACAACGTGCACCAGGGCAGCCAAATATGGGAAGGACACTTATGAGTCCCTGGAGATCAGTACCGGGTTGGAAGTCAGGACTGATGTCAGGGCCATGAAAGAGAAGTAAGAATATAGAGATAAGCAACTAGAAAAAGTAGTCGCCACGTGAGATCCCACATCCATATACACGTTTCCCGACTTTCTGTCGTGTGACTAATACGTGTTTTGGGGGCAATCACAAAACATGTTACTATCAGATCATATTATTATTATTTAATATGCTTTTTTTCACTTGTCAATGTGCTATGACTATATTTATTTTTCAGTAGATAGAGACAGAAAGACAGACAGATAGGCAGATAGATAGATGATAGACAGATAGACAGATGGACAGACAGATAGATAGAGAGACAGGTTAGATAGATAATCAGTTATATAGGATTTATCCCCAAGCTAATAGCATCTCTTGCTTGAATTATTTCTGTGGGCTGTTACCAAATCTATTTTTTTTCTGCTTTCTGGCACCGTTGACCATTTAGCTACCAGAGCACTATTGTTAAATGACGCTTACAGTGTAATAAAGGACTAGATCGTCTCGTTCCCCTCCCTAAACTCTGCCTCCGCCTCCCATCTGCTGGCTGCTCACTGCACTTCAGACCCAATCTGTGCTTCTCCCAGGACTGCCGTGCCCCCGGGGCTGCTTTCCGACCACATCCCACCCTGAACCACTCTTGGTTTTCAGCCTGTTGTAAGGCTTCGGGGCCTTTGGGTTTTCTTTTCTTTTTTTTTCCCTTTTTCCTCTAGAGCGCGGGGCTCTGCATTTTCCGGTTCCCTCTGCAGAGCCCTCTTCTCCTTATTCTTTGAGTGACTTGCTGCAGTTCAGTTCTGGGCTGGCGCGCGGCCTCATCCCTGGTGTTGCCTTCCTGTGTAACCTAATGAGAAACGTCGTGGGGTCACCGTTTGTCACAGTCCCCTGTGTTGCTCCTTAGTCCCCCTAACGCCCGGTGAAGCGGCCCCTGTGCGAGTCTGGTCTGTGCGGGCGGCTTTCCTCCGCCCGCGGGGTGGGGGCCCTGCGGGCCTTGCCTGTGGCGCCCGTGAGCACCCGGCACGCCGTGGGGCTTTCTGTCCCGAGACTGTCCCTGGCATCTGGTTCTTACTTCGGGGCCGCGTCTCCCTTAACTCCAATCCTACTAATTCTCTCAAATGGGACATCTCGATGGACTAATGACCGACCAATCAGCCCGTGATCACACACAACTGGTGTCCTGCATTTGGTATCTTTTTATTTTTCGGGGGGGACTGGCTACCACTCAGCTATGACCACAACAGCCATTAGCTCAGTCATACGTGGAGGCAAGGAACAAAGGAATCAGACCCAGTCTTCACTGTGGAGAGGAAGTTGTCTCTTAAATCCACTGTATTTTTCAGTTGGGGGATAGTTCATGCACCCAAGGAAGACAAGGGGATGCCATAATCAATGCCTCCATACCCATCAGCTAGCTTTATTGCTTTTAATATCGTGGATTTTGTGGGGTTTTTTGTTCAGATCTTTTCTATTTCTAAGAGGTCAAACATTATAGTTTTAGTTGACAGTCCCTGTAAACCCCTTTTAATCCCTTTCCCTTTCATTTGAAATCTCTTGGTGGTACCAGGACAAGGAGGGAAGGACTGTTTTTTAAATAACTGAGACCGTCCGTAGCCTCCGTCAGACGAGGAGACGCTTGGCTTGCGCCCGGGCGGCGGCCGTCGCTCTACACCTGCGGAACCGTGTCCCGTGGCCTCCTGTAGGTCGTAGGCCTCTGAGTATGTTTGTCAGGTTGTAACGCCTGAGGGGTTCTTAGAGCTCATACAAGTGAGTGGTTGTCCCCACACCCTGTGCACGTCCCCGTGGGTCTCCACGCCCCGAGCCCCGGCCCGGCCGTTTCGGGGCGCCAGACCCTGGGCCCCAGGCATCGGACGGCGGCGGGGCTGATGCAGTCTCGCCTCGCCGGGCTCTTGCTCCAGGCCCCACTTGGGGTTTCCGCATCTCCCAGCAGCTCTGCAGAGGTACGCTTGGGCCCGAAGGACACACACTAAGGTCTTAGTCGCCGGGTCCCAGAGATGCGATGGGGACACCTCACAGGAGGGGTATTACTGGGCCGGCAGCAGGAAACCAGCCCGGCCGCGGCCGCACACCTGCTGCCTCCAGGGACGTCGCACGGTGTGACCAGGGCCTCTGAGCCCCATTCCCGGCTCTGTCACTAGCCTCTCACTTTGCTCATCTTGTAAAGGAAAAAGAAATCATCCTTGGCCAGTATTTTTTTTTTTAATTTCTTAATAGCAAAGTGCATTTATGTATGTATGTATGTATGTATGTATGTATGTATGTTTAGTGCTTTTAAATAAAAAAGGAAAAGATGCATTTTCCTGGCCTCAGCGATACAGTGTGGCTCAGGCAACAGGGGCCAAGTCCCTCATCCTTCCCTAGATCCGGGCTCAGCTGTCGCGCTGGGTTGAACCGTGTCCCGTCCAAATGCGTGTGCACCCGAAGCTCCAGGGGCAACCTGATTTCGGAAATAGTGTCTGTGCAGACGCAGGCGGTCAAGACGAGGTCAGAGTGGATTGCAAGGGATCCCTAACCAAGGACTGGCGTCCTCACCGGGACGGGGACATGCTGGGAACAGCCTGGATGAGGGAGAGGGGGCTGGGGTGGTCTGTCCACAGGCCAAGGGCCATGGGGGACTGCGGAGCCCCTGTGAGCTAGAGAGGCTGGGCACTGTCCCCCGGGGGACCGAGGGCATGGGGGGCTCAGGCCCAGGTTCGAGGCGTAGCCCCTGTGGCCGTGACCCTGAGGCAGCCGCGGGACGGCCTTGCCCACCAGGGTATTGGCAGCGGGGAGGCCGGCAGAGGCCTGAACATGGTCCTGCAGACTGCGTGGGGCCCACCTGCGGGCGCGGGGGGCGTGGGGGGTGTGGGGGGCGTGGCAGGTGTGGCCCCCGGGGCAGGCCTCTCAATGCAAACCGGCCGGGGGGCCTGGCGGGGGCAGCAGACTTCCTCGCAGAACCCGTTGGCTGCAGATGCAGAGTGGACACGTGCTCACTGTGTGATCCTTGCTCGGCGAGCTCATGGTGGCGGGCAGCCGACAGGGAAGGGGCGCGGTGAGGGGGGCATCGCGCGGGGGCACGTGCGTGGAGCCCCGTCCTGGGCTTGCACACCCCGCCCTGGGCTTGCACACCCCGTCCTGGGCTTGCACACCCCGCCCTGGGCTTGCACACCCCGCCCTGGGCTTGCACACCCTGCCCTGGGCTTGCACACCCCGCCCTGGGCTTGCACACCCCGCCCTGCGCTTGCACACCCCGTCCTGGGCTTGCACACCCCGACCTGGGCTTGCACACCCCGCCCTGGACTTGCACACCCTGCCCTGGGCTTGCACACCCCGCCCTGGGCTTGCACACCCCGTCCTGGGCTTGCACACCCCCGCCCTGGGCTTGCACACCCCCGCCCTGGGCTTGCACACCCCGCCCTGGGCTTGCACACCCCCGCCCTGGGCTTGCACACCCCCGCCCTGGGCTTTCACACCCCCGCCCTGGGCTTGCACACCCCACCCTGGGCTTGCACACCCCGTCCTGGGCTTGCACACCCCGTCCTGGGCTTGCACACCCCGCCCTGTGCTTGCACACCCCTTCCTGGGCTTCCACACCCCGCCCTGTGCTTGCACACCCTGCCCTGGGCTTCCACACCCCGTCCTGGGCTTGCACACCCCGCCCTGCGCTTGCACACCCCGTCCTGGGCTTGCACACCCCATCCTGGGCTTGCACACCCCGCCCTGGGCTTGCACACCCCGCCCTGGGCTTGCACACCCCGTCCTGGGCTTGCACACCCCGCCCTGGGCTTGCACACCCCGTCCTGGGCTTGCACACCCCGCCCTGGGCTTGCACACCCCCGCCCTGGGCTTGCACACTGCATCCTGGGTGGGCTTGGCGTCCCCCTGGTTTTGGCCTTCGTCCCTAGCAGTCGCGGTCACGGCAGCGCAGGTCCTGCGGCTCCTCTGAGTCATCCTTTCAGGCGCCCACGTTTGGGCCCAGACACTCACGGTGCACGACACTCTCTGAGCCGTGGGTCCCGCATCCCTACGGGGGCTGAAGCACATGGGCAAGGGAGGACGCATTGCCCCGGATCCTGGGCACCCCCCGCCCCCCGCCTGTGCACCTGGGGGGCTCCTCCGCGTCGGGGCACCTCGCAGACACGCTGTCAACTTGTTTGCCGACAGCGGGAGTGATGCTAAGTGTGCGTGTGTCGGAGGAATGTGTACAACTCTGCGAGATCCTTACAGTGTCACCTGGGGGTTCAACGTCTACACAGCCTCGGGCAGGGACAGTGAGTGCTGAGCACCTGCTGTCTGTAGGCTGCACGTCGGGTGGGACTGGGTCCAGGAGGCCTCAGGTCACCAAGGGGACTGCTCCCCCACCTCGGGTCGGGGGTCTGGGCACGGGAGTTGTTGGGCACCGCAGCCGTCGGGCACCAAGGGGGCTCCGTAGTGCCCCCCTGCGGGTGTCCTCCAGGGGCTGAGGGGACCCAGGGCCACACCGCAGCCACTTGGGGCCACTTGCTCAAGGCCACTCCTCAGTGTGAGCCCTTAAGACCCCAGTAGGGATCGTTTGCAATGGGCCAGTGTTTGAGTTTCCTTAATTTGATGAGTTTATTTCTTTTTTTAAGATTTTATGTATGTATCCATGAGCGTCACAGACAGAGGCAGAGGGAGCAGCAGGCTCCATGCAGGGAGCCCGACGCAGGACTCAATCCCGGGACCCCAGGGTCACGCCGTGGGCTGAAGGCGGCGCTAACCGCTGAGCCCCCGGGGTTGCCTGGGCAGCGGGAGTCTGGAGAAGAAGCGGTGACCGCAGACCCGCCGGTCCCCCCGCTGTGTGCTTCCCCGAGAGGGCGCGGCGGTGGGCTCCAGGACGGCGGGGTTCCCGGCGCCCCGGTCATTCTCCGGCTGCTACACAATAAAACCACCGGACTTAGTGGCGGAAAAGAGCAGTCACGCCGCTCGCCGCATCCTGTGGATCCGGGATGTAAAAGGCGCGTGGAACTAGGTTGCTTCTGGCCCGAGATGTCTGGAGCCCCCCCCCACCCCCCGCCCAGGGCCCCAAGGCTCAGGGGAGCCCGAAGGCTGGGGCTGTCTGCGTGGCCTCTGGCAGGTCTGGGGACCTGGGTCTCGCCAGGGCCCACGGGGGCAGCACTGGCCTGGTGGGTGCCCGGCCTCCCGGCCTCCCGGCCTCCCTCGAGCACGGTCAGAGGACATTGAACCAGAAGGGAGGCCCACTGTGCACGGCGACGGCCTCGTGTCTAAAAGACGCGGCGTAGCCCAGACCCGAGGACCTTCACTCACAGCAAGTTGTCCGTGTTTCTGAGGAGCTTTACGGTCCGTCGGGGGGCACGTTTGTAGGAACGTCAGTGCAGATCCGGGGACCCTGCTTGGGCGTGGGGGCCGGCGGCTCTCAGAGGCCTGAGAAGCGTGACCTGAGCTTAGAAAGATGAGAGGGCTCCGGGGGCAGGAGGGGGAGGCCTTGCGGCTGGAGGCTGCGGAGGCTGCGGAGGCTGCACACCCCCCTCCCCGGGTACGCGGGGGCACTTTATTTTCTCAGTATCCTTTAAAATACGCCTACAGCGGAGCACCTACGACACGATGACGTTGCTTAGGAAGCGCGGTGGGTGGCGAGACTCCAACCTCGACGCTCTGGGACGTCTTGAACGTGAAGAACCACCATGTGGACAGACTCTCGTTGCCCTTTGCAAAAGAAAATGCAAACAAAACACCCAGATTTCCTGCTTTGAGGACTTATTTTGGTTCTAGGTTCTGGTGGCTTTGATTGCACCGGTTTGGTTTTTGAGGCAAATTGATCAAAAACTTGTTTCTGCTTTGTTAACCTAGATTGTGTTTCCCCTAAGGAATTTCCATCCCGACTGATCGACGGGCTGTCGCGGGGCCGCTGCGGGGGAGGGTCCCGGGTGGGAGCACACCCAGGAGACCCCAGCAGCCTCCGCCCCCGCCCCTGGAGGAGGTGGAGGGAAGGGGACTGGTCTCTGCCTTGGACATACGTGGCCTATTTACGACTCCTCGCCTCCGCGTCTGTGGCTAGTGTCGCAAGGGTCCCAGACGTGGCTCCAGATCCACCTTAAAGCCCCCAACAGCCACCGGTCATGGTGTTCATGCCACTAAGGTGACGTCCTCCGTAGGCCCCTGGCAAAGTACCTGGGAGAGCATCCTGTGTCTGCTTCCACTCACACACGAGGGAGAGCTGTTTTCAGCTTTGCCGGAGGTCACCGATGGGCCATCAGAAAGCGATTTGGAGCGAACTTGCCCGAACCTCGCGCCCGTTCCCGTGGACGCTTTCGCCAAACGCTTCGAGAGAGACGACGGCATCGAGCTAATGCATTTTCCGGGAAATGGGCTGGGATCGTACTTGGTCATAAGACCCCTGAGTCCTGGTACGCCTGAGTGAAGGACTGAGCGACCCGGCTACGGCACAGCTGACCAGGAAGGACGTCCAGCCCCGCCGGAGTCCAACAAACCCGTGATCCGAGCCCCGGACAGGTGAGGGCGAGGCTTACCGGGTGTCTCGGAGCCAAGGTCCCGCGAGTGGCTCACGGCGCACACGATACCTTTCAAGAGGCTGCTCTGCGGGAAGGAAGCCTCGCCCCAGCCTGTGTCGCGTAGGGGCCGCCCGGGGACGAGGGTCCGCATCACGGAATTTTGGAAAATGTGTGGTTAAGTTCAAGTCAACCCGTTTCTGTGTTGCGAGACAGGGACGGACCCCAAGGTGCGCTAACGCGGGTCCTAACTCTACAGAGCAGCGTTTCCCATTTCCCAAACCTCCTGAACCATAACCCCTCTCCCTGCCGGGTGACGTCCTGCCGTGTGGCTCCCCGGGGACCCCTGGCCCGTTACTCAGCTGACTCAAGGTCACGCTTAGCTGACGGCGGGCGTCGCGCACCCCTTGCCCCGCTCTCCCCACTGAAAGCCCACAGGATGGTAGAGGACGGCCCCCCCCCCTTACACGCCTTAGGCTCGCTCGGTAGGGGGCCCTCAGGGTGCTTGCTGGGAACCAGGCTCGGAACCCCCCTGGGCGGGGAGACCGGGTCGGGGAGGGCAGGCAGCTGGCCTGGGGCAGCGGGAGGGCCACCTCCAGGGTGAACACACGCTCCTGCCACGGCTGCCAAGGGGCTTCTGGCACTTTCCATGCTGAGAGCTCCCTGAGCCACCTAGGAAGCCCCAGGGGAACTGGCCTCGCTCGTGCCGGGGAAGGCGCGCCAGTGGCCAAGCTCACGGCCGTCCGCCTGGAGGGGGCTACGAAACTGCCGGGCCGGCGGCTCCTGACACCTGCCACAGAGCGGCCGGACCCACCGGGCTCGGGGGACACGACCAATACTCCCGGGCGTGGGGAAGAGGGAGCAGCAGCTCTGGGAGGCGTTGATCGCCGCCCACAGGCTCCCGGGGAGCCCCGGCATGGCTGGCCAGGAGCCGCCCCAGAGCCCGAGGGCCCCCAAGGATGCGGGTCGCTGCGGGGAGCGGGAGGGCCACCTGGTGGCAGCCCGCGGGCTCCCCGACCGCACTCCCTGTCGGAGACACTGAGGCCACCGCGGCCCGGGCCCTGGCAGGCAGCCCGAGAGTTCAGGACCCTGGGAAGGCGTCAAGATCCAGGAGGATTTAGCAGATCCTTGACTATGATGAAAAATGTTCGGAAAAAGGTCCGTGTCCACCATCCGGTTACAGGAATCACAGTAAAGAAATCAGCCCGGAAAACACTTTGCGGTCAGCGAAAAAGACACAGGAGGAGGGGGTGTTCTCTTACAGAAGGGGAAGCCCCATTAAATCCCAGGGCACGTGGCCCCTGGCCCCTTGAAACGGCCACGGGACGGTGAAACGAGAGCTTCAGGCTAATGTGATCGTAAGTAATTCAAATTCACGGTAAACGCGAGTGGCTGCGAAGGGCAAGTGTCTGCGTGGACGGAGGGCGGAGGAGGGGGGCTCGCCTTCCCCTCCGCGCAGGCCCTGGTCCTTTCACCCTACACTGAAATCCTAAGGAGCAAGTGCTGGCTCCCTGGAGGTGGGAATGTGCAGTCCCCCGGGGGCAGGAGGGAGAAACAGGGCTTGCAAGGTCGGGGGGGGGGTCAGGGGAGCGGCGCCCCAGGACCTGCGGACACCTGAGGCTGCCCCAGCAAATCGCCCACCGCGGCCGAGTTCTGAACCGGATGAGAAGCCGGGACAAAGGTTAAGTGATTAGCAGCAAAGCATCCCCGGCCTCAGCACCTTCCTCCCCGGTGAGCTGCCGCCGCCAGGTGTGCCGAACATCCCGTGCTGGTGTGGCTCCTGGGGACACGGGCCAGTCACGGCGGTGCCCCCGTCCTTGTTCTCGGGGTGGGTGACCTCGGGGTGGGGGAGGGTGACCACGGGCTCAGGGCGGTGACCATGGGGTGGGGGCAGGTGACCTCAGAGTCGGGGCAGGTGATCTCAGGGTCAGGGAGGGTGACCTCGGGGTCAGGGAGGGTGACCTTGGGGTCGGGGCAGGTGACCTCAGGGTGGGGGAGGTGACCTCAGGGTCGGGGAGGGTGACCTTGGGGTCGGGGTGGGTGACCACGGGGTCTGGGAGGGTGACCTTTGGGTGGGGGCAGGTGACCTCAGGCTCAGGACGGGTGACCTCAGGGTGGGGGGATGACCTCAGGGTCGGGGAGGGTGACCTTGGGGTTGGGGCCGGTGACCACAGGGTAGGGGCAGGTGACCTCCAGGTGGGGAAGGTGACCACGGGGTCGGGGAGGGTGACCTCGGGGTCAGGAAAGGTGACCTCGGGGTGGGGGTGGGTGACCTCGGGCTCAAGGAGGGTGACCGCAGGGTTGGGGCCGGTGACTGTGGGTGACCTCCCACAGCAGCGAGGACATATGCTCTGCAGGTGGCCCCTGGGAAGGGTGAGGCTGGGGCGGCTCCACAATCGTGCAAGCAGATGCCTGTGTCCTCGGGGGGGAGTAAGTCTAGTCCGTAGGTGGCTGCAGACCCTCCAGGCCCAGCTCCCCCCAGGACACAGCAGGTGGTGGCCGTGACTGTCCTGGAGCCACCAGCTCATGACGCCTCGGGCCCCGCGGTCGCTGCTCTCTCTGGAGCCCTGGCAGCCGTCTCTCCGCTATGTCCTGCTCGTTCTTCTTACAGGTTGTGTTTATTTATTGGTGAGCGACAGAGAGGGGTGGGGACTGAGGGGGGGACCGAGGTGGGGGGAGGAGGCTGGGGGAGGAGCAGGCTCCCCGCGGGCGCATGGGGGGCTCGATCCGACCCGGGTCACGCCCTGGGCCGCAGGCAGACGCTCCAGCGCCGAGCCCCCGCGTCCCTGGGCTGCGCCCTTCTTCCCACTCGTTCCAAACCTGCTCGTGGGACTTCCCGCCCGTTGGTGCACCGGGTCTTCTCCAGAGTCCGCCCTGTGCCAGCCACGTGCCTCTGGGGCCCCCCAGCACGTGCTCGTCCACGTGAGCAGCTCAGCAGTGTTGTGTCCTCAGCGCGGAGGCAGGTGCACTCGGGGGGGCGCTGCCGGGGCCCCGGATGGCCTGGGAGTGGGGGGGCCTCCGTCCAGGCGGCCTCGCCCACTCTCAGCCTCGGCCTCCGCTTGCCCACAGCCTGGACCTGGATTCCACGGGACACGATTCCCTGAGACGCGGCTGGAAAAGCCTGGATGCCACGGGCACGGCGTCTGCTGGCCGGGTGACAGTGCTGCCCAGGCTCGGGAGGGAGGGAGGGAGGGAGGCGGCCGTCCTATTGGGGGACCCCTGCGCCCCTCAGGTCCGGGAGCCGGGACCACGACATCCCCATCAACCCAGGGGAGCCCTTGTCACAGCGCTTGGCCCCAGCGAGGCGGACACCACGTCGCATGTTCCGGTGTCTGATGTTTGTCTGGCGCCCTGTCCCCGGGCGGTGAGTGGACAAGTCCCCGTGGGCCCCGGGCACTGCAGGATCGCCCGCGTGAGCACTGCATCGTGCAGCACGACAGCCCACGGCCTGCTGGAGAAAGGAAACAGCGAATTTTCCTTTTCTCTGCTCCTCGCCTGCCTCTCATACTGCGTAAAAGCAAAACGTTTAAAGATCCCCCGACGTACCAGCTCCCGTAGCGCAGACGTGGGCAGCTTGGCTCCTGGCTGTCCTGCGGGCGTCGCGGAGGCGAGCAGATCTTCTCTGCGTGGCTCACGGGTCTCTGGCGTGGGGGCCGTGGACATCTGTCCCTGGATGCTGAGAACTGGTTCTCCCGTCGGTTCCCCTGAGCTCGGAACGGTGTCGGGGACACCAAGGGCCGGGAGGTACGCGGGGTCTCTGGGGGGTGGGCTCCCGGGTGAAGAGGGGTTTACAGGAGCCTTTAGTTCTGGTAACACCGTTTTATGTCGCGTGTTTCCTTGGTGGCCCGGCCGAGGAGCCGCCCCAGGACGCGCACCTCAAGTCCTTCGTTCCCATTAGAGCCTCTTTCCCAGATCCAACGTCTGAGCAGCTGGGTGCGAGCGCGCTTCATGGTCCTGGGCCGAGCGATGGCAGGGGCTTCCGTGCGGCCACCACGGCACAGGCCTGGGCCGCCGCGTCCACCCAGAGGGCGGGCTAAGGTCGTGGCCACCGCCTGCCCCTGGCCCCTGACTCCAAGCTCTTCGGCCTGGTGCGGGTTCGGGCCGCCGGCTCCCGTGAAGGGACAGAGTGGAGTCTCCGTGGGTGGCCCGGCGGGTGTGGCCACTGTTCACGTGCGTGGCTGTCGCCCAGAGCATGGACACATGTGCCCGGGCCCACCCGCATCACTGGGGAGCACCTGGTCAACACTTGGAGCACCTCCCGTCGGGCCGGGACCGCGAGCCCTGGGCTCCTGGCATCTGTTTCTGTGACTTCATTTTTGTCTTGTATTTGTTATTTTTAGATTCCACATATCAGTGAGACCCTACAGCATTTGCCTTTCTCTGTCTGACTCGGCTTGGTCGATCATGGAGGATCCACATTGTCACAAATGGCAGGATTTCCTCTCTTTTTTTAATGGCTAATATTCCATTGTATCTCTCTCTCTCTCTCTCTCTCTCTATCTCTGTCTCTCTGTATCTATCTCTATCTCTCTATCTCTCTCTATCTCTATCTATCTCTATCTCTATTTCTCTATCTCTATCTCTATCTCTCTATCTCTATCTCTCTATCTCTATCTCTCTATCTCTATCATCTCTATCTCTATCTCTATCTTTCTATCTCTCTATCTGTATCTCTATCTGTATCTCTATATCTATCTCTCTATCTCTCTATCTCTATCTCTATCTCTAGCATCTCTATCTCTATCTCTATCTTTCTATCTCTCTATCTCTATCTCTATCTCTCTCTATCTCTACCTCTCTATCTCTATCCATCTCTATCTCTATCATCTTTATCTATTTCTATATCTATCTCTCTCTATCATCTCTATCTCTCTCTATCTCTATCTATCTCTCTCTATCTCTATCTCTATCTCTATCTCTATCACATTTTCTTTACCTGTTTATCCTTTGACACCCACTTCCGTTGTCCGCACGTCCTGGCCATTGTGAATAGTGCTACAGTGAACGTCGTTCGCATCACGAACATAAACACATCTTCGAGGCGGTGGACTTCCCTCCTTCCCATATGCGCCCAGAAGTGACACCGATGGATCACATGGTAGTTCAGTTTTATTTTTCAAGAGATCTTTCTATCGTTTTCCATAGTGGCCGCCCCAGTTTACATTCCCACCGCAGGGCACCACGGTCCGTGCGTTCTCGCCAGCGCCTATCTCTTACCTGTTTGAGAAGAGCCTTTCTAACGGGCGAGGGGATGTCGCATTGGGGTTTTGACTTGCATTTCTCTGACAATGGGTGACTTTTCACCTCTTTATGTACCAGCTGGACGTGTGTATGTCTTGTTTGGGAAAATGTCTATTTAGGCCCTTGGCTCATTTTTTAATTGGATAATTTAGGAGGATTTGTTATCTGTTTTTGCGTCAAGTTGTAGGAGTAAAATTTAGATGTTGATCCCTTATCAGATAAGTGGTCTGCAGATCCCTTCTGTGACTCCATAGGTTCCTCTTGCATTCTATTGATTATTCTGTTGCGCAGAAGCTTTTTAGCTTGCTGTAGCCCCCACTTGTTTATTTTCTATTTTGTTGCTTGTGCTTTAGGTGTTATATTAAAAAAAAAAAAAACATTACAAGACCAGTATCAAGGACCAGACCCCGTATGTTTTCTTCTGGGAATTTTGTGATTTTAGGTCTTACATTTAAGTCTTTAGTTCATTTTGTGTCAGTCAGTTCTTGTGGGTGGTGTAAAATACAAGTCCAGGCTCATTCTTCTGCATGTGAATATCCAGTTTTTTCCAAAAACTATTTATGGAAGAAACTAACTTTTCCCCTTTGAGTATTTGCAGCTCCCTCATCCTTGACTGTATACGTGTAAGTTTATTTCTGGGCTCTTGATTCTGTGTCTGTTTACGCTAGTATCATACTGTTTAGTCACTATAGTTTTGTGAAACAGTTGAAATTAGGAAGTGTGATGCTCTAGCTTTGTTTTTCTTTCTCAGGTTCCCTTTGGTTGTTCAGGGTCTTTCGTGGTTCTATATGAATTTCAAAATTTTTTCTCTTGTTTTTTTAAAACACCACTGAATTTTGATAGGGATTACATTGATAGTATGGACATTTTGACATTGATTCTTCTGATTCTTGAACGTAGGGTATCTTTCCCTTTTTTCATGTCTTCTTCAATTCCTTTCATAATGTCTTACTGTTTTCAGTGTACGGATCTTTTACCTCGTTGGTTAAATTTGTTCATAAGTATTTTATCATTTTTGATGCTATTGTGAATGAGATTATTTTCTTTGTTTCTTTTTCAGACAGTTTGTTTTAGTATATAGAAATGCAGCTGAGTTTTGTATGTTGATTTTATATCACAAAATTTTACTAAATTTGTTTATTCTAACAGTTTTAGGGTGAAGTCTTTAGGACTTTCTATATAAAAGGTCATGTCATGTGCAAAGAGAGAAAATTTTATTTCTTTTATTCTGATTTGGATTTTTTTTAAAAATTCCAGAGTAGTAAGCATTTGATTTGGATGATTTTTCAAAAATTATTTCTTGCCTGATTATTCTGACCAGGACTTCCAGGACTATGTTCAATGGGAGGTGATAAAAGTACGTATCCTTGTCTTGTTCCTGATCTTAGAAAAAGGGCTTTCAGTTTTTTACCATTAATATGATGTAAACTGTGGGCTTGTCATATGTGACTTTTATTATGTCAATGTAAATTCCTTCTATATCCAATTAATTGAGAATTTTTAAATTTTATTTTATTTATTTTTTGAGAATTTTTATCATGAAAAACTTTTGAGTTCTGTTAACGTTTTCTCTGCATCTACTGAGAAAAATATTTCTTGAGATCCATGTACTGGAAAATATATTAGCTCTAGTACATTTATTATTATAATTATTGTTGTTTTATTAAAGTATAGTTGACACACAAGGTTATGTTGTTCCAGGTTACGAGTGCTAGTATTTAACTAGATCCCAAAGGTTATAAGGAAGACTTCTACTGAGTCTGAGTTGTAGAAAAATAAAGATATGTTAAGGGCTTTCTGAGAATAAATCAATTTTAATGTAGACCGGGGGGTGAGGTGCAATAGAGATTTTTTAAGAAAATGACAATTGCCTACAATAACAGAAGGTTTTGTTGAAGCGATTTTGGTAGATATATTCTAGGGAGAAAAGACCACTAAAGTCCAGGAAAATTCTTTTTTTTTTCCAGGAAAATTCTTATTGATATTTCCAAGTGAGCAATGAGTGCAGGTCGTATTTACAGACACATTTGACTCCTAATACTGTGCCCACTGGTATTATAAAATATACATGCTTGTGTTATGAGTAAGTAGCTCAAGAATGTAGAAAATTCTGAAGTTGTACCTTTCGTAGATAACATGCAGTTCATAAAAGAGTTGGTATCTTTAAAAGTAATTTAAGGCATGAAGCACTTTCAGCGTGTACGCTTTTGAAAGAAGTCATAGATTTGGGAGAACAGCTAGTCAAGGGATAAAGCAGATGTAGGGAGGGCCTAGAAAATACAGCTATTCTCTCTGGGCTCCTAACTCTTTTTAAGAGGACTATTTCTCTGAAAAGTCAATTGGCTAATAAGTTACTGGCCTGTCAGCAACCTCTTTGACATAGGATGTAGCAACTCCGTACTAGCCACGTCTCCGAGACAAGGGAAACAAAAGTTAAAATGAACTATCGGGGGCCCCTGGGTGGCTCAGTGGTTGAGCATCTGCCTTCAGCCCAGGGCGTGATCCTGGAGACCCAGGATCGAGTCCCGCGTCGGGCTCCCGGCATGGAGCCTGCTTCTACCTCTGCCTGTGTCTCTGCCTCTCTCTGTGTGTGTCTCTCATGAATAAATAAATAAAATATTAAAAAAATAATCTATTGGGACTTCATCAAGATAAAATCTGCACAGAGAAGGAAACAGTCAACAAAACCAAAAGACAACCTTCAAAATGGGAGAAGATAATTGCAAATGACATATCTGATAAAGGGTTAGTATCCAAACTCTCTAAAGAACTTATCAGAATCAACAACCCCCCAAAAAACAAATAATCCAGTTAAGAAATAGGCAGAAGATATGAAGAGATATTTTTCTGAAGAAAACATATAGATGCTAAGAGACACAGGAAAAATAGTCTCAACATCCCTCATCATCAGGAAAATACAAATCAGAACTACACTAAGATATCACCTCATACCTCACACACATTTTAGTCAGAATGGCTAAAATTAATAACACAGCAAATAACAGGTGTTGGAGAGGATGTGGGGAAACGGGAGCCCTCTTACACTGCTGGTGGGAATGCCAACAGGTGCAGCCACCGTGGAAAACCGCGTGGAGGGTCCTCAAAAATTTAAAAATAGAGCTACCCCATGACCCAGCAGTTGTATACTACTAGGTATTTACCCAAAGGATGCAAAAATACTGATTCGGAGGGACGCATAAACCCTGACGTTTGTGGCGACATTATCAACAACAGTCAAATTATGGAAAGAGCCCAAATGTCCATCAACAGATGAATGGATAAAGAAGAGGCGGTACATGTACACGATGGGATCTCACTCAGCCGTCAGAAAGGATGAAATCTTGCCATTTGCAATGACGTGGATGGAGCGAGAGCATATGATGCTGAGCGGAATAAGTCAATCAGAGGAAGACAAATATTCACTCATGTGGAATTTATCTTGACAGCTGCTTCTTCTAAGTCTAGGTTTTCTCATCTGGGTTTCTCTGGGGATCTCTGTTAAAAGTGGGAACCAACTCAAAGCCCCTGAATTCAAGTTGAGTGAAATGGACAGAGCCCAGACCCAACAATACAGGGTGGAGTGGTGACAGGTGACAGGAACTCTCCATCCTGGAGAACCGGGGGCCGGGTCTGATGATCCCGGGGCCTACAGTGCAGCCTGGGCACATGTATACACACAGAGGGGACCTGATCCTCTAGGTGGCTGCTCAAATGTCCACTGCTCTTTATTCTTTTATTTCACTGAAGGAGCAGTAGTCGGGCCCCGAGCCTCACATCGTGCACTCAGCAGTGTTGGTGTCACACTTGCCATGTGACCTTCAGTGGCCTCTGGGTCCAGACACAGGCAGTCTGTGTGGTGAACGCGGCTAGGCATGCTAACCCAGTCATACAGCATTGAGAGTACATGTTTTCTGGATATTGGGGCTCCCTGAGTCCTTGGGCACCAGGTTATAATAATTCTGGAAATTTCTTTCAAAATAAGAAAGGGATTTAGGGGATCCCTGGGTGGCTCAGCGGTTTAGCACTGCCTTCGGCCCAGGGAGTGATCCTGGAGACCCGGGATCGAGTCCCATGTCGGGCTCCCTGCCTGGAGCCTGCTTCTCCCTCTGCCTGTGTCTCTGCCTCTCTCTCATGAATAAATAAATAAAATCTTTTTTAAAAAAAGACAGGGATTTAATACTGCTTACTCTAATATTTGTTCTCTGAAGATCAGCTTCTAGGATCTTCTAGGTCCATAGGAAATGTGGAGCTCATAAAGAAATTTATGGTACACCACTTTTCTGAACTGTCGTGGAAATGTGTAGAAAACACGACTGCCTCCTTCCTCCCCACAGCGGTCATATCCACGTGCTTAATATTTACAAAGCTCTAAAAACTGACTCTCTATGGCATAAAAGCATGCAAAGATAAAGGAAGAAAGAAGACACAACCTTGGAAATAGGAAGATTTTTTCTACTTAATAATCTGAAGCTGTGTTAATGACAGATAAAACCATATAACATCTGAGCTTCATTGCTCAGAAAAGTATTTCCAAATACTCTTTCTTATGTATACTTAGAAGAGAAGTAAGAGTCGTAAGCTGAATTATTGCTACTTTGCCTAACACGTGAGGGGAGTCTCATCTTAGATTCTGGACCATCCATTGCTTTGTAAGTTCTTCCTTGCCATTGCTTTAAATTCTATATATTGTTCTTATTCCAAATGTGTATGACACAGCTTCAATATCAGTACATTTCCTTCAAACCAAATATACTTCACTCTTGTGTTTGCCCGATAAGAAAATAATTGGCTTTAAGGGAGAAAAGGAGCTGCTGGTTAAGTCCTTTCCCGGGCTGGCCACCAGGTCTCTGTCCCACCTAAGTGCGGTGAGCTAAGTTTCATTGATCAAATTCATTTAGTATCAAATAAAGTACATTCATTAAAATGCAGCCGCCTAAGGAGCCTCGGTGTCCACCGACAGATGATGGATAAGGAAGCTGTGGTCTCTGTATACGGTGGGATATTCCTCAGCCCTCAGAAACGACAAATACCCACCATGTGCTTCGACGTGGATGGAACTGGAGGGTACGATGCTGAGTGAAGTAAGTCAATCGGAGAAGGACAAACATTATATGGTCTCACTCATTTGGGGAATATAAAAAATAGTGAAACAGAAAAAAGGGGAAAGGAGAAAAAATGAGTGGGAAATATCAGAAAGGGAGACAGAACATGAAGACTCCTAACTTTGGGAAACGAACTAGGGGTGGTGGAAGGGGAGGTGGGCGGGGGGTGGGGGTGACTGGGTGATGGGCACTGAGGGGGGCACTTGATGAGATGAGCACTGGGGGTTATTCTGTATGTTGGCAAATTGAACACCAATAAAAAATAAATATATAAAAAATAAAAAAAATAAAATAAAATGCAGCCACCTTCAGTTTCCCTTTATTGAACTCCCACACAGCCAAATGCAACAGAAAAATGACAAAGAAGAAACAGTGTCCCTGGTACCCCGCCTTCTGTGAAGAAGCCGTGAGAATGCCTCTGTGCCTTGATTTTCTCCATTAAGAATGGAGTAGATTTGCTGATTCCTTTTGGTTCTAGTTTACAGGGATTGATTATTCTCAGGATGCTTCCTGGCATTTGTATTAAAGGTAGGCCAATAAAATAATTTTTTTTAATTGGCTACTTGCGTTTCTATTTGGTTTTAAAGACATGTTAGAACTATCCCTGTTACGGGGGTTGCCTTTTATTATTGCAATTGGCTTTTGGAGAGCATTGATAATATTCCGTGATTCAATATAGATATATATTCACGCGCGTGTTTATCTCTCCATAGGTGAAGCTGGCAGAAAAATACTCTCTTAAAATGCAGAATCAGTACATTACTGCAGCATCATTTACATCAATCTGAGCTGTCCCAAATTTATCCAAATTAAATCTAAACCCAGACATTGAAATGATATCATGGTAACTAACCCTTAATCACAATGCAGACAGTTTTGCTAAGGGAGTCATGCCTATTATTGAGAGAGAATATTGATATTGATATCAATATTGATATTGATAAATTGGGAATTAAGGAAGCCTGCCGTCTACAGACCCTCCGTACCCTCACTTGGTGCAGCAGTAGCCGGCACTCCAGGTGGCGTTGACGCTTATGCAGAAGCGACACTCCTCCTCCTCCACCGTGATGGTGACACTGGTCAGCTCACAGCCCGCACTGCAAGCGGCCCTCCAGCAGCAGAGGAGGAAGCAAAACCGGACCGACCTCATCCCACCTCATCCCGGGCTCGGAAGCAGACAATGAGAAACTCAAAATACTTTAACTGTCGTGGACTTCGACCCAATCAGGTTGAACTAAAATAAACCTCCCCAGACTCCACAATCACATCCGAGTTTAGTAAGCCTGTTTTGGCAAAAGAAAAATATGTTACAGATGAGAACGCCTCATAGAATTCTTTAAGTAAAGGTGTATTTTTTAGGGATTATGATTCCACCAGAGGGATATAAAATCAATACACAGAACTCGGTTGAATTTCTATACAGCAACAGTGAGACAGAAGAAAGAGAAATTAAGGAGTTGATCCTATGTACAATTGCAACCTAAACCGTAAGATACCCAGGAATAAGCCTAACCAAAGAGGCAAAGGACCCGTACTCAGAAAACTATAGAACATTCATGAAAGAAATTGAGGAAGACAGAAAGAAATGAAAAACATTCCATGCTTATGAATTAGAAGAACAAATACTGTTAAAATGTCTATGCTACTCAGAGCAATCTATCTCTACATTCAACGCAATCTCTATCGAAATATTATCAACTTTTTTCACAGAGCTGGAACAAATAATCCTAAAATTTTTATGGAACTGAAAGAGACCCAGAAGAGACCCCGAATAGCCAAAGAAATGTTGAAAAAGAAAACCAAAGCTGGCGGCATCACAATTCTGGGCTTCAAGCTGTATTACAAAGCTGTGATCATCAAATGTGGTACAAAAACAGACACACAGATCAATGGAACTCAGAAATGGGCCCTCAACAATGTGGTCAACTAATCTTTGACAAAGCAGGAAAGACCATCCACTGGAAAAAAGACAATCCCCTCAACAAATGGAGTTGGGAAAATTGGGCAGCCGCGTGCAGAGGACTGACACTGGACCATTCTCTTACACCAGACACAGAATAGACAAACTGGGTGACAGGCCTACATGTGAGAGAGCAATCCATCAAAATCCTAGAGGAGAACACAGGCAGCAGTCTCTGTGACCCCAGCCATAGCAACGTCTTGCTAGACAAGTCTCCAAAGGCAAAAAAAAAAAAAAAAAAAAACCAATTGGGACTTAAGATAAAAAGCTTTTACACAGGAGCACCTGGGTGGTTCAGTCGGTTAAGCTTCTGCCTTTGGCTCTTGGAGTCCTAGGATTGAGCCCCTGTATCAGGATCCCCGCTCAGTGGGGAGTCTGCTTCTCCCCCTGCCCCTCCCTCTGCTCCTCTCTCTCTTGCTCACTCTCTCTCTCTCTCATTCTCAAATAAATAAAATCTTAAAAAATCTTCTGCACAGCAAAGGAAACAGTCGACAAAAGCAAAAGACAGCCCACAGAATGGGAGAAGATATTTGCAAATGACCTATCAGATAAAGGGTTAGGATCCAAGATCTATAAAGACCTTATCAAACTCAACACCCAAAAAACTGATAATCCAACCAAGAAATGGGCAGAAGACATGAACAGACATTTCTCCAAAGAAGACCTACATGTGGCCAACAAGCATATGAGAAAACATCCACATCACTTGCCATCAGGGAAACACAGATCAAAACCACCATGAGATCCCACCTCACACCAGGGAGAATGGGGAAAATTAACAAGGCAGGAAACCACAAATGTTGGAGAGGATGCGGAGAAAGGGGAGCCCTCCTGCACTGTTGGTGGGAATGTGACCTGGTGCAGCCACTCTGGAAAACTGTGTGGAGGTTCCTCAAAGAGTTAAAAATAGACCTGCCCTACGACCCAGCGATTACACTGCTGGGGATTTACCCCAAAGGTACAGATGCAGTGAATCACCGGAACACTTGCACCCCGATGTTTCTAGCAGCAATGGCCACAATAGCCAAACTGTGGAAGGAGCCTCAGTGTCCATCGACAGATGATGGATAAAGAAGCTGTGGTCTATGTATATAATGGAATATTAATCATAAAAAAATGATATCTTTACCATTTGCAACAACTTGGGTGGAACTAGAGGGTATGATGCTGAGTGAAGGAAGTCCGTCAGAGAAAGAATTATCATACGGTCTCACTCATATGTGGAATTTAAGAAACAAAACAGAGGATAATAGGGGAAGGGAGGGAAAATAAAACAAGATGGAATCAGAGATGGAGACAAACCATAAGAGACTTTTAATCACAGGAAACAAGTTGAAGATTGCTGGAGGAGAGGTGGGTGGGGGATGGGTCCTGGGTGCCGGGCATGAAGGAGGGCACGTGATGTCATGAGCACTGGGTGTTACATAAGACTGATGAATCACTGAGCTCTACCTCTGAAACTAATAATACTCTATATGTTAATTAATTGAATTTAAATTAAAAAGAGAAGAAAAAATAAAATGCCACAGGAGATTACCTTAAAATGAAAATGATTAGTCTGGAACAAGGCAATTGTCATTGTTAATGGCCCCTTCATTCTCAGTTTTAAGGATCATTTTTATTTTAATGAAGCAAATTTTATGCATGAGAACTCATTTTTTGATTTTTGAGTTAACCTAAATATGGGCATATGATCTTGTTCACTTTTGATTAGTAGAGGAATATTTCAAAGACCCAGTTAATTGGTCTATAAAATTAGTTTCTCGCTATTCCTGTTTGTAATAGATACATAAATTTTGAGAAACCAAAGTGTCATATCTAGACTCCCCACAAGGCAGTAATGGAAAGCTCTTCCTTAAGAGTCTCAATTTGTTTTTTAGATCTTGAAAATCAATAATTTAAGAAATAACTATCTCCAATTAATAACTCTAGAATCAGAGACCCGTAGTATTGTCTTGGTTAAGGAATATAATATTCAGGCAAATCTCAAATACACAATTTACACAAAACCATGGGTGCCTAATACCTGGTCAGTTTGTTGAGTATTAAAATGTTCCAGGGCTTAACTAGTGCTTAAAGTGAAGAAGTTTTGAATAGAGTGATCGAATCTTTTTTAAAACTGTCTAAACACAATATATTAGGGAGAAGAACATTAAAAGAGATAATTTTTCAGAATCAAATTCAGCATAATAGCTTATCTACTCCTTTATTTTGTTGGTTTAAACATGACTATAAATTTTTCTTTGGCATCTTTCATTTCGTGAACTCAGAATCTCTTCCAAGTGTTGACTTTGGCTATGATGCCAATGGCGGGTCAGAAAGATGAATAAAACATTCCTCGGGCACCCGGGTGGCTCAGTTGGTTAATCATCTATCTTCAGCTCAGAGCATGACCCCAGGTCCTGGGATTGAGTCCCACGTCGGGCTCCCTGCATGGAGCCTGCTTCTCCCTCTGCCTGAGTCTCTGCCTCTCTCTCTCTCTCTCTCTCTCTCATGAATAAATAAATAGGATCTTAAGAAATTCTTCAAAGAGTAGATTGAAATTTCATGACCTACATCACCAACCTTGTAACTCTTTGGGCTCTTGCCCCAACAGTCTCACTAATCCCAACCCCACTCACCAATTTAGCGACAGATCACTCTCCTATCTTTAATTCCCTACATGTGCCATTGATCCTTTTTCCCTCGTATCTACCCTGGAGCCAAAACTAAAGAGAGGGAACAGTGTGCACGGATTCTTCATCCTTCGTGACCCGTCTCAGGCGCTGTTCCATCTGGAGCACTAACGAAGCAGAGCAATGCTATAAAGGAGAGCCTCCTCCGCCTCCTCTCTGACTGCCCGGGCCTCTGGCCTACGCTGCTCTGGTGTGAGTCGGTGTGAGTCGTTTCCTTGTCTGTCTCCATGGCGTGTCTGTGTGTCTCTCTCTTCAAATAATGCACTTAAAGGTAGGAGTCAAAGCTTATTGATGCAGATTTCCTTAGCAGTTAAGCAAAGGCTGTATGTAGTAGGCATATGATAAATGTTAGCTAATACATGAAAGTGAAACTACAAGTATTTAGTACACCATGAGACATGGACACAGATGGACATATATTACTAATGCACTATTCTAGTTTTCTAAATATATTTCTTAATTCAATTTTACTGGGTTTACTTTTCTCTCTTTTTTTCCCAACCTTTTTATTTATTTATTTATTTTTTTAAAAGATTTTATTTATTTATTCATGAGAATATACAGAGAGGAGAGAGAGAGGCAGAGACACAGGCACAGGGAGAAGCAGGCTCCACGCAGGGAACCCGATGTGGGACTCAATCCTGAGTCTCCAGGATCATGTTCTGGGCTGAAGGCAGCGCTAAACCACTGAGCCACCCAGGTGGCCCCCCAACTTTTTTAAAATGGAAGTTTAGATAATTTATCTTACACCTATTTTATTTTATAATAGAAGCATTTAAACCTACAAAATTACTGTTAAGTCGCTTTGGATTCATTCTCAAATCTTAATTTATGTTGAGTTGTCATTATCATTCAATTAAAAGTATTTTCTAATTCTTCTCTTATGCTATTCCTCGACCCATGGGTCATTTGAAAGCATGTTGTTGAATTTCCAAATTCTGGCTATTTTTAAATATTTTTTTTGTTATGGATTACTTAATTCACTGTGTTTAGAACACATACTTTATATGATTTCTATCATTTAAAATATTTTTGAGATACAGTTTTTAGCCCAGCCTATGCATTATTTTGTTGAACTTTTCTATGCATTTATAAAGAATGCACATTCTGCTCTTGTGGGGTGGAGTGTCCTACGAATGTTTGTTAACTTCATTGATAGTGTTGCTTGACTCTATATACATTCTCACTTTCTGTCTGCTTGTTCTAGTGATTCCTGAGAGAAATGTTGAAATTTCCAACTATTGTTTTATCTGTTTATCTTTTGAGTGTATTTGGATTTTTTAAATATATTTTGAAGCTCCATTATTAGGTGCATGCATATTTTGGATTTTTATTTTTGATGAATTGACCATTTCATTTTATGCAGCATTCCTCTTTGTGTATAGTGATGTTCCTTGTCTGTCTTGAGTTCTACTTCATCTGATATTAATGTGGTCACTCTAATTGTGTGATTAGTGTTTGCAAGATCTATCATTTTCCATCCTGTGTCTATTTATTTATTTATTTATTTATTTATTTATTTATATTTATTTATTTATTTTTGTGTGTGTCCTTATATTTAAAGTGCATTTCATCCAGGCAGCATATAGTTCAGTCTTCCTTTTTTAAAAAATTTTATTCATTTATTAGAGGGGGTGGGGCATGAACACAAGGAGGAACAGAGGGAGAGGAGGAAGCAGACTTCCCACTGAGCAGGAAGCCCAATCACATGGGGCTGGATCCTGGAACTCCAGGTTCATGACCTGAGCCAAAGGCAGACGTGTAACAGACTGAGCCACCCAGGTGCCCCTTGAGTCTTCCTTTTTTTTTTTTTTTTTTAAAAAAAAAAAAAAAAACACATCTAATCAGATAATGTTTGCCTTTTTGTTGTGGTGCTCATCTTTGCATTTAATATAATTTTGATATTCTTGGGTTTATATTAACCATATTGTATTTGTCTTGTCTATCTTCATTTTCCTATTTTTCCTGCCCTCTTTTGAATTTGTTATTTTTTAGTGTTTGTTTTATGTCCATTACTGGCTTATCAGCTTTATTTATTTATTTATTTACTTACTTGCTTACTTACTTACTCTCAAGTTTAAAAGATGTATTTTTATCTCAAATATTACTCCACTTCACATATAATGACAGTATCCTATAACATTATATTTCCATTTTTTTCCACCTTCATCCTTTGTGCAAATTGTTGTCATTTATTTTCCTTTGACTGGAAAAAAAAAGTCTTTGTTTACCCACATTACCTTTTCAACGTATATTATTTTCCTTCTGCCCAATGAATATCCTTTAACATTCTTTGTCATGCACATTTTCCAGCAATACATTCTGCCAATTTTAACTTTACTAAAAGTTTCCTAATTCAGTTTAAATGTTCAAAGGGTATTTTTCCTAGTTATAGAATTCTGTGTTAGTAAGTTTGTTGGTTGTTGTTTTATTTGAGCACTTCATCTTCATTGTTTGCCTTGTTTTTGGTTAAATTCTAACCCCCTCTATGTAATATGTCTTGTTTCCTCTGACTGCTTTTAAGATTTTATTTTTATCATTAATTTTCAGCATGCCTTGTTGAATTTATGCAAATTCATGACATGCGTGGTGTGAGTTGCCTTTGGTTTATCCTGCTTGGATTTGAGTGAGTTTCTTGAAGGTACAGGTTTATAGTCTTCATTACATTTGAGAAAATGTATGGCTAATTGCCAAATACTGCTAATCACTGCCTTGAATAAACAATTCAGCTATTCTTTGGCCTCTGTCTCTTGGTGTTCTGAAATATCTGTCATGTTTATTTTAAAAAGAATCAAAAGCAAGGTTTAGAAAGAGATCAGTCTCAATTTTGATAGGGTCAAAGATGAGCATTTTTAATATAATATAATATGATTTTATATAGTATAATAATAATTTTCTTAATGTCATGCTCCTCTGCTACATACTGAGAAACTAATAGGAACAAAGAAGACACTCAGTAGGTATTGGCAGTTTTTGTTTTTGTTTAGCGAGTGAATAACGTGCCTTTTTCATTCAAAGAATGAGACAGTATGAATTTCTCAGAAATACTGAAATGAATGAGGAGATAGTCAAGCCAAGGGAAGGTGAGGTTTCACAGAAGCAAACCACACGAGACATATTGTCAGAGGTTTCCTCAAATCTCAGTCCAGACTCCAGTAAAGGTGTCTAACTAGGAGTGTGGGACAAGGACAGCAGGGAGCCCTGCCCACCCAGGCTGCATGACCCAACAGAAAAGCAGATCTTTGGAACCCGACTATATTAGTCTGCTAGGGATGCCGTAACAAAGTACTACAAACTGGGCAACTTAAACAACAGAAATGTATTGTCTCACAGCTCTGGAAGCTAGAAGTGCAAAATCAAACTATCAAGAGCTGGTTCCTTCTAAAGACAATGAGCAAGAATCTGTCCCAGGCTTCTGCCCTAGATTGTGGGGGTTTGCTGGCAATCTTTGGAGTCCTTGGCTTGTGGACTATCCCCACGATCTCTGCCTTCATGTTCACATAGCATTCTTCCTGTGTGCATGTCTGTGTCCAGATTTCCCCTTTAATAAGGACATCAGTCATGTTTGATTAGGGATCTGCGCCACTCCACTGTAACCTCATCTTAACTAATCGTATCTCTGATGACCCTGTTACCAAATAAGGTCACATTCTGATGTAGAAAGGGTTAAAACCTCAATCTAGGACTTTTGGGGGCACACGGTTCAACCCATAGCACCCACAGATCTGAATTGAATTCTTTTTCTCTTAAGTGTGACATGTTTTCACATCTGAAAAAGGGGTTAATAGTGCTTTCCCTTCAGGAAAATTGTAAAGATTAAATGAGATAATGTTGGCAATGCACTTAGCTTGGACCTGACGTGTCATAAGCACTTAATATACGGTGGCTTTTACTGTTTTATGCTAAGTGCTCACTGATTGATTGAATATATTGCATTCCTGAATATAACTGAGAAAGAGGTTCATTTTTCATTTGATTCCCTTGTCCATTAGCAATAGATCTGGCCTCTGTGAAATGTTGGCCAGTTTCCCTCTCAGATTGTTTTCTGGAGAGGCAGGAAGATAACTACTGAGTCTCAAGTGCTTAAATAATTAAGCCAAAGCAAGAGAAAGTTGATAATAAACACTTTTCTGTGCATTATAATTGCAGAGCAATATCATGTAGACAGTTAACCCTGGAGGCTTTATCGATTTAACTGAAAACTAATCAACTAACAACTCAGAAATACTGTTGGAAGCACTTCTCCAGAGAGCCACTGTAATTAGCAGCTGGCACCCTTTTGAGCAGAGGAGCTGCCACCCTGGTTGCGTTGGGTCAAGTAATTTTTCAGCCGAGTGATCATCCCAGAGGACATCATTTCCCTTAATACAACTCCCTGAATTTCACTGGCCACAGCAAATTAGTCCCATCTTTACTCCTCAGAATGGTCAAGACTTTAACCTGAGCCTTCCTTCTCTTAGAATGCGAAGGGCACACACTTAGAAATTCAGAAAGTTTAAAAGAGCAGTGTAGTGTGATCATCGTGACTGTTCAACGTGGTCAAGTTAGAGTCTCAGTTGCCTGGACCTGCTTCTCCCGAGTGTAACTGAGACTGGTTTTCAGTTTGTTCATTTATTTCTTCCATGATTTTCTGGATGGACTGTCTTTCATGAATAAAAATAATACCTTGTTTTCACTCCTGGTTTTTGTATGGAGGGATTTTCCTTAGGACCCATACTAGCCTATCTCAGAATCTTTACTATTGTACCTTTGCAGGGATGGAGGGTTTTACCTGATTGTAAACTTGGAAAGAAATTCTGGGTCTGTGTGGCCTTGCTCTGCCTTTCTTTCTCTGAGACACAGACTTGCCTACAGAGGACGTTCCTCAACTGTTCCTTTTCTTTTGTAAGGGAAGGCGAGCTTCGATGTCAGTGGGTGTCCCCTTAATTCTGGGGGTTAGTCAGTAGGCCAACGTTGCTTCTCACAACACTGTGTTCCAATTTAATTTCCACCAGTCAGGAGGGGGACATGTAGGATTCCTTCTGATACCCTCTTGGTTCTATTTCTCAAAATTTTGAGGACTCAGGAAGGGATGTGGGGTGTGGTTTATTTGGGTCTTATAGGAGACAATGTTGGCCAGCCTCTGAGAGTTATCAACAAAGTTGGTCTATTTATTAGCTGAATTGAGATAATCTGATCGAGAACAATTCCCATGTATCTCCCATTACAATTTCAACCGGGAATTAGAGAATGTCTACTTAGAAAGAGCAAGTCCAACAAGGCAATTGAATATTAGACACTCAAGATCCTTAGAAAAAACAGGATGAAGAATATTTATGAGTAGTGATTTATTAAATGCCAGATCCCTGTGGTGAGCATGTTATTCACATAATTTCATTTAATATTGAAAAGGCTGTGGAACCTAGTAAAAAGAAAAAATGTCTCTTTACCTTGGTTTGTAAGAAAAGGGGGGGAAGCTAATCCTTTGTCATTAAACACAGTCTTGTAAAGAGTATGGTAACACTAAGTGGACCATCTCTAGGCACAGAACCGAGTTTTTCTAGTTTCTTTCTTAGGTGAATGACTCTTCTAATACTAATCCCAAACTTGACCTGGTGAGTTGCTCATGGTTTAGTGATGGAAAAAATGTCAGAAATGATGAAATCCTAGTACTGAATTCTTTTTACAGAGGAGGAACAGATCCAGAGGTCAAGGAACTTGCCCAAGGTCACATTCCTGCAACAGTAGAGCTGGGATGAGAAGTGAGGTCTTCGAGACCCACGCTAGTGCTTCTTCTACTCTGTCCTGTTGTCCTCTTACCAGGCGGTTATTGATAGCAATCAACCACTTCCACCACTTATTCTATTTTTAGGGCTATCTTCTGGAGGTGAATGGGAAAATGTCTGCATCCAAAAATAGCACTCTAAGGTGTGCCCTTCACTTAGTGACTATTTATTTCTCAGTAGCTTACAACATTCCCACCATTGCAAAGAATTAGCATCTACTCCCTTTCCTTTAGGATGCCGGGCAGCACAAAGCTACCTGAGGGCAGCTGCAACTTGTCTTTTTGACAAGATAGATAGTATCTCAGCAGAATAATATTCTGTAGCATGGATCACTGGGGCAGGATATATGATAATAATTGGATGCTCATCATGCACCCCATTACACTTTTAAGTCCGCTGAGATTTACCTTTTTCCGATTACCCTGTCTTGTTGGCAATTTGTTGAAATTCTCCAATGGTGTAATCATTTCTTTGTGCTCTGCCTTTGGTATATTTAAGAAATTTAGTGCACATATGTAGCTGCTGACAGTTACTTTGGAATGATTCGAGAATCATTTGGAAGTAAGTCCCGACATAAAGGCCACCTTCTCTGGGAGTGTTAGGAGGCTGTTCTTGATTTCCCCAGACTGGACCAGGGCTCACCTTTGGCCTTCCATGGACCTTGCATTTCCCTCTATAAGAGCCCTTAGCACTTTTGCAGTGTTGCTGTTGATGAGTTTTTCCCCTTTCTTGAAAGGTGGGTTCCTTTAAGGTGAAGTTTTTAAAGTTAGATGGACCTGGGTTCAAGTTCTCATTCTGCCACTTACCTGCAGTGCATCTTTGGGTAAGTTACGTAAACTATTTAAATCTTAGCTAGCTCATATGTAAAATGGGCATAATCATATCCTTCAGAGAGAATTTTCGAGTATTAAGTGAAGACCTGGGTGTCAAATGCACGGCATAGGACTGTAGGAAGGAAGCATTCAAGGAATGCAAGCCAGTATTTACGTCGTTGTTCTTGTCCTGGCATACTTTTGAAATTTCCCTTTCATTCTCCAGATTGTCCTCATTTAACTCATAAATTACGTGGTTTCCTTTATATGACATAATCTGTTAAAGACATAAGCTTCATTACTGTCCACGAAAACACTTATCTAGATGTACAGACCATAAATAAACGTTTTAATACCCACTCAGGTAAACGATTTCTTTCAAATTAATGTATTTGGCTGACTGAATTTTTGCCCATGCATGTTTTATTCATAACTCGAGGTGAAGACTTATGTGGTGGCTTGTTTTGGTGGCCAAATCCCCTCCATACCCAGAAGGTTGTACACATCACATACACAAATCTAGAGCATGGCAAACTAAGTGGAAACAATAGGGAGCGAGGCTTGATGCATTTAAGTGCTACGCCATGGAGTTCTCATTCTTATACAAAGAGTAAGTCATATTGAACATGACACTAATGAAAGGGAGTTAATTTTATCTCTCTTCATGGCCTAGGAAAGATTATGCAGATACATGACCATCGTGGGTCCTCTTTTTATTTTCAAGCAAGGCCATATAAGTATGTCCCAAAGACAATGAATCTGGTTCACTTTGGAATCTTATAAAATGTGTTTTTTTTTTTAAGCAGAGTTCTTTTATTTTTTTTTAGTATATATATCAACATATATATGTGTTGATTAAATACATATATTTATAATCAACATTTTTATTTATTTATTTTTTAACATTTTTAATATGATTCAACATTTCTATGTCTATTTTTACAACTTTTTAAAAAAATAAAACACTTTAAAAAATTATTATTAACCCAGGGCAAAGCACAATGCCTGTCATGTGTTAAGTGCTCAAGTGAATGCATGTTGAGTAAACAAATGACCCTCTTGTATTCTGATGTTATTTCCCATATTTACCTAATATTATAGTTATGTTGACCCATCTCACTCTCTTTCTTCCGGGAACTTCTAGTCCAGGAGACCTTGATTCCATCCTCACCAGATAGAGAAGTAGATGTGAGATCAGGGACACAGATGCAACGCAGGCTTGGTCTGGCCTCTGTCCGGCTTCTCCCCGGATACCTGTGACAAAGCCAGTTCAGGCAGCCTCCAGAGATGCTTATTAACACCGGGAGGCCCAGACTGCAACCGGCAAGGGTCAGGATAAGGCCCGGAGCGTGTTCCTGAGCTTGCGCACACATGCACATGGCTCCTTCCGAGAACTAAATGGCTCGGGCCTGATCCTCTCTGGTTCACACTGAAGCGGCTATGCTAGTTGTTAAAATACGGACGCACTTTTTCTCCAGCGTCAATAGTTCTGCCCTTAGCCCCCTGAACAACCCCCACAGGTGTCCTGCCACAGCAGACCCTCTCTAGGACCCCCTGGAGCTCCCCACGTCCAGCAGCGGAAGGCTTACCCGCACCATCGGGTTGCTCTGGTGCTAGCTTGCCGGCTGCTCCGGGTACAAGCACCACCGCCTTTCCTGGGAGGAACCCGCCTGCTCTCTGAACTCCTTTTGGTCTTGGAGATGTCTCCGTCTTCCCCTGCGGCCGGGGTTCTGTTTTGGTCCTGCCAGCTCCACGTCGGAAGCCTGGTCCCGCCCTTCCTCACGGTACCCAACATCCTCGTCTTTCTCTGTCCGACCCGTACCTGCTGCTGCCCACATATGTCCTGTCTGCCCGGAGCTGAAGCTTCCTCCCTGATCCAAGCTCCTCTCCAAGCTCCTGTGAATGGGTGGGCCGTGGGCCCCCCTCTTACAGCAGACTTGCCGGGCTTCCTTAGTAGAGCAGACGTGTCCTGTATTTTATGACTAACTTGCATTCTACGCTGACTTCATCAGGACATTCTAAGGATCCTGATTTAAACCCTTTTCCCCAAAAAAGTGCAAAAGTATGATAAGACTATTTTTTCAAATCACATTGAGTATCCTTTTTTTTTTTTTTTTTTTTTTTTTTCCACCCTTAAAACCTGGCAGCTCTTCCTGCCCTGAGGACAATAATTTTACCTTTATTTCTTTGTGTTGCTCTTACTTCCTCATTCTTTTTCTCTATCTGGGCCAAGGTCTTTTTCCTTCCTCTACGATGATCACCTAGCCTGCAGGCCACTAGCTGGTCAGCACCAATTTCCTGCTACTTGGGACATAAATAATATTTACTGAGTGAATGAATGAATGAATGGATGAATAAAATAAAATAATTTGCTCCATAGATCCTCTTTCTCTTTAAGATCCGATTCAGACTACAACAGGGCTTTGAGTCCGAAAAACATGAAACTATGATAGAAGCTGAGCCCAGCTCTGGGGAAGCCAAGCTGCTCTACAATGCTGCTGTTCTCTAGATTTTTTTTTTTGTTGTTGTTGTTTTGGTTTTTTTTTTTAGCGATTAGTAAAGTGCCAGTCTGTCTCAGATGCACTAAAGAGAACCAAGAGAAGATGTTTTTGTCCACACTTGAGCCAACATGTTAAAGGGACAGTTGGCACACTTGGAGTGGGGGCTGCGAGAGAGTGGAGACGAAAAGTGGTTAATATTTATTGAGCAACCACCATGTACTTTTTAAGATATGATCTCATCTTATCCTCACAGTAACCTTGCAAAGTAAATTCTGGATAATCATGGTCAACCAGGCTATATCGAATCTTTGAGTTATTAAATAGCAGAACTCGAATGAAAGCCTAGGCCTCTCCACACAACACCATTCTGTCCCTCGCTGCTGAAAGCATCACGGTGGCGACAGCAGCAGGGATCAAAGCCAGAGAACCCAAGGGGAGGGCAGCGCTCTAAGACAGCCAGGCCCACTCGTTCTCTAACTCCTCTCTCTCTTTCTCTCTCTCCTTCATGCCTTCCATCCATTCTAGACCATTCCTGGCCTAGTTCTAGACTTTCAGGATACCAATGAGCTGGTGAACGAGGTAAACACTGTCCCTAACCCTCCTGGTGAATGATGTAAACCCTGTCCCTGACCCTCCTGGTGAACGAGGTAAACCCTGTCCCTGACCCTCCTACAGTGCTATCCCAGGATAGACTATAGAGATTGAAGAAGTAATTTCAAGCTTGGTGTAATTATTAAAGTTACTCTGGAAGCACGTAAGGAGATACTGGAAGATGGCAGTTGTTGGCAGGGTGGGGATCACCAAGGGCCTTGTGAAGATAGCAATATGTGGGTTGAAATGTGAAGGATTAAAAATAATGTAGCTATGCCAAGAGTTAGGGGAACAGTTGTTTCAGGCAGGAGAAACTGCTAGAGGATGGAGATGGGATGCATTCAAACGTGTAATGAGATGGCTTGTCATCCCAAAGGGAAAGCCAGAGGATCCCAGTGTAATGTCATTAAGGGAGGGAGCCTGTCGCAGGAGGGAGAGGTCATGAGTGCTCAGGAAAAGCTATCATCTGGAGAAATATTTGGACAGAAAATGGAGCAGTCACACAGGCTGGTTTGATTACAAATAGTTGAAGGAGGCAGAGGCAGAAAGTAAGGATGATGACACAAGCAAATGAAGGGCTGCGGAGGGACGCTTAAGGTTGAACCATCTGATAGAATCTCCATCTGCAGCGGCAGCTCTGACTTTGCTGGTTTTGAAATTGCATTTGGAATGAGGATACAGTAAAATGGTAAGAGAGCCACTCTGCGCTGGCAAGGAATATACTGAGTGGCAGTTGGGAATGTGATCAAATCCAGTCTCCCCAGTTTTCCAATTATAAACTGTTTTCCAAAAGTGTAGGTAGGCAGGCTGATTAAAGTACATGCTCCAAAATAGCCAAACGCTTCCTCCAATGTCGAAAATCCAAGCAAGTCCTCCATCACAGAACACTTTCCGTATTAAATATTAATCAAAATAATTTCATTTTGCAGACTCAATACTTAAAATATCAATTTAGATGATGGATCATAGTCTTTGGAGCTGGGAAAAAAAAAAAAAAGCAAATGGATCTCTCTCTCCACTCCTTGCATTTGCAGACAAGGTAACTGGAACCTGGAAAGGGTAAGTGAGTGCTCGCCATCACCACGCTAGGTTTGGTAGTTAAACCAGAATATTGCATTTTCCTTGATAAAAATAAAGAAAAGTAGGTTGCTACTGAGCTTCCGCTTTAACTGAGCTGTCCACTGATGGGATATAGAACTTTTCCCGATATTTTGTCCCTTGACAAATATTTATTTTTCTGCCTTTTACCTCTACCGAAATCTCCATACTGAAGTGATTATGTTAGGAGTTAGTTGGACATTTAGGTAATCAGGGTCAGGGGCCCCATCAAGGGGAGCTGGAGCAGGCACAGCTAAGACAAGGCGGCACGAACATCCTGTCTTGCAGCTTGGACAGGACCACACTAGCATTCTGCTTTGAAGCCTTTGCAGAAGTCACTTGTGCAAAACATCCTAAAATAAGACAATTAACCACAAAGCATTTGTCACTATCATGGGCAAGAGGCATGAAAGACCTAAGCCTCCAAGATGTCGGTCAAAGAAGACCATCAGCACGGAGGCATTAGCCTAATAGGTAGACAGATACGTGGCCAAAGCCCTGATTGGCATGACTCAGCATGCTCTGATCGCTTCAGGGACTTCCACAAACTAGCTGGAGAGCCAGGCTGGTTGTTTTTTTTTTTTTTTTTTTTTTTTTTTTTAAGATTTATTTATTCATGAGAGACCCAGAGAGAGAGGCAGAGACACAGGCCAAGGGAGAAGCAGGCTCCATGCAGGGAGCCCGATGCGGGACTCGATCCCGGGACCCTGGGGTCACGCCCTGAACCAAAGGCAGACGCCCCACCGCTGAGCCACCCAAGCGTCCCGAGAGCCAGTTCTTATCTCACAGAGTTGAAGAATGAATCTTGTGGACAGGAGGGAGTGAGTAAAGTGATAGAGTTTTATTAAGCAAGAGTACAGAGAAGGGTGTCAGGAGTAAGAGTAAGAGGGGTCCCGACAGGGTCACCACCAAGGGCTTTTAGGGTTTGTCTTTTATTGAAAACCAGGGAACTTGAATCCTTTTAGCATCTCTATTGATATCGCCCTTGAGCAAGGACTGATGGTAACACTTTAACGGTTTACTGCCTTTTACGGGTCCTGTAATTTTTGTTGGTCTGAAGTAGCTGTTCTAAGAAGACCCCACCTCCGACACCCAGCGCAAGGTGGTCTGGTTTGTTCCCTTACCTCTGGTTTCCTTATACCTCCACACTTTTGGGATTTCCGAGTCTGATCCCATATCCTCCTACCTACCTCCTCCTACCTAGCCCTGCCTGCACCTTATTCATGAGGAGAAGAGAGTGTTTATACACATGGCAAGTGGAATTAACTGTGGATCGTGGAATATCCCAGAACCACGTGCTCTCCTGTGTGTCATGGCAATATGCCCCTTAAGCTTGAAAATCATGAGATAATAGCCTGCTTCCCCCTCTTTTACATTCAACCCAGATCAAGTTCCTGTTTTGACCTCAGTTCTCTGCTGGGTACAAAGTGTTGTGGCGGAGGCAGGGTTTAGAGACACGCTCTAGTCTTAGGGATTTTACCGTTCAGATCATTCTGGGAATGAGTAGACAAAATTGGACATTTGTACTGACGCGGGAGAGTGAGGTTCTTGTCTCACAGGGTTGAAGAATGAATCTCGCAGACAAAGAAGCGTAAGTAAAGTGATAGAAGCAAGGATACAGGGAAAGCTCTCGGGGGTGAGCGGGGTCCCGACAGAGTCACCAACGTGGGCCTCCACGGAGTCTTTTATTTAGAACTGAGCTAAGCTTGCGGCCTCATCATTCGTGTGATGTCTTGGCTTGAGGGAGGCCTGGTGATCACGTCTTCAACGGCTTCCTTTTCCGACTGGTTACTCTTCGTTGGCCACAGATGACGGTCATCAAAGAAATATCTTCCCTACACCTAGGGCAGGTTTCCATGTCTCTGGTTTCCTTACAATCTCAGCATTTTGGGGATTTTGTGAGCTTGATTCCATGTCTCCCTACTTTTCTCTCCCTACCTAGCTTTGTCCGTCCTTTATTCAATATTGCGGATAAAGGGGGCAATTAAAATTGCTAGTAGAGTTGGAATCAATATTTCTGGAGTGCATCTTGAGGATAAAGAGAAATGAGACAACCAACACCGGGCGCCTAGAGCTATTTCTCCCTTTGTCAGGTAGGAGAATGCTGAAAACCAGATGGATGAAGCCAGTCAGAGGGGTCCGCTGAGCTCTGACTTGAAGTTAGGGGGATGCTGAAGAACCTGGTCAGAGCTTTCCCTATCTTCGGGATTCACGTTAGTCCATTTCTTTAGTAAGATGAGAGCAAGGGAGAGAAAAAGTGGGATATATGTGCTACACACCGGTTATAGGGAGCCAATGGCCCAGAACCCATTAGTAAATCCTAAGTAACTTCTCCGTACTGAGCCTACTGCGGATACTTCCGATCCACAAGGGCATTCATTTCCCCTCTGAGGCTCAGAATCTTCTTCAACCCCATTTTTTTATGTAAACACTAACAAATGATGGGAGTTAGCGCGTGAGACGAAACTGAGTTCCAGTCCTTGTGCCAAGTTGTATGGCACGGAGCAAAGGGGCATCAGTAGTGCTTGGAGCATCCGGGGTGGCCCAACAGAAGAGATGCCACGAGCTGGGCATTGAAGGGTGAGTACATTCTGGGTAAGAGGAGAGTAATCTTGGGAGAGAGTGTTAGAGGAATGGCGCATAGAGGCGGCGATGAGCATAGCTATTTCTGGGAGATGCAAGATGCTGACCTGGAGAGAGGAACAGGTCTGAGTAAGGAGTAGGAGGAAATGTAGTTGGACAAGACGAGTGAGTCAGGTTACGCCAAACATTCTGAATTTGTGGTAGGAAACCAGGCGGGTGCCTGGGATGCCGGGCTTAATGGCACGAAGCTGGATTCTTCTATCTTCTGCATCCAGGTGGTACGTCCGTCCGTGAGAAGACAAGGCCGAGAAAGGCAAGTAGCACGTTACTGTTATTATGAAAATAGCTTTGGCCTCATGAATCCCCTGAAATGGTCTCAGGGGCAGCCAGAGAATGGTGGTTCTTGACCCTGCTAAGGAGTTTGGAAGGAAGAGGAGGTAAAACAAGGCTGGTGACATAAATCGACGTACGTGTTACGCGGTTACCTTGGCTGATGGACTGTGAGGGGCTCGTGGGCAGGAGTCCCTCGGGCAGAAGCGGCAGGCGTACCTGGGGGTTTCATCCTCGTCCAGGGGCCGCCGCGCTGGAAGGGGCCGGAGGCGGGCCTGGCTGCACGGAAGAGACCTCTTAAGCGAAGAATCAGTGGTTCGTTCCTGTGTCAAACGCATCCTTTCCTGTTGTGATGGAAAAGAAGAAAAGAAGATCAAGAGCAAATTTTTTTTTTCTAAAAATTAGGTAACCCATTAGTCTACTGTCTTAACACAGTGAATATTTTGCTTTTTTTTAAACAAAGATTTTATTTATTTATTTATAGAAACACAGAGGGAGAATGAGAGGCAGAGACCCAGGCAGAGGGAGAAGCAGGCTCCATGCAGGGAGCCTGACGCGGGACTCGATCCCGGCACCCCGAGGTCACGTCCTGGGCCGAAGGCAGGCGCCAAACGGCTGAGCCCCCGGGGCTGCCCTTGCTTTTTTATATTAGCTGACATTGCATAGATATTTTTATAAGATTGCAATCAATGTATGTTTTGCTCTGTCGTATGCTGTTGTAACCTATCACACGCACACACGACTGTCTGTGCTTCTATATAATTTAGTTGGTTTTTTTTTATATAATTTAGTTTTGAAGGCCTGATTTCTTGTATCTTTTTTACTATGTCCTGATTTATAAAAACTCTGTCTTCAAGGGTTAACATTTCCATTATTTACATTGTTTCCTCTTCTAGACAATGCTGTTAGGATTCTCACAAATGGGGGCACCTGGGCGGCTCAGTGGTTGAGCGTCCGCCTTAGGCCCAGGTTGTGACCCCAGGGTCCCGGGATCGAGTCCCACGTTGGGCTCCCTGCATGGAGCCTGCGTCTCCCTCTGCCTGGGTCTCTGCCTCTCTCTCTGTGTCTCTCATGCATAAATAAATAAAATATTTTTTTTAAAAAAAGGATTCTCACAAATGTATGTTTTCAGTTGTTTTAAACCATTCTGTGCTTAGGATAGAGTCTTAGATATGGAACAAAGGGATCAAAAAGTATTGCTTTTTTCTGAACTTTCCAACTTGGGTAAATGTTCCTCTAGGTATTAAGGAGTATCCACTTCAGCAAGAGAAATACACGAGTTACATCCATGGCCCCAAACCTTGGAGTCATTCTTGGGGAAAAAGGGTGAAGGGTTTATAGATGCTTTTTGTTCCAGCCTTGCGACGTGTCTATGAATTTGGAAATAGTTAGATACCAAAAATCAAACAAACCTTTCTCCTGAGGCCAAAAGGTGAGACATAAACGCTAAGAACATAGAGACACTCAGAGCATGGGCGAGCGTCTCTATTTCACATCTTCCATCTAATCCTTCAGTAAATCCTCTCAGTTTACTTGTCAAAATGAAATCGAGCCAGAATCTGCTGCTCCCCACTGTCTTTATCATTAACAGCCGCTCCGAGCGAGTCCTCTCCTGCAGGATCCTTTTGGTGGCCCCCCACCAGTCTCCTTGCTTTAGCCCTGAATCTACCCTCGTGACAGAAGCTGGAGTCATTCATTCATTCATTTCAAAATATTTATTTTTAGTGGTGGGGGGGCAGGAACAAAGAGAGAGGGAGACAGAGAGAGAATCTCAGACTCTTCACCGAGCACACACCTGACTCGGGGCTCGATCCCGTGACCCTGAGGTCATGACCTGAGCTGAAACCGAGAGTCAGACACTCGACCAGCTGAGCCACCCAGGTGCCCTCGGAGTGATTATTTGAAAGGAGAAGCTAAATCCCGTTGGCCTTCTGTTTAAAATCCTCTAAGGGCTTCCCTTTTTACTTTCTTTCAGGTTTGATTGATTTTATGTTTTTTTTTTTTTTTTTTTTTACAGCTTTCATTGGTTTGTTTGAGAGAGAAAGACAAAGAGGGAGAACAGCAGGGGGAGAGGGAGAAGCAGACTCTGCCGGGCGGGGAGCCTGACGCGGGGCTGGATCCCAGGACCCCGGGATCGTGACCCGGACCGAGGGCACCAACTGAACCAACTGAGCCACCCCGGCGTCCCTGAGTTTCCCATTTTAATCAGAATCCAAGCCAAAGCTTTTGAAGCCTACAAGTAGAGTGATCCTATAGTGTATGACCCAGGTGGAGCTATCTGGGGACAACACAAGGTGCTGTTAGTAATTGCGTCCAGGTAACAGCGTGAATGCACGCCGCCAGCTGCCTAGGCACGGTCTTCCGAGGCCCCATCTGTGCTCTGCTGTCACCTCCTCATCTCGTCTCTATCACCCTCTGCCCCCGGCCCGCCCCCCGGGGCCACACCGACGCTCCTAGCTGACCCCCCAACCAGCACCTCTGAGGCTCCTCGTCCACACAGCCTCAAGCTCATTCTTCGGGCCCCGTCGGGTCTCCTTGCAAACACGGCTGTATTAGACGTGCTCTTCCGACCATTCCCGTGAGGTAGCCGCCGCCCTCACGCTCCCAGCTGCTCCACCTTCCTCTCGGCCTTCCCGGCCTGCGATACCCTTGCTTCTCGCTGCGTTTTGTCGCTTTCCACTAGAGCGAGCGTCCTCTCCACTGTCTGTTCCCAGCACTTAAGCAGGGCCTGGCACACGTGGGCTCAAGGATCCTTCGCTGAAATAGCGAAGGAACGTGAGACGGTGAGCTCTCATGAATAAATTAATGAAATCTTAAAAAAAAAAAAAAGATTTTATTTATTCTTTCATGAGACACAGAGAGAGAGAGAGAGAGACAGAGACACAGAGAGAGAGGCAGAGACACAGGCAGAGGGAGAAGCAGGCTCCACGCAGGGATCCCGACGCGGGACTGGATCCCGGCACCCCGGGGTCACGCCCCAGGCCAAAGGCAGATGCTCCACCGCTGAGCCCCGCAGGCTGCCTCCTCCCTGAATCTTTTCGGTGTAAAATCTGCCTGCCAAGTATATTTCAGTAACAAGCACACCTCTTTTTAGTCCTTCAATTAATTTTTTTCAAGACAGTTAAGTGTTTCCTAGGGCATCAGCCAGCATCGCCTTTTAGCCTCTTTGCCTCTCTCCCTGCCCTCCCGCCTCATGCCTCTTAAGTCATAGAGGAAAGGAATGCTCTGACGTGTCACGCGACGCCGTCTTCGTCACATCGTTCTTGTCCTGAATATCCTTAGACGCTTCTGGTGGTCCTTTGATTCTTTAAAGCACAACTCAAGCAACTCCACCAAATGCCCCCTTTTGACTCACTTAAGCCGAGTTCACAGCTCCTTCCTTCGTGCCGTCAATGTCCTTTATTACATACCTGACATGCTCACCATATTCTATTGCAAATGTTTCTAAAATATTTTCCCCATTAGACAATGTAAGGACAAGGACTTTAAGGGCAAGGACTACACAGTATCCCCTCTGCTTGACAGCACCCGGCACAAACTAGACACAAGGTCAGAGAAACTAGAAATGACGTGTCGAGGTGGCTTCAAGGTCTAGGAATCATAGAGACGTTCTGGCAAAAGACATGATCTCCCGTTGATACCTCTAAACTGATGCACCTGAAATATGCTGTGTCTCGGTCATGCTCTTTGATGCTGAGAAGGGGATGGAATAAGGAAGGGCTTACCTTTTACGTGGTCCTTGATTTCATTAGCATGTAGAACCCTCGCCCGTATTGATCGGACATTTTTGTTATTTATTCTCCAAAGAGCTTTTATTTGCCATTGTTCTTCCTTCGTACTTCAACAGGTGATGCTTTACTTCCTCGGTTGATAAAGCTTTTACCTGTTAACCCTTGCAGGATGAGACGGTGTATCTAATCCTGAGAAACAAAAAGCCTGGCACATACAACACGGTTGGCAACTTCCCGTGGGAAAGACAGTGGGACATTGTGGTGACGCAAGGGATGTGTGGCCAGACAGAAGCAAGCGGTGGCTTTATAATTTTCTTATAAAATGTGTGACTTTGGGAACCTTTGAACTTTACTCACCTATTAAACAGAATAATTTCAGTTATATAAGGCAGTTATGAGAACGTGGTAGGTATAGTGCTCAACACGTAAGCCATTGAGGATGTGGCTACACCATCATTTTTAGGGAGCCTGGACTTAATGGGAAGGCGAAGATCGTGCCTGCAATATTTGGAAACCAATCCTGGCAGGGTGCGACTGAGAATGTCTGTTTGTGGGATTCAAGGGTCAGGAAACCTTCCCAAAACAAAGGACTAATTTCTTGAGAAGGAGGAGAAGGACCTCAAAGGGTGAGCAGGAAGGGACTAGACTGGAGGAGATGGAGCCTTCTCAGGAGCCAGTGGTAGCCTACAGGGGTTGGAGTAGTCATGCACTGCAGGATCTTGAGGCCTCGTCCAGTGTCTGGAAACAGGGTGTTGCTGCTGTTCTGCTCCTTCCCCTGGTGAGGACAGCCAAGGCCAGCAGGGCAGAGTACTGGACCAAAGACCGAACAAGTGCAGAGAGTCCTGGACTCCCGGCCTTTCCTGGCTCCCTCAAGGCTCCCCGTGGAGCTTCCCGGGCCCAGCGCATCAGAGCTGCACACTCTTCCAGCTGTCGGGCCAGAGAGAGGATATTTGCAGCTAAGGATCTGTGGGGCTTCCCTTCAGCCCGGCCTGGTTGACTGCAGAGCCAGCTGCGCTAACGCTCTCTGTGGTCAGCGACAGGAAGCCTTCGGGGAAAGTGAGGCGTGGGGGAGCTTCCTTCAATTCCTGCTCAAAAGCAGCAGTGACAACTCATAGGAGCAGATGGAACAATATAGCATTTGGCTGCTCTCTGCAAGGTTGCAAAGGAGGGAGGCCCGAAAGCCTTCCTCAGCGCAGGTCAGCGGTAGCTCACCAAGTTGATCCGCAGCTCTGCCACCTGAGGCCTGACTGCAGGTGGATGTTCTCAGCCATAACCACTTGCAAATGGGCCGTTTGTGATCCACTTCCTCAGCCATCCGCCCTCTCCAAGAGCACCAGGCAGCTCATCTCCGGGTTTGAAATGCAGTGACTTTCTCAGATTCCTTGCGTGAGGTGCCCCAGCTTTTCTCTCCTTCGAATTTCTCTTTTGGAAGCTGTTGGTTGCTTTGCTTACAGTTACTTGAAGGTGGGGAATGTGTGTTGTTTATCTTCCTAACCTGCCCATGACTGTCACTTCCATGTATGAATATTTGAACTGATAGATGGCTTTGCTCCTCCCACAGGAGTCAGGGAGTTCAACAGCAAGTCACGTTGCTTGGTCTTCCTAATTTGTGCTCATCACACATTTCTTTTTTCTTTTAATTTTTATTTATTTATGATAGTCACACACACACACACACAGAGAGAGAGAGAGAGAGGCAGAGACACAGGCAGAGGGAGAAGCAGGCTCCATGCACCAGAAGCCCGACGCGGGATTCGATCCCGGGTCTCCAGAATCGCGCCCTGGGCCAAAGGCAGGCGCTAAACCGCTGAGCCACTCAGGGATCCCTCATCACACATTTCTGATGGGCCTTTTCTCCTAAGCACAAGCTTGTGTCTTTAATTGCTATCACTGTCCTTTAATTGCTATCACTATCTGCAGACGGCCCTGATGGCCACAACATCATCCATAATTTTGGAAGAGCAATACTCTTGCTTGTTTCTGGTTTCTTGTAGAAACCTTGAGCCACCAGGACTTACCGAGCTGAAGGAGAGTTTTAAAGCTCCCGTCTACCAGAAGCCAATAGAATTGCAATCTCCTATCAGGGAGGTTGAGTGGCGCAATGACTTCGGCTGGGTCATTTGTTTTCATCCTTTTGGAGATGAACAGACAAAGCACTGGGGAATATTTGCCTGGGAGGTTTGCCGTAAGGGGCAAATGAAATTATTTTTGTGAAAATGCTCTGTGGTATGTGAAGTGCTGTAAAGGTTGGTTCAGTGGGAAATTGCTGGGCTCCCGCACTGGCCTGTGTCTTAAGATGGAGAAAGTTCAATAGAGGAAACGCAGGAGCATAAACTGTTCAAAGATGTTAACACAGAGGAGCCCGGGGGGCAGGGTCCGTCAAGCATCCAGCTGCCGGTTTTGGTTTCAGTCGTGGTCTCGGGGTCCTGGGACTCAGCTCGGCGTCGGGCTCCGCACTCGGCACAGAGTCTGCGTAAGACTCTCCCTCTGCCTCTGCCTGTCCTCCTCATGCACACGTGCTCTCTCTCTAAAATAAATAAATAAATCTTAAAATATATATTATTTTCATTAAATATGACTTGATTTTGGGCAGGAAACCATGTTGTTAGTCTCCATCAGCGGTGTCTAAAGTATTTCCTATGGCTACGTGAATGGGAATTACAGAAGAAAGCATTCCTCGGTCGTATAAACTTGGAAAATACTGAATTGGAAGTTCTTCATCAAGATTCTATTCTTAGAACTTCTGAGACCTTGGAATATGCTGGTTTTATTGAGAAATTTAAAAAAAATTGTGTATATGTATTGTATACCCTAAACATACAAATACGGATTGCCGTCCCCCCTTCTTTTTTTTCCCCAGAGCATCTGGGGTTAGAATTCCATAGAACATGATTTTATTTTATTTATTTTATTTTATTTTATTTTATTTTATTTTATTTTATTTTATTTTATTTTATTTTATTTTATTTTATTTTATTTATTTATTTTAGAACACGATTTTAAAAATGCTGCTCCAGAGGACATGCAGAGCTTTTTTTGACCCACATATTGAGCTGAAAGACAGCCCTGGACTAACCGTGTGGTGGCCACAAGTGTACCTGTTACAGACACTATGTTCCTGAGATGGGACCCGGATGCTTGGTCAGGCCTCCAGTTGATTTGGCCGAGGAGGCCCTCAGCGGGGCCGTCAGTACCCTCAGCAAGAGGGGGGCTAACGGGGAGATCCAGATGGTCATGCCTCGGTGTGGACTGCACGGGGTAGAGAGAATTTCTAGGCTTTTCTACGATAACTCCAGTGCAACCGTAGAAATCGGTCCTGCTAACTATGCCTGGCATCTGCCTCCCATCGCTTGCCTTTCTGCACTAGACCTAGGAGATGACTTAAAAGAATGTGATTTCATGGAATTCTGTTGGGGCAACACGTTCTTGTCATTCACGTTTGCTGTCAGAATTCTCAAGATACGTAGACCAACGGAAGCCGCAGATCTTGGGCTCTAAAATAAAGGCCAAGCGAAAATTCAGGTTAGGGCAGCTTCGGCCGTCATCTGACCGGAGGGCTTCCCTGCGAGACAGGCTGAGAGCGGTGACAAGTCTGCAGAAGAGCCACAGACTGGCAGCTCGCCCGCTGCATCTAGTTCGCGGAGACTCCGGCTTAGGCCACGCGGTGTGTTTAAACGAGGTAATTACACGCACTTGAGGTTTCTACGCTGTCTCAGAAGTGTAAGCAGGGCTTCGTCGCTGCGTGACAAGCATCAGCGAGAGCTGGGCGACACCGGCCCGGGTTAGACGGCTGTGCGCGTCCAGGTTGCCAGAGCCTCTACCTCTCTTTCTTTTTGACCCGAGCTGCTCAACTCAAATTTTATTTTTGAACCTGCCTGGCCCGGGCCGACTTTGTAGCCGGGGGCCCCGCGGGCAGTGTTCTTCCGCAGAGCCCCTGAGCCCCGAGGGCCCTTCTCCCCATCCTGCTGCCCTGCGAGGAGCGTGGGGTGGAGGCAACGCTCCCTGAGTGCGTCAGGCCGTGGTGAGCCCGCGCGCAGGATGACACGCTTGGGAAGGCAGCGGCTCTCTTGTCCTCGTTGTCTTTTCCAGCCAGCGGGGGACATAGCGCCCCTTACGTGGACGTGGACGACACTCAGAAGTTTGTTGAATGACAAAAGGGCGAAAGATGAAAAAAAAGAAATAAGGAATGAAACACAGAGATAGAAGGAAAGGGCAAAGTAGCGACGCACAGAAAGAGAGAAAAGGAAAAGACAGGAAGGAAGGGAAAGAGGAGGGAGGAAGGAAAGAAAAGAGAAAGGAGGGAAGAAGTGGGGAGCAGAGCAAGCAAAAGGGACATAAAATGACAATATTGCGTTTCCAGAGGCAGATGATGAGGAAGAGAGTAAACTGGTTAAGAAGCCAGAGGCCCGTCGACCCCTCGCCGTGTAGGGAGGCCGTGGCTCTGTCCTCGAGCTTGGTGGCAGAGGGCCACCAAGACAGTGTGTGCTGTCTGCTCTTGAGTTCATGGCGCCTTTTTCTTTCCCGTGGCTGCTCAGGTAGAGATGTCCTGACATCAGCGACGTCCAGGCAGGCGCACCTGGTGGACCGGTCAGTTAAGCACTGGACCCTGGATTTTGGCTCAGGTCATGGCCTCAGGGTCGTGAGTTCGAGCCCTGGGTCAGGGAGTCTGCTTGTCCCACTCCCGCCCCCTGCTTCCACTGCCTCTCAAATAAATAAATTAAACCTTTTCTTCTTCTTCTTCTTCTTCTTCTTCTTCTTCTTCTTCTTCTTGATTGTCCAGAGCTAAAAGCAAAGCAAAAAGCCCGAAGAGGTATTTTTAAGTGGAAGAAAGTTTTTAAATGGCAAGGTCCACGTGATTATATGCTGCTCCAGAGGATATGCTTTGTTGCCTCGAACTGGCTTTGTTTCCCCGAGTGTCCTAGAACGATGAGGCTCGAGGTACTAAGGACAAGGATCTACTTGTCCAGTTGACGTGCGGGCACATCACCTGGAAAGCTCTGAAGCCCCTCTCCTGCCTCTCGCCCGCCCCTTCGACGGCACAATCCCACCGCTCGTGTACACTGTGCCGTTTTGCTCATCCAAAAATACAAAGATGCATCTTAAAGGATGTTTTTCGAAGGATAGTTGGTCATTGTTATTTGCTGCTATTTCGGAAAAAAAAAAGGCAGTCGGGGTCCGGGTAAACAGCGTGTGATCTGTGCGCAGAGTTCATGGCGTGCGGCCGCTCGACAGGAGGCAGATCGCAGGACTTGGTACTCGGCACCTGTCGCCCAAAACGCACTCCCTGGAGGACACTAGGGTCTTGTTTGCGCGGATGTCTCGACGCGGTTACACACGGGCCGGACGCGGAGCACGTCGGGTGAGACAGGGCGCGAGGGCGCCCTTCCCGTCCTGGATTTCTCTCCGCTCTCTGTGTTTCGGTGAAAGCCGGTACACGCACTGATTTTCCGATGAAAAGGGAAACTCCAGGCCTTCGGCCCTTTCTCAGTGTCCCGGCGGGAGGAAGATAAACGTGAAGCAATGGAGTCTCCAAGGTACGCGGAGCTTTCTCTGTCGTCTCTCCCTCTCGGTTTTACTCCATTTTCCCTGTAAGGTCGTCGCTGTGCAGCTGCTGGGGAGAACCAGTCTACGGGGTCAGAAAGCCGCGGTCGAGCCGGCCCGAGGTTTACACGGGGGACCTCGAGTTACTCCACGCCCGGGCTCCGGGTTCGGGCGCTGGGGCCGCGCAGCACGTCTGTCTGGCTAAGCAGAGGCCCGCGGCCTGCTCCGTCGGGACCTGGGACGAGAGGCCCAGGGGCGGCGAGGACGCGCCCGCCAAGACGAGCCGGGTCAGAGGCTTGGGCCTGCAGCCTCGATGCCGTCTTCTGCGGCTTCCCGGGGGGAGTCACCCTGCTGAGGACAGCGCCGTCCTGGCCCCTGCGGGGGACGAGGCAGCATCAGGGAAGGCCCCGCGAGGTGACGCCGGGTCCCTCGAGCGAGGCCGCGCGCTCCCCGGGAAGTCGGGGACCCAGGCCGCTCTGGGGGAGTCCGCGCCTCGGCCTGGGCTGGTGTCCTCGCTGGGCGCAGGGCAGGGGGCGGAGAGGCCCTCTCGCTGGGGGGCGGCCACTGAGCCCGCCGGGGCACATGGGAGCCGTCGGGGCGCCAGAGGTCGGGGAGCCGGAGGAGCGGTGACGACGGGAGAGCGGGCCTGGCCCCCAGCGACGGGCGGACACGGGGTCCAGACGGTGACCCGCGATGGCCTGTGCGCTCGGGAGGCGGCGGGTCGGAGGGCTGAGCGGGCCCGGCAGGCGGCCTGGCCAGGAGTGGGCGCGGGGCTGAGGGGGCTGAGGAGGCTCAGGGGACTGAAAGGGCCTGAGGGGGGCTGAGGGGGCTGAGGGGGCTGAGGGGGCTGAGGGGGGCTGAGGGGGCGGAGGGGGCTGAGGGGGCTGAGGGGACTGAGGGGGCTGAGGGTGCCTGAGGGAGCCTGAGGGGGCTGAGGGGGCTGAGGGGGCTGAGGGGGCTGAGGGTGCCTGAGGGAGCCTGAGGGGGCTGAGGGGGCTGAGGGGGCTGAGGGGGCTGAGGGTGCCTGAGGGAGCCTGAGGGGGCTGAGGGGGGCTGAGGGGGCTGAGGGGGCTGAGGGGGCTGAGGGGACTGAGGGGGCTGAGGGGGCTGAGGGTGCCTGAGGGAGCCTGAGGGGGCTGAGGGGGGCTGAGGGGGCTGAGGGGCCGAGGGGCTGAGGAGCTGAGAGGGCGCGCAGCGACACTAGCACCTTCTGCGGCGGGTACAGCCTCTGTCTCACACCCCAGGCCCCGCAGCCGCGCACCTTCCTGTGGAGGAGCGACCGCCCCGAGTGAAGCCCCCTTCCCGCAGCCCCGCGGCCCAGGACGCTGAGCCCCGCGCCCCGGCGGGGACTGGGGGGCCCTCCTCAGGCGCCGGCCCCGAGGCGACGGCAGGAAAGCCAGGCGGTGGCCGTGCGGCAGTCGTGGGGCTCGGGGCTCCCCCCGCTTACGAGTCACAAGACAGGAGCGCTGGGACCAACGACCTAACCTCCAGAGGGAAAAGTCGAGAACGCGCAAGGCCCTCGCAGCCCCTGGCGACCCTGGCGACCGGCGCCCGCAGGCAGAGGCCCAGGTCCCCCGGGAGCGCCGCTGCCCTGCCGCAGGGCTTTGCCGGAGGGAAAGCAACCGCGGCTGAGAGGCCAAGGCCTCCGGGCCCCGGGGGTCCTGCCGAGCGCAGGAGAGGCCGCTTGACGCCGCGCCCTGCCCCCGCGGTCAGCCCCGCCAGGACCTGCCCTGCCCGGCCCGGAAACCACCGCGTTCCCCGGCTCCAGGCTGTGCCGCCTGCGGCTCCGGAGCTCGGCCTCGGCCGGGACCACGTCAGCGTCACTCTGAAGTGATGGGGCCGGCTTCGGAGCCCTTGTCCTATCCCGGAGCCGGAGGTGTCTCCTGTACCCGGGGTTCGTGCGCCTTCCACCGCGGCACCCCAAGGCGCCTTAACCTCCACCATCGCGGGGCGCGTCTTACCGTTTCAGGAGCCCCCCCCCCGCCCCCGGCCCAAGGTTCCCACGTCCGGCTCCTAAACACGCGTGACCCACACAGCAGCGCTGAGGGGGCCGCGGGCTGAGGGGCGCCGCGCAGAGCACTCGGCGGTTGTCCTCACGGCCGCACGGCACATGCTCCTGTCCGTGACCCGGAGGGTTCTGGAGCCTGGGGCAGCTGCTGGCTGCGGCTCCGAGCCGGGGAGCCCAGGCCTCGCGGTGTCCACCAGACGGGCCCGCGGAAGCTGCTTTGAGACCCGGTGGCTTTCTCGGGAGAGCGGCCCCGCCCGTGGAGGAAAGGGCGCCCCCAGGGAGGCTGCGCCCCCTCTCCTGAGCGCCCAGCCCGGCCTCTCCGCAGAGCTCCCCGTTCTCAGGCATCCCCTGAGCCCCGCTGCCGGGAGGCGGGTCCTGGGTCATCACTAAGGATCCACCCGACGAAGATTGCCCGAGACTGATCTTCCCGTCCCCTCCCTCTTGGGAGGTTCGCTCCTAACGAAGCTTATTCGCCATGAAAAGTGTCTGTCCTCATGCCCCTTCCTAGGCCACGGGAAGCCTCCTGGCCTGGGTTGGTCTTGGAAACTCGGGGAACTGGCTCTCCCCGCCCTTTAGGGAAGGAGAGGGTGACCCGACGCCGTGCCCTTTGTCAGGGAGCCAGGGCGACTCTGGAGCCAAACTGCGAAGTCTGACAGACCCCGGGTCACATAGAACTGCTGCCGTTGGGGCGGCTGGGGGTCGGGGCAGTCAGGGGTCTGGGTCAGTCAGGGGTCTGGGCCAGTCAGGGGTCTGGGTCAGTCAGGGCCGCTGGGGGGTCTGGGTCAGTCAGGGGGTCGGGTCACTCAGGGGTCTGGGTCAGTCAGGGGTCTGGGTCAGTCAGGGGTCTGGGTCAGTCATGGCGGCTGGGGGCCCAGGTCAGTGAGGGCAGCCGGGTGAGTCAGGGCGGCCGGATCCCGCTCAAGGCACCGTGCGCCCTGGTGGCTCATCCACGAGAGCGCACGGCCGTGAGCCTGCCCCCAGGACGGTGCAGTGCTGTGTCCCTCAGTGCTGAGTGCGCAGCGCGTGGCGTGTGCAGGTCTGAGGCGTCCGTGGCGGTGGGCGCGTGTGCGCTAAAGGCGGGCGTGTCGTGGCTCTCTCCAGGCAGCTGCGCCAGGAGCCGGCGCCACCGGCGGGCCCACCGCGCTCACAGGGCGGCTGCCGTTCTGGCGGGCGTGAGGGCTCGCAGGGTGCGGAGGACGGAACGCTGCCTGGGGACGGGCCGGGCGGCGCCCGCTGGGCCGCATGGACGAGCTCCAGGCAAACGCTCCCGGTGTCGCCCGCCCTGGGCGCCCACCCGTCCCTGGTGCTGGAACTGTTATGCGGCGGCGGCGTCTCTTGGGTTTTGATTACAATGACGGTTGGAGACACGACTCCCAGATTCTGTCCGAGTCCGAGCTCTGCAAGGCCGCGAGGCCCTGCTGTCGCGTGTCGGTCCCTTCGCGTTTCAGTGCCGAGCGGGGGCGACGCGGGCCGGTGGCCGGGCAGCCTCTGCGCCGGGAGGCCGACCGCGGGGCCCACGGAGCCACCCGCCCTTTCGGAGCCTCCTCTGCGACTCGAGGACCCGGTTCCCTGAAGGGCGCGGCCGGCAGCTTGGGCCACGGCCCTCGACGGTCTCGGCGGCATCCCCGGCCCGCGCAGCTCTGGGCCCGCCCGCGGCTGCCTCCAGGGCCTGGCCCGTGAGCCGGGAACATGGCGAAAGGTGCTGGGCGTCCCCTGCCTCACCGCCCCCAGGACGCCGCCTCTGTCCCGCCGCCCCCCACCGCCTGTCCCCTCGGCTCCCTGGACCAAGGCAGGCTGCTAGGGAGGACCGGCGTGGCCGGAACGGAAGGGGCCTCACCCCGACCTCGCAGAGGACTCAGTCCCTCCGGACACTGTGGGTGCCGCGGAGACGACCCTTGCCCCCGAGGCTTCGGCCGAGGCTCCGCCGCCGCCACTGCAGCCCCGTGCGAGGCCCCGAGGAGGTGGGGGTGAGCCACGCCTCAACTCCTGACGCGCAGACGCGGAGACATAAACGTTCACCGTGTGAGCTCAGAGGTTTTTATTTTATTTGATTTTTTTAAGATTTTATTCATTCATTTGAGGGAGAGCGAGAGAGCACGGGGTCGGGGAACTTGCCACCGAGTGGAGAGCCCGAAGCGGGGCTCGATCCCGGGACCCCGAGACATGGCCTGAAGGGAAGGCAGACGCTCAGGACACTGCGCCCTAACCCTGGGGTCCGGGCTTGAGCCTCTCCGTCCCGGCCCGGGGCCTCCGTCCTTCTCGGGGGCCGGGGCCTGGTATGACTTGACAAGGACTGTGCTGGGGGCAGAATCTGCTACCAGCAGCGGGCAAGGCGCCAGGGGCTTTCCGGCTGATCCACGGCCTGGCGGCTGGCCCCCCCGCGGCCGCTGTCCCGGGCCCTGTCCCCGCCTGTCTCCCCGTCGGCCTCAAAGGCCCGAAGCACCCGCAGCCCCGAAATGCCGCCCTCTCTAGGGCGGGCTCCCAGAGCCCTCGGGGCCTCATCCGGAGCGTGACCGGCTGCACTGGAGCGGGCTCTCCCGGGGGGACCCAGGCCAGCAGCGTCAACACCGGCCGGGAACACGGTAGAAATGCGAGTTCTCGACTCACCGCAGATCTGCCCAATCTGAAACTCTGGAAGTGCGGCCCCGGATTTAGGTTTTAGCCAGTGTCTGGCTAGTTCTGACACATACGAAAGATCGAGAACCCCTGGGCTCCGAGCGCCCTAATCCCTTACAGCTCCATCAACACTGATCTTAGTAATTACGGGAAGCGTCTGTTGATCATGTGCAGGAATCGTAAAAGGACGTTATAGTCACTAGCACAGTGGCCTATGAAGCAGACACTCGTTATCTCCATCCCAGTGACATCTCTAGTATCTTGGCTTCTTAAGGGCAGGGGTGATTTTTTTTTTTTTTTAAATCTCTGAACTTCTTTAAACCTTGCGTAGGATTCACAGTTCCTTTTTACGTGTGTGTTGCCGTGTATTTGAGTTAGTCGGTCCTCAGTGTTCACAACGAATGAAAGGGCAAACGGATTCATGAATAAAAACAGTAGGAATGGGATCCCTGGGTGGTGCAGCAGTTTGGCGCCTGCCTTTGGCCCAGGGCGCGATCCTGGAGACCCGGGATCGAATCCCACATCGGGCTCCTGGTGCATGGAGCCTGCTTCTCCCTCTGCCTGTGTCTCTGCCTCTCTCTCTCTCTGTGTGTGACTATCATAAATAAATAAAAATTAAAAAAAAAAACAGTAGGAACGCACAGCTGCGGCCGTTAAGTACCGAGGCCCTTTGGAGGGTGGTGAGATGAAAGCGGGGACAGGTCGGGGGTTCTCATTTCCTCTTAACTCGGTATTAAGAGGACGCCAGTCTGCTTCCCACTGAGGCTGGTCTTGCTCAGAAGGTAGCCAAGCTCTTGGTTCCTACTGATTTCAGTCCGCGGGCATCCACTATGGAAGAACCCAATATGCGATTCATTCATGTTCTCTGGAGAGTGACCCCGGGGAAGAAATTATTTCACAGAAATAAATTCATATCTCAAGGGAATAAAGACTTGAAGTGGTATTGCAGACATATTCATGAGAGTAAGTCCTGTGCCTTCTAGAAACTAGAGGAGGGACCCTGAGGCCGCGGTGGGCTCCGTGGCTCACTCCTTAGACCTTTTGGTTGACTTTATAAGGTTACGTGGGGTGGTCGCTGCATCCTCCCCAGATCCGGTCTTTTTGTCCATTAAAGGGAACAGCAGCATGTCTGGCGCTCGCAGGCATCTCAGTGATCAAGTCTACATTTGGGACTTCCTCTGACCTCGGCAGCACGTCGCACAGTACTCCGGGCTACTGTGACGTTACCCCGTGCGTGTGCACGTGCGCGTGTGCACACTTCTTTCTTTCCTCTCTTCTTCTTTCCTCCGTAACGATGGTAAACACTGTTCCAAGCTCATTGCAGATCTTTCCTCAGAATTATCCTGTAGGGAAGGTCTAGTTGCTGTAGGGATGTTGCTGACGAGAACACGATGAAGTGACAGCACCTTGCTTCCCGTCACAGTGCGGAGTTGGGATTCCAGCCCATTCCGTCTGACGCTAAGCCCAAGGCTTTTATTTTTTTTATTTATTTATTTTTAAATTTATTTATGATAGTCACAGAGAGAGAGAGAGAGAGGGGCAGAGACACAGGCGGAGGGAGAAGCAGGCTCCATGCACCGGGAGCCCGACGTGGGATTCGATCCTGGGTCTCCAGGATCGCACCCTGGGCCAAAGGCAGGTGCCAAACCGCTGCACCACCCAGGGATCCCCTAGCCCAAGGCTTTTAACTGTGATTTTAAATGCTAACCTGACTAGATCAGAATTTGGGATTCTGATTGGGTCCATTTAATAGTGGGTGTGGTCACTGCCTCAGAATAGGCTAGAAACCCATGAACTTGTGTGACCCTCTTATTCTCCTTGTTTCCATGCAGCAGATGTTACATGACTACAGGCTTGGTCTATCCTCCCTCCCTCCATCTCTCCCTTCCTCCCTCCGTCCCTCCCGTCCCTCCCGTAGGTACGTACAAAACTCCCATCGACTCAGTCTTGAGCAGCTGATGGTAAGTTTGGCTTTAGAAGAGCTTCCTCTTGGGAAGCTCCTCTTGGGTTTAGGTTTCAAGCTGAGGCCCAGGTTACTAGATGGGTTTACGTGGGGTATTAGGAACCAAGCCCAGTTATAAATAAGATGCGTATGTGTTTCATATAACAAGTCACTCCAAACTTGGTAGTCTCAAACAATATGCATTCACCTCCTTACAGGAGTTCTGGAAGTCAGAAGTACAAAGTAAGCTTCACTGGGATGAAATCAAAGTGTCAGTGGGGCCGGACCCCTTGGAATGGCACCGTTTTCTTTTCTGGCTACTAGAAGCCACCTGCACGCCTTAGTTCATGGACCTTTCTCCATCTTCAAACCCAGCAATGCAGTATCTTTAAGTCTCCCCTTTGCTCCTCACCCTTTGCTTCTATAGTCATATCTCCTTTCTCCGTCTCTGGCCCTCCTGCCTCCCTCTTTTAAGGACATTTATAATTGCATTTGATTAACCCAGATGGCACAAGACACTTCCTCCATCTCAAGATCCTTAAATGGATCACATTTTAAAGTTTCTTTTGCTACTAAGGTACCATATTCACAGGCTCTTGGGATTAACATATGGACATCTCTGGTGGGTCATTTAATCTGTCCACTATAATTTGCCCTCTGGTCCTCAAAGATTCATGTCCATCCCTCATACAAAATATACTCACCCTATCCCAACAACCCCGAAAGTTTCATTCATTGCATCATTAACTCAAAGTAAAAAAAGAAAAAAAAAAAACTCATCTTAAACTTCCTAATTAAAAAGTCCCAAATCTCATAATCAAAATCAACATGACTCATGCAATCTATCCTTGGGCAACATTTCTCATCATCTATGGACCTATAAAACCGGGGAACAAATTCTCCGCTCCCGAAATATAATGGTGGTACAGACAGACATAGGATATCACTTGCAGACACGTTCAGGAAGGGAGCAAATGGAAAGGAAGAGGAGTCACTGTTGCCAAGAAAATTAGAAATGAAGCAGGAAAAGTCCACTGGGTTCCAAGGCCTAAGGATGATCTGTGACTTGAGACTTTAGTTGCAAGTCTGAGTCATCTTTCCTTCTTCAGGAAGGGTCGCGTATGTTTGCAGCAGAGTGATTTTATTAGTCTGTAGGATTCTGGAAGTCAACAGCCTTCTTTCATTTTATCTTTTCCCTCTCCCTTTCTGTCTAAGATGCAAGGGTTTCTGCTGGTATGAAATTCTCAGGATCTTTGTGGGTGCCCTGTGACTGTCCTGGGGATTCCCTCCACTAGACGGGAGGCTCCTCCACAGACAGATCCTGGACAAACCCATCTCTATTCCTAACTTCTGCTTAAATCACGAAGGAGACATATGAGGCATATGCATGATCCCCCTTAAGATCCCCCTGTGTAATTGAATATTGTGGTCATTTGCTCCTTCTGAGGTGGTAGCAAGGCTGCCCAGTCACATCACTGGCTTTCTCTCCAGAGCCGGCTTTCCTGACAGTGAATCTCCTCATTTTAGCATCTTTTGAATCTACAGAATTTCCCAAATCATCAAGTCTTAGTTCCTTCTAGTAATTCTTCTCTCAACCTATGTCTGTCTTCTCATGTTTTATTATCAGCATCGAGAAGAAAGCACTCTAGACCTTCGACAAGTTGCATGAAAGTTCCCTCAAGTTAAAGACCCAAGTTCACTGCTTAGAGCTCTACTTTCCACGTTACTGTAGGACAAGTCCAGTGAGCTTTCTGCCATTATATAAAAAAAGATGCCTTTTCCTATAGTTCTTACATACCCCTCGTTACCTTCCGAGCCCTCCCCGGGAGTGTCTTCAATGTCTGTTTTTCTACCAACAGCCTTTCTATGAAGGTTTAAGTATTCTCTAAGGTGATGGAGTTCTTTTTTATACCAGAGTCCTCATTTCCTTTGGAATCCTCACATCCATATTTAAAAAAAAAATGATTTGTTTACTCATTTGAGAGAGAGAATGCACACAGGGCAGAGGGAAGGGAGAGGGATAAGCAGACTCCGTGCTGAGCAAGGAACCTGACCCAAGGCTCAATCCCAAGAGCCTGAGATCATGAATCTGAGCTGAAACCAAGAGTTGGACACTTACCCGATTAACCCACCCGGTGCCCGACATCCATATTTCTTCTAACAGTCTATTCAAGGCAATATACATGTTTTCTATCATTCTGCTCAAAATTCCTCCAGCTTTGGCTTATTTCCCAATTCCAAAGCCATTTCTACGTGTTTGGTTGTTTGTTACACCAACACTCCTCTAACATGTACCAAAATCTGTATCAGTCAGGGTTAAACCAGAAAATAAGGAATCAGTAGCAGATGTATTTTGAGACTTATTGCAAGAAATTGGCTTAAGCAACTGTGGTGACTGGCCAAGTCCAAAATCTATAGAACAGGCTGTAAGGAAGGGCAGGCTGAACTCTCGGGCACAGCTGAAGCTGGTGTCCGCAGTTGGAATTTCTAATCTGGGAGATCTCAGCTCTGCTCTCAAGGCCTGTTAATTGATTGAATCAGGCTTACCCAGAATAGTTAGGAAGAAACCCATTTATTTAAGGCAAACTGATTATGGGCTCTAATCACATCTAAAGATGTCTTCATGGCGACTTCTAGACCATGGTGGGGATTACAGCCTAACCAAACTGACACGTAAAACTGACCGTCACACGATGGTGCCTAAATTCCTATTTGTCATTGTCCCTTGTTAGCAATATATCTTTTAGAGCCTTGAATAAGACGAACAAATGTCTGGACCAAAAAGCAAGAGGAGAACATTTCCCATGTCCCCTAATCATGATATCATCAACACCCCCACCATTGACACTAAGCAAAATATTTAATGCAAGGATACTTAAAGCGATTAGAAAACAACATAAAATAACGTATATTTCGTGGTTATATTATATGGGAAAGACTAAATGTTTCATGTGAGTTCATAGGAAGAGTTAAGTGTTGATTAAATTAAGAAGGGAAGGATTGAGAAAGTAGAATATGACGCAGCTGGGCTTGATTACAAGGTAGAAGGAAGAAGATACGGCTTATCAAGCAAGGGCATAGTTGGGAGATAGAGGTAAGCACAGAGAAAACCCTGAGGACACTGCGCTCCCTCACCCTTATCCTCAGGACCACGGAGATCGGCTGTGCATGTTCTGGGGAAGCCTGGGCCGCGGAATTGATATCTGAAGTAACGTGTAAGGAAGAGTCCTGATGGAAACAGTCGACAGGAAAGGTGAATCTGGCAGACGTGGACACAATGGACGCGAAAGGGCAGCGGTTCCTGTACCACTGGGGTGGCAGGAGGAGTCAGGGGCCATACAGATGGGGTGGGGGTGCCAATGCACAATAGGAGGCAGATGCCAATGGCGCTTTGAAGCAAGATACAGAAGACATGTGATCGAGCGAACGCTGGGGATGAAGAGTTGGCATAAGGAGAAATCGATGCCAACTATTTTGTATTGATCATACGTTGGATTGGGATTTTATGCTAATGCAATCAAGAGCCCACGAATCCTGCCTTCAGCCATCCCGGTTTCCTGCTTCCGAGGCCACTAAGTAAGATACTAAAGCCACTAAGAAAGGACGAAAGAGGAAGCAGAGTAATACTATTATTAGCAGACTTCTGCTTGTAATTCCAGCACAAAATAGCAGTAAGCTAGGATGAACCACGTGGAAAACTTTGTAAGGCACCAGAAGCAGCCTATATATAGCTTAGATCCAAAGCAGGCCAAACAGCTTTCTGTGTTTGTTAAGTTCAGCCTGGATAGGCGGCCCTCCACTGCCGGCGGGGAGAGACCGATGCAGAGTGCACCCCGTGCCGGGGAAAGTGCTGATGTCTCCAGGCGTGAATGAAAAGAAGATATTCACAAAGGAGAGAAAAAAGGGTTGCGCAGAGCATCTCTGGGCCTTGGCTCTTTTGGCCTAAATAAAGGAAACGGACTTGCAGCTTCAAAAGCAGTGAATGTTATTCCATCTGAAACTCCAGTCCTAGAAAATGTGGCAAACTCATCCCCGACCTTAACCAATCCCAGTATTTTTTGGTAGGTGGCGTTTCTTTCTTGCCTTTTTTCCCCACCCCCGTTCTATCCTGAGAGATAACTAAGGTCTAGGGGCGCCATGAGAGCCTGCCTTTCTACAACAGGTACATCATTTTAAGGCTGGTTAGTTGGCAAGATAGTGGCAACATTGAGAAAAGGCATGGAGGAGGGAATTCTACGTGGAGTGAGAGGTTGGCATAGCAGACAACGTGTATGCCCAAGATGACCTAGCACCTCACACTCAATCACGCTTCAATGAGGGGACCACGTGGAACCACTTCGTGTCCTGCAAGGTCAGCAGGAGAAAATAGCAGAGTCCAAGAGGAATGGCCTGCTGTGAAGAGAGCAGGCCAAGGACAGCTATGGCTTTAGGCCGAAGTCCATCCTGGTGACTCAGCAGGCCGGGTGCTGGGGCGTATGCACCCCTACCTCACTCCTCTCCTGCCCTTGAATCTGTCGGTGTCCCTATTGGCCACTGACCATAAAAAGCCTGCTCATGGGGTTCATATAAGTCAGCCTGTGTGGGCACAGCGGAAGGTGGCGGAGATTTCAGAGGGGCAACCAGGTGTCGCGTGGCTAGACTGGGAGCTAAGTGGCGAGTGAGCTGACGGTTGGAAATGGCTCTCAGCTTGTCAGAAGAGCAGGCTTAGAACAGGGACTTGGGATACAATTTACGGACTGTTCAATCGGGAAGAGAAGACCGCATTTTTACTGAATATTTATTACGTGCCAGGCGCGGTGCTAGGCACGTTCATGTTCCCTCATTTATTCTTCACAATAACTCACTAAAAAGAAGAATTGACATTCTGAGAGATTTGCTAGTTCATGGGCCTCATACTGGCAACTCAAGAGCTCAGCATCTGTGTTTTCTCCGGCCTGCAGGGTGCTTTAAAAGTCAGAGGATTTCACATAAAAACGCAGGTTTCTGGCTTCCCTGGAAAAATCAGAAGATCTGGCATCCGCAAGGTTACCGTCCTGCAGGCTGGAATGGTGCGGTGACTTTCCTCTTGAGATTGGACGCGGACTGTGGCACATTCTGCGTCCCTGCCTGTTTGTGTTGTAACGTCCAGATGAATTGATTGAGATTATCTGCCAATTATTTTAATTTGCGACTCTGATCTACGCCCTCTTATTTTACAGATGAATACATTAATTCATGGAGAGATTGGACGACTTGTTCAAAACTTCACAGCCAGTAACGCCACAGTCGGCCCTAGAACTTGTCTTAGGTTTCTGCATCAAGCTCTCTGTGGAATGTAAAAGCTGATTACTATGAATTTTACGGTGATCAAGGCAGTGTGGTGCTGGCTTGAAAACAGACAAATACACCATCAGAACAAAATAGAATCCAGAAATAAAGCCACACATGCATGGTCAACTGATTTTCAACAAACATGCCAAGGCAATTTAATGGGGGAGAGGAAAATCTTTTCAACAAATGGTGCTCGGATAACTGGGCTAAATGCATGGAAAAAGTAACATCTACCCCTACGTCTCACTATACACACAAATTAATTCAAGATGGACCATGAGATGTAAAAGCTAAAATTATAAATTTTCCAGAAGAAAACAGCAGAGCCTGCTTTTGCAACTTGGAAAAAAAAAAACACAATAATTTATTGGAGAGGACACAAAATGCACCCACCATAAAGTAAAACGAGTATTTAGAAGGATGGTTGCGCTTCTCGCATGAGATAACGTAAGAGGGTCAGGAGCGCTGAGCCTGGAAACATGAGAAAGTAGAGACGCTGAAGAAGCAGCGGCAAGAGATAAATAGAAAGGGTTGGCAGAAATACGGCGAGAGGTTAGGTTATCCGGAATCTTCCCCAAGGCTCCAACAGCGGCCTAGGTAATTTGGGCCTGTAAAGTTTATTTGGAAACTTACTAAAAGCCCCTTCTCGGAGGCTTCAGGAAACTAATGATTCCCATTACGGAAGCGATTTCTTTTGGAAGCTTTGGACCCCCTCAGCGCTTTGTTTGATTCTCTGTCTGTGGCGTGCTCTGAAGCCCCGTATGTTTCTCCCCAGTCTTCGTCATACCAGGATTTCTGGCCTTGACCCTCAAACTCTGTTACGGCCACAGCTCCACACAGCGTTGGTTTAAAACAACCCTGAGTTTATGACGTAGAGGATCCCGCGCTCGGAAACACCCGCAGTCTTCTTTCCTGATTGGATCGATGGGTGGGGTACAGAGAAGGGTGAGGACAGAGTGAATGCGCTGGATTCCCATTTCCCCCTTGCCATTTGGGTGCCGGGTCTTCTCAGCTACGTAAGCAGACATTGGATTTCCTGATGGTGAGACTTTCCTCTCTTCCCTCCTAAAATGTTCACTTTGGTGAATTGTCGTATCCGTATATTTTTAAAGATGTATTTATTTATTTGAGAGGGGGAGAATGCATGTGTGCGTAAATGGGGACGGGCAGCGGGAGAGGGAGAGAGGGGGAATCCTCCAGCAGAGCTCATTGTGGGGCTCCACCCTGGACCCTGAGATCATGACCTGAGCCGAGATCAGGAGTTGGCTGCTTAGCCCACTAAGCCACTCAGGCGCCCCAGAATTATTGTGTTCTCGATTCCCTTGTGGCGACCATTCATCTTCCTCTATCATATACGTGATTAAGAGTAGAGTTCTTCCAAAGGAACAAGTGAAAAACCAGACAAATACAGAGAACAAACCTGTGGCTGCCTGGAGGCAGGTAGGAGAGAAGATGGGTGAAATAAAGGGTATGAACGGGTACAAACTTCCCATTATAAAATAAGTAAGTCCTGCAGATAAAAGAGCACAGCACAGGCAATATAGTCAATAATGTTGTAACGAGGTGGTAGGGTGACAGCCCGTGACTACGCTCATCGTGCTGAGCGGTGAGTAATGCGTAGACTTGTCAAATCAATATGTTGTGCACCTGAAGCCAATACCACAGTGTGTGTTAATGATACTTCAATAAAAAAAAAATCAATTTAAAAAAAAAAAGAGTAGAGTTCCTTCTGGATGATGGAGCTCTGCTTCTGAAAAAGTGTATTAATGAATTTTTTTTTTGTTCTATTGCTTCCAAAATTCAGTAGTGTTTTCCGACAGAACAAATCTACCGTTTCCACTTATAAGCCGTCTTCAGTTTCCTTTTTTTTAATTTATTTTTTTTAATAATAAATTTATTTTTTATTGGTGTTCGATTTGCCAACATACAGAATAACACCCCGTCTTCGGTTTCCTTAATAGAGTCTCGTGTTCTGGTCCTCAATCTGCTGTCTCTTCCTGCTCCTTGGAGGCCATCACTTCTGTGTTTATTATGCCCTGAGGACTTTTTTCCACGTCTTCTTTGCCCTGAAATTTAGTGAACATTCGAATTCCGGTAGCAAGACGATGACCGCCGTCTAATCTCCTTTCCAACTTCATTTCCCTTTTTAATTACCTCTTATAGAAATATATCTGAAAAAAAAATAAAAAAAAAAAAGAAAAAAACAAACAAAAAAAAGAAATGTATCTGAGTTCCTTGGAGAAACGAACAGCCGGAGAGGAGTTCAGCTCCTAGGGGAGGAGGGACGTAGGGACACAGAGTAGTGCACTGGGCATGTGTCCGCTCCCCACTCAGCCTCGTAGGCCGCTCACCTGCTGTCTTCACCAAGTGGTCAAGGCTACGGCCACGTAAAACGTGTCTTCTGATGAACAACCGAGAAGGTGCAAAGTGAACTAGGCGGTGTCAGCCTTTCTTCCTTGTAGAACACGTTGAGGGAAACGTGACCTGAATGAGCAAGGACCATGGATGCAACACAGGGACATGTCAATGCTGGAACTTTCTGCGGGACGGGCTTTTGTTGAGGCTTGCGTCTTCTATCTGCGCTCTTCTATGGAGCTGCTAGTACTGTTTTCATTTGAAATCAACCCAGGATGTCAAGGAAAACGGAGAAAACGCTTAGGAAGAGCGTGTGAATTCAAACCGAAGCAGACTAAGCAGTGAACATTGCTCTGCACACCCCCCTCCGAGTTCCTCCAGGTTCTCCTCTCCCTCATCGACATCGGACTCGTTTTCCTAAGGCACAGTGTGGGATTCCCCAGCTTTGATAAGGTGATGTGTTACAGTTCTTTTTTATATTATATATATATATATATATATATATATATATATTTTAAATATTAAGGTAGTATCACAGATAATTTGGGAAACGAGAAATCATTAACAAGCAAAAAAGTATTATCCGTGAGTTTGCAGCGGGTTCTGGGCTGTGTCCTTTGGACATGTTTTGCCATTTTGTCATGCGAGCTGCCGCGAGGTTTGGGATTATCCTTGTTTTACAGACGGGGCTGAGAAAATCAGATAACGTGCCTGGGGTCTGCCGCTGGGCAAGTACAGGACTAGCATCACAAGCAAGTCTGTGGGGGCGCCTGGGGGCTCAGTGGTTGAGCGTCTGCCTTTAGGGCGTGATCCTAGGGTCCTGGAGTTTGAGTTCCCCATTGGGCTCCCTGCGTGGAGCCTGCTTCTCCCTCTGCCTGTGTCTCTGCCTCTCTCTGTGTCTCTCATGAATAAATAGATAAAATCTGTTTTGTTTTTTTTTTTAAGCAAGTCTTCCGGACCCTGCAGCACACATCCGTTCTGTTCTTGCTGGGCTTCCTTGTGGCTTATTGGTCCGAGAGCAAGTGAATACCCGACCGAGCTGAGTTCTACGCTTATCAGTGAGGACAGTTAGAGACGTGAAGCTGACTTCCTGGGGATGACAGCAGGGGCACTGAACTTTTTCTGAGCAGGGGATGATGACACGATGGAAAGAACGTTCTGGAGAGATGAATGGCTCACGGCGTGACACCAGATGGCCTGGGGGAAGGGTGACTAGGTGCAAGGACAATAGCCCGGGAGCCTACTGCTGGGATCCAGACGTGACGCCATGAGGGTCTCAGCTGAGCCTTTTATCACTTTACACAGTTTTCACTTTCTTTTTCGAGGTCACCGCAGTTTTCACAAGGACAGTACCTCAGGTCGCTCCGAGACTTACCATTTTGGATTACCTTGGTTCCATTTTTAACCCTAATATGTTCTCTGGCCTCAGGGTGACTGCAAGTGAAATATGGTCTCTTAGCCGCTCTTTTTTAAACTCCCCGATCCCATTCATCCTTGGAGCTTGTTTAGTCGCTAATTAGAACACAGGAGATGCTTCCTACACAGGCCGAGGCCGAGGCCTCCGCCCGTGAGCCCTTGGCTGGGGGAGGTGCAGTATTCGGGCTGCGACCCGGTGTCTGTCCTGCCCTGGGAACTGCAGACGGGCTGGGCTCCATTCAGGGGGGTCTGGGCCTGGGCAGCCTCCTGCCGGCACCGCAACCGCCCCCCCCCCCGGGGGACACCCCTCCCGCAGCTCTCGCACACGCTGTGGTCCAGGAGCCCTGCTGACCTGCCCCAGCGGCGCTTGGCGGTCGGCTGGAGCCCCAAGCGACACGTTTCCTGTCCGATTCGATCAGTGCCCATTGTTTACTGTCCTGTTTAGCCGAGCATCGCCTGAACCTCTGAGGTATTGCAGGGCAGCGGCCAAGTCAGCCCGTCTACGGGCTGCAGCCGCCAAGCGCTGCGTCGGGCCTCACCCTGCGTGGAGCCCACAAGCCAGAAGGCCGGCACCTCGGGGGAAACAGGAATGTTAGGCTGAAAGTGTCTTAAACACTTGGGAAGGTGAAGGCCCACCCACCTGCGTCTCCCCCTGGGAAGGTGAGGGCCACCCACTTGCGTCTCCCCCTGGGAAGGTGAGGGCCACCCACCTGCGTCTCCCCTTGCTGGTCACACAGCTCCCCTTTCTTGTCACCATGAAGTGCTGATGCTTTTTCGAGGTAGAATCCTATATGGTGATAAGACTCAGGGAAATTTGAAGAAGCAAACAGTAACCTTTGAAACTGATATAGAAAAGCAAAATGCCCCCCTGTAGGTCACCCGCTCCACGCCCCATACTTAGCCTCTAAGAACTTATAAACCTCCCTTCTTGCAAGTAGCCTTCTCCTTCTTCATGGATTCCAAGCCTTCCCACACGGCTGACCTCCGGCATAATTATAGAGCCCCCAAGTGTGGTAACAGGGCACTATGTCCTAATTTATCAAATTCTGGAGACACTGAAGGAATTCCATATTTGCCAATTCCTTGCCCTTTGTATTATGAAGGAAGACAGTGAGGTTAGCTCCCTCTAGAGGTGTCCACTTGCAAATGTTGGTGAGCCTCTGGGTGAGCTGGGGATTGGAAGCTACTAGAATCGGAGCCCCTGAAGGCCGACCCCTCATCTCCAAGGACTTTGGGGAATCCCATGGTGGCATCTCACAGGCATGGGTTCAAAAAACGAATTAGCAGTAGGAGAAAATGCAAAAGGAAAGGAAAGTAAGACTGAAGGCAAAAGCACCCCTCATTCCCCGTCCAATTTTAGGGTCTGGTTTGCCCTCCAGTGTCCATGTCTCCTTATGCAAAATTTATCCCAATGGGGATTAAGTAGAAGGTTTTGGGAAACAATTTTGTTAACTCTTCAGGAGGATGGACTTTCATCCTTGGATCTAGGGCGTAGTTAGAGAATGTGGGTTTTCCACGATGAAGGTCTAGGTGTAGGAAGGCAGACACAGGCTGATGAATGCTTTATGCATAAAATTATCCAACTTGGAAAAAGGCACCTTGATCTCTTCACTTCTGGAAAAAGAGGTTCGATTCCCCAACATTCCCAGCGCGATCTACTCAAGCAATTACAATGACCACGTCATCACCCTCTGACTAAGGCTCCTCGCCAGTCTCAGTCACATCCTGGCTCTGTTCCCTTCCAAATGTATACTTCAGAGAAGCCCAAATATCATGAGAATAGTAAGGGGAAGTAACATTTTTGAAAGGAAAACCCCGAGGGTATGACCCAAGCATATAAAAATGGGCAAAGTGAGCAAGTGACTTAGCCTATGAGACATTTCCACTGCTTCTTGTTTTCACTTTGTAGGCTCTTGGGTCTTGGTGTCATAGTCATGTTGTCCTTGTGGGAATTTCCCTTCTTATTTGCGCTGAAATATGACTTGGCTTCCCATCAGTAGAAGGAACTTCAGTGGGGTTAGGTTATAGGTAGAAACTAGTCTGGCTCAGAGGGAATGGATTTCATGATTGATATGAAATTCCTGTCGTGGTTACAGGGCAGGGGTAGAGGAAGCTCAGATGCCAAATGCTCACCATCCTAGAACATCTTGCCCTCTTCGAAGTGACCTCTGGTGCATGTACACCTAGTTTTATATGTTTGTTCCCTAAACTCACTGGGATTCTTCATTCAGGTTGTTCCCTAAACTCACTGGGAACCCCCCGAGTAATAGGAACGGCGACCACCTATGCCTACTATGCATTATTATGATTATTTTATGTACATTTGCTTTTCACCACAACCCTTTGAAATGAGTTTATCACCTGTTTTTTTTAGATTTTTTTTTTTTTATTTATGATAGTCACAGAGAGAGAGAGAGAGAGGCAGAGACACAAGCGGAGGAAGAAGCAGGCTCCATGCACCGGGAGCCTGATGTGGGATTCGATCCCGGGTCTCCAGGATCGCGCACTGGGCCAAAGGCAGGCGCCAAACCGCTGCGCCACCCGGGGATCCCTGAGTTTATCACCTGTTTTAAAGGTGAGGAAACCGAGGCACAGAAAGTTCAAGAAAATTGTCTGAGGTCGTAATTGGTATGTGGTTGACTCAGAATTTAAACCCAGGCAGCGTGGATCTAGGAGCCCTGCATGTAACCACTACTCCATGGTATTTCTTTAACTAATGCGACAGGTATTCTGATCTCTCCAAGGGACCGATCCCCTCACACACTTCAACCTTAATAACTCTCTCCTCCCCCCTTCCCTTTTCCTCCTCCTCCTCCTTCTCCTCTCCATGTCCCTTTCCCTCTCCTCTCTCCCCCTCCTTTTCTCCCTCCCCCCCTTTTCTTTTTAAAAAGACGTGGAAAAAAAAAGATATGCAAACTCCAAGACCTCTCAATAATTGATTTCATTCTCCCTATTAGACTTCCATTAACACTACTTTCTAAGGCTCATGTTCTAATATTAAAGTGCATAAATAATAAGTTAATAAATTATATGAGCAAAACAGGAAATGGTCTAAGAAGGTTAGACTCAGAATCCTTGGTAGAGAGAGGAGAGGAAAAGAGGGGTAAGACAAAAGAGCAGCGTCAAGGCAAAGTAATTTGGGTAAGTAGTAGAATGTCATCATTTCTAGGGATCCCTGGGTGGCGCAGCGGTTTGGCGCCTGCCTTTGGCCCAGGGCGCGATCCTGGAGACCCGGGATCGAATCCCACATCAGGCTCCCGGTGCATGGAGCCTGCTTCTCCCTCTGCCTGTGTCTCTGCCTCTCTCTCTCCCTGTGACTATCATAAATAAATAAAGATTTAAAAAAAAAAAAAGGCATCATTTCTAGAATTTAGGTTATAAATTTAGGTTATGAAATTAATGACTTGAGCCATCAAGTATTTTGTGTCTATTACATGTATCTCAGGCACAGAACTGAGCACTAGAGATAAACAGGTGGTTAAGGCATCATCTCTTTATCTAAGAGCTGTATGTTTATCACGAGAAAATAAATAAGTGGGAGCAAACTGAACTTTATGGATTTAGCCTCCTGGGCCTGGTTTCTCTCCGCTCCCGCCCACTCTTCCCCGGGGAGGAGGAGTGACTTTCTGGTGTGTGCGGCTTAGCCCCTTCTAGGATCTTCTTGGTGTGTGTCTGCCGGGAAGAAGCCTGCCTCCCGTCTGCTGCCTGGGCCGTGGGTCGGGCTGGTGGGGGAGACCTGGCCCCTGTGATGAGGCATGTGGCTTCCTAGCTCTGTCTGGGATGAGCTGTGTGAGGTGGCTCCTTAGGGATAGGAGCAATAAGCCCGTTTTTGCCACACAAACACACGCCATGTGTTCCAATCGGATTTTAAATAGCAATGAAGCTAACATTTTAGTCACCATCTGTACCCGTATTCCTGACTTTCAATTATATTTGAACTCACAGAGGCCTATTTCTTGACTATCCTCGAGCCTGTGGACACATAACGCTCCTGGTGTTTTACAGCACCCAACAGTCCCTCAACAACCCCATTCTAGAAGTGGGCGGAGGAGATTGATTCAACCCTGGCCCGGCAGCGTCCTCATTGCCAAGGAGAAGTGAGTAATAGTTTATGATTCATGGGCTGATTGGTAATCACTACCAGGATTACCAGAAATTCGTCTGGAATGTTTTGTAAAGCTTAAAAAAATAAAAAAAAAAAAAAGAAAAGAAAACCCTTTAGCATGTGTTTCACTGTTTTTAGTAGCTTGTCAACACCCTAGAAACTGAGGTTCTAGCTGACAAAACTCTGAGGGTGAAATGTGTACTGAATTAGGGTAACATCCAGAGACAGAGTCCCAGGTACATGGTGGAGGTGGGAAGGGCTCTTAAACTTTTCTCACCGATCTGTCATTTCTTTGTAAGCTCATTTGTCAGTCAGGAGGTATTCGGGGCATCATAACCACTGAGAAATCCCTGCTCCTCCTTTGTTACCCCACCGCCCTCTGTGATGCGGTGCTATGCGGTGGCCTTCCAATCCTGTGTCCTCTTGTCTACATCTCCAGAGGGTAAACGCTGAAAGGGCAGGCATTGTGGCCCTCACGAAATAGTTATGGAGAGGAAGGAAGATGCTGATTTACTTTGAAGCATCCTCAACCAGGATGGAAACAGGTATCCAAAGAAGACAGGAACAGAAGAAATAACCAGAACTTTGGAAAATAGACACCGAACGACAGAGGATGAAATGTATGGGTATGGTGTGTACCATACTGGAATGTACCAGATGGTGTGTTCCATAAGTGGAGTCTAACTCATTTTCTTTACCAGTTCAAGTCCTGGTGTTTGCATATTGATACGATATTATAGAATGAGAAGACGATGGCCAGCAGGAACAAATTAGTTCCAGCAACGCTATTAGTAGGGATGATTCCAGATGACTAAATATACCAAACAAGAGCTTCCAGGAACGCAACGTGTAGGTTTGGACACGGGTATATGGCTGTGGGATTCAGGAACTTGGTAAAACTTTGGCGGATGGTATTAAAAAAGAAAAAAACAAGCTCAAGATGGAGTCATTTGCCTCTCAAGGCAGTTTCAACCTATCGCATGAGTGCAGCCTTTTAAAAATCGATCTGAAATTTCCTGATCTGCACTAGTGGGGTCATCTGTGTGATTTAAAAAATAATAATAGGGCAGCCCCGGTGGCGCAGCGGTTTAGCGCCGCCTGAAGCCCGGGGTGTGATCCTGGAGTCCCGGGATCGAGTCCCACGTCGGGCTTCCTGCGTGGAGCCTGCTTCTCCCTCTGCCTGTGTCTCTGCCTCTCTCTCGCTCTCTCTGAATAAATAAATCTTAAAAAAAAAATAATAATGATAAAAACCCAAACCAAAAAACAACAACAAAACCCCCCTAACATTTCCTTCCCTTGCAAAAGAAGATTCCCCAGCTTGAACAATCCTTCCCTGTCCTCCCTGCCCATCTCCTCCTCTCCCTTTCTCTCCCCTCCCCTCTCTTCTCTTCTCTCCTTTCCTTTCCTTTTGCTAAGAACTTCCTTGCCCCACCCTCCTGCCTCTATGGTCCTACCATTTCTTACAGCTCTGTAAACTCATTCACCATTCTTGCTAAATGGGATGCTACCCAATTCATGAATGACTTTATAAAGCCAATTAGATCTTCAAATTTATTTGATTTAATTTTGTTTTTTAACAGTTTTTTTTTTTTTTTTTAACCAGTCCTATCTACAGGATACCGGACCTGTAGAGAGGGATGAAAAACTTAGGCTTTCTTAGCATGAAGAAAACAAAGTGAGTACAAATTCAATAATGACTCTAAAACACATGATGATTTATTCTGTGGGGCTGCAGAACCCACAATGTAGACATGGCTTGATATGTTACTCTACAAACACTTCTCAACATTTACCCCGGAAGGGTTTAAATAAAACATTTTCACATCTATTTTGTAATGCACATTATTGACTAAGTTAAAGAAGGAAGTGGAAACTTGTGCCATATGGAATTTGATTCTGTGTGGAGCATTCGAAATGATTGGTTGACTTAGTTGATTAGGAAAGGACATAACTGAGCATGGGTGCTGGGCTACTATGACCCAGGCAGATAGTGAGAGCTTGATGCAGGTGGTAAGAAGGATTGGGTGATGACGAGAATGTTAAGGAAAAGACTGTCACCCAATGTGAAAATAGAAACATTGGAAAATGGAAAATGAAAAATAGTGAAAACAAAAAATTAAACCCCACCCAGAAGGTAGGATTGTTAACATATAAAAGACAACATGTTCTAGAAACTAAAGTTTCTAATGGTCATCAATGGCTGCTAATGATGTCGTAGAAACTGTAGGCTTCTCAGGCCTTCGCATCTTGAGGGTTAGTTCCCCCAAACAAATTGATAATCCCAACAACTCCAAAATCTAATTATTAGGAAGGTGAGCCACTTTTACTCCCTTGCGGCCTTGAGCAGTTACTGCTTCTTTGAGTGTACATTGTTGAGGCCTCTCCTCGTCCTCCGGCAATGCTCCCTCCTCACTGTCTCAGCCTGTTCCCTAACAAGGGTCAACATTCACTGAGTTTGCAACGTGACATGTAGGCCTGTGCTAAGCTCCTGTGCTCATCGACCCATTAGTCTTCGTCTAATGCATTTTATGGATTAGGAAAGTGAACCTCAGAGAGGCTAAGAATTCATTCGAAGAGACAAAATTATCAAGGAGCTGAGCTGGATTCAAACTTAAATCCATTTGACTCAGGATCTGTATTTCTAAAACATCAAATTATGCCACTCCCATCCTTGGCCTCTTGCCGGCGCTAATCTTACTGCCCTCACCCAACCACCGCAGATTCTGGAGGAAGCCGAAGGGGATGGACAGGCACCCACAGTGTCTGTTGCACTAAGCATCTGGTCACGCATCATCCGAGCTTTTGGTCTTGCCAATCTATTGGCTGCAAAACGGTATTATTGTGATTTTCATTCTCATTTCTCTGATTACTAATGAAGCTGATCCTTCTTGTTGTATTTGTTGGCCATTATTTGTGTTTCATGTAAGGTGCCTATTTCTATCTTTGGCTTATATTTTATTAGGTGTTTTTAACTTTTTTTCTTATTTATTGGTAGGACTTCTTTGGTCATTCTGCATATGTGGCACAGAAAAGCTAAGCTGTTGATCAAACCTATTTTTCTTCCATAAAGGGCGTCCAGCTAGACTGTGCTCATCCTCCTTTGCAGTTAGATGAGGTTATGTGCCTGACTTATGATGGATGGAATGTGAGAAGAAGCAAGGCACACCGCTCGTCAGGCCTGTCCCAGAAAAGCCTTCCCTGTGATCTATTCTTTGTCTTCCCCCATCTGCCAGTTGGGCACTGATGATACGTGGATCTTAGCAGCCAAGTGGTGAAGATAGCAGAGCCTTCTGCAGCCCAGGGCTCCAAATTACTGAGTTAAGGAAAACTCTCCCAAGCACAGACTAGAATTTATATGAGTAAGAAATTAACGTCTTTTGCAGTGATCTACCTTGCTTGATTTCAAGATTTACTGGCCAAAGTCATAGTTGATCTTCATACAGGATACTGACCTGTTTCAAATTACATGAGGTACAAATATCCTGGATTGGAACATATGGTTATGTGCATGGCAAACACGGTCTTATTAATATTAAAAATTCACTTTACCCACTCAGTCATGGACAGAACTGGAAAACTACGGGCCTAGTTCATAGGAACAGGACATAACTCAAGGCATCTATTCGTGGCTCAGAATGTGGATCAAAATACAGCTGACCCTTGATCAGTCAGGGGTTAAGGACCCCACCACTCCACACAGTAGAAAACCCACATGCAACTTTTGACTCTTCAAGAACTTAACGACTTATAACCTACTGTTGACCAGGCGCCATAGCAATAACATAAACAGTTAACTAACACATATTTTGTAAGTTATATACATTATTTACTGTATTCTTATAATTAAATGAACTAGATAAAAAGTGTTAAGGAAACATAAGGAAGATAAAATACATTTATAGTACTGTATTTGTTGAAAAAAATCTGTGTATGAGTGTACTTTGCTGTTCAAACCATTTTGTTCAAGGCTCAACCACACATGCATTTTCTAGGCAGACAAATGCCAAGAGGACCCTAGAAGAGGGTGAGCCACACAGAATGCAGGTCCAAATCAAAAAATCACTCCTCTTTCCAGGAGGAGAGTGAGCAGAGAGAAGCCAGGACCAGGGGCTAATCCTGATGGAGATACGTCTTCCTGGAACGTGAAATCTGGAATGGAGGACTCTCCTCCACATGGAACGTGGATCTTAAAGGGTTACCAGCTGCCACTGTGATCACAAAGACTGTGCCTGAACACATAGCTAGTGGGAGTTGGACTTCCTCATTTTAAGGAGTAAAGATTAACTCTTTACTATTCAAGGATTAACTCTTTATTATCCTTCACCCTCAAAAAGGAAGAAAAATATTGATGAGCTGCAATGTAGGACTGGATGTTTATAATACCTAAGTAGGAAAGGCCTGAAAGATGGGAGAAAGTCCTGCTTAGCAAGCACTGTAGTGAGGCTAGTTATCTGAAAATAGAAGATACTTGTAATACAAGATACTTAAGGAATTGGGGGATCTGAGCCTGTATCATGGCTTTACTTTAGTTGAGTTCTCCACTAAATAATTTTTTTCTGAGATTATGTAAAGCATTTAAAAGACCAATATAGATAGGAAAGTAAAAACTTTTTTTTTTTTTTTTTTAAGAGCAGGGCATTATTAAACTAAGGTCATTAACGACGATGGTAGTTAGGAGTATGCCCTTTGAAGTCACACACAACTGGATTCAAACCTGAATTTTGTCACTTACTGTTTGGAAAAGTTGGATATTGGAAAAGTTACTTTCTTTCAGTCTCTGTAACATGGGAGTGACATGGTACATACACTATACATACACTATACACTATACGTGGTACACACAATTATTTCAAGACTCAAGTGAGGTTTAAAGAGTACAATATACTTAGCACAATATCTAGACCTGGTAGGAACTTAATAAACGGTGGTCATTATTACTTCCAGTCACAGGTCGGCTCAAATGAGATAATGTATGTGAAAAATACTTTGTAAATGAAAATACTGTGGCTCTCTGCTCTTTGAACACTTTTTCCTGCCTCTATAAAAGCACTTGTCACTCTTTCACATTATGGTTGTTCCCAGCTAATGGGCCTGGAAGTCTGATACAGACTGTGATTCAAGGGGAGGGAGCTGGTCTAAGTGTCAGGCCCATGAGCACCATTGAGGACATCCAGGAGAAAGGAGGAGAGAGGGGCAAAAATAGGCACTAGAACTAATGAGACTATATCATTGATTACATTCCAAAATGAGAAGTGGCGTTGCCCTTGGACTAGGCCAACAAGAGCATGTAAAGATTTTTGAGTCATCAATGCAAAGAGCTTGGATCCCTAATTTTGGGCATGAACATAAAAGGAACCCTACTACACACCTTTGTCTACTTGTTTTCTTCTAACACCACGCATTCAAATATAGATGTCCAATGTCCAGCCATGCCCCAAATTGGGGTCACCATGATAAATATTATTTTTTGTTCTTTATCTCTAGTATCCAGCCCAGTTCCCAGAATATGGTGAGGTAATAGTACATGCTAATTCAGTACATTAATTTAAAGATATAAGATGTTATGTGTTCACTTTGGCTAGACCCCTTGTTTCTTAGATATTCCTCAGGGGACCCTGCATTGCAAGGATAACAGAAACAAGCAGAGGGCTATAGTGATATGTCACTTCCACCATCAGAATGATGGAGAGATATATGTGATGATGAGAAAAAGAGCTCTTCTAAGATGGAATTGGCTCTCATATGAGGGAATGAGCTGTGGACAGGATGGGAAGGAGCGGGAGGTGGGGCGGGCATTAAGCAGAAACTGCATGACCACCTGAGGGCAATGCAGGGATGCCTGCACTGAGGCAGAGTTGGACCATATCATCGTCCTCACCCCAGGTTAGAGCAGAACTACCTGTGGATGGGAGTTTTTTTTTAAAAAAACAATCATTTCTGGGCTTTCTCTTCAGAAATTTTTATTTAATGGATTTGAATTGCATCTAGGCATCTCTCAGTTTTAATTAACATATAGTAAAGGCACCCATTAAAGTGCAAATGTGGATGAGTTCTGACATGCATAAGGCACATATCATGATCAAGGTCGAACATTTACATGACTCCAAACACAACCCTGAAAATGTCCCTTAGATTCTTTGTGGTCACTTGTTCCCTTCTCGGTTCCAGGCCTCAGTGAGCTGATGTTTGTCACAATAATAAGTTTGTGTGATCTAGATTTGATATGTGGCATCTGTAGTATGAACTCATGAGTCTGGCTTCTTTTCTTCGGCACTTTTTTTTTTTTTTTTTGAGGTCCATTCATATTTCCAGATGAATCAAATGGTTTGTTCTTTTTATTGCTGTGTAACATTCTGTTGTATAGGTTGCCCACAGTTTCTTATATGCATTCACTCAGTGATAGGTACATGGCTTGTTTTGAATTTTTGCCTATTATGAATAAAATTGCTTTTAATATTTCTATGCAAGTCTTTGTGTGGACATTTTTATTTCCCTTGGTGAAAAACCTAGGACTAGAATTATTGCATTGTATGGTAATATCTCTATAACTTTAAAGACTGTCAGATTGTTTTCCAAAGTGGTTGTACCAGTTACGATTCTTGCCAACAGTATGTGGCAATTCCAGTTGCTCTACATTCTTGCCAATACGTGGCCTTGTCAGTCTTTCTAATATTATGTAATTTAATTAAGTGTGTAGTAGAATCTTATTGTAGTTTTAATTTTTGTTTTTCTTATACTAATCATATTTTTGTGTGCCATTTAGCCATTTGCATATTCTTTTTTCTGATGTGTTTGTTCAATCTTTTGCCCATTTTCTGTCTTCTTAAGTTTTAAAAGTTCTTTATGTATTCTGCATACAAATCCTTTGTCAGGTGTATTTTTTTAAAAAAATATTTTATTTATTTATTCATGAGAGACATAGAGAAAGAGGCAGAGACACAGGCAATGTGGGCACACTCCGAGCCGGGACACTCAGGACCCCCGGGGCACACTCTGAGCCAAAGGCAGACACTTAACCACCGAGCCACCCGGGCATCCCTGTCAGATGTAAGTATTATAAAATTTTATCCCTGTAAGCATTTTGCCTTTTAAATTTTCTTAAAAGTGTTTATTATAGGCTGAACCAAGTCCTTCTAATACTTACATGTTGAAGCTAACTCCCAGTATTTCAGAAAGTGACAATATTTGGAGATACAATCTTTAGAGAAGTGATTAAGATGAAACGGGGGGACACCTGGGTGGGTCAGTGGTTGAGCGCCTGTCTTCCACCCAGGGTGTGACCCCGGGGTCCCAGGATCAAGTCCCGCATTGGGCTCCCTACAGGGAGCCTGGTTCTCCCTCCACCTGTGTCTCTGCCTCTCTCTCTCTGTGTTTCTCATGAATAAATAAATAAATAAAATCTTTATAAAAAAAAAAAAAGATGAAACAGGGTGGATAGTATTCCAATCTGACTGGTGTCCTCACAAAGAGAGGAAATCTGGACATGCAAGGAGACACCAGGAACACATGGGTACAAAGGGAAGACCATGTAAGGAGACAGAAGGTGGCCATCTGCAAGCCAAGAGAGGTCTCAAAAGAATCCAAACCTGCTGACGCCTCAATCTTGGCCTTCTAGCCTCCAGAACTGTGAGAAATAAATTTCTGTTGTTTAAGCCACTCAGACGTTTGTTATAGCATTTTGTTTTGGCAGAACTAGCAAACTAAAATAGTATCTTTTGAAACATAAATATTTTCAGTTTTGATGAAGTCCAATGTATTGCTTTATTTGTTTATGGCTTGTGTTTGTTATGCCCTATCTGAGAAATCTTTTTATACCTTAAATTTGTAAAGATTTCCTCTTGTGTTATTTTCTAAAAGTTTTATAGTTTTAGCTTCTACATTTCAGGTTCATAATTGATTGAGAATTAATTTTTATATATGGTATGAGGTAAAGTTGGATTTCATTTTCCATTTCAAGTGGTTATCCAGCTGCTCCAGCACCATGTGTTGTAAAGACTGACTTTTCCCTGTTCAATTACCTTGGAAATCAATTGACCATACATGTGTAGGTCCATTTATTGGCTCTGTTCTGTTGCATTGGTCTATAAACAAGGCTGTGGGTTTTTTTTTTTTTAAATAAGCTCCATAAGTGATTCTATTGCACAGCCAAATTTTGAAACCTCTAGAATGGAAGATCTCTAAGAAACCTAATTCTTCAAGTCTATGGGAACTCATTCGAGAAGTAACTGCCTCTGAGTCAGTACTAGAAAGGCAGAAATTGATAAAATAAGTGATCCCCAAGAATCTTAAAGTATTTGTCTTTTTCCTTGGCACTTGACGTCTCCCTGAATTTAAAGCAGGTACTGATTAAAAGAGATTCTCATGTTAAGAAATGTCATCTAGTTAGTAAAAATCAAGTGGGGAGCATTCTTTCTGGGGAGCATCTGTTAAATGGCGTTAGCATTCGTTCATAAGCATCTATTAAGTTGTGTTATATTGATACAATGCTAAAATGGATATTACTAGACATAGAAATATTTTCTTCCATTTAATGTAAAGCAAGGAGCAAAAGAAGTCCAAGGGATAGAGGCAGACGAACAGAGGAAGTAGGAGAAATCCTAGCTCCGTGTTGATCAGAGAGTATATTTTTAATGGACACAGCATCCCCACTGTGTGGAATAGTTTCCAACACATATTTGATAATGGCTGGTTAAATCAATGTGCTAAGGAAAGAGAGGAAAAGGGTTTAGAAAGTGTATAACAGAATCAGAGTAATGAGGTATTCGGTCAATAACACAAATATATAAAGGGTAGCAATTAAGTGATGTAGTTAAGAGCAGAATCATTAGAATCAGAAGCTTTTAGGAATAAAGGGGAAAGGAGAAAAAAAATAAGTGGGAAATATCAGGAAGGGAGACAGAACATGAGAGACTCCTAACTCTGGGAAACGAACTAGGGGTGGTGGAAGGGGAGGTGGGGGGGGCTGGGGGTGACTGGGTGACAGGCACTGAGGGGGGCACTTGAAGGGATGAGCACTGGGTGTTATGCTGTATGTTGGGAAATTGAACACCAATAAAAGTTAAAATTATTTTAAAAAATTTTTTTAAAAAAGCAAAAAAAAAGCTTCTAGGTTCAAATACTGAATATTTACCAACAGTGACCTTGGGAAAGGTATTTAGTTTCTTTTTTTTTTTTTTTTGGTATTTAGTTTCTTTAAGCATTAGGTTCCTCTTTGAACATTGGGATACTGGACATTTTTGTTGTTGCGAACACTAAACGAGCAAAGATTTATTTATTATTTCTCTTTGTAGCTATAAATTCCACCCCTTAAGGGAAAGAACTGTGTGCATGACCTTATTTTGGAGCATAGAGAAATGTTTACTTCATGAACATTTGATAAGCGAGTGACAACATATGAAATACTTAATACAGTGTTTTGCATGTAATAAGCCCGTAGTTGATAATAGCCCATGGTTAGTTTTCTTTTCATTCCCTTGCAGGCAGGACAATATTACAGTCACCTAATACCCCACCGGGACAGCAGCTATCTATTATAGAAACAAACAATCCAATTAGGACTGTTGTAGTTAATGTAGGTACAATTCATTAACGGTCCACCTCCTGGTGGATATTCGTAGGGTCACCAGCTGTAACTGTGTCATAAGCAATTTTCATGCTGATGTTTTAAATGGTCAATTATCGGTTCAAATGACATTTCTTTCAACAGGACACATTTCCATGGATGGCTGAACACTGATGAATGCTTCCCAAATAGAATTAGCACCACATCTTGGTTGTCTCCATTATGAAATGTGCACGAAGAGAGACATCAGAGTCTCTTCCCTAACGTCTGTATGGCTCTAGTTTCCACAGTCATTCACAGAATTTAGAGCAAACAGCCCATTCTAAAAGGTTAAGTGGAAACAAGTCTGCTTGTGAATAATAATTGCTGGTGGATTCTGAAGCGTCCACAAGTTCTTGGACAATCTGGGCCCTCACTTTGTAATTGTTTATTAGCCATTACATAATCAGATCAGAGGTAGAGCTCGGAGGCTTTGCAAATTCATGTCACTCTTACCTGAAGGCACAAAACAGAGGCAGTGTGTCTTCTTCAACGAGGTAGTACAAACCTATTTTCACAGAAATCAAGATATTGGCATTCCATTCATTTTTTAAAGTTAAATGTTTGAGGATCAGCCATCCCGGGAGGGCCACGTGTTAAACTCCATTATTCTAGCAATTGATGGTTTAGCATTTGCTGATGAAGACAATGTTTCTGAAAGACGGGGCCTGCTTCACTGGTTAGTGAGGTTGGGGACAACGGACAACGGACGACGGGTTGGACAGACCCAAATGCTGTGACCTGGGGGCTGGCAAAACAACTGGGTAAAAATCTCAACCTGTTCTCTTCACTTTCCCTTATTTATTCTTCTCCATTTGGCTCAAGCCCCGGAAATACATACCTTTATGTACATCTTGACTTCAAGCTATTGAAATCTCCTACTGAAATGCAAATATGTTATCTTAAAGAAGCTGGTAATTTAAAAATCACCAAATAATTATTCAATCATTAATAACACCGTTTAGTTTTTTTAAAAAAAAGCATAGGTTTTGGGTGCCTGGGTGGCGCAGTGGGTTAAGTGGATGACTCTTGGCTTAGGCTCAGGTCGCGATCGCAGGGTCATGAGGTCGAGCCCCACATGGGCTCTGTGCTCAGTGCAGAGTGTGCTTGAGACTCTCTCTCCCTCTCGCTCTGCTCCTCCCCCGCACCCCGCTCACTTGAGTACTCTCTCTCTCTCTCTAAAATAAATAAATAAAATCTTTCCAATAAAAGGCAATAGCTCTGGAATCACAAAGATACTCCGAGTCAGATCCTAATTTTGCTGCTTTCAAACGGGGCACACTAGCAAGAGACTCACCCTTTCTCCTGACACAGATTCTGAAACTGAGCTACTCCTGACAAGAGAAAACTTAAGTCCTTACTGAGCAACCAAAGATCCTTTTGATCGTTGATTCCACAAACTGTTCATGCCTTATGTACCAGGGAATATTGTGAGTCCTGAAAACTCTGAAATGTTGACTTCAGTCATCTCTTAAAGGGTCACCTCCATGAACTTGGTTTCCGCATCATACTCTTGGGTTTGCGGAATCCTCCGTGCTACAGCCGGCTGTTAGATGAGCTTGGGAAGATGCGATCCGTCATGGGCCTCCCTGTTTCCTGTAAAAGGAATCCACATAAAAACACGAAGTCTTTCAAAATCCAGCACAAGACACACTTTGTTCCTTCTAAGCAAGAACTATGCTTACTTTTTCCTGATGTCGAAAAATACATATTTATTTTTGTCTTTCATTTGGCTGCCACAGAGACCGAGTTAAATATCAGTTCTGTCTATTGCATAAGTTCCTTCCTTGGTCTTAACATTTCCCTTCTTATATTTTTATTATTTACCTAAATCCAACTATTTCTAGTTCATAATTCTTGTATTTTTTGAATTCTGCTTATAAGCATGAGATGAGGCAGGAAATACATAAATAACAAACAGAGTAAATTAATTCTATCTCATCTTGGTCATTACAATAAAAAAAAAGAAATATTTTAACACCTACAGGAAACGGCAGACCAGGCTGTCAGTCAAGGTGTATCCGTTACCTGTTGCTGTGTAACAAACCACTACAACATGTAGTACCTTAAAACAACCATTTAAAAAATAATAATAATAGCCATTATATTCATGCTCGCGTATCTCTGCGTTAGCCGAGCAGTTCAGCAGTGAGCTGCTGGATCAATTAAGATGTAATGGTCCATGACCTTGATGGGACTGGTAACTGTCAGGCCGGTTGGGCTGGTGGGCCTCAGCTGGGCCAGTTGTCTCCTTACTTGGTCTGTTATCCTCCAGGAGACAAGCTTGTGCCTCTTTAGAGAATGTCTCAGGGCAGCAAGAGAGGATGAGTGATCTTGAACAAGGAGTTTTGTCTCTACGTCACATTTACCGCTGTCTCTTTAACCGCAGCATATCACATAGCCATTGCCAGTTTTAAGGGGTGGAGAAATAGTTCACTTCTTTATGGGAGGAATGGCAATATGGCCTGCAAAGGGGCATCAATTCAGAGAGGAAATAATTTGAGGCCAATTGCAATCCACCCCCCAAAGCCAAGATAAAATGAAGACAACAGGTCTTTAATGAAGAACGTTATGGGATTGTTTCCATACCTTGGCTGTTGTAAGTAATGCTGCAGTGCACACCGGGCTGCCTATGTCTTTTCAAATTAGTGTTTTTGTTTACTTTGGGTGGATACCCAGTAGTGGAATTACTGGTTCATATGGTAATTCTGTTTTTAATTTTTTGAGGAATCTCCATACTGTTTCCAATGGGGGCTGCATCGGTGTGCATTCCCAGCAATAATGCACAAGGTTCCCCTTTTCTTTACATCTTCACCAACACTTGTCATTTCTTGTGTTTTTGATTTTAGACATTCTGACAAGCGTAGAGTAATATCTCACTATGGTTTTAATGTGCATTTCTCTAATGATTAACGATGTTGAGCATCTTTTCATGTGTCTGTTCGCTATCTTTTTTTTTAAAGATTTTATTTATCCATGAGGGACACAGAGAGAGGCAGAGACCCAGGCAGAGGGACAAGCAGGCTCCATGCAGGGAACCCGACGTGGGACTCGATCCCAGGACCCTGAGTTCACGTCCTGAACCAAAGGCAAGACGCTCAATCCCTGAGCCACCCGCAGGCGTCCTGGGTCTGTTCGCTATCTGATACAGAAAATGTGGTATATGCTTGATGGAATATTACTCAGCCGTAAAAAAGAACAAGTGTTGCCATTTGCAACAATATCGTTGAACCTAGAAGCTATAAGGCTAAAAAAGATAAGTCAATTACCATCTAATTCCATTCATATGTGGAGTTTAAGAAACAAAACAAGTGAACAAAGAGAAAAAGTGATAAAGAAGCAGATGCTTATACAGAGAACAAACTGGTAGTTGCCAGAGGGGAGGCGGGTGAGTGAATGGGTAAATAGATAAAGCGGACTTAGAGTACACTTATGATGAACACTGAAAAATGTATAGAATTGTCGAATCGTTGTATTATACACCTGAAGCTAATATAACACTGTAAGTTAATTGTAGTTGAATTAAAAAATACATAAAAAAAGGAAAACAAAAAAGGAAGAAATGGGAATCCGTTATTAGTGTTTCTTGAGCACTTACCATGTACAAGCTATTTGCATTTGTAGGGCACTAGGTTTAGGGGAAAGGCGGTTTCGACTACAGAATGTGAGTCAGTGACACAGGATTTTCCAAGACATTGTCTGGGCAGGATTCCATGTGTCTACTTTATAAATTCATGAACTCCAGTTCTCTCTTCTCTGTCTCAAGATGAGTCTTGGCATCTGGGTAACTGAGAGATGCTAGAAGGTTAAATAGTCGGAGTAACAGACTGTGAAGTTCTCAGGCTACTACAGACAAGAGGAATCTGCTGATTTCAGGAGGTTGCAGCTGTGTTTTCGCTTGTGTGTGATGGAAGAATCTGCCATTGTAGGGATGTGGGAAACTAAAATTCACCACGGACAGTTTATGGTCTTATCCCTCTTTGTGCATGTAGGATCAAGGCATTAATAAGGATCTCAGAAGGAATGTCAAAAGATCACAGACTCATGTCCTGTTTGTTACTGGTTGGCTTTATTTATTTTTTATTTTTTTTAAGATTTCACCTGTTTGTTCATGAGAGACACACAGAGAGAGGCAGAGACACAGGCAGAGGGAGGAGCAGGCTCCCTGCAGGGACACAGGACTCCATCCTGGATCTCGGGATCATGCCCTGGGCTGAAGGCAGACGCTCAACCGCTGAGCCACCCCGGCGTCCCACCCTGGTTGACTTTAGACGCCCACGTGGGTACCTGTTTTTTCCAGGTAAACAGCATGCCCCTGGTTGGGCTCTCGGTTCTGGCTCCTGACTCAGCCATCTGTCCTTGACTTTGAACCTGCATGTACCAATGCCTCCAGACCATTTCTTGGGCTCTCACCCCCATTGAGTGGGATGGGTCTGGGGGCTCTGCTGATCAAGTCCTACTGGATGAGGGAGAAGGATAGTGTGGGAAGAAGGATAACCTTTTCTCCTGCTACTCAGTCAGCCAAGGAGAACTTCAGGTTCTGACCCAACAGTTACTGAATCCTTTCTCTGTGCCAGAGTCTACACCACATGATTCCACGTGTCTTTTGATTTAATCCTAACAACTCTCTGGCCAAGACCAAGTGGAAATCCCAGAGACAAAGCTTGTCACTCTTAGTTTGCTATGCAAGGGGGAAAAAAATAAATGAAAAAATCAGTGGCACCTAACACTTCATTTTTTAAAACAAAAATGCAACCTTTTTCTCTTCAAATGCTTTGGATTCCTCCTTTTGGGGGTGGTGTGGCGAGGTCCTTGCATTCTACCGTAGAGTGAAAAGGGAAGATATAAACTGGGTACAAACTGTGATAACTGTGAATCAGGCTTTTTTTAGGCTGTATTCAGTGTGCATGAGCACAGCCTAAACTAGGCTCTTCATTCAGACACAGAAACCTTGATGGATGAATATTCAAATTTCATTGATGAGTTCTATACCCTCTTTTCAAAGATAAGTGCCAAGTCCTTCCCTTAATTATACTCTGAACAAAATAAGATATGTAGAAGAAGAGAATGTATTTTGAATTTCTATTCACTCTCATCCCTTCTTCTAATTATAAAAAGCATCTTTTATATGGGAAATCCAGAGACAATTTTCTGCTTGAGAATGAAGGCAGACTTTTTTTTTTTTTTTTTTGCAAGTCAATAGCATAGTCGTTAGGTTGTTAGGTAGAGACAGAATGACACTGTATAGCAAAGCATCTTGTGACTCCATGCCTGAGAAGTTTTAAGTCTCATATCAGCTTCAAAAATTTAAATACAGGATTATGTTCATTTGGGTGGATTTCATGAGTTACAAGATGTGAGAAGTGTGAGATGCCAATGATGGGGATTCGTGTGGGCCAGAAAATGGAAGAGACCTTGTGAGTGTTAACGAGTAGAAGAAAGTTTTCTAGAGAGAAGTCATCCAATAGCCCATTCACCAGCGGATGGAGCAAAAAAATCAATGGCGGGATCCCTGGGGGGCTCAGCGGTTTGGCACCTGCCTTTGGCCCAGGGCGCGATCCTGGAGTCTCAGGATCGAGTCCCACGTCGGGCTCCCAGCATGGAGCCTGCATCTCCCTCTGCCTGAGTCTCTGCCTCTCTCTCTCTCTCTCTCTCTCTCTCTATGTCTATCATGAATAAATAAATAAAATATAAAAAAAAATCTAAAATAAATATAAATAAATAAATAAACAAATAAATAAATACATAAATAAAATCTTAAAAAAAAAAAATCAGTGGCTCCCGTAACCTCCATCACTGCTCTTGTCGTGAATGCTCTGAAACACCAGACCAAATTTCTGGGAGGGGTAAGCAAGGGGAGAAGTACTCGTGGACAAAGTGTTAGAGAGTCTTGAGTAGAGCACCCACCAGAAGTAAGAAGGAGAAACCATGCAAATGGCCTGACACAGAAAACCTGCCACAAGAATATAAGAGATTCTTGAGAAAGATAAGGAATAGGAAAGAGTTGGGGGAAATCAATGCTACCCTCTGGCCAAGGGCCTGGGTGTGTCTATGCACCCTGGAGACCGCCCATACTCAGGGTAAGGAGAAGACATCCCGAGGTGGCGCAAGTCACCTTTAACATGTTAACGAGCAGAAAATGTCAAGCAGAGAGAACACATAGGCAGGACATTGGGACGTGAAACTGAGGTAGGTCCTCCAGTGGGTCACCAAGGGCAGTAGAACAGGCAAAAACCAGGAAAAATCATGCGAGTTTCTCGAAAGAGGATATGGGGAGAGGGGACTAGTGTAAGAGCTGACCGTCCAGCGCTTGCTGCGGGCCAGTTTCCGTCATAAGCAGTATCTGTTCAAGCCCACGTTGGGTCTGTTAGTCTCTTGTTATCAGAACCGAAGTAGCTGGGTGACTGGGTGATGGGCACTGAGGGGGGCACTTGACGGGATGAGCACTGGGGGTTATTCTATATGTTGGTAGATTGAACACCGATAAAAAATAAATTTATAAATAATAACAAAAAAGAACCTAAGTAGCTTTGGGGGCCACTTGGTTAATTTGCCTTTTTTTTTTTTTTTTTTTTTTTACTACATCCCTATACTTAGCTTGGTTTTAAAATGATCATTCACTGAATATGGCTTTATCTCCAGAGTTCAAAAACCCATCAACTACCTCTGGGCTTAGGGGTTGGTGATCTGCCATAGGGACACTCAAATAACAAGCAGAGGATTTTTGTTTAAGAAGGATCTCAATATGCTTTGAATTTGAATATGGACTAGATGGGCCCAGATCGGTTTTGCCCATTAGGTTTTCATCAGCACTCGTGGAGGTGTTTGTGGGGCCTCGAGAACACACGGGACAAGAACAGAGTTGGGATCTAGGAGGCCAGGGCTTGGGGAACCAACATGACGATTATGTTGTTCACCTTTCTCCCCCTGAAAAGGTCAGTTGTACCCAAGTGCCCGTGCTCAAAGGCAGACAAGGTGTTTGTGTTGACCCTGGGCCGTGGCCGGCGTCTACGGATTCGAATCGAGGCGGCTGGGCCCTCAGGCAGCCTCATCACCAGGAGGTAAAGGAGCCCAGTTGGGTTTGCGCAGAGGCCAAGGCAGCTGGCTGTGGAGAGGTCCACAGTCCACTCCTACAGCTAGGAAGCAGGCAGGAAAAGGGGACCAGCTTAAAGACAAAGCTCACGTATTTAACAATCAGAGCTGGATTTGGATTCTGGCCCCACTCTTCATTCATACTTAACCGCTCTGAGCCTCAACGTCCACATCTCTAACAGAGGCGTCCCGATGCCTCTGCGGAAGATGCGCCATGAACGTTAGTAGGAAGAGATGACAGGCACGAAGCAGTCCCGATACACAGGAGATGCTCGATAAGCCACCACCATCATCATCATCATCATTATTATTATTACCATGGCGATGGCGATAGCGAGGATGATGTCGGTCGTCACGATTCAGAGCTCTGTCCCGTCCTCGTGAAGAGCATGGTGCAAACCAGGACTGGAAGCGAGAGAGCAGGGGAGGGGGCGTGCATAAGCCCCGCGGCTCTATCTGGGTGCCCACGGAGGGGCTGGGGGGGTCAGCCTGGCAAGCGGCCCGGTATTCGCACGCAGCTCGGGGCGGAGACGGAGCCCTGCCTCGCACCTCCCTGCACGACGCCCGGCGAGGCCTGGCCTTGGCCGTAGCAGGCGGCTCTCACCGTGGCCTGGGCACCCGCCCGCTGCTGGAAGGTGAGCCCTCCCCCCGCCGACTCCCGTCCTGCTCTAAGGCAGCCTCTCTGCGAGCCAGCGTGCTGTCAATCAATACGTAACGAGGCACACATCTCAGGGAGCATCTCTTGGGGAGCATCGTCCTTTAAATAACTCAAAGGACTTGGGGAAGGGCGCGTGTTGGTCTGAAATGCTGCCAGCAGGAGGCTTATGGGTCTGCAGAGCGTTCCCCTAAGGGGAGGTCACTGGCTAACGTCCACGTGCAAGGACAGGTCAGTATCAGAGGGACACGCTGGTAAGAGGAGAGGAGGGATGATCCCTATGATGCTGCTGCCCAAGATGCGGACAGCTGAGAACATACCAACAGCAGTAATAGGATCACGTATTTTCACTGCCAAGGAACTATCGATGGTGAGAGGCACGACCGTTTGCAGAACACTTGACTCTAGACAGGGCTGGCGGCAGAGGAGTCGCACGTGCACCAATTTCAGAGGCAGTGAAAGGACAACCGTCATGGCTAATACCTTTCGAGCCCTCACTAGGTTCCAGGCCCTCTGCTAAGTGCTTTACGGGACTTACTCAATTCTTATAACAACTCTGAGTCGTTATTGTTGTTATTATGGTTCCCCTTTCCATAGAAGAAGTCGAGGCTTAGAGTACGGTTGGGCGATGCTGTGGCAGGCAGGCAAGTCGTGCAATCTCCAGGGTCGGTTTGAACGAAGGAAGTTCGATGTCAGGAGGAAGGCAGTGGTGGTGGCAGGGGGCGGGGGGCTCACAGCCATCCTGACCTGGACCAAGGGAGCCCCCCACCCCCCACCTTCCACCCCCAGCAGGTGTAGCCGCCATCGGCCTGCACTGCAGCTTCCACGAGCAGAAGCAGACGATGGCCTCACCCCGACGGGTCCTCTCTGCACGGAGCCCGGTCACAGGCCCTGTCTGGGTTCGGGGAAGTGTGGGAAGGCAGCCGCCGGCCCTGCCACCGCTTCCCTGTCGCTGTCGCGGATGGAAGGGAGGAGGCCGGGAGCCGTGGCTGCCGGGGCTGAGCAGTGGGCCGCCAGCCGCACGACGAGCTGCCCACCGGCCCGCATCTCAACAGGCCTCCGGGGACAGTGGATCCTGGGCCTTGGTGTCCCCACTGTGCCTGGGAGAGTAGCTGCTCGACAGGAGGATGTGGGGCCTTGTGTCGGGTTGTTGTGAAGGCGCCTTTATTCCCGGCCACCGCTTGGGGAGCTCAGAACACTCTGCCCTGCTGCCTCTTTCTTAGCAGGAGCCGCCTCAGTGATGCTCCACGTCTTGCAGTGACGCACCCGAGATTGCTTTAGTTCAGCAAATTATATCCCATAATGAAACAGAAGGATGAAAAAAAAAATTAAAAAAAAAAAAGAAATAGAAGGACGTCTTTGAAGCCAGAGCACAGCACTTCTTTTTTTTTCATTATTTATTTTTATTTTTATTTTTATTTTTATTTTTATTTTTATTTTTTTGCACAGCACTTCTTGAAGGGACACTCAAGAAATGGAAAACGAACCTCGTTTTCCGAAGAAGCTGGGAAAACAACTTAAAAAAAAACAACTTAAATGAGATTAAAAAAAATGAGATTTTTAAGACCCACCCTATTCAGTCATTGCTACCCTAGCTTTTTAAGGTTCAGTGAATTCTGTGCAAATTATTCTGACTGATTCATATGACTGCTGTGACTGATTTTTTTAAAAAATATTTCATTTACTTATTCATGAGAGACACAGAGAGAGAGGCAGAGACACAGGCAGAGGGAGAGGCAGGCTCCTGACGTGGACGCGATCCCGGGACCCTGGGGTCACACCCTGAGCCGAAGGCCGTCGCCCAACCACTGAGCCCCCCGGGCGTCCCTGTGAGTGATTTTTTAATGTATTATGCTGGCAACTGTGGTGTTAGGAGTAAAGACGGAGGGAGTAATGAGTGTTCGCCGTCAACCGGAATCGTGCCTGATAGCTTCGCCGGCACTATCCCACAGTCCACCAACCATGGTAGGCCCTATCTCAGTTAAAGCATGCTGCTCTGTGAGAAGGAATCATTATTATTTCCAACTTCAGACGCTAGGAACCTGAGGCCCGTTACTGTTAAAGAGCTTGTCCGAGGTCACCAATTGAGCAGCAGAGCCAGGATACGGCCCCGGACGCCGTGAGCGTAGAGCCTGGGTGAGGCCCACCCAGGAGGGCCCTTCCTGCCTCGATGGGCGTTTGCGACAAGAGCGGTGGAGAGGGGGGCAGCGGGGACCCAACCTTAACGCGGAGCCTACGTGGCTCTGGGCGTGTAAACAGGGGGAGTGCTCGGCGTCAGCCCTATTTCCAACGAGCCTCAAAATTAAGCTTTGCCTAAAGCTCCTACGTCAAAGTACAAGCCAGGGTCCTCCTGGAGGGGGTGCGGCCCAGTGCAGCTCAGTGCTCAGCTCTCTCGGACTTGGCCCGGTTTTCTCTCCCTCGCTTCTCTCGCTCCATCGGCCCTGACTTCCTTGTCATCCCTCGGCGACGCCAGCAAGCTCCCCATCGGGCCTCCCCCCGCGCCGTCCCCTCCTCCTGGAATGGTCTTCACACCAGTGTCTACGTGGCCAGCTCGCACTCGTCTTCTGGGAATTTGTTCAGATACCACTTTTTCAGCAGGTCTTCTTCGTCCGTGATGACATAGTCCCTTCCTCTACATCCTACCGCAGACAACAAATCAGACTTCACGCAGTGTAGACACAGGGAGGTGATGCAAAGCAAGGAAATGCTGGAAAGAGAAGGATGCTTGGAAGAGGAAAGGCACTGACTAGTTGTTGGAGGTTTTCATCTGAGGGCAGGCCTCGGGCTGCCTGTGTAGAGTCACTAAAGCTCGGAGATGAAGCCCATGGTCTTACTGGATGGAGGCAACCATCGTCCTTCTGGAACATCCCGGAAAAAGAACAACCGTGGAGCCCGAAGAGGAGAGCTCAACATTCTGGGGATGAACTGCCAAGGCCTCCAACAGGCCTGTAAAACGCGCAGGTATGGGGCAGACAAGAAGCCCTGGGGACTATGGAAGAGCTAGACTGAGGTGTGAGCTGTAGCAGAAGCAGCACTTTACAGTTTGCACACCACCCTGTGCAGCCGAACCACCTGCTCAGACCAATGGTCTCCGCGGGAATATTTCAGACTCTCTACAGCAGCCCGTTCCCAAGGTCCGGGTTATATCCCAGGATCACTGGACGCACGAAGCGTCGGGAAAACGTGTCTCGTCCTGACATGAGATCAGTGGAAATGAACACCGAGGGGCTCAGATGTCACAACTGGCGGACAAGGGTTTTACGTTGGCCGTTACAAATACGTTCGAGGCTGGGAGGGAAACCGCGTCTTTTCCTGCTGAAGAGACTGGAGAACGAACGATAAATCCCCGTTTAGAAATAGGGTAGGAGGGATCCCTGGGTGGTGCAGCAGTTTAGTGCCTGCCTTTGGCCCAGGGCGCGATCCTGGAGACCCGGGATCGAATCCCACGTCGGGCTCCCGGTGCATGGAGCCTGCTTCTCCCTCTGCCTGTGTCTCTGCCTCTTCCTCTCTCTCTCTCTCTCTCTCTCTCTCTCTCTGTGTGACTATCATAAATAAATAAAAAATTAAAAAAAAAAAAAAGAACTAGGGTAGGATTCCACAGAGGAATAGGAATGATGAAAAGGAGCAGAATGGGAGAGTGCAGAAGTAAAGGATCTAAAATAAAGTGAAAAAGAAAGTGCCTGGCTGCACTTCGCCGCCGAATGGAAAACGAAACAAAACAAAAACAAAAACAAAACAAAAAAACAGAAGGGTCAATGAGTTTGAAGAAAGGTTGATAAAAAAAAATAAAAAGAAAAAAGAAGAAAGGTTGATAGAGGCGATCGAATCCAAAGAACAGAGAAAAATGATTTTTGAAATATCTAACGTGTGTAGTTGGAGGCCCCGAAAGAGAGGAGAGAAGGAATGGGACGGGGGAAAAAAATGTATCTGGGGTATTTTCCCAAATGAGATGAAAGACAGGAGCTTCTCAGTGAGGCCTCTCGAACCACCTTGGAAAAATTAAAAGCTCCATTTCCCGGGATATTTCACATCCCCCTTTCTGCCTTGCTTTCCCGGAGGTCACTTCTCTGCATCTAAAGTACTGGAGGCCGCTCGGGATCTGGGTCCCAGGGGACGGAGACCAGCGTCCTTGTGGACGACTCGGGCCGGATCCTCGGCGCCCAGAGCAGCACCCACCACGCTGCGACTCCCTCAAAGTGGGACGAGCGTTGAGGGGACGAGCCTCACCTCCGTTTCCAGCTTAGGACGCGAAGGGTCTAAGCCTGTCCCTGCGGGCAGGATGCTTTTGCTCCGGGGACCTTCACCCGGAGCGACGGGGCAGGAGCATCCGGGCGGCCCTTCCCAGGTGCTTCCCAGGCCCTTCCCAGGTGCTGCCCAGGTGCTGCCCAGAGCCCGACCCTGGAAGGCAGCGAGCCGGCCCCTTCTCCGACCCCTGCCGCTGGGGCTGGAGAGTGCACGGGGCAGTTCACCGGAGCCCCTGAAGCCCCGACGGCCCCGTTTGGGCATCTCCCTGGCTCAGCCTCTGGGCGAAACCTGGAATCCCCGAATCCCACACCTGAGTCAGGGTTTGGAAGCATTTTCCTAACGTTGGGTTACACGAGTCCTGGTTCCTCGTGTGTCGGGTGAGTCCTGGGGAGAAGAACAGGTATCCAGCTGACGACAGCACGGCCTTTCCTCCAATATGAGCGGGTCCCTAATGTCAAGGCGGCACGGAGTCACTGTGCACCGTCCCTCTGGGTGAGGGCACACACCTGGCAGCGTTGTGTCCTCTGCCACGGGGGAGAGCGGGCGCTGTGACGGGGGTCCGGCGGCTCTGAGCCCCCGGCCACCTGCTGAGCCCCCGTCCACCTGCTCTGAGCCTCCAGCCAACTGCTCCGAGCCCCTCCCCACCTGCAGACAAGCCGGCTCCACGCTCGCGCTGGTCTTACTGAGGAGAAGCAAGTGCCGATGAGGAACCGGGTCCTCCGGGAGCACAATCAACACCGCCAGGCGTTGTCTCTCTCCTTTGTTCTTTCTTCCATTCTTTCCCCAAACAAAAGAGGTGCTGGGTGCCGGGCCCTGGGCTGCACAGAGGGGGCCTGGCCCTCACGGACCTCAGCCTTACGGGCGGGTCTGTGACACCATCCCCTCCTGGGATGGAGGCCGCGGCCTACAGGTGGGGACAAGCGTGAGGAGGGCACTCACGGGCACCGGGCCTGGGCCTGCGGGCGGCCTTCTCCAGGGAGCCTGAGGCCTGGGGCCAGGAGCGTGGATGACGGGGCAGCAGGCACAGGGGAGGGGCGAGCAGGGCCTCTGGGGCCCCGCAAGGGCCGGGCCAGGGACAGCTGGATGTGTGACAGCAGCAGGGCTGCGGCCAGAAGGGCCCAGGGGACACCTGGGGGGGAGTTGGGGGGCAGGAGCAGGAGAGGTGACGGGAGCAGGACAGGTGGGAGCAGGAGAGGAGGAGCAGTGGGAGTGGGGAGCAGCGGGAGAGGCAGGAGTCCTGAGCTCCTGCTGTCACCTTGGGTCTGGGGGAAACCTTGGCTGAGTTTCCTTCCTAAGATGCTTTGACACTTGTGGAGGGTGGAGGTGGGATAAGGATTCAGGGGCTGCTCGTTGGTGACTCACCGCGAGACCAGAAAACACGAAGTGGGCAGTTGATTGCGGACCGCGGGGTTCCCCAGTGCTGGGGACATCAGCCGGCCCGGGGCGCCCCAGCCAAGCCCCAGCCTGGTGGGCGCCGCCCTTGTGACCTCCCTGCAGCGACCAGCAGCCTCCGGGGCCTCGTGTGGGGACCCCCAGGTGTGCGCCGCTCTTCCTTGGCGCAGGTGGGTGCCCCGGACCCCACGGGGGACGAGGGAGGGCGGCCCTTCCCGCACTGTCCCCGGGGCCCCATCGCCTTGGGGACAGCGAGGATCCCTCCACGGAGACAGCGGTTGAGTGGCTCAGAGGAAGGCACCAGGGCGACCTCCGGACATGAGACGACAGAGGAGGACGTCCCACATGTGCTGGGCCAGCTCGCAGGGACACACTCCCGAGGCCCCCGGGGGAGAGGACTCCGCGTCCACCTGCAGCTGCAGGCCCATTGGGGCGGCCCGGGGTTCGCCCACCTTCTTGCTGTTCCCTGGGTCAGAAGTTGGAGAAGAACAAGCTCATTTCTCGGGAATTTCCAACATTTATTGAAAAATGGCCTTCTTTTCTCCTTCTGTTCTTTCTTTTCTAAATGCTCCACGTAGTTTAATCGCATGAACCTGATGGGAAAGAGATTAATTTTTGTGCTTAAGAGACTCATTTTGGGCGGCCTTGATGCGTCAGCGTACAGCGGGGGTCCTTCAGCTGGATTCATTAGCAGCAATACGAATTCTGAAAAGTGAATTTTCTGACACAAAAAGCGCATTACAGTACAATCGCTCTTCTAAAAAGTGACACTTCCCCCTCCCTAAATGAAAAATACATGAATAATTTACTTCAGTTCGTAAAAAGGTAAAACAGTACGTGTTCTAAATTGCAACCAGTCCGAATTGAATGGGAGTCATTGCAGTATCTGGGGCTATAATGACGTTTGAGCCCTTCCGCTGGTTTTTGGACTTATTATTTTTTAATCCCTCTTTTTATTTGCCTCGTATTTCAAAACACTAGAAAGATCCAGGGAAGATACATTGAAATGTGTGATGCATACTTCTTTATTTATAGAGACTTCTTATATTTATAGAAATATAGAAATATTTATATTCTTCGGGGCTTGGGGGGGGGGGTCAGAGCAGTAAAGGAACGTGCTGCTCCCGGCGTCCCTGCCCTGGACTCTGTGCTCGGCGGGTCCCCGACGTTACCTCATTTCAGCTGCACACGGTGTTGATCGGATTTCATTATTCCCGTTTTTCATGTGAAAAAACTGAGCCCGAGGTCCCAGGGCTGGTCGGTGAGGAACTAGAACTCGAAACCGAGACTCTGATTTCAGAACCAGACGTTTTCATCTCTTCCTCTACGCCGGGGTGTGATTTCACTAAGACTTAATTTGCTATTTGGGGAGAATTCCGGTTTAATGAGCTCCGAGAGATACCCACGTTGTTAGGCTGTGAGCCTCCCTCCTAAAAATGGAGGCTCAACGTGAAACGACACGGAGCGGAAATCCTCTTTGGTTTATTAACTTTTTTTTTTTTTTTTTTTTTTACGTGGAGAAAATGTTTAGTATCACTGGTATTTTAAAGTAGATTAACGGAAGGAAGGATACGGAGTGAGGGATAATGATTTACTTCCCCTGTAGGGGCGCCTCGGTGGATCATTAACTGTTAGATTACTTCTTTTACCTTATTTAAAGTTATTATGACTTTGTACTCAACGATATATCTTTATAGTAGAAAAATTATACAGATTAACCACCGTCCGAAGACCACTCATGCTAACATTGTCTTGTAGTTTCTTCTAGATTTGTGTAACTACAGGCAGCTTGTTTGACGAAATGGGGTATTTTATCTACTGATTAAAACATGAATTTTCAAAATAAAAAAAAAATAACACATGAATTTTCCCCACGTAGGGACCTCCCCACCATTCTTTCTGTGCCATCAATAAACATCTCTATCCATTTTAAAGGTTCTTTAGTATCCTACGGTTGACGCGTTACGGGATCTACTCGGCCTCTGTCGGACTTTGGTGCAATTTCCAAGGCCTTTTACTCACGCGCTGCCATAAGCGGCCACATCCACGTACCTTTGTACGCTTCCCCAATTCCCTCATTAGGATAAATCTCCAAGAGCAGGTTTAGACATAATCTAGAATTCTCATTTTCAAATGCCCCTATATTGGGATGCTGACTCTGATTCCGAAAGGATGCTCCCTATGTGAACTGAGGAAGGAAAAGGAAAGCAAAAGGAAAAGGAAAGATACGTTATTTTCTCTTTGGCCTCCCAACGCTTCGCTTCCGTGTCCTTCTTCCTGAATACAAGGATGGACGCGAAGGGAAACGTATGGGAAGGCTTTTTAGGGAGGTCAGCGTCCTTCCTCCACCCACTGGGCAGCCCCGAGCCATCCTTACCTATAATGCAGGGTAAGCCTTTGCCCAACCGAGCTGCACTGTGCGGGCTTAGAAGAAAGATGCTACGGCAGCCAGAGTTCTTATCCTCTAATCAGTACTAACGTTCCTAACACTGTGATCTGCGTTAATATCAACCGTGTGCTCTACTGGGTGCTCCATGCACATTATCTCATGCATCTTCCCCAAATCCTCTAAGCGCAGTGTCATTTGTCCCATTTCACACCCACGTAGAGTAAGAGAGGGAAGCGCTACGCCCGGCGCTGCAGAGTAAATATCACATCGGGACGCCGAGCCCGGTCTTTCCCCCCACTGTGCAGCCACTCTCCTAAATAAAACTAAATTTTTATTTCAAGGAAAAGCCTGAAAAATAAGAGAGAGAGAGAGAGAGAGAGAGAGAGAGAGATAATAGTATTATATTTTTTAAATTGATGATTTATATTTCTTCTACGTTCCTCGAAAGGAGAGAATGTGAATTACTCTTCTCCATTATTCTCTTTCTTTTATATTTTTATTTATTTATTTATTTACTTACTTACTTAGTTACTTTATTTATTTATTTATTTATTTATTTATTTATTTATTCATTGTTCTCTTTCCTAGGAAGAAATCCTTAGAATCACGAGAGGAAGAGTGCAGAGGGGATAGCGAGCCCGGCCTCTTACCTTCACAGGTGACATCTGAGGTCCCGAGGCAGGAGATGGTTCCGGCGGCTCAGGACCCCCGTCGGAGGACAAGCGTTAGGTGGTCATGAGACTTAAATGGGGAGCGGGGGATGGAGTTTAAGTGAAACATTTGCACACTAAACAAACACACCCCGGTAAAACAGGTGGAAAGTTCCTTTTGCACATGTGCAGGGTCTCCAGGGTGGGCTGCTTCTGCGTGTTTCTTTGCAAACGCTGAGAAACGAGGACTCGGGGAGGAGGCAGGTCACTGGGGGTCCAGCTGCATGAAGGTGAGGCCTCCGCTGAGGGGAATCAGTGCCTGCGGACACCGGCCCCAAGTGGCGGCAAGCGAGCTGCTCCCAGGTCAGTCTTGGAAATCTGGTCAAGGACAGAGGGTGATTTTTTTTTTTTAAGATCGTGTTTATTCATGATTTGAAAGAGAGAGAGCGCGCGCACAGGGGCCCGTAGTGCTGATGGTCAAGGTGATTGTGTCACTTTTAGGGCTCATCCCACGAGGGAAGTTTTCTGAGAAGCTGGAAGCACAAGCCAAATCTTACAACCTCAAGGCAGTAAAGACCCCGGACAGGTGAAGGTTTGTTCACAGCCTCAGAAGCAGGAGCTGGAAAAAAAAAAAAAAAAGAAGAAGCGGGAGCTGAGACCTGCTAGAAGTGACGTCCCCGCACTCACGGGCTGTCCCCCGGCTGTCGGCTCTGGTCGTGGTGCCCGAGTGGAGGCTTGCGGGTGGAACGGGCCGGACTGGGGGTCGCGCCTCATTCGTGCACGGCCTCGGAGCCCTTCCCTGCCTCCCCGCACTGGCCTCGGGGCTCCAGGTCTCTGGAACGGGAGATGACACGGCCTCTGCCTGGCGAGCGTCATCGGGGGCACCTGGGCCGGCTCGCGATGCTACCTGCTTCTCTGCGGCCACTGGATGCTGCAGCCCCGAGACGGAGGCCACCGCGTCCCCATCAGTGGAGGCGGCCCCCGTGGCTGGCTCAGCCCTACAGCTGCTGGCCACGGGCGCCGGACCCACGAGGGGAGGTGCTGGGCCGGGCCATGGAGGCAGCAGGTGGCCAGCGGGCACAGGTGGCTGCTGTGCTTCTGCCCCGGCTCCGAACCGTGTGGAGGTGACATCCCCTGTGGCAGCGAAGAGGGTCGCACGGCTTTGTCACGGGCCTGGTACTAAATGCCCAGAGGAAGAGGATATGGACAGGACGGAAGATTCGAATCTGTTCACGATGAAGACGGCACAAGGGGTGTGGGCCTGTTGCGGGTCACCTGCGGGCGTGAGCCCCTTTCGGGAAGGGACGGTCCTCCGTGCATAATGACTGTGCTCCGGGGCAGCGGCCACCGGGGACGAGACGCGGTGGGGACGGTTCCCCCTTTGCCTTTGGGGTTATTTTAATACATAAGAGCAATAGCTGCGCGTTGTGCGATATTCAGAATCCACGATCGTGTGACACAAAGGTCATTCCTAATCAGACGTGGTCATTTTTAGGACAAAAAAAAAATGATTTGAATCAGTTTCCAGGTTTGGAAGCACCAAACCAAAACGATTATTCTCAGGCTGATGAGTTCTAGAACGTGCTCCAGATGATAACCGGAGTGGAAGAAAATAGGGGAGAAATCAGCCCATCTGAGGAGAGACTGTCTGCCAGGCGGCCAGCACCCAGGTTTGTTCAGAATCAAAGCTATTTTAATTCATGCTTTTAGACTCAGAAATAGGAACAGCCTTACCATATGACATCCAGGGGAAGGCACGCCGAGTACAAGCATTACCGGGTCAGATCACTCGCATTTGGTACAGCCACACAGTTTTATTCCAGTTACACGCAGAAAAAAACACCAACTACACTAAAGTAAAAATACAAGAATTTCCTTGCACAGTTTTTTAGCTTAAATAGCTTAAATTTAGTCCTGACATTAATGCTTTGTGTACTTATTATTTATTATTTATGAAAGTAAATCTCCCCCAGCTGAGAGATGAGGAGAACGAGGTTAGCTGATCCCCCAGGTGACCGGGTGTCGCAATTCGTGCCAATATTTGCCAGGAATAAAAAAAAAAAAAATTTCCCAGGAATAGCTCAGATGGATAGAGCGTATAATTGAATGTTACCCCACTTTTGTAATCCAACAATATTTCCCTCTTTTAAAAGATTTTATTTATTTATTTATGAGAGACGCAGAGAGAGAGGCAGAGGCACAGGCAGGGGGAGAAGCAGGCTCCATGCAGGGAGCCCGACGCGGGACTCGATCCTGGGACCCGGGGTCATGCCCTGGGCTGAAGGCGGCGCTAGCTGCTGAGCCCCCCGGGCTGCCCGAGTATTTCCTTTTTTATCACGATTTTATTTATTATTCATTTAGAGCGTGAGCGGCGGGGGGAGGAGCAGAGGGGGAAGCGGAGAGAGGACGGTGTCGAGCCAGCGCCGCTCGGAGCACAGAGGCCGTCACGGGCCTGGATCCCACCCGAGCTCAGGTCAAGAGTGGGGCGCTGAGCCAAATGTGAGCCACCCCGGCGCCCCACCCCCCCGAGAATGTTTTCTTGATCAAAGTTGTGGGAAGCCTCCGAGAGCTCAGGGACAGCCATAGTGACAGGCCAGGCCGGGAACCCTGCGGGGCCTGGTGGTGCCCACACCTCCGCAGGCTCTGTCGGCCTCGTAAACCCCGCGACAGCGTGGGGACCGTTCACGCGGTTGAGCCCACCTGTCACTGACTAAGTGAGAGACCCAACGTGCACGGGGACCAAGGCGCGGCACCCATGGGAGGCCCGGCCTCTGCTCTGGCCTGCCTGCTCAGCCACCCATGGGTGCTCCGGGCCCGGTGCTGATGCCTCGCGATGCCGCGAACTCTGGCCTCCGCTTCCGAGCCGGGGCCTCCTGGAGAATCCGGCTGCCCAGCCGCCCTGCGCGTCCTGCAGCCGCGGGCCCCCCTCCTCCTGCCCGCCTGACCCCTGGCCGCACCTCTGCTCCGGCCCGACCCCCGGCCTCTGCCTTCTGCACCTTCTGGGGTCTTTTGTAAAGTTTCCACGTAAGAAAAGTTTTATTATTCTTGTACAACTGAGACATTATCATTACGAAGAAGCTCAAGCGATGCAGGAAAGAAAAGTAATCTCGGGGCACCCGGGGGGGGGGCCCATCGGTTCAGCACCTGCCTTTGGCCCAGGGCGTGACCCCAGGGGTCCCGGGATCGAGCCCCACGTCGGGCTCCCTGCATGGAGCCTGCTTCTCCCTCTGCCTGTGTCTCTGCCGCTCTCTCTCTCTCTCTGGGTCTCCCAGGAATAAAAATCTTTTAAAAAAATAAAATAAATATTAAAAAAAAAAAAAAGAAAAGCGATCTCGTCCGTCAGATAACCACCATGTCCACCAAGGGGACACAATTCCAGATATTTCTGTGGTCTGCAGAGAGAAGCCAAGAGGGGGACGGAGAGAGGGGGAGGCCGCTTGGGATACATTCCCGGGGAAGTTGAATGTATTCAACGATTACAACAAATATAAATAAGCAAAAATGAGCACCCAATAGCTATTTCTTCCCAAAACATATATTAGCTTCTAAGCAATTGTCCCAAAGGTGAAGATGCTGTGAAAAAATAGCGCGTGTCGCCCAGCGCCCCGGACGCTGGATCTCGAGCTCAAGTGGCACCGGCCGCCTTCCCGCTGGGAAAGTCGGGAAACCCTCGCACGGACGTTCCCCGGCTCCGTCGTCCCCTGCCGTCTTCTGTGGCTCATGGGTGTGTATTTGTCTCGTCAAAGCGGCTAATATCCACGTCACTGCCCATGACGAGATCAATAGCCCAGGCCTATTGGAACCGGGCGTCTGCAAACTCGCCCCTCGGTGCCTGCTTCTCCGTGGGCTTCCCCACTCTCTCCCTTCCTCTCCTCGCCTCCGCTCTCTCTCTCTCTCCTTTTCTATTTTTATTTTTTATTTTTTTGCGCCAAAGTAGGGGCGGAGGTAAGAGAAGGGGGAGACTTCCTCAGGCCCCGACATGGCAGTTTTCTTTGACAAAACCTGATGGTGTGGGGGCCGGGGCCGGGGAGCAGCCCTGCCTCGGCTCGTGGGGGCCGCGCACAGGGGCCCGGAGCCTGCGAGGCCGAGAGCCACAGCCTGCACCTGCACCTGCACCTGCATCCCCCGTGCCCCTCATCCATCCCCTGCCCCCTCTACATCCCGCACCCTGCCCCCCTCATCCCCCGCCCCCCCGAGAACGCCTTCCGGGACCCACCGTCTCCAGGCCGAGGCCGTGGCCCGTCCCACCTGCAGTCCGTCCCCTCGGACGCCCCAGTCCCACACCCTGTGAGCTAGACTCTGGGGAAAAAAGGGAAAGTCCTGTTTGGAAGTGATCTTGTGCGTATGCTCGTGCCCCCCCACCCCCAACGCAAAGACGGACACACCCAGAGGTCCTTGGACCACAGAGCCTGGCGCAGTCACAGCACCTCAGCAGGGGATAAAAGGCGGTCGGTGTCCCAGCACAGTTAGGCCACCGGCTCGGCTCGCTCCGGGTGGAACGGAGCTGACGACGTCCTGCGCAGCCTCTGGCTCAAGCTATTCCGAGCTCGTCCTCACCGCGTGGCTCTGCGTGAGCTTTGGCACCTGCCACCTGCATGGCTCTGCAGGAGCCTCCACACCTGCCACCCGCGTGGCTCTGCAGGAGCCTCCACACCTGCCACCCGCGTGGCTCTGCGTGAGCTTCGGCACCTGCCGAATTCAAGGCCGCCGCCCCAGCAGCCCGCCGTCAACACGAGAGGAAAGTACCAAGCACGACCTTTGTGTTTTCGCCCTTCCTCGTCCACAGGTGGTTCAGCTCACAGGGTTCCAGGTGTTTACTGGAAAAGCGAGTGGGCTCTCTGCGACTGCAGGGCTCCCACACCGCGTCCCACTCGCGAGGCGCCCTGTCCAGCGTGTGAAGACGTTCAGGTAGGCGTCGCCAGAACGATGCCGTCTCCCTCCCAAAGTCGGAGCACCCAGCGCCCCAGTGGGGACTCAGAGGCGGGCGCTGTCCCGAGTGGCGGGAAGGAAGGCGCCTGTAGGACGCTGCCTCAAGACTTAGGGCAGCACATGCAGCCCTGGACTGCGCCCGCACAGCTCAAGCAGGACGCGTCCGGAAAGCGAAGAGAAATGACGGAATCCTAAATACTTGACGGCAGGTTATGTTACGACCCCTCCAACAAATACTTTGGCGAGCACCTGGAACATTGCATTAAAATCAAATTCTATTATATATTTACTAAAGAATTTATTTAAAGGGGCAGTTTTTAGAAAAAAGAAAAAAACATTTTCAAGCTCGTAGGGGAAATACAATGTTAGGGTCCTGTGAGTATCTGGTGTTGCAACATTTTCATCACCTGGTCAATGTGTAATCTTGTTCGATGAGCATTTCTGCTTATTTTTTATTTTTTTAAAGATTTTATTTATTTATTCATGAGAGACACAGAGAGAGGCAGAGACACAGGCAGAGAGAGAAGCAGGCTCCATGCAGGGAGCCCACGTGAGACTCGATCCTGGGACTCCGGGATCACACCCTGGTCCGAAGGTGGCGCTAAACCGCTGAGCCACCCGGGCTACCTTTTTTTTTTGTTTTTAAAGAGAGCATTTCTGTTTAAACACACCTTATTCAATACCTATTTTTGATTTATTAACATCAAACTCATGGCCAAGGTGCTATAACTCACGCCTGAGCCACATGCCTTCTTGGGCTTAGGAACACTGCACTACTTCTGGGGGTCATTTATTTTATTTTTTTCTTCCAGGTTATTTTTAAGTTCCAGGGAGTTAACATACAATATAATATTAGTTCAGGGGTACGAGTTAGTGACTCAGCACGGCCGTACGACACGTGGTGCTCGTCGCAGCCAGTGCCCTCCCCGGTCCCCACCACCTATTTCCCCCGACGCCCCACCACCTCCCCTCTGGTCACCATCAGTTTGTTCTCCAAGTTAAGAGTCTGTTTCTTGGTTTTCCTTTCTTTTTTTTCTCTTCCTTTGCTCATTTGCTTTGTTTCTTAATTTCCACATATGAGTGAAATCATATGGTACTTGGACTTATTTCGCTTGGCATTGTACTCTCTAACTCCATCCACATCACTGTAAATGGTGAAATTTCATTCCTTTTTATGGCCGAGCAATATTCTATTATGTAACACACACGCGTGTGTGCGCACACATGCAGGCACTTCTGGGGCCGTTTTAAATAACAAAATCAGCAGCAAAAAGTAAAAAAAAAATGTAAATAATCTGACGCTAACTAGACTGAAAAAACTATGGTTATGTCACTCTCTTAGACACTAGAGGCCCACGAGGCATTTATTTCCAAGTCTGTTTACTTTGAAATTAGGAATAGTTTAGATATTGAGAGACCAGTTCTAACACAGAGAGATGAATAAAAGAAAGAAATACAGGTGTCTGATACAAAAATATATTTAATCATTTTTTTATCATATATTCCACTGCAATGTCCCTGTACCCAAGACATCTTTGTGTCTGGGATTAATGGTTTTCATTTTGTTCTCAATGTGCTGCAGTAACCAGAGGTCAAACTTTGAGATTCCACTGGGTTGAAGTCGCTATCCGAGGACCTGGCAGAGAAACCGCTGGGTAACAGGGAAGTTCCACTTGGGGAGGAGAGTCCCTGGCCCCGGGTAACCATCCATCCTGTTTAGAGCCATTTACTAATTTAAACACGAGCGACTATTTTAAAGGGCGATGTTCCAAAAATTAATAATAACCGGCATGTCGAGATTATCGCGAAGCGTGTAGAGGTAGAGTCTGCAAGGTCATGTCTCTAAAAATCTTATATTCTATTTCCTATAACATAATATGTTGGCAAAACCCAATGGTTTGCTGTGTGACAGTTACTCAGGCTTCCAGGATCCAGTTAAAATAAAGACAAAAAAAAAAAATTAGGTTTTAAAAACAGTGACGTTCATTCTTGAACAACTTCAGTAATTCTTAATTTCATTTTTATGAACAAAACCTACACAGAATCAAGAGTAATCTCAAAAATGAGCCAATCAAAGAACTCAACCCCCTCGTTAAGAAAGATCATGGGCTTGGGAATCTGGCAAAATCCACTGCCGCTTTGGGTTAGTCCCTCCATGTCCTCAGGCTTCCTCGGAAGTCAGTAGGAAGGCATCTGCCTCACAGGTTGGTTCTAAGCTCTAAATGAGATGACGTCTATGAAGTCCTTTGCGTGTCTTTTCGTCACCAAGTTTACTGGCTTAGAACAAGGCATGTTTATTAGCTTCCAGTTTCTGTGGGTCAGGAATCGGGGCCAAGTTTAGCTGGATGCCTCTGGCTTGGGTTCTCTCGTGAGGTTGCAGCCAAGCTCTTGGCTGGCTCTGAAGTCTCATCTGAAAATGTGACCGGAGAGAACATTTCTAGCTCACTCGTGGGGGCTGCTGTTCCTCGGGACTGTTCGATCGAGGAACTCATTTCCTTGCTGCCTGTTGGCCAGAGCCTCCCTATTTCTTTTCATATGGGCCTGTCCGCCCACAGAGCTACTTGACGGTAGGGCAGGTGGATTCCTCTAGAGTGAGCGGACCAAGAACGAGAAAGAGAACATTCAACACAGGAAACACGGTCGTTTTAGGACCCAATATCAGAGGTGACATCCCATGGCTTGTGCCATATTTGATTCATTGGAAGCGGATCAGTGAACCCACTCACGAGTAGGGATTACACGATGGTGTGAGAGCCAGGAGGTTGGGGTCGTTGAGGGTCACTTTAGGGGCCGTTGAGAGAACAGGTACAGTGCCAAACAGTTGGCTTTGAACATCCCCTGATCCTGGCAATTCGGGCAACAGCCACCTTTGTATGGAGCTTGTATGTGCTAAGCAGTGTACCAAGTGCTTTTATTCACATTGATTAACTTAATCCTTACAAATTATCATGCTTCCTTTGAAAACGAGAAAAAGTCATAGAGAAATTAGGTTGCCTGTAGTGAGAGTTTATAGTGTAAGATCTGCGATTTGAATTCAAGCAGTTCCAAAGCCTATTTTACGTCACGATCGGTGGCCCCTAACCCATTCGACGCTCATGAATCTGATGAAAGCTACGAACGCTTTTCTAGAAAAGTATGCTAAGGTACATTTTCTATACCATTTTAGAGGGTTTTCAGAAACCCTAAAGTCCACAAATGGACACCTGATTTACAACCCTTGTCTATAAGGCTCCAAAATGCACACAATTTAGCAAGGCCTAGATTTCTACACAGTATAAGCTGGTTTTGGTAGGAATACACTGAATCAGTAGCCTTGAGTTTGGATTCTGGTTCAATAGACCAGTCGTTTAACTTGAGGCCACCGTCCTTTCATCCACAAAATGGACATAATTCTTTTTCTGGGTAAGAACTAACCTAAACTGAGTGTACAAGCTCACAGGTAAGGGTGCCTGGCTGGTTTGGCCAGTTAAGCATCCAACTCCCGATTCTGGCTCAGGTCATGATCTGAGGGTCATGAGATGGAGCCCTGGGTCAGGCTCCAGGCTCTGCTCAGAGTTTGCTTGGGGTTCTCCGTCTCCCTCTGCCCCTCCTCCTGCTTGTGCTCTCTCTCTCTAAAATAAGCAGAATTAAAAAAAAATAAATTACTAATTTATTACATTTAAAAAAATGTGATTAAATAAATCACATACATTACTCTTTGTACTATGAACTGTCCCAAGGGTTTTTCTTAGCATATCTAACTCAACACTGACACATCCTCCCCCTTTTCCTTGGGAGATGTTTATTATAATCCTGTTTTAGAGATAAGGAAACTGAAACCCAAAGAGGTGAGAGGTACCTTGTCCACAGTCACATGGACAAGGGCAGAGTCAAATTTTGAACCAAGTCAATCCGAGGTTTAAGTCTATGTTCATAAATGCTATGCACCCCCAGGGCTGCTATAAGAATACAGTAAATATGCATGTATGAAAACATCTCACAAATGGCAAGTGCTGGAACATTGCAGATACACAACTGAAAGAGGAGTGGAATTGACCTGCATTGCAATCGTGTGACCTCACAGCGATATGACCTTGAATAGGACTTTTAAACTCTCTTGACCTCTGCTTCCTCAACTGTAAAAAAGGAAAAACCATGCATCTCTTTCCTTTGTTAGCAAGAAATCTACAGGAAGGCGTTTAGTAAACCGTGTAAAGCATTAAATTAATGTAGGTTCTTATATGCATTTATGTTTCATCTGATTCAACTGACAAGTCCTTAAAGTGGATAAATAGTATTTCAGTAAAACAAAATCTTGAGTTTCTTTCATAGAGTGCATTCTCCAGAAAGTAGCAGGTCTGGCTACATTTGCTGATGTCTCAAATATATGTATTTTTAACCAGGTGCCACCAAGCACTTAACTTGTCTTTTGAATGCCCAGACCCACCTGCAGTTTAAATATTCAAGAATTGGTTTTGCTTCCTCTTTAGAATTTTCTGCACTTTCCATCATAGAGAATGTTTCTTAATTTTATTTTATTATTTTAATTTCAAAAGACATTAGCTAAATGTCAAATAACATGAGAGCTGGATGCCAGTTTGATAAATGATGCAGCATCACTATATATTTAATAAAAAAGCATCGTACTAACAATGAATTATCTGGTAAAGAAATTAAGAGACATTTCTACTTACAATAGCAACAACAACAAAAATAAAATAAAATACTTGGGAATAAATTTTACCAAGGAAGTAAAATATCTGTATACTGAAAACGATAAAACATTGATGAAAGAAATCGAAAAATACACATACTGTTGAAAAGGTATCTCATGTTTATGAATTATAAGAATTAATATTGTTAGGACATCCATACTAATCAAAGCAGTCTATAGATTTAGTATAATCCCTATCTAAATTCCAATGGCGCTTTTTACAGAAATAGAAAAAAAAAAACAATCCTAAATATCGTGTGGAATTATGAAAGACCTCAGATAACTAAAGCAATCCCAAGCAAGAAGAGCAAAGCTGGAGGTATCACACATCCTGATTTCAAACTATATCACGAAGCTATAGCATTCAAAACGGTATGGTGATGGCATAAAAACAGACACATTGACCAACGGGATACACTCAAGAGCCAAAATAAAAGCCCGCACACATATGGTCAACTAATTTTCAATGAGGTTGCCCAAAATACACAATTTATTGAAAAATGATATTGAACAAACTGAATAGCCACATTTTTATCTTATAACATATACACAAATCAATGTAGATTAAAGAGTGAATTGTAGGGCCTGACACCCTAAAACTGCTGATAGAAGAGGTGGGGGACGCACATCTTGACATCGACCAATCCCGTGGGGGTTGGTACAGCACCAAAGCGCAGGCAACAAAAGTAAAAGTAAACAAGTGGGACTACGTCAAAGTAAACGTTTCTGTACAGCAAACGAAACCAACAGAAAAAGAAAAAAAAAAAAAGGAAATGAAGGGCAAGCTATGGTGTAGGAGAAAATATTTGCAAGCCGTATATCCAATAAAGGGTTACTATCCAAAATCATTAAGCAACTCTTCATCTCAATAGCAAAACAAAAACCCTGAATAACCTGATTTAAAAATGGGCAAAAGATCAGAATAGACATTTTTCCAAAGAAGACATATAAATAGCCAACAGATATATGAAAAGATGCTCAACATCACTAATTATCGGGGACGTGGAAATCCACATCACCCTGAGATATCGCCTCACACTTGTTAGACTGTTCAGAAAAGACAAGAGATATAAAAGAAATAAAAGACAAGAGATAACAAACGTTGGCAAGGATATGGGGAGAAGGGATCCCTGTGCACTCTTGGTGGAGAAGTTACTTGGCGTAGCCATCATGGAAAACAGTACGGAGGTTCCTCACAGAATCAAAAATAGAATTACCATACGGCCTAGGGCCCCCACCTCTGGGTATGTATCCAAAGGAACCGAAATCACTATCTCCGAGAAATACCTGCACTCCCATGCTCCTTTAAAGAGTATTCGTAATAGCTGAGATATGGAAACCACCAAAGTATCCATCAGTGAGCAAATGGGTAAAGAAAATATGATGCACGTGCACGCTTGTGAGCACGTGCCTACGTGCATGTGTGCAGACACACAACGGAATATTATCCCGCCGCAGAAAGTAAGGAATCAGGAAGTCCTGCCATTTTCAGGAAGGCATCGTGCTGAGTGAGATAAGCCCGAGAGAGAAACAAGTACCGTGTGGGATCACTTGCATGTGGAATCCAAAAGCAAACCCAACAATGTTGAACTCATAGCAACAAAGAGTAGAACAGTGGCTACCAAGGGCTGGGGTGCGGGGGGTGGAGGGGGAAAGAAATGGTGGGATACGGGACGAAGGATGCACGTTTTCGGTTGTAAGATAATCTAATATTCAGCGGGGTGACTTGGTGAACTTGAGATGGGCCAAGAGAAGAGGTCTTGAGTGTTCTCGTGGTGGAAAGGGGACTAGGCGAACCGGTGGACGTGCTCATTCACTTGACCGTGTGGGTCATTTCACAACGTGTACATATATGACGTGATCACGTCGTATACTCTAAATATGTCACGATTTTGTCACCCGTATTTCCAAAAAGAGAGAGGGGACGCAAGGTATCCTACAAGAGTCTTAAAAAGAAGTTGTCAACGGACTTGGGAGGCCTAGAACCAAATCTTGACTCTACCGCATAGAGCGTGTGATGTCAAGTTGCCCAACTGCCTTACTCCTGCTTGTGCGTCTGTGAAATGGGGATGACAATAGCACTGACCTCATAGGATTGGGATACGGGTTAAGGATGCTCTGTACACAGAACGTTTAGAACGGCGCTCGGCACATGCTAAAGACTCAATAAATAAGAGTTCTTTTATTCAAACGTTTGCTCTCTCTTCCCCGTATCTTATTTTAATCCCTATGAGGTGGGAACAAAACGGCATTTTATTTCTGATTAGGATTGTAAGACATTTTCAAGTTGTTGGGAGAATGTCTTAAGCTCTGTAGGTGCTATGGATCTACAAAGGGTAACTGTTGTTCCACTTTTATTTTTTATTTTTTGTTCCACTTTTAAAAGGGAGAAGATAATTACTATGCGGTCTTTTTTACAGGAGGAGCATTGGTCAACAGAGTTGTTGGGGCTTTTTTTTTTTATTGTTTTTTGTTTTGTTTTTTTTTTTGGTAGCGCCCATGGAGTTGCAAGCTACTGTGGGATGATTCAAATGATTTAGAAAACTCGATTCTGGACTGGAGTGGAATGTTTTTTTCTCCTATGCGAGTTTTTGTGACTGCGGTATCAGAGCAGGAGAATATCGGTTTCCATGTGGGGAAGAAATCCTTTCATAAGAAACACAATATTTTACAAAGAGTAAGGAAGGAAGGAATCTATTTTAAACTGCCTCTCCTCTTAAGAAAAATAAGCCCATGTATTCTCTGCGTATTGTGTCCATGACTGCCCTCTGCTTTATCAGACGCTCAAAGGATCCCAGGCCCCTATCAGGTCAGCCTCCCACCAAGTGCATTTCTATTTTTGTTTCCTTGTGGGAAACAACAAAGCTTACAGGCCTGTTTTGGGTTAGAGTTTTTCCCCTGTCACCACTGAGGACGAACTGAGCCCAAACCCCCTACCTGACGGCGCCGACGGAGACTGGCTCTGGGAAAACATCAATTTGAGGTGATGAAATAAACACATAAATATCTGTTTAAAAAGATGGCGACACAACTCTCCTTGCCTTACATCTTTATTTCCTTTTGATGATTTTATACAATTCTTATAGTTATTGCCCATATATTGATGTTTTTGATGCTGTCGTAGACTGTATTATGAAAAATATCCTTCTAATAGTTTCCTTTCAGAGGAAATAAAATTGATTTTATATTGACAAAAAAATAAAAATAAAAAGATGATGACATGGAATCCTTTCATTAGCAAGACATTTAATTAGAGGAGCAGAATATCCTGGGCTCACGTAGAGCATCTTAAAACTTCCTCCAAAGCACGCCCTCACCCCCACCCCCCAACAACTAAAATTTAAAATCAAACGAAGAGATGCTTACTTTTTTTCCTAAACACAACTGGAACTTGAGCTTTATTTGACAAGATCTCCTGAGCAGCTATGCCAGACTCAGATGACTTCCCTATATGCTTACTAGGGTATATATTGGGGAACAAGGCAGAAGGGAGGTGGGGAAGCATTGTGACGTCCTAACTGCAGGGTGAGTCCAGCTTATTAGTGAACAAAGGTCGAACAGGCAGAGTCTTCACATCCCCGAGTGAGGTAAGTGTTGAGAACCAAGGTACCTGCCATATGTTGGTCATGGGTCAAGACGATCCCACGGCAGAGACCAAAGGGAGAAATCCAGGCCGTAGCCGGGGGGACGGGTGCAGCTGCATCTTGGAGCTCAGGAATGGCAATGAGCATGGCCCTTGCCCATGGCCCTGACCCCAGTTAGCAAGGATGAGGAGGGCGGCGGGCGATTTCCAGAGTGAAATTATTGTGCATGAAAATAGACAGTACGCCAGACAGCCATGGACCCCAGGACAGTCATGGTTTCCTCGCATTAGGATGACAGGCAATTTCCCTAAGAACCTAAATAATCTCCTAAGAGGTAAAGAGAGGGAAGAAACACCCCGTTTGACTCCCTACAAGAAAATGAGTTTCAACTGGAAGTTCTGTTTAACAGATTCACTTTTTGCCTTTTAAGCACAGGAGACAAATCTATACCTTTCGAGTTGAAAATAAGGTTTGTAGCAAACAGCATGGCTTTATTTTAAGACCCGAACAGGTACCCGGGGTTGGATGGAGATGGGCGATGGCTTAGAAAATGGCGCTTCTGAGTTTTCAAAGCCTTGACCTCCTTTGATGTTTGCTTGCATTTTCCCTTTGTGTCACCCCCCTGGCCAACTGCCAAGACAACACCTGAAATGAAGCCGACACGGTTCCCAGAAAGGAGGTCTGCTGTGTTTCCCCGGCAGGGCGGGGGCTGTATCGTACGAGACCAGAAGTTGAGATGCATCTCAAGACCGACCGGCTCAAAGACCCGCCTGTTCTGTGCGATACAATATGGGTCACCAAGTTTAGGGAAAAAGAAGAGAGGGAGGATTAGGAAATAGAATAAGGACAACGATTTAACAAGATCAATTTTTGTTCCGATTTGATGATTTACACGTGAGAGAGTCCTATTTTTAAAGTACAGAGAGGGCAGGTAAGCCAGAGCCGTCAAGGAGAAGGTTGGAAACCAGAAGGTTATAGTAGATGAAGCCTGAGGCCAACACAGGCCTCCCCGTGCTCATTAATTCGAGCAACGTTGGTTGAACACACATCACGTGCCAGACACTCTTCTAGCCACTGGGAGATGGAGGTCGCCGCCCTCAACGTGGGAGAAACAGGAGAACAGAGGGGGTGACAGGACCATGAGGGCTGTTTGGGTGAGGTGCCTCTTTCATAGTTACTTCGTACAATTTCCACCTGTGGCTGCTCGGCGGCCACCTCGCCCTCCACCCTGCTGTCTCCAAATGGGGCCGGGGCGGAGAGTCACCGTGACATTAGGTAAGCAGAGGCCCCAAGTGCAAGGAGACGCCTCTGCCTCTCTGGCAGGCATGCCCAGCATGTGCCAGTGGTTCTCGTAGGACACCCTCCCCCACGTCCTGCATCTGGACACGTACGCACGCGCACGCACATTTGTTTTAGGGATGGGAGTATATGCTTGTCAGCCCTCTCGGGAACATGAAGGGGAAAGCCTCAGCACTCCCCGTTACCTGTATTGCTTATGATCTCGTAGCCCCGTAATTTTTCTCTTCCCTGTAGTCTTCTTCCATAGGCTGGGAGGCATCGAGTAGCAGAGGAGCTCGGAAGGCCTTAGGTGGGCCTCGCAGGTGTCAGAGCCAGTTAGACTGTTGCCTGATAACGCATCCGGGGGTGTATCGCCTGCTTGGTCGCTTTGGAGGGATTCTCTAGTGTAGGATCAGACGTTTATGTTCTGGTAATTCATTTAGGAGCAAGAGACGGGTCCCACTGATCACCCTATTATAAAGCATCTTTGAAAAGGAGAAAGTTACCTACTTTATATACCTTCCTCATGGAGTAAAATAAAATGACAGACTAAAGCTCTTAGAGAAAAAAATAAATAAATAAAGCTCTTAGAGAAACTCCGGTGCAAGCACAGGGAGCGACGCCAGGAAAACCTAAGAGTAGGACTAACCACAACCTCATCCTCTGACCTGGATTGAGGGCGCTGACCCAGGGGCTTGCTAAGACCCCCTGACAGACCCCTTGAGTGTGAATGGTTTTAGGCTTGGTCTTCACAAACTCTTCCAAGATTTGATGGACCCTTCGGACCCTTCAGACCTGATGATCATAAGAATACAAATAACATTAACCATCAGGTAAATAACAATTGCTGATATCTCAGATTCAAATGGCGTTTTGAAAGTTTACCAAATACCATCACATTTGTTACGCGATTTGCTTTTTGGAGGAGGCCTACTGCAACGTCAAGAAAGCAGTCGAGTCCCCTGTCTTTGCAGATGAGGAAAGTAAGATTCACTTGACTTGAAGTTAAAGGCCTTGGGTAAGGTGAGTGGTCCTGGCCGCAGGACCAGCATCAGGTTCAGCTCAACACGGCGGCAACATGTTGGGATTAGATTCAAAATTTAGAATTTAGGGCAAAAGTTGAATAAGATCAAAATGACTTTGACAAATCTTTCCTCAACATCAGCAGGATCTGACTTCCTTAAAATATATCATTGTTTCAAATATGCAATTCCAGTAAATTAAATGCACGTAGGGGATGCAGCGGTTGAGCATCTGCCTTTGGCTCAGGGCGTGATCCTGGGGTCCCGGGATGGAGTCCCGCATCGGGCTCCTGCATGGAGCCTGCTTCTCCCTCTGCCTAGGTCTCTGCCTCTCTCTCTCTCTCTCTGTGTCTCTCATGAATAAATAAATAAAATATTTTTAAAAAAATTAAATAATGCACGTATGATGGAACTCTACTGAATTTCTATAATAATGCTTGAACCCGCGGCCATTATCACTTATTTTGCCACGAATATATTGTCTCATGTTCTATAAACTCCCTTAATCTCTCCTCTAGGATTGTTCTCTGCTTAAACAGAATCTCTGTTGCTCTAAATTTTGGAGAAATCCTAAGGGTTCTAGGATCCAGAGCTCGTGATCATCAGGTCGGCTCATGATTGTAAGGAACGAAGGACTCTCCTGTCTTAGCTTTGCTGCCCAACATTCCTCTCAGCACACTTTTCCCTCCCGTGGCACTTGGACTTCAGCTAACGCGCATGCTTTCTGGGAGCTTTCCCAGATCTTTGAACATATATACTAAAAGCAGAGGATTCACATATTGATTCTTTGCTCTTAAAAATCCAATGGTAGGAAACTTGCCACGTGGCTCAGTTTGGGTATCTGATGCCGTAGGAGTAAGGCGACTAGGAATGAGTGCAACTGAAGCAAGACCCTCACATCCTACTTTGCTCCCAAGAAATTATAAGAAATAGGGGCTCAGGGATTTTTTTTTGGTATTTTCTCCCCCTAATATTTCATTTTATATATTTTTAAAAGACTTTATTTGAGAGAGAGAGAGAGAGAGAGAGGATGAGAGAGGAGGAGGGAGAAGGAGACGCGGACTCCCCGCTGAGCTCTGGGCACAGTGTGGGACGTGACGCTCGACCCAGGACCCTGAGATCATGGCCTGAGCCCAAGGAGGATGCTTAAGCAGCTGAGTCCCCACCCAGGCGTCCCCTCCCCTGATATTTTAGTATCGTTGCCACTCTGAATCCTAAACTACACTATGGTAATTTATGAAAACTTTTAGTTCTAAAAGACGTTTGTACCAGATGATTGAGGGCTTAAAACCAAGCCCACCTTTGAGCAATCCAAAGCTACTTCTAAAGCAATTGTCAATAAAATTGACGAAATAAAACCATTAGGAGAGTGATAAAAGCAACTGAGGATTTTAATTGTGGAGCTTAACTCTAATTTTTAAAACGTTTCAAAATTGGATGATGTCATGGATCGTGACAGGTTTGTAAAAAGCACTGGAAGAAAAATACCCGGATTCTATCACTTACCGGCAGAAGGGTTTTGGCGATTTACTTGAATTTTCCAAACTTCAGCTTCCTCATCCTCTTCTTTTTCTGCTTCCTGTCAAAGAAATGGAACAAATGATCTAACGGGAAATGCTCATTTCTTTTCCTTCAATTTTTCCCTTCCACCTCACTTTCGGGTAGTAACCGTGCTTTCAGAACGTTTGTGGTGTATCCTGGAGAAAGCAGAAGCTGGGTCACGCTTTTTCTGTTCTGTTAAATTTTATTTTTATGATCTTAAAGCCATAAAGGATGTTAGTGTCCTGATGGGTAGGGGGGAGTCGGGAGCAGGTGTAGAGGTCAGAAATCAACCGAGCAGGAAGGCGAGCTTCTGAGAAATGGGGAAGGCAGGGAAATTTATGCCTCGCAAGAAAAGAGGGCACCTGTGTTCAAGGATTCCGTTGTTTGGGGGATGATGGTGAGATCTCAGAGGACAACGGCTGCTCCTAGGCCTCCCAGGCCTGCTGAAGACTCCCGTGCCTCAGGCCTGCCAGGAGAGCAGCCGGGCAACCCCTCCTGAAGTGGCGACGTGGACGGTAATCCTCCCAGGGGTCTGCATGGGGCCTGGAATAAGTGGGTGACTGGGGACCGGGTGGGCCTTCCCGTCTCGGTGTCATGCTGATGTTGGTGTTTTGCACAAGTCCTGAGTGAAGCATAGGGAGGGCTCTAACAGCACAATAAATGACCTTTCATCCCACCAAACTGGAGACCAGACTGAATATTCGGTTGATTGAAAACAAATTTTTAAACATATTTTGTTTGTTTATTTATTTATTTATTTATTTATTTATTTATTTATTTGAGAGAGATAGAGACAGAGACAGAGCAAGAGAGAACACAAGCAGGGAGGAAAGGGAGAAGCAGACTGCCCGGGAGCCCAGCACGGGGCTCCATCCCAGGACCCTGGGATCATGACCTGAGCCATAGGCAGACGCTTAACCCACTGAGCCACCCAGGCCCCCCTGAAAATACATTTTAATGAGATGTTTCTTGCATGCCTTATAATATGGGCTAAAAATCCAGCAAATACTTTGACATGCAGCTGACCGTTCAACAACACAGGAGTTACAGGTGCTGACCCCCACAGAGTCAAAAATTCACATATAACTTTTAACTCCCCCCAAACTTAACTACTAATAGTCTATTGTTGACTGGAAGCCTTATCAATAACATATACAGCTGGTTAATACATATTAATGTATTATATTAACTGTATCTTATATGTAGGATATAAGGTATTCTTGCAATAAAATAAGCAAAAGAAAAGACAATGTTATTAAGAAAATTATAAGAAAGAGAAAACACATTTATAGTATTGTACTGTATTTATTTTAAAAATTATTTAAAAAATAAAATTATTTTATTTTTATTTATATTATTACATAATATATTATTACATAATATATTATTACATAATATAAATATTTATATATTATTTATTTATATCATTTATTATTTATTATTATTATTTATTTATTATTTATATGTTAAATATTTATATATTTATTTATATCATTTATATAATATAAATATTTATATATTTATATAATCATTTTATTTTATTATTTATAAAAAATTATTTAAAAAAATTCACATATAAGTGGACCTGCACGATTCAAACTTGCGTTGTTCAAGGGTCGACTGTACGCTGATAGCTCTACTCCTTCTCTCCCTCCCTTCCTTCCTTTTCCCTTCTTGTTTTCTTGGAATCTTCCTGGAATCATAATTAGTGCTGACTTTCTAGAGTGATTAGCTCAGTGGATTGGAGCGTGGTGTTAATGGAGCAGTGGCCTCATCTCAGCCACTTTAAATAGAGAAAAAGACTACCCGACGGTCACAGAGACCCTTTTTATTGGATTCCGTCGGTCACAAGCTCCCCAAATAGGAGTTGAATGGCCAAAGGGAATTTTATTTATTTATTTATTTTTTATTGGTGTTCAATTTGCCAACATACATAATAACACCCAGTGCTCATCCCGTCAAGTGCCCCCCTCAGTGCCCATCACCCAGTCACCCCCACCCCCCGCCCTCCTCCCCTTCCACCACCCCTTGTTCGTTTCCCAGAGTTAGGAGTCTCTCATGTTCTGTCTCCCTTTCTGATATTTCCCACTCATTTTCTCTCCTTTCCCCTTTATTCCCTGTCACTATTTTATATATTCCTCAAATGAATGAGACCATATAATGTTTGTCCTTCTCCGACTGACTTACGTCACTCAGCATCATACCCTCCAGGTCCACCCACGTCGAAGCACATGGTGGGCGTTTGTCGTTTCTGAGGGCTGAGGGGTATCCCACTGTGCACATAAACAGAGGGAATTTTCGAAGACAGTTCGATGCACAACCAGAACCACGAGAGTCGTGTCCCCGTGAGAGTGGGTCCTGCCGGCAGCAAATGTCCTCTGTGGAGACAGCAGTCCTCAACTTTGTGCTCCAGGCAGAACCACTAGTCGAATGTTTCAGAAATGACAACGTCTGATGTAAGTAGGACCGATGGCCCCGCTCCCCGGGATAGTCCTGATGTTGACCCAATGAAATGAGCTGCTGTGGATGTTGGTGGCCAACGGTTTTGGGAGCTCAGAAGTCTCCTGCCTCGTCACCACCCTCACTGTCTGCGGACAGGGGCCCCTTTCTCGCGAGCTTGGTGTGGAGGGTCGGCCACCGCGCCGAGCAGGGCACCTGACCGAGCGACACATAGCATCCGCTCCGCACAGCGATTGGGTCAAGGATGGTGACATCAACGGGAACGTCCAAGGAAGAATCTACAGGTGCGTGTGTAGCTCTACGTAGGACGGAAGCCTAGAGGCGACAGTTGTCATTCTGGCTACCCCGAGAGGAGAATTTATCTAAAAAATGACAACATCTGAGTCTCCGGATCCAGCCTGTGTCAGGGTGACAGTCCCCGGGGCTTCTTAGGCACATTAGTTGACATAAGCGACGCCTTCCCCCTTTCCCCCGAACTGTCCTGAGGTGGCTTCCATCCGCCTGGGGGATGCAGGATCACGTCCAGTCGGAGCCAGGTGCGCTATCAGGGAAGACAGATTCCTGGAAAGCGCCCGAGACATTCGCAGCACGAGGCTGGGCCTGGCGGTCGCACATTTCAGGTGACACGCACGTCCCCGCCGCGGCTCAGTGGCATCTGACTTCGCTTGTGAAGGCTTCCGGCGGGTGGCTCCGGAGACACAGTGGGGTCTTCTCTGCCCTTCTGCAAGTTTTGTGATTTCTGAAGCGGGAATTGGTTCCACGAAGAGGGCTGCTGTGAACCCACGATGGCTTTCACCGAAGAGTGTGGCCACGTTGCCATCTGCAGCTGTAACCAGGGGAAGTTTATGGCTGTTGAAAGCCCGTGTGTTGCGGGGCCTCAGAGCGTTATGTGAAAGCCACAGACCCGGGTAACGCAGGGGTGTGTCACCCGCCCCGAAACCTTGCCAGGGCTCGGGTTCGTTCACCTGAGAGCGGTGGCATGTGGCTCACTTACCGGCCCGGTCCCGTAGGAGCGACTGTTACCAAACCACAGAGGCCAGTCAATCACCAAAATCCGCCTCTTGCTGCTTGGGAACGGACGAGGTGACATCATCCTGTATTTGGACCCAGAATCTTGACAGGGTCCTGCTTTCGTGAGTGCTAGGAAAGTAAGAAGCCTACTGTGGAGTCTTTTTGGATCACAGGAGAAAAATACTCTGCTTGTCTGGGAGAAAATTGAATTATCCCTTAAAACACAGCACACTAGTTCTTTGAGGTTCTGTGTGAGTTGGGCGACGGCGTAAGTTAGGGGAGCGAGGTCACGCTAGTGTAAGCAACGGTGGAAAGGCCTCAGGAGGTTCAGGGATATCAGGAAGCACAACCACACCACCTCGGAGGACCCAGAAGTAGCTGACACCAGTGAGGAAAATCTGAATTTTATCAAATGTCTTTTATAAGGATTCATTAATTGTATCTATTTTGCCATCTATGTATTTCTTAAAGGTTCTATTTATTTATTCACGAGAGACACAGAGACAGAGGCAGAGGGAGAAGCAGGCCCCACGCAGGGAGCCCGATGCGGGACTCGATCCCGGGACCCCGGGGTCACGCCCTGGGCCGAAGGTGGGCGCTCCACCCCTGAGCCCCCCGGGCGCCCCTACACTTCCAGTTTAGACAGCTAATTTCCAGCAGCAAAAACACAACACAGATGGGGGATGAGGGATTTTTAGTGGACAGTTGTTCACGTCTGTCATAATGTTCTCATACAGGGTCATCTTTGACTTTCTGGAATGAACCACACTTGGTAATAACGTGTTATTCTTTTCAGGCACTATATATGAAAATTGGCGTTTTTATTCATAAATTTTATCATATATCATATTATTCAGAATGAAATTACAGTTTTATTTTTTCATGCCGAATGTTTGGCTTTGGTTATCAGTGTGCTTTGGTTTCATATACAAAATTTTGAGAAACACTGGGAAAGTCTTAAAATTATTTAAGTTTATAAAAATTTATCCATGAAATATCTTGCCTAAGTGTATTTCTTAAAAGCATTTTTTTCAGGGCACTTTGGAGGCTCACTTTTTATCTTCATTCATTCCTTTTGATTTTATTTGAATTTATTGTTCTTTTTCTAAATTTTCAAACTTAGTTTTAAAATCAGTTTAAAGGGAATATATACTTCCTTCCTTCCTTCCTTCCTTCCTTCCTTCCTTCCTTCCTTCCTTCTTTCCTTTCTTTTTTGCCCCTTCACTTCCTCTGAGTACATCCTTGACTATTATAGTTCGTAACTCTGAAATGTACATTTACAGTTATATTTTCTAGTTATTCTGCTTTTAACTTTGATGAAATGTAGTTAGTAGATGATTAGCAGTTCCCACTTTCTTTCAAAGTGTTTGTACTCAGAAAATCTAATTTGCACTCTTGCTACTTTGGGGAAATATATTGTTTTCTTTATGGCACTTGGGAAAAGGGTGGATTTTTTTTCGCATTTTAGGACCTATTGACCATCCTGACTATATTATTTATTCCTTTATTTACTTGCTTATTTTTTAATCTGTTGGATTGTCTTCTAGATTGAGAGGATATGATACAAATAAAATACACTATAAGCATATTTTTGGGTTTTTGAAATGTTTTAATTTGCTGGCTACCTGCCATGTACAGGGTGCCTATATGTAAACAGCAGCTACAGCTCATGACTGGATCCTTCATCATTATAAATTCTAAGTGTCTTAGTTCAATTCGGTCCAAATTTTTCTGTTACAGACGATGCTATTCGGTTTGTGGCATGGCCTTGTTCTAGTCAATGTTTCCGTGTCATCATATCTTTGCTATTTTTAACCTTTTTGGATTTTTTCTGCTTATTTTTGTTTAGTTTGGTAAAGGCAATTTCCCTTAGATTTAAATCTAAAGGCTGTCTCTCATAGAAGTTTCTATAGTATGATACAATTTTAAATGAAAGAAGGGAGAACATAAAATTACATGCTCACTATGATACAAAAGGAAATGTATACATTTGGACAAAACATGGATAAGGATATGGAAAATTTAATTGGCCACATTAGAGCATAAAATGTAGAAAGGTTTAGCATATTTCCTTAGATGTGGTAGGAATATTATCTTGGGAATAGTAATAAAAACTATAATAATATATAATAATTTTATATAATAATAATAACACAATTTATAAAATAATAACAATCCCTGTGCCATATATGGGTGATATGAGTACTTGAATGAATCAGTTAATTGCCTAGAGCAAGTTCCACTAACGATATTGGGGACAAATTTGATGTCTGTCCCCCAGCTCGTCGCTCTCCCAGTGTATTTGCCCCCGGAAGGGTTTGCTTTGGCTAAACCACCTCTCACCCCTCCAAGACACCATTCCCATCCCTCCGCTGCCTTCTTATTGGAGCACCTTGCAGGAGCCCAAGCGGGAGAATCATGGTCTCCGACGTCTTCGGGAGGCCAAGAGACAGGTGGAGAAGTGTGGTTGATGCGCTTGTGTGATCTCACTCCTTTGTGTGTGAACTGCAGCTGGTGACTTGATTCCCAGGAGCTGAATATGGCAGAAACAGTGAGATGCCATTCCCCACGGCTGCCGCCTTCCAACTTGTCCCTTCTCTTGCTTGCTCTGGTGAAGCCGGCTGTCCTGTGGACAGGCCCAGGGGACAAGCGCTCCAGGGACGCCTGCAGCAAGTAGGTTTTGAGGAACTGAGACCCTCAGCTCAAAATCGGCGTGAGAAACGAGCCCTGCCAACGCTACTGGAGTCAACTTGGGAATAGTCTCCTAGTTGAGGCTTAATTAAGTCGACCGCAGTCTTGGGAGAGGCCCAGGACCAAAATATTCAGTTACGCTCACTGAATTCTAGGCTCCCCAAAAAACCGTTGCGATAATACATGTGTGCCGTCTTAAGTCGCTAAAAAATACTTAGGTTGTTCCCTGTAGACGGGTTCCGCTGTTAGTGATCTACCCTTTACATTCAGAGGTTTAAAGGGCGTTTTCCTCTTTAGATTTCAGGTTTCAGACTGTGCTCTGGCGCTGTTTCTTCTTTCTTTATTTATAGGCACCTTTATTGAAATCATGTCACGTCTGGAATAGGAAAAAACCACATTTATACGACTTATATAGAGAGGAAGGATCCAGTACAGGGTCGTTATTCATCTGTAAGTGCGTGAGAACACCCAGCAGTTCCTGGCTTCTGTGGACTCTGAGCCCTAAAATCCCTTCAACAAATCTCCGATCCTTTCTCAGCTGAGATTTGTTAAGTAGCTTATTTTTTTCATTTATCAATTGTGCACGACGGAGAGGAACTTGGAGCAGGAAGTAGAGAGGTTAAGAGAGAGGCTGAGATCGACCGTAACCCGTGACAGGACTAGGAGCCCTTGGGTGGTCCGGGTGGCTCAGCGCTTCAGCGCCTGCCTTCAGCCCAGGATGTGATCCTGGAGACCCGGGATCGAGTCCCACGTGGGGCTCCCTGCATGGAGCCTGCTTCTCCTCTGCCTGTGTCTCTGCCTCTCTCTCTCTCTGTCTCTCATGAATAAATAAATAAAATCTTAAAAAAAAAAAAAAGGACCAGGAACCCTTTAATCCCTTCTGCTTCTCCGGGAGCTCGGTGTAGGCCTCATGACCCTATTCCATGTCCCCGTCCCCCGTGGAAGCCGCTCTGCAGCGCCCGGGCCCGGGCCGTCTAAGCACATCTGTCAAGTCACTGTTCCCCAGGGGAGGGCTGGGAGCTGCCTGCCAGGCCGTGCAACTACGCACAAGTGAGCGCACTTCGAGCATCACTTCCTCCGACGGCAAAAGCTGACACCTGTGCTCTCTCCGTACAGTGATAGTGAGAAGTGAGCTCACACGAGGCGGCGTCTCGCACAGCCCTGGGCACTCAGGGGCTCTTCGGAGCCGCACCTGGATTGCCCGATGAGCTACTGCACGGCGCCGAGCCGCAGCGGTGACCGCGTCCACGCCGAGGGATTCAGTCATCCCACGCCGGGGTGGGGGGGTGGGGGGAGCTACTGATCACAAGGAGCAAGCAGGCTCTCCGTATCCCAAGAGAATCGACTTTCCTCTACGTTTCACTCCCTGTTCCTTTTTGTCCTCCTTTGTCTCGGCCTGAGTGTATCCTGGGAAACATTCTTCCCCTTGCTCATGCCTCAATTCATGATAGGCTGTCACGAGCATAGACACACAAACCGAAGGAACATCAGGAAAATGTGGGAAGTGGAAAACTCGAGTTCAACCAAATTCAGAACTTGGGTTTAAGGGAAGCTTTTGTATCGTTTCTCCGTGGAAATTCCGTATTGCACGGTGCATAGAGGTCGTGCTCTAAGACCAGGAGTGATTAGATGATTTATTCTCTGCCTCTGTCACCATCAGCTTCTTGTTACATTTTTTTAAAGATCTTATTTTATTATTCCTGAGAGACCCAGAGAGAGAGGCTGAGACACAGGCAGAGGGAGAAGCAGGCTCCATGCGGGGAGCTCGATGCGGGACTCGATCCCGGGACCCCGGGGTCACGCCCTGGGCCACAGGCAGCCGCTCAACCACTGGGCCAGGTGCCCCTTGTTACACTTTTTCCCTAAGCTTTTCTTAAATACCTATTTATAATTGAGAAGTTTTGCGGCCCCTCGTATACCTTTTATTGGCTGTTGAATTCACTTGAAACCTCTAGGAATGAGCCTGAAAATAATGCTTCTTTATTTTTATCTTCAAGATGCCCAACCCAGCTGGAAGGGGAGAAAAAGAATGTCTGTGGGATCCTGTTACACTTCCATCCCTTCCCCTACAGTTTCATCAGGATCAATCGGATTCTACAGAGCCGCGGGCCGAGCGCAAATCAGATGCACACGTGAAGCTGTGAGGACAGAGCTTTGCAGAAAGAGAAGAAAGACCTAGTGGCCGCCCGCCCGGTGGCCGAGGAGCGTCCCCGCCGCCGTGAAAGGGGGACGAACAGGCCGCCGAAGCTCTGAGAGCACAGCGTCAGGGGCTGCCTATGGCCCCAGGGCCCAGTGGCTCGGTAGTTGGGTCTTGGCGTCCACGGGAAAGGCCAGTGGCCATCAGAAGATCTGCTGACAGGAAGTGTGATATAAAGGACTTCAGCAACCGAGGAGATGTAGAGACAGGCCAGGGCCTGGCTCACTGTCTCGTCCTGGCAAGAGCTCTGTGCCGGACACGCTAACCCGGGTCCCATCCTATAGGGCAGAAACCTGCCCAGAAAAGTCTGCTAAACTGCCCAGGGTTTATATTTGGCAAATACCAGAGCCACTTTTTAAACCCAGGCCCATTGGCACCAAGGACCATGCCCAGCCACTCTGCGAAAAAGTTCGTGCTACTGGGAGACCCCTAACTCTGGGAAACGAAGTGGGGGGGGTGACCGGGTGACGGGCACTGAGGGGGGCACTTGACGGCATGAGCACTGGGGGTTATTCTGTATGTTGGCAAATTGGACACCAATAAAAAATAAATTTATACAAAAAAATAAGAAGTTCATGCTACTTTTTAGTTTTCCGATCACTTCTGGACAGTTCCGTCCAGCCAGGGCGCAATGTTGTAGGAAGCCAGTGCAACCGTTAGGAACAGGTTATATCCGTTGTAGGGTTATTCAATCATGCGTTTTAAGACATTTATTTCAGGAGCTTATTCTATCATATTTTTAAGGTACGAATCTAGTTCCATGTTCCTCAGCTGGTAGGTAGGCCTTGGAGTCTGCAAGGTCTGTGGACTACTTACAGGGTGAGGGCAGTCACGATTCCATTCCCTCTTCCTGCCTCGTCCTTCTCTCCTCTCTTCCTTGCTTCCTCCTTTCCTTCCTTCCTTCCTTCCTTCTTCCTCCCTCCCTCCCTCCCTCCCTCCCTTCCTTCTCTCCTTCCTTCCTTCCTTCCTTCCTTCCTTCCTTCCTTCTCTCCTTCCTTCCTTCCTTCCTTCCTTCCTTCCTTCCTTCTTCTTCCTTCCTTCCTCCTTCCTTCCTTCCTTCCTTCCTTCCTTCTCTCCTTCCTTCCTTCCTTCCTTCCTTCTTTCCTTCCTTCCTTCCTTCCTTCCTTCCTTCCTTCTCTCCTTCCTTCCTTCCTTCTTTCCTTCCTTCCTTCCTTCCTTCCTTCCTTCCTTCCTTCCTTCTCTCCTTCCTTCCTTCCTTCCTTCCTTCCTTCCTTCCTTCCTTCCTTCCTTCTCTCCTTCCTTCCTTCCTTCCTACCTTCTTTCCTTCTCTCCTTCCTTCCTTCCTTCCTTCCTACCTTCCTTCTTCTTCCTTCCTTCCTTCCTTCCTTCCTTCCTTCTCTCCTTCCTTCCTTCCTTCCTTCTCTTCCTTCTCTTCCTTCCTTCCTTCCTCTCCTTCCTTCCTTCCTCTTCCTTCCTTCCTCTTCCTTCCTTCCTTCCTTCCTTCTCCTTCCTTCCTTCCTTCTCCTTCCTTCCTTCTTCCTTCCTCTCCTTCCTTCCTTCCTTCTCCTTCTTCCTTCTCTCCTTCCTTCCTTCCTTCCTTCCTACCTTCCTTCCTTCCTTCCTTCTCCTTCCTTCCTTCCTTCTCTCCTTCCTTCCTTCCTTCCTACCTTCTTTCCTTCTCTCCTTCCTTCCTTCCTTCCTACCTTCCTTCCTTCTCTCCTTCCTTCTCTCCTTCCTTCCTTCCTTCTCTCCTTCCTTCCTTCCTTCCTTCCTTCCTTCCTTCCTTCCTTCTTTCCTTCCTTCCTTCCTTCCTTCCTTCCTTCCTTCCTTCTCTCCTTCCTTCCTTCTCTCCTTCCTTCCTTCCTTCTCTCCTTCCTTCCTTCCTACCTTCCTTCCTTCTCTCCTTCCTTCCTTCTCTCCTTCCTTCCTCCCTCCTTTCCTTCCTTCCTTTTTTAATTTAACAGACCCTTACTGCACACTTTCTCAGCTTTGGCGATAGGACAATGGAACACTTCCTGCATTTAAAAAGACTCCATTCTAAAAAATTAAACAATGGATTAATGCAAGTATTTCAGACAACGATCATCGTATGGAGATCACACAACAGTACACTGTGATGGTGACCGTGTAGTGGGGCTCCTCTAGCCTGGGAGGGCAGGAAGGGCCCATGGCACTTGGCTGATGACCCTACGTGGTAATAAAGTGGAGTCAATCGCCCAAAGAACTGAGGTCGGGTCTCCCGGGCAGAAGCAAGTGCAAGGACAGAGGATGGAAAGAGCTTGATGTATTGAAAGAACCAAAGGCCGGTACGATTGGTCCATGATAAGCGTGAAAGAGAGCAGCAGGCGCTCAGGTCAGAGACGGCGGCTTTGCCGGGTGCTTAGAACCTGGCGGGTCCTTGTAAGGAGCTTGGACATTGTTCCCAATACCGGGTAAGTTCAGGTAAATAGGGTGGCGACGTGGTCCGACTTGATGTTCAAAGGGTAAGTGCTATGAGCAGAGAGAACTTAGAGGGTAAGAGTAGAAGCAGGGGGACACCTTAGGAGACTTTGGAACAAGGACGGTGGTGGCCAGGTACGAGCGCACTCAGTCTGGGACGTCATGGGAAGATGGGAAGGATGCAGGGCTGGCAGGTGAGTGACCAGCCAAGTCCCCTGGGGATGAGTCAGAGGTGGTGAGAGGAAGAACAGAATCACCGCTGAGAAGCCAGAAGCCAAAGGAGCCGGCTCGTTGCGAGTCATTGTGGAGATCAGGGATTATTCTGACAAGGAGGAAATTCCCTGGTGGAAAGGACACCCCAATCCACCTAGAACCTTCTTCCGCTCTCCGTCCAGGGCCCAGGGGCATTCTCCCCTCACCTGTCTCCCAGGCAGCGTGGACGTCAGGGGACTTCGTGGGGTCCGCGTCCGAGACTCGGCACTGGGCACGCTCTTAGTGCACGGGGTTCCTGTTTCCTTGGGAGGCCAGGAAAGTTCCATGCTTAAGAATGAAGCATCATCCGGGCAGCCGGGTAGCTTCAGTGGGAACAAGGAAGAAGCTCTCAGGCCATGAGAGGAGTCGGAGGAAGCTTGGGTGCACATTGCTGAGGCCTGAAGAGGCCACATGCTGTAGCTTCCAACTACCTGACGTTCCGGAAAAGGCGAAACTAAGGAGACAGGAAACAGGTCAGTGCTGCCAGGGCTGGAAGGACAGAGAGATGACCAGGCAGAGCAGAGGAGCTTCGGGGCCGCAGCGGTCCTCTGGACGCGGTACCGTGCGGGTCACACCTGGGCCTACGGACGTAGGTGCCCCGTCACCTGCGGGGACGGGTCCTAGGGTGAGCTATGGACCTTGGGTGACGACGACGTGTCCACGCAGACCTATTCGTGGTAAAAAAAAAAAAAAGAACCATTCTAGGGAGTGACTTTGATGCGGGAGGCTAGGCAACGCGTGTGGGGGGGGGCCTACGGGAAGTCTCTGTACCTTCCTCTCCATTTTGTTGTAAAACATAAAGCCACTTGGAAAAAAATGAAGTATTAAAAAATGAATTATTAGGGCTCCTGGGTGACTCAGCAGTTGAGTGTCTGCCTTGGGCCCAGGGCGTGACCCTGGGGTCCTGGGATCGGGTCCTGCATCAGGCTCCCCGCAGGGAGCCTGCTTCTCCCTCTGCCTGTGTTTCTCATGAATAAATAAATTAAAAAGTCTAAAAAAGAAATAAAGAAAGGAACTTTAAAGAAAAAAATTGAACTATAACATTTTTTTTTTGAGCGTGTTAGAGAAGTTCGACTTTCTGAAGCATCATTAATCGTCAGGGAAATGTCGATCAAAGTCACAATGAGACACCATGACCCCACCATCATCACTAAAGCTAAAAGGGTGAAAAACGCCACGATACCATGAAGGGAGGATGTGGGGCAACTGTATACAGTCTCCTACAATAGTGGGAATGTAAATTGGTTGAATTACTTTAGGAAATTGTGTACACACTGTGACTCAGCAGTTCCATTTACGGCTTCACGGCCCCCGAGACGAGAGCTATGGAACATCTTCACGAGAATATTCATAGGTGCTTAGTCCACAAGGACCCCAAACTTAAAATGACTCAGACATGCATCAGAGGAGAGTGAATAGTGATGTGACTACGCAGGGGGATCACAACAGCCTGGAGCAAAATCCCCACGGCTGTACGACAGGAACGCGCCTCGCAGGTACAAGGCTGAGCAGCAGAGGCGGGAAACACACAAATGTCCTGGGGTCCATTGGAGCCGACGGGAGGCGCAGGAGGGAACCTGCTCGGTTCTAGGATTTCCTGACGCTACTTTTAAGCGATGAAAGTCGTGATCACTTCGTCCGCTGGGCTTGATAGTAACAAGAATACTGACGTGTACTCGTGCTCCCGGAGGACCAGCGGGAGGATGTCTGTGTCGTGTGAGGTGAGGGGCCACGTGCAAGTGACTCCTGGCACACGGCTTCCGGAACGTTCCCACCACGTGCCCGCAACGTCCCGGGTACGACGTCTAGGACTAGGAAAGGAGCCGAAGCGAAAGGGGGACGTTCTTCCCCTCGGCCAGTGTGACGCGCGAACGTCTGACCAGACTCTTCCTTTCCGCAGGGAGCTTGGGCCGGGCGGTGCGGCCGGGCATCGTCCTCGGGCCGCGCCCTCTCTGCCTCCCCTCGGGCTCGTAGTGCCCCCAGGTTCCATTATTGCGCCCGCAGGAGCGCGGCCCGGTTCCTCTGATGATCCTCTCCGAAGTCGTTAATTAAATGCAAAAGCGTCAGCAGAATCAAACATTTGTGACTAGGGTGAGAAGTCTGTTTGGTCTGAATTCTTCGTCTCTGGGGGGCTTGGCAAATCCGCCTTCCAGATTCACGCGCAAACGCGTTCCTGTGGCAGCAGAGCCACAGACAGACGCGGCCGTTATTGACTTTCCTTTGGGGCCACCACCTGGCGTCTGCAGAAGCCCAGGGCTCGGCCAGGCTCCACGTGCATTTTAGCGCCTTCGGGCCCCCCGCGCCAGGCCTGCGTGGCTTCACGCTACTCCAGGCCTATCCATTATTTACCACAAGGTTGGTGGATCGGCCGATAACTCCCCGAGCCCCAGCTGCTGCCTCCTCCTGCTTCTGGGAGCCCCCAAGCTTGGGGGGAGCCCCCACTGTGGTTGGACCGCCTGCCACGCCTCAGCCGACTCCTGCCCGTCCTAGTTCTGTACGTTGGGCCTTCCTTCCCTTGGGAAGTCTTTCTAGACCCTTCCTTAGGCTGGGCTGGATGTGCCCGTCGCATCCCGTAGCGCCCGCAGCTGGTGTTGACGATGCTCGTGTTTCAGAGGATCGGAGAGGGTTCAGGTTGCATAACGCAACTGTTTGGCATCGTGTACTCATTTCCCGCGGCCGGCGTGTTTTGTTTGCTCTGTTTCGTCTCGACGACCTCAGCTCCGTGTGGCTGGGGCGCGGCGCACAGGGGGACGCGGCCTCACAGCTCCCGGGGCGGGGGGCAGACCCGTGGGGCTCAGGGGAGCTGCTGCTCCTTGGCTCCCCCAGCTCCGGTGCGGTGCGCAGGCCTCGGGCTGCCTCCCTGGCCGCCCGCCTCCCCCTCCTGGGGCCCCTCCTGGGGTCTGGCAGGGACACCTGCGGCGCGTCGGGCCCCCTGGGAAGCCCAGGGTGATCCTTTCATCCTGAGACCCTTGACTCGGTGACATCTGCAAGGCCCTTGCTGCCAAGTCAGGTGATGTTTACCGAGTGGGGACCGGGGCACAGAAGACCCAGGTCCGTGGCGGGGCGGGCGGGGGGGGGGTTGGCCTGTGGCAGCCAGGACCTGGGGCCCACACTCTGTTGGGGTTAAGCACGAGGACGGCAGTGAAAACGCCTGACTGATGGGGAACCGGGGCATGTCCCCCCCATTCTCTCCACCCAGGGTCTTACCTTCGTGCTAAGAGACTTAGGACCAGAGACTCCACTGGAGAGTCTCTTCTGCTGCCCCGACCTCCTCCGTTCCCCAAGGCTGAGCCCAGTGTGACCTCCTCTGCAGAGCCCGCTGCCACCAAGGGCCCCGCGCCTGGGAGCACCCGGTATTGGTCAAGGACGGGCTCCTGGCCCGGACCTCGTCTCCCTAGTGGGGTCCTCACGGTCTCCCTGCCTTTGACTTGCCATCACGCCTACACCTGCGCCCCCATAAATACGCTTTCACCCCGCGGTGTCGCCTCTGCTACTTGCAGACCCCGCCTGCCACCTGTTTGCTAACACGCGCTACTGCGTGTCGCCGCCGTGTGCCTGCCGGGGGACCGCGGCCCGCTCGCTCGGGCATTTACTCGGGGCCAGGAACCGGGCCACGCAATGGGATTTTCTCTTTTAATCCGCAAAGCAATTCTGCGATGCGATGCGTGCGCTTTGTTTTTTCTCACTTTTCTGGTGACTGTTACGTCGATTACCTGTGGTAATTGGCTCAGATTTTGAGCCAAAGCCCCACAACCTCAATAGTCTCGAAAACCTACATATCATCATATAGATTTGCTACAATGCCACCTAATTAGGGGTTGGCTTTGTCTTCCCGAGCGTTTAGGTAGATGTGAAGCTTCCCGAGGCCACACTTCTGCCTTCTGTAATCCTCTCTTCCGAGGCCGAGTCCTTGGGGTCCGAGTGTCGGCCTGTTTCTGAGTGCAGTTAAGGTGCTGGGTGGTTCCAAGGAGCAGGCAGTTCGGTGCACTTTGCAAGCAGGTAATATCCCTCCAGTCCTTTGTCGCAGATGGAAAATGGTTGAGAGGCTCAGCTCGGAACGAGGAACGGTGCTCCCTCATCTCCCCTCCTCCCCCCGTAAGTCTGTCCTCCTCACAGGTGGGGAGTCCGGGAAATCAGCGTCAATTATTTTCCTTCTTATGTGGTAAAGGTCATTAGGCAGCACCAATAGCACCAGTAGGAGGCTGAGAACTGAAAGAGGCGCAGACTCAGAGGCCGGGACTAAGCTCTCCAGCCCGAGGCGCAGCGCGAGGACGGCCTGGTCACGCGGGGATTCGGGGCTGCTCGACTTGCTGTTCTTCAACAAAGCGTCGCCCGTCCGCGGACAGCGATCCCGTGAGATGTCCTTGCCACTAAAGTCCCTCATCAAAAGGAAGAGAAGATACGATTTTAGACGTTTTCTTCCTCAAACCACGTTCAGTTTTCTAGCTTGCATCAGCTCAGCTGGGAAACAGCAGAATTACGAATTTTAACACCGCACAACGCGGTAAAGCATCATTTAGTTTTCCCCAACTTTGATTCGGGTTTAATCTGTTACTATTAGGCCAACTACATAGGGAACAATTTCTCTCCTGTTTCCTCTACAATAACATGACTTTTTTTTTAAAAAAAGAAATTAATTCAAGATTTCCCTCTATGTCAATGAAACGATAATCACATCCAAATATGACAATTAAGAAGTGTCCAAGTTTCTGCTGAAATTGCCAAACCAATGGGGAAAATAAGAAAGTGAAACCTTGGGCTCTGGGAACGTTTGCGTCATCAAGTGGATTTTAGGAATAAAAGAGATCTCTCTCTCTCTTTCTCTCTCTTTTTTTTTATGGCCTTCACTCAGCTCTGCGTGGTGACGAGAATGATACTCAACCATTGTTTACAGGATGCAAGAGGTGAAAACCTGCTCTTAGAAATTTTCATCTTTACCATATTTGGTCTTCACAACAGCTTTACCAAGAGGCCACTATTTTTAGGTCCAATGAACTGGTAAGAAAATTGAAAATCAGAGAAATTATGTGATTTCCCCCGAGTCACAGAGTTAATAGCGGGTGGCCCGTATTTGACTCCACGCGGGACACACACCCTGTGCTGCCCAGCGGCCCGCCCTCTCCAGCAGCGCTTGCCGACCCGTTTTCCTTTCTGGGTAAACATCTTACAAAACTGACAAACGGCGATGCTGAGCTCTCTCCGGGCCCCGGGAGGAGCAGGGCACGGCGCCCGCTTGGCTTCTGCGGCCAGCTTCTTGGGGTTTGGGGTCGTCTTTTGCTGGTCTCTGCAAAGGAATTAATGACGTAGAACGATCTGGTCTCCTCCACGTCAAAGACAACAGAGGCCCTGGTGTGTTCGTCTTTTCTGATTTTCTGTTTGAGTTTAAATTAATTAAGAACTTGCCCCACTGGGAAAGGAACAGCTCTTTAACGGGGATCGGCGACTTTTGTATTTCTGTGTCACCACTGAAATTTTAGGATTGAAATTATTTTCTTTGTTCCTTTGGACATTTATACTCATCATTCAGAAAGACTTCTGCCTCTCACCATATAACGTAGTAGTTCCTTCTTTCAGATGGAATCGCCAAATTTGATGATAAGATCCTTTAAAGAGTCCTATTCTGATGGGCTGAGGGGTAACTTACTGCATGTATGAACTGAATATTCCTAAAACTCCCAGAAATTCAGGGAACTGAATCACTAGGACTCTCAATGTGCTGGATTTAAAACATACCCTCAGAGAAATCTAATCAACTGTGTCTTATTATTTCAGGTTGACATAATTCAGGCAAATATTTGGCAAATAACAATTGCATGATGTTTTTACTTTAATAAAAATAGCTGGGTTTCCTCTGAGTTATCAGTGTTAAGGATAACAAACAGCAGGTACCTTTCCCATTTTGCAGATGAGAACATGACGTTCAGAAAACATAAGCTGAGTCAAGTTCATACGGGTTAAAAGCACAGTAAATATCCATTTATTAATTACATAATTAATGGTAATTAATTATGGACAAAAATGGTAATTAATAAATGGACATTTACTGTGCTTTTAACCCGTAATCTATATGTCACTCTAAACAAGTCAGATCATTCTTTGCATGCATCACATTCAACTTAGGGATAAAATATTCAATAACTATTCCAAGTGGGTGAGACCATATGGTATTTTTCTTAAAGCTCAAAACCAGAGTCAAAGTTCACCCCTTGATGGATGTCCACTGCCTTAAAAACAGGAGGATTAATTATGCTATTAAATATATCATCAGGGCAGGGACTCTGTTAAAGTGAGTTGGAGGCATGTGACCAGGCCACTAACTACGGGTGCACGGGTGGTGGCAGGAGCCACGTGGCCTGGGGCGCGCCTGAAGGACTCTGGAGGGTCCTGGATGGAAGAGACTATTTCGGGCGATCACGCATCAAGCCCACTTCTCTGCACGGTGGTTTTAAAGTTTGGCTATTATCTAATACCAATACAATTGCTTGCAAAGTCTGGAATGTCACCCCTCCTAAGAATCCTCGATTCCCTGGCGTTTTCCAGGAAATCTCTTTTTTCTCCCCCCCCCCCCAGGAAATCTCTTGATGCAAACTCTGCAGCTCCCTCATCAAATACTTCTGCAACATGTTCCCAGCCCATAATGAACTCTGCAGGTCTAGCGTCGTCTCTTTTCTTCCGTGTGAACCTGAGCAAATTAAGCACTAAGCAATCATGATATTATTTTGAAGAGCGGCCCTTATGTTCTTAGGAATGCAGTATTCTAAAATAATTGCAAAAACGGCTCTAAAAAATAGTGTCCGCCTCTCGGAAACGACGGTCTCGGTGCTTTTAACTAACGTAGAAGAATATGCAGGTGTAAAGTCATTCTAAGATGAAAGCAACGGTTCGATATTGTCTTAAAAGTAACTTTAATTTGGATCCAGTCAATTTTATGGCACTCTTACTCAAATTATCTGTCTTTAAGTACAGATGATTTAGTACATTTAGTAAAATTTCAAAAAACCCATAATATCTTAAAGAAATCTGCTGTAGTTTAGAACAACGCATGAACAATTCCCATCTGCAAATGGTTATTTATTACTCAGTTATTTTTAGATTTTTTTTTTTTTGGATGCATCGCTCACGGTAGCCTCTGGGTGCGTTTGCAGAGTTTAATAAAGAGCTTTCCCATTATAGCTTACACACAGCATGGAGGGCAACATAAACACAGGATGCACTCACGTCAGCACGTGCTCATATGCCAACGAGCAGGTGAGTGAGGGTACCTTTCATCAGACTTTATCAGCCACTGAGATTACTTAATAATTCCTTAAAAGCAAATAATAATAATTCCTTAAAAGCAAATAATAATAATAATAATTCCTTAAAAGCAAATAATAATAATAATTCCTTAAAAGCAAATAATAATAATAATAATTCCTTAAAAGCAAATAATAATAATAATAATAATTCCTTAAAAGCAAATAATAATAATAATAATAATCCTTAAAGAAAATAATAATAATACTGATAATTCCTTAAGAGCCAAGAATCTTAAACACTTGATCAAGGAGCTACTACTTTGTTCAGGGATTATGGTTTGCTTCCACGTGCCCCGTGCCTATAAGCTTTTCACAAGGTTGAGGAATGTTTATGCTCTGAAAATGAAATCACTAGCTCTGAAATACAAGAAAAAGAAAAAAAACCCTATAAAATCCTGCAAAATGCCAGTACAATACTGTCTACCAGAGCTGCAACTCCAGTGTAGAATAGTCGACATAACCCGTAATGTGGGAGGTAGAAGCATTTTCAGTAGGTAGAGAGGATGCCGGGAAGGTCCTCCCGAAGTAAGACGACCAAACACTTCCCCGGATGTTAAAAATGATCTGGAATGTTGCTGTTAGAACGAGTGCGCTGGACTTGTGTTGGCCGCTGCTCAGAGCACCTCATCCCACCCACCTGCTCAGGGGAATGACTCACCTTTGGGGCGTCGGTGGCTTGACCAGTGCAGGGCGTCCCTTGTGACGTGAGCGGCCTGCTTCACGACGAGAGCTCGGTCACTTCCCTCCGTTTAGAAATCATAGAAGGCAGCGTGTGAAGGGCCTTTAAGCTCTCCACCTGCCGCTACTCCCGACCTGGGGGGTCCCCACCTGCCGCTACTCCCCACCTGGGGGCTCCCCACCTGCCACTACTCTCGACCTGGGGGCTCCCCACTGGCTGCTACTCCTGACCTGAGGGCTCCCCACCTGCTGTTACTCCCCACTGGCTGCTACTCCCACCCTGGGGGCTCCCCACCTGCCACTACTCCCGACCTGGGGGCTCCCCACCTGCCGCTACTCCCGACCTGGGGGCTCCCCACCTGCCACTACTCTCAACCTGGGGGCTCCCCACTGGCCGCTACTCCCGACCTGGGGGCTCCCCACCTGCCGCTACTCCTCACTGGCCACTACTCCTCACATGGGGGCTCCCCACCTGCCACTACTCCCCACCTCAGGGGCTCCCCACCTGCCGCTACTCCCCACCTCAGGGGCTCCCCACCTGCCGCTACTCCCCACCTGCTGCTACTCCCCATCTCAGGGGCTCCCCACCTGCCGCTACTCCCCACCTCAGGGGCTCCCCACCTGCTGCTACTCTCCACCTGCTGCTACTCCCCACCGGTTGCTACTTCCCACCTCAGGGGCTCCCCACCTGCCTCTACTCCCCACCTGCTGCTACTCCCCATCTCAGGGGCTCCCCACCTGCCGCTACTCCCCACCTCAGGGGCTCCCCACCTGCTGCTACTCTCCACCTGCTGCTACTCCCCACCGGTTGCTACTTCCCACCTCAGGGGCCCCCCACCTGCTGCTACTCCCCACCTGCTGCTACTCCCCACCTGCTGCTACTTCCCACCTGCTGCTACTCCTGACCTGGGGGCTCTCCACCTGCCGCTACTCCCCACCTCACAGGCTCCCCACCTGCCGCTATTTCCCACGTGCTGCTACTCCCCACCTCAGGGGCTCCCCACCTGCCGCTACTCCCCACCGGCTGATACTCCCGACCTGGGGGCTTCGCACCGGCCGCTACTCCCCCCGTCTGCGCTCATCCCTGGCTGACGGCCTCTCCCCGGCCTGGACCTGCACCTGGCCAGCTGGCTCGGGTCCGTCTCCACTTCCTAGCGCTCACGGGAAGGCAGAACACAGAGGAGATGCCCCGTAAGATCCTGCCGCAGGAAGGGACAAGAGCCACGCTCAGGGTCAGCAACATTCTGGCTGCGGAAGCTCCCCGACCCGCCACCTGACAGGAAGGAGATGCTGGAAGTGCCAGCGAGCTCAGAGGACGGCAGCCTGGCCCTGGTCGCTAACCTCCCGCCGCGTGGAGCGAAGCCACGGGGCCCCCTGGGCCTGGCACCGCCACCAGCCGAGGGCCTTAGACCACACGGGCCGTGGGCCCCGGCGCTGGGCCTGCACAGCCCCACCCGAGGCTTCCTTCGGCTTCCGTGCAGCTGCCGCCTTGCTCTGCGTGCGGCCCACAAGCTCTCTCGGGGCCTCTTTCTCCTTCGTTTTGTTTGAATTTAGATTCAGTTTTGCCAACATATAGTCTAGCAGCCGCGCTCATCCCATCACGTGCCCCCTCAGTGCCGTCACCCCCCGGGTCCCCTCCCCTCCTGACCCCCAGTCCCTCATCTCCCACCCTCCTGTCTACGTCATTACCTCCTGAAGGCTTCACCTCCGGGCACGTCACCTTAGGGTTCGCGCCTCCCCAGGTGACCCTCGGGGACACAAGCATCGGCCCGGACAGGTGGTTACCGTTTGAAGCGACACCTCCTCTGTCTATGCGGTAGTGTGACCGCACACACTTCCCGCGTGAGCCGCACCTGTGGCCTCGTGCCCCACGACTGTGGCACAGCCCCCATGGTCACGCATAAGGAAACTGAGGCTCACAAAGGTTAGGCCCCTGGAGGCTACGCGGCCGGGGGATTGGAGAGACAAGGCCCTCCGCCCCAGCGTGGGGTCCCCGCCGCAGCCCTAAGCAACCCCAGAGCCATCGCGTCAGCCAAAGGTCTATTTTTTCCCCCAGGGGCTGTTGTGAATCACTAGAATTTCACCGTAAATATTATTACAAATTTACCTTCAAGTTCGAACCTGTATATGAATTTGGAAAAGGATTATTTCTAAAAACCATTTAAGGAAACTGTTGGTTTGTACGGTCTCACGTGACCTATGATGTCTGTGCTTATTCGGAATAAGACGTGGTTTGTGAGGCTGAGAAATCAATTAGGGGGGCTTCCAGCACGTCGTGTTCTCAGGAGCCGCCGATGAGAACCCGAGTCAGCATCCCGGGATGCTCATACGCCCAGTCTGGTTTGGTTTGGCCTTTTATCCTAAGATATATCAGTTGGCTAATCCCCAGAATTGGGTTTTCTTTTTCTTTTCTTTATTTTTGGGGGGGGGGGTTCATCTCCAGCCAGGAGTGGAGAAAATTGAGCAAAGTGCAGAACATCTGGGGTGCAGCTGTGACTGGTCTGTACCCACTGGAGGTGTTTTCCACGTGAGAGCGTCGTTCCTGGAACTACGGCCCTCGTATGGGGAAGCACCTGCTAGACAAGCGCTGGCTTCCAGGTCACCAAATCAGAAGGAGCCGTGGGCAGGGCTCCGGGGGCGACGGGCCCCGGAGGCGAGTACAAACCTACTTCTGCGCGGAACGGAGGCCCATCCTAAGCTTTGTTTTGTTTTTGTTTTTGTTTTGGGTTTTTTTCTATGATAACAAATGGTGCCATAAATACCATATATATGTAATCTTGGTGAGACAACGTAACTATTTCTACAGTGTAAATTCCAAACAGGGTCTTGTTCCTGGCTACATGCATTTATCATTTTCACCGATAATGTCAAATCGTCCTTCACAAAGATGCACCCCTTTGGGCTTTTCAACAAGGTGTGGGTGCTCATTTCCCCCACTCGGCCATCCCCCACACCACCTGGCATCACTCAACGTCTTCCATTAACTTCTGCTCCGGTGACGCTTATCCTGGGGGGTGAGCGGTGCTGATCGAAATCAAAATGGGGGTTTGGGGGACGGGATCAACCTTAGGATAACACAGTGCGGCCTTCCCTATGGTTACTCCATTTGAAGGGGCTTTCAGAGAGTTTGGAACACAGATTTGGCACAACCTCTTATTTTTTATGAAAAGGCCCATATTTAGGTACATGGAAAAGTTCCTTGACATAAACTATTAGGAGTTACTCCAGAAGGCATGGGGGTGGTGGTGTCTGTGGGAAAGGAAATACCATTTCACTCCTAGACATTGCTTGAGTCACCTCAGCCCCAAGTCTGCTCCCGATGGATTGATGCCGACACAAGATCGCGGGGGATTGTCACCTGCACCCAGGTTCACCTTAAGCGAGCCTCCGCGACTGCCCTATTTTCCAGTTACACATCAGGGAAGTAGAGCAAAGAGCGGCGGAACTATGGGTGGCTCCGAACACGCGCGTCCACGAATTTGGGAATGGGACGCGTGGTGTCAGGTTCCCCAAAATGTCCTTGTTTTCACATCCTTCAGAACTTTAAAAGTCAGATGGTCGAGAGGCTGGGCGTAAGCAGGCATAAAACCAACCATCGTCATCATCATCTTCTTCATCTTCTTCTTCATCTTCTTCTCCTTTTCTTCCTTCTTCTTCTTCTTCTTCTTCTTCTTCTTCTTCTTCTTCTTCTTCTTCTTCCTCTTCTTCCCCCTTCCCCTCCCCCTCTTCTTCTTCTTTCCTCCTCCTCCTCCTCCCTCTTCCTCTTCCTCCTCCTCCTCCTCTTTTCTTCTTCTTCTTCTTCTTCTTCTTCTTCTTCTTCTTCTTCTTCTTCTTCTTCTTCTTCTTCTTCTTTCTTCCTCTTCCTCTTCCTCTTCTTCTTCTCTTCTTTTTTCTCTCCCCACACATACACTGAACTTTCTTGGCAAATGGAAGCCAGCCTCTTCCATTATTCATTCATTTTATTACATTCTTATCCAGAGCCTCCCCTGGGTCAGGTGTTGCTCTGGTTGCTTGGTGTCGCCGGCTGCTTGGGCAGAGAGGGGAGTAAATAGAACCTGAAACTGGGCACTATGGTCCCCAAAGAGAACAAAGACATTCACAACGCACGTAGCTGGCATCCCTCAGGGCTCCTCCCTGCTTTGTACAGAGGAGCATCTGCCGCCCTTTGCCCCTTTCTCTACAGAGACGTCCCAGCCTGCTCCAGAACGTTCCTGCCACAACCAAGAGAATTCAAAGCCGGGGAGAAACTACCTGTGGCGGCAGGTGCATTTGGAGGTGCACAGCTTACGGGGCATCGACTGGTCACCGACTAAGAAAGGCAAGAAAACAATTTGTTTTTCTCCAGAGGAAGCCGGGTTTGGGGACTAACGAGGGAGAGTCTTGTGGGTCCCGGGCAAAGAATGTTTCTGCTGTTGTTTACGTGACTTTCTAGGAATCTTTTGGGAGAGAAATGGAAGGTTTTTTGTTTGCTTTATAAAGAAATTATTTAAAAGGGCAAAGAGGTTGTGTGTGTCTGCGTGTGAGGACATGGGGTGGGGAGAAGGTGGGGAACACGCTGTTCTGCCCGGGTGGCCCTCAGCCGTCCTTCCGACTCTGGGTACTCGAGGTCCCCGTGACCCCGCACCTGCATAGACCCCCCTCTTGCCACTGTGCACGCAGTGCCTGGTCTCCCCGTAGACCCCTGCTGCTGCCCCGGATTAGAGGCTGCTCCATTCTCTGCGTCTCTGGCCGCTGCGGTCAGGCATCGTCCCGGCTTCCCCCTGCTTCATGGTCTGTGTAGACGCATCGCAGCCGCTGGCCTGTGAGGACGGTGGGCACAGAGCCCATGGGGTGGCCACCACCGGCAGGGCTCCTCCTCCCAGCGGCCACCTGCCGAGGGCGCCCTCCGCCAGGCGGTGGCTGTGTGCGTCCAGGCGGCCTGCCAGCCACGCCAGCCCCGATCCGGCTCCGTGATCGCCAGCGGTCCTACCACCCGGATTGCCTACCTGTGCAGGTAAAACTGGCCAGTGTGCACGCTCGCCAGCCCGGAGCCCGGAGCCCGGAGCCGGGGGCACTGGGCAAGGGCGGTGCACCCTGAGCGGGTCCTCCGTCAGCCACCTGCGTGACCTGGGCACCTGGGCCTCATGGTTTTGCAGCTGCGTTCTCACTGAGGGGCTTCAATAATTCGGATTTCTAGATTTTTTTTTTTAAGATTTTATTTATTTATTCATGAGAGAGAGAGAGAGAGAGAGAGAGAGAGAGGTGGAGACACAGGCAGAGGGAGAAGCAGGCTCCCTGCAGGGAGCCCGACATGGGACTCCATCCTGGGTCCCCAGGGTCACAGCCTGGGCTGAAGGCAGGCGCTAAACCACTGAGCCACCGGGGCTGCCCGAATTTCTAATACCTACGAACTGCAAGTATTTCTACGATCCTCAGGTGTTTTTCAACACTAAAATTCTCTGGGCCACTCAAAGAACAAACTCAGCTACCCGTTCTGGGTGGCGCGGAACTGGGCAGTGTCCACACCACCTCACAGAGGCAGGGAGGGCTTTGGGCTCGCGCCGGGGACTGTCCTTACTTTGGGAGAAATCCACCCTCCTTGCTGCTTGGGAGGAACTAGAGCGGGGAACGAATGGAGGCCCCGGGCCTGGCCTGAGCCCGCGGGCAGGTGCCTTCAAGTCTGGCAGCGCGAGCCCGGAGGGTGCAGGTAAATGCATCCGGGACAACAATGCAAGGTGCACTGGCCGGAGCCGCTGGGGGACCAGGTCCCACGTCAGTTTCTTTTCTTTTTCTTTTTCTTTTCTTTTCTTTCTCCTTTCTTTTCTTTTCCTTCTTCCTTCCTTTCTCTTTCTTTCTTTTCTTTCTTTCTCTCCTTTCTTTCCTGTTTTCCCTGATTACAATGTCAATGTTTTAGTCATTTTAAAAGATTTTTTTGAAAAACTCAAACGAGGAAGAGCAGTCCTGGCGGCGTCCTTCGCGGAGCCAGCAACAGCCAGGTGAGAGCAGGCATATCTATAATTCAGACCGGGAATATTTCTCTCAATAATTAATGGGGCGCCACAAAAGGAGGCGAACGGAGCTGCCAGCTGGGCCCAGCGCCCCCCGCCCGTGGGGCCCGCGGAGGGAGCGGGGCGCCCCGGCCTCGCGCTGGGCACGCGCGTGTGCAAGAGCTCGCAGCTTCCTCGGGGGGCACGTGGGGCCTGCGGAGATGCGGCCCACTCCGCCGCACCTGCCCCCTGCCCCGCACCTGCCCTGCTCGTCCCCGCGAGCCTGCTGCACCTGCCCTGCACCTGCCCCACGAGCCCGCTGCACCTGCCCCGCACCTGCCGCGCTTGGCCCCGTGAACCTGCCGCAGCTGCCCCGCACCTGCCCTGCTTGTCCCCGCAAGCCTGCTGCACCTGCCCCGCACCTTTCCCGCTTGGCCCCGTGAACCCGCCGCACCTGCCCCGCACCTGCCCCGCTGGTCCCCGCAAGCCCTCCGCACCTGCCCCGCACCTGCCCCGCACCTGCCCCACGAGCCCGCTGCACCTGCCCCGCACCTGCCCCACGAGCCCGCTGCACCAGCCCCGCACCTGCCCCGCACCTGCCCCGCTCCGCCTCCGACTCTCCCGCTTGCGCGTGTGCCCCCCACCCCGCCGTCCCGACCGGGGCCCGACCCCACTCCTGCCGCCCTCCCCCGCCGTGGAGCCGCCGCCTGCGCCCTGAGGCCCGACCTCGACGGAGGCTGCGGAGTCCTGCAGAGGCAGAGCGGAGGCCGAGGGGCTCGGGGCGCTCGTAGGTGCCGGGGACCCCGAGGTGGCGCCTCCCCGGAGCGGCCCCGTCCCGCCCACACCAACCCGGAGTGCGGGGCTGCGCGCGTGTCGGGGCGTGTGCGCGTGTGAACGCAGGTGGTGCCGTGTGCCCGTGTGCGCATGTGCGCGTGTGCCCGTGTGCGCGTGTGCGCGTGTGCCCGTGTGTCCGTGTGCACGTGTGCCCGTGTGCTCCCTGTGCCCGTGTGCGCGTGTGCGCATGTACCCGTGTGCGCGTGTGCCCGTGTGCGCGTGTGCCCGTGTGCTCCGTGTGCCCGTGTGCGCGTGTGCCCGTGTGCCCGTTGCCCGTGTGCTCCCTGTGCCCGTGTGCCCGTGTGCGCGTGTACCCGTGTGCGCGTGTGCCCGTGTGCGCGTGTGCCCGTGTGCTCCGTGTGCCCGTGTGCGCGTGTGCGCGTCTGCCCGTGTGCCCGTTGCCCGTGTGCTCCCTGTGCCCGTGTGCGCGTGTGCCCGTGTGCGCGTGTGCCCGTGTGCCAGTGTGCGCGTGTGCCCGTGTGCGCGTGTGCCCGTGTGCCCTTGTGCGCGTGTGCCCGTGTGCTCCCTGTGCCCATGTGCCCGTGTGCGCGTGTGCCCGTGTGCCAGTGTGCGCGTGTGCCCTTGTGCGCGTGTGCCCGTGTGCGCGTGTGCCCGTGTGCCAGTGTGCGCGTGTGCCAGTGTGCGCGTGTGCCCGTGTGCCCTTGTACGCGTGTGCCCGTGTGCTCCCTGTGCCCGTGTGCCCGTGTGCCCGTGTGCCAGTGTGCACGTGTGCCCGTGTGCTCCCTGTGCCCGTGTGCCCCGTGTGCCCGTGTGCGCGTGTGCCCGTGTGCCAGTGTGAGCGTGTGCCCGTGTGCCAGTGTGCGCGTGTGCCCGTGTGTCAGTGTGCGCGTGTGCCCGTGTGCCCGTGTGCACGTGTGCCCGTGTGCTCCCTGTGCCCGTGTGCCCGTTGCCCGTGTGCTCCCTGTGCCCGTGTGCCCGTGTGCGCATGTGCCCGTGTGCTCCCTGTGCCCGTGTGCCCGTGTGCCCGTGTGCTCCCTGTGCCCGTGTGGGCGTGTGCCCGTGTGCTCCCTGTGCCCGTGTGCCCGTTGCCCGTGTGCTCCCTGTGCCTGTGTGCCCGTGTGCGCGTGTGCCCGTGTGCTCCCTGTGCCTGTGTGCCCGTTGCCCGTGTGCTCCCTGTGCCCGTGTGCCCGTGTGCGCGTGTGCCCGTGTGCTCCCTGTGCCCGTGTGCCCGTGTGCGCGTGTGCCCGTGTGCTCCCTGTGCTCCCTGTGCCCGTGTGGGCGTGTGCCCGTGTGCTCCCTGTGCCCGTGTGGGTGTGTGCCCGTGTGCCCGTGTGGGTGTGTGCGCGTGTGCCCGTGTGCCCGTGTGGGTGTGTGCCCGTGTGCTCCGTGTGCCCGTGTGGGCCTGTGCGCGTGTGCCCGTGTGGGTGTGTGCGCGTGTGCCCGTGTGCTCCCTGTGCCCGTGTGCCCGTGTGCCCGTGTGCCCGTGTGCTCCGTGTGCCCATGTGCCCGTGTGCTCCGTGTGCCCGTGTGCCCGTGTGCCCTTGTGCGCGTGTGCCCGTGTGCTCCCTGTGCCCGTGTGCTCCCTGTGCCCGTGTGGGTGTGTGCCCGTGTGCCCGTGTGCCCGTGTGGGTGTGTGCGCGTGTGCCCGTGTGCCCGTGTGGGTGTGTGCCCGTGTGCTCCGTGTGCCCGTGTGGGCCTGTGCGCGTGTGCGCGTGTGCCCGTGTGAGTGTGTGCGCGTGTGCCCGTGTGCTCCCTGTGCCCGTGTGCCCGTGTGCCCGTGTGCTCCGTGTGCCCATGTGCCCGTGTGCTCCGTGTGCCTGTGTGCCCGTGTGCCCTTGTGCGCGTGTGCCCGTGTGCTCCCTGTGCCCGTGTGCCCCTTGCCCGTGTGCTCCCTGTGCCCGTGTGCCCCTTGCCCGTGTGCTCCCTGTGCCCGTGTGCCCGTGTGCGCGTGTGCCCGTGTGCGCGTGTGCCCGTGTGCTCCCTGTGCCCGTGTGCCCGTGTGCCCGTGTGGGCCTGTGCGCGTGTGCGCGTGTGCCCGTGTGCCCGTGTGGGTGTGTGCGCGTGTGCTCCTTGTGCCCGTGTGCCCGTGTGCTCCTTGTGCCCGTGTGCCCGTGTGCGCATGTGCCCGTGTGCGCGTGTGCCCGTGTGCTCCGTGTGCTCGTGTGCGCGTGTGCCCGTGTGCCCGTGTGCCCGTGTGCTCCCTGTGCCCGTGTGGGCGTGTGCCCGTGTGCTCCCTGTGCCCGTGTGCCCGTTGCCCGTGTGCTCCCTGTGCCCGTGTGCCCGTGTGCGCGTGTGCCCGTGTGCTCCCTGTGCCTGTGTGCCCGTTGCCCGTGTGCTCCCTGTGCCCGTGTGCCCGTGTGGGCGTGTGCCCGTGTGCTCCCTGTGCCCGTGTGGGTGTGTGCCCGTGTGCCCGTGTGCCCGTGTGGGTGTGTGCGCGTGTGCCCGTGTGCCCGTGTGGGTGTGTGCCCGTGTGCTCCGTGTGCCCGTGTGGGCCTGTGCGCGTGTGCGCGTGTGCCCGTGTGGGTGTGTGCGCGTGTGCCCGTGTGCTCCCTGTGCCCGTGTGCCCGTGTGCCCGTGTGCTCCGTGTGCCCATGTGCCCGTGTGCTCCGTGTGCCCGTGTGCCCTTGTGCGCGTGTGCCCGTGTGCTCCCTGTGCCCGTGTGCTCCCTGTGCCCGTGTGGGTGTGTGCCCGTGTGCTCCGTGTGCCCGTGTGGGTGTGTGCCCGTGTGCCCGTGTGCCCGTGTGGGTGTGTGCCCGTGTGCTCCGTGTGCCCGTGTGGGCGTGTGCCCGTGTGCTCCCTGTGCCCGTGTGCCCGTGTGCCCGTGTGGGTGTGTGCGCGTGTGCCCGTGTGCCCGTGTGGGTGTGTGCCCGTGTGCTCCGTGTGCCCGTGTGGGCCTGTGCGCGTGTGCCCGTGTGAGTGTGTGCGCGTGTGCCCGTGTGCTCCCTGTGCCCGTGTGCCCATGTGCCCGTGTGCCCGTGTGCTCCGTGTGCCCATGTGCCCGTGTGCTCCGTGTGCCCGTGTGCCCTTGTGCGCGTGTGCCCGTGTGCTCCCTGTGCCCGTGTGCCCCTTGCCCGTGTGCTCCCTGTGCCCGTGTGCCCGTGTGCCCGTGTGCGCGTGTGCCCGTGTGCTCCCTGTGCCCGTGTGCCCCTTGCCCGTGTGCTCCCTGTGCCCGTGTGCCCCTTGCCCGTGTGCTCCCTGTGCCCGTGTGCCCGTGTGCGCGTGTGCCCGTGTGCGCGTGTGCCCGTGTGCTCCCTGTGCCCGTGTGCCCGTGTGCCCGTGTGGGCCTGTGCGCGTGTGCGCGTGTGCCCGTGTGCCCGTGTGCCCGTGTGCTCCTTGTGCCCGTGTGCCCGTGTGCGCATGTGCCCGTGTGCGCGTGTGCCCGTGTGCCCGTGTGCCCGTGTGCTCCGTGTGCGCGTGTGCTCCGTGTGCTCGTGTGCCCGTGTGCCCGTGTGCGCGTGTGCGCGTGTGCCCGTGTGAGTGTGTGCGCGTGTGCCCGTGTGCTCCCTGTGCCCGTGTGCCCATGTGCCCGTGTGCCCGTGTGCTCCGTGTGCCCATGTGCCCGTGTGCTCCGTGTGCCCGTGTGCCCGTGTGCCCTTGTGCGCGTGTGCCCGTGTGCTCCCTGTGCCCGTGTGCCCGTGTGCGCGTGTGCCCGTGTGCGCGTGTGCCCGTGTGCTCCCTGTGCCCGTGTGCCCCTTGCCCGTGTGCTCCCTGTGCCCGTGTGCCCCTTGCCCGTGTGCTCCCTGTGCCCGTGTGCCCGTGTGCGCGTGTGCCCGTGTGCGCGTGTGCCCGTGTGCTCCCTGTGCCCGTGTGCCCGTGTGCCCGTGTGGGCCTGTGCGCGTGTGCGCGTGTGCCCGTGTGCCCGTGTGGGCGTGTGCGCGTGTGCTCCTTGTGCCCGTGTGCCCGTGTGCTCCTTGTGCCCGTGTGCCCGTGTGCGCATGTGCCCGTGTGCGCGTGTGCCCGTGTGCTCCGTGTGCTCGTGTGCGCGTGTGCCCGTGTGCCCGTGTGCCCGTGTGCTCCGTGTGCTCGTGTGCGCGTGTGCCCGTGTGCCCGTGTGCCCGTGTGCTCCGTGTGCTCGTGTGCGCGTGTGCCCGTGTGCCCGTGTGCCCGTGTGCTCCGTGTGCCCGTGTGCGCGTGTGCCCGTGTGCGCGTGTGCCCGTGTGCTCCGTGTGCTCGTGTGCGCGTGTGCCCGTGTGCCCGTGTGCCCGTGTGCTCCGTGTGCGCGCGCCGAGCCGTGGAGCGGGCGGGTCCGGGGAGGAGGAGCCGCGCGGAAGCGCCCAGTGGGCGACACCGGCTCGCCGAGGCCCCTCCCAAGTGCTCTCCGGGGCCCCCGCGCGGCCGGGCGGCCTCAGCTGCAAGCGGGACGGCGGTGCCCCGGGACTAGCGCGTCGGCCCTGGGGGTGAGGGCCCGGGACTCCCGGCGGCTCCGCGGCGGGGGCGGGGGGCGGGGGCGGGGCGCGGGGGGCGGCATCGGGCCCGAGCCCGAGCCGGAGCCCATCCCGGGCCGCCGCGGGGAGGGGCCGCCGCCGCAGGCCCCGCCCTCCGCCCCGCCCACCGCCGCCGCAGGCCCCGCCCTCCGCCCCGCCCTCCGCCGCCGCCGGCCCCGCCCCCCGCCGCCGCCAGTCCCGCCCCCCGCCCCCGCCCCCGCCTCCGCCCAGCACAGTCTGCAGGCCGCGCCCTCCGCCGGGCCCCGCCCCCGCCTCCAGGCCCCGCCCCCGCCCCCAGGCCCCGCCCCCGCCAGGCCCCGCCCCACCTGCGGGCCCCGCCCCCGCCCCGCGCGCTCCCGGCCGGGGAGGCGTGTGCTGCTCCCGCCGGCGCTCCCGGGAGCGGGCGGCTGCCGAGGAGGACGCGGGCTTCGCGGGCGGCCGCTGCTCTCTAGGATCCTGCCTCTGCTCGGGGAGCGCCGGCTCCGTGCTGGGCGGGCCGCGGCGCCGAGGTGCAGAGCCGCAGAGCCGCCGCCCCCTCCGGCCGCCGGGACCCGTCCGCGGGCTCGCCCCGCCGCCCCCCGCCGCCCCCCGCCGCCCCCCGCCGCCCCCCGCCTGCAGCTGCTCCGCCCGGGGCCGGGGCCGGGTCCCCGCGGACGCCGGGCTCGGTAAGCGCCCCCGCCCCCAGGCCGGCTCGCGGGGTCCGGGCGGCAGGTGGCACCGCGACCGGGGCGGGGGGTGCAGCCGGGGGCGGCGGGGGGGCGCGGAGGCTGCGCGGCGCGGGGCGGGGGGTGCGGCCGCGGCAGGTGCGGGTCGGGCCGCGTGGCCGCCCAGGTGAGGCCCACCTGCCCCCCCCCCCCCCCGGGTGGCCGGCAGCGCCCGCAGGCACCGGGCACGGGGCGCGCGGCCAAGTGAGCCGCTCACCTGCCGGCCTGGCCTCCCGCCCGCCCCTCCCCCCTCCCCCCTCCCCCCTCCCCCGGGCTTCGGACCACCCTAGGCCGGGCAGGGCGAGCGCTCGGCAGGCAAACAGCCTCGCGCTGGGGCCGCTGCCTGGGGCTCGGGGCCCGCGCACGGGGAGTCTCGTGCTGCCCCGAGGAGGGGGATGTGCCAAGGGCGCCCCCATCACGGCTCGGGAGGCTGCTTCGCGCCGATGCCCCCGAACCCGGATACCTCGGGAAGGAGGGAGGTTTTCCAGACCAGTTTTGCCAAGAGGAAGGTTTTTCTTCCTTTTTTCTTTCCCCTTTTCTCCCCACCCTTGTTTTCCTTATCCTGTTCCTTCTTCTCCCTCCTGCTCCCTCCACCACCGCCTTCCTCCTCCTCTTCTACTTCATCATCATCATCATCATCTTCTTCTTCTTCTTCTAGGTTAGGGAGAGTGAGGTAACTGGCAGCCAATTAAAAGGAAGGTAATTTGCTTTTCGTTAAGGCGGGAGGCAGGGAGATAAACATCCACAACCAAACCCAAATAAATAAATAATTATGTGGTGTAGAGCAAAATGGGGGCAGGCAGGTCTACATCTCCTGCAGAGTCGGTGGGGAACTAGAGGACCCGCTGGCGCGTGACCTTCTGGGAGTCAGTCAGTCGGCAGAGGGGCGCATGGTGTGCGGGTACACAGGCCCGTGGGCTCCACGGGGGCTGGGGGTGTAGGGGGGTGCACAGGGTATTATGGCTGCGGGGAGGGAGTTGGGGGAGAAACTGAGCCAACTCTCAGGCTCTGTGGCCTGTGAAAGTCTCAAAACACGGGGAGGGCCCGACGTTCCAGGACGAATGTGACCCCAGGGTGATTCTGTAAATAGAGATCTGGAGACCTTCCCCGGGGAGTAAACACTTCAGAGAACGTGCCGCTGTTAGGAGTCGGCAACGGAAGGGGCTTGTCCTCCGAGACAGCTCCCCAGGTGCACTTTCTGGATCCTGTGTCCGAGCTGCTCGCCTCTTGCCCTAGGAGACTGTGACTGGGGAGCCCTGTGCTTACTGCTCCCCTGCTCTGTCACTTCGTAAAACTCGGGTGGGTTTAGGCTCTGAGGCCGACAGGATTCAGCCTGGAGCAGCAGGTGGTCAAGCGCTGAAGCCTGCTAATGGCTCCAGAAAGCCATTTCTCCTGTGCTCCCCAAGTGCTTCCAGTAATAGAAACTGGTGGATGCCCTGAATTCTGACTGTCGTGATCCTCCCCAGCTCTCGGGGCCACCCTGCGTTCTTGGGAGTCCTGTCGGACCTACTGAACGCAAAAGCATAGGAGACGGAAGACGAGGGCAGTTTTTCCAGGTCCTGCTGAGGATGTGAATTAGCTGGACCTGGAGGGAGCCGACCTAGAAGAGAGGCCAGGAATTCCAGGTGACAGAGGAGCCAGATCGGGGCTGCGAGGAAGATGCGATCAGCAAGTGGCAGATCGGAAATAGAAGTGGGCAGAGAGAGGCAAGGGAGCCGGCGGGGTGGGGGGGGGTCCGGGAGATGGGAGATGATGGATGAAATGATGAGGGGAATGTCTGATGGGTGGAGGATAAAATCCACACAAACTGGGATTTTAAACATAAGGAAATAGTCCCCTGAGAAGATGTAGGAGGAAGCATTGAGGTGAACATGGAGGAACCGCGAGGAGGAAAAAAAAAAAAAAAGATGATTATCAGAGAAGTGGAAACTGGGATTAGCTCCTAGGCTGTGGGTGGTAGGGAGTGTTCTGGAGTCTGGGGAACAGAAAAACAACAACAGGGACATGCTTCAGGGCGGCAGGAAGTGCCAACCTAAGACAGGCCGCTGGGGAGTCTCCGAGGGCCCCCGTGTCCTCACTTCTGTCCTCCCCCTAACTGAGACTGTGCTGCATGGACATAGGGGTTCGGGGTGAGTACCAGACAGCAGAGGCCGAGGTCACTGTCGCCCTGTTCAGAGCCGGCAGCCTTGCTGGACGTGCATGATGTCTGTGCTCTCCTGGCAGCGTTCACCGTCTCCTTCGGTCCTCACCAAGAGACGGGGGAGGTTCCATGTGCCCTGCACTTCGTAGGTGAGGAGACTGAGGCTTGTGGAAGCCGTGGAGCCTGGGTGAAAGCAGACCGGTTCCTCCAGCGGCCCTGATCCTGAATCAAGACAGAGAGGGGTGGAGAGGCACTAAAATCAGAAGTATTTGATGTGTGGAAATTCAAAAAAAAAAAAAAAAGAAGAAAAAAATTATGCCTTGAGATCAATGAATGATGGAAGCAGTTGTAAGGTGACTGCATCGTTGTTGTGGAAGGAAGAGAGTGACCGCGAGAGTTAAGACCTGGCGTGAGCGAAAGGGACAGCCACGTGGGTCGAGAGTGGAGAGAGGAGACGTAATTGAGTTGCCATGAAAATAGACCGAGCGGGAATCAGACCCAAAGAAGAGGGACAGGAGGGTGGTTGGGTGAGGAGGAGACGTAACCGGCTGCGGTGGTCCCTCGGGGCTTCGGGTGTCTCGCTTGCTTGAGGCCCAGGAGAGCGGGGTCTGGGAAGGAGGCGCCGTCGGCTCTTTATGAGTCGATGCGTTTTACTTTGCTCCCATGCTTGTTCCTTCCTTTTCCAGGTGCGGTGCTGCTGCTGCGCCGCCTGAGCTGAAGGATGCTCTGCGCTCCCTGGCGTTCCATGGAGACCTCCGAGCCGGGTTGGCCCCCGCTGACACCTCGCCTCGTACCTTCTCTACCTCCCAAGGTGTTTGCCTGTGTCGCGAGCTCGGCCCGGGCCCCGCGCCCCGGAGGCCTGTGCTGAACCCAGGGCGGCGCCCGGAGGAGCGGCCGCGGGCTCTGGGCGGCGATGGCCCGACGCGCTTCCAGCCGCTCGCCCGCTCGGGTCAAGCCGTCACGAGAAGGCAAGTGCTAAGACTAAAGGCTTATTTGCATTTTATTTAAATCTGATGGACCGAGCTTTGGACGATTTCCATGGCAGAAAAATCCATTCCATTTTCCAGGCACAAGTGCTGGCCGTCAGATAGCCGCGGCCTTTGAATCCCAGGGCGGCGGCGGCGGCGGCCAGTTCGGGCCGCGCTTCCAGACTGCGCCCGGGGCCCCGAGCGCTGGGGGCCCCGGCGGGGACTTGGGCCCGGCGCGGCGCTACCCGGACGGGCCGGGCCCGGAGAGCAGCGCTCGTCCCTGGGAACCGAGAGCATGGGGCGTGCTGGTTTAAAAACGGAAAATGCAAAGTTGGACTGAAAATATCCTCAGTCTTCCGAGCAATCTGCTGAACGGTTCCAAACTTACCTTAGTCTGGTGAGGCGGGGAGCTGCCCCACTTTCCGTCGCCCGCCTCCCGCGGCCATGGAGGTCGCGATGGTGAGCGCCGAGAGCTCGGGCTGCAACAGCCACATGCCCTACGGCTACGCGGCGCAGGCCCGGGCCCGGGAGCGGGAGCGGCTGGCCCAGTCGAGGGCCGCGGCGGCCGCGGCGGTGGCGGCGGCCACGGCCGCGGCCGCGGAGGGCGTTGGGGGCCCTGGGGGCGGCGCGCACCAGCAGCACCAGCAGCACCAGCAGCAGCAGCTGCAGCAGCAGCAGCCCCGTGGCTCCTGCCCCGCGCTCGAGCCCCAGGGCGGCCGTGTGGCCCGGAGGCGCCGGCACTCGCGGCCCAACCGAAGGAGGCCGCAGCCGCGGCCCGGCGGCTTTCCGCACGGCTCGGACCTGCTGCCCAGCGGCTCGGAGGAGAGGATCCTGAGGGAGCTGAGTGACGAGGACGAGGACGACGAGGACGACGAGGACGCCGAGGAGGAGGCCCGGCTGGGCCGCGGCCAGGACGACCGCACGGCCCACGGCTCCTGCAGCGACCTGCTGCCCCGGGACGACGGCGCCTACGGCCCGGGCCGGCCCAGCGGCTGCTGCGAGCGGGTGGTCATCAACGTGTCGGGCCTGCGCTTCGAGACCCAGATGAAGACCCTGGCCCAGTTTCCCGACACCTTGCTGGGCGACCCCGAGAAGAGGACGCAGTACTTCGACCCGCTGCGAAACGAGTATTTCTTCGACAGGAACCGGCCGAGCTTCGACGCCATCCTGTACTACTACCAGTCGGGCGGCCGCCTCAAGAGGCCGGTCAACGTGCCCTTCGACATCTTCACGGAGGAGGTGAAGTTCTACCAGCTGGGAGAGGAGGCCCTGCTCAAGTTCCGGGAGGACGAGGGCTTTGTGCGGGAGGAGGAGGACCGGGCCCTGCCGGAGAACGAGTTTAAAAAGCAGATCTGGCTCCTCTTTGAGTACCCGGAGAGCTCCAGCCCAGCCAGGGGCATCGCCATCGTGTCCGTCCTGGTCATCTTGATCTCCATCGTCATCTTCTGCCTGGAAACCCTGCCCGAGTTCCGGGACGACAGGGACCTCATCATGGCACTGGGCGCGGGCGGACACGGCGGGTCGTTGAACGACTCCTCGGCGCCCCACCTAGAGAACTCAGGGCACACCATCTTCAACGACCCCTTCTTCATCGTGGAGACCGTCTGTATTGTCTGGTTCTCCTTCGAGTTTGTGGTTCGCTGCTTCGCTTGTCCCAGCCAAGCACTCTTCTTCAAGAACATCATGAACATCATTGACATTGTCTCCATTTTGCCTTACTTCATCACGCTGGGCACCGATCTGGCCCAGCACCAGGGGGGCGGCAACGGGCAGCAGCAGCAGGCCATGTCCTTTGCCATCCTCAGGATCATCCGTCTGGTCCGCGTGTTCCGAATCTTCAAGCTGTCCAGGCACTCCAAGGGCCTGCAGATCCTGGGCCACACGCTCCGAGCCAGCATGCGGGAGCTGGGCCTTCTGATCTTCTTCCTCTTCATCGGGGTCATCCTGTTCTCCAGCGCCGTGTACTTTGCGGAGGCCGATGAGCCCACCACCCATTTCCAGAGCATCCCAGATGCGTTTTGGTGGGCCGTGGTGACCATGACGACTGTGGGCTACGGGGACATGAAGCCCATCACCGTGGGGGGCAAGATCGTGGGGTCCCTGTGTGCCATCGCAGGTGTCTTAACCATCGCTTTGCCAGTGCCAGTGATTGTGTCTAACTTTAACTATTTCTACCACAGAGAGACTGAGAATGAGGAGCAGACGCAGCTGACGCAGAATGCGGTCAGTTGCCCGTACCTGCCCTCTAATTTGCTGAAGAAATTCCGGAGCTCCACGTCTTCCTCCCTGGGGGACAAGTCAGAGTATCTGGAGATGGAGGAAGGCGTTAAGGAATCCCTCTGCGCGAAGGAGGAGAAGTGTCAGGGAAAGGGGGACGACAGCGAGACGGAGAAAAACAACTGTTCTAACGCCAAGGCTGTGGAGACCGATGTGTGAGCCCTGCGCTCCGCCCGCCGCCGGCCCCCCTCCCCTCCCCGACCCCGGTATCTCCAACCACGGCGCTCGCGTAGAGAGCGCGGTTACGACGACGAGATATGCAGACGGACCTGATGCACAGAGCAGCACACCCTTTGCTTAATGGTTATCGTGGCATAATTGTTACTAGACTTGTATGGCATATCGAATAAATGATACATCCCGGAGAAGAGGGAGGCTAAAATTAGGAGCAGATCTATCTTTATATTTTTTATCAGAATGCAAGAATTTTGCACATTAACTGGAAAAGACGTCCAGAGTAGAGGTGGTTCCACGGAGAGAATGTGTCACGCGTGTGTTTGCGTGTGCGCGCTGCGTGCGTGTGTAAGTAAATTGTCAACGTTGTCAGTCGTTGTGCGGTGATGGGAGAAGTTGGCATTTTGAAGTATTTACTATGTAAGAAATAATGAATCCGAGCAGTCATTTATTAGTGCTTTGACAGCATCTCATGTCTTTGGATTCCATGATTGTTTTTAAAGAACTGTAAGAATTACTGTGTAGAAAAAAAAAAAAAAAAAGAAAAGAAAAAGAAAAAAAAGAAAAGAAAGTGGATTATTTAATAGAATATAGGTCACGATTTTATCTTGGATTTAATTAAAGTTTATTTTTAACTGGAGATTCACTTTTAAAAAGGCTGCAGGGGCCTTTGGAAATTGATTATATTTTATTATTAATTTTGGGGGAAGATGGGACAGCCAATGCCTAACAATATGGAAGAAGTGAAACCAGAGAAAATGTAACAAGTTTTGCTCACAGTTAACGGGACTGGAATTTTTTTTCTTTTTTTTCCTTTGCACTATTTTATATGCTGGAGATGGAGAGAGACTTCCTACTGTGAATGTTTACTGATGTAACGGCTCCATGACAATCACTGGGAGAATGATTTCTTGGTCTTATGTGATAGTCCTTCTCTTTGTGCGAGACTAATGGCCGCGCAGATAACAGCACATGATTCCCTTTTTAAAATTCCAGATAACTGATCTGCAAAGGGAGTATGAAGTAACACTTAGCGACTGAGTCTTTTGAAATTGGACTGTTACAGTGATGCTTCCGAAACCATACGACTTAATTATTCTTCTGCCTTTTAAATCCAGAATAATTTAACCAAAGTTAATGCATGCACTGAAAGAGTTCTTGAAGAAATAAGATGCCCAGCAGCTACAGTGATTATGGCTTAAGAGCTTTCTATTAAACGTGCAACATAAATGCTAGATTTATTAAGTTTATTTCTTTGTGCAGCTCCATAAAGGCACAGTGTGGGGATTCAGCTCAGAATTGAGCGTCTTTGTCTGCTAAAACTGACCCAAGGGAGAGTTGTGTCAAAACATTGAGTTTTGGTAACACCGTCATTATCATTTTTGTTAAAAAAAAAAAAAATCTTATGGCACGTGTGTTTAATCCATGACAGGGCGTTCTAGAAGGTGCAGCCACAGCTCGTGGTCAGACTTGCGCTACTCCGTCGTAATGAGATGTAGGTTGGCAAATTCAGAGTCCACGAGGGGCCTTATTCTCCAGTGTTTCCTCAACATCTATTCTTTATAAGATGGTTGTCCTGAGATTTGGGAAAAATACCCTATGTAGCACATAACGAACTCTGACAACCGTGAATTAAAAAAAAAAAAAAGATCTAGAATAGCTTTTCTCAAGCTTTTAAATCGCAGGCCATCATTTATAATGACGTAAATCTTTAATAATATTCGAAATTCCACGTAAATCTAAGGTCAGGTTTGAAAGCAAAGTTGCGCCCCTCCCCTCACCCCTTCCCCACCACTTACAGGAAATCACCCCTCAAGAATACCTTGGGGACAATGGAAAGCAGCGAGCAGCATGGGGGTTGGTCGAATGCTGTGACCAAAGATGTCTAGTGGGCAAAAGAGTGGCAAAACGGGGAAATTGAACTTGTAGCAGGACTTCAGGGATGGCATATAATAGGCTTGGGATCTGGAGCACCAACGTAGCGAGCCTTAGCCTCGGAGTCGGGCTGTCTGGGTTGGTCCCTGGGCCCTTGACAAGTCACCCTGCATCTCTGCGCCCCGTTTCCGCAGGAGGAGGGCACGTAAGGCTCTCGTCCAGCACAGAGTCGCAGGGACAGCAGATGAGCCCCGAGAGGCCGAGTGATGTAAACGCCGCAGGTTATGTCCAGGTCGTTCTCTTCCTCCGGGAGGACGAGGTCTGGGACCCAGCGGCTATAGGTGTGCTTTCCCGGGACCCCGCGAAGAGCATGGGCCATCTCTTCAGTTTTGAGCTCCTGACGACAGGGGGACGCGCAGACGCAAGGGAGCCCGTCACTGACCACTTACCGCAGGTCCCTCAACTGGGGAAAGGCCCCAGGCGTGCGGCGCTGTGAAAGCTGCGTGTGTGAGTGAGATCCTGCGTGCCCCTTGCCGCGCCCAGTGGGTGCGATTGTCCCAGGGCGGTTTAAGTGCCCGCTCTTGGGTGGTGACCGGCCGCCGTGGCCGCCCGGTGATGCTTGGGCTCCTCGGAAGGGAAGAGGCAGTGGGTGTCCACGGCGTCTCCTGTTTCGAGGGAAGTTCCGTTTAGCGGAGCTGTAGTACTTATTAGACTCCATAATTCTGTGGGTTCAAGGAATAGAGTCATTTCGAGGACCTGGAGTAGTTCTCCTTAAGCGTTTTCTTAGGGGCCACCGCGGGCTTCCAAACTGCGTATTGTCGGGGTATCGCGGGCTCCGTGTCGCGCCGTTTGTATTTTCCTTCGAGGTGCATTTATTTTAGGGTGTCGGGAGCTCATTTCCACACTAGGAAGAAAGCCCCGACGGCCTCGGGGTTCGCGAAGGGCACTTGGGTAGGAAGGCTTCCCGGGTGGGGAACGTGCGAAGGCGGGAGCGCGACAGGTGCAACAGTTTCTGCACAACTATTCTGCGAAATGTCTGCAAAATTGAGCTAGCGGATGCCCGAGGAATGAGGGTTGGCCGAGGAGTGGAGAGCTGGCTTGTTGACACGGGCGCATCATTTCATCTTCTTGATTCTCAGTCTTGCTGTTGTTTTTTTAGGTGTAAAATCAGGCTGTTGAGCTACGCTATCCCTCGATTCTTTCCAGCACGGAAATTCTCTGAAGTCGAAGGAAGTATTAGACGAGCTTGGTATTTTCCAAGCATTCAGGTCACGCCAGCCTTGATCTTACATAGTTACGTAGTGGGAGCAAAATAGTTCTGAAATCTCACCGTTGGGTTAAATGCAGAACCAGGAGTTTGAGACTGAGATTTTAGAATGTAAGCTGAATGGAAAGGGTGTCTTTTTGTTTTGTTTCGTTTTTTTTTTGTTTTTTTTTTCGTTTTTTTTGAAAGGGTGTCTTTTGAAGCTCTTTCTTCCAACAACTATAGGGAAGGGATTTCCTTAATTAAAAAAAAAAAATCACCCAGTCTCCAATTGAATACATATGGTGGAAGTTGGTAAGTAAACATTTTGATTTCTTGCTTTGTTATAGTAGAGTTTTGTCAGCAAACAGTGCTCCGACCTGTGCTGGGGAACTCATTTTATGCCCAAACACATGTAGTATTTCACAAGTGCTACTGCTTTTCTTGTCATGTTTGTTTTAAGCAGGATCGCTGAAGCTTTGTGAAAATCTTTTCATTAAGCCTGCGTTACAATAGAACCCAGCATATGAATAAGAGATCTCTATGGGAAAACGCTCTGATTGCATGTACGTCCATGTGTCCCTTTTTTAAGGAAGTCAACATTAACCAATGGAGAATTATTATTATTATTATTATTTTGAGAATTATTCTTAATTGCATTAGAATCATGAACAGTGGAGTATCCCCACGTCCCGAAAGAATCAGAGATGCTGTTCTCCGTCGTCGATTCTGCGGAGCGTGATGCGTCTTCCGCCGTAATGTTGCAGCTGTTCGTAGGTAAAGGGGGAAATACACCAGGTTCAGTTTGCATTTTTCAGTGAACACGTGCTGTGGTCATGTGCACGATGCGGAGTGTAACACCCCTCTTTATATGGCTTTTTTTTTTGACCCCTTATTGATTCTGTATAGGATGATTACGGGTTGTCATTCAGTGACAAAGGGGCCTGTTCCAGGGAATCTTCCTGACCCAAAAGTCATTCTGAATTCTGCAAGGGACAGTTGGTGTGGACAAAAGGTGCTTCGTGGTTTTCCTGCCTGCAGAGACGTTTCCCTCAAAGCACAGGGTCTTCCAATCCGACGTAGCCGGTACAGGTTAGAAGACGGCCCTGCTTTCTAGTATGGAGATCATTATTCCTGTTTGAAAGGGAGGTTTGTGTTCAAGATTGAAGGAAGCGGAGCTATTTTTGCAGTAAATGGGAATGTGTACTTCTGAAATGTAAATTAAGATTAGGACTGTGATATGAGTTTTATTTCTGACTTGGTTCTCTGTTTCCATAGCAGTCCCAATTTCCTACAGTATCTTCAGGAAAAAGTATGCTAATACGTATCAGACCATATGGCCCAATCTGAGGTACGGAAAATATGGTTATTTTATTTATGGATAAATAAATTAACCCCAGGGTATGAGTTGAGTGCTTTGAAAAACAGCCCATGTTTAAGGAGCCACAGCTCTGGGGGAGACTCGAACGTGCGGCCCTCGGGCCCGTGGGTAGCACTGAGTGGTTTCAGGCCAGCAGCATGCCCAGCCAGGTGTCCTGCTGCCGTCTAGGGAAGGCTGTTCCCGCCTTCGGAGCTCATGGCGTTGCTCATCTGCAGTTAAGTTTTTGATTTATCTGCCACTATCGGTGTCTTGGAAGGAGAATTTGTACCCAGAGTATCAGGAGCTAAATGGTTTTGATAGCTGACCCGGGAATGCTCAACTTTTAGCTCCTGACTTGCAAAGAATGGGTCGTGTAGACGCTCCACAACCAGGTCCTCATCTGAGCTGGCTTCACTCGGCCTCAAAACCAGGGTCTCCCTTTCAACAGTCAGGCTAGAAAAATGCAAAACTGTAAACGGAAACCAATAAAGTCGAAAGAAACAACCAATACACTGACACTAGAAACCAATACGCAAAACCTGTCCGGAAACCCAGTGCGTCATGCACGTCCTTGTGTACTGTACCTAGAACGAGCCGTGAAGGACTTCGGGACGGCTTTGCCACCTCTCCTCCAGGGCGGCAGACGTGGCCCGGAGGCAACCGTCGCCTGAAAGCTGTAAAGCACAAATAGGGGCCTGAGAGGTCATGCCGGTTAACGTTTTCTATGAAGATGATAGAAACGCCAACCGACCTTAAAAGTGGTCTTAATAGTGATTATTAGGAATAACTAATAGGTATGGAAATATGCTGCTTTTCTCCAGTTATTGGCATAATGCGCGAATGTACTTGGATTGATTTCTCATGATTCCGGAGATTTTTCGTGGTTCCTCGCATAGCCTTAAAGCCACAGAGCATGAAGGCGTTTTGTACACAGCTTCTCCAGCTGGATACTCAAGGATCGGTCAGTCGCCTCTTAAATCAGCTAAATAAATAGCCCCTGTGGATGCTGCCTACACTTGTACCAGTGCTGAGCCAGATAATTACATCGGTTTCAAAATGGTTAGATTGATATGCTTATATAAGTATATATATTTTTATGTATAGTATATTTTATATATATTTTATATATTTTTATATGTATATTAAATAAATATATAAATAAATGTTTATTATATTATATATAATATAATATATATTTATTATAATATATTAATATATTAATTATATATAATATTGTATAAATATTAAATATATTTAATATTAATAGATTAATATTAAATATATATTAAATAATATATATTTATAAAATACCTTTAATAAAAAATAACATAAAAATAAAATAACATAACATACATTTAATGCTCTGCCTTTATTCTGGCCAAAGATAGAAAAATGAATTGTCTGAGGCATAGGAAGAGCCTTCTTGAAATGAGGTAAAAGCATATAATTCTTGTGTGTTTTGGGGAAGCAGTGAGACCTACAGGTTGAAAAACCTTTCTAGGTTGGACTTTGGTGCCATATAACCAAGTGGTCTTAGGGCTAAGCTCTGGGATGTTGCATGGGATTCGGAGATATGAGGCTTCGCTCCCGGGAAGGGTTACGTATCGTGTTCACGAAACATTGCAGAAATGCTGGTCTTACTTTTCGGGGCCGCTGTTCCCATTATATAAAGGATGCGTAGAGCATGGGAACGAGCCTGCGTGGCCCCGTAGAGCTCCTTCGTGCTCTCTAGAAATCAGTGCCCCTGAAAGCCGTTATTGTTCTGCATTTTTGTCGGAGCTGTTGTTTGAGGTGACTTCCTCAATTCTCTTAGGCTCAATTACAGGATTCGAGTCTCGGGTTGTTTTTGTTTTGGGCGGATGTTTCCGTCTACCTCAGCCTCTGAGGGTGCTCGCATACAAAACTGTAGAATAATTGGGAAACCTCATATTTCTCGGAGACCAGGGCCGAGAGCTGCACTCTTTCCCTGAGGGGGCCGCGGGGGTTACCATGGAGGCCCTGTGTTCTTCTACCTATAAGCCGAAGTCACTCGTACCTGCGTAGACTGGTGATTGCCCCCGAGAAGGGTAGCGTGTGACAGCCCCTGGGGAGTCTTCCCCTCCTCCTTCAGGTGGTGCCGATCCTGATCCGCGTGGGGCTCTCCTTTGCTACCCGGCAGGGTGGGAAATACCTAACGGGGCTCCCGTTGGACCGAAGTCTATCGAGACATGATGGAATCTCCAGGGAATACAGGAGGGTCTGTCTTTATCTGCTTGTTGCCGCTCGTGGCTGGCGTCACGGTTGGCGTCACTGTCGGGGAGTGGATTTTCCTGTTACGACGGTTCGCCCGGTATCGCAGTGGGCTTGATAAGACAAGCGAGGTCGTGAGTTCCACAGTATCCCGACCGGCTTGAGGAGTGACTCTAGTTAGATGTATTAGGATCTTAATATGCCATTTGGAGATTGCAGTTCGCGGGCAGAGCCACTTATCTGGAGGGAGATTTATCCCCCGATAAATCACGATTCATCCCGTCGGGTTTCTCGGGAGGTTGATGGACTCTCTTTGCTTTTCGTCCCTACCTCCTGACTTTTGAACGTCATGTTTAAATTCATGGGTCATGTTTAAATTGGTGGATACACGTGTTTCATCTTCTAGCAAAACCAAGTGAAAGACCTGGTTGCAAATCGGTAAGAACACGGGTTCTTATCAATTCTTTGATGATGTTTTTTGCAACGTCCGCAGTGAAGGAGTCTGGGAGCGGCCCTTGGTAGATACGGGAGCGGCACGGGGACGTGCCTACAGGCCGCAGGAGAATGGGGACGACAGGAGGCGCGCCGGGCGTGGATTTGCTCCTGGCTTCCTGGGGCGTCCGCAGGGTTCTTGGCCTGTGTCCCCTGGATCCGGGCAGCCAGCGCGGAGCTGGGCAAGTGCAACAGGCGGCGAGGAGGGCGGCAGCTCCGCGGGGCCTGGGGGACCACAGGGACGTCCTCTCCGCGGCCCTCAATCCCCCGCAGGGGGTTGACGTGCCAGTGCCTTAAAACTAAGAAGCAGGCGACCCCTGAAGCCGGGGGTGCCCGCGGCGAGCACGGGCTGCAGGACGCGTTCCCATCGCTGACGGGCGATTCCCGGAGGAGGCAACAGTCACAGAATGTGCCGGAGTCAGAGCCCGCGGCCGCCGTCGTGCGCTCCTGGCTGAGCCAGCTGCCGTGCTGCTCCTCGGGGAAGGGGCCTTCGAGGCTTCGAGGCGGCACGTGCCCGGGCGGGCGAGGGCCACGCGCATGCAGGCTCTGGCCTGTGGCCCTGCCGTGACGCCGGGCTCTGCAGCCGCTGGGCAGGGAGGCCTGGCACGGACGGTACCGCCGTCTCCGCCACCGCAAGCCGAAGGCGACAGCGGGGACACATTGTCATTTCCGCTGTGAAAAGCCGTCGTGGGTACGAGCTGTGTAAGAGACGCGGGACAGTCCCTGGACGTTTAAAGATTCCGCCGCAGCCCGCGAGGCCCGGGACGGGGTATGGACGCGGCAGGTCCGCACGTCAGTGTGGCCGGACATGAGGTCGCTCCCAGGGGTGTCCGCAGGCCTCGCCCTTCGCTGCGGGCGCCTGTGGCTGGCGGGGGGCTCGCAGACGCCGGCGGGCTCGTGGGTCCGCATTCCCACGTGTTTCACGCAGACGCTTATCACGTGTGGAAACAGCCTCGGGGAGAGGAGCGGCGGCGCACAGCGGGGACCTGCCCTGACCGACTGCTGTCGGGCTTCAGCCAGAAGACGGGGCCGGACAGGCCGGGCCACCGCTCGCTTGGCCAGTGCAGCGCGGGGGCGGCCGGCTCGTTGCCGCGCTCAGGCCAGACCGTTGACGCGCCGGCTTTCGCGCTGTGGCTTGGGTAGTCCTCGGGCTGCCAACACGCTGGGCCGTTGGGGGGTTGCTTGAGGGGAGATGTGTGCGCCGCTGAGACGGTGCCCGGCACCTGAGCTCTCCCTCCCTGCGGCCGCGCAGCTGGGGGCGCCGCCGGCCTCTCCATCGCGGGCCCCTGTGTGGAAGCCGGACCTGTGAGGGAACCTGCCTGGAGGCCGGGCCTCCCCTCTGAGGGAACCCGTGAGGAGGCTGGGCTCTGTGAGGGGAGCCTATGTGGAGGCCGGGCCCTGGGTGGGGAGGACCTGTGTGGAGACCAGGTCCTGTGGGGGGAACCTGTGAGGGAACCCACGTGGAGGCCGGGCCCGCCTTGTGAGGGAACCTGTTTGGAGGCTGGGCTCTGTGAGGGGAGCCTATAGTGGAGGCCAGGTCCTGTGGGGGGGAACCTGTGTGGAGGTGGGACCCCCCCATGAGGGAACCCATGAGGAGGCCGGGCCCTGTGAGGGAACCCGTGTGGAGGTGGGGCCTCCCCTGTGAGAGAACATGTGTGGAGGCTGGGCTCTGTGAGGGGAGCCTATGTGGAGGCCACGTCCTGTGGTGGGAACCTGTATGGAGGCCGGGTCCTGTGGGGGGAACCTGTGTGGGCACCTGCGAGGAGGCCAGGCCCCCCTGTGAGGGAACCATGTGGAGGCTGGGCTCTGTGAGGGGAGCCTATAGTGGAGGCCGGGTCCTGTGGGGGGGAACCTGTGTGGAGGTGGGACCCCCCCCCCCATGAGAGAACCCATGAGGCCGAGCCCTGTGAGGGAACCTGTGTGGAGGTTGGGCTCTGTGAGGGGAGCCTATGTGGAGGCCAGGTCCTGTGGTGGGGAACCTATGTGGAGGCTGGGCCTTCCCTGTGAGGGGAGCCTGCATGGAGGCTGGGCCCCCCTGTGAGAGAACATGTGTGGAGGCCTGGCCCTGTGAGGGGAGCCTATGTGGAGGCCGGGTCCTGTTGAGGGGAACACGTGAGGAGGCCGGGCCCCCCTGTGAGGGAACCTGCATGGAGGCCGGGCCCTGTGGGGGGAACACGTGTGGAGGCCTGGCCCCCCTGTGAGGGGAGCCTATGTGGAGGCCGGGTCCTGTGAGGGGAACCTGTGAGGAGGCCGGGCCCCCCCTGTGAGGGGAGCCTGCATGGAGGCCGGGCCCCCCCCCCGTGAGGGACCCATGCGGCGGCCTGGAGGCAGCGACGTCTAAGCGTCCTGTGCGGCTCACTTACCGTCTGTCAACGGAGGCCAAGTGCACTCAAGAGGTGGCAGCGTTTCTACGCGTGATGCGGCGTGATCTAGGGAGGTGACATTAGGTTACGTGGATCACGTTTCTGAGATTTTAAATGAATCCACGTGGCGCGACATTCCCCCTGTTGAGAGCCTCCTTTTCTCTTAAACGTCCCAAACCGCCCGACGGGCCACGGGGAGCGTAGTCAGAATAGGGTGTGACGACGTGAAGGCAGGAGGAAACGTGTCGTGTGTCACCGGCTTCCTCGGACTTGGACTTCGGACCCTGACCCGGCGGTCGGCTCTGGGTTGGGCCGCTGCTGTCGGACGGCGGCCTCCGGGCCGTCGACGCGGTCCCTGTCGGCCTCCGGTGACACCGGCCTCACGTCTCGGACCGGAGGGCGACGGGCTGCGTGGCGGCAGGCGGGGGCGCAGGAGGGCGCAGGGGCCTCGTGTGCTTCTCCGGTTCTCCCGGCGCCGGGCTCCCGTGCCCGCAGCGGGCCCGTTGTCTCGGCCGGAGCACGCGGCCGCGGGGACAGACCCCTGGCGAAGCCTCGTCGGCGAGCTGTCCCCAGCAAGCCGGTTCCATGGCACACATCCGAGGACAGCGCCGGGAACGTCGCACGGAGGGTGGGGGGACACCCAAGTCGGTCAGTGTCATTGAAAAAAGAAGGTTCAGAGCGTGGACAGGTCAAAGGTCGCGTAGCTCCGGCGGTTGCCAGATGCCGAGGGGCGGCCGGAGGCGCAGAGCTACAGGGCACTTTGTTGTGACACTGTTGTCGCCCTGGACCAGCCCCGGGTACCGGGGTCGCCGAGCGAGGGCCCGTCAGACGCCCCAGGGGCCGCGCGGCCTCGTCCTGGGGCCTCGGCCTCCAGGGTCCACCGCCGCCTGGGTCGTGCCGCGGTCCGGGCTTCGGCGGGAGGCGCCACTGTCGCCCGAGGCGTTGTTCCCGTTGTCTAATTTCTTGGATTCTCAGCGGAGTGTCTTATTGAATGGGAGGACATTTTCATGCTTTAAAGGCTTTTACGTGTTTATTCACGGGAGACAGCGAGACGGGCAGAGGCGCGGCCGCGGGAGAAGCGGGCCCCACGCTGAGCCCCGGGCGCCCCCAGGACACCTTCCTGCTTAGGGACCGGCCCTGCCCGTCCGTGGAACAGGCGCGCGGCAGCAGCGTTCGGGAGAAGCGGTTAGTGTGCTCTTGTGCCCTCGTTCTCTGTCCCCCGGGTCGTCTGCGCCCAAAGGGACACACGCGTGTCTCTCCGTGACGGGCTCGGGGGGCTAATGCCCGCCCTGCCCGGGGCAAGGGCTGTCGCCGAGGCCCCACGCAGCTGCCCGAGGGCCTTCATTTGTGTTCATGCCAGTGGCGGTGGCGGGGACACGACAGCCCCGTGGGCTTAGCCTTTGGTGCCTGGTGACCTTGGGCCCCGGTGAGGCGCCACCGACTCCGGCACCGCGAGGCCCTGCGGGCCGGGGGCCTGCGCCTTTGTGTCCCCGAGGCCCAGCAAGCCTCGCGCTGCTCCCGTGGGTGCTGAGCACCTGCTGTCACCTACTTGGCTCTTTTTAAAGCTCCGTCAGAGCGTGTGTGTCCGGTGCCAGTGTCCCAGAGGGGGCCGTGACGATGCCGTGTAGGTGACGGCCGGTGGCCGCCCGGTGCGCTGAGGCCGGGGGTGCTTCGGGCGCTGCTCCCCAGCCGTCCCTCTGCTATGTTCTCCGGGCACAGGGGGCGGGGGGTTTGTCGCCCGAGCTGCAGCACCTGCTCCCTGGGCGTCTGTACCCGGCCCCGTCGTGCAAGTGACATAGCTGCGACCCGAGCTGTCGCTTTCCTCGAGCCTAGAGGCCGGGCTTCCCTTAGCGTCGCTGCGCCGCGTCCACCTTCAGCTGCCGCCGCGATCCTGGGCCTGCGCCACCGCCCTGCCCCCGGGCGGGCTCCTCTCGTTCGTCCCACCGCGCTGCTTTCTCAGCGGCCTGGCCCCTTCTCCTCAACGACTGGGACTGCCGTGGGTGTTCTCCTGAATGGGACATCCTAGAATACATGTTTATTATTTTTAAGGCTGTTTTCCCAGCGGAAGTTGTTTTTAAGTGAAGGGATTTTTATTTTATTTTATTTTATTTTATTTTATTTTATTTTATTTTATTTTATTTATTTTATTTATTTTATTTTATTTTACTTTACTCTACTTTATTTTATTTATTTATTTATTTATTTATTTATTTATTTATTTATTTTTAAAGATTTTATGTGTTTATTCATGAGAGACCCAGAGAGAGAGGCGGAGACCCAGGCCGAGGGAGAAGCAGGCCCCCTGCGAGGAGCCCTGACGGGAGACTCGATCCTGGGACCGGGTCGTGCCCGGGCCGAGGCAGGTGCTCAGCCGCCAAGCCCCGGTGCCCTGGGTCCCGACCGCGGGGGTGGCCGCGCTGTCCGTGTCCCCCGCCCTCCTGTGCGTCGGGGCCCCGCGGGCTGGCGCTCGGCGTCCTGCTGCCTCAAGGGCACACCCGACCCTCGCTCTGCTCCCTCTTCTTCCCTCTCGCTCCCCCACCTCTTTCCTGCGCTCTGCCCCCGTCTTTCTGCCTGCTGAGCACCTGGCCCTTGGCCGCAGGCTGTCTCTATGGAGGGCAGGGCCCCGCGGGCACCTCCCGCCCACTCGGTGTCCCCTCGTGTGTGACCCTGCCCGGCCGAGCCGCGTGGGCCCGAGGCCTCCTGGGTATGGCCCTGGTGCAGCCTTCGCTGCCCCCCGGGGATGCCCGGCGCTGGCAGGGGGCCTCTATGCCTTCGCATTTGTTCGTTTTCTCTTAGCAGCTAAAAGCACGGGTTCAGCTCCTTTTCAGGGCTCCCCGAAGGGATTTCTGCGATCTTTGGGAAACTCTGCTTAGTTTGAACTTTGGGTTCGTGACTCTCCCCTGTTTGCTTACTACCTGCTTACCTTTGGGATTGCCGCTTTGGGGCAATTGATCCAATTCAATTAGAGATGTCTCCAGTTATTCTTGGAACTGCCTCCTGTGTCAGGAAGAAGCTGTAGAAATAAACAACGTGGTTTTTTTTTCCTTTTCTTTTCCTTTTAAAGGTTCGAAACAATTTGTAATATTTTGTGGACCGTTTTGCAGCTGCATTGCGTCTAATCGTGCCTCGCCTTTCAGAGAGAGAGCGAGAGAGGTTTGGGTACCTTAGACTGTGACCGTGGGCTTTCAGGTTCAGTCATTTCAATAAAGAGGCAAATCTCAGGCTATAAAACAAATAAGCAAAGAAATGAGAACGTTTTAACTCGCTACGTGAGACCGCGAAGTCACGAATCGTGCTCGTTTCTGAAAACTCACCGGTTGTGTTCGGGGCCGAGCTCTGTGGGCCGCATGGCGTTGCGGGAACGCACCTGCCGGCATCCGCAGCCCCTCGGCGTCCTGGGCCCCTGAGGACCCCTCGGCCTCGGCCCCTCCCGCGGCGCCGGCAGGATCCAGGAGGTAAAGGCAACTGGCGGCACCGCGGGGCGTCTCTGAAACCCCGTCCCGTGGGAGGGCCGTGTGGTCCCTCTTGCTTGCTCGTGGTGACCGGGGGCATCCGTATTTTCAGGACAAATGTTTTAGAGATAGTTGCCCCTGTCCACGGCAAGGACGCATGGGGAGAAGATGGGACATTTTAATTCAGCCTACCTCTCACACCCTCTTCTGCTCCGCGCACCGAGGGACACCTCTGGGTTATGGGTGTCTACAGGGTAGTAGTTTGTAAAAAGTGGTCTACAGTCATTTTTGTCTCTATTAGGTTCTTAAAAACGATTCCTTCCTGGGAAAATGGTAAGTTTAAAGGTGTAAAGGATTGCTTGCTTCTTGCAGTGCTTTTGTCCCAGGCTAGAGGCCTGCACGTAGTGTTGTTGGCTAATCCATGGACCCCATTGGCTGGACACGGACAGAGGTTTCCCGTTACGCACGGTGACATCGTTTTTGCTTACTTGTGACTTTTGAACAATCAGTTCTTTAAAACAATCTGAAGAAACAAATCTTCACATTAATGTGAACTCTTTCTTGGTGCCTTGAGCTCTGAGCGAAGAACATCGCCGTCCGTTGTGAATTTAAAGCCCATCCGGGTGAGGTTTAACCAGGAAGCACGTGTCTGACTTTGGATCCGTCTTTTTCGATGTGGCACACGCGCGTTTCACCCAGAGTAGGTCCGTGCTAGTCAGCTGTCGGTGCAACACCCGCTGTTGGGACGTGCTCAGATTGGGAGCTGGCAAGTGTGTTATCAGTCTTGTAACGAATTTTCACGTGATTTCAGAGCATTCGTATTGGCCCATTATGGACATCGATAATGGTCACATTAAACTTAGTACGTCTCTCGATTTGTTTTTTGGTACAAGTCTTGCAGTCATAGGGTAATGAGGCTGATGTTTTTTTTTTTCCTGACATGTCTGTGAGAAATACTTTGAGGATTTCTATCCTCTATCTCCTCCTTATGGTATAAAAAAATGTCTTTCCAAGTGCATCTGGTGGTTTCTTTATCAGAAAACCATTCATATTTCAGGGACTTTGGAAAATATCATTCGTGGAGCAGATAAATCTGTTATTCAGGAAAATTATCAGGATCATCCACGATGATGATCGTTGTTTGGTTCTTTCCCTCGCTGCGGTTGCATAGACACGTATGTGGTTGTATCTTGTCCCCTTTGGCTCAATAAGTATCTGTTTCTATCCACGAGAGATTTTATTTATTTATTTATTTATTTTATTTTATTTTTTTCACGAGAGATTTTAAATGGTTCCTTTGCCATGTTTAAATTTCATACCTGAAAATGACCTTTCCATTTCCAAGTACCTATTAGATGGCAAAGTCAGTGCATTGGGTGACGTTAGGATTCTTTAATAACGAAGGACGATTACTTCCCGCCCTGTGGGTGCCTCCATCAATTACATTTCTTGCAGGTATCACTTCCCCACACATAGAAGGCCACAGAGCTCTTGTTGTATTCTCTGGGAGCATCGAGGTTAAGTTTTTATTGATAATGATCAGAAGTAGCGTTTTCTAAACGCTCATTCGCCAGAACATAAGCGTATCCGCTGCTCGATGAGGGTGGCTCCGCTGACGACTCTGTTTTCAGGGATTTCTCGGGGAAGGCGGATCCACGGAGAAGACAGGAGTAGTCACAAGTCACTTCCTACACTTACCTCCTGTTTTCTTTTAGAACATTTATTTAGCTTTTCATAAAGGAACCCATGGTATATTTATAGTCCCCTTCTCGTGCGTTCTTCACCTAGTTAGGCGGTTGCTGGTATTAAAAAAAAAAAAAAATCGAAGGAAACAATGTCCAAGAAAGAGAGGTGGGCAGGGACCAGTGTTGAAGGGCCCGGAAGGATTTGCGATGCGGAATATTTGTCAAAGACCATCCTATGGACTTGGGCTTATCTTCTGGGTCCTTTGCCATGTTGACGGTACTTTGAGACGTCTCTTCACGTCACAGTGAAATGTGAAGAATCACATTCCGGAAGCAAGAGGGGAGCAGGAAACTGTTCTGTTGGACCCCTTGTGCCGTGGTGCCTTCGTCTGCGTGGGCCGTCCTGTTCCTGGGACCTTCCATGCCTCAGCCTTTCCCTTCTGATGGTGGAGACCGTTGACTGCCGACCAGCCTGCTCACCAGTGGCCCCGCCGTGCAAATCCAACTCGCTAATCCTGTTATGGTCAATTTAAGACCTTTGCTAATTTGTCTTGGAAAATATGGTGAGATGGGACCCATACCCTATTTTTTCCCTATTGTGTTTTCTTTAAACCCTCGTCTATTGAGTGAGACGTTTTGTGTGATAAACAGTCCCTGAATTTTGACAAACGTAGACACCCACGAATCCACTGTTACCATCTGAGCCCTGATTCTAGCAACCAGTTAAACCTGCATTTTGTCACTATAGCTTGGAATTTCCAGAATTTCATATAAATAGAACCATACACTGTGGACTCTGGTTTCTGGCTACTCAGAATATCGTCTTCGATTCTTTCATTTTTGTGGCATGTACCCGTAGTTGGTTTCTTTTTACCGCTGAGAACTGTTTCATTGTATGGATATGCCTCATTCTGTTTATCCGTTCACCTGTTGGTGGACGTTTAGGTTTTCCAGACCCTGCTTGGATGTTTTCCACCAAGTCTTGTTTTCAGTGCCACCTGCTAATTGTTCCACATCCTTCAAGCTAAATTGCATTTCTTGTCATTTCCTCTACTACTTGGATATATACGTTCTCTATCCTACAGGAAACCAACAAATGATTTATTTATTTTTTCAACAAATGATTTAAAGTTTATATAGGATGTGTATATTTAAATGGAATTGTTCAGTATTTTAAAAAAAATCAGTTCTTAATGGTTTGCTTCTGAAATAAAATTGCTTCTGGTCAAGAATGCACAGTCTAATTCTCCAGAGGTCACTTTTATCTCTGGGCCATTTTGTCACTTTGATGGCAGCAATGAGAAGGATTCCTGCAGAAATCCATGTTGACACACAAGTAGACCAGCAGGGTGCTGAGAGAGCACTTCCTTGTCCAAAGAAACAGTGCATGACACTTGGATGGATTTCAATCATAAAAGTTAAGTGAAAAGTAGAATTTTCCATGTTTCCCATTTGAAATTAAGCTCTCTGAGACTTTCATTAGTTTTCTTTTTTTAGGTGACAATAATTTTAAGTGGAAGTCGGATTCACCAGGGGAGCTGCAGCCTCTCTTCTTTTTTGTTTTTTTTCTTTTTTTTTTAAGATTTTATTTACTTATTCACGAGAGACACAGAGAGAGAGAGAGAGGCAGAGACACAGGCAGAGGGAGAAGCAGGCTCCATGCAGGGAGCCCGTTGTGGGATTCGATCCCAGGACCCCGGGGTCATGCCCTGGGCCAGAGGCAGACGCTCAACCGCTGAGCCTCCCAGGAGCCCCAGCAGCCTCTCTTCTGAGGCAAATTCATGAAGACCGATTTTATCTCTGTGAAAATATAGCTACCGAAGTTCAGAGCAATGTGAGTTCAGGAGTCCTGTTCTCTTAAATCTTTCTTTTAGATCCTTTCTTCTAAAACTCCAGATTTAGCCTCTTAAATCTAATATTAATGTCTAAGTACATTCACATTTTTGAGTTCTCTGGGGCCCTCTTCATGTCTGTCCTCTCCTCTCCGGAGTTTTTCCTCCTTCATTTTCCATCTGCATTCACATTTCTCTCTTTTTCCCCCTTTCTCCCTCCAGCCACAAAGATTCTCCAGGGAAGGACTGAGTACCACAAACGAAATCCGTTCCGCTGTGCTCTGACCATCTTGCCTATGAAATTTTGCTTTCCTCACGCAGAAATCTCAATGATATTGCTGGAGCGAGTTCTGTATCCTATACCCTGGCAACGCTCCTAGAACCAGTCCCAGTGGGATTTCTGTTTTAGAAGCTGCCTTGAGATCTTTGTAGCATCGCTCCGTTTGCTTTCCTAAAAGAACTTCAGCCAAATGCTCTCCTCAAAATGTTTTGCCGAATGACTTGACCGCTTCGTCAGTGTAAAGATCACGTACACAGAAATGCAAACATATGTGTGTGTGTGTCTACTTGAATCCGTGTGTGTGTGCATGATTCACAACCGTGTGCGCACGTCTGTCTGTGTCTACACATGTACACACACACGCACATGTGTGCATCCCCTGGATGTACCTTCCTCTTCTACTCCGGAAACATTTTCTCCCTCCGATTCCGTAGTTGCTTTGCCTGCACTGACTGCGTGAGGCTCCTGGGATTTACCTCGTTCCACCCCATTTTAAACGACTCACAGCATTCTCTAGTTTAGTCATGATGCTCTAACAGTGAGTTCTACTGTGCTTCCAAACGCAGGCGGGGACCCCCATGAAGCAGTGGGCGAGGGGAGCAGTGGGAGAAGCAGAGAGAAGAGGTGTTGTTAGGCTGGGGCGGTGGTCTTTGAATATTAATAAAAGAAAATTTGTCGTTTATTATTTTATTTACAGCCATATTATCAATGGCTCTTGCAGCAAAGAGAGAACACAGCAGACTAGGCTGGTGGATACTTAAGATTCTTGTAAATGTAGTTATAATTTGGTGAGTGTTACCAATCTTCAAATTTAAAAATGCCACTAATAGCCTAATGGTATGATTGCTCATTAACTCGACCATTACTGAGGGAGCCTATATTATGTGCATGATCCTGCACTGTGTCATGGCATAGACGAGGGATACTCGTAGATGAGACTTCAGTGCACTTTCAGGTCAAAGTCTTTGGCATTAATTTATTAATTTTTCAGAAAACTCTTAGTACTTGTAGGCACTCATTTCTGAGCCAACAAAAATTCGATGTTATGGAGATGCGTACAAATCAATAAGACACTTATTCTCACCCTTGGGCTTATAGTCTTGTGAGAGAGGCAGACTTGGGAACAAATAATAATTATTGCTGAGAGGAACACATACCCAGTGCCATGGGAGTCTTAAGTTCCTTGTTGACTTAGCATTTCTTTTATACCAGACCTTTATGGAAAACTTATGGGGGAAAGAAAACTAATTTTGTTAGCTAAACCCATTCCGTTGCTTTAGTAAAACTTAGGGGAAAACACACATTTTTTAATCTTAGAGTCATCTTTATTTTAAACTCTTGCAAATATGTATTTATAGCTGCAGTTTTCATATTCTTTTAATAGAGTTAATTTTATTTTGTGACTTATTTTTGAAATGATGTTTCCTACTGGAAAGAAAAATCCTATATCCCATATTTAGAAAGATACTTATTAGATTCAGGTGAAAGCAGATATGATTCTAAAACTGGATACTGGAGTTCACAACTGGGGTGTCTGTCTTTGTTAATCTTCATAATTTCTTCGTGTACCACTAGCTTATTTCATCAGCTGAGTATATTGCTCATAGAGATGCAGCCTGTTTGTTTCTCAGCAGCTGTCCCTTGCAACAGTGAAATTTCACTTATGGCATTTTGCTCTTCTAGGTAATTGAATTAAATGAGAAAGCACCTAATCCGTGGCTGTGTTTCTCCTCTCTCTCTCTCTCTCTCTCTCTCTCTCATATACACAGACAGACAGAAATGTAATATAATGGGCCGTTAGGTAATAATATAGGTCTCATAGGAATTTTCAGGTAAGCAGCTCAATTAGGCATTTATTTATTTATTAAATTTAAATGCAATTTAATTCACATATACTGTATTATTGGCTTCAGAGGTAGACTTCAGTGACTCATCAGTTGCCTGTAACACCCACTGCTCATTCCATCACGTGCCCTCCTTAATCCCCATCCCCCAGTTACCCCATCCCCTACCCACCTCCCCTCCAGCAACCCTCAGTTTGTTTTCTATAGTTAAGAGTCTCTTAGCATTTGTCTCCCTCTCTGTTTTTATTTTTTCTTCCCATCCCCTATGTTCCCCTATTTTGTTTATTAAATTCCACATATGAGTGAAGTCATACGACGTTTGTCTTTCTCTGATTGACTTACTTCACTTAGCATAATACCTTCTAGTCCATCCACATCATTGCAAATGGCAAGACTTCATCCTTCCTGATGGCTGAGTAACATTCCACTGTATATACACCCCACATCTTCTTTATCCATCATCTGTCGATGGACATCTGGGCTCCTCCCACAGTTTGGCTGTTGTGGACACTGCTGCTGTGAACACTGGGGAGCAGGTGCCCCTTCAGATCACTATGCTTGTATCCTTTGGATAAATACTTTAATAATGCAATTTCTGGGTCATAGGGTAGCTCTATTTTTAATTTTTTGAGGACCCTCCACACTGTTGTCCAGAGTGGCGGCACCAGCTTGCATTCCCACCAACAGTGAAGAGGACTCCCCTTTCTCCCCATCCTCACCAACACCTGTGGTTTCCTGAGTTGTTAATTTCAGCCATTCTGCCCCACGTTCCGTGGTATCTCATCGTGGTTTTGATTGGTGTTTCCTTGATGCCGAGCGATGTTGAACATTTTTTTCATGTGTCTGTTGGCCACTTGTGTATCTTCTTCGGAGATGTGTCTGTTCATGTCTTCTGCCCATTACTTGACTAGATGTTTTTGTTTTTTGGGTGTTGAGTTTGACATGTTTTTTTATAGATGTTGGATGCTAGCCCTTTACCTGATTCGCAAATATCTTTTCCCATTCTGTAGGTCGGCACTTATTTTGAAGTTTCTGCTCTTGGCTTCCAGGGAATGGCTTTTGAACAAGGTGTTTGTCCGTTTGAGTCTCTAATGGAAAAGAGGTTGTCTGGTACATTGTAGACTAGCGTCCGTTCTGATGTGGAGTCTAATGAGAGGGCTGACCTCATATTTCGTGACGATAGCATGAGTATTCTCTCTGAATTAAATCAGAAAAAAATGACCTCAGTTCTTCTTTTTGAAGAATATTACCTATACTTACTAATCTTACATGTCTTCCTACTCCATGGTTCCACCTGCAGGTATCAGATGCTGCCTTGTAGAGCAGGTGAGGATGCAGTGATGCATAATCAGCGACACCAGAGCACGCCACAGTAAAGATAACACATGCAAAGTGATGAAAATGGCACCTAGTGTGTAATAAATGCCCAGTGCTTTTATTATTATGATTGTTATTCTCATTACTCCACTTTGCTTTTACATGAATGTCTCATGATTATGTAAGATAAAATAGTTTAAGTATTTCACTACCATTCCCATAATCACTAGCAACAGCCTGTTTTCACCTTTGACTTATCCAATTGAAAAACAACAATATCCTTTCATATTTTTATGGTATATCTGATGCAAATGGTCCTGAAACATATTTAAGTCTGTGTTAGTTTCCTATTGCTGCTTTAAAAATTTACCATAATTTGAGTGCTTGAAACAACACAAATTTATTATCCTATAGTTGTGGAGATCAGAGGTCCTTGATCAGAGAGCAAGATCTCAGCAGAGTTGCATTCCTTCTGGAGGCTCTAGGGGAGACTCCGTTTCCCTGCCTTTTTCTGTTTTTAGGGACTGCCCACGTTCCTAGGCTCCTGGCCCTCTTCCATCTTCAGAGTCAACAATCACATCATTCCAGTATCCACTTCACATTCCCTTCTCGGACTCTGACTCTCTGCCTCTTTCCTGTAAGGACCCTTGTGATGGCATTGGGCCCATCTGGATGATCCATGATAATCTCCCCTATCTCAAGATCTTTAAGGAAATCACGTCTACAAAATCCCTCTCACAAGTTCTGGGAATCAGGGTGTGGATATATTTGAGGTCCATTATTGTGCCTGAAAGAAGTTCCAGTAGAAGCCACGGCTATTACTTGTTGGGTAAAATCATAGAACTTTGGATCTGAAAAGTACTTTAGGTCACTCATTTTAGAAATGAGGTAGAAAAAAAAAAAAACATATCAGAGAGAATTATATGACCTGGAACTAAAACCCAGGTCCTGTACTGCTAATCAGATGACTTTTTCACCATTTTCATGCAGCATTTCTTAAAAGAGTGTCCTTTGTTAATTTTAATTAGTTAGTTTGTGATTTAGAAAGCGCATTAAAAAATTCCCAGTAAGTTCAGTAGTAAGTTGAATTTGAGGCCATTTTGAAATCTGAAGGCAGTCTAGCCTCTTGGACTTCATTTCTGGACACACTTAACAAAAGAGCTGGATACTCCAAAATTAGCTCTGTAACATTTTTTTTTTTTAAGGGAAAAATACCTTAAGGCTTTCCCAAGAAGCTTATAAGATTCATAAGTGTGGTTCCAGGTGAAACTGTGCAGCCTAGAATTCTTCTTAGAGGGGAAGAAGGGGTGATCGTTGTGATTACTTCTCATGTAGGCCACAATTAAGAAATTTCTGTACCAAAATGGCAAACATTTAATTTTTATGAACAGAGGGCATGATGAGAGCTGTGCTATCGCTTGCTTTGATAGACTATTTAATGGGTTGTTGAGAAAACTCCCAGTACCCCCTAATTTCCCACTCCTCATCTCTGTAGCGTACCGGGGTGTTCTAGTGGATTCGAGTGTCGTGCTCTTATGTACAATGTATGTAGTTTTTATGGAGTCACCCAAGGATAAATCAGAAACTGGCTTCATGCCTCTTCATTAGGCTCTTTTTACTCTTTTTGAAGTTTGAATTTTATAGAGGATACACTTGGTCATTTTGATACTGTTATGTTTTCTGGGCTGCATTTCAGAAGATGACCTGAATTACAGACAATTGATCTTGTCATTTATATTTGCTAGCCATGTCTGGATTATCTAACCAAACAAGCAAGAATTTGTTGAGCATCTCCCCATACTGGGGTATCAAGATGAATTAGCTATGACTTTTTATAATGGGAAAGCCATCAACTTCAGGGTCAACCTTAGCTTTTATTTCCTTCCTAGCCCTTAGTTGGAGCGCACTGCTTTGAACCTGTTGCCTTGCCTCCAAAAGTAGGAACACGAGACACCTACTACAAGTGTGTTGTAAGGGCTAACTTGAGACGGTACATGTGAAAACACCGAATGCAGTGCCTGGTGCAGAGAAGGCCCTTCGCAAATGTTAGTTTCCATTTTCTAAGAGCTCACGGTCTGGTAAGAAAGATCCCGTGAACAACTGTAGTAGAAGGCACCGTGGTTCAGTGGCATCAGAGGGGTCGAGATGGGGCGCTGTTGACCTTCAGAGGTCAACGATGTGATGGGGATCAGAGAGGGCTTCCTGGGGCATTTTCATGACATTTCGCCGGCCCTCAAAGGAGGAAGGGATTTAGACGTGTGGAGATGCAGGCCCTGTGGTTTATGCTCCTGTCTCCTGTGTGATCTCACCACCATTTTGCCTTCTGTGCCTTATCTGGTGCATCGTTCAGTCCTCGAGTTTTCCTGTGTTCTCTCTTGTAATCCAACTCCCGGCTACGCTCATATATCATCAAGGATAATATCCTTTCCTGCAAAAGCACTCTGGGTTGATGCTTTTATGCTTCTCAAAGTTCTATGTAATTTAGGCAGACTAATTTTGTTAATTTTTAAAAAGGCAAGTCATTTTTTTTCCCCCTGAAATAACTTCTGATAGTGAGATGGGTCCAATTAGAATAATCTCATGTGGTTGGTTTGCAGAGATCTAGGCTCATTTTAGGGAATGTTCTTGATAGGAATTATTCATGACCCACGGAATCAAGATTTTCTTTTGGAGAAAAAAGAAATGGTCAGATTTTTTTTTTTCTTCTTTTAGGTGTGTGATGCTGGAAATCCTGCTTCCACAGTTGCCCACACAGCTGGTTCCATCTGTGTGACTCTGCATCATAGCCCCTCTTAAAAGCAGTACAACCTCCACTGGCCTCTGTAGCTCACTGAAGACCTGAATTAGAAAACTGACTCATTTTTCACAGGCTACTGAGCAGCTGTCTGGAGGTACTGCCTTCTAGTGACTTACAACTTGAACTAGATTGAGAGTCCCCAAACATGATAGTTCCTCCTATTTACCACCTAAGCCATGCAATCTTTACCAAATTTGGTTCAAGATTATTTCCCATACCCCTACTCTTGTTAATGTTAGAGTGACTGTATTTTCTTTTTTTTTTTTTTTTTAAGATTTTATTTATTTATTCATGAGAGACACAGAGAGAGAGGCAGAGACTCAGGCAGAGGGAGAAGCAGGCTCCATGCAGGGAGCCCAATGTGGGACTCGATCCCGGGACTCCAGGATCATGCCCTGGGACAAAGGCAGTCGCCAAACCGCTGAGCCACCCAGGGATCCCATGACTGTATTTTCTGAATCAAAAGTTGGAATATATTGTATGACATAGGATCCAGTTTGGAGGCCTAATGGACCTACCGTATGTGTATCATGCGTGTGTATATGCACAATATAATATTGTGTGTGGGTGCAGGTAGGTGTGTGAATGCATACAGCTCAAACCCGGTTGGTTGCTATGCCTTTAGTACTATTAAATGGGCCCTTTTCTTCCCTTTGGGCCTCAAAAAAAAGTTTAATATCTTTAAATTGCAGCACTGAGGTTTTGGTCCCAAGGTGGACAAATCTGAGTATAGACATTAAGAGTTCTTAATTAAAAAAAAAAGAGTTCTTAATTATTAATAGGGTATAATTACTATATTATATATAATATATATAATAATCTTAATTATTAATGATATAGGAGGATATGTTTACATTTGGGGGAATGTTCAGATAAGTGGTTGTGTGGTTGTTTATTCCTGGTTCATAATAAAACATACCTGAGAGCTCTATTAATTTTGGTTTGAGATCAGAATAGTTGTTTGTGGATGTGGGTTGGTCCTCTGTTGTTGGCTGGGCATCCTCTACCCTTAGAATCACAGTCCCTGAGATCTTGATGGTGAGGATTCAGAGGTGAAGATCTGCCCCCCACCCCCCCCAGGTAGGAGCTGGTGGTGTAGCTTTGCTCCCGGCTTTATATTCAGGATGCAGCAAGTAAGGGTTTGTGGGGAGAGAAGGGACTCTACCCTTGATCCTATAACCGAGTGGGAAGATGGGTGATGCCTGGGTTACAGAGTACAGGGCTTCCCTGGCTGCCCTCCGCCCACCCTGCTGCTCTCAACAGTAGGGTGAAGTTTTGCCTTAGACTAACTGTCCAGAAGATAGAAGTAAACCTCAACAGAAGACTGGGGCTTTGTGAAATTGTAGGCTCATTTGGTGTAGCTTTTGGAAGAGTTCAGAAATCAAGACTTGACATGAAAAAATATGTATGTGTCCATATAACCAAGTATTGTTTTCTTCCAAGGTTTATTCAAGTTCAGATTCACATATAGTATATTATTGGTTACAGGAGTAGACTTTAGTGATTCATCCCTTACACAGAAGACCCAGTGCTCATCACAGCCAGTGCCCTCCTCCATGCCCCTCACCCAGGTACCCCCCACCCCCTGCCCTCCAGCAGCCCTCAGTTTGGTCCCCATACTTAAGAGTCTCTTATGGTTTGCCTTCCTCTTTTTTTTTCTTATTATTTTATTTTCCCCCTCCCTTCCCCTGTGTTCATCTGTTTTGTTTCTTAAATTCCACATACGAGTGAGATCATATGGTATTTGTCTGTCTCTGATTGACTTATTTTTCTTAGTATAATACCCTCTAGTTCTATCTACATCATTGCAAATGGGGAGATTTCATTCTTTTGATGGCTGAGTAATACACACACACACACACACACACACACACACACACACACACATATACCACATCTTCTTTATCCGTTCATCATATAACCAGGTATTTGACATGTGTATGGATGGGAGGGTTGGTGGGGAGTGTAGAAACCCAGAATAGTTTTCTTCTTCCTGTTGTTACCCTGTTTTCTCCTTGAGCTGTTGTATTACTGCATCTTAAGCTCCACCTGGTTTCTTTAACTGTGTCGATTCAGGTAGCACTAACTGGCTAGTCTGATCGAGTGTTGTGTAGTGTAGTTGACTTGTTGTGTAGTTGTAGTTGTGTAGTTTTATTTGACTAATTTATTGATTACAATTTTCAGGGAGCAATGGAATTCATATTGTGAATCTATAAAGAAATCCGTGAGAACAGGACTCTTCACAGTATTTGTGAATCATCTTGTGCAATGTCACTCAGTCTGAGAACTTCGGTCTCTAAAGCAAGGGGCCGATGCCTGGCTGGCTCAGTTAGAAGAGCATGTGGCTCTTAATCTTGGGGTTGTGAGTTTGAGTCCCACATTGGGTGTAGAAATTACTAAAAAATAAATAAATAAATAAATAAATAAATAAATAAATAAATAAATAAATAAAAGCCTGGTGCTGAGAACATCAAAATTTTTTGCTGTCAAGCTTTTAGATGTGCTGCTTTATTGACACAAGTCAGGTTCATACTTTAGAGCTTTATGAACACTTTGCCTCCAGGCAGATATACAGGAACCTTATAAATATAATTTAATGTAGTCAAAATTCACTCTGATGCAAGTTATTCTGGGGCCCTAGCCAAGATTTTCATTTTTCATTTGCTTTTTTCAGTTTTAACCAGATACCAAAAGGTCCTCCCTGGACTTCAGGGTTTGCATAACACAAGGTGAAATACTAGGAAGCCTACATGTGCTGCATATGTCTGTGAGCTGGAGGAAATAAACGACGGTCTGTAGGTTTTTCCACGTCATCTCATAAGCAATTAATAGTTATTAGTTGAAAAAGAAGAGGTCATTTTTGAAAGATTGAGTTAAACTAGTTTCTTTGTGATAGTACTTCTAGCAGCCTACCACATGCCAGTGTGTATAGTGAATTCCTTTATTTTTTTTTTAAAGATTTACGTATTCTTTTTAGAGAGAGGAAGAGAGAGCGAGCAAGTGGGGGAGTGGGCAGAGGGAGAGCGAGAATCCTGAAGCAGGTGCCTCCCTGAGCGCAAGTCCAGTGGGGATCCTAGGACCCCAAGATCATGACCTGAGCCGAGATGAAGAGTCATCACTTGAGCTACTGAGTCACCCAGGTGCCCGCATAGTGAATTCTAAAAGGATGATGTGTGGACTTCCTCACATTTTAAAAACAAACTTTCTCCCTCTACCCCTATTATTATTATTATTATTATTATTATTATTATTATTATTTTACCCCTATTATTTTTGCAAAGCACCTCATTGACTTTTTGTTTCACAGAACAGAATTTGGTCAATACAGTTTATAGAAATCTGGAAAGGAGAATTTTCGACCATTTTTATTGAAATTCTCTGACGTACCTCTTGAAGCTGGATTTCAAGAGTCTTGATAAGTGCTTCCCAAACTTTCATTGACATGCAGATTTGCCGGGTCGGCTGTTAATATGCAGAATTTGACTCAGTTGGTGTCTGTGGGGGCAGTGACTTTGCATTTCTAACAAGCTCCCAGGTGAGCTCGTCGACGCCGCAGGCCCCTGCAGCGCGCTGTGCCTGCCCAGGTGAAAAGTGTTGAAGTGGTTTGTGCTGCCTGGAGCTTGGCGGTGAGCTGGTTAGAGAGACCCTTCCGGGCGAGACAGGGACCTGGAGCTGAGTAAGTAGTTGTTGTTCTGTTTATTTTTGCTGATAGTTTTACCTGGTTAGGAGGGGGGCGCACACGGACACTCACTCCCTCATGACTGTGGCGTGAACAGCAAGCGGCTGTGTGCATCCACACTTGCACTGTGGTCTGGAGTGTTCCACGGCTTTCTGAGGAGCCCCTTAGGGGGAGCCCGGGGCTCTGTTCCGCAGATAATAACTGTGAATGTTCAATGCACATCTAGAGTCCCTCGTTAGACCCACGCATTCATCGCCATTTAACGCCTTGCCCATGTCAAGGGTCTTGGCGTCTAGGTAGGCCGGAGACTTCGCGGGTTTCTGGGACAGTTTATGCAACAGGCTTCAGTGAGGTAGTCTGAGGCTGAAATAACACAGGTTTGCTTCCCGGGTTACTCCGTTTATTTGTTCTTTGATATCTGAAGTGCATCTGCACGAGGTTTCCAAGGCTGTGGCTTGAGCTTGATGGGGCAAAGGCGCCGAGGACCAGCCTCGGTGAGCGGCGCGGGAAGGCCGTAGGCTCAGGACGCTGGGTATGCTGAGCCCGTCGGCAGCTGGTGGTCTCTGCCCTGTGCTGTGGTTAGCTCCGTTGTCAAATACTTAAGTATTGCTACAGCTATGATAAAAACAATTTGCTTCCGATGCCATTTTATATTTTTTAGTACTACAATTGCTTTTTAGGCTGTGTACTCAGAGTAACTGGGCCAGGATTCCAGTGCGGTATCTGGATTGTGCTAAACATATGTGCTCTGTTATTCCTTTCAGCTCCTTCTCAGGGCCTGGGCTGATTGCTCTTCAGATTCCTTGCTAACGAATTCTTCCTAGTAGAGATTTATTTGTAATTCGAAATTCCTATTTGCAGACAACTGATGGAGTTGGGAAAGGTCTTTTCACGAGGCTGAACCTATATTACGCGGTTGCTGTAGAGACACTTCGTCACCGTTAGGAAGTTAAGCTTTAGTCTAATCCTTCATCGTATCAAAAATTTCAAGTGGAGTCTGAATCATGATTTTATTCCCAGAGTTATGTAATTAAAGCACTAACGATAATAACAATTAAAATACTTCTTTTATGTGTTACCCTTGGTTTGTTGAAGCAGAAAAGGTTCAACAAAGTACAGATGCCAGTGGAGGGGGGGAAACAGATTCCAATTATCCAGTGATCTACTCCATGATAAACTACAAATTTTTTTTTTTAAGAGGGACGTAAAATGTCCAGGGCACTTGTGCATATTCTTGTGTATATGTTCTTGTGTTGTTGGTGGTGCATATTGTTCGGCTCTGTTTTGTTTTCTTGTTCTCTGAATTCAACCAAATAAGAGCTTTTCTGACTCGGTGGTAGAAAGTCAGGATAGAGAACTGGCTGAGCTACCCTCCGTTCCTAAGTTGTATATGTGACCTGTTGGGCTGGTCTTGTGTCCACCTCTTCGTGAATTTAGGTGGCTGGCTCTGGCTGCTGTAACAAGGTATGTGTCCTGGCTATGCAACATAAGAATGCTGAACTTCTCATAGCTGCACTACTGTAAACTCAGCGCCTGTGGCTGTATAATTACGATGCTGCATTTGAAGGAAATAAAATTCAAATATGTGTACAGAATATGGTTTTTCTCATTTGCGTATTAGGAAAGATGGAAATGTAGATTATCGGGCAGAAAAAAAAAGCGGAGAAATTTGTGTCAGAGCTACTTGTAATCTTCTGCGTACGTTCTTATGTTTGCGTATTTGCTTTCACTGTAGCTTTATATAAATCACATTTTCTAATGCATGGGGAGCAGAGATCAGAGCGTGGTGGGTAATCCTCTTTGAAAGCGGGGACCATGTCTTCTATTTCCATCTTTGCACGCCCTGCGCTGGGCTCTCTGCAAAGCAAGTATATTGACTGAGAATCCCCAAATCCTGTCTATTTGTCTTTGGGCCGTAAGCAGGCCTCAAATCAGAAAATGCAATAAGCAGAGTCTATAGCGTGAAACAATTCAAGGAAGAATGCGAACCTAAGTTAGTTCTGGTTGGGGAGGAGCAAAAAGAAAGGATCGAAAGCATCAATGTCGTCAACACAAGTGCTACATCAATTATTGTCATAAAATGTTGGTTGAGTTCAAAATTCTAAATCTCCGTTTTTGAAAAGTAAATACAATAACCCCCTTTTTTAGTTTGTCAGATACGGAGACATAATTTCTTTGAGTTTTTCCTGTTTTGCGTCACTCCCCTGGGCTCAGTCTTGCTGTTTCCCAGGCAGCACTGAGCATTTGGGTTGAAACAAACGGATTAGCCACCGATAGACTCAGCATGCAGTTAGACTTTACCACTTGTGAACAAAACGGGAGTTTTTAGCTTTAAAGAGAAATAAAAGGGAGTTTGAGTTTTAAGTATCTTTATGTAATACTTGATATAAACAGGAAGGTATTTCACGCTGCAACTTGATGCCAGGCAATTTATTATGCATATATAATTGGTGCCTACGGTCACCCCGTAATATGGTTGTTTTCTGTTTGCTCCAAGAGAATGATGGGAAAATAACATTAGAATGTGGAGCTTTAGCCATGAATCTTAATTGAGTTTGCTTAAGTGCTACTTACAGAATTTTTGCAGGAGATTTGAACCGGTGCCACAGCACTAATTGAAACATAAAACTCAGTCATTTAAACATCTTTTTCCAAGGTCAGAGAGAGGCTGTACTGAGTTAAAATATGCTACTCTTCACCAGCCAAGAGTATGTACTTCACTCACTTTATGTACAAAATAAAGGTAATGGAGACTGTGGCTATGTGCTCTAAGATAAGTCCTGGATATTTATGGTTGACCTACATTCACCTAGTGTGGACTTTTCTTCTTGCCTAGCCACCAAACCCCACGTTGTGGGGTGAAAAATCAGTGTACTGGGAGATTTCCTCAATTTGCTCCATGTCATTGAGTGGATTCACGTTAGTAAAAATTCAGCTCTGAATCCTGTGCTTGTATCCAGCTGTTCCTCAAGGCAACAGTGTGTAGTTATCAACTTACTAAAAATAGTTAACATATATTAGTGTTTATTATATGCCACAGAGTGTGTAAGGCACTTTATATGCATTATGTCATTTTATTCTCAGAACGATATAATGAATATTTTCTCATCTGCATTTTGTTAAAAAGATTACGAACTGAGGTTCAGAACTTGTCCAAGGCCGTGTGGTTGGGAAATAGAAATGGGATAGGACCCCAATTAGTCTGCCTCCAGGGTCCTTGCATCTAACCAATATATTATACTTCCTCCAATACGTTAGTTTAGAACCAGCCAAAAATTCAGATATTTTTAACAGAACCAAAAGTCTTTATTGAAACTGTGGTGGGATTCATTTCTTTCATGGGGTGATACAGGGGGCATAAAGTACAAAGTATGGAACCTATTAATAGATTAGACAATTTTCAAATTGCTTTTAGTCCTTTAGGTCTATAAATTAGTAAAAAGAGTGTAGTTGAAACTATTTTTGTTCCTCAGGACCTATTTCAAAAACACTTTTCAAAGAGAAAAGCAAATTCAGCTCAAAGTCCAATTCCTATCCAAAGTTCTCTTTTAAAAGCAATACCTGATTTTCTCCTCAAATGAGCTTATATGTTCAAAAGGAGCAGAAAATGTCTTTTGAAATATGTTCATGTATTATCCTAAAAGAAGCCAGAAAACCAGTGATTGGCTCAATGAAGTCTGTGCTTTTTCCTCCCCCTTTTTTTTTCTTCCTGTGTAAGCAGAGTGGCTTGGTGGGAAAAGGGGGCTTAATTAATTTGAGAAAACATGCTACAGCACATTTACTGAGATGCTATCATGAGTAATTAAAACAAAATTGCTCTTGTCAAAATAAATGGATAAATTTGATGAGGCGTTTTCCTTTATTTTGCAGATTTGTTCCACTTTATCACTAATTCATAAAATCCACAAAGGGTCCCTAGTCATCAGGGTGATTAGCTAAATTCTGCTGTTGTCGCACTGTCATGAAAGGGAAATAAAACTCGGCAGCCTATGCCAGGCCAAATGAGTAGGCTAAGGAGTGCATTTCTGCAAGTGCTCTAGATGAAAACATACCAGGCCGTGTACCATCTGAGGTCAAGGCAAAAATCATCATTAACGTTCGGTATTTGTATGTAAATACTATAAGGATTTTTCAACATAAGAGACATCCAGAAAGTATTGAAAACATTTCTATAATTGGGAACAAAAATAGTTGGCTATTGTTTCATAATACAAACCATAGAAATAAGGCTTAAAGAAGCAAAGCTTGGCCACTAGTCTGTCCCTCATAGGCTTTGGGGTGCTAGTGTGAGTGTTAAGTAAAAGGGTATCTATCCTATCGCATATGACCTATCACATTTGCATGCATCAGAAGAGGGCTTAGGTCAAGAATGTTTGAGTAACATGGAATGGACTCCTCCAAAATGATGTTGATGTTTCTGGCTCTATAAGGAAAAAGGGGGTAATATCGGGAGAGGTCATACTGTAGCGAGTATTTCTAATTTAAAGCCTGCGAAAGCTGAAGTCCTCTATTTTTTAAGAACCTATTATTTTCAAGGCACTGTTTTAGATGTCAGGGCGATACAAAAATACCCATGGACCTGCCTTCGAAGATCCTGTGTCCTGGTATATGAGATATTTAAATAATCACAATAAGATATAAAGCAATATTTGTTGAAAAAGATGCAGACATGATTTCTGGGTGGTCAGAGTTCTTTTAAAAGATGGGTTGGATACTTGTCTTTCAAGACAGACCCCAACTTTCTAAGCTTCCTTTGAGGACAGGAACTCCTACATCACCCTTTAGGATTATTCATTTTGGGTATTAGTCACAGAACATCTGCCATTTTGACCCGGGTTCCTCATAGCCAATCCAGTATTCCAGAAACCCCGAGCAAGCGAGGTCTTTTATACTTTGTGTTTATAGGCTTTTAATGTGAGCATTAGGAAGCATGATAAGCCTGGTGAGAACCGCATATCCTGTACTCCGATGTTCAATTGAAGCATCCATTCAATCAAGCCACACTGTTGAACACCCTCGTGGATGGTGGGGACACTGATGAGTATTGGTAGTATGAAGATGAAGAGTCGTGTTGGACCCAAGGAACAGAAGGGCAAGGGAGTAACCATAGTTGATGGGCGCTGAAGCAAAGGTAGCCACTATCATGGAAGCAGCAAGGAGTGACAGTCTTCCTGGAAGATGGCACATGTCATTTAGGTTCACTAAGCAGTGAAGAAGGCCAAGGGGGTTCAGATGAAGGGAAAATCCATAAAAAGGCATGAGGGAGATGGATGGCATTGTCAGGGAAGATTGTGAGATGCTGGGTAATAGGGCAGGTGAAAGTGAATGATAGAAACCCAGTAAGTACTTTGGACACGGCTCTGTTTCCAGGGTCCCCTCTGCTTCCTTCCCTAGGCCGGCTGCCATCCTCTAAGATCAGACACTAGGAGGGAGAGTTGACATCGCTTCAAAGAGTATAAAGATTATTTACCCCAAAAGCTAACACCATCCCCTTGAACATAAACTGCTCTTTCTAACGTCCCTAAGCACCGCGTTGACTAAGTTCGGGTCTGTTTTCTTCTCTGCTAGTGCCGAGTACAGAGTCTGGGTCGAGAACGTTTTCTGGTCAAATGACTGAGTGTGAAATGGGGAAGAGTAAATAAACCTAAAAGCAAAATACTGGATAAAGATGCAAACTTCACGTTTGACTTCATGAGACTGGCAGTGGTTCCTGGGCCTATCGTGTTGAGATGGCGTCTGGAGTCCGTTCCAGAACCCGTGCGAGGGCGCAGTGGTCGGTCATGGAGTTCTTACAGGGTCAAGGAGGCCGAAGACGGCGCTGCTCTTCTCAACGCTTCCCGCCCCACCCCGTTCTCCCCACCCGCCCCCAGCAGTTTTAGGATTCCATGATCTTGATGCCATGTGTATGCTGGAAAAGATGACAGTGGCTCATGATCGCCTACGAATTTAAGGCATAAAATATTTACTGCCACCGTGAGGGTTTTCTGATTCCTGACCCTTTATGCCTTTCAGGCTCTTGCGTCAGTTTCTTATGTCCACATCTCTATTATTTCTATCCCTCCCCAAATATTTGAGAAGTCCTCCATCCTTCAGTATTTGTCTCATTTGCTGCCTACCTTGGTAGGTTGCCATCTTCGGTCTTCTGAACTGGTCATTAACTTATTTCTCCTATTATCATCATGGGATACAGTTGGATTCCCTTCTTAAGGTTTGCTGTACATTTATTTGTCCTACTCCCACCCACTCTCACTGTAAGTCCCTTGGGGTTTTGAAATTCAAGCCATATACATATAACATTTTGTCACCAGACACAGCACCTAACACATAGAAATGCTGTAAAAGTATTTGTTGAATGAATGAGCGCATGAATAATTTCTCATGCTTTTGTTTCCATTATATATGTATAATCTTAAGTTATCTCTACTTTGTTGAACTCATTCCCCCCACCCCTCCACCCCCACCCCTGCTGTGGGTAAAATGCCTTATAAACATTATCTGGGAAGTTTTTCTCAAAAATCATATTTTTACTCACAATATGAGAATTCCTGTCCTATGATAATGGATTAGATTTTTCCTCCCTCATTTTGAAAGTTAGATCCTGATTAATATAATTCATCTACTTGATCTTTTAAGAGCCTGATTTAATTTTAAAATGTGCAATTATATTTCCATTAAGATACTAGGAATATTTAAAATTTTAATATTTATCTTTGTTAATTCAACTATTTTTCAAAGTCTTGATTTTTTTTTTTAATGAGTGGTCCATTAACAAAACGAAACGGAACTCTGAAGAGAAAATCCCGTAAGAACTTTCATATTTTATGAACACAAGTTCACAAAAAGGGAAATTTATGAGGATACTATGCCTTTCATGTTACTGCTATCCATCTTATTATGCCTATATTGGGGGAACATTTATCTTTTAATTTATTTCTCATTTCTTCATGCTTATCCGAGGTCAGTATCACTATTGTGACAGTCATCTTGGTTTAGGCAATGACTGAAGTTTCAATGCTCCTGACCCTTGCATCGCTTCCCCCTTTTCTAAACCAGAAGCATTTATTCTGTCCAGTGTCGTCATAATATTTACCATGAAAGAACTCTATTTCTTGCAAATGTAACTTTCCAATTACATTTTAAACCCGCCCCTATTAAAATACACTGTTTATATTATCTGGTCAACGTAATAAAAATAATTACTTTTTTAACCCCAATATGTTAATACTTTTAATGTCTTAATTCTAAAACTTTCCATTATTTCAAAAAATCAGGCTTTTAGTGTTCTGATTTATGTAATAAAACAGGGATAAATTGAAATTAGGTATTATGTTGGAATTGCATATTTTGTCTTCATCAGTTTGATCTAGAAGCATCTCTCTGAAGGCATGGATGATATTTTCTTATTCTGTATGACTTACTGGGTCCATGATAGGATGGAGTCCATGTGACACGCTCAATAAGCACTTATGGAATTCTGAATGGAGAAGTGAATAATTCTGAATTCTGAATAAAGAATCATAGAGGTTCTGAGGAGGTCTACAGGATTATCTGTTTCAACCTCTTTTATTTTATTTTTTTTCTATTTTGAACTTGCTTTTTTTTTCTTCTGAGTAGTTTTTTGAATTCCAATTAACATACAATGTAATATTAGTTTCAAGTGTAGAATTGAGCGATTCCTCACGTGTAACACCCAGTGCTCCTCACAGCCGTGCCCTCCTTAATCCCCATCCTCTATTTCCCCCATTCCACCTCCCCCCACCCACCTCCCATCTGGTAACCGTCAGTTTGTTCTCTATAGTTAAGAATTTGTCTCCTGGTTTGCCTCTCTTTTTTCCCCCATGTTGGTTTGTTTTGTTACTAAAATTCCACATATGAGTGAAATCCTATAGTATTTATCTCTCTCTACTTATTTCACTTAGCATTATACTCTCTAGTTCCTTTATTTTAGAGGTGAGAAATCTCTTATTATATTCTCTCCCAAATATTCATAGCTTGATGTGGAATATGAAAACATACCAGAATTTATTTTTTGTAGCGTGTTAACTTTATTTTTGATGATGTAACATTACATTTTTCTATTTCACAAACATTTATAGAATGTTCCGCGTGTGCTTGCCACTGTAGTAGGCTCTGTGGATACAACGGTGCGTAAGATTGAGGTAGTTTTTGCTCTTATAGGACTTGTATCCCAGTGTAGGAGCCAAGCAAAGAACAGGCAAATAGGAGTATAAATAAAATAGATCCAACTATAAAGTTCAAAGGAAAAAAAAACCCACAAGAAACAGTTAGGGAGTAACAGAAGGGACCTACTTTAAATAAAGTTTTCAGAGAAGGTCTTTATTTAAGCTGATTTCTAAAGAATGGGTAGGAGCGAGTCACGAAGTAGGAAGGGTGGGAGCATTCCAACAAGCAGCGATCCTGAGGTAGAGAAGAACTTGGAATATTCAAGGAACTGCACCTAGACCAGAGGGTTAGCCAGTGGTGAGCAGGGGAGGGAGGAGCAAGGACCCAATGGGCAGTGGGCTGGCCTGGCGGGATCTTGTTGCTCACGGTAAGGAGTTTGTTTTTTATTCTGCAGGTATCAAGGAAAGACAGTGGATTATTTCTAAACACCCTTGATCTAATGCAGTGAGGTATTGGGATTCCTGCTCTGTATTGCAGGAACCTTCATATCGTTTTTTTTTTGTTTGCTGAGCAAAGGTCACCCTCCATCACTTTTCCCTCTGCCCTCCTCTTCCTTTCATCTCTGTTTAGATCCTTCCCCCCCTTTCTTTGCTGAAAGGGAGAATGGCTGCTTGTATCAAAATCCTCCCCCCAGGGTTCCTCCAGAGTGAATTCCTGCATAACCCGAAGAGCTAACTGCCCATCCAACAGATTTTTGTGAATGTTTTCCATTGTGAAATTGTAGACTGTCTACCTCCTTGTGGAATCGTATTCATATCATGACAATTTAAATCTGCCGGCCCCACTTTGTTGTATATTCCCAGACTTTAACTAAGGGTAGGTTTTGTTCCCCAGAGTAACCGGGTAATTCGTCTCGACACGTATTTTCTCTTACCCGTTCTAGAAGGGACTCTCTCAGGAGGAGAGCTCTTTAAAAATGTCACTCCATGTCTCGGGGGCATGGAGTCTTGCGTTCCTAGAGTCTCGCAGACTTTTTCTGTGCTCTTCTATTCTTCTTCTTCACTATTGAGATAAATATGGGTTTCTTCTCATGGGCTAAGTGGTCATTTGGAAGTTGTTGACTATGCTGGGGAAGGCCCCGGGGTCGGCACCTGTTCTCGGTCGGTCCGGAACACCATCACACGGAGCCGCCTGCTACAGGGCATAGGAGGGACAGGTGGGGTCTCCTGTGTTTGCCAGGCATTCTTCAGGATGTTAGACATTTCATGCGCCGAAGGTGACCTGCCACACACCGAACTGAAATGCAGTGAGGTATTTAAATAAAACACAGACCCCCACTGTAATGCTAGCAAATACAGTAGGACAAGTATATGTTTCTATTATGAGAACACGAGTTAAGTTACCTAAGAAGTTGGAAATCTTGCTGGATATTTGGAAGCACCATTCGCAACGGCTTTATAGGGTATTAGGAGATCAGACCTGTATTTATGGGCCACAGGAAATTGCAGTACGGCTCCTTACTCAATAGGAGCTTGGTTGCCAAATACTTTTATGGATCAAAAAAACCCATAAAACCTTCTGCAGCATGAGCCCCACTGTGGCGAGGCCATGGGTTCCGCCGCTAGACAGGTGGCCCTCAGGTGCGCCCTGCCTTCTCCGTCCTGCCCTGGGGCTGCAGGGGGCTGTTCGGCCCGGGCTACACCGGCGCCCCCGAACTGTCCGATCTCCAGGTAGCTTGCGTAATCCTCCCCTTCCTCAAGGGAGCGGTTGCCCCTCCGCCTCCCAGGCCCGGGCCCGCCTCTGGGGTACTGCGCTGTCCCTTCCTTGTTCTGGAAACTCTGTCCCACCCCTCTGTCACAGTCCCTTCGTTAGCTCCTTCAATGACCTGAATTCGAGTGTGGCGCCTGGTCCCCCAAGGGCCTCTGATGCACTAGCTGGATAACGTCGACCAAGAAAAACCGCCCTGTGCTTCAGCATCCTCACCTGTACAGTGGAGGAAAACTACTTTTTTCAGACGCTCTGCATATATAAAGTCAGGGCATGGATTAGAATGACTGAGTTCGCACATGCTGTTCTGAGGTTGCAGAGAGCCGCCTTCACTGTTTTCCAGGCCCGTTCCCCGGGAGGAGCTTTCGCTTACAAAATTATATTAAAGGTCTGGACGGTTTTTATTTGGAACGAGGGCTCCATGACTAAGACAGCCTGGAAACTGCTGTTCTTGGACTGTCGTCGGGACGCTCCCACTGCGCGGGCCGCCTGTTCTCTTAGGCACAGAAAGTGCCGCTCTTCGGCCGCAGCTCGGGCAGGGCTGGGAGTCCGGGAGCCTCAGGAGCTGCAGGCCGCCCCGTCCCCTGATGTATCGTCTGGGCACGGGGAAGAGTCCACTTAATTCTCCAGGATCATATTCTCTTTTACGAAATGTTCTCCTGGCTTAGAGTAGAAAGCCACGGGGGCCAACAAATACGGAGTGAGGAGGGACCGAGAACGGCCCGCGTTGGCCTCACCGGTGCCTCACTGGCACTCAGAGCCCGGGGGCAGTGATCGTCTGTCACTTTGCTGAACACAGAACCCGGTCTAGAGTGGTGGCTAAATTTTGCAGGTTGTCCAAGGCCGGGAACGCCGTCGGAACATTCTACCTCTGGACTTTTCGCCTCAACCCTTATGGTCCACGTCCTTTACTTCCTTTTCTATGTAAAGGAATAGAGGAAAACTAGCAGCAAATTTCGTGCGTGTGCTGGAGGCTACACATGCCAGGGATTTACTGCAGCGCTGACTGCGGCGACGAGACCCTTAGGAGCACTGCCCAGGTAGCAGGAAAAGCCTGGAAGACTATCAATAAGGTCGTTTAGATTTGCTCTTTGCAACCGTGTACTGTTACTGGTTGCTCGTTTGTTTAACGCACATGCAGCAGGTTTGCGAGCGCCTACTGTGCGCCCAAGCGTGCGGGGACTTGGTGGAGCATGAGAACGATTTTGATGAGGCCCCTGAGCTCAAGGAGCCTCGGGTTAGGATGTGTTCAGGTAACAGCAGTATGACTGACTGCCCGGTGGCCCTGGGGGACTGAGCGGCGGGGGCGCCGACTGGCTGGCCGGGGACCACGGGGCTCTGCGTCGCTCCAGAACGTCCCTGGGTGTATCCCCGGATACTGTACCTTCATTTCCCTATACCATTCACTGCTAAAATCCAGTTTATTTCACTTTGGGCATCTTCGCCGGCACAGCATACCCATATCCTGCTTAGTGCTGCTGCTTTCTTTCTTTTCCTGATATGAATAACCTAAGAAAACCCATCTTTCCCCCTCCCATTCCATCTGTGACCCAGTAAAAGACCCAAATCATACTTAAGTTGATACAGGGGAAGAAAGGTCAGAAGTTTTGAAGTAAATTTAGACCGTGTCCCGCCTGCAACCATTGTGCCCCCTGTAATCACCGTCAGGATTTGGCACATTTGTTTCCTGCTTCTCTTGCTTTTCTTTTTTTTTTTTTTTTTCTTTTTTTTTTTTTAATTTTTTTTTTTTAATTTTTTTTTTTAAATTTTTATTTATTTATGATAGTCACAGAGAGATAGAGAGAGGCAGAGACACAGGCAGAGGGAGAAGCAGGCTCCATGCACCGGGAGCCCGATGTGGGATTCGATCCTGGATCTCCAGGATCGCGCCCTGGGCCAAAGGCAGGCGCCAAACCGCTGCGCCACCCAGGGATCCCTTCTCTTGCTTTTCTAAGCATGGATATATCCAAGGTGTTTACAAAGAGCAAAGCCTTTTTGTTTGTTAATAGGGACTTTCACTACATTTTTGGGAGCGGCACTCGCAAAAAGGGGGAAGGAACATATGCACACGGTCATGAGGCATTCGAACTTAGTGCTTGGGATATAGTGATACGATGGAATCGTGGATTGTGGAAGGCGTGTCGGGCAAAGAGTCCAGAACAAAGAAACCCATCCTTACATACTGAAGACTCAGAGTTTCTTGGTTTTCACTGCACTTTGCCCACCTTGAGTTACGGCAACCACTTTTCTTGACTGCAGTCAGTTGTTTGCCTGTTTGTCTATGACACTCTAGATGTTTTTTTTTTTTTAAGAAGACAGATGTGTGTGTGTGTGTGTGTCTTTTGTATTTGTATTTCAATGTTTAACATCATGTCAGGCACATAGTAGGTCCTCAGTAAGTGTTAAAGAATGAAGGATAAATTGCAAAGTATATATATTGAGGATTTAGGGTTATCTAGTTTGACAAAAACAAGAAGTTGATAGAGAAGAAATGGGATCTAATGTTAGAAAAGCAGACTGGGACAGAGTGTGGAGGCATTGAGTAGACTCTGGGGAACTATACAAGTTTTGGAGTGAGCATCTATCACCGAGATGACGACTATGGTAGCAGAGGGCAGTACAGACTAGTGGAAAGAAGAGGGAGAGAGAAGGCATGGATACCCGTGATGGCACAAACAAGAGGAACAGGTGTCTGTGGTCCAAAGGGTACAAACATTATTTAACAGTTTAAGACCCTGAATAGCTGGCTCCAACCTGCTTCTCCCTCCCGAGTACTATCAGTCCGCCCCATCCTGAATTCTACTCTGCTACTTAGGTAACTTGTCTAAGGTCAGGTGAATACTAAGTTCTTTAAATTCATTTCCATGTATTTAACATGAAAATTGATGGGGGTGGGGGGAAACCCCGTAAAGTATTTAGCATGGTGCCTGGTGAACGGGAAAGTCATTGCTTGGTAGTACGGGTTAGTCTTACTTTTATTACTTGTGAAGGCTCCACGATGCTGTAGGATGGAACGAGTCTTGTGTATAGTTTTTTTTTTTTTTTCCAGTGCATTCTAAGTCAACTGCATCTTGATTCATAACATGTGATTGGTTTAATGAAAATGATTCCTTTCCTTTTGTCTATTAGAAGAGGAAAATGATTTCAAGCAAACATTACATATGAAGGAATCAAAAGTGATAGGCTCTTATGGAAAAAAATCTCATCCAGGGATCCCTGGGTGGCGCAGCGGTTTGGCGCCTGCCTTTGGCCCAGGGCGCGATCCCGGAGACCCAGGATCGAATCCCACGTCGGGCTCCCAGTGCATGGAGCCTGCTTCTCCCTTCTACCTATGTCTCTGCCTCTCTCTCTCTCTCTGTGACTATCATAAATAAATAAAAGTTAACAAAAAAAAATAAAAAATAAATAAAATAAAATAAAATAAAAAGATTTAAAAAAAAAATCTCATCCAAAATTTATCTCAGAGGTGCAGTGTGACCTTGGGAAAGTCACTTCGTTACATGTCTCCATTTTCTCAGCTAGAAGATGAAGCGGTTGGACTAAATGATCTTTAAGTTCCTTCCCAACCAGATATTAAATGATTTTTCAAGTTGCTCATTAAATTTCCAAGCTTTAATCCAACAGCTCATTATGTAGCCTACTTGCTCATTTGATGTCGCTATTTTTCATCCCATTTTTTCAGTCTAGACTTTCATTTGGTACACGTTCAGTAGCACTACAGGGTTTTGAATATTGTTTTCTGTAGATGATAGCTGTGTGTGTGTGTGTGTGTGTGTGTGTGTGTGTCAGATTGAGAGAGAGAGAGAGAGAGAGAGAGAGAGAGAGAGAGGTGGGGAGAGGGAGAGTGAATGAAGGAGAGAGGACATTTCGTCTAGGTCTGGAGCATAAACTTTGCCAGTGGAGAGGATTGCTTTAACAGTGTTCTCAAATATCTATTAACTTTTGCAGCTTGAATGCTGCAGGGTAAAATTAGGCAACATCACTCTTGCTTGTATTTCTTTGCATCTACTAATTTGCATGAGAAAGAAGAGCTAGAGAAAAGAGATTGTACCTAACTCTTTAAGGTTCAAAGGTTTTGAAATATGTCTGATGGATTAAGATGACCTTGATAAAGGGCAAATTATGGAAAAGAGCAATGAAGTGCTTGAAAGGCAAGTCATCTTGGAGGCATAAAAAAAATCCTGATTCAGTTTTCATAGAACTAGAACAAATAATCCAAAAATTTGTATGGAACAACAGAAGTCCCTGAATAGCCAAAGCAATCTTGAGAAGGAACAACAGAGTTAGAGGAATCACAATCCCAGGTTTCAAGATACTACAAAGCTATTCTATCAAAACAGTATGGTGCTGGCACAAAAACAGACACACAGATCTATGGAACAGAAGAGAGAGCCCAGAAAAAAAAATCCTTATATATATGGTCAGTCTGTGACAAAGGACGTAAGAATATACAATGAGGAAAAGACCATTTCTTCAATACATGGTGCTGGGAAACATGGACCACTCTCTAACACCATACACAAAAACAAATTAAAAATGGATTAAAGACCTAAGTTTGAGGCCATAAAACTAGAAGAGAGCATAGGCGATAATTTCTTTGACATTAGCCATAGAGATTTTTTTTTCTTAAGGTTTATTTATTCATGAGAGACTCAGAGAGAGAGGCAGAGACACAGGCAGAGGGAGAAGCAGGCTCCATGTAGGGAGCCCGATGTGGGACTCGATCCCAGGACCCCGGGATCTTGACCTGGGCTGAAGGGAGACATTCAACTGCTGAGCGACCCCAGGGGTCCCAATAGAAATGTTTTTTAAGATAGGTCTTCTTCAGTGAGGAGAACAAAAGCAAAATTAAACTATTGGGGCTGCACCAATCGCTATTGGGGCTACATAAAAAGGTTTTACAGAGTGAAGGAAGCCATCAAGAAAGCAGAAAGGCAACCTGAATGGGAGGAGATCTTTGCAAATGATATATTCAATATGGGGTTAATATCCAAAATATATAAAAGGCTTCTATAAGTCAACACCAAAAAAACCCCCAAATAATCCAATTAAAAAATGGCAGAGGACCAGAACAGACATTTTTCTGAAGAAGATCTACAAATGGGCAATAAACATCTGAAAAGATGCTCAGTACCACTAGTCACTGGGGAAATGCAAATTGAAACCACAAGGGGATATCCCTTTCCACGTGTCAGAATGGTTAGGAACAAAAAGACGAGAAATAGCAAGTGTTGGTGAGAATGTGGAGAGAAAGGAACCCTTGTGCACTGTTGGTGGGAATGTGCATCGGTGCAGCATTGTGGAAAACAGCCTGGGGGTTCCTCAAAAAATGAAAAATAGGATGACCGTATTACCCAGTATTTCCACTATTGCATATTTACTCAGAGAAAATGAAAATAATCTGAACGGGGGGGGGGGGGCAGGGGGAAAAAAAAAAAGAAAAGAATCTGAAAAGATAAATGAAAAGATTACGGAAGTGACCCAAATGTCCATCAGGAGGGGAATGGATAAAGAAGTGACGTGTGTGCGTACGTGTGCGTATATACATACACGTATAATGGAATGTCAGTCATGAAAAGGATGAGCTTGTGCTATTTGCAACACGTGGATGGACCTAGCAGGTATTATGCTGAGTGAAATAGGTTAAAGACCATAAGATTTCACTTATATGTGGAACCTAAAAAAGAAAACAAATGAATAAACAAAAGGCAGACACAGACCCATATTATAAAGAACAAACTGACAGTTGCCAGAGGGGAGGGAGGGAGGGGACGGGCAAAATGGGTTAAAAGAGTGGGAGATACGGGCCTCCAGTTATGGAATGAGCGAGTCACCGGACTGAAAGGCACAGCCCAGGGAATACAGTCAGCGACCCCAGCTAGGGACAGGTGGAGCTACCCTTGTGGGGAGCACAGGCTAACACACGAACTTGTTGAATCCCTCTGCTGCATGTGTGAAAGTGAGGGAACACCGTGTGCCGAGTACACTCGAGAAATAATAAAAAATACAAGAGAATAAAAAATAAAAGGTTCGGCTCAGGAAGCCTTTCTCTAATCCGTAGCTCAGCTCTGGAGGAGAGGAATTCCTGATTGCACGCCGGGGGGACGGCACTGGAGCCCTTGGGGACCACCCTGACCCCGGGGTAGGCCCTGGGAAAATCATTTGCCTAAGATGACTTGAGCGGGGAGGCTCTCGGGCACCCGCAGGTTTCCCCTGGGATTACCCACTACAGCGCTCTCCCTTCACCACGCATCCTAGGACCATCCTCGCCCGGGAACCCCGGGAGCTCTGCAGAGAATGTAAGCAGCACCACGAGGGTGGGGATGAAACCCCGGCTTCACCACCAGGTCCACGGTGACAGTGACCTTAACGAAGACGATCAAGGAGAACCGTTGGGGGTCAGCAAACCCAAATGCTAATTTCGGTGGGTGTGAAGGTCAGTCTTCAGGGCTGTGCTCCTCTCCTTAGACAGGGATCAGCAGGCAAGCAATGGCTTTTGGCCCCGGGGACCCTCGGGGAGATTCTTGGGGATCTTTGGGAGGACACTTGTAGAACACATTGGGATTATTGCTCAGAGGTCACGGGATGCCAGAGCCCTGGCGAGTTCTGTTAGCCTAAGTCTGGCTTCATTTGAATATAGGCCCGTATTACATTGAGGCCCAAGCCGAGCGGAGAGGCAGGTCAACGTGTTTTGAGGGTCAACCACGTCTGTAGAGTAGCAACAGGCCGTTCTGGCTTTATATAATGGGTCCCACGAGGCGACTGCCCTGAGGGACCTGCCTCTCTTGGTCGATTAGGCCGGGTTTGGAGTCCACTGGGCCTGACGAAGGCGGCTGATGGACCGACGTGGAGGGCTACCCAGTCTCCCGGGTGACAGTCGAGCTCCCTGCAGCTTTATCTTCTCTCTGCATCAGGAGTCCTCTGGAAATCCTCCTGAGTTGGAAGGCGGGCGGGGCCGGGGGGGGGTCACCGTTTTGTCCATTTTACATGGAATTGTGCAAAGGCTCAGAAGTGCTAACGGTTTGCCGCAAGTCCCATTGGGGTTCCTGGTGGATGTGGACTCCAGGCTCAGTGCTCTGACTGTAAGCGCTGCGTTGTTTAATTTCTTCTCTTCCGTGGCTAATGAGACCACCTGAAGATGAAAGAAGGGGAGGGAAGTTTCTTTTTTGCAAAGGGGCAATAATTCTAGACAGACTGTTGAAACTAGAGTTAAGTCTCTAAAAAAGTAAAAAAAAATCATTCTTTTTTCCCCCAAACTGCCCATCGTCCTGCATTAGACCTGGAAATCTGGTAGCATGTGTGCATGGGGCAGGAGGGCAGGCAAGGAATCCTGGAAATTTTTTTTTTTTTTTTCCTGTGACTCAATTCACTTTGCAAGTAGCTCTGATAAGCATAGGAAGACAATAATAATTCATCCCTTGTTGATTCCAGACGGAAAGGAGAATTTTATAGTCTGGGTCATTTAGTTCCTTATTAAAGGTTGGGAATTTAATTATTTTTTTCCCTTTCCATTATAATCCAAGTGACTTATTATTACTTTTCCCATGTATTTAAAATCTTTTTCTTTTTTTTTTTCCTCTTGATAATAGTGTTATGTAGGAGCTTCACTATCAGACCGAAATCAGATAATGGCTGAATCGGGCTGTTCTCTACAGAGAGCTAACAATATTGGTTTGGATCAGTATCTTTGAAAACATGAAATATAGTATTTCATATATATATTCGTATGGATACATGCATATAAATTCCTCATCTTAAGGCATCTATTGTACTAAGTCCTTTTGTGGTTCAGGGAGGACATGCTCGCTTGCCTTCCTGTTGGAAGTAAACGTCCCCAGAGAAGGAAAACACGCGAATCCTGTCTCCGTGTCTTACAGGACTTGGCTTTCTGAATCACCCAGCGGTATTTCAGGAGGCCCGGAGGGATTTCAACGTGAAACAGCCCACGGCGCTGGGGGGTAGCCACCCGAGTGGGCTGTACCCCAAGGAGACAGCGTGGCTGAGGGGGAGCGTGCTGGGGCTCAGAAGGACCGGCTTGCCGCTGTGATGCTGACGCCTGGGACCATGAACCCCAGTCATTCAAGCCTGGGTGACTCCCTGAGAAGTGGCCTTGGTTGTCTCTCCCTATCCGACCCCGAAGGATTTTTCTGGGGCCAAGTTAAGTCTGGAATCTGAAACCGCTCCTCAAGCCTCGCGTCGCTTAGAGTCCTCCGGGTATAAACAGTAGTTTATCTACCGTAGGCCCCGAGGAACTTACCGGAAGGCCCGTGGGTGACTCCCTGAGTGAGGGGGCAAAGCTGAGGCGCTGGTGCAGAAGCCCCTGAAGGGGCCGGACGGGGCCTGCAGGACAGGAACCGGGCAGCCTCGTCAGGATCCCCGCCCGGATGAAGCCCTTGGCCTGTCTCACCTGAGCCCTTCTGCTCCAGATGCCTAATCCCTGCAGGGAGGGGCCGAGCTCCAGTGCCCCACGTGGGGCCAGATGCCCCCCACCTGGTCAGCCACCACGTGGAGGGAAAGGACGCGCTTTCAGGGGGCTCTGGGGCCGGGGCTGGCCGGCAACCACGGAGCTCCCCGTAGGATCCTGGTAGTTACTCGAGTGGGGACAGCTGCCCAGAGGGTGCAGGGTGGCCCCGGGGGCCAGGGGGTGGGGGCTCCGAGCTCCGGATGGGCGGCCGTCGTTGGAGGAGAGGCCGGGGAGCAGAAGGCAGCGGAGCGGTGGTGGGTAGGGAACAGGTGGGAGGACACTTGAAAGATAAACAGCAGTAATTTTGCTTATCGGACTGCTTCGTGCTCCTTGACCTTCCTACACCGTTTCAAGACAGACATGGACGTGTTCAGCCAATTGCTTGGGGTGGATTCCTGTGGTTCTTCCAAAGCAGGAGATTTCATCGTGCAGGTGCCTCGGGGTGCAGCAAGGGCCCGGGAGTTCGTGGAAGGGCGTCTGGAATGGCTGGGCCCCTGCACGTGTCAGCCCGAAACGCTCCTAGTTATGGGTTTTGTGAATTAGGATTTTATGTGTGAATCTTTTTAGGGTAGAGAAAAAAGCTTCTGGTGCTAAAAATAGCATCGGACAACCGGCGTCTGCTAAAGGAAAACATGAAGAATTTTTTTTTTTTTTTTTTTGAGTAGCCCGTTTAGAGCCTTGAAGCTCTGGCAGCTGGGTACACAAGCACAATATTGCTTTATTGTTTGATTCATATCAATATTACTTCAGTATTGTTCCCACAATTCATTTTGCAACAGGCAGAAAGAGCCACGGTCTGCAGAAAGTGTTTACCTGCCAAGATGATTTGTTGAAATAATCCTGAATCATGCTCGATGTGTTTGGTCAACAGGGGAATTAATAGCCTCAGACAGATTGGGCTTCTTGGCGGAAAAATCCCTCCTCCTCCGGCGCGTGCCCCGAAAGGCCAGAGTTCAGCTGCCCTGGAATTCCCAATCCTCCTTGAAATCTGGGGGTTCTTGTAGCGCATTCATTTACCCTCCGCATCCGTTGACATTTCCACATTTTCTCAGAGTTAATGGAACTGGCCCGCCCGACCGACGGACACGTGAGGTTAGGGGAACATGTGCTGCTTGGGGGGGGTGCGTATTCTTAGCTTTGCCTGAAGCAAAAGAAATTGCGTGAATAGTCTTAGGATGCTCAAAATAAGCTGAGCGGACACTTCCATGTAGGGTCAAGTCAGAGCCCGATACAAGGGCGCCTTAGACTACCAACAGCCCACCGCTGGCTCCTGGATGCTCCACGGAAATACTTGTCCAGTTAGATATTTCCTTATGCAGCTGTGCTCTTGGGGGGGGGGGGGTGGGAGCCGTGTTATCCGCTATTTGTCTATCTCCTCAATATACCACCCTGGCGATTGTAGTTTGTACGTTCTGTTTGGCCTACAAAACATTTTATTTTATTTTATTTTATTTTATTTTATTTTATTTTATTTTATTTTATTTATTTTATTATTTATTTATTTATTTATTTATTTAGACTCTTAAAATGAATTAAATTTGTATATGCAGGTACATATATACGCAGGTGTTTCCGCAGGCAGGGGGCTAAAAAATAGCTGTGTGCTGGGATTTCTACTTGCTCGCTGGAGGTTGTCCAGTTGAGAAGAGACCAGACAAGCGACATAATAGAGGATGTTGATGGAAAGAGGGAAGACTTGGAAAAAATATCGGAATGAAGAACGTTGTGGGATATAGAAAACTATTTATATTCAATAGCTAGTTTTACTTTCTGTGTTAAATTTGAAATACGTGCTCATTTTCAAAAACATTGAAAGGATTAAAACAGTAGGGGAGCAGAGAAATCCCAACATGAAGCCTACGTGATGGCATTTCTGTAGATTTCCTCCCAGGATTTTATCTCCTCTCTCTTTTATTTTTTTCTTTTTTAACTTTTTTTCTTTCATTTTTATTTTTCTTTCATTCTTATATAGTTGTGTTCATTCAATATATACAATTTTGTACTTTGTTCGCTAAAAATATAGAATCAGTGTCTTTGTAAATAAATATGTAATATTTTAGATTATCTCAAAATTTGGATTTACAGAAATGGAGTCACCGAGTTAAACATATATACATTTTTGAGGTTCTTAGCTTCCAGAAAGTTCTGCTAATTTGCATTTCTATTTTATATTCCAATTTATACTCTCATTTACACTTTCTAAAGCCCTCAGCGGGAATGCCTATCCCATTGGGTAGCATAATTGACTTTTATCAACACTGCAATGATAACTTTTTTTCCTTTTTTTTTTTTTTTAAAGATTTTATTTATTTATTTATGATAGACAGAGAGAGAGAGAGAGAGAGAGAGGCAGAGACACAGGCAGAGGGAGAAGCAGGCTCCATGCCGGGAGCCCCATGCGGGACTCGATCCCGGGACCCCAGGATCGCGCCCCGGGCCAAAGGCAGGTGCCAAACCGCTGAGCCACCCAGGGATCCCCTGCATTGATAATTTTAATTGAATGTATGAATTTGATAAAATTTATGAGTAAAAAAAATTATCTTCTGCCTTTTGATTTTGCATGCCTTTGGTTATTAGTAGTAACATTTTCCAACGTGTCTTTTGACCATCATTGTTCCGCTTTTGTGAATTATCCATCCATGTGTTTGTATATTTTTTCTATTTATGGATTTGTACATTTTTATTCCTGTGTATTTTTATTTAACTTCACATATTTTTAAATTTTCCATGCTTATGCATTCTTAAGAATTTTAACACTTTGTTTAATGAATTGCATTCATATTTCAGAGCTTCTCAAATGCTGTTTATGTTTATTATTAAATTTATTATTGTGTTTTTTAAGGCAAGGGAATTTTTAGGGTGCCGTGTGTTCACATAACCTACCTGCCCCTGTATGATTTCTGCCTTTAATTTTATGCTTCAAAAGGTTTCTGCCCCCTTCCAGAGTCGGAAAAACATGCCCCCTACACTTTCTTACAATGTTTTTCATATTTGATATTTAACACTTTGATCTCTCTGGAGCTTACCTTGGTATACAGCATAATGTTGGGTGTACTTTGACGCGTTTGTCCTTAAACCTCTTGTCCTAGCCCATAGGGCCTACGTGACCTAGAACCTACCTATCTCCCTAAACCCACTCATGTCCCTCACTCCGCTTGAATCACTAGTTTGTGCATTTACTTTTATACGTGTTAATCGTCCCCACACCAGACCGTAAGCTCCACGGGAACATGGACCTTGCTTGTGCTTCATTACCAGTTCCCCGACACTGAGACTTAGACTGGCCTGACACATAGTACACTTTCAGTCGATATTTTCCTTGATTAAATGAATGGAGAGATTCGGCGCATGTTATTAGCCAAGTACAATAACGTAAAGGTAATAACAATAGAACCAGCTAATGTTTACTGAGGGCTTGTTGGGTGGTAGTGGGCTGGGTGTTTTACTAAGCATTATTTCACCGAATCTGCCAAACAACTTCTGCTTATTGAGGACGTATTGAACTTTATTACTGCAAATAGCACTTAATAGTAGGGGTGCTATTATATCCCCCCTGCTTATAGGTAACAAAGCAGAGACACTGAGAATTTAAGTAAATGGTTAAGGTCAAACAGCTAGCAAGGGTGTGTATGTTGTGACTTTATAATATATTTTGCGTATTTCTTTGACCAATTCCTCTGGGGAAAAATTTTTTTTTAACTCATTTTAATTATTCTACTAGGTGAACTCTGGGATCTTCCTTTTAGCCTCTCCTACAGTCTTCCAGATAATCTTATTGAAGTTTCGATTAGAATCACATTAAACCTCTTCATTAATTTGGAAAGAGCTTCATCTTCTCAAAAGGAAGTCATTTCCGACTAGGAACATTGTCTCTCTTTATCCCTAATGGCCCTTGGAAAGGCCCCGTAGGTTTGTTTTTACAGGTGCTGCTTATTTGTTAAAAAAAAAAAAAAAAATTATAATGAGCCATTTTATATTTTTGGTTGTCGATATAAATGGGCTATTTTATATTATAGTCTTGAATCTTTTATTGTCAATCCTTGCCCTAAAGTGATTGTGCAGAGCCATACCGTTAAGAGGAGTGGCTATTTGTTCCAGAGTCCTCACATGCTCTACTGGCGTCTGTAGAGAAAAATGCTCACTGCCCGCAACAGACTGGTAAAAACAAATATCAAAGTCAGAAAACTTACCGATAGAATGATCCTTCAAAGTACGGGTGTAGAGCAGGGCAGACCTGGGCTCAGGTCCTGGATAAGTTACTTAGCCTTCCCGAACTTAATTTCATCTATAAAGTAGGCATAATGATCATTTCCACCCATAAGATTATCTAAAAATAAGTTAAGCAATGATGTCAAGCTCGTCGCTATTGAGGGCTACACACTCGACGATTACTGTCGTTCACAGGGCGCCGGGCTATGTGTGATGTGCAGGTCTTGTCTCTAGACACTACACTAGGAAGCGGGCATAATATCGTGAAATTCCACGTTCCTTGCCCCTTTTTAAACCTCTAATACCGCAACTATGAACCCACAGCTGTGGTTGGTGAGGAAGGGCATCAAGCTAGTTGGGTTATGGTTGACTCTCTTCCTGCAGAAACACCTTCTGATCTTGAGCTCCTTTTGTTGTTGCTTTTGTTAGAAAATTTTCTATATTAAATAGGTCAGTCTACCTTTTCCTCTTAATAAATAATACGCCGTGACGGTGACTTAACCTTTGAAAACTGAAGCCACTGCTTTGCCTGAGAGGATCTTCTCCAATTTGTAATCTTTGGGTCATGCAGCCACAACTTAAGGTTAGAGAAGGTGACGGGGTGAGGACTGTTTGGGGTGACAAGGACTCGGAGAACCCCCACGAGCTGAGCTGGCAGCGAATGAGGGCCAGCCTCGACCCCTGCAACAGGCACAGGGTTTGAAGTCAGGCTTGCCCTTGGCACAAATTCTGGCTCCAGCTCTTACGGGCTGTTATCATCCGCAGGTTAACCTTCCTGCGATTTAACACCACCGCTGTTAATTGGGAGGTGACCGGTGCGATTGTCACGGGGGCTAACCACGGGGACCACGTCTGCAAAGTGCTTAACCTGGCGCCTGCTGCACCTGATGCCAGAGACCTCACGGCGCTCCTGGCTACTCTGCTTGGTCAGGTCAGGTGGAGGGAAGGAAGCGATCAGCTCCTGACAGGAGGTGGCGTCTGATTGGTTTATTTATTTATTTTATTTTATTTTATTTTATTTTATTTTATTTTATTATTTTATTTTATTTTATTTTATTTTATTTTATTTATTTTATCTATTTATTTATTTTATTATTTTATTTATTTTATTTATTTTATTTTATTTTATTATTTATTATTTTATTTTATTATTTTATTTTATTTATTTATTTTCTATTTTATTATTTTATTTTATCATTTTATTTTATATTTTATTTTATTTTATTTTATTATTTTATTGTATTTTATTTTATATTGTCTGATTGGTTTAATACCTGCTCTGTGGTAGAGCCACTCTCCCTGAGAGGAGACGAATCTTTCCAAACTGTGAATATGCAGCGTGTGGAGAAGAAGGCAAGGTGACTTTCAGCCTTCCCATATTTTGGTAGCTTTGCTTGCGAATGGTGACTGGTAAATGTTTTCCAGAATCTGCTGTCACACTGACATTTGAAGGTTTCTTAATAATTTTCCTCTTCAGCGTGTTAAATCATACACTACAGCTATTTTGTTGGTCCATGGCAGTCCTATCTGTGATGCTGAGTAATTGCTTGGCACAAAGGAGAGATTGCCTTCTATATTTAAACATGTTTATCAATCAAGCCTTCCAGACACCATCTGCCCAAGAAGGGCCACAACAAGTGGAGGTCCAGAGAAGGATGACTTTGGGAGGAAGCCTTTCCCAGGAGCGTAGAACAGACCCCGTCTGGCTCTAATGATGTTCAAGGTGGAGGAGGAGAGGGAAAGGGGGAATGCACACTCAGATAAAACCCTTACTCGCTTATTAATTGAGCAATGCAGGTGCCAGGCTGCTCTGAATTCTGCTGGCAAAATGTGCCATTTTCCCTGCTAATAAGTCTTTCAACACAGGAGACATCTCTAGCAATCTCTACAGCAAGCAATAAAGGAAAAATTCAATTAATATGAACCCTGAGGTTAGCTTTAAAAATCTCTGAGCCTCTTCTCCTACAAGTGGAGGGTTGAAAGGAGAGATAAGAAAAGGAAAAGAGAAAAAATGGAGCCTACTGTCATTAGGGATTAATGCAAGAGCACATTTGCTCCGGTTAGTCCAGCCTCCTAATGGCATTCAAGGTCACTTTTGTGCCCGCAGTGCACTGCCTGGGACATGGTCTCCGAAGCCTGGTGCCAGTGACAGCTAGGCCCTGGGATGAGGCTGGAGGGGAAAGGAGGCTTACTTGGCCCTTGTGACACTTTTCATCCCTATAGTATTCTCACTTGTGTTTATTAGCTGACACTCAAAGTTTGGGGGAAGTTGCCCAAAGAATACAGACAGTGAGGGAATGGAGGGAATGGAGAGCATTTATTTCCACTACCATCGGAACTGTTTGCTTCCACGTCTTCTCCCCCCTAAGTATCTGAAGGCTCCTTGGGCAGGGTTTATTACGAATACAGCACTTTCTATTTATTTTTTATTAAAGATAATGCATTCGGCAAACTTGGTCACAAAGAAAAGCCAGAGAAATTTGAACATTTAAGCTTCCATGTATTTTTATTAATAATTTGATTTACGGGCTTCCATTCACTGGCGTCTGTGTGTGCAAGTGCATGTACATAATTACACCACTTGGAAACCTGCGTGATGGCTAAGAGTAAGTAGATTACATTCAATCAAACCTGCCTCTGGATCTGGAGGTTTTACTGTTGTATTATATTGGTATTTGGCCCTCACTTTTCTCATCTGGGGCAAATATTTCAGAGGTACTTCCTGAGTGTTAAAGGGCTGTTTATTATTGTTATAATAATAGAATCAATGAGTATTGTGGTGATAAAAATCTTTAAAAAATATATTTCTGATAAAAATTATTTATTTATTCATGAGAGACACAGAGAGAGGCGGAGACACAGGTGGAGAGAGAAGCAGGCTCCCCACGGGGAGCCCGATGTGGACTCGATCTTGGGACCGGGGGTCACACCCTGAGCCAAAGGCAGACGCTGCTCAACGGCTGAGCCCCGCGGGCGTCCCAGAAAGATGTTCTTTAATAAATGTTCTCCTTCAGTAGTAGTTCTTTAACCTTCGTTCATTATTGTTCTGCAAAGGAGCTTTTCAAGACTTTCCCCTCCCGTAGTGATCACCCCTCCCTGTACACAGATCCCTGCACATCTGTTAACATACCTGGTACAGGGAGTGAGGTTCTCTTCACCCTCGCGGAACAGCATCTTGAACTCCTCATTGAGAAGACGTATTCTACAATGTGATCTATAATAGTACATCGTATTCTATTATACAGATAAGCTATAATTTAGTTCAGGATGGTTACAGAATATTTGTGTTATTTTAAGGGTTTTCCTGCTTTTGAGTTACATTATAATTAACATGGTATATATACACATATATATCCTTGTACATACAAAAATAGCTTTGCGTATGTCTCTACTTTTTCTTAGGATAAATTCCTCAGAATGCAATATCTTGACCAAAGTTACCAATTTTTATAGTGATTTTTGATGCATTTTGTTAAAGAACTGTTCAGAAATTTCGATACCATTAGCAGTAGCTAAATGTCCTTATATCACTAAATCTTAATAGTGCATTGAAATTTATAGTTTGTAGGGACACCCGGGTGGCTCAGCGGTTGAGCACCTGCCTCTGGCCCAGGGCATGACCCCGGGGTCCTGGGATCGAGTCCCGCATCGGGCTTCCTGTGTGGAGCCTGCTTCTCCCTCTGCCTGGGTCTCTGCCTCTCTCTCTCTGTGTCTCTCATGAATAATAAACAAAATCTTTAGAAAAAAATTTATAGTTTTTAAATTATTTCTGAAAACCTTGGGGAGTGCTCAGTTTTGAGTCATTTTTGCATTTTCCCCTGTACCTAGGGCTGTGCCTAACTCCACGGCGTGGCTCAGAAGGGGCTGTCAGGATTCCAGCTGAGGCTTCTCATCAGATTTTCTTTGCTTCCATCCTTCCTGGTCTTTCATACCTCAACTCGTGAATCCCATAAAGTTCCCAAGCAATCCATGTGTTTCTTTTTTTCATGTTCTTCTATATCCTACTTGTTGGTGGGACCAGGGGCGATCCTAGGTTAGACACTAAGAATTCTAATTGATTCAATGTAAGTATCCATGCTTCTGCCCAATGACATCACCATTTTAAATTTGTTTTCCAGTTCAGAAGTATTTCTCCCAACCACCATGAAGCTAAATTAAGAGCAACAACAACAACAACAACAAAAAAAAGCAACAAAAAGCAGGAAGATTGTACAAAGAGAGAAGCCAATTTTATGGAAAGGGAAGGTTTCTTGGGGGCGGGGGGTGGGAAGGATATTTGCTTATAGGTCAGACGTTTACCGGGTCAGTACAGTACACGAAACACATAGTGGCTCCAGTCCCCGTGAATATGGCCATGAGCAAGGTCAATGCTGTCGTGTTCACAGAGATGGAAGATGTCTGTGTGTGACGGTGACAACCCCAGGACAAGACAGGTAGATCCCTTAGACTGGCCACCCAGAACACGGGGTGGAACAGAAAAGCGTGGACCTTGCAAGAAGAGACATTGAAACAGGCTATAGAACATTGGCCTGCTAAGGATTTTCATCGGCTCCTTGGAGAGGAGAGAAGTGAGACCTATTATAGGATCACACTCTGAGTCTTTGGTAGTTTATTAGTTTGCCTAGTTCGGCTCTGGTGTGAAATACAGGCCGTTCCTGTTCCCTAGCAAGGCCTCAGTCATTCTTAAGGAAACCTTTTATAGACACTGTCAAGCCCTGAACGAAGGAGCTTTTAGAATTGAGAGGCCCAACCTGAGAACCTGAGATTGGAGACTCCGGGGCGCCGTGGGCCACAGCAGGAGAGCAGCTCTCATGGACACGTGGCCCTAAGACGGCTCCTTTCAGGCCGAGGGCGTGGCGTGTCATATTTGCACGGTCCTTGGGGGTCCGTGTTTTGCCGGGGCTCGCTGGAGCCATCACGGCTCCCTAAACCTCCCTCCCTGTCCAGCTGCTCTTTGGTAGTTCGGCGATACCTGAGAATGTACCTGTCGTGACCCTGATGCCCCACTTAACCTCTACTGTCTCCCTTCTTTTCCTGAGTAGACTGTGACTTTCCTGGAGAGAAATAAAAGCAGTCGAATAGCATCTCAAGCAGGGCAGGTCTCATCCAGAGTCGTTGCTCAATGCAGATTTCAATATGGAAAGGAAAGGAAAAAGGGAAGGACAGAAGGAATGAGGGAAAGAAGAAATAAAGGTAGGTTCTGACTTGATAGTTGGTCCAGTGCTAATTCTGCTACACCTACAGTTCTGGCTTGATTTGGTGACTCTGAGAACCTGCTAGATCACAGACGTCTTCTACTTGATAAAGCAGGAAAGGAATCAAGGGATTTTAGAAATCTTACCCATACTGTATCTGCATAGTGATTTCCTTTAAAAAAAAAAAATTGTTACTGAGCATTCACTACGTACCAGGTACTGGACTCCAGGTACTATGGTTCCACCACTGCAGCTTAACGCATAATAATTATATCAGGTAAGTATTATTGTCTTTTCTTTACCCAAGAGGAACCTGAGCTTTACAGAAGAGAAAGAACTAGTCTAAGTGCACATGGCTATTTTATTTTATTTATTTTATTTTTATTTTTTAGTGTACACTAAGGCTATTAAGTCTTAGGGTGGGGATGTAAGCCCTAGCCTGTCCGGGTTGGAGAGTCCACAGAGATGCTAAGTATGTGGCTTTATTTTTTATCACCTCTATGTTCCATCCAATCAGCATTTCAATGAGCTTCTAAAAAAAGAAAGGCTTTGGGAGCTTCAAGCAAGTACATGACATACAGAGAGATGTCATTAGTCTTTTTGACCCTTTGTGTAGCTGAACATGGCTCTTAAATTCTTTGGCTTCAGGAAAAAATCTGTGAAATAAGTATGTGGTCCGTGTGTCTGAGACAGAGAAATGAGAGAGGGAGGAGAAAAGGGAGAGAAAGAAAGAGAAAAGTAGAGGATAGAATAGACTTTGTGTCTCACTTTTCTGCAAAATATTTACTTGAACTTTAAAAACTCCTTTCCTTCCTCTTGCTTCTGCTGCATTTTTAGTAAATTTAAGCAATTATGGCTTTGAATGAGTAGTAGGGGGTCCAGCAGGTGCTGAGTCGTTGCAGTGGGAGACCTCCTGGCCCCAAGATTGCACCCAAACTGTGGGAGTGAAGAGAGCTCCATCTCTTTTTCTTATTCTCAGCAGGAATTCTTCTGCCCTCCACATTGTCCTGCTTTATAAGATCACAGACATGTGGGGGTCAGATATTTCACGACCTTGTGTTCTACACAAAGATACTGTATTTTTCCTTTACTACCAGATTTCTCTGTGGATAGGGTTTTTTTTTTTCTTTTTCTTTTTCTTTTTCTTTCTTTTTTTTTTTTTTGTACCTTTAGTGGAAATTCTGTAGGAAAATAATATTTTTGGTTGGCACCCAGTGTATCATATACAGGGCCAGTAAACCTGACTTAGCCTCTCTGTCTTTCCCAGGAGCTACTTTCTATATATATATATTGTGTGTGATTGTGATCTTTTGAGGGATTCAATTAGCAAAGAAACAATTCTAAATTAGAAAGTTTTATTCCACTTATTCCAGTCTATTTTTATAAACAGTTCTTTGCAGGCAGAGTCCATGTTCAGATCTGATTTCTTTTTTTTTTTTAGATTTTATTTATTTATTCATGAGAGACAGAGAGAGAGGGGCAGAGACAGGCAGAGGGAGAAGCAGGCTCCATGCAGGGAGCCCACGTGAGACTCAATCTTAGGACCCCGGGGTCACGCCCTGGGCTGCAGGCAGATGCTCCCCCCAGAGCCCCCCAGGTGTCCCCAGATCTGAATTTCTTACTACAACTTGTAAGGGCCTTTCTCATAGCACATGCTTATTTTTCCTTTTTTTTTTTTATAGGTGCTTATTAAAAAAAATAACATAACGATTAGTCAAAAAATTTTAAGTGATGTGGCAATTAGAGAAAAATCATAGATTTATGAGGGGGAAGTATATTGTGAAAGAGATTGCTGTATTGCATGATGTTGGATTTTACCAGATTGAAATAGTCAGGGCTTCTATAACCAGCTCTAAGTTTTCTAGTTTTATACTTATGCTATTTTTGTATTGATACACTATATATATATTATTCTTCAAAGGTAGGAGAATTTTTTTTTTAGAGGCTTTTATGTCATGGAAAGATTTAGCACTGTATCAAGCCCTGAGTTTTTCTCCAGTGAGAAATGGCAGAGTTTTGTGCATTTTAGTCTGTTGACAAAGCTCAGTAATAACCTTTCCTGTTGTTGCCTGTGAAGGCACTGAAGCCTTGGTGGCCAGTTTCCTCAAGGGATAGTAGCCATGGGTGGTAGTAAACAGAGGCACTAGCTAAAATCCTGGTTTAAAAAAAAAAAAAAAAGCTGAAGTACTGGTACAACTGAACAATTCATTCAATTCAGAAAAGTACATTAAACAACATTAGAAATATGACTCAACCAAGTAAGGTCTAAGAAGGTCAAAGTATGACACATTATCTCCTGCTAATCTATGAATACATAATTCCTCAGCGTCGGGGGCTATTTCTGCCAGTGAAAGACTTCCTGGATTTGAGTCTTAGCTTTTAAATGACCCATGTGACGTGATGTTGGTGGTTGATTTAAGATTCATTCTCCCTGCATCTCTTTTCAATAAAAAGTGTCTATATTTAAGGTGTCCGACATCAGGATTTTACACGTATGCATAGTGAAGTGACTACTGCAGTTAGGCTAATTAGGATATTAGAATAGCTGTCTCTTCACATCCTTTTTTATTTTTTTATTTTTATTTTTTATTTTTTGTTATTTTTTGGGGGGCGGTTGGGGAGTGCTGAGAGCACTTGAAATCTACTCTTAGCACATTTCCAATATTTAATAGAGTATAATGAGTTATAGGCACACTAGACCTCTAGATTTATTCATCCCGTATCACTGCAGCTTCACACCCTCTGACCGTCTCACCATTCGCCCCACTTCCCTGCCTCTGGTAAACACCATTTGAGTCTCTGCTTCTATGTATTTGACTGTTGAAGATGCGGCACAGAAGCGAGGTCACCTGCATCTGTGTTCACTCACGGTACTGTGTGTGTGTTCCACAGACATTCTAGCTCAGAGGCATGCTTCGTTTTCAGCTATGATAATTGAATTGGTGTGACCATGAAGACTGCTTTAGTGGAATTCTGAAGATAATACATAAAACTCCACTCACAGCGAAGGAGCCTTGAAATGACCTGGGAAAACATGTATCGGTAGAACAAATGTGCTGGGATGAGCTCTGGGTGTTATATGCCTCTGATGCATTATTGAAAACTACATCTGAAACTAATGATGTTCTGTATGTTGGTTAATCGAATTTAAATTTAAAAAAATGAGAAAAATGTGAAAAAAGAGAAAAAACTCAAACTCTAACCTAGAAGGTTCCTATTTTGAAGTGCGGAATTCCATATTGCTACGTCTTCTAAGAAGAGTGCCGTGGTTTTTACTATTTGGAAATGAAGCTGAGGTCTTATTTTTCCTTAGGACCTGAAGTACTGTGTACAATTTAGTGCAGCTTAACAGGAAAACAACAAAATATTTATGTCCTTCAAGAATCATACGTCATTAGAGATGGGTTTTCTACAATGCTAATTTATAGAAAATCTGACTGTTGATAATATATCTGTTTTCATATGAGGAAATATATGTCTTATGTTTTTTCCCATCAAGTCCCCTGTTGGGATAAGACACTGTACACTGCAGTCAAATGCTCTACCCCTGAGCCATACCTTAGGTGACAAGCAAATGAGAGTAGAATTGTTATTGAAGGGCGAGAGCAAAGTTACACTTCCTGGATAAGCCCTGCTGGGCGTGAACTGGAATATATCCTTACTGTTTTCTGTGCTAGACTTTAGGATCTGCATATGATCCATCTGCAAAATGGGATATGTAATAGAGACAGGAGTGATTCGGTCCCACCTAGTCTGATATGCGCCGAGGTTGACCAAAATTAACAGCCTTTCTATTCAACACCTGCCATTAGCTTTGCACATGGTAGATGGTGGGAAAGCTGTAGAAGGAGGACGAGACTTGGTATTTGCTTGTATATTTATAACCAAGGGGGTGAGAGAAAGGAAACCAACATTCATCGTGTAGCCTATATTCAGTACACTGAAGATCTCTAGATCCTAATCCCCGGGACCTGTGGATATATTCCCTCACCTGGCAAAGGACTTTGCACATGCCATTGAGCAAAGGATTTCGAGTGAAGAGATTGTCCTGAAATATTCAGGCTTAATCTAATCACAAGGTCCTTATGAGTGAAAAGGGATGAGGAGAGTCAGAGAGGAAATACGGCCATGGAAGCACAGGTTGGAGTGATAGGGAGCCATGGGTTAAAGAAAGTGTGAAGCCTACAGAAGCTGCAAAACGCAACGAAATGGATTCTCCTCTAGGGCCTCCATGATAAGCACAGGCCTGGCCACTCATTTTATTTTAATATAATTTTTAATGATTCAAGTGTAATTGACATGATACATTAGTTTCAGATCTACAACATATTGTCTTAATAATTCTACATGACTTAATGCTCGCCACAATAAGATTATTGACTATATTCCCTATGCTGTACTTCTCATCTCTGAGTTATTTCATAACTGGAAGTTTGTACCTCTTCATCCCCTTCATCTATTTTGTCCATCCCTCCCACCCACCTCTCCTCTGGTAACCACTGGTTTGTTGTCTGTACTTAGGAGTCTATTTGTTATTTTGCTTGTTTGCTCATTTTTGTTTTTAGGTCCCACATATAAATGAAATCATACGGTATTTTTTCTTTCTCTATCTGGCTTTTATTTAGATACCCTCTGGGTCCATCCATGTCTCATAAATGATAAGACTTTGTTTTTATGGCTCAGTAATATTCCACAGTGTGTCTGTGTGTCTGCACACCACATCTTCTTTATTCATTCATCTACTAGTGGATTCTTGGGTTGCTTCTGTAATTTGGCCATTGTAAATAATGCTGAAATAAATGAACGGGTGCATATATCTTTTTGAATTAGTGTTTTTGTTTGGGTAAATATCCAGAATTAAAATTACTGGATGATACCTACCCATTTTAAACCTTTGATCTCCAGAAATACAATAGATTTGCATTGTTCTGAGCCACTAAACTTGAGATGATTTATTGTAGCAGTAACAGTAAACTAATATAGTATTACATTACCTTATCTCCTGTCCCTTTTGATGCCATGGAAAGGTTATTGGTATCTCTCTGAAGAAACTCAAACTATGTTCATCTAGTTGTACAGATTTTTATAAGCCATTCATCTAGTGGAGATAGCAAAGCAAAAACTTAAATTCTAGTAATGTGAATTTTGAACTACATCAAAATGGAGACTAGTGAATTAAGGGCCAGTGACTCTAGAGTGTATCATTAAGTTACAAGTTACGTCGGAGTTGCAAGGAATGTAGATAAGGAAATGTGTCTTTGGGTTCGAATATTGGTTTAGATCACAGAAGAAATTGCTTTTGTCAGAGTTTAGAGGAATAGCCTAGGAAAGAGGGTGAGATTAATAGGCAAAAGTGAGTGTGGCCAACAAGTGAGAGGCCAGTAAGATAGTTAATGGAATGTTTATATATATACTGGGGAATAGTAGGTTAACTGGAAAGGGCGGTTTAAGATTACAAAGTAGCTCAAATCCAGACACAGAAATTTAGATTTGACTTAGAAGGCAGTAAGGGATAATCGATGGATCTGAGTTGTTTAAGAAAGGTTTTTGTTTCTCATTTTCAGTGTAATTTTATTTTAAAAATAGAACTGATAACATTTGGTACTATACCATAAAGGTTGATCTTCCAGGAGTTTGTAAGAAAGATTAGTATCAGGGAAACTAACAGAAGGCCAGTCAAGTAATCCAACCTCGGTGAGGCTGTTGTTTAGAAATTTAGGGGAGGCTTCTGGATATCATGTTGAAAGAACAAACAGTGGACAAATCAGAGATGAATCACTGCTATTGGGCCTGATTTATCAGGCAAATGGTTGGGTCAGTGAAAAAGTTACAGAGACTGAATTTAGGGGGAGAGGCTGGGAAAACTAATTAGATTTTGGAAATGTTGAGTTTTTGATGAAAATAAGACATAGAAATAAAAATCACTAGATTTATGAAAAGTTTTAAAGTACAGGATATAAGGATAAAGGATATAAGTGGAGGTACGATTTGGAAGGTCACAGATTAACTAGCTTTTCAAAGGCAAAACAGTTAAGGGACAAGGGCTAAGATAATGCATCTCATGAGTCTTGGGGAGACCCACAATTTAGGACGTAGGAGAGGAAAGTAGAGTGATACACAAAGCCGGCTGAGACAGAGCGGAAACGAGATTGTATGTGTCATAGACACCAAGGGTTGAAGGGGCTTCAGAAGCCATGGATCGAGCAGTGTTGTTGAATACAGCAGAAGCCTCTCGGCCAAGAAGTCTCAAAGAGGCCGCCGGACTCTGGGAATCTGTTTTGAGGACGTTGTCGGTGAATCTTGAAAGAGGTTGTTGAGGTTGGACACAATACAATGAATTGAAGAACTGGGGGAAAAACCCCAGCATTGAGATAATTAGTATGTTACTCATTTTGCAAGTGGAAGGAAAGCGGCGGAACAGTAGTAACTAGAGAGGGTAGTAGAGCTAAAGCCACGCACTTCCCTGCTGGTTCTCTCATCCTTCCCTCTTTGTGTGTGTGCTTGTGTGTATGTGCACGTGACTGTGTGTACGTCGACATATGTGACACATACACATAAATGTGCAAACACACCCAGACCTTACTAGAAGACGGAGAGACGGTGCCGTGTCACGCCAGCCGAAAGGTACTTCGAGACCTCAAGGTGAAGGAAGCCACTCCGTGTCATTTACACTGCCCGCGACTTGCTGACGGGGACAGATGACGATCCAGGTGTCTCCTGGCTCTTCTCTGCAAAGTCTGGACCTTACCCCACAGATCTTATCGAGGGCAATGCAGAGGTCACTTAGTGAGGCCAGAGTTTAACATTTAATCAACCTCATGGTGCCATCTGTGTGCCTGAGGGGAGAAACCACTTATCTAAACACCTTTAGGGAGGATCAGAATCTGCCTCCCCACACGCAGCCCCAAGGAGGTCATTACAAGGCCAGGAACAAGACGGAGGGTCAGAGACGGAGTCCGCATTGTCATCGTTCCTGCAGACTTATGTATATATTAAGGAGCAGTTAGTTAGGGCTGTAGAAGTTGGAGGAAAGAGGTAATAATAGAAATCACAGAAATGCCAATTACAGGATGGGAGTCCCTTGGAGAACACTCCTCTGAGGGACGTTCGGGCTCCAGAAGGGAATCTGTTATTTCCGTCTCTTTTCTTTACTATGTTTCCCAGGGATAGGGAGCTGGCTGATTGTTGGGATCTCCTGCAGGGCCTTATATATTTAATGCTCATCGTACATTTGTGGTGGATATGAATAAATAGATCCTACTTATGTCAAGTGTTGCTCCAGTGAGATAAGAAAAATCTCTGAAAAAGGAGGAAACAGAGCTTTGAAACTCGGGGGGTTTATTTGAGCAGAATGTAGGTAGTTCATTGAGAAGTCAGAGAGCGTTTGGTCTAATGGAAAGGCCATGAGCAGCTCAGGAGTTCTCTAGTCAAAACATTTGGATTTATGTTTCTCACCAAGACGATATACTTTGACACCCGTGATGCCTCTCACGCTTTTTTTTGTGCCAATGCGCATTAACACAGCACTGGCTTAAAAACACGTGTGCTAATCCCTAAAAAAGGCACAGAAAAGGGGTGAGGATTGGAGTGAGTTCAGAGCTGCATTGGTCAAACCACTTCTTGGCACTAGACACCTTATCTAATCTTCACAACTCCATAAGGCAAATGCTTTTTTTGTGGTCTAAAATATTTATGACTTACATGAAAATCATATCATAAAATTTATATATATATAATATTTACCATTTTAATCGCTTTTAAGTGTGCAGTTCAGTGGTTTTAAGCACACTTGCAATGTAGTACGACGATCACCATTATCCGTCTCCAGAACTTTTTCATCATCCCAAACAGAAACTGTTGCCGGTAAACACTAACGCCCCATTTACGCCTCCCTCCCTCTCTCTATCAGACTCTGGTAAATCATATTTTTTGTCTTCGTGAATTCACCTATTCTAGGTCCCTCATAACGGTGGAATCATATGCTATTTGTCCCTTTGTGTTGGGCTGATTTTACTTAGTGTCATGTTTTCAAGGTTCCGTTCCGCAGCAGCATGTATCAGGATTTCCTGTTTTGCAGTTGAATAATTCTCTGTTGTTTGTGGTTACTGTACTGGTTCATCCATCTGCTGATGGACATTTGCATTGTTTCTACCTTTTGGCTATCGTGAGTAACGACGCTATGACAATTATTATTATTATTTTTGCTATGACAATTATTGTACAACTATCTGTTTGAGTCCCTGCTTTTGACTCTTTGGAGTATATACCTAGAAATGTAATTGCTCGAGGCAAGTGCTTTTATATCTGCTTTTTCTCCTAATAAAAAACTGAGACTGAAAAATATTAACTTTCCCAGAACCGTGTAAATGGCAGAGCTAGGATTCCAAGCTGACCAAATATGTCTGGCTCTAAAACCCATACGCTCCTTTTTCTAATATGTTGACTTACGAGTTTTAATATATTTTCACTTTGCTATTATGAACAACTTGTATTTTCTTACAGGGCGCTTCTGCCTTCCAAATGACCCGGATGCATTGACATGACAAAAAAAAAAGATCTTGTTTAAAGTCGTAACTACTGATGTTGTCATTGTTTTTATTGTGTCTAGAAAATATGTGTTTTAAAAGTTGAAATATAAGAACGGGAGCAGCATGTGAGGTATCTGGCTCTCTTAAGATGTTTGTAACTAAACATTTAGCCTCAACTTATTCTCAACTCACTCAGATCGAGCCTTGTACTTCCCGGCGATTGCTTGACAATGCCGTTTTTTGGACATATGTAAATAATTAAATAGGATTACCTTTTAATTCTGTAATTTACATTTACCTAGTATTAATCACCGAGTTATTTATATGCAAGACGAGACACAGACAAACCAAAACAAATCCTGGTGAGTAAGACAGAAAAGGAGAAAAAAATGAATATTGCCCAAGAGACCGGTCAAACATCAAGTATGTTGTTACCTACAATGGCACCTCTCATGAGGTGGATTTTTTTTTTTTCCAGATACTCCTACAGTCTTCCAACAGTGACAGTGAGATGATGGGTGTCATATTTGTACAGTACGTGTGCACTAATGCTTAGAACAGAAAATGACATTCACTCCTACTGTTCCGAATTATGGGGAGTCAACTTTGGAACTCCTCCCTCAGCCCACCCCCGCCTCCCCAGTAAAAGTAAACTTTCTGTCTGCTAATCCTGAAATGCAGTTCTGCTCCAGGGTTTATTTCCCTGGATATATCACTAGGAAAACATATACTTATTTTCTGAACAACAACCTTATGGATTATGTGTTTTCAAAATACATATTAGATGAACCTAATCAGGCAAATCTAGGTGATGGGAACATGATGAAAATTGGGTTTTGATTGTGGAATTAGTATCTCATTATATGTTTACTCATAAAAATAGTCCTGACCAACTTTTAAAATGCCTATGACTTTTATTTTTTGTTTCTCAAGAGTCCTAGGGAATTCAAGTATCCTAGGCAGTATATCCTGTAGTACTCGTGGCTTAGTAATTGATAAGGCATAAGAGAGATTTCTCTTCAACCACTTACTTCATTGTATACCTAAGGATTGCTACTGTTCACTTTGAGATGCTACAAGGACAATTGCCAATAGTTTCTCAAATTGTCAATAGTTTCACATCTTCTGTCTGGCTTGATTTCAAGGTTCTTCTTTCTTATGGAGTGACTGGTAATAAGCTATTTCGAGTGTATGTGCCTAAAATTCTGAACAATATCATTTTTCAGTCTATCTGTAGAAACACCAAGGATAAAGATTTGCCCTCAATTTATCTGCTATTTGTCTTTTTTTCCATAGTGTGCTTAGAATACCAGTTGATTCTATTTTATTTAGACACACTTCTAACCTCCTGGTGATGAAGTTGTCTGGAATGCTTAAGTACACTTAGCTCTTTCCTTATGGGGTATATTAAGCATCTTCACATTAAAGATGAAATATATTCACATTAAAGATGAAATATATTCCTATGTTTTCTTACTTAATTTAACTTTCTCATAACAGTGGTTTGCATCTTACATATTTTATATATCACAGTATTTATAGTGCTTTTTATGGATTTTAGCTCATAAAACGATGTATATGAATATAAAGTGGGCTTTATTTATGATTCCTGTCTTTAAATGTTTATCACAGGATGGGAATTATACATAACATTTAATCAGCCCCAATCGTACTTGCCTTCTAATTAAATATACCCCCTTTACACCAGGATGACCAAAGGCATTCTCTTCTTTGAGTTCTTCATGTGAATATATGCACGACAAGGTGAGCCAACTGCAATTTATTTTATATCATTATCATCATTCTCACATTTACTAACATGCTGAATTCTCACTATGTCTCAGTCCTTGGCTAAGTTATAGGCATCATTTTATTAATCTTCTCAACACACTTTTGAGAAAATTGCTTATTACCCTGACTTGATAAATAAGGAACTTGAGGCCTAGCAAGATTCAGTAAGTTGCTCAAGGTCACATAACCAGTAAATGATAGAAACAGGACTTCAAGCTATATTTCTTGACCTCAAAGAATGACATTAACTATTATTTTCTTTTGTTCCCTAAAGTCCTGATGGACGTTGAAGAATATAGAATGATTGGTCAGGATAGATCCCAAAGATTAGTCTCAGACTGAGACTTACTAAAATTTAAGGTGAACAATGTTGTGTTGACATAATATGCCAGATAGGAAGGGAAATCTACTTTCCTAGAACGGAGTCTACCATCAGTGGAATAGTTTAGGAATTTGGTTGAGTATTGGGGTTGAACAAAGGTGATTTGAGTGTCACTTTCTTGGAAGGGTCTTTGGAAGGGCCTTTGAATCTGGTTCCTCAGGAAACCTACTCATTTCCATGACAGAAAAAAAGTAACTCTGAGAGATGACAAGAACAAGGCAATTAGCTAATTTGAAAAACCATAGACATGATAAAAATCCAAAAGAATGAAACGCTCCTGTTTGGGGGTCTGACATGAGTCCTAATAATGTTGAGGAGAACCCCTTCCGTTCTCATCAGGAAAATAATTGGCGTCGCCATGAGGATGATTACTTTAATATCAGAACTACAGAAGCCCTGGGGTTAGTGCTAAAGATTACATGTGATACCCTGAGGAATGTCTGAGGAGACCCCCAACCTTCAAAGTCCTGACAAAGGTCAATAGGTGCCAGAAAGAGAGAAGACAGGCAGCCAACACTTCCCAAAGGTGTGTTAGTTGGCTTGGACCCCTGTAGCCAAATATGAGACTAGGTGGCTAATAAACAACAGAAATTTATTTCTCACAGTTTCTTGGCTGGAAGCCCAAGATCACAGCGCCAGTATAGTTGGGTGAAGACCTTACTTCAGGTTGTAGACTTCTCACTATATCTTTACGTGACAGATAGGGTTAATAACTGCCAAATGCCCTACTTCTTGATACTATCACTTTGGGTGTTAGGATTTAACATGAAAATTTGGGGAGTAGGGACACAGACATTCATGAAACGGAGGAATGGAAAGAAGGACAGCTTCTCTGAAAGCCTATGTTATTTATTTTTTTTTGAAATAATTTTTATTGGTGTTCAATTTACCAACATACAGAATAACACCCAGTGCTCATCCCGTCAAGTGTCCCCCCCAGTGTTAATACGCCATCCTGGGCCCTAACAGGGAAAAGTCTAGATTTGAAAGAAGTGGGGTTCAAATATTATGCTGATGAGATAGTAAAACAGAAACTGTTTTTATATTCTCTCTTGTCACATCCAGGATGTAACTGTACAATACAAACATTCATATTGTCACCCTGGTGTATGTTGCTAATATCTCCTTTTCTGTTTGATATGCATTATTCATCTTAATTTAATAGTTAAAACTTTTCCTCAGTTTTGATAGTTGATGGGTTGCCATTTGGTGGGCGGAATGCATTAGTTTCCTTAGTATCTCTCCAAGTTTTGCTTTTGAATTAAATAGGGCTGTTCTGGAACAAATTCAGTTAAAAGTGTTTATTCTATATCTCACCTTGATGACCAGCGGGCTACCTAATGGATATTATTTATTTCATGACTTGAGTTGAAGGTTGCTATCTGAATACTATCTAGGGGTAGACACAGTCTACATTTTTCATCGCTGTTTGTTTAATTATGTCTTCCAAAGCTGAATGATTTCAGAGCATGGTCTTATTTTGCCAAAATTTTTATTTTTCTACATCAAGTAACAAATATGTTCTGCATATCCAGCAGATATTTATTACTATTATCGTTACCTTTCTTAATCCCTGTATCTTCTCCTTCAGCCCACACATAACCACAGAATGATTCAGTTGATAATTTTAAGTGCTCAAACAGCTGTATTTCCCTTGATTAACTATATAGCAAACTTTACACATGGAGCTGTAACTTCTCTTGTTCCTAAATTGCAAAATTTTGTGTTTGAAATCTGAGACTTCTGGGACTTAGGTTTCAGTGATGTTTTTGATAAAAATTTCTTCAGATCACCTAGGAAAGAAATGACTGTGATTGATTCCTTTAGTCCTAATACGACTTACTGAAAAGAGACATTTCAAAACATGAGTGTGCCAAAATGCACAAGGGAAAAAAATCCCTGGAAGAGAGATTATCTCATTGATTTTAGTTTCTAGCATTCCAAATCTTATCTGACTGTTTTTATCAGCTTGGGATACCATAAGATTTCAAATCTTATTCCTCTTGTCTTAGTTTGGAATACCATAGGCTGGATGGCTTAAATGACAGAAGCTTATTTTTTCACAACTCTGGAGGCTAGAAGATCAAGATCAAGGTTAAGATCAAGATGAAGACCATCACAGTGGGCAGTTTCTGGTGGGGGTTCTCTTCCTGGCTTGTGGATAGATGCCTTCTTGCTGAGTCCTTCTGTGATGGCAACAGGAGGATGGGGAAAATGAGTAAGCTCTCCTGTGTCTCTTCTCGTAAGGACATTAATCTCATCATGAGGGCCCACCCTCAGGACCACATCTAAACCTAATTGACTCCCAATCGTCCCATCTCAAAATCATTGCACTGGGGTTTAGGGCTTCAGCAAATGAATGTTGAGGGTTGCAATTCTGTCTTTAGCACCTCTTTAAAGTTGTGAGTGGCTTAAAACAATTAGTAAATATTTATTGAGGAATTGATATGAACCCAGGACTATACTGGATTCTGTGGGATCTATTAAAAAAGAAAAAAGGAAAATATGAAAAAAAAAGTTGATTTGGATTTTAGTAAATTTAGATAGATCTTTTGGTAAGAAAACATAGATACTGAGACTTAACTCCCTATTAGGATTTTTTAAATGACAGATTGCTTTGGGAGTCGTCATTGAGAAGGAAAATCTTTAGTTTCAGGTGCACAAGAAGGCATGGCGGGGAAAATAGAAGCTCTTCCTCTAAGATACTTCCTTTACGACTGCTTAGAGTTGTCAGAACATAGACCAGAGCAGCCTAGAGAGCTCTATCAATCCATCAGTCTTTTTTTTTTTTTATTGTGTTCTTTAAGGTATTTACATAGCTGTATAAACCTGAGTTAGAATATCTGACACTTAAATATATATGTTCTTGTCCAGTTCATCTGCGTCTTTTTTAAATTTGAATTCAATTAGCCAACATATGGTACATCGTTCATTTCAGATGTATTGTTCAATAATTTATCGATTGTGTATAACACCCAGTGCTCATCACATCATGTGCCCTCCTTAATGCCTATCACCCAATTACCCCATCTATTATTTTACCCATAAAATAAAATTGTTTAAGCGAAGAATTAAGGTAATTCAGCCAGAAAGAAAAAATATTATTTCATGCCTACAATGTGGCAGACATTTTTTATACTATACTTGATGTAATTCTCATAATCACTCCTCCAAAGTAACTATTTTTATCCTCATTTTACACACAAAGACATTAAATTCCAGGAAGATTAAATAACTTGCTTTAAACCAGTTTTAAAAAAGCACTTGTTCTGCCAATATGTGGTAGGGATAAGGTTTTAGTCAGACCCTGTTTACTCCAAAGCCCATAATCTTTTCATCAAATCATACTATTTCCCTGAGAAAACTACGCTCAACTTGGGTTTGGTAACTGAATATCCACTGGGTTCTGTATGCTTCTCAAACTCATCTGCAGAGTCACAGGGTTTGATTTGCTCCTATCTTTCTTTATTATCTCCAGCAGTCACATCAGATATGTAACCAAGTTGAAAAGGATAAAAACTCATCCTTCCATTGTTCTACCAGTTGACCTAAAACATTCCATGCAAAAGAATGAGAATGGCGTTTGCCCTTTTGTAGCTTGGAGAATCATGTTCTAAAAAAATTATAATCAACACTGCATGAAGATAAGGGCCGATGGTAAAATAGGTTTGGGAAATCCTGGTTTAAACAGATTTGTACCTTGTGGGACTTCTTACATCGTAAAATGCTAATGTGCGGCGTAGATTTCCCAGAGTAAAATGAGCTGCTGTATTTCCATAAATTATTTGACCACAAAACCCTGTTCTTATTGAATGACTATTAGAGTCTTATAGAACCTAGAATTCTCTAGAGTACAGTTGGAAGCCCTGACTTCTGGCAGTGAATGGCACCTGTTTCATCCGAGTGGTTTTCCTATGGTCACTACGAGAGAGCATTTATCTTTGAGTTGAAAGCTAAAAGCCCAGAATACATATGTGGATGAGCTAGTTTTTTTTCATTCCGGTTGGTAAAGCAGTTTGGGGAAGATGATAAACCACACAAATATGCACAGAGTTCTATTTGTGCAGTCCAGAGCAAGGTGAATTTAAGATTGAATTGCTCTGATGGAATGTGAGTGTGGGTAGGGTGGGAGTGTGGGTGGGTGGCATTCATTTTAGGCCACCATTATGAAAGTAGAACTCGCTTGCTTTTACTATCAGCACAATATGTGCCTTTGTAAACAGGACACAATCTGGAACCTGATTCCTGTATTAAACACACTTTTCTGTAGTTCATTTTTAGAATTTTGAGCTTAGCTTCCTCATGCTGTTATAGAGCAGGCTTAATTTGTGCCTACAGAAGGCAGTTCTCTTGGAATCTGGGGGTATTATGGGAAAGCAATACATGAATTGGCATTGGTGGGGGAGAGAGAAAAACTGATTGCCACAGATCATTCTCTTGAGTTTCCAGCCATCTGGAGGATGCCATATGGAGGAGGGAAGAGTTCAGCAGAAGACCAGCACTTAAATCATCAGACCCATTTTAGTCTCCATTGGACTAGATTTGATCATGAAGAGCTGACTGTAGTTCTGTTATGGCTACTCGACTCCTACAGGAGTAAGTTAAAAGAATGGGCCCATCATTGACCAGCTGTATGTCTCTTTTCAAATTGCCTAATTTTTCTAAACGTTCTATTAATCATCAGTAATACGAGGATAACACTCTCGTGGACTTACTGTGTTTATTAATGGACATAGAAGCACCTCCATTGACCTTGCTTGTAGTTGATAATGAGTGCCACTTTCCTCTGGATCCCAGGCTTTGGGATGGGGTTGGAGAAGAACTTGATGGGTGGGACAAGAGGAATTCAGCTAGAGGGGACATATACTGGTGCCTTCCTACGTTTGATACCGTTTCAGGGTTTCTTGGTGGCTCAGTCAGTTAAGCGGCTGCCTTCTGCTCAGGTCATGATTCCAGAGTCTAGGGGTCCAGTCCCCTGTCTGGCTCCCTGCTCAGCAGAGAGTATGCTGCTCCCTCTGTCCCTCCCCTGCTGATTCTCTTGCTCGCTCTTTCTCAAATAAATAAATAAATAAAATATAAAAAAAAGACTGCTAGTCAGTTTTACATCCTAGATACGAGATGACAAATGCATTTAATTTCCAGTGAACTTTCTTCAGTTCTCATTTTACTTTTCCTCCCTGCACACTTTGATAACGAAGATGCTTTCTCTTGAATTCCGTTGACTTCCACAAGGCTCTGCTCTCTTGGTTCTACCTAATTATGCGACTGCCACTTCCTCCAGCTTTGGGCACCTTTGTGTTCTAGCTGCCCGTCACTGCATAACAAACCCCTCGCAAACTTTTTGGTGTAAAACAATATTTAACTGGGTGGTTCTCAGTTTCTCTCATGCAGTTGCAGTCAGGAATGCGGGGCTGGAATCATCTGAAGACTTTTTCACTCGTGTCTGGCTCCTACGAGAAGTAGGGGCACGTGGAAAGATGGGGGCTGCGGCAGCTGGGGATCCTTGGGCATCTCTCTCTATGCATGTGGTCTCTTTTCATAGTCTGTTTAATACGGCGGCCTCAGAGTAAGCTGCTTCCTACGTGGTGAATGAGGGCTTCAAAGATAGATTCCTGAGCTAGGTAGGTAGGTGGAGAGAGATGGAGAGACACAGGATGATGGCGTTTTATGACTCAGCCTCAGAAGTCAGGCATTGTCACTTCTAAAACATCTACTTCATCAAGGCAGTCACACAGGCCTGCTCAGGTTCAAGGAGGGGAGAAATCACCTCTACTCCTGCTGGTAGTGAGACCAAGTTCTGAAAGGTGATGTAGGATCAAATATTTTCCCAAAGTACCAATAAAGATAGAACTTACCAGAGTCTGCCCTCTGGCCGCCGGAGCACACATCCACAGGTCCCTTTTCCATGGAAAGTAGCCTCAGGCTGTCCTCTAAGACAAGCCCCCTCCTCCCCAATATCCTGATGTTAATGACATTAGGATCGCTCTTCAGGGTCAGGATCTTATAATCAGTTGGTTTAGAGATGAGCGATGCTCCTCCAGGTGGTTCCATTTCAGAAAGGGGGAAGGAGACAGAACAGCACCCATTGGTCTGGAGCCATTTGGAAAAGTCCCTGGGCGTGTCTTGTCAGCTCCTTGATGAAGGTTCAGGTGTACTGTCTGGGAGTGATTTTTTTTTCCCCCTAGAGCATTTGTCTTTACCTTTCTCATAAAATGGCTCCTGCGTTTGCAGCTCTGGTGGTTTCCGTCTGTTTCCTGCTGGTGGAAGCTGAAGCATGGCCTCCTTCCTTTGATGCTGCGTTTTGGTTTGGTTTTGTTTTGTTTTAGCCAACCTGATGTAATTCCTTTTCGAAATTTGGTGTGTTTTTTTTAATGTATCAATCTCTAAACCATTATGTCAGACAAAACTAACACCCTTGGATTTCTTCAGGGCGATAATCCCTGTGGTACCTTGAGCTTCCTTTGAGATAGTTGTAGGACATGTAGGACTCCAGACTCTTAGAAGTCCTGTTATGTAATTGAAAGGGTCTGTGAGACATGCCTTGGTGTTCTTAGACGGTCTTGGTCTTCTTCAGGGACTACCTTAAACTTTTCTTAATATAAATTTTTATAGTCCACTCCTGGCTTTATCTTTAGACCATGTTTTCCAGTTGCATGCTAGGTTTTTTCTATACCTTGAAGCTATTTCTGAGTTTTAGGCTTGTTTTTCCTCCAGAGAGGCTCAGAATGAAAAGATTTTATTTACACGGCAAGCCCTGGCTCCTTTCGATTTGAGACTTCTTCAGGTACGGCCCTCCTCATGCACCTTATCACCTAGACGGTGGGCAGCCGCCTCAGCGTTCTGTCCAAGATCTTTTTTTTTTTTTTTTAAATGTTCTTTTTTTTATTTTTATTTTTATTTATGATAGTCACACACACACAGAGAGAGAGAGAGAGAGAGAGAGAGAGGGGCAGAGACACAGGCAGAGGGAGAAGCAGGCTCCATGCACCGGGAGCCTGATGTGGGATTCGATCCCGGGTCTCCAGGATCACGCCCTGGGCCAAAGGCAGGCGCCAAACCGCTGCGCCACCCAGGGATCCCCTCTGTCCAAGATCTTATACCATCTAGTTCAGTAAGTGCATTTTCCCTATTTTCCACAGGAGAGCAGGCAGTGGTGTTGCTGAACTTTCTAACAGTGCCTTCAGGCTAGGTCACACGTTTTACCTGGCAGTTCACGGAGTCAAAGATTCTAGGTCTCAAGATAAAAGGCTGGCTTTTTAGGACCTTTCTTAGAAGTCATGCACACGTTTGCATTTTATTTAAGTGATTACAAAGGCCCTTTGAGGTTGAAGAGGAAGGGAAATAGACTCCACTTCTCGATGGAGGAATGTTAAGAATCTAGAAAACATGGAGAAATAAAAATACCGTGACCATTCGTACAAAATATAATGTAACATTCAGAATATAGCTCTTCCTAAATGTTCTGTTTTTTCCCTCACTCCACTTTCCTTTCCATAATTGCTCACCTGGCAATTTCATCTACACTCATGGCTTCAGGTAACACACCACGTACATTAGTCTCCAAAATCATCTTCATCATCCTCGTCATTACCGTGTTCAAATAGCTAAAAAACACATTTTGAACACCTGTAGTAACCCAGGCACATATTATTACAACGTTAATCATTATAAGATTTTTTTAAGAAAGATTTTATTTATTTATTCATGAGAGAGGCAGAGACACAGGCAGACAGAGAAGAAGTAAGCTCCCTGCGGGGACCCTGATTTGGAGACTCTGGGATCACGACCCGAGCCGAAGGCAAATGCTCAACCACTGAGCCACCCAGCCACCCCGGCCCTGTGGTATTTAAACCGTTGTTAATCTGTAGGAGTAAATTAGTTGATAATATACTTCTTATGTTATATACCCATTTCTTTCCTCACTCTCCTTCCAGAGCTTCCTTGAGATCATAAAACTAATAAACTTCTTTCACTGGAGTCTTTGTCTCAGGATCTGTTTGGGGAAAAAATCCAATTAAGATATCTCGTAACTCACTATACAGCGCCGGGGATTGAGTTAACCGTTGGTGGATGAACAGATTGAAGACAAGAAAAGTGTACGTGCACGACTGGGTAAAAGTCGGAATGTGAATAGCTTGTGTTTTTCAGAGATCATGAAGAACTATGCCAGCTTGGCACAGGTTGAAAGGACGTTGCTAGCTTCCTATTTCATATTTCCATTGTGCCTTATGTCCACTCAAACATGACCGTTCCTCTTCGGCAATCTAATTGTATTCTCCCTTCCCTGGCTTATCATGATATTCTCAAAGTCAGCAGCGTCTCATTCATGCAGCATGTCACGCAGCGCTTGGCACTGAGTTCACTGGGTTGGTGGGGGCTCGGTGAATCACCTTCCCTGCACATTGGTAAAATGGGTCAGAAACTCATCTAACAGGAGCAAGTAGAAAATAAGGTGCCTACACAAGATCAGGGGAAAGAGCTTAGCTGTGAAGTTGTAAGAACTCACAAACCATAAAAGGTTTTTAAGTACAGGAGCAACATTATGAAAGTGCTATTTATGGAAGAAAATGCATTGAAGCTACACTTAAAATAGATCAGATCAAGAGAGCTTAAAGCCAAGGAGGCTGACGAGAGACCTCTTCTGTAATTCAGGTATGAGGGGATGGTTTGTGGGGAGGAGGAAAGTCACGTCCAGGAGAATGGACAGAAGGAAGTAGGAGAGAAGGGAGACACTGCACTAAATTTCAACAGGAATTGCTAAGTGCTGTAGGTGACAAGGTGTCAGATTATGTAGTGCTTTCTCTTTTTCACAGAACTTAGAAGATTGGAGCCATTGGGCAGAGAAAATGTTGACGAAGGCAGAGACATTGAAAGCAGGAACTGCTGTTGGAAGAGGTTAACAAGCTCAGTTGACTTGCTTTAAGTTTGTGGTTGAAAGCACATCATTCGAGCAGTAATATGCTCTTCAGATGCAGAAGAAGCCAGGACCCCCTGACTGCCGAAAGCCCCACAAATTGTTTCAGAAACATGTAGATTTATCAGCTAATTTTTTTTAAAGATTTTATTTATTTATTCATGAGAGACATAGAGAGAGGCAGAGACCCAGGAAGAGGGAGAGGCAGGCTCCATGCAGGGAGCCCAACATGGGACTCGATCCCGGGTCTCCAGGATCACACCCTGGGCCTAAGGCAGCACTAAACCGCTGAGCCACCTGGGCTGCCCTATCAGCTAATTTTTAACGGAGAAAACAAATAGGAATTGCTGTAGTAAAATATTTATCACTTTGAATTTTTCTCGAATACTATAAAGATAAATGTTATCAGTTTAAAGACGACACTTCCATATAAAATATTAAATTACAAAATACATGTGAAGGCATTAAAAGTCCTTGTCAACGTTCCCAATTTTTACATGTCATACAAGGCAGTATACATATCATTGCCAGGCCTTGATTGAAGAGTTGGATATATTTTATGCTTTCATTTCATTTTATTGTGTATTATGCACCCACTGTGTACATTACAATTTGGGGGAATATAGAATGAATTAGTTAACATTCTCGCTCTCCTCAAATTTAGAATCTAAACAAGGTTGTTGAGACCAAGTCAAGATACCTCCTTGGCCAAGTAAAGAAATCCACATTAAAATGTCAAATGTGCCAAAAAAAAAAAAAAAAAAAAGGTCAAGTGTGCATAAATAAAATTAGTGGGCTTGCAATGTCCTGTGGGGGTGGTGGCTAATGAAGATCGTCATTTTGGGTTGGGTCATCTGGAGAGGCTTTGCTACAAAGGTGGCATTTGAGATGGTCCTGGTATGGGATCGCTAGACTATTAGTAGGCAGGAGAGTATGTAGCAAGTGGTGGGTGAGCTGTGTTGTCTCAATGAGGTGAGAAGTACTGCGGTGTTCCTGGGCCAAGTAGTGGACATATGCGTGGGGAGTTGTCAAGGCACTTGTGAACATCGCAGCCAGAGGGCTGTGGCATCACAGTGACTCAGACCTGAGAGCTTTACAGCCTCTCGTTGCACAAACCTGTTCTGTTTCAGAGCAACGCCTGAGTCATCACAGGGAACAGTTGGCCATGTTGTTACCAGTACACTCTGAAGCAGCCACAGAATATTTATGCCTGTTGGCAGAGGAAAATCAGATGTGGGGGCTCAGGATTCACTCCTGTCTACAGGAGTGTGCCTGGAGTCTGTTTTCCCGTTGAGCCTCCCTCTCAAGGCAGGTAGAGACCTTGAGAGAGCAAAATTATTACAAGAATATTAACAAATCATCAATGCTTCCATTTATAGAATGTCCTATGCCCTGTTCAAAGCATAAAAGCATGTTAAATGCATAATTCACGGAAGCAAGTCCTCACAAACACCCTGCTGTCAGTAGCCCTCATTCATAGATATGGGACAAAGGCTTAGGAGCTGAAATAACTTTCCCATAGTCATGTACCCCAGTAATCAGTTGGCATTTGATTTCAACGGATTCTGACCCGAAATTCCATTCTGTCTAAATAAATATACCTCTCATGAGAACCTAGGAGTCGTACGTACGTGACTGATGGGCCACAGAGATCATTCATATGGGTACAGCTCTTTAGTGTGTTGTTTTTAATGTGCCAAATATTCTAATTAATAGTGAAAAGAGCTGCTCCTAAATGTCGTATTTGTAATATGTCCTTATAATAACCCTGTAAGGTCAAGTTGAAGTTAATGTTCAGAGAAACTGCGGGCCTGACTGAGGTCACTGGTGCCTTGAACGCTAAGTAAGTGCTCATTCTTCAAGTGGTCCTCAGATTTGTCAAGAAAGGAAAACTACTTATTCAAATAAAATATTATGCAGGAGGCTAAGGTGTGATGAAGCCAAAGAGAATGGGGCTGCTGAGCTGGACTCCGGCTTTAGAGCCTCAAGGACCTCCTGCCTGTTCAGCTTCTTCCTCCTGCACTTACTGGCCCGTTCCAAGGCACCTCAGTAGAAACCAAGTTCTCCTCTTGCTGCCTCTGATAGAAGGGGCACAGCCATCTCAGTCTAAGCCTTTTCCCCTCTTCTCCCCCTTCCTATACTGATCTTTAGTCATTAGGGAACATTTCCTATTCTTTGAGTCTTGCCTCTATCTCTGCTGTGTGAACTTGGAGGTTCTGCGTCCAGATGTGTGGGTTGATGGCTTGCCCTGTGGAGATATTCGTATCTGGAGAAAGAACTTCGTTCTCTTTTCTAAAAAGAATATCAGGCATCTTAATGTGACATTTTAATGATCTTATCACCAAAAAAGCACAGAGCTTCTAGTGTCACATTGCACAGGCTCAGATCCTTGGTTGTTTAACTTAATATGTCGAAGAATAGCCTCTCTGTTTGCCTTCTTATCCCTAAAATGGGAGTGGTAATGGTTACTGGCACCCTGGACTGCTTTGATAATTAGTGTTTCATGTGGAAGACATAGAACAGGGTCTGGCACAGAAAAAAGTGCTTGATAAATATTATAAAAAAAATTACTATGCATTAAAACCTGTTGGCTTAAAAAATTAAAAAAAAAAAAAACTTAGTTTTTAGTCTCAATGACTTGGTGGGACCTAAGTACACATACATACTTGTTACTCTGAGGCTATGCTGATCAAAAGCATCCTATTAAAAGTGAATCGTATCCTTTCCTTTTCTGAAGCAATCGTGGTTGAGTAGTGAGGGTAGTATTTGCTGCCACACGTTAGGATAAGCATTGAGAAATCATAGTGTATCTACGGGGTCCTTGGTACAGTGTACCTGGCATGGTGAGCGGGCCTCAGAACATGAGGAGTAGAAATGTTTGAAATATGATGATTGAACTAGAGAAGAGAAGACATGCTTAGTATGTGGCCTAATAATCTCAGATGAAACAGAAAACCAATAGGTGGGGACTGGGAGGAAGGAAGGACATACTCTGAACCTGGCCTGTGTTAGGGAAACGCATTCACGTATGTCTTTTAATTTTTATAACCATCTCATCAAATAACAATAACTTACATTATTTTACATTTTTCCACATTTGGGAGTTCAGGAATACCCACCAGTGGGAAGGTCTAGCGTTTCAACATAGGCCCATTGGACCGCAAATTCTGTGTTCTTTCCATCCGTCCCCTATGTAAGTTGGAGCCGTCCACCGGGAGATACGCTGCCGTAGCCGTCTTCGAGTGGACACACTGCAGTGGGGCGGCTTCTGCTACTCTTGATTCTCATCCTCAGTATGTGACAAAAAAACACATTTCAACTTCACTTTCCTTCTAAGTTGTATTTCATATTCCATATTGATTTCTTTTTTCAAATTTAAGGTCTTTATTTTCAGGAAATCTGTCAAATGGCCATTGGGTTTCATCAAGGTATCCATATTAATTTCATCAGAGGACAAATTTTAAGATACAGAACTTTACCAAGGGCTTTGCCTTTAGACACCCATTTAACTGACAAGAATGGAAAAAAAAAATTGGCTTTACCTATTATGACAATCATATTATATTGGTGGGAATCCTCCAGACCTTCAAGGAGTGAAAATAATAACTGCAAAATAAGCCCAAAGTTAAGCTTTTCTATGTAGCCCCTCCTGTATCTGCTTCCTTGTTACCTGAATCTGTAATTTTCCAGAACATCAGATGCCTTCCTCCTTGCTCTGGCTTAAGCTTTCTCATTTGTATGATGAGAAAGTTGAAGGAGATATCCTTTAAAATCCATCCACATACTGATATTTTGCCATCTGAAGATTAACCTAAAATGAAATTCCTATACTTTTCCTTCTTTTCTATTTTCCCTTTCTTTTGCTTTTTTTTTGTTGTTGTTGTTTATTCAGTCATTTGCTTGATAAATGAGACTTTAGTTTAAATTCAAAGGCTTGATTTTTTTTTTTTTAAGATAACCTTGAAGTGTGTAGTTCCTAAAACAAGCTGGTGCATTCCACAAAGAAAAGAAATGATTCCCACTTAAGCAAAACAGTGAAGTTACAGATTGTAGCTATCATCACTAATTAGCTACCCCAGATGGAGAGCTGCCTCACCTCAAAGCAAGAGCTGGACACCTACCTACAGATAACTGGGACAAAAATAATTTGCTCCACTCTTTCTACAATAACCATACCATATTGCTCCTCTTGTAAGAGCTGTCTGTTTCAGAATTGGGGCAAAAGGGACTTGTTTTATAATTAGGTTTAATAGAATTTCCTAGGTTTAATAGAATTTCCTAGGTATAAAAATAATGAATGCTATTGCAGAGTGGTTAGGTAATGTCAAGGACAAAAATAAGGAAATAAATCATCCACAGTTCTATCTAGCCATAAATACAGCTGATATATTGTTGTATATCCTTTCACTCCTATTTGATGCATGTACATGAAATACAAGTTTACACTGAATATTTTGCAAGCCTTTTTTCTTAGCATGTATAAACATTTCTATGTCATTAATATTATCCCTCCATATCACTTATGAATGATGTAGAGTATTGTGGATGTTTCTTATTTTAGCCACCTCTAATATTTGACACTTAAGTTTTTCATTTTTCACTATCAGAAGCAACACTGTAATGATCATCCCAATACATAGATCTCAATACACATCCACAAATATTTCCTATATTTCCATGCACACACACATACAGCTTACGTACACACACATACACACAATCTATATTCAGAACACAGCCCTCTCAGTTATATGGCCTTGAGTGAGTTTCTGAATAACCCTATGCCTCAGTTCATTCACCTATAAAATGGAGGCAATAATAGTATGTATCTCATATGGTTATACACATTAAATGGGGTGACACTTGAAATGTGTTTAGCACAATCTCTGGAGAGTCACAAGTACCCAATAATTATGAGAAAAATATTGTCACCGACTATGTTTATGTTACTGGTTAGTCAAGAGGGTGCAAGTTGGGATAGAAGCTTCACCTTATGACCTACTTGGGTTTGAATGGAGGTGGGAGGATTTGTGTGTGTTCCCAGACATCTCTGAAAGATGCCCCCATATCCTTCTCAGCCTTAAGGCAATGACCAAGGTAATGTTATTTCAAAAGGCCTCTGATGGAGAAGAGTTTAGATAATGTGAGTCAAGGCCTGGGATGAGCAGGTGAAGCTACAAGTCCTTTGACTTCTCTGTGCTGCCAACTGTTGAAACTTAATCAGTTTGCATGTTTTATAATGAAAGATGTTGGCCCTGAGTGGAGAGGCAGTTAGCCAAGATTTGGAAATTATTGTGACAGTTAAAAAAGGAAAGTGAATTACCAATAATACAATAAATGGTTTAAACAGTAGGCCTGGCCAATCAGGGTCATTAGTGCAGAGATAGCCAGTCAAAGGCAGGCCAGTCCTGTAAGTGAGGGAATTAGCACAACTCAGACTGTGTTGCATAGAGTGACATTTGAGTTTCAGAAGCATTTTAAAGTTGCCATAGATAATGATGTATCAAGGGAAATGCTTTTAAAAAGCCATGAAGTCTGAATTGCCTTAATCAGGGTTACTGATGAGATCACAGAAATGGTCAGCATGGCTGAATCGTTAGGGACAATAAAGGCTAATTTATTCCTAGAAATGCCTATTGGTATTTGACACTTGATTTAATAATAACAGAAGTCCCTTATTTTTGGATAGTGCCTATATGGAAAAGCTAGAGTCTTAGTAATACCAATGGGTACTCCCATTTTATGCACGGAGATGTATAAATTCGTGTTTCTTGATAAGGAAGTAGGAATGCAGCAAATATGTAATTTGGAGTTTGCATGCATCCATGATTGGTGTCCCTAGCAAGAGAACCCACAGTCCTTTTCAAACAGAGAACTGAATACTCAGAAGGTTTGTTGGCTAGCACTCTAACAATGGAACCCAACTAGTGTGGCATTTTTTTTAAAGAAATCCATTTATTAATAGAGATTTGCCAATAAAAATATGGATATTTTCTACAATGTGCAAGACTCAGCCCACATGAAGGATGGGTTTTTTGGTTGAAAATGCTGTGTGAGTGTAAGAAGTCCAAACAGTAATTTTACAATGTAAGGAAAGAAGAGTTGTTCATATGCTCAACATTAAAATAATTCATAAATCAGTTAAAAACATTTTTCTAATGAAAATATCAACTGAGAATATGAACAGACAAGTTGTAAGCGAAGTGATATAAATGAAAATAGTCCTATCACAATATAAAATCTCAATAATAAAGTAAATTTAAAATAAACTCCTTTTAGTTCACCTATCAAAATTGGCACTTTAAAAAATGGCACATTTACCTTTTGGCAAGATTTTGATAAAATATTGTAAATGGTAGAAATGTAAAGCATTGAAGGAGAGAAATTTAGTCATGTATAACAAAATTCTTAAAACGTGTTTCCCTTTCCATTCAGCAATTTCATTTCATGGGATCTACTCCAGTGTCTTGGTTTAGGTTCACATAGATGCAAAACCAGGGATAAAAATTCAAATGCAATTCATTTACAAGATGGTCAATAAGAGACTGCATTAGCTGTAGTGGGCTTTTGAAGTTTAATTTAGTAGAGAATCTCTTAAAAATGGTATAAATGCCTTAGAATTATTTCACCTAAGGGGAGAGAGAGTTGGGGTATTTATACACCAACTCTTGATAGTCATTGGTTGAGAGCTGCTTGTGGAAGTGTGTGTGTGTTTAATATTTTATTTATTTTTCATGAGAGACAGAGAGAGAGAAAGAGAGAGAGAGAGGGAGGGAGGCAGAGACACAGGCAGAGAGACAGCCTCCCTGAGAGGAGCCAGATGCAGGACTCCATCCCAGGATCCCAGGGTCACGCCCTGAACCGAAGGCAGATGCTCAACCACTGAGTCACCCAGCGTCTCGTGCTTGTGGAAGTGTTAATTCCCTGGACTTGAAGCCTGATGTGAACTTGGGCTGCATGACCTCCACAGTTCCACAAAAGCTCTGCCATAATGATATGGATAGTGACAGTGAGAAACAGTTTATGCTCTTAAAGACGGGCAAGCCAGTGACAATGTCTGCTATATTAATCAAATGAATTATAAATACATCCATACAAATCTATTTATTATAACATATGCTCTATTTTAGAAATAACATAAGTGCCAAACACTGGGGAATTGGTTACAGAAATTGTGATGGTGTATAGAATAGTATATAACTTCTAGATGATTACAAAAAGGTATGTTGCAGCATACTTACTAACATGACTGTTTTATTTAAGGACTTAAATTACAAAACAGCATGTGTTGTATGATTGCACTTTATTTTGGAAAAATCATTAAAAAAAAAAAAAAACAAGTTGGAAGGACAGAAACCAAGATATTAACAGTTACTTTCACTGGGTAGTATAACACTGAATGTACTTTTTCTTCTTCTTTTTTTTTTAATCCTAGTATAAGCATATATTGCTTCTGCAATAATGAGTCATTTATAAATTTAAAAATGAGTCATCAATGAGTTCAAAATAAAATGATTAAAAACCATTTACTAAATCTAGAAAATTAATTTTAAAGAAATTACTGTTTAGTTTTTTTTTTTTTTTTTAACTCAGTCCAGATTATTTCTACAAACGTGACCTTTCTTCCCCTTGCAATTTGACTGGTCATGCCTATCAATTAGGAGATAACAGTGTATGAAAATAGATTGGATTTCATCTTGTGCACTTCAAAATCAGGATTACTTATTCAATTTATTATGTTGGCAATATAAAACTTGAATTCTAATTATAAGTGTTCAAATTCAGGCATAGCGAATTCCATTAAAAAATCCTACTTTAATAAGGAATAACTAAGCATAAAAATGAAATGAGAAATGAAAATCTCTTGATGTATCCCCAAAGACTGATGTTCTAAACTGTAAAATTAATTCTTGGATTTCTTTCTTGAGAGAAATTAAGAATTAAGAAATTATTGAGTACTAATAGGACACATCTTTGGAATTAAAATTAGCAAAGAGCAAATTTTTTTCTTTTTCACAGCCTGAGAGTGCTAGTCATGGAATGCTAATATAGATCTAATCAAATGTCAAATAAATCAATCATGTAGGGCTTTTATACACAGTATGTCCTCAAAGATACTTATCCAATAAACTAATATTAAGTTTGACAAAAAAAATCTATAATATAATTTACTGATTTGCTGGATGGTTGATATTAGTCAAACTCGCCAGTTCTTTTTTGCATAAAGTTTTTTTTTTTTTCTCCAGAAAGAGAGTGGGAGATCGTTGTTCTAATCTCTTCTTAAGAGCTCATCAATAATGCACCAGATCAAAATTTAGAACAGGCTGTGTAATGATGGCATATGGGGGATGAAGAAAATTAATTTGATATAAGAGAACAACCAGACAACTTCCCCTCAATAATTCTTCTACTTTTGTAAAGTGAGGATTTAGGAGGAGGTACGGAGGGGTGAGAAGCAGATATTTAAACCCTACCCTCATATTTTAACTACATAAAGGACAGATTGATATAATTAATGTCTACTTCCTGTCTTCCTTCATCTCGATGGCCAACACTTGTTCTGTCATATTGACCCTACCTCTTCAATTTTACAAAAATATATCCTTTCTTCTTCATTTTGGAATGACTTTCTCAGGTTCAGGTTCTCCTCATTTATCTGTGATTTACTCTCGTGGGCCCTATTTTTATCCCCCATCTTTTCATAATGCAAATCTATTTTAGGTTAATATCATTGCTAAGTTAATCTCCAAAAGCGCAATTCTCTTCATTTCATTGTTGGGTAACATTTTACATTCCATTCTATATTGAGGTTGCTTGCAATCATTGTATTTGCCTTACATTTCATAGAGCAGGGATAATTTTTTGAGCATCTGGGTCCAGAATAGGAAGACCGGAGGTAGGATTTTGATGGTGCAAAAATGCATGTGAAAGAAATGCCCACTGACCATCAGGCAGGACCTTAAATCATCAGGTCCTGTGAGGTAACACCCTTGGGGAAAAGCACCACTGTGTTGTCGACTCTCTTCTTGACTTTAAGCTTCACAATATGACTGTGTTGTAGGACTCAATTACTAGTGAAAGACTGGAAATAAGAATCTTGGGGTTTACTATCAGTCTCTTTTCATAAGCCTCAAGAGATCAGGACATGAAAGGATGCATTCATTAATTCATTTATCTTACAAATGTCTACTGAGGATCTCCTCGTTTCAGAAATCCTGTTAGACTTAATAGGCTCTGAATAAAGGTTAAGCTAATAGGGTTGAAAGCTTATTTTTCTACATATTTCATTTTTATAAAAGATCAGTTAGGTGAACTGATCAAAGTCTATGACACACACTAAAATAATAATTTATAGAGAATATATAAAATGCCTTCAATCCTTCAGCATAGAACGATTACTGTATATCATTGTCCTTCCTTCAAGAACACTCATCTCTCACCTTTTAGCTCCAGCCCAATTTAAAGATTTTATTTCAAAAGTTATTCCTGCAGGGAAATCTTTACCTTATTTCCTGAGAGTAGATTTAGCTCTCACATAAAAAAACTTCATACCATCCTACTTTCCCTTTACAGCACTTATCAGAATGTTTAATTATCTAATTCAGAGCTCCCTGACTAGACTGACTACACAAGACCTTCAGTATTGTCCAGTGCTTCACTTAATCCCTGAAACAAGAAGGTTCTCAATGAACATTTGTAGGATGAATGAAGTAATGAATGAATCTTTTCATCTCTCAATCTCTTATGATTCTTGTGAAAAGAGATTGGTAGTTAAACCATCTGCTTCTAGTGACTGAGGCCTTTCTGGGGTCCCTATATCCTATTGTGAAGACTGAAGTCATGTACAAAGGTCTACAATACAGTCTTGTAAGGTTCAGAGTAGTAAGGCTGGAGGTGGGATGCTGGGAGTGCAAAAATGCATGTGAAGGAATTGTTCAAGCGTCTTGACTCAGGTGGCCCTGATGTACTGAGGTGCTACAGTATGGATAATAAACAGCTGCATGGTTCTTTTATATGGCCTTTTGCAATACTAGGATCCTGCCTCCAAACTTCCTGTTTTGAACACGGAGATCCTTATGTTTGATCCTTGATCTTTGAAAGCTAAGGTGACTACACAGAATTGCAAACAATTCCAATACGGAATAGAATGTAAATTGTTATTCAGCGATAGGATACCCTACAAGTATTCACAGAAACTGTTCACAGACAAAAATGATAGAAATGAAACAAAACAAAAAAACCCCCACAAAACCTAGAGGGAAAAAATGTCAGTCAAACTGGTCAAGGAGGCATTCATGTAGACTTCAGGTACCTTTCTCCCTGTTCCCTACTCGGAGCAGTAAGGTTTGCTCCAAGTTTGTTTGATACTCTTTCATGGGTCCTTTAAAAATCCCACCAGACCTCTCTCCATCTCACCATAGAATCGTGGCATTCTACATTTGTGGAAGAATGTATGTACATGTCTTACTCTAGCAATGGAAAGCTAATTAAAATTTTAAGTGGTTTCAGCTGTGATTCTTACCAATGACTCTTCCAAGGCATTGGGTAGCAGAGCAGTGAATAATGTAGATGAGGTACTTAATCTTGTGAGGTTTATATCACCATTAAGCAAAAAAGAGACAAGCAATACGCCAGCAAAGTAATGAATGGCCTAGATAATTTCTTGGAATGTGATGTGAGATCTAAAGAAAACAAGATGGGGTGACGCGATGGATGGTGACTGGGCTGCTAGTTGTTGATTTATATTTTGAGACTGGGTGATCGAGAAGGATTTTCCTTGCAGAGGTGACATTTGAACCTTCACCCTTTCCCCTACAGCAGTGGTTCTCAACTAGGGATGATTTTTATATCAGTCTCCCAAAGAACATTTGACATCTGGAGATATTTCAGTTGTCACGGCTAGAGGAGTGTTTGCTACTGATATTTAGTAAGTAGAGCCCTGGGGACCAGGCATGTTGGTACATACTCCACAATGCACAGGAGAACACCTTCCCCCCACCCCCAATTTATCCATTTCAAAATATCTGTGGTGTCAAAGTTGAAAAACTGATCTATTCTGATTATATCCAAGTTGGTTCCTTAAGTAGTGAGTCATATCAAACCAGTCTTCTGTTCTAAACCCTTTGTGATGTCTCCCAGATCCCCCCATTATCCCTTGGCTCTCACTTCACTTCCTTTATTCATGATACTTCAGCTTCTGGCCTTTATGCTGGCAGATATTATGCATGGAATGTCCTTCCCTCTTGTCTGAATGGCTATCTTCTCATCTCTCACAAATCTACTTAGTATGACCTTGCCAGTTGCAATCTTCATCTTGCCCTCTGATTGCCTTAGCTGGATTTTGTTTTCATGGCATTTATCATCTTGTAACATGTTATATTGCTTACTTATATAATATGATCATTGTTTATTGCCTATCTCCCCTCCTGAAAATTAAGCTTCATAAATCAGGGACATATGACGGTGTCTGGCACGTAGTGGGGGCCTTGTGAATATTTGTTGAAGGAAGGAAGAAAGACCAGATGCAACTGCTAAAAGTGTGGCTGCCAAGAAAAACCCTGGGGGAAGAGTGAGTGTAGACACCCCAAGAGTGAATGAGACTGGTATGCTTCAGTGACAACCAGAAGACGAGTGGCTGGAGTACAGCGAATGAGAGGGAGAGCAATGCAACACAAATCAGAGAAGCTGTCAAGGTCAGTTCATGTAAGGCCTATAGAACATAGTGTCCAGGTGTATTTGGTAAAGGAAGAACTTCTGTGTCATGTTTAGGGAAAGGTTTAAATATTTTTTCCACCCAAGTATGTTTTATATCCAACTTAGGTAATAAACATGAATGATCCAAATGACCATTTTTATGTTTTGGATTGCATGGTTTTCCTTGAGGCATGTATGGTAGAGCTGCCATCCACATGGTAAAAGCTACACGATACTCAAAGGTCCAACTACCCCCAAAATAATTCAACACCACCCACATTTCTTAAATGTCCATCATTATTTTTTTTTTAAATTTTAGCCATTGTTTCAGAGGCTGCGATTCAGAACTAAATATGTTATCTGAAACATAACACATAATTTTACTAATAACTATTATGTCATCAGCAATTGATTATACAGTCTTCTAAATAAAGACAGAATGAAGATAGAAGAGAAGGAAGCAGTGTTCTGAATGGAAGTATAACGAGAGGTTAAAAATGTCAAGGGAAGGGCAGCCCTGGTGGCTCAGCGGTTTAGTGCTGCCTTCGGCCCAGAGCGTGATCCTGGGGACCCGGGATGGAGTCCCACATCGGGCTCCCTGCATGGAGCCTGCTTCTCCCTCTGCCTGTGTCTCTGCCTCTCTCTCTCTCTCTCTCTCTCTCTCTCTGTCTCTCATGAATAAATAAATAAATAAAATCTTTAAAAAATGTCAAGGGAAGAAACTAACATTTTCTGATCAATTAGTATGCAGCAAGTGCTTTGCTAAATGGCTACGTATGTGCTCTCATTTTGGGTCCAACATTGTATTCATCCACTCAGGCTGCTATAACAAAATATCATAAACTGGGTAGCTTACACATTAGACATTTCTCATCATTCTAGAAGCTGAAAAGTCTGAGATCAAGGTGTTAGCGAGTTTGGTTCCTGGTGAGAACTCTCTTTCTGGCTTAAAGATGACCATCTTCTTGCTGTGTCCTCAAATAAGACAGAAAGCCATCTTTGTGTCTCTTTAAAAAGAGCCCCAATCCCATCACATGGGCTCCTCTCTCATGACCTAATTACTTCCCAAAGGTTCCATCTCCAAATACATCGTGGCCTACAGCATTAACATGAATTCTGGAGACATACAGTTTAGTCCTTAGCAAATGCCAGCGTTGTTTCCATGATATTAAGTTGCCTTCCTATTAAAAAGAAAGCACATGACTATTTCAATATTTGCCAAAAGTAGGCCCTGGAGGAATCAATTGTGAATTTAGGCCTAGATTCCCTTTGATTAAGTCAGTTCCTAGAGTCTTTACTTAAAGTGTGTGTGTGTATGTGTGTGTGTGTGTGTGTGTGTGTGTGTGTATAAAACATACTTCTATGAAAGAAGTTTTGACTGAATCTCAATGAGTTTTTTTTTACTCAGTTTTTTGAAAAGTGAAAGGTTGTCCTAATGCAGTTTTTTCCCCCTGCTAGTTGTAAAGGGAACATCCAAATGCCAAACTCCCGTATTTAGGTTTTTGTACAACTTTTGTACCTGAAAATAAAAGCCAAGGTTTATATTGCTGACTAGAGAAATTCAAACACCGACCTCATACATCAAAAGGACAAAGGGACACTTGATGTTAAATAGACTTTTGGTTACAATTTCTAGCTCTTCTACATGAAGATACAGATAGAGAATAATTTAGTTTTTTTAAGCTCCTGATGAATTATATGTGTTTGACCAATTCATAAAGATTGCCCATCAATCTAAGTAAGAAACTCAAATGTCTTATTTTTTTATGACTTTTTTTTTTTTTTAAGAAAAGAGAGTTCCCTTTCCTTCCTCAAATTTCCTTTGGAGAATCTAGATTTCCCATTAACTTTGTTTTAGCTGAAAAACTAAAAACAAAACAAAACAAAAAAAACCCTCTTTCTGTTAGAATGTATGAAGATTACCTATTAACACAGATTACATGAAATGGCTGTTTGTAGTTGAAATGTTGAGTATTTTTTCCCCAAAAAATATCTTTGCAGTTTGCCAGTATAATTTAAAATAGGGAAATGTATTAGAATAAATTTAAAAAGACATCCTTATCCCCAGAATTTTGTGATGCTATTTTTCAGGGCATGAGAAATGCAAACAAAACACAACAAAACAAAACAAAACAAAACAAAACAACCCCACTGTCTTATCTATGACTATGCTAAGTCAATTTGTAATAGTCCCCCACCTCCCCGAAAAATCAATGTATATTGGATAACATTCTGGCTTCCTCATCAAAAATGTAAATTTCTGCAGGTCTTGGATGGGATAATGTTATACCAAGCCTACTGCTAATACTATAAGCATGTTTAAGAATGCCAGATGAGTAATCTATCTCTCTATCTATATATATATATCTTTACATATGAGAATATATGGCCATTCTGAATTGCTAGAGTTTAATACATTGTTTGAAACAGTTGTCTTTGATTTTGTGCCAATTTTAATTGCCTATTTAAGCAGAAATGTGCTTCAAGCTATTTTTAGCACTACAAATTGGATTTAGAATTCAGTGAATTTACTTTTCACCAATACAAATATCAAGACTGTTATATTTGCAGCTAGTATAAGGTGCAACCTCTATTTTTAACCCCACTGGTCATCAAAACGATGCATGTCACTGGTTTAAGAAGCTGCTAGTCAAGGGGTGCTTGGATGGCTCAGTCCAGTAAGCATCAGACTCCTGATTTCAGCTCAGGTCATGATCTCTGGGTTGTGCAATCAAACCTAATGTTGAGCATTCTGTACGACTCCATCCATACCCAGTCTTGGGATTCTCTCTCTTCCTTTCCCTCTGCCCCTCCACTTCCCTAGTCTGTCTGCCTCTGTCTCTCAGAAAAAAAAAAACAAAAACAAAACAAAAAACAACTAGTCAAGGATATATTCTATGAAGATACACTCCAAGGAAACACACTTCACCTCTATAAGAAATCACTACATTCAGCACTTGAAAAATTCCAGCTTGATAAATTTACACATTGTGGTTAAGTCTGTGAAAAGTAAAATATCTTATTTGGAGACTAGCTATTGTCACTCAGGTAAACTCTGTATTCCTGTGCATGATAAAGGCTGCCACTCACGTAGATGTCAAGTTTATGCCTGTCAGATAGGTTTAGGCAGTTGTAGGTTGCAGTTAGATTGCCACTCTGCAGGATATTTTTCAGCAGTTCATTTATATGATTCTATTTTATTTAAAAAAATAAGAAAATGACTTGTTGGGGCAGATTCTCCCTCAATTAGTCCAATTCAACATTTATGTTCCAGGGAATTATAATGCTTTATAAAAGAAAAGCATATCTACAAGACCTGGGACCTGGGAAGTTACCATGAGCATAATTCCACAATATGGTTGAGTGGCTGGACTGTCTGAAATGGATACACTTGATCCTAACGCATGAGGAACAAATACCAAAAGACCGATAGGGCAGCTGCTTTTCTGGAATGGTGGCATGAGGAGCCCCACGGATCTGCTCTCCAGTGAAACAACCACAACTGCTGAAATGTATTTAAAAATGACCATTGGTTCAAGAAAAATTTTGTAAGGGCAGTAAGTCTGTGACATTTGAACCATAACATGCTTCCTCTCACACGATCCCTCAGCCCAGTATAATGGAAGCTTCACTGTGAGCAGATGTAGCTAAAGGGATGAGACTTTCTCCCCTCCAGCTTCCAGCTGAGAGTTCTCTCTCGCCTAGAGGAACAGGTCTCCAGAACTTCTCATCCTTCCCTGCTCCACGTTGCAGAGGTTCTCTTCCAGGAAGGAGCAGCTAACAGGTTGGAAGTGATCCCTCCTGCAGGCCAGTGTCTACTCACAGGGCAGAGGTTCTGCTCACTGTGGGGCAGGCTCACCACAGCTTGTTCTTAGGGCAGAAGTTCCACACTAGAGGAAGCAATTTGAGAAAACCAGAAGCTACTTTCTCTTCCCAAAACTCCTCTAGGAAAGCAAAAGTGTCGCTTTAAGAGAAGCTGGCCATTGTCTCTGCCCCTATTTCCAGAGCAGTTGTTCAAAGGCTTGCTTAGGTGGAGACAAAGGCTATAAGAACAGATCACTCTAAAGCATCCTTAAGGGAATTTACATTATTTGGAATAGAATTTGGGAAGTTTAAGCCTAAGGGACTCTAGAAAGTAATGGAGATTTTGATGGTAAGCAATTAAGAAGAGTTGGGTACTTTCTTAGGAACAACAAGCTAAATCATGCCAGGTGGTTGGCCAGAGAGATCTGAGGAGAAGCAGCTAAGAAGAGCCTTCCTGGGTTCAAAACAAACCTCAAATATTGGCCTGTTAAATACCCCTGTTAAAGATCTCCAAATGGAGTTGGAATGGACTGCAGCGCAAGTTAGGCAATAAGGTAATCATTTGGCAGGTAGAGAGCCTAACAGCTAAGGGATGTGATGCCACGCAGTCAGACAGCTTCCCAGGGAACTAAGGAAAAGGCAAAGAGAGCGCTGATAGAACCACTGCTACCCCAGGTGGATCGATTCATGCCCAAGACTTTGCTTTCTGAAAAGCAATATCAGAGTCCTCATGGGGGTGGGGGGGCAAAAACTTTAGTCACTAAGTAAGTAAGCAAACAACAAATCCTGGAAGTCTCTGTCCCTCCCCCTCTCTCCCTCCTTTTCTCTCCCTTCCTCTCTTTCCCTCCCTTTCCCTGTGTATGTGTGGGTGTCAGATTTTTTCCAATATATTACCTAAAATGTCTAATTTTAATAGAAAAATTGAGGCATGCAAAGAAAGAAAATAAGAACCAAAGAAAACAAAGTAAAACGGAAGGTGCAATTCTAACTGTATCAATAATAATAAATGTGAATGGACCAAATAATCAAAAGCAGAGATTGTCAATTGCATTAAAAGAAAAAAAAAAAGATCCAAGGAGTGTTGTCTATAGAACACAGACTTTAAAGATAAAAATAGATTGAAATTAAAAGAATGGAAAAAGGTATTCATGCCAATAGCATTAAAGCTGGAGTGATTACGTTACAAACAGATAAAATAGACTTTAAAACAAAATTGCCCTCAGAGATACAGAAGTATATTCTATACAATTGAGTCTATATATATATTTTTTTTATCAATCTGTGTAGATTTATAGTCATGTACACTTAGGCGCTTATAAACAAAGCTCCAAAATACATGAAGTAAAAACGTAGAGAATAGAAAGAAGTGATAGTCTCACTCGCACACAATTAACAAGAGCTCATGACAGTGACTATAATAATAAAACCTGGGGACGTTAGTGTTTCCCTTTCAATAACAGATGGAAGGACTAGACTGAAGATAAGGAATCAGAAAAGTTGAACACACTATGCAGACGCTTACCCCAGGTGGATCGATTCATGCCCAAGACTTTGCTTTCTGAAAAGCAATATCAGAGTCCTCATGGGGTGGGGGGGGGGGCGTAGCTCCAGGAAGCAAGGTTGCCTGGGGCTGGCATCAGGTCAGTGGGATAGGGTGGGTGGTCCACAGCAGACCCTCACGGTTAGTCCGTTGATTTTTCCCAATGATGCTGAGAAGATTAACTAGTCTTGTTAACAAATGGTACTGGGACAATTCGATATCCATGTATAAAAAATGAAGCCAGACCCCTTCCTTATACCATAGAAAAAATGAACTAAAATTAGAGTGTAGATTTATATGCAAAATCTATAAAACTCTTAGAGACAATTATAGGTATGAATCTTCATGATCTTGGTCTTCTCAGATATGAGGCCAAAAGTATGAGAAGAGAACGTACATAAATTGTACTTCATCAAGATGGAAAACTTTTGTTTCAAAGGACATCGCCAAGTAATTGAAACAAGAACTCACAGGATGGGGTAAAATATTTACAAATCATGTGCCTGACAAGGGGTCTATATCTGGAATATATAAAGATGTCAATAGTAAAAAGGCAATCCAATTAAAAATGAACAAAGTATCTGAATAAACATTATTTCAAAGAAGATATGCACATGAAGACATGCTCATCATCACTAATCTTCAGAGAAATTCTAATGGAAAGCAATACGAAATAGCCCTTCACACCCGCTGAGGTGACTGTAATAATAATAAAAAAAAAAGTATAATAAAAATAATTGGCGAGGATGTGAAGAAATTGGAAGCACTCCCAGCTGCTGGTCAGAATGTACAATGGTGTCAAGCCACTTTGGAAACCAGTCTAGTGGATCTTCAAAAGTTTCCATATGGAGTCACAATAGGACGCAGCAGTTTCACAGAAACAGCACAGGTACGGAAGTATCGCTCGTGGTACCCGACATTGCACACAACCGACCCAGCGGTTGGTGAGTGGACGAGCAAATCATGGTGTCAACACACAGTGGACCCTCACCGAACCGTAGCAAGGATGGATGCGGCGATGCGGATGAACCTTGAAAACCGTTTGCTAAATGCAAGACATCAGTCATGAAAGTCCAGGTGTCCTGTGATTTCATGTGTACGAAATGGTTAAAATAGGCAAATTATACAGAGACGAAAAATAGATTAGCTTCTACTTCTTCCTGAGAGAAATGGAAGGAATGGCAATGACCCCTAATGTGCATAGGACTTCTCTTTTGAGATCATGAAAATGTAAAATCGATGATGAATATTCTAAAAACCGTTGAATGCTTTAAGTGGATGAATTGTCTATAAATTCTATTTCAACAAAGCACATCTATCTATATACCTAATATCAGCTTTAGGATTAAATGTACTTCCACAATCACAGATTTCCATTGAATAAAAGAATTATATCTTATAAAAGTATTTTAGCCCTTGGGCCTAATTTCCACTAAACTACTTTTATTTTTGTCCTGATTTTAATTGCTGATTTCAGTATTCTGCACAGCAAAAAAAAGAAAACAAAACAAACTTACTTATAATTAATTTGTTCTTCAGTGATGAATGTGATCAAGTAAATTCCCCAGCACCACACATTAATTGCCAATCTTTTAATAGCACAAGAAAGGGATTTTAAATAATTTAATTATTAATTAAATTAATCGTTTAGTTAATTTGGATACAATGCACATTCTATAATTGTCTATTAATGTTAACAAGGTTATATGGCCGTGAACTTTATTTTTGAGGTGTAATGTATCACTTTTGTGGCACACCCTTGCTCATCCCCTCCCTCTTTGGTCTCTCTGTCTCTCACACTCACACATCTCACTGTATTTCTTTATGAGAAGTGCCAAGGGCTCCTGGGGGGCTCAATCTGTTAAGCATCTGACTCTTGATTTAGGCTCAGGTCATGATCTCAGGGTTATGAGATCGAGCCCAGGATCGGGCCCCATGCCCAGCGGGGAGGCTGCTGGAGAGTCTCTCCCTGGCCCTCTGCCCCTCCCCTACCGTGTGTACCTGTGCACGTGCTCTCTCTTTCTCTGAAAAATAAATAAATCGTGAAAAAAGAAATGTTAGGATCTGACATTGAATGCATGCTACCATTTAGAATCAGAATTGTCCGGGTTCTCAAAGCCCCACTCAGTAATATTAGCTGGCTGTCCAAGTAAGGGAAGTACAGCAGTTAGATGAATTTGGAAATACATTTGGAAAACAGATCAAATTGCATTATATTAGTTAATTCTGTAGAATGGCAGAAAAAAAAATGCACAATACGTATATCAAAATTCCCTTCAGTCCAAGTAGTGAGCATCTAATAGATGTGTAAGCTGTAAGCTGTATTAAGAAAACCATCAAGATTTGAAATACCAGCCATCTCTCTTTTTTTTTTTTTTTGATGATAAGAGATTACAGATCGTTCCCAATAATTGTCACCTACCGTGGAGTATTGAGCAGTATATTTGCAGTCCTAAGTGCACGGAAGATACTGAGAAAAAGTGAGTGAGCAAAAATGTCAGTGTCAAAGGGCCGTGTTAGCTGTGTCAGTGGAAAGAGAGAAAAATCGTACTTGGTGATAATGCTGTAACGGCTCGGGGATTCCCTGTAGGTAGATTTTCTTTTCCTTTAGCTTCATATGTTCTTTGAAAACTGCCAGACTTTAACATTTCCGTAAATAATTGCAGACAATTCAGGAACAATATGCAAATAATAGAAATCCTGCTAGCACGGTCCCTGAAAATAAGCTGTATCTTTTATCCACAGTGAACAACTTCTAGGCAAAATCAGTGGAAATTGAAAATTAGGTAACAATTTTCTTTAAAAAATGAGTTCACGGAGCTTGTTTTTGTTTGTGTCCTACTGAGGCCATGTGAAGAGGCTGGCAGATCTTGCTTTATATGAACCTCGGGCCATGTCTTAGTTAATTCAGGCAATATTTACAACTGCCGCTTATTAAGAGTCCTGTCAGCCAAGACCAATACGAGGAATTAATTTTTCAGTTAGATGCTATAAAATCGTAAGTAGAAACACAGTGCTGTGTGATTTAAAAATCCTTGACTTGGTTCACTTGGTCAGGTACCCGCTTTTAGACGTGGCTTTAAAGTTGCTTCTCTCCCTTCTTCCTGTTCCTCTCTGAATGCAGGGACATACGCCGCGGGATAACCTGGTCCGTCTTGCTAATACAGAGCAAAGAGCATTTAAAGTTATTCTGCCAGGTTTCGCGGTCGTAGCCTGAGTGGCCCATTTTCCGTGTGTGCCTTTTTTGACACTGAACATTGAAGATATTGAGAATCGTGTTAGTCAATAGAAAATGTAGTAGTCAAGGCAGTAAAACTAGGATGGGGCATTTGGCATCAATTATTTTGCAGAGCCTGTAGGATCCTGGTAGAAGACTCCGCTCGATCACTGCATCCATCACGACTGCTTCTGAATAGAGCTGTAGGGACGTCAGGGATAATCCTAACAGAAAATACGCCCTTTCAGAATGCTGACATCTGTAGCGCCTACCTGTGCCACAGTGTGCAAAACACTTGCAGCCGTGTGGTATATTTTCCGCTAATTTAAACCCATGGAGTTATGCATTCCCTTATTTAATTAGCAGCATTTATTACCTTTTCAGCTTCTGTACGAAGCACGGTGACGAGTATAATCAAATGTTCTGTGAACTGTTATCTATTAAAAATGAAACCCAATTATAGGGCAATTTCAATGTCATCCCTTAAGCCTAGCAGATTTCTGTAACGAAGCCCATCAGTTGTTCTTCCCAGCTCTGAAGTTTGAGATTCTCAAACAAGATCTTTCAATTTTGCGTAGCAAGCTCCTCTCAGCTGTTTTAACTATTTGGTCCAAAGTATATGGAATTCATTAAAAATAATTTCGCACGAGTGTGTGTGTGTGTGAGAGAGAGAAAGAACCGTCAGAGAACGAGACCAAAGGGACCTTGTATGAATGAAGTTCCAGAAGTAAAATGTACTACAAACAAAACAGAATATACTTTGTTAAAATTTGAAAAGGAGCATATATTCTATTCTTATGTATTTTCTCTTCTGTGACACACATCTTATCTCTACCTGGTTTTCAGAGGAAGAGAAATGTACTTATTGAGGGCCTACTTTATGCCAGTAAGTATCTCTAAAAACACCCTGGGAAAATTCTTTTTTTTTTTTAAAGGATTGAAGGAGAGTTTGCACACGACGTCACATTAGTTTTAGGCGTACGGCACGGTGGTTCAACAAGACTATGTGTTATGCTCCACCTGCTATGACTTTAGGGCCATCTGCTACCACGCGATGCTAACCCCACACCATGGGCTAGGTTCCCGCGATGGACCTTTCACTCTGGTGACTTAGCCATTCCATAAATGAAAGCCTACAACTCCCACGCCTGGCCCTTCACCCCTCCTCCCCATCCCCCCACCCTGGCCTCTGTGGCAATCATCAGGCTTCCTTTGAATTGATGGGTCTCTTTGTTTGTTTGTTTCTTGTGTGTTTTAGAGTCTCCATGTAAGTGACAGCGAATGGTATTTCTGTTTTTCTGTCTGACATTTCACTTAGCAGAATGCCCTTTGGATACATCCATATGGTCACTAATGGCAGGATCTCATTTTTATGGCTGAGTGATATTTCTGTGTGTGTGTGTGACATCTTCTTTACCCTTTCATCTGTTGATGGACACTTGGGTTGCCCTTGGATTGCTGCCATATCTTGGGCGTTGTAAATAGTGGGGCAGCAAACACAAGGGTGCATTTACTTATCTTTCTGAATTAGTGTGTTTGGATTTTTTTGGTGGGGGTAAATATGTAGTGGTGGAGGTACTGGATCTTATGGTATCTCCATTTTAGATTTTTGAGGAGACTCAACACTGTTTTCCACAATGGCGATAGAAATTCACATTCCCACCAGCTGTGCAGAAGGATGCTTTTTCTCCACATCCTTGCCAGCACTTGTTACTGTTTTGATTCTAGCCATTTGACAGGTGCGAGGTGATATCTTATTGTAGTTTTGATTTGCATTCCCTGATGATTAGTGCATCATTACTGAGCATCTTCTCATATGTCTGTTGGCCATCAGGATGTCTTCTTTGGAAAAATGATTATTTAGGTCCTCTGCCCATTTTTAATCAGATTATTTCCTTTTTTGGAGTTGAATTGTATGTGTATATTTTGGATATTAACCCCTTGTCAGATATGTCATTTGCAAATATTTTCCCCCACTCAGTAGGCTGTCTTTTTGGTTCTGTTAATGGTTTCCTTTCCTGTGCAAAAGCTTTTGCTTTTGGTCTAATCCCAATAATTTCATTTTGCCTGTGTTTCTCTTGCCTAAGGAAACATCTAGAAAAATATTTCTATGGCTGATGTTGAAGAAATTACTGCCTATGTTTTCTTCTAGGAGTTTTATTTCAGTTTCAGGTCTCACATTTAGGTCTGTAATCTATTTTGGGCTTATTTTTATGTATATGTTAGAAAGTGATCTAATTTCATTCTTTTGGATGTAGCTGTCCAGTTTTCCCAGCACCATTTGTTGAAGTAACTGTCTTCCCTGTATATTCTTGCCTCCAAGATTAATTAACGGACTAATGATATAAGCATGAGTTTAATTTTTGGGCTCTCTATTCTCTTCTATTGATCTATATTTCTATTTTTGTGCCCTTGCCATAGTTTTTTGATTACTACAGCATTTATAGTATGTTTTAAAAACTGGAATTATGATACCTTTAGTTTCTTTCCTCCCTTACCAAGACTGCTTTGGCTGTTTAAAGTCTTTTGTGGTTCCATATAAATTTTAGGATTATTTTCTATAGTTTTGTGAAAAATGCTATTGGTATTTTGACAGGGATTGCTTTGAGTACTATGGGTATTTTTACAATATTGGTTCTTCCAATTCATGAACATAGAATATCTTTCCATTTGTTGTGTCATCTTCAATTTCTTTCATCAATTTTTATAGTTTTTAGAGTATAGATCTTTTACCTTCTTGGTTAAGTTTATTCTTAAGTATTTTATTCTTTTTTGGTACAATTATAGATGAAATTGTTTCCTTAATTTCTCTTTCTGCTGCTTCACTTAGGATATAAGAAGCAACAGATTTCTGCATATTAATTTTGTATCCGCAACTTCATCAAGTTAATTTATCAGTTCTAGCAGTTTTTGTTAGAGACTTTAGGGTCTTCTCTAAATAGTATCATGCCATCTACAAGTAGCAAAAGCATTCTTCTTTACTAATTTGGATGCCTTTTATATTTTTTCTGATTTCTGTGGCTAGGATTTCTAGTTTTTTGGTTTTTTAAAAATATTTTATTTATTTATTCATGAGAGACATGGAGAGAGAGGCAGAGACAAAGGCAGAGGGAAAAGCAGGCTCCCTGCAGGGAGCCCAATATGGGACTCGATCCCACATCCTGGGATCATGCCCTGAGCCGAAGGCAGATGCTCAACCATGGAGCAACTCAGGTGTCCCTAGGACTTCAGGTATTATGTTGGGTAAAAGAGTAGACTTTTTTGTTTTGGTCCTAATCTTAGCAGAAAAGCTCTCAATCTTTCATCATTGAGTGTATGATGAGATTTTTCATATATGGCCTTTATTAGCTTGAGATGTGTTTCTTCCTAACCTACTTGAGAGGTTTTATCATGAATAGATGTTATACTTTGTCAAATGCTTTTTCTGCACCCGTTGAGATGATCATATGGTTTTTACCTTGTTAATGTGATGTATCACATTTGTGAATATTGCTTTTGAATATTCCTTGCATCCCAGGAATAAATCCCACTTGATTGTGGTGGATTATTTTTTAAATGTCTTGTTGGATTCAGTTTGCTGATAGTGTTCTGAGGGTTTTTGTATTTATATCCATCAAAGATATTAGCCTATAGTTTTCCTTTTTTGTAGTATCTTCATCTGTTTTGGTATCAGGATAATTAATGATGACCTCATAGAGTGAATTTGGAGGTTTTCCTTCTTCTTGTATTTTTTGGAATAGTTTGAGAAGAATAGGTATTAACTCATCTTTAAATGTTTGATAGAATTCATTTGTCTTGTCCATCTGGTCCTGGACTTTTGTTTGTTGGAAGTTTTCTGATTACTGATTCAATTTTATTGCAAGTAAATCAGCCTGTTCAAATTTTCTATTTCTTCCGGATTCAGTTTTGGAAGATTATATGTTTTTAGAAATTTATTCCTTTCTTTTAGGTTGTCCAATTTGTTGGCATATAGTTTTTCATAATATTGTCTTATAATCCTTTGTATTTTTGTGGTATTGTTACTTCTTTCATTTCTGATTTTATTGCTTTGAGTCCCTGCTCTTTTTTTTTTTTTTTGTGAGTCTGCCTCACCATATATCAATTTTGTTTAGTTTTTCAAAGAACCAGTTCCTGATTTCATTGATCTGTTCTATTGTTTTTTAAATATCGTTGTTTTCTGCTTTAATATTAATTATTTCCTTCCTTCTCCTGGCTTTGAGCTTTGTTCCTTTTCTAGCTCCTTTAAGTGTAACATTAGGCTATTATTTGAGATTTTTTTCTTATTTCTTGAGGTTAACATGTATTTCTATAATCTTCCCTTTTAGAACAGCTTTTGTTGCATCCCAAAGACTTTGAACCCTGGTATTTTCATTTTCATTTGTCTCTATGTATATGTATTTTTTTTTAAATTTTGTCTTTGATTTCCTGTTTAACCCATTCATTGTTTAGTAGCATGTTATTTAGCCTCCAAATATTTGTGTTCTATTTTTTTTTTCTTGTGATTGGTTTCTGGTTTCCTACCATTGTGATTGAAAAAGGAACATGATATGATTTCATTTTTTTTTGAATTTATTAAGACTTATTTTGTGGCCTAACATGTGCTCTATTTTGAAGAATGTTCCATGTGCACTTGAAAAGAATGTATATTCTGCTGTTTTTGGATGGAACATTCTGAATGTGTCTATTAGGCCCATCTGTGTAATGTGTCAGTAAGGAACAAGGGAGTACAGGGCCTGCAGGCTTTGTGAAGATTGGCTTTTTTACAGTGAGTTAAAGGAGGGTGGATTTTGAACCAAAGGGAGATGCGATCTGCCATACTTCTTAAAGGGATCACTTGGCTGTAACCAGGCAAGGATGAAATCAGGGAAACAGCCTAATTACCATAATAATCTAGAACACAAATGGTGGTTTGGATATGCCAGTGAAGGTGGTAAGACATATCTTGATTCAGGATGTACTTGAAGGTAGAGGCTATAGAGTTTCCAGATAGATTCAATCTGGAGTATGAGACAAAGAGAAGAGTCAAGAACAACCCCCAAATTTCTTGGCCTGAGCAATAGGAAGAACGGGATTAGTAATCACTGAGATAGGGGAATACAGTGGAATAGATTTGTGAGTGCATCTTGGAATAAGAAAGATCAGGATCTCAGCATGAGATAGCGAGATGTAAGGGAAAATTCTTTAAGATTGATTCCATGCTAGATATTCTCAAAGATGAAAATCGTAATGAGTCAAATGATCTTAATATTAAAAATTGATGTTGTATGCTAAAGATTTTAGGTTGGGATCAATTTTAATTTTTATTTAATTTAATGAGTATGACAAGGAAAAAAGGGAGAGAGAAGAGTAGAGGGAAAAAAGTGAAGGAGTCTGAAGAGAAGAGATTGAAGGATTCTCCAGTTCCACAGCCTTCCTCCCTGAGCTCCTGAGGTACCCCCATGCTTGGATCATGCCCCTTCATGTAAGTCTGAGCCCCAGATTTGTGAGGCTCCTTCTTTGAAGTACTAGATTTTGAGAACCCCAAACTCCTCCATTTTCTCCCCTAATCCAAGGCAGGAGTAGCTGTTTGCTACAGTTATTATCTTTGCATTTTTGCCTATTCAGTCTTCTAAGACCTGTGTAATCAATCTTCTTTTTTAAGTTGTTTCTTCTTTTTTTTTTTTTAATAACTGGTATGGTTCCACTTTTTGTAACTAGACTCTGATACAAGCCAATATGTAATAAAAGCTAATAACACTTAGTATAAAATAACCATAGTCTTTTTCATTGTTTTTAAAATTTGTCTTCAATTTCCATTCATTTGCCATTCATCAACATATAATTCACAAAAGGGGCATATTACATCCTATACCATCTGATTTACAGGTGTTAGAATATTTTGGGTATTAAGGCAACTATGTTGAAACAATGGGTAGAAATTTAAACCGAGCTTTTACCTTTTTCCCCTTTTGCATATTTTGGCATATAAAGTATCTTAACATAGTATAGAGCTCACATTTTCCCAGCGATACACTTGGTATTTTTGAACAGTTCTCAAGAGTTGAAATGCTATATGGTTTTACATTTAAATGTAGACTTTTTGTGGGGGAAGGCATCTCTCCCTGCTGTGGAACTGAGCAACTGTTTCATTTCTTTGAAGATGATTAAAAGTCCCTTTCTTTAACCAGACCTTTCTTTCCTATTCAAGTTTCAGAGAAAGAGTTTATGAAGTTTCTAAAAACCCACACTTGCCTTTAATATACCCCCCTTAAATCCTGAAAATGAAGGAATCATTCCTATCGAAAAACTTAATCTCTCTAGGAGATAAATAAGTATGTAAATTATACGAGTTGTCGTTTGGACCTTTATGAAAAGAGCATTAAACGAACAAAATTTCACAGTGTAGGAAGAAAATAGCTAGACCTGAACAAAAAAAAAATGTAATAGGTTTCCAAGTTGATTATAGACAAGACCTTATCTAAAATTTTATCCTAGAGATCAGGGTGCCTGGGTGGCTCAGTCAGTTAAGCGTCTGCCTTCAGCTTGGGTTATGATCCCGGGGTCCTGGGATGAGCCCCACATCTGGTTGCCTGCTTAGCGGGGACCTTGCTTTTCCCTCTGCCTGCTGCTCCCCTTGCTTATGCTCCTCTCTCTCTCTCTGTCAAATGAATAAATAAAGCCTTGAAAAAATAGAACTTTATCTTAGTGATCAAAACCTGTTCATAGCATCCTTGTTTTACTCAGGATGATCCTCTATTTTAATCATAAAAATTGATCAAAACTGAAAGAATTAATCCAATAATCTCTATATTTTTCTCTGCACTAAATTCCCCATTTCTTGTTGCTTTCGATGAATTAACCTAATTAAATAAATATATTATCATATAGATTCAGCACACACACACAAATCCTAGATTTTACTAGAGTTTTCATTTCACACATTCTGTGCCATTTGGGGGAGGAATTATGATTCTGTTTTAAATATATCTCTGTGGTCTTAATCATCTTAACTACATGAAAGACTCTCATTTTCACAGTCTTTATCCCTTGTCCAAAAAGATTAGATCCTCTGGACTCCTAAGCATTCAGAACAACTTGGCAGGAAAGCTACGATCCAAGCAGGTACCACTGATTGCCTGTACTGCAGCCATTTGCACCGCTTTGCATGCTGAGAAAACCTGGTTTTTAGACACGTTAGGCAAAAAAGTTCTTTAATAAAAATGTTACTTGAGGCAAAACTTATAAGAATGTGAGTCCTAGATATGTGACGGTCGTTTTGTGAGCACGATGAGGACAAACCTGAGGGAAGAAATCAGCGTGCTGAGGCTTGCTGTGGGTGGCAGGCTCGGAGGATGGAGAGAACCGAGTCCCGATGATGCTGCGGAGCCAGTTCACCAATCCTGGAGTTCCTCTACCTCCAGAGCTCTCACCATATAGGATAATAAATGTGTAGTGTTTCAGCTGCTTTCCATTGGGTCTCCTGGATTCTAACAAACCTTTATAGACCCTGTAATTTATGATTTGGCATCAAGTGATCACAGGGCCAAGCTAACAGTTAGAGATGTTTATGTCTGCCCTGTGGCCCACAAGCAAAATTCATATTATAAATTCCCCAACACCCAAAATAAACAAAAATAAAAATAAAATAAATTAATTAATTAATTAATTGATTTCCCAACCACAAACCCCAAATTTGTGTTTCACTTCCTGCTACTATTATAGTAATAAAGGTTCTAGATCACGCTTCCTCCTCACTCCTTCTGACCAAACCTCCTGACTCCCATGTGGCCTACATGATATGGAAGGATTCCTCTTCCTAACAGGTGACTAATACTCTTTTCAAAATGCCATTGACCTCTCTGTGTTGTTCTTCAGTAACCTCCATAGATTAAAATTCTGTGGGTGCAGTCGAGACACTGGTACAGTGAGCAGGGGGACGTGGTGCTTCATGGGGGGCATGCCCCAGCTTGCTCTGGCCCTGCTAACTGGACTCACCAGGGAGTGCTCCCTGGGAGGGTATGGCTGGCGCTCGAGCTTTATGCCGTGTGAGCCCTGTATCGCCACAGGGTTCCAACCTGAATTGAGAAAGGATCTCGGGATCCCTGTGTGGCGCAGCGGTTTGGCGCCTGCCTTTGACCCAGGGCGCGATCCTGGAGACCCGGGATCGAATCCCACGTCAGGCTCCCGGTGCATGGAGCCTGCTTCTCCCTCTGCCTGTGTCTCTGCCTCTCTCTCTCTCTCTCTGTGACTATCATAAATAAAATAAAAATAAAATAAAATAAATTAAAAAAAAAAAAAAGAGAAAGGATCTCTAAGGCACTGGCTTCTGTTCTGCACCTCATTTGATCTATTTTAGTTTCAGTGAAGGATCAGCCACCTTCTGGGCTCTATAATGGTCCGGTGGGTCTGGGTTAATGCCTTACCCCATCCTGAGAAAGGGGCAGTTGGCTAACTTCCAAGGCAAATGATCCCTGAAGGGAGTGAGTAGAGGCTTATTCTGGAAGGATTGTGTTGGAGGTTAAATCTGATCCACTGACCCAACAATACTGAACTCAGCGGAGGAGTCAGTTGGTTAGATTGGGTTCTTTTCTCCTCGAATTTTTATACTGGCTTATGCTTTTAGAGAACATCTCTGAAAAAACAAAAACAAAAACAAAACAAAACAACAACAACAAAACAAAACCTCTGGGCACAGTATCACACCTGAGAAGCTATAGGGACCCACTGACAACACGGTATGGGGCGTCCGTCTCATGGAAGCCTTGGCACCGAGGAGGCTTAAACGTGGCTTTAAGGGCAAATCTCTGTTGTTGCTTGTCCTGCTGCTGATAGAGTTTGTCCCTTGACCTGGTAGGGTACGAGGGACCCCGTTCTTGGGCTTAATGAAAAAAGAAAAGAGAAAAGAACATTATGTTCTCACTGTCCCTAAGAAAGCTGAGGAGGGTTTTCAGCTCATCTGAGATTGTAAGTCTCCCAATGAATATGCCGCGGCGCTCCTCTGTGCTGCTGCTTACTAACATGTGCGGAATCGCCTCCTTAAACTCCAAGTGTTACAAAACAAAGACTCTAAAAGATAAACCCGAGGGCTGCTTGGGCTGCGTCCACGGTTGAGTGTTCAGCTCTTAGTCTCTGGTCAGGTAGTGACCTGGGGGGTCCTGGGATGAGTCGTGGGCCTGGGCTCAGTGCTCAGCAGGGAGTTGGCTTGAGATCTCCCTCCCTCCCTGCCCCTGTGCTAGCTCTCTTTTGGGGGAAAAGAAAGATAAAGCTGAGGCCCCTGCTGCTTTCCTGGATGTCGATCCCAGCCCCTCTGAGGCTGCTTGGAACACCCTATCGCAAGTGAGATGTCACAGCAGAGTCCACTTGGGACCACCAGTTTTCTGGTTTATTTATTCAAAGAAAGAAAAAGAACGGGCAAATATGTTTGATAGTCACAAATTATGACTAGGGTAAGATTAAATAATATCGTATGTAGAAAACACGTAGCACAGAGCCTTGAAGGTGGTAAAACGAGTAACTATTATGCTTCAGTTTCATTGCGGCTCAGAACACGCACAGTATTGTTAAATTCTCGATTCACAGTTTTAGCCTTTGGACCTCATTTTCTGGTGGCAAGGTGGCTCATTTTAGCCTACTCAGTAGTCTTAGATTCAGTCTTTTACAACTGTTTTTTGCCTATCATTCATATGATAATCCTGACATTCACAGTTAATAGCTAAACTTTTAATCTCCCAGTGACATTTATGACACTCATTAAGGAAAATGAAAAGTCCTCTGAAAGCCTGCAAAACTTTCTGACGATTTTCTTGTTTATGGATCAGAGAGGTATGTGTATGTTGCTATCTCTAAACCACTCGAATATTATGCCTAGAATTACTGACCAGAAGAAATGGGAAATATGGAAAGACATCGAAGACATGGTAAGTGAAGAGAGCAGATTGTGTCACCATATGTGCAGTACCTGTTATTTTAAAAACAAACTGTGTGTTGATGCATGCATGAAGGGTTGCTAAAATGGTCTTGATTTGGAATTTTAGCTGAGTTCTCAGAAATGAGAAGAATAGATGTTAAACTGTTAAATGCCTCCAAATCTACACTGAAGTGCACAAACATCAATGCAGGACATGCAATGGGGGTGGCTAAAAAGATCCTCTTAGTGTTAGCTTATGACACCCATTAAATTCAGGCTACATAATAGACTCTTAGAAAACTAAGAGTTCTTGAGAACAGTCAGAATGTGACTAATTTTAGAGAGACTCATAAGTGCGCCGAATGATTGCTGCATCCTATTGAAAGGGAGCGGGGGATAGGCCTTCCTAACCTGAAACCAGATGAAGGATCCTTAAAACACTCATTTAGAGGACTTGGCTCGTGTCCTCTGGAGTGTTTTTTTTTTTTTTTTTTTTTTGTTTTTGTTTTTTTTTTATGATAGAGAGAGAGAGAAGCAGAGACACAGGAGGAGGGAGAAGCAAGCTCCAAGCAGGGAGCCCAACGCGGGACTCGATCCTGGGACACTAGGATTGCTCCCTGGGCCAAAGGCAGGCGTCAAACTGCTGAGCCACCCAGGGATCCCCAAGTTTTTTTTTTTTTTAAGTCCTGGCATGTGACTTCCACCTGAACTGGTCTATGGCAGCAGATAAAGAGATAGTTTTATACTTCCAGAATCTGGGTGAAAATGGATGTGTGTGTATACAGAACCCAAAGGAAGCAGGAGGGAGACTTATCCAAAGGCACACCATCCAACGGGGCCATCTGGAGTGCAAGGGGGCCCCACAGAATGGTGAATAATATGAAGATTGGAGCAGTAAGACAAGGTATTCCATCAAGGAAGCTGCAATCAGAAATCTGTAGGAAGAGGGCCTCTGAGTATTCCCAAGATGACTAGATATGAAACAAGCTTCCTCTGAGGGCCCTAAGACTGATGATAACCTTATCAGTCAGGCAAGGCCTTTCCTGACCCTCACTTCTTCTTCCTTCCCTCACCTACACCTCTTTTGGGGGGAATCAGGAGTCCTGGTGGATAAAGGGGAGGAAGAGAGGAACAAAATGGGCAAATAATAAAAAGGCCGCTATGCCCTCCACCCCACCCTATTACACATTTCTTCACCCAAAGCAGGTCTGCACAGGGAGAGAGATGAAGCTCTACTCTATGAGAGACAGCACGGATCTGGGTTGAGTTTTATAACATCGTGTCAAAGGATGTTTTAGAAAGATAAAATCACAACTTTCCTACAAATATAAAATGAACCTAAGATTGTATTTAATTCATAAATTTGCGAAGAAAATAATAATATACCTAGGAGCAAGTTTTAAAACCACATGTAACAAAGGCTACAGTGTAAGGCATCAGCCTTCGGCAGGTGCTTGTGTGCACATAGGGTTAGGTAAATGCTAAAGATAGTGATGATAGTGAAAATCCAGAGGAAGGAAATAATACTCGCAGGCAGATAAATCTGGTCTGACTCCTTGGAGAAAAGGTACATATTAGGAATAAAAAATACACTTAAGCAGAGGGAAGACAGGGAGTGGTTCTAGCAGAAACAGTTAAAATGGAGACTTGAAGATCACATTTCCTGAGCCTAAAGGATCATATAACTGATTTGGGCTACAGATTTAGGAGTAACAGGAGATAATATCTATGATGACACCTGCTTTGCTCAGCATTTTTTTCCTAGTCCCTGACTAGAGTGTCTGACATTTCATACGTGATTAATGTTTTTATTTATTTTATTTTATTTTTATTTTTTTTAATATTTTTTTTTATTATTATTTATTTATGATAGTCATACAGAGAGAGAGAGAGGCAGAGACACAGGCAGAGGGAGAAGCAGGCTCCACGCACCGGGAGCCTGACGTGGGATTCGATCCCGGGTCTCCAGGATCGCGCCCTGGGCCAAAGGCAGGCGCCAAACCGCTGCGCCACCCAGGGATCCCGATTAATGTTTTTATATGAAAGACCGTTTACATTAGTATGAAGTGAAAAGGGTACGAAGGTTTGGATCAGCAATATAAGCAGAAGGGTATTTTAGAAGTATTACTAGAGTAGTGGTAGAGGCATTGGAATAAAATAACTCAGGTATTAAAAAAAAAAAAGTTCAGGTATGAAACAACGGAGAGCCTGAAATGAGGAATAATGGAGAGCCTGAAATGAAGAAGGGGGCTCTGGAACTGTCAAGGAAGAAGTGAATATGTGCTCTGTTACAAAGTTGATTTGTGGGCAGGGCTTGTACACATGGAAGGGACTAGGGAATGGAGGACGAGAACAATATTGAGGGGAAATCCCATACTGTAGGTGCTATCAACTAACCTGCATTGAGAACCATTACATTCCCACCCTTAATTTCCCAGTGTTTGGGTTTGGGACTTTTGTTGTTGTTGTAGTTGTTGTTGTTGTTGTTGTGGAACTGCAGAAAAAATATATTGGATCACCCCAAGGCAAAATTTGAAAGTTTTTGTAGTTTTGCGTCCATTTTGTACACTAGTGCCATTTTTGTCTTGACCCCCTTCCTTCCAGTTGAACAGTGTCTTCTGCTCTTTTCTGAACTTCTCTCTGTAAACTGGAAAAGACTGTATCTTAGTTGAGGTTTCTTGAAAATGCAGAGAGAGAGAGAGAGACAGACAGAGAGAGAGACACAAGGGTGATTATCTGTTTTAGGGAGGGACCTAAGTGAAATAGTGAAATAGGATTGAATGCCCGTTTAAGACTGTGTCGCCCCTTGGTGTGTGCTGTGGACAACAGGGGCTTGATCTTGCTGGAGACTATTTGGGTTGTGTAGAGTGAACCTCAGAACTGCCTGCCCAAGGGACAGAGGAAGAAAGTATGTATATGAGGTTCCTTTTGCCCCATTGGTCAAGCGTGGCCATAGTGTAATAAGTCCTCGAGACGTGCACGTTAGAATAGCTGAGAGGGATCATGCAGGTAGTGGAAGTGGGTGGTTTAAGGAAGTTACAGGACGGGGCAGCTGGGTGGCTCAGTTGGTTAAGCATCGAAATCTGGGTTTTAGCTCACGTCATGATCTCAGGGTTGTGAGGTGGAGCCCTGTGTCGGGCTTCACACTTGCTGTAGGGTTTGCTTGGGGTTCTCTTCCTACCCCTCTGCCCGTCTCCTGATACTTTCTCTCTCTCTCAAATAAATAAATAAATAAATAAAATCTTAAAATAGTTACAGGACAGAAAGCAGGAATCATCCAGCACAGCTGAGGTAGCATGCCGTCAGATTACATCTACCCCCAGCTGAGCGAGCGCTCTGGGTGCCAGGGTGTAAGGCTAGAGTATAAGGGTGGGCCGAACGAACGGGAGCTGCGCAGAAGAGGTGTCTGACTCCACGGGGTATTCTAACTACATCTAATTCATCATGCAGCCTTCAAAGTGGTGGCTGGTTACGATATCTAGAAAATACTTCTTATACAAGAATTAAGATAACCTGTTCTGTGGCTGTCAATCACTTTGGCCTTAGCCATCCCAGTCCTTGATCAGTGGGTCCATGAACAGAAAATCCGTGTAACAAGAGTGGAGGCGATCGCCAACCAATCTTCATGGGGTCCCTTTTGTCAAAGCCGATGTAGCTACTGCTCCTCCTAGACAGTCTGCCGGCATCAGAGATCTTTGCTAGTTGATAGGTCACTCTTCTTCAGGAGACCAAAATGTTCCCTTAGTGGCAGGTTGATTATTATATCAGATCCTTTCCACTTCGGGTGGAGCAAAAACCGGTTGCTGCGGGAATCCTCCTCTGAATGTGGTTTCTCCTTCTCTGCCCACAGAAACCATGACCCTCGTGTATGGGCTTTTAAAATGCCATATTATCTGGCAGGTCTTTGGTAATAGCACAAACTATAGTTGATCCTGCCTATACTGTGGGGATTGCTTCTGATTTATTATTTTGTCCGGTGGATGGGGTGTGGTCTGAGGGGCTTCCACGTGGCACTTGGCTACCACAGATTTTCATATTTTGTTTCAGGAAACTGAGAGTTCCACTAGTTGCTGACATTTATTATGATTATTCACTTAGGGACTGGGGAAGTAACCCCAAGGTGGGTCCATGGGCCCTTTGGATAATGTGAAGTGGATTTGAGTCCGGATTCAGTTTATCAGTTGTCATCCATAAGCACCTAATATATATATATATATATATATATATATATATATTTTAATTTTATTTAGTTAATTAATTAATTAATTATTTTTCATAAGCACCTATATTAACCAAAGTCCGTGATTATATTTTTTGATCTCAGATATCAGTAGCCACTCAGACCCTGCAGAGGTGCGTGTATTCATTAGTCCTGGAATGGCCTATGTATTGTCCCTTCCCAGGATAGAGTTACTCTGGTAAATATGTGCAAGTCCCTTTTGGGAGAAAATAAGGATTGTTGATTGTATACACTTGATTTGGTTTTAGACTCTCTCCCCCAGACAGCATGGCCTCTTCTTCAGTCAATGGGCCCTTGGGTGAGAATTGGTTCATATGGGTTGTATGTGAGAGATCATGATTTTTCATGGTTTCAGCTGACTTCAGCCTTCTACTTGTCAGCTCTTGATTTTGTTTGATTATTGACAGGATGAGCACTGGGTGTTATCCAATAAAAAATAAATTTATTATTAAAAAAAATAAAATGAGCCATCAAAAAAAAAGTTTACTCTAGTTAACTCTCTCTCTTTTTCATTTGAGGGACACCATGATCTCTCCCTGCTACCACGGCCCCTCTATTTGTGAACTTACTGGATTTAACAGTCACTTTCGTGAATGACTCTCCACTTCTGTATAAATCTGATGTTTATTGAGGCAATTAAAGCTTTTGATGGGTCATGGACTATGTGTTAGCCACTGTTGTAGGTGCTGAGGGTGCAGATAGAAACCAAAGAACAAAGTCCCATCCCCATGGACCTTGCATTCTAGTGGGCATTCATGTTGCCCAACAATTTCCTCATATGCCTACAATGTGTTGGTGTGACTATAATTTGCTTATAAAAGTAAACATTTTCAATGCATTTAAAATATCAGAGTGGCTGTGGATTCACACTAATTTAAAAATAGTAAAGAATTGCTGTAAGTTGAAAATTGTATTTATTTACTTCAGATTTTTCATTTCTTGTAGACATTGGAATCATAAATTTATAGTACTCGTTATACACAGAAAATAAAAATCTATAGTATTTTTTGTTAAATGTAGTTTTATTTGTTAAAAGGCAAAAATATATATTTTTAAATTTTTTTAAATTTATTTTTTCATGAGAGACACAGAAAGAGAGGCAGAGACACAGGAAAAGGGAGAAGCAGGCTCCCTGCAGGGAGCCCAATGTGGGACTTGACCTCAGGACCCCGGGATCACGCCCGGGCTGAAGGGAGGCAGTCAACCACTGAGCCACCCAGGTGTCCCAAAAAAGGTATTTTTAAATTGGAGCACTGGAGATTGGAATGTGGCAGCAGGATGTTGAAGGATCTACAGACCATAATTTCAAAGTATTGCTTGAAAGAACATGCTTATTTCACCTAGAAAATTTATGTTGGAGCATTTGCATATATAATAAGTAAAAGGAGATTAATGTATCATGCACGCAGTGTCCATTCAGTGTTGTAAAAAAATAAGTTAAATATGTGCTACCTCAGAGCAATGGTGCTTACCCAGGAGAATGGGTAGCATTAATTAACTTAAAAAAAAAAACAAAAACAGAATCTGGATTCCAACTCAGAAGGCTCTGATTTTCTGTAGATCTGAGGTAGAGTATGGAGATTTATATTAAATAGCTCCATGGATAATAAAGCTAATGTTTATAAACAGTGCGTGTTATTTACAGAAAGGCAGATTCTGATTCTGTGAAAATGGAGAACTTTCTAACAATCATAATTGTCAAGAGTCAGCATAAGTAGGATATCAATTTTAAATAAAAAGACTTATTACTAATAGGTAGGTATATGCTAATATGCATGCTATTGGTCAAAGTAACCCGTGCTAAACAATCCCTTTTTATTTTCATCATGAATCAAATATTTCTAACCCATGTGATTTCATTTATAATATATCAGCGTAAATCTAAAATTTCCTCATATTTTCTTACAAGCTAATTAGTATCCATGCTCTGTAGCAAAAGGCAGTATAATTAAGCTCAGACTCTTTGTAATTCCCGTCTTTACCATTTGCTTTGTATTTTTATTAATTTTTATTCATGTGTAAAAAGAAATATAATTGTTCTATCTGTCCTTGGAGATTCTCCTTTTCCCTTGTTTTCTGTTTCCATTTGGAGGAAGCTCCACTGGAAAACCAGCAGAGTCCCTGGCCCGAATAGCGCTGTTGTGCTCAGCCCGAGTCTCCTCCTTTGGACCAGCATATTCACTCCTTTACCTGCCAGGATGGTGACTGCCCCCATCACAGCTGGGTCGTGCTGTAACCATGGCCATGGCGTGCACCTGAAGAGAGCGGACCTGCCTGAGTTGTGTCACCTCTCAGGGGTGGCTTGCAACCTGGGACTAGTCAACTCAGAGCACAAAGGCCCGGCCTCCTCCCTCGACACAAGACGCTTGTCTCTGCCAGTCCACCCCTTGCCAGGGCTCCCTGGGGGGTCTGCAGAGGCCTCTGTTGCAATTTCTTGTGGTTGCACTTGTCTCTCTGCTCAGTCCTGCTTCCCTCATTCCCCACCAGCACCGACCCTGGGAAACTCCCAATAAGGCTCCTGCAGGTGGATCTTTGTTTCAGAGTCTCCTCCCCGGGAACTAGCCCTAAGAGAGCCACCTGCAGAGGCAACTGCTCTGGTCGGTGAATATTCAGGGGGGGAGGCCTGCACTTACCTCTCAGTTCTCTGGCGGATCTTGGTGTCAGGGGTGCGTCTGCTGGGGTCACTGTCTTGTCACTGAGGGAGCCTAACCCTCAGGCCATAATCTCGGTGCCGTGCTGTCTGTGACAGAGTGGGGCTGCTTCCTTCAGATCCAAAGTCACGTCCGTTGACCAGCTTGATATATAATAATGATATTCGGTCTCCATCTAATTGTGTCATCTACCTTATAATTCTGAACTCAGGCATGATAAGACATTTGTGTTCCTTGTGGACCACCCGAAACTCCAGCTAGTATCTCCAGTGAGTACCTTGTGGGGTTATCATGATAGTTAAATGAGATGCATTTAAATTGCTTAGTATAGCACCTGGCGTTTCATAAATGGCGAATAAATGTTAACTTAACATGGCTTAACGCCACATTTATTTCCAAATGCACTCAATTTATCCAAATCCAGATCATGCTGGAGAGTCTTTGGAAGTGTTGATACTGGTGTGAAAAATGAAGGCTAAGGGGAATTTGTATACTAAACCTTGATTTTTGGTCAATAGACCCCAAACCGAACTCAAAATCCTTTTGCTTGCCTGTGATCTTCAAAGTTTGCAGAAAAAAAAAAATAATTCCGCCCCCATTTCTTCTCTGTGCTCCTCAGTAGCACCAAAAGTGTTGAAAACTCTGCATCTTGGAATCTCATTTATTCATTCAGCTAGCATTCGTTGGTCACTTACTCCGTGCCAAGCTTTGGGTTAGTAAAGCTCATATGTTTTATTTATTTAATCCCGGTAGGAAGAGAACTCCTGTTCTATAGTCACTTCATAATAGCATTGCTGAAATCCTTTTTTTTTTTTTTTTGAGAGGCCTTAATAAAAACAATACCCCTCTTGACAGAATTTCAAGACAATTATGTACAAAGGTAGAGTGATGAGTCACATCCATTTTCAGTGCGCATCCTTCTGCATGGAATTAAATAATAGGAATAATGCCAAGACTTAACTGGGAAGAGGGCTGTTTTTAAGATTTACCCATGTGTAAAAATATGGGTCATCACTCGAATATGAAGTGATTTGGGCCTTGAAATCATTCAGACCTTAGGTAATAAAATCAAGCACTGTCTAACTATGAATTTTATTGGTCTTTCTGTTCTTGAAAATCTTTGCATGAATTAAATAAAAACTATAAGTAAAATATTTAGTAGGGAGAACTTCCTGGCAGAGAGCTCTGCCTCCATGAACGACGATGGTACTAATAGAGGTAATACTAGTAACAGTACTGATAATAGTTGTAAATACATCTGCAAAATAGATGAAGTCCAATGTGGGACCTCACATTCACCAATGGCCAATATTTTGGCCAATATTCACCAATATTTTGAATATTGCTACCTTTCTTTTCCTTAACAGGACCCTCATTTTGTGCAGGTAGTAGGCAGTTCTAGATCTTAGGGAAGTTGGCCGTTCCCATTCCACCAGCTCAAGAAGTCCAAGTCATAATTGGTCTAAACAAGATACTAAGATCTCATTCCTTTGGACTTTTTTTTGCATAAGACTTTATTTTGGACTGTCTTGCATTGGATGAAGTTATGACAGAAAGTTTCTTGAGAAGCTTTTAGGAAACATTTTTCACTCTTGATAAAAAGAGAGGAGCACATGGATCTCTCCTGACACCGTGGCCTCTGCCCCTCCTTCCTTCCTTCCCCCTGGCTATGAGATGCTCAGAACTATGGAATCCGTGGTACGGTCTTGAAAGATCTTATTTATTTATTCATGGTAGACACAGAAAGAGAAAGAGAGGCAGACACAGGCAGAGGGAGAAGCAGGCTCCATGCAGGGAGCCCGACGCGGAACTCGATCCCGGGGCTCCAGGATCACGCCCTGGGCCAAAGGCAGGCGCTAAACCGCTGAGCCACCCAGGGATCCCTCCATGGTGTGGTCTTGAAGTGACAGGCATAAGGGAGAAAAGCCGACATGTTAAGAATATTGGAGCAGAGTAGAAAGGAACCCCTGGAGGGTACGCATAACTGTTGTTAGAGGATGTTGCATTGGCCCTTGGTGAACGGCCTTCTTTGTTATGCCCAGCTTAGTCTTTAGCCCAGAGAGTAGCACAGATTTGTTCTGGAATTTTCAAGAATTCTGCTTTTAGAGGATCACAGTATGAAATAACTTTGCTTGTACAGGTCATGCCTGCCGCCACCAGAGGAGTGCTCTGTGCAGGACAGGTCCTGGTTCGCCCTGGGGTAGGACTAGGACGGGCTGGAGTTCCAGATACCGCCTCTCTTCCCGGCTTTGGCTCTCTGGGTTAGTTAAATGCACTGAGGTTGGCTGAGAGGAAAGCTCTGGGGTTGCTGAGCTGTCTTACAGGAGGTGGGGTGGAAAGATCGTAGCCCGCTAAGGTTTCCCTACTGTCCCAACAGGGCAGGGCTAGGGAGTGCTTATGCCACCACTACCAACCCGGTTGCTACTGGGGGCTCTCCCTCAGTGAGGTTTTCTTTTCTTTCATCTCCATCTGCCCGGTGAGACGCCTGAGACTACAGAGAACAGTGGACTGGGTTGCACACAGCGGCTACGAGATGACCGGATTGGGGAGTTTAGAGAGATTCTCCACTTAGCAAGACCACAGTCCTAGACTGACTATCAACTCAATGGAAGAGTCGTTGGGAGACCTGACGCGTTCACCACCATAGACCTCGGCGCAGACAGAGGCGTTACTTAGCTGGTGGCAGGTCCGTCGAGCAGAATCACCGCAACGATATATAAAAATCAACAAATTCTTGGGAGATAATCGGAGGATTTGATGAGCAATGTATTTCACTTAGAAAATAGTTTACTTTTAGCCTGAAGTATATAGTTAAATGTTTGAAGTGCATATTTACTTACAGGTTTACTGTATTATCATCATGGTTGATATTTATTTGAAATATTACTTTTGCTTGTAACCAACTACTTCTAATTGATGAGTTTTGATGGAAAGAAGGAAGAATTATTTCATCCCAGTGGTTGGTATAAAGAGTTGACTTTTTAGTGAAATTTTTGATTCTGGAAATGCATAGATGAAAGTCAAATTCTACTGACATTGGGGAACTTCTGCATCTTTCAGCAATCTTGGCACCACTCTCCTCGCTGTGGCCTGTGTCAAGGTTATTTGAACTTGTCTCTTGCTGAATCCAAAGTGAATGGGAAGACAGAAAAACACGTTTTTGTTTTTTGGTTTTTTTTAAATTAAATGTGGGGCCTAGGCATTGGTGCGATTCAACTGTGAATGAAGAAGCCGGGGAAATGTTGTAGGCTTCACTCAGCCTCGAGTGAAAGGTTTTCCATCACAAGTGTATCCTTTTTTGTAAGTAGCCCTTGCCTTGCCCTAGATGCCAAGCTCAGATTTCACCTATTGGGAAAACGTTACAGGTAGATCGTTTGATCTTTAACTTCATTCCAGATATTTTCCAAAAAAAATCTTTCTGACATTAATGTTTCTTCCTGAGACTGATTCAACTAACTTAAGTAAATTATGATTAGATCATATAGGCTATTAATTATTCATATTGAAGAGAAATATGGAAATGATAAAAAATAGTTAAATCTCTTTTTGGCCATTCCTTAGATAGATATTGTGGAGTGTGGGTTTTCATTTTGGATTCCATCAAATTCTCATGATCCTTCACAGTTTAAGAGACATTGTGTAAAAGGGAAATTCCAGTGGGTGGGTGTGCAAGACCTTCAGCCCTTATCAGAAATTGAATCTCTGCCTTTATCTCTTTTATATATGGGAGTTCCACAGGAGATTAAATAATATTTTACTTAATAGTCAAATATATATATATGCATGTGTATATACAGCTATATATTTATGAATGTGTGTATGTATATATGTATATAATTTATATTCAGTAGAATGCATTCATTTTAAGCTGCAGTTTGTGGGTTTTGGCAAATAAAAAGCATGTGTATAACAACCACCCTAATTATGACAAAGAACATTTCCTTTACTCTTAGGTTCCCTCCTGTTCACCTTTCAGTAACTGAAGATTTGGGTTGCCTGTTCTAAAATCTCATATAAATGAAAGCAAGCAGTATATACTTGTTTGTATCTGGTTTATTCCTTTTGGTCATTAATCCAAGTTGTTGCTTGTATCAGTAATATATTCGATAATACTGAGTAAAATACTATTGTATGGATATACCACAGTGTGTTTATCCATTAGCTGTTTTTAATGGTCATCAGAATTTCCAGTTTTTATCTATTATGAGTCAAATTGTAACTAACAGTCAAGTAAGAATCTTGATGTGGGGAGACCTATTTTTTTTTTTTTTTTTTTTTTTTTTTTGTGGATAAGTGCTTAGGAACTTAAAGGCTGGGTTAAATAGTAATTATTAGGTTTAATTATCAGGAAGCTGCTAAACTATTCTAAAATGGTGATTCCATTTTATATCCCTACCAGTTCCAGCTACTGAAAATCTTGATATTGTAAGTCTTGTTAATTTGGGGCTCCTGGGTGGCTTAGTTGGTTAAGCCTCTGAATCTTGGTTTCAGCTCAGGTCATGATCTTAGGGTCTTGAGATCAAGCCCTACTTCGGGCTCTGCGCTCAGCGTAGAGTCTGCTTGGAATTCTCTCTCCCCCTCTCTCTCCACCTTGCTGTGCAGGATGTGGTGGGGGTGGTTCTGATTTATATTTCCCTGATGACTAATGATACGGAACGTCCTTTTTTGTAGGCTCAATGGCCATTTGTATATCAAGCCTTGTGAAGTGCCTTGTCAAATCTTTGTTCAGTTTTTTTTTTTTTTTAATTGGGTTCTGGTTTTCTTAATATGGAATAGAGTTTTCTGTATATTTTGGAATTAAGTCTCTTGGATATATATATCCATTGTAAATATAAACTTTTCTTGTTCTGAAAGGTGTCTTTCAAAGGCAAGAGACACATAATTTTGAGGAAGCCTATTTTATCATTTTTTTTCCATTTTGGTTAATGCCTTTTCTTTCTTTCTTTCTTTCTTTTTTTTTTTTGCCTTTTATTTTCTAAGCAATTTTTGCTTGCCCTGAGGTGATGATTTTTCTCATATATTTTTTTTTCTTTGAGCTTTACAATTTTAGTTTTTATTTGTAGTTCAGTGATCTATTTCAAGTTAAATTTGGGTTATAATGCCAGGTAAAGGTCAAGGTGTTTTTTTTTCCTCCCCAAACAGATACACTGTTTTCTAGTTCCATCCTTAAACTGTGGATGTGTGAGTCTGTTTTTTGGAGTCCTCATTTTTTTCTTTCATCTGCATAGTTGTTTTTCACCAATCCCATATTCTCTCAATTACCATAGCTTTATGTTTGGAAATGAAGGAGTATAGTTCCTCCAACTTTGTGGTCTTTTCAAAATTAGCTTGGCTAGTTCTAGGTTCTTTTCATTTCCACGTAGATTTTACAATCAGCATGACAATTTCTACAGATGTAGGGTTTGCAGAGCTTGAGTGCTGAAGAAACATGTTGCCACTGGAAGTGTCTGAAATTACTGTGCAGAATTAGTTAAATATTCCGGAAACCGTTGGTGGACCTTTTTTGAAAATACGATCCATTAGTAAATTTGCTTCTGGACTCTTTGTTCTATAATTTTAAGTGATCCTGTCAGTTGGAAACTCATTTGATGATGTAGGTGACCTTTAATAAACCTCAGTGTACCACTAATGTATCAAAAGAACTACTGGTAATGCATCCTGATGATAGATTAACACACCGTAATATGCCACTGGAGTAGAGCTTTTTACTATATTCCTTCAAAAGACTGTCTAGGGAATGATAAGTCCTGAAGATGATTCCATTTAATTACTCTGGAATGTGCAATATACTACGAACCGTTTTAATCCTTAGAGGTAGAACAATTTGCAGATAGGCCTTGCATGGAGGAATTGATATCTGTGGCTTCTAGAAAGAGACTGTCCTTTTCCCTGGAGTTTTGCAACAGAAAGGGGCCCATTTTTATAGAGTTAACCTGGCTTTGCATATTTTCAAAAATCAAATTCAATGGGTTCTATGCCTAGGAACGGATTGTGACCACGTATCAGAGATGTTGTTAAGCAGTTACTTTTTTAACAGAGCCTGACCAGGCAATCGCATATATCCGATGTGGTATAAAGTGCTAGTGTTATCCTATTTCTTAAGGGGTGTAGGATAGAGAAATGGGGCTGACAAAATAACTCAGGAAGGAAGACTGTAGGTGGTAAACATTTAATTTTGTGCATTATTTCTGATAATTCGGTAACAATTATCTAAAAGGTTGTTTTGAAAGGGATTCTGAGATAATAACCAAGCTCTGCAGAAAAATATCCCATGATCAGTTAATAGTGACTACTCTTTGTTTGGGTAGGGAGGAGGGAAGTGGAAACACCCCCTCCCCCCCCTCGGTGTCTTTTGCCAGTAGAAGCTAAGATTGCTATGAATTATATTATGAGAAAAGAAAGTCATGGGTGCACATGAGTACAGGGTCACATTGCTTTACTAAACTACACTATTCTTGAGAATTAAGCTCTAAAAATTTGATATGGGCCCAAATAAGGGAGGTGACATGTATATGTGTGTTAGTAAGAGAAGATTAGAGAGAGTGTGGATCGCTTTCTTGAATGGAAAATGTCAGAATGAAGTTTTATCTTGGAGGTGATTTTTATGTATAGAAAAGGCTATTTTTGGTTATTTTAAAATCCATATTAATTTTATCCAACTTATAAATTCAGAAACTTTGTTTTTCCTTAAGATTCTTGGTTCATTTTACTCTAGAAGTCTAGCAAAATAGGATGATCACTTTAATTAGATGGGTTTCATTTACAAAGTTGGCCTATTTAGCCTTAAATATTTTAAACTTCGTTTTTAAACAGTTCAAATGTATCACCAACAACCAAAATCTTCCCACATACTTAAACAACTTTAGAAAAAGTAATAGATTACATATGGTGAATCTAAAGCTTTCTGTCAAGATTAAGCACCAGTATACTTTTCAAGCAGAAATCACAAGTCTGAGATAAATTGCTCCATGAACACAAGGCTAATCTATGAGATCCTTTGAAGAATCAAATTTTTTTAAACATTAGAGATAATTTAAATATAAAAATATAGGCTCCCAAGTGCAAGTCTAGTTGTTGGCCGATCACTTTGTAACCTCTTTAGTTTAAAAGCAGATGTAAAGACCACTTGATGTAAATATGAATTAAAAAAATTTCCCTGTGGGCAAAGAACCCATGGAAGGCAGATACCAAATATTCGTGGGATATCAAAGTATAAAGCAGAAAAGATTATTCCAGGGTTCCAAGAGACCATGAGTAACCGGTTTCCATGAAAGACATTTTGCAAATATAGCCTTCATTCCAAATTTGGGTTATAACTATTAAAAAGGGGGAAGGCTCCTGGGACTCTACTATTTAAAAAAAAAATTGATGGTAAGATTTACGTAAGAGGAAAGTAACCATTTTAATGTGCACAAATTGGTAGCATTTAGCATGTTCACGGTGGTGTTACCCGATCATTAACTCTACCCGGTACCAAACCATTTTTATCACCTGCAATGGCAACTCTGTGCCCATTCAGCTGCCATTCCCCAACCATTCCTCCAGCCTCTGGCTTCCGTTATTCTGCTTCCTGTCCCCGTGGCTTTGCATATTCTGGCTACTTCATAAACATTGAGTCATGCAATATATGACCTTTTGTGTCTAGCTCCCTTGACATAATATTTTTGAGGTTCATCCAATTGGCAGCATGTACCAACACTTCATTCTTCTTTATGGCTGACTAATATTCCATCGCGTGGATACCACATTTGGTTTATCCATTCATCAGCTGGTAGACCTTTGGGTTATTTGCACTTTCTTTAAACTATTGTGAATAGTGCTTCTCTGAACGTTCATGTAATAGCTTTTGCTTAAATACCTATTTTTGCCTCATTTTTGAGAAGCTAAGTAGTTTGCCTAAGTTTAATAGCTGATCCTGGAATTGGGATACGAAACAGGGCTTCCCAATTCCGAATCTATGCTCTTTCTAGAACTTTCTACGTCCTTGCATAAAAAGCATCAAATGGAATTGGATTATTCCTCACATTCTAAAGTAGTCTATGATCAGGAAGTCATAGAAGGGCTTAGAGAGGAATATGATTGATTATAAATTATCCCGGTACTTACAGAAAGGCACTGTTTTTTCTACTCCCTTTCAACTTACCCTCAGGTGCTGTTGCCTTATAAACATTATTGGCGATTATGTCAATTAGTTTTAGCTTAGAAACGATCCGGAGGAAGGAGTCTCCGAGAACAAACGACACTGTGCTCTGTTGGTGTCCTTTTGTAAACGATTCCCTCTAGTGGTTTGAAATATTTGTCACTGTGTTGACAAGATTTCCATCTTCAAAAATGTAAGCCAGAGAGAGACCCAGGATATTTATTATTGATAATAATCAAAACCACAACAACAATCATTCTGGAGGTTTCTGGCTGTCATCACACAGAGGGAACCAGGGTGAGCTTTTAAAATATTTATCAGATCAAGTTACTTCCTGGCTTTACGTTCCAATTAGAATAAGCCCTGAACTCTCTTCTATGGCTTATAAAATCCCAAAGGCTCGAAGACCGCCTGTCGTTCCAAAGTCTCGCCGGGAAGTCAACCCCAGGATGGGAAGCAGCTTCTCTGTCTTTGTCATTAGTTTATCTCCCTCAGCTAGAATAATGCCTCGCAAATGGTTGGCACCTGGGGAAATGGATGTGAATGATTGATTGCCTTCCCGGTTTGGCTCCTTCTCCAACCCCCATGATAAATCTCCGTCCTCTTCCTTCAGTACCTTGATCACGTCCGACTCTTTGCTGAATCACGGTCTTGGCATTTGCAGTCCCCTCCAGCTGGAGTTTTCTCTTCCAGATGTTTGCATGTGGAGGGAAACTTCTTCACATCCTTCACGGTGTCAGGCTTCAAGGAGAGGTCATGAGAAGTAGCCCCTTACTATGAAGCCCCTCGTCTTCATAATTCCTTGTCTCATCACTCTGCATGCTTCCTTTGCAGGCACATTTTGCAAATATTTATTGGTTTGTGTACTTGTTCCTCCTTTGATTTCCCCCCAAAATGGGAAGATGGCAAGGCCCAGGTATGGCCCGTGCCTGGCAGTGTGTTAAGTACCTAACGCAGTGCACCCTGTGTGGTAGCTTCTCCTTAGGAATGCACCGAGTCAGAGAACAAATGGCATAATCCTGGACGCTTTCCAGAATTTGTTCAAGTCAAATAGTCAAGTGCCACGGCCCAATTTCAGTCACCCTGATGTTATCACGGGTCCCTTTGAGGGACTTCGCATGCATGGAGGATAGAACGGAGCTCCCTAGCCCTCGTGGCCTTCATTGGGAGAATAACGTAGGGACAGATCCCTTGGCAGAAGGTATCATAGGGCCAAGTGGGCAGAGTTTGGAAGGAGCTCACTCATTCCTTGGCACTGTGGGACTTCGGCTTGGCATCGCGAGAAAGCCTGAGCTATGCCTGTGATGCCAGCATTTGCAGTAGTGAACGGTGGCATAGGAAAGGGCGGGACATGCCTGCTGCTTTATGGCTGTATCAGAGAGCAGAGTCGCAGCTTGTTGAAGTGGAAAGAGCCCAAACTGGACGTAGGGCTAGATCTGGACTTCAACTCAGCCACTCACTGTCTAGCAGCGTGACGCTCGGCCACCCCTGAGGCTTTCTGCACTTCAGTGTCTTGTCTGAAACGCACGAGGCATCACGTGTGCCGCGTGGAGTCAAGGCATCGCACCGTCTAGAACGAGGTGATGGTTGCCTGGCGGCCGGTGGGGCGCTCGGCTGCTGAAACCAGGTGGGAGGTGTGCGGGACGTTGAGGGCTCTGGGGTCGGTGAGGGGTGATGGCCTGTTTGCAAACTGAAAGGTGGTGGTGCCTGGTTGATCCGGCCCACGGGAGGAGGAGTTTGCTGGTGGGAGGGGATGCCGGAGAGCCAGGAAGGGAGAAGCTCGCGGGCCCCGGAGCCGTGGAAACCAGGACACGGCCTCAAGGATCCTGCTGTAGTTTGCACTTTGCTCTTGATGTGCCCCACGCTGGGTGTTGCTGACTCGTGCACCCCGGAGGCGGCGGGGGGTGGCTGGAACTCGGACCTGCTTCCCCCTCTGCCCTCGGCCATAAACCACCCGGCCACCCCCAGCACAGAAGCTTAGGTACTATTCGCCCTCCGATGAGGCCACTTAATGCCTGGTGCACCAACTGTGTGACCTCGTGGGAAGCACGCCACCCGCCGCGTGCCCTTTCCCACCTCTCGAGGACCGTGAGAGAATTCGGTGGTCTGCAAGCCAGGCGCTGCCCCGGGCCGCTGGCTGCGGGTTCTGGACTGTTCTAATGCCCGGGGCGGGCCACATGGCACACACTGCGGGATGCTGGCAGGTGCACCCTCTGCATCTCCCGGTTGAATTCTATCAAGTAACCTGTTCCCACGGGGCAGAGGTCAGGAGAGGCCGTGGCCGTCGGCTGCTCCCGCGGCTCCTGGAAACCCGTTCCATCTCCCCGGGCCGCTCGTCGACCTCTGATTCTCCGGCTCGCCACCTGGAATGGGGGTTGGGGACTTCAGCGAGAGTCTTTCTTTGGGATGTTGGGAGGTCATGATGAGCTGTAAGGGCTCAGAGCTCTTCAAGAGAGAATGACAATATACATTTCGGGAAGCTGGTGTCATCTTTAATGTCATCTTTTAATGTGGTTGAAAAGTGATTGATCTTCACCATGAATTCCCCTTAATGATTTGCTCTGTGACAGTGACGTGAAATGGCCCTGAAGAGGTCTAGGCCCAGTGGGCTTCCCTGCTGACCCCGCACCCAGAGGGGGGCACATCGTGGGCGCCCCTGCGGGCCAGGTGCCGGGGCCAGGCGGTGGAGAAGGCTGGAGCCTGGCCGCCGGGCACCCTGCACCCCGGGCCCCGGGCCCCCTACCAAGCTCTGCTGTCCTGGTCCGCCCTCCCTGACCTGCCACGGCCGAGCTCATCTGTCCCATGTCCCGTCCCAGGGCCTGCGGAAGGTGGGTCCTCCCAACACGGGCCTGGAGGTGGTAGGTACTCACTCGACAGGAACTCTCCGGAGCCCCGATTCTTATGCCTAAGATTCATTTCACTTTTGTTTTTGTATCCCCTGTGGATCCACTCTTCTAGAAGACTTAGCTATCAAGTCAACTGCATATATTAAGTAATGATTAATTTATTTTTCCATTTTTAATTAAGCAGGACTTACACAGCTGCCAGAGAGCGCTCCTGATGAGCATGAGGTAGAAGCAGTGTGACCACCCCGAGGTGATTACATCCACCGAAAAGCCAGGAAATTTCCAGCTTTGCCATATGTAAATGAAGAACCTCAATTAGCCTTATAAAATGTGTGTGTGTGTGTGTGTGTGTGTGTGTGTTTCTCTTGAAAATCTATTTTCCTCTGTTTAGAAAATACTTTATTTTGGGAAACCTAGACTAGGAGCCACTGACTTAACCCAAGTCATAGCTTTCGGGTTGAATTTTAGGGTAGAATTTTTTGGAGTTATCAAGGCCCAGAAGGATAATTTTCTCTTCTCTTCTCTTCTCTTTTCTTTTCTTCTTCTTCTTCTTCTTCTTCTTCTTCTTCTTCTTCTTCTTCTTCTTCTTCTTCTTCTTCTTTCTTCTTCTTCTTCTTCTTCTTCTTTTCTTTTCTTTTTTTTTCTTTTCTTCTTTTCTTTTCTTTTCTTTTCTTTTTTCTTTCTTTTCTTTTCTTTCTTTCTTTCTTTCTTTCTTTCTTTCTTTCTTTTTCTTTCTTTCTTTCTTCTTTCTTTTCTTCTCTAGGTTTCTCTCTCTCTTTCTCTTCCTCCCTCCCTCCCTCCCTCCCTCTCTTCCTTTTTTATGGCAGAGCTTTGGCATTACTTTAGGGTCAGCATCCAACCTGAATGTTCAAGAAGTATTTTTAGGGACACCTGGGAGGCTCAGTGGTTGAGCATCTGTCTTCAGCTCAGGTCACGATCCTGGGGTCCCGGGATCAAGTCCTGCATCGGGCTCCCTGCATGGGGCCTGCTTCTCTCTGCCTGTGTCTCTGCCTGTGTCTCTGCGTATGTCACAAATAAATAGGTAAAAAAAAAAAATCTTTAAAAAAAGTATTTTTACCATAGTGCACAAATACCTGCCTATACCTGCTAAATGCCAGGAAATAGTAGGTCAAAGAGACCTGAGTTTTTGCTCTTTGCCTCAATGAAATGACAACATAGAGAAGAGGCTTTCGACATCTCTTATTTAAGAGTAGATTTGGTTTCTAACCTGTACCACTGAGCAAATGTGGTACAGAATATATGATCAAAGAAAATACTGAGGAAAATGAGGAATATAGCTAATTTTCAGACAGAAAACTTTAGTCCTTATTTATTTATTTATATTATTATTTATATTATTATATATTATTTATATAATATATATTATTTATAGTATTATTTATTTATTTATTATTTATATTATTAAATAATAATTATCTTATTATTTAATAAGAAAGAACCATGGGGCCTTTTCTCCTAAAATTCTTTGTGCTTTATTTTTATTATTATTATTTTTTTTTACCCCGTTCCCCCCCCACCACCCGACTTCTTTGTGCTTTAGAAAAAGCTCGGTTTCGCTCTTGCCTAGGATTTCATTTAGCATGGCTAAAATGAATATCTATTGACTTTGTTTTTCTATCTTGCCAATTAATTTGGAGGAAAGATGATCTTTCCTACGTCAAGCGTGGTATATGGGCAATGAAACGCTGTCCTATTCCCACACTGGTTGATCCTTCCAGATCTCCTGCTTTTCTCAGGCCCACCCTCCCAAGCCCTCCGGTCGGCTCTTGATTTAGCGGTGTCCACACTTGCAGCCTTATCACCTAGATACACGATACGACACGAGATGACATCATATCACACCGTGACCCAAACCTACCTTTTGTGGCAAGTGAAGCTTAGCTCTTCAGCCTGACATAGGACACTGAGCAGAATTAAACCCAGACCCTCCGCCTCTAATTCTTCATCAGGATCAGTGCCTACGACTTCCTCTGAGAAGCACTGCCCCGTGGAACTAGCTGGATACGACGGCTTTTAGGCCGTGAACCCTTACAGCATTTCAGGCTTCTCTTAAATCACAGCCTCGTGCTCGTTTTCTGTCTCCCACCGGGGGATCGGCTCCTTGGAGTGTAGGCCTGTTCACAGGGGCCTAGACTAGAGCTTGGTGATGAGGGATTACAAGCCGTGAACGAGCGAGCGAACAAGCTCGGTTTCCACTTCTCCATATTGGGGGACTAACGTGTCCGAGCTTCTCGTTGTTGTGATTTGGGCCCTAGACGTGGTGGAATAAGATGTGATTCTGCTGGAAATGGAGATGGGGCTAATGAGGGCATTTAACATTTTTTTTTGTTTTGTTTAATAAAAAACTCGCCAAAAACAGTGGGAAGGAGAGAGAAAAGTTTCCATGGCAACCTCCAACGCTGTACCTCTGAAGATCCAGTTTATACATTTAAAAAAATGTGCCTTCATTTATTCTTCCCATGGAGACTGGAACTCAGTTAACTGCTAAAAAGTTTTATGGAGGAGGTTTTAATGATACCTGTCAATTTGGGGGAAGGTGAAGAGGAGGGAGGGCTTATTGCAACTGGTGAAATGCGCTCAGACTCGTACACTTTCTGGGTTCCCAGAGTCCATGTGCTTGAAGAATGATGGGTGGGTGGGGGCAGGCTCCTCCCTGGCCAGAAGTTCAGGGTGGGCTGACCTAGTGCCATGCTCTCCCACACCGCCCACGTTATCACGCTAACAGCTGCAAAGAAATGGACAGAAAGGGAACCTTGGGAATGCAGTTGGGTTGATCATTGAGTGCAACCATTTTGGGATAGAGGAGAAATCACAAATCCAGGAAATCAACAGATGTTTAATAAGAAAGGCAGACTATCGGAGGGATAAAACTTGAAGTCAAAATTAGTTAAAAATCCTAGCTCCTCGGGATCCCTGGGTGGCGCAGCGGTTTAGCGCCTGCCTTTGGCCCAGGGTGCGATCCTGGAGACCCAGGATCGAATCCCACGTCGGGCTCCCAGTGCATGGAGCCTGCTTCTCCCTCTGCCTATGTCTCTGCCTCTGCCTCTCTCTCTCTCTCTCTCTCTGTGACTATCATAAATAATAAAATTAAAAAAAATTTAAAAAAATATAAAATAAAATCTGAAGAAAAAAGCAAAAAAAAAAAAAAAAATCCTAGCTCCTCTGGCGTTTGTTAGCCGTATTGGATGGAAGAAATTACCTAATTTTCCAGAAGCCTGTACGTCAAGTGTAGCTCCTCCCTCCGTGGCGGGGGGGGGGGGGGGTCTTGTGACACTGGAAAGGTCAGGACAGGGCATAGCGTATCCTTAGAGCTCAGGGAACGGTGGTGATGGTGATGACGGTGTTGGTGGTGATGATGTCTTCATCTAGGGCACAGCAGGTAAGCTCTTCCCTGGGATTGACCCCAAGGAGCTCGTGGTTTATCCTGGCATGTGTAGCAGCGGCGCGGCAGGTGAAATGGGAACGGACTCCTCAGACCACACCAAGACCCTGGTGAGGTCTCTCCCGCCGCTGTCCTGCTCTCCTAGCATCCGCCGATGCCAACACACGGGCCATACTCCGCACTTGCCCCTCTGGGCCCACCTGGCACCGAGCTCCCATCACACATCCCACTTCTCCTTTCGTGCCGTCATCCTCTTCATCTACCTGCAGACCCACCATCCAGGCCCCAGAGCCTGACATTGCCCCCGTAAATATTTCCCCTGTCCCAGGGCACTTGTATTCACCTCCACTAGGAACTGTTTCTTTCCCCCAAAACTTGCGGCGCGGGTGCCCGACACCGAGCTAGGCCCCGGGAGGCAAAGCCTAGGGAGTCATGACGTCGGCTTCCAGGGGCTTCGGACTTTTGCTTTTGGTGTTTAGCTCATCCTCAGCACACTGTGGTCACATATCTTTATTCCTTTTTTTGTTTTCCGCACCCCAAAGGCTGAGTCTAGGGTCTGACGTGTGACAGATAATACAAGTTGATTAGATAAAAATACAGCAATGAGAGGTATTTTGTGCGGGCAACGGTTAAGCCAAAGATACTGTCCTGGTAGGAAGAAAGGAGGATTGTTAGTCTTTAAATAAGCTCAGGTTATGGGAAATGGAAATTAGACAGATCATTTGGATCCGACTCTATTCAGTTTGAGTGGATGAAGGGCGGCGCGCTCCTCTCTCACGAGCAGGTGGGCGCACCGGTCGGCCTGCTGCCCCATGGCCCCGGCTGTCCTGGAAAGCAGAGGGTGCAAGGACATGGCTCTCGACACGTACCGATGTGCTGGATGGGTCTTGGCTCCATTTCAAAGCCTGTCATATTTTTGTTTCGGAATGTTTATTGTTTTTTATCATCGTGTGGAAGTTATTCCTCTATTTGTGTAGACCACGTAGGAGTGAATAAAATTAAAAGTCACTATTTTTATGCACAGCGATTGGATTACACTCGACAAGTCTAAGGTTTCTAAATAGACCTGTCCCAAGGACAGGTCCCGATGCCTGAAACACCAGATGAGGTGCCTCCCTGAGGACAAAGTCTCCTCCAGACGGGAGATGTTCTTGTATAGCTTTGCTTTTCTCCTTTCCTCTTGAGTGATTTTGTTTATTGCTCTTTGTTGTTGTTCATTTGTACAACATATTTATTGGTGCCACAGGCTGTGGGAGGCACCACGGCACGCTCGGGGCTGCACTGGGGCTACATCAAAGCTGTGCGGTGATATTCCAGGTAGATGGTGAGAGTTTCTACAAGAAGGCGACAGCAGGTGTTGGCCTCGTCCCCAGTGTACACCCTGTCGCACAAAAAACCTGTTCCCCACCCATCTTCTCCAACCTCCAAAGAGTTTGCACCAAAGAAGTGGCCTATGTTGGACCTGATTGGTTGGAAGTGTCGTTGTTCCGCAAGCTTCTGTGTGCAGAAAGCGTTCTGTTGGTCAGAGTTGAGAGAAGCTCTTCCCACCCGCAGGAAAAGTGCCGACATGGTCTGTATCCACGCCTCCCCCTCATCCCCCCCTTGGGTCTCCACTGCTGGACGGAGGGCAAAGGAGGCGTTTTCTTTCTCCCCACCCCACCTGTCGGCTGGTGCTGGCGCCTGCCAGTTCCTGTCCACAGCACTCGCTCCCTCCATCCTCAAGGAACCCTGACTACTGTCATCTGAGAAAGGAAACTCTGGGAAATTGCTGGAGGCAAAAGCACCGTGCTCGGGATCCCCGGGTGGCCTAGCGGTTTGGCACCTGCCTTCGGCCCAGGGCGTGATCCTGGGGACCCGGGATTGAGTCCCACGTCGGGCTCCTGCATGGAGCCTGCTTCTCCCTCTGCCTGGGTCTCTGCCTCTCTCTCTCTCTCTGTGTCTCTCATGAATAAATAAATAAAACCTTTAAAAAAAACTCAAAAAAAATTAAAAAAAAAAAAAAAAAACACCGTGCTCCTCTCTGCAGAGCTGGCACCAAGGCCTCAGCTCTGGGGAGAGGCTGCTAATAAAGTGGAGGTGAGCGAGCTTCCCTGTCTCCGGAGCGCGTGTGGGGCTGACTTCAAGCCTGCAGGGAAGGAAATACTTTGATTCCAGCGGTCTAGCCGTCTTCCGGGCAGATGCTCAATAAAACACCCCCCATCTCAGAGCATATGGTTGTAAAGACTTAGGTAATAGCAAAGTCATCAAAATAGGTATTTCATCACAATAGGTATTACCAGGGGCGGGGAGCTGAGATTCATGACTTTGATGAAAGAACTTTCTGTTGTAGATCGACTTCCGAATACAACTAACGTTTCCTTTAAAAAATGTTTTTTTTTTCATACACCGTTTTTACCAAAGGTCACTGTGGCCTGATCCCCAGAAGAACTCGGGAGTTTACACAGTAGGAAATGAAGATTCCCGGGCATCCAGGGTGTTGCCCACAGGTACCAAGTCAGGAAATGGTGGAGCTGAATCTTCGTCCCACATCTTTACGTATTCTAGGACCGGAGCCCTCTACATAACCTGTCCAGATGGGTTGATTCCGAGAATAATACAGCTGATGACCTAGAAGATCGGATAGATTAGATTTTCCAGCAGGACGACTTAGAATTTGCGGGAACACGGCCTGCATCTGTTATGACTGATTCAGGATGACGTACGACCTGATCTTTCTGATGTAGCAGAAAGAACCTAATTTGACCACTGGACACAATGGACCCAGGACTCTTCTCTTTGTAACACTTTCTAAAATGAGGAGCGACTGTAATTTTAGATGTGACGATGACGCACTCGTGCCCTTAATCACATGTTCTCCAAACTGTATTTTATTTTATTTTATTTTATTTTATTTTATTTTATTTTATTTTATTATTTTATTTTATTTTATTTTATTTTATTTTATTATTTTATTTTATTTTATTTTATTTTATTATTTTATTTTATTTATTTTATTTTATTATTTTATTTTATTTTATTATTTTATTTTATTTTATTTTATTTTATTATTTTATTTTATTTTATTTTATTTTATTTTATTTTATTTTATTATTTTATTTTATTTTATTTTATTATTTTATTTTATTTATTTTATTTTATTTTATTATTTTATTTTATTTTATTATTTTATTTTATTTTATTATTTTATTTTATTTTATTATTTTATTTTATTTATTATTTTATTTTATTTTATTTTATTTTATTTTATTTATTTTATTATTATTTTATTTATTTATTTAGGTTTTTTTTTCATTTATTTTATTAACGGTTGTCCTTTCAATGCTCTTGTATGTGTTGTTGGTGCAATGGGGTTTTTCAGTCACTACCCCTAAAACCTGTGTGACATTAGCCCCTCTCATGTGCGAGGCCTCTTGCCGTAGGTTTTAGAGTATCTCCAGAGCGGTCTGCCAAACAGGGCAAAATACAACCAAAGGGACTGTCCTTTTTACGGTTGATGCTGCTCGCTGTCGGCTGGACCATGTTTCGTGTCTAGTCTGCTGCTGGGTTGGGTTGACACCTTGTGATCTGATCTAATAGAATTCCCAAAGTACGTATTATTCTACAGGTAAACCTTGCCGGGGAGTAAAAGTGAAAGAGCCATGGAGGCTGACGGGGGCCCCTGGGGTCTCAGAGGCGTGACTCAGGGGCTGGCTTTCGTGCCTGAGCAGGCGGTTGGTCTGTGCAGGGAGCGGTGGGGAGGGGTCTGGACCCCTCCTCGGGATTTCCCGAGAGCTGAGGGAATTAGGATGTGACTAGACTCGGATGCAGGTGCTGGCATCAGGGCGTGCGCAGGTGCAGCGGGACGGTGTCAGATATTCAGGCCCGCCAGGTTAAGGAAGTGGAAACACAGAGCCACTAGTTGTGTCAGAAATTCACCAAAAGAACAGTTCTTTTTTTTTTTTAACTAGATGCGTGTTAAAAATGTTGGATGGTGCACACATTTATTAGAATTTATGTATTTGAACTCAGCTTTGCCTGGGCGGTTTACGTGATAGCACCCTACGGGGAAGGGGGCTCAGGGAGCTGCACGTCGAGGGGGAGGAGAAGACACAGAAGGGACCCCGAGGCGTTGGAGTTCGATGATTTGAGGTGTCTCGCCGGGCCTCACCCCTCGTCTGTCTCCAGGTGTGAGCCAGCCGGAGTGGGGGAGCCTGGTCACTCCAGGGCGCTGTGACCACTGCGGCAAAGTGAAGCTTGAACTCGAGTTTGAGCATCTCTGGGGGCATCTGGGAGTCACCAGAGAAGATTCACTGCGAAGGAGGCGAAGGAGGCGCCGGAGCGTCAAGAGGCCGGGGTGACGTGGCCAGCGGACATCGGCCAGCATGTGCCCCCTGCACCCCGGGGACCAAGGCCCTGCGCCCGCGGAGGCGGGAGCTGTGTGTCCCCCCAACGGCAGGTCCCTTCTCATCACTCTGCTACCTGCGTGTCTCCAGTGGGGCAACACGGGGGTCTAGGACCTCGGAGGGATGGAGAAGTGGCCCGCCCGGTGACTGTCTCCTGTCCCCCCCCCACAGCTTGGGTCCCTGGGCCTAGAGCGGCGGCAGCGAGCCAGGCCTAAGGGACCGGGTCTGGCCCACACCTGTGCTCCTCACAGCCCGTGAACGCACCGTGACCTGAAAGCTTAAAGGGTTGGGTCTAAGGGGTCTAAAGGGTGTGGGTGATGGAGCCTGGATGTGGCCTGGAAGGTCTAAGACATTCGCCATCTGGGCCGTGGCGGAAACAGCAGGCTGACCCGGGCCGGGAGGTCAGGAGTCCCGGGCAGGGTCCTTGGACTGGGGAGTGCAGTCAGGGTGCCACCAGGTGCAGAACCCCCGGGGCCACGGGGACCGTGCTTTGTGCGGGGAGAATGGAGTGCTCGGCCTGGCCCCTGGGAGCCCAGGTGGCACCGTCACCAGTCGGGCCTGGGCTGCTGTCCTGGGGCACCACTCCTTGGTTCTGTCCAGGTGTGGTCGGAGCGCACAGGGCGACACTCGGGTCCCTGGCCCCAGGGCCACCATCGTAGGCCAGCTGGCAGCCGGGGGTGCAGGTGTCAGGCGGGGTCGGGCCCTCCCAGCCCCGAGCAGGAGGTGCGGTCGGCGGGCGACAGGTGCACCCGGATGCAGGGGGCTGGCGCTGTGGGGCCTCGGGCCTGCCACCACCCCAGGGTGCTGCCGGTGGCCGGTGACACGAGACAGCAAAGGGACCTTTCTCTCTCAGGACTTGGGGCCAGCTCTGCGGCGCTGGAGGTCGGTGGAGCCTCCTTGGCTTTGGGCTGCCGCTGTCCCCAGGAGCTCACCCCCTGCTTGGTCTCGGGTGGCTCCCCTGCACCCCTGCCCACCCTGGCCCCCCCTCCCCCTGGGAGGATGCCTCCGTGGGTCCCTCCGAAGCCTCATCTCAGGTGTGGCCTCTGGAAGGCCCGAGGGTGGCAGGTGCTCCTGCCTCTGTCCCTCCGTGTCGGGCTCCGGCCCGCGGCCCTCTTGCTGGGTGCCCCCTGCCATGTGCGGGTCCACCCCCTTCTTCCATCCACCAGGGGCCCCGCGACGTCCAGAGCAGCGAGGCTTCTCCCCGTCAGGCCCTCAGCTATTTGGAGCAGGCGTCTCAGAGCCGCGTCCTAGCCCTGGGCTCTGCCCTTCTAGCTCCTCGTTCTTCAGTATTTTTCACAGATCCTATCACATTCTATATTTTACTTTGTAAAAAAAAAAAAAAATCTGTAAATCCAGCCACGTCCCTGGCTAGACCACGAATGCCCAGTGATGGGGGATCTCGCGTTTCATGGGCTGTCATATTCCTACTGCTTATATCAGCGTCTGGCAAATAGTAGGCATTTAATAAAGAACGTTACTTCATGACAGCCACTCACTTACTCCTAAATCGTGAATCTTGAATTCAAATCCAGATTTGTCTGGCTCCAAAGATCCCGCTTTTGGCTCTGATCCCTGTCGCTGCACATTCATGCTTCCCAGCTGCTCCGTGTGCCAAGTTGCTTATTCTAATTCACTTGACATCAGAATTCCAGTGGGGCTAAAATTCCTGACATCCCCACATATTAAGGCAATGCCATCTGCTAAAACAAATAAAATAAAACATTTCAGTGGTTTAACACAATAAAAGTTTATTTTTTGCTCACATAGCTCCCATGGGTAGGGTTTGAGGAGGATGGGTTGGTGTGTTGTTCTGTGCAGTCGTTCAGGGTCCTTAGCTGATTGGAGAGATGCCATCCTAACACTTAGCTACTAAGGCAACAAATACGGGAAGAGAAAGTGAAAAAGAAGCACATGGATTTTTTTTTTGTGTGTGTGTGTGTCTAGGTCTGGAAATAGGACAGATCGTTGTACCGGCGTTGAATTGGCCGGTAGTTGGTCACGTTGCCCCACATGGATGCAGACCGGGTTGGGAAACGCAGTGTCTAATCTGCTAGTCCTTTCCCAGCAGCGACTGTAGACGATGGAAGGGAGCTTGAACCTATGAGGAGCAGCCAACCGCGTCCGCCACATACGCCCTCCCTCGACACCGGGCAAGGGCCCCCTTCTTTGCAGACCACAATAAACCATCCCTCCCGATGGGGGAAAATCTAGCGTGTAGTTTCACTACTGAGTGATTACTTTTTTAAATTTTTATTTTTTTATTTAAAAAAATTTTGTTGGTGTTCAATTTGCCAACATATACCGTAACACCCAGTGCTCATCCCGTCAAGTGCCCACCTCAGTGCCCGTCACCCAGTCACCCCCACCCCCCGCCCTCCTCCCCTTCCACCACCCCTAGTTCATTTCCCAGAGTTAGGAGTCTTTATGTTCTGTCTCCCTTCCTGATATTTCTCACTCATTTTTTCTCCTTTCCCCTTCATTCCCTTTCACTATTTTTATATTCCCCAAATGAATGAGACCATATAATGTTTGTCCTTCTCCTATTGACTTACTTCACTCAGCATCATCCCCTCCAGGTCCATCCACGTGGAAGCACATGGCGGGTGTTTGTCGTCTCTGATGGCTGAGGGGTATCCCACTGTGCACATAGACCAGCCCGGGGTCAGAACCTCTCACCATGTGACTGACCTTGATCCAGAGGAGAGACGCGGTTGTAGGAACCGTTTAATTTTTTAGTTTCGTAGAGAAATGAGAAAAGACATTCTTGTCTACCAACCTTACTCCACAGGGGAGGAAGTTCTCTTTTGTAGCCATTACCTCCCTAAGCTTGAGGCTCTGGCATTGCTGGGTAATATTTTTTTTCCTTCTTTTCCCTTCTCGCAAGAGCAGATGGCGCTGAATTTTCTAACCGGTGTCTTAGTATGCAGGCATCACATTACTTCTCCCGATAGATACTCTTAATTCTAACAATTTATAGTCTTTGCTTAAAGTCTGCTTATTTGGAAATATTTGTTCACCCTTTGCTATCTCACTATACACTAATTAGGGAGAAATATGTTCCTTCTACTTCAAGTAACAATAAACGAAATTATTATTTTATTGGAATACATAATCTGCGGTCCTTAGGGCCAGTAGTTATAGGTTCGGGCCCTCAGGCAGTCTCTTGCTAACTGAGTTAGTGCCAGGTCTAGGATCGAAAAGACCACGGAATAATTCCTTTTTCTTTCCATGATGTGCAGGTGATAATATTCACTTACCCTTGTCCTTGATGACGAGTAAAGTAAGTGTGAAGTCCTATGACTCACGTTTGATACCTTTGTTTTACTGTTCCGCAAATGTGGCATCATTTTGGCCTAAAGAATAAAAGTCTGCTCTGACTTAGATTGAAAGGCCTGGAGAGAAATCTCTCTCTCTCTCCACCTAATTTCTATTCATTCTTTGGCCATTGCGGTAGAGCGTCACATCAACGATATCCGATTAATTACACCCGCCATTATTTATGCCCTTGGATAGTCCCCTCCTAAATTCACTCTGGGCTTGGTCCTTGACTGCCCTTGGTCAGCAGGACACCCATACACGTGACAAAAGCAGCATCACTATGTGCTGGGACACAGGTTACCGCCTTGTTCAAAGCCCAGGTGGTTTTCTGAAGAGACCACGGAGAGCTTTACCAAGGTTCTCTGGCTGACAGCACCCGAGATCCAACAGGTTTGTGACAGGCCACGTAGGACCTTTCAGCTCCATTTGAGCTACTAAATGATGACGACTTCCTGAGGGACTCCAGGGGAGACCAAAGACTGCCAGCTGGAGCCGACACAAATTGAAGAATCTTGAGAAAATAAATGGTTGTTACGTTAGGCCTCTGATTTTGGAGTTTGTTACATAGCAACGGACAACTGATAGAGCTGTAGCGTATTTATTTGGGATAAATATGTGTTCTGCATGTGAGCATTCCCAGCATCTCGGCGAGGCAGCCCGAACCCTAGCCGGTGTCACCGCTCATCGGCTTCTCTCTAGAGTCCGGGGAACCAGCAATCGTGTGATTTGCAGCAGAGCCTTGTGGCTGCCAGCTAGATTCTCGCACCAGTTTGTTCCCTTAGTTTTCTGAGAGCTGTGTTGACCGTGCATCATAAAGAGACACTCACCAGGAGAATGGCTAAGCTTTGATAGTCAAGTTTTGTTTTTTTTAATCCTTAAAATGGGAAGGTTTCAATATATTTATATTCTTGGTCATCCTCAACCAGGTTCAATATTTGGTCTTTAGCCCACCTGGTAACTTCTCTACCTTTTCTATTTCTGTATCTTTTTTTTTTTTTTGGGAAGCCTGTCCAGTTAAACTTTTATTTCACGGGCATAGTGTTCTATGTGTAAAAATGGAATGAGAAAAAAAAAAAAATGGAAGGAGAATGAGCTCCAGACGATTAAGTATAATTTTGACCCATGATTGATTCTTCAGTATTCCAACTTTATAGCTACAAGCCATTTTACTCACATATCTAAGACTTAGTTTTCCAATGTATATAATATCTTACATGTTATATATAATATTGTTGTGATACTTTCCTTAGTAGATTTGTTGATAAGATGTGATTACGAAAATATGAAGTCATTTGGGCAACTCCTGTAAGACAAGGTAGGCAATAAACGGGTGGCAATCATCGTTATCAGCATCACCAAGACTATTAATAATAACTTGTAACACACTGAGGGAGTGTAACACACTCTCCCTCAACATTCCTCCAGCTAGGTCTGAATTTATCGGTCTATTCTGATGTATTTTCAAAAACCGATATGATTTATGTCCATTTTTTATGGAAACTGAATGACACTGGGGGACTAATGATGATTACAGCCAGTAATTCCTGAGCGCTCATCACATGGCAGGAACCACTGCAAACATTTTACATGTATTAATTTCTGAATACTTACAAGGACTCTATTCGCCTACTGCTTTTGTCCCTATTTAAAGTAGAGAAAACTAGATCTAGAAAGCTCAAGTAACCCGCTAAAGGCAGCTCAGCTGATAGGGGCAGAACCAGAATTTGCCTAAGGGAATGTAGTTTGAGAGCCGTACTCATAAACACTGCTCAGCTGTGTACTTCTGCATCCCCAGCTTCGTCCAGACAAGCAAGTGATGTATCACTTCCACTGCAAACACCAAATACCTTCCTGAAGCCAGTTTGTTCTTTATTTTTATTGACTTCAGTGCAATGGGTAATCACCTTTTTTTCCCCAATATTCATAGAGAATGTTACTCTGGAGAAAATAAATTGCATCCCTGCCTCCTCCTCTCCCCCAGTGACAAGAGGAAGCACCTGCAGTGGGAGAAAGACTCTCCTTTCTACCTGACATCTCTATACGACGTGCCACTGATGGGGATTTAGAATGATGGAAGGCAGAGTTCTTAGCGATCATCTCCTAAAAACTTCTGAATTGTGCAAAGAGAAACTGAGGCCAAGAATACTTTCCATAATGTCGTGATTTTATTCATCCAATCTCATCCGACAATGATTAAGGTTTCCTAAGAACCAGTTTATATTTCCCACTAAAACAAATTGCTGCCCAGTGAGCTGCAGGGAACCTTTGTCGATACTCCAGGAGGTCAGGTCAGCAGACATCTAACCCAACACTAAGAGCACTGTCAGGTTGCCAGGATTTTTTAAATACTGGCAAAATAACGTGACTCCTAAAACCTTCCTCAGGCACTTTTGGTTTCCCTCCTTCAAGAGGTCTTATTTCTAAAAAAGCAATTTTGCTCAATTCTTGGTTTTTAAGAAATGCCAATGTCAACTCATCATACTCTCAGGGCAAAGGAAACTCAATTTGAGCTATTCAGTGCATTTATATTGAATTATTTAAAATGTATGGCATTTTAGTTAGCCCAGGCTGTACTTGAAGTTGCTTCTGAGAAGGAGGTGAGCATTTAAAACTATAGGGTTTAGGAAGACAAAATTCATTTTTAAACAATTCTCTACAGGGCAGATCATTTCAGAACGTCTGTAATCCGGTTGCCTGTTATTACTGTAGCCAGGTGAAATGCTCCATAGAGGAGTTTCTGCCCAATGTTCTGAGGTAATATCAGGGGCAACAACATTGCAGACACGTGACTTTCTACTTTTTCCCCAAAATAAAACATTCATTTGCCTGTTAATTTTGAAGTTGTTTTGGAAGATCCATCCTCTTTCACTTCCCTGTAACAGAGTCATTGTAGGAATGATAGGGGATGATTTGGTGATACCGAGGCATTCTTATTATGTGAGCGTTTGCTGTCCCCAGGGATGTGCTGGGTGTTTGAGTCACAAAGATGAGAACATGGGAAAGGGTTCGAGTGATGGGAACTAAGTTTTGCATCATCTATGATGTGCTAACATTGTGTTGGGCAGTCTGTGCAGACCATCATCTCATGAGAGATGGAGCATCTCATTTAACCCCCAACACTATGAATTCTTTTCCAGATACAGAAACTGAGGCTGTAAAACGTGAAAGCTAAAATCATTCAGCTTAATATATGGTGGGGAGAATTAAAATATCATATAATATTAATTTGTGTGTCTGAATTCTAATATAGAATCATGAACAAATGATCCAGGGGCTCAGGGAAAAAAAAAAAAAAAAAAGATGTTCTTTCCAGGCTGGTGCTCCAAGGTAATATTTCAGTTGGGCTTTGGAAATTGTATGAGAAAGATGGGATCCGCAGTCTTAATGATTGAAGGAGTGCAGTGAACAAGTTTTGTGCAGCTGAAAGTGAATGAGATGGAGTAATTAGACATTTCTAAGGTGCAGGGTATGTTGTGAGATGGCTAGGGCAGCAAAGTGGGGGTAGTGGATGCTGTTAATGCACCCACCCCTATCCTTAAAGTCCTCTGTGAGTTCACCTGGAGCTGTAGATAGTTCCCCAAGGCGAATACCAGTCTTTGCTTCTTGACCTGGAGTCTTCCACTGGCAGCAGAGGCCTTGCTCAATTGCAGATACATGCAACGGGGAGGTGTGGGCGAGTTAACCCCAGGGCAACCCTCAACCAGCCAATGGGAGCTAGGAGTCCATGGTAATACTCTAGTTTCTGTAGCGTCGGCCGTGACAGTTGCTTTTCCGCACCCCATCCCTTTTCTGTAGTTCGTACCCGCCGTAAGGTTTGATTGCTGAGGCACCTACTACCAAGGGCGTCCACTTGGAAGAGAGCTATCGTGATACGCACGTGATACGCACGTGCCCAGCCACAGGGCTAGATGCAGAGCCAGGCCACCTTCTCCAACTGAGGCTCATTTGATTTAGAAATCTTGGTGGATTTCCATAACTGACTGTTTGGGCCACTTGTCTTTTTCTTCCCCCTTGCTTTAAATTCCCACTGTTAGGTTTTAAACTCACTAAATGAGAAAGGAGACCTTGAAATCCTACAGTCAATCCCAATAAAAGCAGAAGCCCCTGCCCATTTTCCAAGGGCATTCTGTCTCCCTCTCTCTCATCTATGATCCTACCGCGTAGCCCTGTATGTGCTGGGTAATTTCTAGGTCTTTGGAAATTTTCTGTTTTTTTCAAAGTTTCCTGATGGTTTGTTGCTGAAAGATGTCTTGCAATCACAATAAAAATCACAAGAGCTGGTCCAACTACAACGCTGGTTATTGATAGGCGAAGACTGGCACAAAACAGTCCCTTTGTCCAGGTGGGGACATCCTGAGACTCATCCCCATGGTTTCACAAAAACTTTCCAGTAGGATTGAACTCTAGCTGCCTGACTTATTAATGCATATTTTATGGTCTTTTCTCAATTTCCTGGCCTCCTCCTTTTCTGGCAGCATCTCCCACTAAATTACCTTCTCTTGAATCCTTGTCTCAGGATCTGCTTTGTGAGTGGATGGGGGGCACTCACAGTAAGAGGGCAGGGAAAGGGGAAGATAGAGGAAGTGGTAAGTATCCCTACAGCCTCTTGTGCTAAGAAATGTGGACTTTAACCTGAAGAAGATAGGAGATCACTGAAGGCTTTAAAGAGGAAAATAATGTCAGATTTGCAGTTAAAGATTAATGAGGCTGCTTGGGCTAGGATACAGTGGAAGGGTTAAGGTTGTCTGGGAAGATTATTTGAGTAATTGCTGCAGTTGTCCTGTAGGCCTCAATTTGGGCCATTGATGTAGGATTTGTGACATATTGAGACTTTTAAGGTAGTACATAAAAGCTGGTTACTCAGTATATGTTATCAGTCAGGAACATCAGCAAAAAATAGATGCGTATCTAAAATAGGTTAATCTGAAGAGGGTGTAGAAAAGAACCTATTCATACGCATTTGTGTAGAATAAAGCAAAACCATGGGAGAGAGAGAATCCTAAGACAAGTTGAAACAGAGAAATTTAAACTTGAACCACCCAAGGCCCCGAAGGATACCAAGGGGTGGTTCCTAGAGCCTAAGGGAAACCATAGAACAGACAGGGCTCCTTCAGCTGGACAGCGACCGACCGTGAAGCTGAGCCAGTCCAGAGGCACCCCGTGGGGAGGAAGCTGGGAAAACAAACATCCAAACTTCTCTCTCCTCCCTTTAGTATCCCCACTGGGCTCACCACTGGCCCAAGCAATTGGAAGCCAGAGGGCAAGTTCACTTATTGTTGTAGGCCACACATATCAGCCACCTGGCTTGTAGGGCAAGGAGGACAACGATGGAGAGAGGATCTGGAGGCCCTAAAGAAAGATAGCGTGAGCTGTCCAGTAGCAGGGTCTTGGGACTGGAAAGCATAATGGAAACAGGGCAAGTGTTACCGGGAAAAGGAGGAAAGATGCTGGAAGCCTCGTGAGGACGAGGATGTCCTGTGAGGGTAAAGTGTGGATACGTGGACCTGGGTGGGACAGGACGACACAGCACTGAGAAGCAGTAGGAGGATGTGAGATGAGGTGGGACCAACGTCCTCACCTGGTGCAGGGCTGGCTGGTCTAGGAAGTCTGAAGCTGGTGCCTTTAAAGCAAGCATCTCCGACAATTACTTATCCCTCCAAACACTGAGACTAGAAATAACACTTCTTAACCCCACATCTTCACGTCTCAGCTCTGACTCGCATTTGAACACACCCGCTTGTGATACTGGAAATACACGGACTTCGACGGTATCTCTGCTAAACATCTAGAGACAGATCCTGGGGAAGTTTCGTATTTCTCTTCTTCACGGATCTACTCATCTGAGACATTTTCATGCTATTAATGTGAATAGTTCAACTGTGTGTAAGTGGGACACGGGACTAAGGTCCCCTTGACAAGTGTTCTGAGTCCTCAGTGCGCCTACAGAGGCTCCTGCTTTCATGGCAACCCAGATCCATCAAGTGGGGTCGGTCTCACTTTTCTAGAAAGGCCTTATGTTTGGGCATCAGGAACAGGGTTCGAGTCCTGACGACCACTTAACTATATGATATCGAGCTAATTACACTCACCTTGTTTCTTACCCACAGAACGGAGAAAATGGACCCTGTTTACTTTTTGCAACTGCTGGGATAAGCCAGGGAATGCAGAAGCACTTTTTTTTTTATTTTATATTTTTGTGTAAAGTACTAAAATTTTATTTAATTTTAACTTTTTTTTACTAGAAGGAAAGGATCCTGTATTCTCAGGGCTTATAGACTTAGAGATCTTTGGAAAATTCTGGGTGGAAACATTGCTATAAGCATGGATTTTTTATTCTGATGGGGCGTAAGCTGGGATCCTCCACTTGTCATCTGTGCCACGTTAGGCAAGTTACTTAAATTCCATTAAATTTCCATGCCACTAAATTGAGAATAATAGTATTTATTTCACAGAATTCTTGCAAGAGTAAATCTGGCAATACATTAAAAAACAGTATTCACCATAGATAATGAGCACTCTGCTAATGATCAATATTATATTTCATTAGCCCGGTTAGCTTTTTTCCTCCTCCCCCTTGTGTTTTTCAGAATCTCTCTCCTCCTTTTCTTCCTCCTTCTCCACTGAAGCTAAGCCCCTGGGGGGTTCTCGGGTATCTTAGAGTATAATAAGAAGCTAGGTTTAGTGATGTCTCAAAACTTTACATATGTTAATCCACTTAATCTGCCCCAGAATCTTAGATATTTTCCCCGTTTGACACAGGATTAACCAAGGTTTACCGAGGTTAGGTATCTGCCATCAAGTCCCACAGCTCATAATTGGCAACACTGGAACTTAAACATGGATCTGCCTACCTGTGTGGTTCTTTCTATAACTCCATTCCGGCTCGTGCACAATTAAATGTGATAACGTATTAAAGGAAAACATTGTGTGATATTCGAAGTAATACACAGATGTGAAATACTATTATAATTGTTATGGATTACTAAGATGATAGTAATCGAACTACTAGTTTGAGAGGCCTTTAGCATATAATCTGACCCTCACTCATCACCCCAGTCTGGTTCCACACTGGCCAATAGAGTGGGCTCAGCAAGTGCCCGTTCAGTCTTCCTGTCTTTTCAGGCACAGCGACATTGGGGATGCGCAAGTAGGACAGGCCAGCAGTCTGTCTTCCTCCTCATTGTGCGCTTAGGATCCAGCTGTGAGGGGTGGGGGAGCGTGTCCACGCACAACCCGGAATGGGGTTTCCATCAACAAGTAAGATGGTTTCCAGAAATCTCAACTCTGGACTAGTCAAGGAGATGAGCAAGGGAAGCATACAGGATCCCTGGCTCTTTGCAGGGTGTAGGGATGACCCCGTTGCCCCAGCCCATAAAAGCCATTTACAAAACTGAAAACTTATCTGAAATAACAATTTAAAGACTCAATTAGCATGCCAGCTGGATTTTCGTTTTCTTTCTTTCTTTTTTTTTCTTCACAAGCTAAATGCCTTCTAAAAAAACAATGACCTATATTTAAACTCACATGTTACCGGCAGAGCACAAAATCTGGTTAAGGTGCACACAAAACTGTCATTGGTGGAGATAATGAAGGAAGAAGAAAATAGGGGATGTCTGAATAGAGACACAACCATGGGATCTTTGGTGAGTTTGGCCCCTTCTTGCCTTTCTCACATCTTTTCTCTCTTCCTTCTTCCTTCCCCTCTTCTCTCTCTTCCTTTTTCTATTAAGACACAATAATGTTTTTAGAAGAGAAGTGGCTTTCCCCCGCCTAAGACTAGGAGTGATACTGAGACCTTTCTGGTTAATTCAGAACGCCCAAGAGAGGTCATGCGATTGACTTAATCTCTTCAAAGTCTTAACCACGCGGAGGCTTTTTCCTCCGAGGCATTGTCCAGAATCCAGCAGGGGGAATTAGAATATTTTCCTTCAAAGCTTCTAGCAGTCGCCTACCATCATGCCTTTCGATTTTAAGTTCACTTAAGCAAATCTATTTTGCACAAAGTTCCATGTAACCCATAATGTTCTACAATGGGTTTATTCTTAAGTGAAAAATTGGAAAAGATGCTGTTGAAGATAGATTCATGAATAATTCTGTGAAGTCAATTGGAGTTGGCATTATTCTCATTTAATCTATATATCTAATTTATACCTATCTGTATGTATATACACACACGTATCAGAATATCCATTTACTGTTGATCACACATATTTCAAAAAAACAGCTGCTTTGTGCTGAGTGCCTATCTTGTGTTAGGTTCTGTATTAAGACCATTATAGAAATGGTCTCAGTTAACCTTCTAGTGATCTAGTAAGACATATATCATTACTGTATTTTATAAAAGAGGAAACTGAGGCACAGGAGGTTACACACATTTCCTAAGTCAGAACGTAGAAGTTTTCATATCAGGATTAAGTTCCAATTCCAAGTTCTTTTCTGCTATTTCTCTCTCTCTCTCTCTCTCTTTTTTTTTTATTAGGAGACAATAACTGACTGTTTCATAGCTAAGTGAGATAAACATAGAAGGCATTGCTGTACCTCTTACACAGGTGCGAAAACAGTGCCAGGGATTTTAAAGTGATTGGTCCACAGCAACAAACACTTGAAGCAATATAGTGAGACTTGATAGATTTTTCTAGAGTGTACAAATCACTGTATTTATGAGCTGGTCTGTGCAATTAACAAAGTCACGATAGGGTAATGGGCTAGTGGCAATGACGAATTGGCATATCTATCAAAATATCTTATTTTTTATTTTTATTATTTTTTTAAAGATTTTATTTATTTATTCATGAGAGACACAGAGAGGGAGAGAGAGAGAGAGAGAGGCAGAGGGAGAAGCAGGCTCCATGCAGGGAGCCTGACATGGGACTCAATCCCGGGTCTCCAGGATCATGCCCTTGCCTGAAGGTGGTGCTAAACTGCTGAGCCACCAGGGCTGCCCTATTTTTTATTTTTTAAAAGAGATTTATTTATTTACTTTGAGCAAGCGAGGGAGCAGGGGCAGAGGGAGAGAACCTCAGGCAGACTCTGTGCCCATCATGGAGCTCTCTATGGGGCTCGGTCTCACAACAGCAAGCGTGTAGCCTGAGCCAAAATCAAGAGTCAAAGGCATAACCCACTGAGCCACCCGTGTGCCCCTCAAGATATTTTATTAAGTTAAAATAAAGAGGAGTTTTTTTCTTACCCAAGAAAATTATATATGAGAAAAGGTGATTTTCAATGAAAAACTGGCAGTTAATTAATGCAACAAGTGAATGAAACATACATGCTCTATAGGGTTGCCATCTCCTCTCTGCTCTGAAACCGGATAGAACTTTCGCTTGCATTTGCTTCCTTGGTCTATGTCTAATTTGCTTCGATGAGTAGGCTTCGTTTCTTTGATTGTAGGTTAATAATATCATTAGCAGACGCCATCCCAACTCCCATTTCACTGCAGTAAGCCCCACCAGTTCTCGCTGCAACAGGACTGTGTACCCTGTGACGATTCTCTACAGGCCTCCAAGGCAGACTGTTAAGATACCAACCAAAGCTTTTACAGACCGGATGGAAGCCTCATGGGAACCCTGAAACTCTGCCCCAAGTTGTCCTCCCTGTCTGGCTCCAGGCCCCACCCAGGTAGAGTTGCCCCAGATTTTGTATCATTATGATATATTGATGGAGCGCTGCTGCAAATAGATCCCAACCTGGATTATTTTCTTCTGGGCCCTCACTGTGAAAACAAGCAATTCACTTGGCTTTAAAAAAAAAAAAAAAAGCAATTTCATCTTGCCTGGACTAGAGCTGTCCAGGAGAAATATAATGCAAGCCACATGTATAATTTCAGCTTTCTACTGATGACATTAAAAAAAAAAAGAAAAAGGTACAGTTAACATCAATGTTTTATTTAACCCAAAATATCATCCTACAAAATATAACCAAGGTAAAGGTTATTAATGAAATGTTTTACATTCCTCATACCAAGTTTGTGAGATTGAGTGTGTATTTATATTTACAGCACAACTCAAGGTGAATTAACCATGTTTCCAGTCACATGTGGCCACTGGCTACCTTGCTGGATGGTACAGGACTCGGCTTCTCAATCGTGGATGTAAAAAAAAGAGTTTTGTAGGATGAAGACTTGCATTAAAGACTCTGTTACCATATAAACAATTACGAAGCAGTCAATCACGTATTAAATGCCGACTACGTACTGTAGTAGGTGCTGAGGGTGTGGTGAAAGTGAGGTTGTCAGTAGGGTTCCAAGACAGAGTTTCCCGTTGTTCCATCTCCAAGGAGCCTACACATCCCTGCAGAGCTGCATGGAGGGAAGAGTACGTAGGACAATGTAAGCTAATGCTGCAAAGGATTTTGTCTTATTACTCATGTTTCTATCCAAAGGGAGACAGGACAGGAAGTCACTCTCCCACTATGTTCCCTCCTCTACCCCGCCCCCCGCAAGAATTAACTAATGCCCCTCCCATTGGGACAATTTCAGAATAAGAAGTTCAGAGACAGAGGGCAGAGTGCCCCCCAACATCCAGCATGTTCAGGGGGAGAGGCGGGCACTTAGCCGTGCACATGCAGACGCTCTGACCATTGCACGGAGGCATTTTACCACGCCGTGCGAGGCAGTGGGTGAACGCTTGCTTATTTCAAATCTAAACATTGGAATTTTTTAATGGAAAATCCAAAAAGATTCTGCTAAACTTTCGTAACGGCCTTGATATAAGAAAGTGACACGCCTGTGAGGCCTGGGCATGCAGGAAGAACAGCAAGGGGGCGAACCTGAGAAAGTCAACAAAACTACAAGGACCCCTCAGGCAGAGAAGACCCTCCTGGTTTAGACACGGACCTCTCAGTTGTTTTCCATTGAGGAGAACCTGGGATTCTAGAATAGGACCGACCTGCATGCCTTTTATAGGTCAGTGTATCAGGATCCTCCTAGGGCCTGGTCTCAGAATGCTCTCTTATTAGAGCCTCTGCTATAATCCTTATTTATTGAACCCTCAATAGTCTGAGCTCTTTCAGGGCGGGGACTGTATCTTCTTCTATGTCTGTGTCAACAACGCCCGGCACATGGTAAATGTTCAGCGCACGTTTGTTGAATTACCAACTAGATTGTCACTACTCTCTCTCTCTGTCTTTTTTGGTCTTCATAAAGTCATGGCTTAAAGAATCTCTTTGGATATTGTCAGAGACAGACAGGGATAGGCCTTACCAGACCATTAAAGTCAAGACTCTCGTCCCTAGGACCACTTAAGCAGAGCTTTGCATAGAAAGCTACATAACAAGGCTCATTTCTCTCTGATTGGTTACAAATTACACTGATAGTCTAGACAGGATGGCAAAAAAATGTTCATAGAAAAAAAATATCAGCGCAAAGCAGCGTGGAGAAAGTGCCAGATGAATGGAACAGATAATACATGAGTTCAAAGGCAGGAGAGATTGATGTGGCCCTGGTTGGAAGGTGAGGTGGGACAGGGCTCCGGAGCGGGTGGAATGTGTACAGTCGTAACATGGAACGTCATCAAGCAGGAATCCAGAAATTTTTGCTTGTTGTTTTTGTTTATGAACCAAACATTCACTTTAAGGAGCCCACATGGTGCGCTCACAGCATAGACAGCCTCCTCTGGTCTCAGTAGTGCTGAAAGAATTGGCTTCGATTCTAGCTCAGGTTTGCCCCCCTCCCCCCCCCCCCCCCCCCGGCATTTTCCACTGTTTAGAGGAAATGGGAAAATACACCTAGCTCTCTGTACTAGGGAAGGTACCGTGGGTATTGCTGTAATTCAGTAAGGATTATTATGAAAGAAGTAATAAAGCAGAATGATAGCCCAGTATGTAGGGAAGCGAGACTACCCAGAAGGGTATACCTTTTGTTCCATTTAACAGAGCACTTTTGGATTCAAGGCAGGGACCAAAAAAAGAAGAGACAGAGAGAGAGAGAGAGAGAGAGAGAGGGAGATGGTTTATCTTAATCTAGAATCTTTTAATAAATAATCATTTAAAATGGAATAAAGATTTGCTTCTTGTTTGCTTTTCTTCTGTTTGGCAATTCACCAGAATCCAAATCCCATCAATCCACTCTAATGAGTTCTTGGTTTATATGCTTAATTAGTCCCTGATGTCATATTAGCAATGGATTTGTAGGATTGTACTATTTGTAAGAAAATGCACAAAGAAAGAAATAAATACCATTCTTTGTTTAAAAAATGAATCTCTACTGCTTAGAGACTCTTTTCCTTTACTTTCTCCTCTCTGTCCCTCCCTTGCTCCTTCCTTCATTTCATCTCTTCCTCCCTTCCTTTTTTCCATCTTTTTTCTATTTTGGTTTGGTTCCTTTTATTTGTTAGAAAACTGTGATATTACTCAATTGTAATAGAGAACTTCGTGTCATTCTAAATATTTTTTCCTTCAAGAACAGATTCAGATGTTCTTGCTGTATCACGTAAAATGTCATTTAGCTTAACAAATACAAAGGTTCCCATACACTTAAGTGTCCCATAAAGCATATCAGACCTCATGTTATCCACAAGAGTATCTGGGTGCTATCTTGTTTCACGACTGTGCAACGTCACTTTGTGAAATCGACAAAAATCCCTTAAAAACCCTGTATCTGGGTTTCCGCATCTGTATGTAAGGAGATGGCTTGAGAACCAATGTGACTGTCTGCAAAAGTGCTCTACAACAACTGAGTGCCTATATCCAAGGGAGATGGTGGCCATAAGGATATATATCTGAATTTGTAGGTCGGATTATATCTTTTATTCCCTTGCATTTGTTTATTACTGTTCGACTTAAGAATCAGTGTATCTGTTTAGAAATTAAATTTCTGTTATATAATGTTTTCCTGTTATATAATCGGTGGATTGGGATGTTTCATGGAGGGATAAACCACTGATTTCTTTCTGATTAACTATGTGGCTTAGGCAGTTGATTTATCCCAGTAGTTGTCGTTTCAACAGACATTCACTTCAGAAAACTTCAACTTCTGTGTGAGAAAGAAGAGAATGAGTCACCTCATCTTAATCTACTCTTAACTAGTGTTAACGTTCTAGTATATATCTTTTTGGTAAATGCATGTAATTTTGCATGTGCACGCAAACTATAAATGTGTATGTATTTCGTATGTAAACACACATATGTAAGCATATATAAATATGTATATAAAATATATTTGTTAGACATATTACATATTAACATATATATATAAATGTAAATACTTATGTATCTACATTAATGTAAAATTCAACCACCAATATTAATAGAGGTGCCTGGGTGGCTCAGTCAGTTAAGCATCTGCCTTCAGCTCAGGTCATGATCCCAGGGTCCTGGGATAGAGCTTTCTTCTCCCTCTCCCTTTGCCTGCCACTCTCTCTGCTGTGCTCTCTCTCTCTCTGTGTCAAATAAATAAAACAATTTTTAAAACATATAAAAATACATATTTATATAAAATATAAATGTCAGACACACTACATAATATATATATACATAAATACGTATATACATTAAAATTCAAGCACCAATATTAATCATTTAATATATTTTTCTTTGTAATTTTTACTTACATACATATTCTAGTTTTGTTACAAAAATTTTATAGTTAATAGGTTTTTATGCATTGTGCTATTTTCCTAGTCCTGTTTAAGTCACATTTTCAACTGTACTGACTCTCTTCACATCAGAGAGAGAACCGAATGAAAGCACATTTTGGAAACTCTAGCCCTTGTTCACATGAAAAGTCCTGAACCCTCCTCCTTTTTGGTCATTATTCTTTGATTTCACTCTGGTTGCTTTTACTACCCTCAGACCCTCTTGGCTTTATATATCATCCTGATTCCCCATTTAGCTCTTGGTCTTGACAACAGATCTGGCTTCTTTTCTATAGTTTTAAACCTTGGCATTCTCCTCTGGATGCAGCTTACACTCCCCATCTGGCTTCATTCCCTCCTGACCATTCTGGGAAACTGTGAAGCTCAATCAAGCCTGAGCTTGGCTGCCCTATTCAGTCTGGCTGGAATTTAAATGCATGCCAGGGATAGAGCATTCAGGCTGAAGGTTGTGGTCAGATTATGGAGGCCTTGAGTGCCAAAGCAAAGAGTTTATACTCTTTTCTGTAGACATTGTGGCCCCAATAAAGGTTTTTAAACAGGGTGTGTTTTAGAGAAATTAACTTGGCATTTGTGTGCAAAATATAACAGGGGAATGACTAGACACTGGAGGTTATTGAGTGGGCCAACTGATGGGTACTCTGGGTCTGTAATAAGATAGAAATGGAAAGAGAGGAAGGGAAGATGTGATAGTTTTTTTTTTTTTTTTAATAGAGTTGGTGGGACTTGTAGGTCACATGGATATTATTATTATTTATATTATCAACAGTGCTAAAAGATCTATGTGTCAGGTACCACACTGTGTCTTTTACAGGCATTGGTTCATTTAATTCTTTCAGTTATCTTAAGTAGGGTTAGATATATTTTATTTTTCTTTTTTTAGAAGATTGTATTTATTTATTCATGAGAGACACAGAGAAGCAGAGACACAGGCAGAGGGAGAAGCAGGCTCCCTGCAGGGAGCCCATTTCAGGACTCGATCCCAGAACCCCAGGATCACAGCCTGGGCCAAAGGCACACCCCCAACCACTGAACCCCCCAGGATCATTTTACATATGAAGAAACAGAATTACAAAAGTTATGTAACTTCCCAGGATCCACAGTTAATTGGGTTTCCAATCTAGATTTCTCAGATTTCAGTGTCCATGTTCCCAAGTTAACCTCAAGGGTAAAAGCAGAAATAAAGAATGCAGACGAGGACATTTGCTGGTTGTGAATGTAAAGAGGACGGATTTCTTAAGGGGGATAATTCTTTTTAACTGTAACTAAAACTTTCATACTGCTTCTGATTTTTCAGACTAGAATACTTTTTATTCTATAATAGGTTGAAATAACTGGCCAATTCTTCCCTTCCTTTTCCCCAATCCCTTACAGAGCTTCCTATTCCTGTTTACATGGAATTGAGCAGCTTTCATTGTCAGAGCTTTGCCTAAATTGTGATTGCAGAATTAGCTTCCTGCTGTTATAACTCTGGTGTTGTGAAATGAGATCTCATGATATAGTTACAGCACTCAGTTGCCGCTGATACTTTTCAGTTGCTGTTTCTTTCAATACAAATAAAACTGCTGCCTAACATATTTATTAGTTCCTGGTATAAAACATCTCTCTGTGTTTAATATAATGCGTCAAGTTAAATGTCAAGATGGCAGTAATTTTGTCACTGAGGAGTATGGTCATAGAGGAGACCCTGGGGTTATCAGGTGAGTAACTAAGGTTTGTAAAGGTCATAGAGAAGATTTCCTCTTCCTAAGATTGATTTCCATTGCAGCTGCATATATACTGTAAACTTTTTTAGCTAGCTGTATCAAAAGTAGATAAATATATATCACAAAAATTAAATTATTACAGTGAAGCTTTTATGTCTCTCCTGGTTGGGAAATAAGATCTACTGTGGCCCATTCTTCATCATCCCTAGAACCTGCTATGTAAATCACTGGGGACTTGTCCAAGTTAATGCAATGAGACAAGAAAAGAAAATATATACAGACTGAGAAAAAAGAACTAAAACTGTTTTTGTTCTTTTTTTTTTTTATTTTTTTATTTTTTTTACTGTTTTTGTTCTTAATCATCTATGTAGACAATGCCAAGTCATGACAAAGAACAAAAACAAAAACTCCTGGAATTAATAACCAATGATACTGAGGTTGTAGGATACAAGGTTAATGCAGAAAAGTTAATGGTTTCTTATACACCGAAAATAAGCAATTCAAATTTGAAATTACAAGCACAATACCATTTTCATTAGCACCAAAAAGAGAGAAATACTTCAGCATAAAACTAATACAATATGTATAGGATCTATATGAAGAAAACTAAAAATCTGATGAAAGAAATCAAAGGTTCAAATAACATGGAGATATTCCATGTTCATGGATAGGAACATTATCAAGATCTTAATTCTCTTCAACTCAACTTATAAATTCAATGTAATCCCAGTTAAAATTCCAGGATGTTACTTCATGGATATTGATGAACTGATTCTAAAAGAATAATTTATAATATAGACTGAAATGCAAAGTCTCAAATCAACAACATAACACAAAACAAGAAGAATACACTTGGAAGACTGTTTTGATCTGACTTCAAAACATTTATAAAGCCATAGTAACCAAGATAGGTGGTTATGGTAAAAGAATAAACAGAATAATGAAACAGAGTAGAGGACCCAGAAATAGGCCCATACATATATAGTCAACCAATTTCTGACAAAGGAACAAAGGCAATTAAATGCAGAAGGATAGTCTTTTCAACTAATGGTGCTGGAAACAACTGGACATCCACATGCAAAATAAAAATGAAGTGAGATGTACACCTTATACTTTTCACAAGAATTAATTCAAAATAGGCCATAGAACTAAATGTAAAATGCAGAACTATAAAATTTCTAGCTGAGAAAAGAGGTCACTTCTTGTTTGGCAATGAGGTTTTAGATACAACGTTGAAAGCACAATCCCTGAAACAAAATTGATGTTGGATTTTATTTTTTTTTAATTTATTTTTTAAAAGATTTTATTTATCCATTAATGAGAGACACACAGAGGGAGAAAGAGGTAGAGACATAGGCAGAAGGAGAAGCAGGCTCCATGCAGGGAGCCCAATGCGGGACTCCAGGATCACGCCCTGGGCTGAAGGCAGGTGCTAAACCGCTGAGCCACCTGGGCTGCTCGATAAGTTGGATTTTAAATAAGACTTTTGCTTGGCCAAAGATACTCTTAAGAGAAAGAAAAGACAAGCCATAGGCTAGGAGAAAATATTTTCAAAACATATATTTGATGAAGGACTTAGATCAAAAATATATAAAGAACCCTCAAAACTCAGCAATTAAATACAAAAACTATCCCAATTAAATAATAGAACCAAGATCCAAAAGATGTTTTACTAAAGAAAATACACAGATGGCAAATAAGTATATGAAAATATGCTCAATGCTCTGTTATTAGGGAATTTCAAATTAAAACAATGAAATACCACTACATACCTACTAAAATGAATAAAATCTAAACACCTGACAACACCAAATGCCGACTAGGATGTGGAGAAACAGAGACTCTTATCTGCTGTCAGAGGAAATGAAAAGTGGTACTTGGAAGACAGTTTTACAGCTTTCTACAAAACAAAACAATTTTACCATATGATCTAGTGATTGAACCCTTAGGTACTTAACCAAATGAGTTGAAAGCTTAAATCTACACGAAAACCTACACACAAATGTCTGTAGCAGCTTTACTCATAATTGCCAAAGATTGGAAGCAACCAATACGTCCTGCAGCAGGTGAACGGACACACCCATGTTGGTCCAACCAGACGATGGGATATTGTTCACTGATAAAAAGAAATGGGCTGTAAAGCTAGGAAAAGATAATGGGGAGAATTTAAAGGCACATTTCTAAGTGAAAGAGTCAGTATGGGAGGTCACTACACTATGTGATTCTGGCTCTGGGGTATTCTGGAGAAGACAAAGCTACAGAAATAAAGAGCGTGAATTTTGAGGGGGGATGGATAGGTGAAGCTCGTTGGATTTGTAAGGCAGTGACAGCGTGTATGAAACTATAATGTGCATATGCGACGTCATGCCTTTGTCCAGCCCTGGAACTGCACAATGCAAAGAATGAGCCCCGACGCGTACACCCTGTGCAAGCTGGCTCGCAGCAATCTGTCAACGTCATCGTCGATCTGATGAATGTACGACACTAATATCCAAGGTGCTAATAATACGGGGAGCTGTGGCGGAGAGGAAGTTAGTATATGGGAACTGGTCTCTGCCCACGTTCTCTCTAAACCCGAAACTTTTCTAAAAAAAAAAAATAAATGAATAAAAGTACTATTTAAAAAAATAATTTGGGACGCCTGGGTGGCTCAGCAGGTCTAGCGCCTGCCTTCGGCCCAGAATGTGATCCTGGAGACCCGGGATCGAGTCCCACATCGGGCTCCCTGCATGGAGCCTGCTTCTCCCTCTGCCTGTGTCCCTGCCTCTCTCTCTCTGTGTCTCTCATGAATAAATAAAATCTTTAAAAAATAAAAAATAAAAATAAAAAAAATAATTTGTTCATATCACACTGACACGACCCGAAAAGTCTATGTTTCGGAGAACTATCAAGCTCACGGTAGCAGATACAAGTTTTCCCAAACTTTAGTTTTTCTTTAAAGCTCAGACTTTAGCATTGGCAGCGAATACGGTCAGTTGTTTGCCTTGAAATGACAGGCTCTTTCATTGATTTTCAGGAAAAATCTTGGTCAACACTCAAGTCCGAAAAACCATAGTTTGTCTGTCAGTCGTTCCTTCAAGTAACAGTGATGACCCAAGAACCAAGCAGCGGTTGAGCTCAGAGCTCAGCGGGCCCCTGGGCTTTCCTCCCGACCAACGCTGTAGGTTAGCGGGTGGCAAATTATCCCCCAGAGAGGTAAAAAGGCGTAATAGTCCATATTCACCAGTTATGTGTCCTATTGAGTTGAGTTCAGCTGGGTTGGCAGGCCCGGCCCCTGGCGCCGGTGTGTTGGGGCTCTGGCCCTCCAGGCCCCTGTGCCAACAGCGCGGCGCCTGAGCGAACAGCCGGGTGCCTGCGGACATCGGGCCCTGTGTGCCCTTTATAGCTTTTTAGTTCTTAAAAATACATTCAAGAAGATTTCAGCATAACTTTTTTCTTTTCTGTTTGCAGCAGAGCCCTGGTCCGAGTAACCGAGCTCAGGACCAGGACAGCTAGCAGCAGAGAGCCCCGTGGCCCTTTAAAAAGCATCACCCTCATCTTTGGTAGCGTTTGTTGTCTACTTACCCTCTTTCCTGCCCTTTTAGTTCTTTCCATCTTTCAAGTATCTTTAGGACGTGTAGTGGCACGTCTCACAGAGGTCGGAGAGATCCTATCTGGTCCAACTTAACATGTGAAATCCCGAGGATATAAATCAGGGGTCACCGTGCTTCTGGGCAGAGCTGGTTGGCACTGGCCATGGGGTCACTTCCCTCCCCTGAGGACCCTGACTTCCCGCAGGGCCGAGCCCCCCGTGGGTGTCTGCTCGGGAACCCTTGGGCTTTCTCCTTGGCTGGAGGAATCCAAACTTGCACTTACGGATTATTTTCATTATCTGACCTCTCTACCTCTCCCTGAATCAGCACCATCGGGCACGTCCATTCTTCTCCCCCCCACTGCTGGCGACAGAGCTCGCTCTTGTGCCCACACCATTTATTCCTGGCGAAAATCGCATTTTAAAATTTTACCTGCTCACTCTCTGGGTCTCCCACCAGAACGCAAACCCCAGGATGGAACGGCCTTTTCCCTCTTGCTCCTGGGTGCATCCGACGCCTCGAGCAAGGCCTGGGATGGAGCAGATGCCCAGGGAACATTTAGTGCCCGAGTGACTACGTGGTGGTGGAGCCCGAGCCCCCATCCCCTGATGAAGGTGATCAGTGGAACCGATTGTCACCGTTCAGTTGGCCCTGGCGCCCCTTCCTGAAGCCCAGAGCCTTCCCCCGTCACCCTCGGGGCCCTTCACTTCTGGGCGAGACACGAATGAAGGTGGTTCGCTCCCGGTCACAACGGCTCGTGTCTGGGGGAGCCCGGACCCCGAGCGCCTGCCCACGTGCCACACGCAAGTGTTCACTTCTCCGAGCCACAGCGGCCGGGAGCAGCTTTCCCTCCCTCGCTGATCACAATCCACCCCAAATGGGGAAAACAAGCTGGAAATACAAGTCCGGGATGCATTGGGAGGCCTGCGGAGATTTCCGGGCCAAGGTAGGAGGTCAGCAGAAGAAAGAAACTGTGAAAGTTGGCTCAAAAACTGTCTTAAAAATGCGACTTTTCTGACCACTGGGATTCATTCTTACTTACAAGCCCTGGTCGGAGCCCATCCGCTGGGCAGGAGACGGCCGGGCACATCACACAGCACCCCTGCCCCGGTGGCGAAACACGGCCAATAAGCCGATAAGCACCTTTCACTGCTCGGTTCTGATGCAGGGGACACGCATCCACCTGTCACGGCTCTTACAAAAGCCTCTGAGAAGTAGGATTCATCTTGTGTCTGAGTCCCGTGAGCACCATCGAACCTCAGCCTCCTCCGCGCCTCTGAAACCCCTCCCTGCATCTTCCTTATCTTGTCCGATCTGACACCTTCAGGGTGGATCCCTCGGTAGGAGTATGGAACGAGTTGATTCCCAACCATCCCGTTTTCTTTTTTTGACATTTTGCTGTAGAAATTGCTCCTGCGTTAGGGCCCTCCTCAAACAAACCCACATTTTGACGCCCACGTTAATATCAAAAGGGACCATTTAACGGGCAGTGCTCTTATCAAGAGAGATGAGGAGCCCAGTGGTGGAATCCTCTAGACCGCACCCGAAGGGAGAGGTTACCCTGGGAGGGAGGGCGAGAGGTTAGACCCGGAGGGCCTGGTCCCGGCCCGAGGCGTGGACGCAGGCGCCCTCCCTCCTACTGGGGCCTTCCCAGGACCCCCCCGGTGGGCGAGGGCCCTGGTACGTGGAATGGCAAGATCAAGGTAAAGACAGGCCCTGTTTTGAGGGCGCGAAGGAGAAAGCTGGCCTCCTCCCCTCCTCCCCCATGACTCACCCAGCTGGCTACGGGGTTAAGGGAGTCTTTTTTAAGACTGGGAGGAAAGTGGAGGAGGCAAGAGGAAAGCTCTGGAAGGTTAGGCAGAAACTGAGCCTTCTAAATAGTACACGAGACGGCGCTTCTGTGGATTAGATGGAGACCAGGGCCTTGCCAGGAGGCGGGCACCGTGCGGACAAGTGCTATTTGGAGACGGGCAGCCTGACACAGCTGGTGGGACACCGGGACGGGTCAGCTGACAAGATCCCCCCGGAGCTGGGAGCATCCTTCTGGAGCCTGAGAAGGGTCTAGATCAGGCCCCGTAGCCTGGGAGGCTCAGCAGACAGCAGCTCCAGGTACCCTCACGGATCACCGGGGTCTCGCTCCGCTTGCGGGGGGTGGGATGCTGAGGTAGAGTGACTGGGCATCGAGAACCCAAAGGCCGTGCGTATCCCAAGTGCCTCCACCTGTTTGGTCAGAGACAAGCCATTTCCAGTGTGGGGCCCTGGTTCCTCCTCTGGAAAATGAGGGTAACAGCTGTGCTGCCTGTTGACATGCTGTGCGGGATCCCATGGGATCAAGTGAGGTCCTGGAGCGTTGCGGCGTCTTGTCAAGACAGAAGCACAGAGGCGGAAGGCCGCGATGATGGCGATGACGACGACAATGAAGACGATGACGATGATGCAATCACTGGCTAAGCCCGACATCTCATTCCTTGGGCACAGAGCTAAGGAGATTGGACATACGTTACGTATTCCCATAAAAAAGCAAAAGAAACCCAGGCCTACCTGAAGCAAGTACTTCGCAGCCGAGGACCTTGGATGGCGACACTCAAGGTGGAGTTGGGCGAGGTCGCGGTGGGGTTAGGTTCTGGACTGAGGTCTGCGCCCCTCTGTGGACGCCGTCCTGCCCGCCACGGTTAGGACTAGCTAATATGTATTGAGCTCTTACTAGAAGGCAGGCCCTGCTCGATGGGCTCCGCGTCTTTCATTTCATTTAATCCTCGTAACGCTCCCCCGAGGGAGGAATTAAGTATCGTCATCATCACTGTACAGCTGAGGACATGCTATCGCTGTGGCTCTTATGCTCCGCGCACGCGAGGCCAGCCCCAGCCCTCGGAGAGCTTCCCCTAAGTGGGTCACCGAGGCTTCCAGCTGCCCACCCACCGCCGGCCCGCAGGGATCCAGGAGGATGCTATTTCGGTCTCCTGCCCATCCCACAGAGCCTGGCACCCAGCTCCCTGGGGGAGGACTGCTCTTTGGAATTCCTGGCACTGCCTTCGTTCTCCTCCTCCTCGTTCGCTGCTCATCTCTCTCGGTGATGCCTACACCCGGTGTGTCTTTTAGCTCCGGCCCAAGCAGGCACGGCCCTGGGCCCCGGGGTCACAGGCCGGTTCCCGACGGCTGGCCAGGGCCTCTGGCATCTCCTGCCTCAGGGAGGGCTGGGGAGGGGCCCTCACCTGCCCCCTTGGGAAGGTGTCTACGAGGACTCTCCACCCACCGAGACCATGTTTCGTGTGCAGCTGGCCGTGCTGCATGTCGGGGGGCACCTCTCCGGGGAGCTGGTAACGAGGAGCCGACGGGCGTGGGGGAAGGAGGCCTGGCTGTGCTGAGTCGCCTGGGTGATTGTCAGCCTGGTGGGCCGAGTCCGCGGTGGTGGGTGTGTGAGAGGGTGTGAGAGGGTGCTGTGAGCGTGCGCGCCGTGGCTGCCGAGTGCTGGCACAGCCGTGTGGGCGTGATTGCAGTGTGAGTGATGCCAGTGAGGGTAATTGTCAGGCAGCTTAGATTTTTTTTTTTTTTCTAATTTATAGTAGGCAAAGAAATCCTCCTCTGCATCAGCGAGGTGATATTTTTGAAAAGCATCCAAGGGGATGGATTAGATGCTGTGTCATTTCCTCGTTCTTATTGATTCTCCGAGGCTTGGTGACTAATATTTCTTAATGAGGGGGCCTGGGGCCAGGTGTGAGCTTGGGAGGCCAGCCTTGCCTATTTTTCACCACAAAAAGGATGCAAGCCAGATGCATCCTGGGGAAAGGTCACCTGTAGCGTCAACCTTCGTTTTGCACCCAGTGTCCACCCCACTCCCCAGCACTTTGGTTGTACTAGATCCACCTTTGCTGTAGAGGAAACTCCCCATCCTTAACTCCAGTACATCAGTTTGGGTAGAACTGACCCCGTCCCTAAGGGCGGGCTCATGGCCAGGTCCCCACATATCACGTAACTACATAGTCACTGAGTGATCACGGATGAGTCTGAGACTCCACTGAGGCCAGTGAGGGTGAGATTTAAAACCCAACTACTGAAGAATAGAAAACTTTATAAAAGTCGGTCTTGAAAATGACAGATGAAATTCAAAGTCTATGATAATGACTTCACAGGGAGGGCCTGCATGAAAGTGAGTTAATACCAGAGGATTCAGGAAACGGGAGAAGAACAAAGTCTGAGCGATTTCGTCTGAGCCCCCGGGTTTAGTTGGCTTTGAGGCAAGTTCTCCACCTAAACTTTTTCATCATGTGGACCAGTAAGCTCCTTCTGGATTGCACTTCGGGCTGGGTTCTCTAGCCCAGGAAAATGCCTTTCCAAGGGGAAGCAATTTTACTGCTTGCAGGTATTTGGCAGGGTCCGTGGACATTTTTGGTTGTCGCAGCAGGAAATGGGGTTGCCATGGACGTCCCAGGGGCAGAAGCCAGAGATGCTGCGAGCCGTCCCTCAGTGCACAGCATAGGCCCCCACAACAAAGAATTATCTGGCCCAAAGTGTCGACAGTGCTCGTTCATGAAGCTGTAAAAGTGCTGCTACATCAAAGATAGATCTTGGTTTGGAAATTAATGGGGGCATCTGGAGGCCTCTTGGATGCCCAAGGAGAGATGCTGTGCATGGATGGAGCCAGTCCTGACTTAGTTCTAGAAGCTGGAGTTTGCCTATGAGAATTGCAAACAGGGACAGGCCAGACGCGGGCTGCGTGAGTCTCCTCCGGGCACGGCCGCGGACTTCCTCTAGAGCAGAGGATCCAAGAGAGGACAGAGGCAAGAGGCTGCCCTGCCTTTGAGGACCCGGTCACGTAAGGTTGCTTCCAGCACAGGCTGTCCTTGAGAAAGGAGTCGCCAAGTACGGCTCACACTCAAAACAGGTGTTACGCTTTCCCACCTGAAGGAGGGAGTAGCGAAGAATTTGTGGAAACAATCAAACTTCAACAAAAAAAAAATGTATATATATATATAAAAATTTAAAAAACCCACACACACAGCATAGCACTTCCCTCAATGAAACCTCAGGCATTGCTTGCGACTCTTTTGGTCATTCTCAGATCGTAAACTTTCCAGCCTAGTTTATCAAAGACTCTTATTTAAGTTTCTTACTTCCGCCGGTTTGGGCTTGGTCACGAAAAGCAAGTGGGGGATTTGATTGATTCTGACTTTTTCCTTTCTCTCCTTTCCCCCATTCATTTGCCGCTACTGGGGGGCTCCTCCAGAGTCAAGCGGAGACAGGTTGGGGCAGGTTTTAGGAGGCGTAGTCTGGTTTGGTTGAGGTCTGTGTTTAGTTGTGCCAGATCTAAGGGTTGATGGGTAAGAGTATCGAGCCCTTTTCGGGGTCTTCAAGATCTCTCCTGGCAGGGGGCAATTTCTCCAGCTGGGAAAGGGAGATCTTCTCTGTACATTCACTTACAGCTCGGTCCTCAGCTTCTATCTTCTTACTCCCCCGCTCCAGGCCATTCGAGTCACAGCAATCAAGCTCTTGACTGGTTCTTTTTTTTTTTTTTTTGAAAATTTTTATTTATTTTTTTAGTAATCTCTACACCCAATGTGGGGCTCACACGCACAATCCCACAATCAAGAGCCACGTGCTCTTCCAACTGAGCAGCTGGGCTCCCTTGACTGGTTCTTTTAGAAAATCTTCCCATTTAGCTTTAGATGAGAAAGAGACGCTCTCCTTCCCGCACTGGGCTAATGGCTGGTGGTTGAGAGCGGTTACACCCAGCACGGGGGAAAAACTGTTCCAAATAAGCTGCTTTATCCACACCTCCAACCTTCGACCTCAGGCACTCGGTGAACGGAGGATTGGATATCCAATATCACCATCTTTTACATAACCTGGTTGTGTGGCCTGCTGCCTGCTTCATTGTCTTCAACTTCGGGGGCCTCCGTAGAACTTTAAAATACTAGAAAAAATTATATGTCACATCTCATTAGGCCCACATAGAGCGATCGACAGTCCCTCACATCTTGGGCTCTTAAACATCAGCTCAGATCGTTCCTTTTTTTCTCCTAGAAACGAGGCCAAGAAAATTTATGCCCGTGATCAAGAGCAGCAGAGCTTTAATTCTAAAACTCCCGATGCAATTGCTAATTTTTAGACTAAAATTTGATCATGGATGTGAATGTGAATGTGGTGGGGGGAATATGAAGTGCTGTACTAGGATAATTTATCAAAAACGTCTCAGCTCCCTGTTTCCTGGCACGGTGGTACCTTGCAAAGGTAATCGTCTTTCTGAGAGGCCTGGTCTGTTGACCCTTAGGAAAGCCTGGTTTCATCACGAGCCATGGAGTATTCACGTACGTCGTCATTCGTCGTTGATTCAGCACTTAGCCTCTGGCCTCCCAACACTTTCCCCGGCGAAACCCTTTAGGCTCACCGGCCATGCTTACTTTTCTGATGGAAATTAACTTTGTAGGATGTCAGGAGAAGGCAGTGATGGATTCAAAATCCTGCCAATGGCTCGGAACTTTAGTTCTGTCACCCCTCTGAGAAACGGGACTAAGTCCATAAGGTAAGGACAGAGGTATATGTTCCTTCTGTCTATGCTAAAATGCCTTGTGCTCCATTTGTATGTCTTTTTTGGTACTTTTATCTCTATGCCAGAGATATTTTGGGCAGCCTGGGTGGCTCAGGGGTTTAGTGTCGTCTTCAGCCCAGGGCGTGATCCTGGAGACCCAGGATGGAGTCCCACGTCGGGCTCCCTGCATGGAGCCTGCATCTCCCTCTGCCTGTGTCTCTGCCTCTCTCTCTCTCTCTCTCTCTCTCTGCATCTCTTGTGAATAAATGAATAAAATCTTAAATAATATATATTTTTATATATGACTTATTTTCCCTAATAGAACCTTTGCTTCCATATTCGTACCCGAATTCCATGCTGCTCCTCTCCCCAGCCCGTTCCTTGTACCTAGATACAGAGTGACAGATAGATAGTTGACTCTTTAAATCACATATTAATTTAGGTGAATGAGTGAATAATTAGACCAACCTTTGCAGATTTAAAGGCTGGAATGTTCTCAGCAAATCCACTCTATAAAACTCCATACTCCCTTTTAGCAAACCAGTCTATCCTCCTCTCACCCTGCTTCATGAAGAGCAGAGCCTGGGAGTCTGTCCAAGAGATAGATTGAATTAAGGGCAATTAGCTGGTCCAAAGTAGACCAAACTGATCCTTCTTGAAATTTAAATTTGTGAAGTGGTGACTGAGCTCAGCAATCCAGATAGACTGTGCCAAGCAGTGCTGATAAAGCTGGTTCCTGGAGAGGAATCGAGGATGGGCAGAGAGAGAAGCAGAGACCGGGATGGTTTGGCCCCTAAGAGAATGGCTTTGCAGTCCCTCCTGACGTTCCAGTTCCTGGGTCTGGGCCCTACACGTCCGCTCTTGAGTTCATGGACACTCTTTCCGGGTCCTAACTTGGCTGACTTCTCTTGTCACTTTGGTCTTCGCTCGAATGTCATCTCCTAGTAGAAGCCTTCCTATAAGAGTTCCTATTGTTGTTGTTGTGTTTTTTTTTTTTTTAAGGTTCATGTTGTCATTCTCTTTACCCAGCTCATTCTCTATTTTCTTCATAGCATTTAGTACCATGACTGGGTGCTCATGAGCTTTACGTGTTTGACTTTTTATTTAATTGTTTACTACCAAATTCCTGCTGGAATATACCACATGACAGCAGATGACCGTGTCTGTTTAGTTCGCCACGTTTCCCCCCAACACTAGAATACACTGGGTAAGTAGTTTTTGAATAAATAATAGATATGATAAATCCTTCCTGTCACTCCAGTTAATTTGAAGAGGCTTCTGTTGTTCAAACACAGTGACCTAAACACCCCGAACATAGGGGCTGTAGGAGTTACTGGCGCCGTGTTAGTGCAGGGTCTCCGGAGACGACCATCCACCTCAGTTTTCCACCAGCTCCAAAGCAAGAGCCTTCGGAGCAAGATCATCACATTTGATCAGCAACCTGGCTTGTTCGTTCCATCCGTTTTTTCCCTAATCTTTCCAAACCACTAATTTTTATATTCATCCACATTTATAGACTACTGGGGAATATTCTCACACTTCTCCGTATTATTAGGCCCCTAAGATCACGTGTCAGCCTTCATATTATTCAGGTACTTTGCAAATGGTGGCGGTGGGGGCACTGATTTAATTTGGATTAGAATCTTTTTTTATGTCATAGTCAGGAGTAAATCACCCTATAGTACTGGAGCACAGTTCCCACCCGTTTAATGTGAAACCTTCCGAGGGAGTTTCAGGGAGACTGAGGATGCACAGCCAAGCACTCATCCCGTCGGGGGAGGCAGTGAGGGATCCCGCCTTGTCAAGGTCTTTCAGAAAGTCAGAAGCCCTCAGAGTTGGGGGTAGACGTAGCAACAAGTGCACCGTGTAACCCGTCTGTGCGGCAAATTTGGTCTATGATCTACTGGCAGTAAGAGGCCTGCACGTCGTGTGGGGCACGAGGTGTGGGAGTGCGTTGTCCAGCTCAGGTACTGAGCGTGCGGGGCCGCGTGTGCTGTGGAGCACGCTCCGGATGACTCAGAGGTCTGGTCGGACGGATCTTGGGATCTGCTGCCCGTGCCTTGTCTCACGTCGCTGCTTCCAAGTACCTTGCCCACAGCTCACACTCACATTTGACGGCCCAGAGCGGGGGCTTCAGGGGAGCCATCCAGCTGGGGCAGGCATCCTGGGCCCCGTGGGTCAGCGTCCCGACAGCCACCCAGAGCCTGCGTCCTGGGACAGCACAGTGGGCCCCGGAGAGGGCCCGAGTGGGGGGACTGGAGTCCACATCCCCGTTCAGTCCTTCCCTAGCTATGGGGCCTTGGGCGAGACTCTCCCTCCCTTCCTCAGGCTTAACATTCCTTAAGTCAACCCTCAGGGGCGCCCCAGACCAACTGGCCTCCCGGGTTGGGGCGATTATTTATTCAATAATGAATAATGAATAATTGAGTAATGTTATTTATTCAATGACATGCGTAGAGCTCCTCGGCCCAGCGCTGGCATCTGGTAGGCACGTCCGTCTTTTCCTGGAGCTCAAGGTCTTTATTCATGATAAGAACGACACTAACGCCTCGTACCTCTTAAATGCTTAGTAGATGCCGGACGTCACGACAACGACTTTGATTACTGGAGCAGACACGGCAGGTGTCTTTCCTTTGTCTATTCCTCCTTAACAGAATCCTAAATTATGTGCCCAGCGTACAAGATCGATTTTTTTAGCCTCTCTTGAAAGTAGAAACAGCCACATGACAAGGTTCTGGCCATAGCTTCAGATTCGGAAGGCTCCTCCCCGTTTCTGCATTTCCCAGTGATTCCTCTTTCTGTCCCCTGCCTGCGGTGCAGACGCGGCCCTCGGCTTCGCCCTGCAACCTGCGGCTGGAGCCCCTGGAAGGGTGACGGGACAGGAAGAGGGAAGGACCCCGAGGCCTCGTGAAGCCCCTGGGCCAACCTCGGAAGGCCTGGTCCCGCCTCTAGATTTTGAGTTTATGCATTAAATGTCTTCTCTTTGGTTATACTTTCGTAATTGAGATTTCCATACATGCAAACAAACGCGGTCCCTAAATAATAAATGCGTTATCCTCTTTGTTACTTGATAAGGCTTTTGATATTGTTATTATCAGATCTATTTTCTATCAAGGATATTGAGGCACAGACTAAGTAATCTGCGCAATGTCACAAATTATACATGTAGTAAGTGAAGCAGGGGTTTGGATCCATTTTTTTAATAAAAAATAAAATGGGGATGCTAATGTGGTCTTCATAACCTATAAACTTATTCTTATTCTTCTTCTTCTTATTATTATTTTATTTTTTGGTAATTTTTTTTTTTTTAATGGTAGCACTAGGATTTATTAAACGGTCTTAGTAAAGGCGCTGGGGTTTGCCCATGGTGCTCTTGATGTACAAAGCCCGGACGTTCTGCCAATTCTTCTTGAGCAAGGACCCAGGAAATTGACAGCTACGTGGATGTTGTACACAAGCTCGTCGTCCGTCATCTTCACGTGGCCAACAGCCGCTGCCAGACATTGCACCTTCTTCATCTGGAATTTAATGGTGGACTTCACTTCATCCACTTTGGCCACCCTGTTCTCATTGTGGGTCAGCAAGGAAGGGAACTTGCCAGCTTTATCCAGGCCTGGACCCAGGATTCGTGGAATCTGCTTGATCAGAGATTCTGAAGCCAAAAAGGCATCATACTTCTTTTTTTTTTTTTTTTTTTTTTTTTTTTTTATTTACTTATGATAGTCACAGAGAGAGGGAGAGAGAGAGAGGCAGAGACATAGGCAGAGGGAGAAGCAGGCTCCATGCACTGGGAGCCTGATGTGGGATTCGATCCCGGGTCTCCAGGATCGCGCCCTGGGCCAAAGGCAGGCGCTAAACCACTGCGCCACCCAGGGATCCGGCATCATACTTCTTGGCCAGCTTCTTGACTAGTTTTTTATTCTTGTTGAGTTTCTTCAGCGCTTCAATGTCCATGTGGGGAATGTCCACTGCCTTGGCCTCATCACAGTGTTGCTGGTCCCCCAAAACACACACAGAGAACCTGGGGCGGGGGGTGGACTTAAGCCTGACGGTGCCCGAGAAATTTCTCTTGAAATTTCTCCCAGAGCTTGATGCTATTTTACAGACATTTGAGCCTAACTGCAGTGGCAGCTTTGACTATCTGTATGGTCCTGGGCCAGTCATGTACCCTGACATTTAAGTGTCAGGATGGGATAGATGATCTCTAAGGTTTCTCTACTTCTCACTGTCTGTAATTCTAAAGCTACGATTTAACAGATTCCTAATTATTCAGTGAGCTGATCATCAAAATTTTATCTTATCTAGTTTCATCTCACGGCCCAGTGAATATTGAATAAATGTTAATTGATGACTGTACTAGGGACACGGCCACCTTCTTCTGTTCTCTCACTTTTCCTTTACATCTTTGGCTCTTTATTATTTCTATATCCATCCAAAACCCAACATCTCATTAGGTGGTTTGGGGGAGCTGATCCAGTGGAGATCAAAGACCATCGCTTCCAAAGAGTGAAACTAGCTTCAGTCAGGACAGAAGCAAAGGGAACGAATCAAAGGCCCTAAAAAAGTTATATTTGGGGGGAAAAAAAGAAAAAAAAAGTACAAGTTGTTCCTTGGGTGAAGGAATTGGGTTGGTATATGGATTCAGAAAAACAATCTTCAGATAAGAGCAAACCAAAGCAACGTTAGCTGGAAAGAAGAAGAAAGCAAGATGACAAAATAAGGAGAGGGAGGGATATGCCTTGTTTTTGAAGCATTTTGGAAAGACAGGGAATGGCCAGAGCATTAGAAACCATTAAGAGATCTGAACAAGACTAAGGATAATATGGTGTATTGGGAATGATCGAGATGTGTCGAAAACCCAGTAGGTGGAAGTTTCCTGGCTAACGCAGAAGCCTTTTCCAGGGGAGGACTTGCTCAAGGCGCCGCGGTGCGTGGGCTGGGAGGCGTGGGGCGCCCCCTCACCAAGGCTGGCTCTGCTGGCACCTTGACCTTGGACTTCTCAGCCTCCAGAACGGGGAGAAGCGAGTGGCCCCTGCCTGTGTGGCCGAGGCTGCGTGCCCTGGTGCAGAGGCCTGAGCGAGGACCGCTGCCCTGGCGTCCTGGAGGCAGACTGGAGGGGATTCTAGAAGTACAGCTTGGCCTTGGTGTGGAGGGCAGTCGACGTGGGGAAGACAAACCCCATGGGTGTCGGAGCCGGAGTCGCCTCCCAAACCCTCTCTGTCTTCCGTGATGTCCCTGAAGCTCCACTGGCTCAGCTGAAAATGGGGGTAACGGTGTCTATCGTGTGCGGTTTGCGCCAAACCAAAGGGTGCAGGCCAGGCTTCTCGTGAAGCGCCAGCGGTGGTAGCTACTCCCCAGGGTCCTTCTTTCTGTGGCCAATATTGTCTTGTCCTGGCTGATGGAGACGCAAACTTACTTTTGCTACGAAGCCCATCCTGTAGGAGCCGGACTCCACGCAGGACAACCCGAAAGAGCCCATAGCGGGGGTTCTGGAATGACAGGCGCGGAACACAACGGGTTTGTCCTCAGTTACCGTTCGCAGACTGTGTGCAGCACAGCTAGAGTCAAGGTTCGGACTTTTCAAGGATTTTGATACTTGTTCAGTGAGCCTCACTTGGCCTCTTTTTGGGGGGACTGAATTGGACTAAATGTGAGGAACCGACACTATTTTCTCCACAACAAATGTGTTCATTGTACTACGGGTGGAAAGGAGGTAAATCAGCTTACTAGCAGCTCCATGGACATTCAGGATTTAATTCAAAATGGGGAAGGGTTGTAAGAAATCTGGAAGTGTTGGAGAAATCTGCTTTTTTCCCCCCCCTTTGGAAATCTGCTTTTGAATTTTTTTTTTTGCTTTTGTTGCTTTTGAATTTCTTATGTAGACTGTAGTTCCAAGGAGTCATTTCTTTATTTTATTAGTTATTCCCAAGAAATGAACACTTTCAGGTTCTAGTTACCACCTATATGGGGCAAAAAAGGAAAAGACTTGGAACTTCTTTTGGATAAATATCTTACTTTTTTACATTTTTCAAGACAATTTAATGCTAATTAGACCTACAAATGAGTTTAGTGGGTATACTGGTTGTGGACAGTTGTACAACACCTGGTCTTGTTTCAGTGGACACGGTTTTAACATATGAATATGGATAAGGTAGGTGGGGAGTAATTACAGAGGGATTTGGGATTTTTCTCAGGTACTCTGGATAATTGAATTCAGACAAGAAGGAAGCTCTACACTGGAAGGGTCTTGGTTGTGGTGATGGGTTTCTTTACTGTGTGTAAAAGGAAACCAGAAAATTTGGCCTCCCTCAAAGGTTTAACAAAAGGAGAGTAAGGGGTTATCCAGAATCATGGCCACTACAGTGTGTTGAGTCAAATTCTTTTGCTGCGTAAATATCAAGACCTGCAAGAGATACGCTACTTTAATTTTATATGCATTTAGCTTATGGCGTTTCTGTTTCATGCCGACACGTTTTGAGTACTGATGTGACCAGGATGTACAAGCGTCCTGCCCTCGGGGTGAACCTGTGCAGCAGGGAGTTTCACGCTGATCCCGGAGACAGCGATCTACAGGCGATTTCTGCTGGTGGCAAGTGATGTGGAGAAAGTAATGCAGGGTAAGGGGAGGTGACAGGGGAAAGGAGGCATTGCTTTCTTTTTTTTTTTTTTTTTTTTTTTTTATTATTGAAGTATTGTCGGCACGAGTGTTACATTGGTTTCAGGTATTTGCCCAAGTCATTTTTGGCGTAATAAGAGGGATAATGATGAACGCCGTCGAGTAGATGGAGCCCCCAGCCCATGGTTCTACACGGTTTTAGGAAAAGCTATTTAAACCGTTTGTTTTCAAAGAGCAAATGATTTCTTCTTCTTTGATAACAACCAAGGTGGGGGCTGGATACCTTTGTCCAGTAGGATGCAAGAATCAGGGCCCAAGACTTTAGCAGAGACAGAAGTGGGAGAGAAGTTAAGAATTGGCAAAAATGTGTTAGATGGCTAAACATCCTTCAAAGGAATCGAGCTGAGACCAAATACTCTTAACAGCACCGGAAGCACAGAGAGAAATTCCTTTACGCGCTTAGCGCGGACACGGATTCTTCTGATAGTTTTTCTGATAGAAACTATCTTCTGATAGTCTGAGACGTTTTTATGAGCACTTTTACCCCGATGGGAGTCATTTGCATGTTTCTGAGGGTGTGATGGTTGTTGGGGGCCCCAAACCGAAGCAAACATGGTAGGTGCAATTGTTATTTGGTGTGAACCTTTTACTACAGACACGGTTTACTTCTGAAGAAAACCCTTTCCATTCAATTATTCTTTTACTAAGGGGACGCGCTGACACTTGACAGAGCATCTGCGCTCATCTCGCTCTGTCCCAGCTGACGGCTCGGGGCTTCCCAGCCTCTGCCTCCCGCGGGCCCAGCCCCCCAGCCATGGACCAGGGGTCACTGAGCTGCGTGCCCGCCTAGCCTGGGGGATGCCGTCTTCCCGTAATAGTCGATCAGAGGAGTTCGTGTTCAGAACTAGTTCCCAAACCTCAGAACGATCTGATCTGCCTGCTGCTTCGGGAAGGTCCATCTGCCTCCAGCGGTTGAGCCTCAGCCGCAGAAGGAAACAGAAGGAAGGATACAATTCCTGTTCCTCTTTCACCTCCAGCTGCATTTTACGTTAGGTCAAGCGCAATTCCTTCTTGTATCCTGAACTTTGGGATGATGCTAAGTTGAGGAGTTAAGGTCCGGTAGAAGCTAATGACTTGATCATGTCAGGAAGAAGCTCCTCCCTGCCTCCGACGAATGAGGGTGATGTTGAGCAATTACACGCATTAGAGGCATTTCACCCTCTGCCTCGAGGCGGGCATTGCTGGCTCCTGGAATGCGCCAGATGCCAGGGCAAAGGCGACGGTGGGCGACGTTGGTTCCTGACATTCATAGAAGAATGACTTCTGTGCACGTGGAGAAAAATTACAAGACCAAACAGGAATAGGAAGGGAGATACCTACTCGGAGACTGATAATCAGTAAATATGAATCCCATTAGTAGTTGTTTTGGCGAGGACGGTTTTTTGATCCTCTTGAGATAAAATTTAGAGAATAAGCGAAGAGGATACTTAGAGAATAAGCGAAGTAAGTGGATGTTTCCCAGGTAGGGACTTGTCTTTATTATAATTTTCACCGTGGCACGTGACCTTTCTGTGCCTTCAGTTTAGCGACTGTCTAGTGGGATTATGATGCTGCCTTGAGTGCCACGGGGGAATAGCGGGTCTGAAGGCACAGTGCGTCATACAGCACGTGCTCGGCACCGCTGTGATGTGCCTGTTACTACTACCGTGACTTAGAGACGCAAAAGCATCCCTACATGAAGCTCTTTGTAGAGGTTCCTGGGCTGCTTACTTGGCAATTATGCCTCTTCCATTCTGCTCTCATCATCCGTTCTTGGACCAAGATAAGGATGTTGTTATGGAATTAACTCAACAGCACTCGCATATTCTGAGAATCTATCATAAAATATGTTGTGAAATCTCTTTTCTTTTTTTTTTTAAAGAAGGAAACTTGAATCACTTGTGCCACTTCTAGTTTCTGAGTATGTTTTCTTCTTGGTGCGATGTTCAATCCATGTCTCTGGATTCTCGTTTCATCTCTGATTTCTCATCCACTCTGCCCGTCACTGGCCTGTTTGCCCTCATTGTCTCTTCCTCTCCTGTGCCCTGATGTGTTTGAATCTCAGAGGGTCAACTGTTGTTATTTCTAAGACATTTTTTGCCTTTTCTGAGACATATTTGGCTTCATGTTGGGTTCAGCTAGTAGTACCCCTGACAAGAAATTGGAGGACTGGAAGAAGGAAGAAGCCAGATGTTCCCTCCTTCACTCCTCTGCTCCCTCTGACATCTCTGCCAGGCACACAATGATTCTAGAACTTTCTGTAAGGCCCCTCATGTTGGCCCAATGTCCTGGATTCTGGTAATATTACCTCCTAGAGACTTTATGTTTCCATCCCCAGGTATCATGGTCTTCTGGTGTTGTCAATCTTGGGGTTGTCTCACATCTCTTAGTTGACATTCAACTTTCCCTTGATTTTTATAACCAGTTTGTGCTATTAAAATCCCTCTATTGAACTAGCACATGTGAGTACAGTTTATTGTAACATATCGAGTCACATTTCTTTTGATCCTGCCTTGAATTCAAGCCCAAGGCATGATTTATCACCATGTCCTCTGCTTGGTAAGTACCCACGCTCAGCTTCTACATATGCGTGGTTTTTGGTCTTTTTATCCATCATTGTGAAGACCGTCTACTTCTTGCTTATTCTATTTGACTCTGTCTGTTCCTAACTGCTGCTTTTTTCATGCTGTACCTACTGCCTTGCAATCTTAGGTAAGAACCATTTTTCCAAAACCATTTCTCACACCTGACTTCATTCTGCTCTCAAGGCTTTTGGTTGCCACCTTTCTACCTGACGATGAAACCATGAATGAGTTGTGTTTTGCCTCTGTTCTTTCCATGTCACTCCATGCTCATCTCTATCCCAAATATCTTTGCGTTTAGTGGTTTGTCACCCTTGCTAGACCATTAGCAACTAGAAGTTAGAGACTCACTTTGAACTCTGTGTCCCTAGTCATTCACAATGTCTGGCACAGGGCGTATCCTAAGTAAATGAGCACATTGTAAAGAAAAGTGGTGGTTTAGCTTAGAGAGGCTGAGGGCAGACTTAATTACTATTTTCAAGTTTATATAGGAGATGCTGAGCTTAATAGGGTCATAAAGCCTGAGAATTGGAAGGAATCCTAGAAGCCAACTAGACATCAGTAAGTTGGTTGTTTCCTTATGAATGAAAACTAGAATAAAGTGTAACAATCTTGAAAAAAAAAGTATGATTTCAAATGGAAATATGGAGCCCAAGACACTCAACTGAAGTGTCTCTAATCCTGGAAATCTGCATGAAAATAGTATCTTGGGTGCCTTAGATATTCATTTCTTAGGAGATTGAATGCTGACTTGATAATTTCTCAAGCCCACCTCTGGTTATAGGTTTCTAAAATAGATCCTAGTTTGAGGGGGTTAGAGAGCGAAAGAACCTAATTAACCTTTTTTTTTCCCCTGAATGAAACATAATTTATAAGCATTAAAGCAGAAATATAGATGACAAAGTGTTAAATTGTAACAAGATCGAACTAGGTTAATTAAGACTAGAATCAGGAGATTTTTGAGGTAAGAAAGGGAACATAGCTATCTAATCAGTGAATACAGTTCTAAGTTTTTGAATAGCTTTCATTCTGTTTATTTACTTAGCTGAAGACAACGTAGGGCTAGAAATAGCTTTTGAAAAAAAAAAAAAACACAGGCGAAGGAGCTGCATTTACAATCTTCATTCCAATTCCTTTCTCCTGCTGCTCTGAGAAACATTTTGTAAATGAGGCCCTTCATGTGTCCAGTGTTCTTCTCCCACTATCCACTTAGGCACACGCAGGAGGCATGAAATGCTTCCACCTGCAGGATCCGAACAAGGGACGATGCCTGTAACCTTCCAGCTGGCCCTTGGATTCAGCTCTTTAGCCTTGCTTCTAAATGGAAAGTTCTCATGTTGAGTTACAGATACATCAAGAAAACCTCAAAACGTCTCTGAGTCAGTTAAATCAGCCCTTCTCAGAAGCAGAAGAAAACTCCAGTATGTAATAAAGAATGAAAAAAACCTGACCTGTGAGAAATGTAGCGCTGTGTGGTGAAGACCTGGCCTTCGAGGCTAGAGAAGTGGTTTGAAAGCTGGTTCTGCTCCGCCTGAGCTGTGGAGCTGTGGGGCCTTGGGTGCCGAACTTGACACCTCTGTGTCCTCATCTGTGCAATTACAGGATGGGGTGGGAGGACATTAGTCTATCTCTAAGCTCCCTTCCAGGGAAACACCCCTGATACTATAATACATCTTTTCAGCGTCATGGTTATGAAGACAAATGCAAGGAAGCCAGAAGATAAGGCACGTTAGTATGAATTTCCATTTCTTCTTTTTTAATGTCTAATTACCCAGGAGGTTTTTTGTTTTGTTTTGGGATAGAAATATAACTGTTATGTAAGAGAACGAAGTCTCAGGGCTGCTCACACAATCATAAGGGTTGTTTTCTTTGGATTCTTCTTACGGTAGTAGGTTCACTGTGAAAGTTCAGGTTGGTGAACATTCAGAGGCAGAGTGATTGCGTGGGCTCAGGTGTCGTAAACTCACCCACAGTAAGAGATGGAAAAACATATAGTGTTTATTTTATTGCTTTAGCAAAGATTAATTGAGCAGTTACTATGCGGCCGGGATCTGTAAGAAAGGAGTTAATCATGAATTTCCATGGAAGTTTTCATTCTCCCTGGTATTCCACGTTAGATCTCATTTAACCAACTCACCTACTGGTTATCAGGTAGCTAAGTGGAGACGTCCCACTGAAAAGACTTTCTCAAGGCCCCAGTTATTCACCTGCAATATCTATAGCATTTAGCATGTGATTTTTAATTCTATTTAATGCCTAATCCATTCTGCTTTTTGTTGGAGTTAATAGTTTATGTATTTTCTCACCCCATTACATAATATATATTTTTTGACAGCAGGACTATCTTATTCATTTTAGTATGAATGAATATAATATTTCCTTCTTCAATTTCTTAATATAATATCCAGCGCATGAAAAAAAATGAACAAATATTTATGAAATATGCACAAATAAATGCTTATTGAGTCTTTGGCATGTTAGGAATGGTTCCTAACACGTTGTAAGTATTGCCATACTTACTGTAGCTCTAGATCATAGACACTACATTATCATTACCAAGGAAGAAACTAAGGTCCAGAGAATTCCAATAGCTTTACTAAGGTCATGTACCAACTTGGAAGCCTGTCCCCTTAGCCATTATGTTACATTGTCTCTTAACTAAAAGAATAAATCATTGACGATTAATCCAAATGGGTGGAAATGTGAGTGGGTATCATCAGCTATAGTTTCCAGAGCTCCGGTGACAGTGTTTGGCTAGAGATTTGACTGGCATTGGGAAACCTGCGTAATAAGAATCACGGCCTATTTCCCCATTTGGTTGCTTGTTAATGCAGTGAAAGTTTAAACCCTCATCCTTCCTACAATTTCCTATATGGCTTGGAGATAAAGTGACTCACTGGGTAAATGGAAAAGCCAGAAGTCCAATTTTCATCTTTTTATGTTCCCTAATAATAGTCAAGAGGAATATGAAAGATAGTGGTGATGAGCTTAAGGCTGGTGGCTGGTGGCTATAGGCCGTTATGACATAGCTCGCTTACTCACCACAGTGACAACAGAAGAACTCCTTTAAGATGCTCAGGAAACAGGATAAGTATAGCTTAGGGACTTGCAAACCTTTAATGTCATATCCAAGTGGCTGAGCATTTGCATGGATCATGTGGCTTGCAGTGGGAAATTTGGTCTGGGTGTTCACGCGCACACATCATTTCCTAAAACTTGTAAGAAAATCAAATCTAACGCAGGGATTGTCAGCTGCATCTGTAACGTGTGTTAAACATCCTGCTTCCGTAAGAAATTTCGTCATGTTAGGATATACTCTTTACGTGATTGTTGAGACCGAAAAACTGGCTAATTTTTCTCACATATCAACAAAAGAGGAGCATTTGGGATTTATCGAGATTGGAATGGGCTGGTGCGTATGCATGTAGAAATGTTGACCTCTCTGAGTCACACACGAATGGGGATAGATGATTAAGGTAGAAGAAGTTGGATAAAGTCTGCGTATGTTTGGCTCCCAAGAGGACTTACAAATTGACATTTACTCTGTTGACTTCACTTAGGGCCAATATTGGTCCTGTTATCAGGGTGATCTGTGAAAAAGTCACTACCTGTGGGTGGGCACTGCTTTATGTAGGTTGCATGGCTGAATTTTGGCTTCTGTTCCTCACCTTGGTTGGGGGCCCTTGTGCAGTGCACAGAATGCACCACTGTGTGTGGTGGTGCTGGCTATACTAGCCCGTGTTTGGACTTTGCATCATATCAGTATAGTTGGTAATAATACGGTTGACATACAATATTGTATTAGCTTCAGGCATACAACATAATGATTTGATGTTTGTATATATTGCAAAATGATGACCACACTAAGCCTAGTTAATATCCATCCCCATGCATGATTTTATTTTCTTGAGGTGAGGACTTTTTTTTTTTTTTTAAGATTTATTTGAGAGAGAGAGAGAGAGAAGCAAGCACGAATGGGAGGGGCAGAGGGAGAGGGAGAGAGAGAATCTGAAGCAGACTCCATGCTGAGTGCAGAGCCTGACCTGGGGCTCAATCTCATGACCCTAAGATCACGTATTGAGCCAAATCCAAGAGCTGAACACTTAACCGACTGCACCACCCAGGCACCCCGAGATGAGGACTTATGATCTATTCTCTTGGCAACTTTCAAATACATAATACGGTATTATTAGCTATTGTTGCCATGCTGCATCTTACATCGCTATGACTTATAACTGGAATTTTGTACCTCTGACCTCCTCCACCCATTTTGCCCATCCCCTCCACCCCCGTTGTTCAGGGGTGTGCTGCTTTGCACAGGTTTTACCAGTCTTTCCCTGCCTGAATTCCCATTGTCTGTGCTTCCTCTTTGATTGGATACAAGGACTGTAGTGGTTCTAAAGGTTCAAGTCCCAACTCTCATTTACCACCTATATGAACTTTGAGCAAATAACTTATCTAGTAACCCTAAAGCTTCAGTTTTCACATCAGCAAAGCAGAGCCATAATAATATTTTCCTTATGAAGTTTTGTTAGAATTACATAAAATAACTATGGCAAGTGCCTAACATAGTATCTGACACAGAGTATACACTGATTTAGAATTTTTCGGGTTTGTCACTAGTATTATTGCTGATATTGTACTTTTATTCTCGATGGCCAGTTTTGCTTAAGATAACTACATAACTCTGCTTTTGATGCATTTTTTTTTGTTCTCATTATACAGTTTAGCTCGCAAATAGCAACCTTATTTCCATCTTTTTCATTTCCTTAGGAGACTCTAAATTATTGCCCCATGTAGTGAATTTCAATTTTATATACTTTTAAAAGAAGATTCAGATCTTAAAAATTTCATCTTCTAAGATTTAAAGAATATCATCACAAAGATACTTGGAAGGCTTGTGCAGAGATTTTCCCTGAAGACTCCTTCCCTGTCTAGCATAGGTGGTCTTGGATCTGCACAGGTGTGGGTTGGACAGAAGAGAGGCCTCCTAGAGTAGATTTGGGGCCATCCTGGCTTCTGGTCTAGCTGCAAGTAAGGTATATAGAAAAAGAAATGTCAAATCTTAAAATAAATAAATAAATAAATAAATAAATAAATAAATAAATAAATAAAGAGAGAGAGATCCCTGGGTGGCTCAGCGGTTTAGCGCCTTTGGCCCAGGGCATGATCCTGGAGACCTGGGATCGAGTTCCGCATCAGACTCCCCTCAAGGAGCCTGACTCTCCCTCTGCCTGTGTCTCTGCCTCTCTCTGTCTGTGTCTCTCATGAATAGATAAAATCTTTAAAAAAAAGAAATATCTTGTCTGTTCTATGAAAACTCAAGCAAGGAAAACCGAACTTCCTCACTTTGCCAAAAAAAAAAGAAAGAAAGAAAGAAAAGAAAGAAAGAAAGAAAGAAAGCCTACATAATTCATAAGATTGGCTGAATGAAAATTTTGAAAGGCTTTAATTATTTATAAGATAAACAAATAAAAGTAATCATCGTATCAGAAAACTTTGAAGGGTAAGTTTGAAGCCAGTATTACAGGGTGGCTTGATTGAAAATACAGGCAGCGCTATACAGAAGTCTGGGAAAAAATTGAAAGGACTTTTTCTTTAATCAAGAAAACCAATTATGGAAAACTCCACATACTTTCTCCAAAGAGGAATTATTATCAGTTCGGTCTTTGCTCAGTCTCCAATTTTATGTGAACAGCAACTGCCAGGCCAGCCACAATGTAGTCAATAAACAAAAATAGGGATTGACTGAGGTGAGCTGGCAAATGCAAAGCTGGGAAGACTGTTAAGGATGAAATGCCAAGGCTCAGAAATAATGATGCTGAAAGAACTTTTTCTCATTATGACACAAATCCATTTACTACTGCTCCTTGTCCCCCATTTGATTAATTAAGTTGAAAGGAAATGTGTTTACTTATAATGTCCTGTGGCAGATTTTCATTTTTAAGGGGTCCCCTGGGGTTTTTTTCCTGCCTTTCCCTTTGGTGATGGAGGTTTAGCATTCCAGGCATTCACACTTTATACTGATAATCAAAATGAGCTAGATCTTTGTTCGTTTGCCTCTTTAGACCCACTCCCCGTCCTCCTCTGTATTGCTCTGTACCAGGATGCCCCCTTCATGGGCTACAGTCATAATCTCAGTTGCTCTTTGGTTTCCACTTGGGTTCAGCAGAAAACTGATGGGCAGCAAAAAGTGAAGTTAGGGAATTTTCCCCTTAGCTTTCTGCTTGCGAGACTCAGAGTTATGATTATCAACTGAAGGTCACATCCCTTCCTGGGGGGTCCTCTCCTATAGATATAGGCCCATGCCTGGATCGGAGGTCAGTGAATGGCTTCCCCATACACATAGCTAAGAAATTAGAGTTATACTAAGAGTGGGTAAGGAGAAACAGATACTGGAGTGGCACTTAACAAATATCCAAGATGAAAACCAAAATGGCAAGTCTGAATGACTAAGTTAAATCTCTGAGAGATTCAGAAAGTGCACAGGTAACAGAAACTAGCAAAGCTGGAATTCAAGCCCAGATTTTCAAGATTTCAAAGGTCACAGTCAATAAATGAAGTTTGAATTTCAGTGATCTCTCCACCACTCTGGGATTTCAAGTATTCGTGTTTATTTGGAAAGTAGTAGAATATCCAGGTTAAGAGTACTGGAGCCATATCATCTGGGTTCAAATACCAGATCTAAATATCCACCTTATGGTGTTATTATAAGGATTAAATGAGTTAGCCCGATTCTTTAGAACAGCTCCTGACACACAGATATTTACTAAGAGTTGGTCAATACCATTAGCATCACCACTATTATTAATTCAAAAGCTGTTGTGAGGATTAAGTGGTCTAGTGAAAGTTGTGAAAAATGGTTGCATTCAAGATACTTTAATTTTTTTTTAAGATTTTATTTATTTATCCATGAGAGGCACAGAGAGGGAGGCAGAGACACAGGCAGAGGGAGAAGCAGGCTCCATGCAGGGAGCCCAACGTGGGACTCGATCCTGGGAATCTGGGCTCACACCAGGGGCCGAAGGCAGATGCTCACATGCTGAGCCACCCAGGCATCCACCATTCAAGACACTTGATGACAGATTTCTGACTTATAAGACTTGTAAGTGTAATAAGAAAAAAAAATTCAAAGATCTTTGGTTGGAACAACCAAAACAAGGAAGTTGTCATAAACTGAGATGTGGAGATACTTGATCTCTGTAAAAATTCTATAGGATAAAGCAATGTATCCTCTTCTTCTCCATGAGAAAACTGAAGTTCAGATGGGTCAAGCGGCTTTTCCAGCATCGTAGAGTCAAGAAACAGTAGAGATGCAATTCAACCCAGGTCTGTCTAGTTGTGTGATCTGTTCTGTAGATTGAAGATTCAGGGTTTTTTTTCTGGTAATTTTCTAGGTTCCTTTTATATATGGATATTAGCTCTCTCTTTTGCTTTTAAATTCACAAGAGAATGCATTTACTCTAATTTATTTCTCACAGCTATAATGTAAATCAAATTCCATTTTCCCACCCCTTTTCCACTCTCATAAAGATAAGAAAACTGAAACTAGTGAAGGATAAGTGACAACCTGGACCATACAAACTATTTGTAATGAACCATATCTTGAATTTAGGTTGTCTGCTTACAAGTACCATTGAGTATTTCTAAGATGAAAGGAGAAAGGCAGTCTGGCTTGGCCAAAAATAAAATTGGCCTCAACTAGTTGAGACGTGTGGAATAGTTATTTCCTGCATGAAGGGAGAAAGAAGTGTTAAACGGAAGCTTGAAGGGTTGACTCCTTTAGTGTTGACATTCTAGATGAAGTGAAGAACATACCAAAGGGGTTAGGATGATGTCAAATTGGAAAATATGCAAGAATGAGTATCATAGAAACCTCTAAGAGTGACACAATGTCCACCAGAGACTCAAGTAATTATCACCATTACTATAGAAATCAAAGCCAAATTAGAGACTAGAAGAATAATCTCTAATTGAGGTGATACCATCTAGTATATACAATTTTTATTCCATGGCTGGAAACACTCCTTTTATTTCAGTGGGCACGCTAGTAGGAGATATAATAATATTTTTATTTAAGAGCAAAATCAACACATGCAAATCAATTACTTTTTTTTTCTCTTAGTCATGTCAGTGTGAAAGGAGAAAAAGAAAGGCCATTAACTCATTCAGAGTTTCAAAATACTTATCAAATATCTGTAATACAGTTAGACTCTCTACGAGGCGCTGGAGATCTGAGGTTTGCTTTCAAGAAACTCCCAATGTCAGAAATACCAAAAGGTAATTGGAACGAACCCTAATACGTTACATTGGTGACAAGCAGAAGGAAAGTTTTCTTTTTATAAATTTATTTTTTATTGGAGTTCAATTTGCCAACATACAGAATAAAAGCCAGTGCCCATCCCATCAAGTGCCCCCCTCAGTGCCCGTCACCCAGTCACCCCCACCCCCTGCCCCCCTCCCCTTCCACCACCCCTAGTTCGTTTCCCAGAGTTAGGAGTCTTCCATGTTCTGTCTCCCTTCTGATATTTCCCACTCATTTTTTTTTCCTTTCCCCTTTATTCCCTGTCATTATTTTTTATATTCCCCAAATGAATGAGACCATATAATGTTTGTCCTTCTCTGATTGACTTACTTCACTCAGCATCATACCCTCCAGGTCCATCCACGTCGAAGCACATGGTGGGTATTTGTCATTTCTAATGGCTGAGGAATATTCCATTGTGTACATAGACCACAGCTTCTCTATCCATCGTCTTTCGATGCACACCGACGCCAGGACACCTGCACCCGATGTTTCTAGCAGCAATGTCCACAATAGCCAAACTGTGGAAGGAGCCTCTGGTGTCCATCGAAAGATAATGATTTGGGTGGGTCAGAGAGGCTTAAGTGTGAAAGAGAAGGGTTCTGCAAACAAGTAGAAACTGGCCTTGCAGATAAAGTAGAGGAGGGGGTAGACGGGATCCCAAGGAGAGGGAGCATTGTGAGCCAAGAATGCAGATTACACACCTGGGGAAGTGGACAAATTGGAGAAGCATTGGTGCGGCTGTACTGAGAGGAAGGGAGGGCAGGAGATGGGGCCAAAGAGGAGTCAAAGTCGACATCCTATGGAATTGCGAATCCCATCTTAAGGGTTTTGACTTTATATCCCCAACAGAGAAGAACCTTAGAAACATTTGCAGGAGGGAGGAAACTAGAACAAAACAATGGAGCATAAGCTATTTTGATCTGCTGTTATATGTGTAAACAATGCACGGTAGGTTTAGCTGCGGCAACAGGTGCTCCCAAATCCTAGTGCCTTCCCAAGAGAGCTTTGGGTTCTCACTAATATGACATGAGAGTTGGGACTCTGCTCTCTGCCTCTTCACACCAGGGTACGGACCAAAACACGGTCCCTCTGCAGGCGCTCGGCTCTAGGAAGAGGACTGTGGTGGCGCACGCAGTAGTGGCTTTCACCGCGTCCTGTGCTGCTTTGCTTGGCCAAGCTAGTCGCGGGGCACAGTCCGGTGCCAATGGAACAGGGGTACGTCGTTCCATCATAGGAAGAGGGACAACACTTAGGAACAATTGTATAATTTATGACTGTGAGTATAATGTCTATTTTTTTCTGTTGATGTTTTTAACCAAGAAGGTGTGTGTGTGTGTGCATGTGTGTGTGCATGTGTATGTGCATGTGTGTACATGCCTGTGGTGTGTGTCTACCGCACATGAGGATGCTCATGGTACCCGTGTCCGTGTCTTACCTTCTCACAGCAGCGCAGGCCTGGCGCGGCGCTGGGCACACCTGGCCTGCTCAGAACGCTGCCTGGCTGTTGCCTTACTGCCCTTATAAATAGGGGAAGGAGTGAGAGAAAGCTGAGGTGTCTCTGTCCTGGGGATCCCTCCCCCCAAGTATTTCCATTATAAACTCTCTTCTCTCCTCTGTGATAACCGAAAACCACTTGGCAGCAGCAATTCCTTGTGCAAAGGCCGTGAGGCTCACTCTGCTGCCCAGAAGCTATCCCCTGGCAATCGCTGGTCCCAGGCAGCCCCCCTGCTTCGGGCTGCTCACCGTCGCACCCCTTCTCTTTGGGGTCAGTTATGGAGCATATTAACTCAAGCAGTTGCAAACCAAAGGGAAAGAGAAAGAGAACAGCACAGAGAGGAGAGTAAGTTATTTTCTGCTTGAGAGAACCGTGAGCCTGTGGATTTGAAAATCTCAGAAGGAAAGTCAGAGGCTGGTGTTTGTTACTGCGGAACCCAATGTTCATTTTGGAGAAAAGAAAAGCAGGATAAGGATATAAATCTTTCCTTTACTGCTATGCTTTTCCCGAGACCTTAGATATATGGGCCATCATTCTGGAGAAATAAATTAGTGTTGGGCTTTGCAGAAGCAAAGGACTAGGGAGAGAGACTTTTTAGAAATTTCCTGCAAATAGGGTAGGTCACCCCAGAAGAGGCGGGACTGAATGTTACTGAAGGCCATTCGTTAGTCTGTTGCACGGTCATGTCAGTCATTTTTGTTCAAATCTGGTTTCATAATTCCTATATTCAACCTCACTTGATAGTACGTGATGGGTGTTTGGATACTAGTTTTTTTTCACGGTTTTTATCAGTTATGGAGCTTACTGGAAAGAGTCTTCAAAGTAATTGAGTGTTAGTAAATATGCCCTTCACTTAGAGTTATTGGGCGCTGTCTTTTCCTAGGTCTGTGTGAAGAGGGAAAGTGTGTGGAATGATGGTTAACAGGCTATTTCCACTTACGGTGCATGGGTGCTGGTGTGTATTAATTTAGTTCTCCCAGAGACAGGTAGCACCGGATCTAGCGGAGAGCAGATAACACAGGAGCAGACAGAGAGGCTCATGGCCTCCCGGAGCCTATATATTGTTCACGGCAGAGGGATTAAACCTACCGAGTTCGTGTCGTCAGCAAAGAACAAGTTCGTCTTTCAGTTGTTTCACACATATTTGATGAGCACTTTTTTTTTTTTTTTTTTTTTTTGATGAGCACTTCTAAGTCTCAAATTGCTGTGACAGGGAGTGAGTGACGCAGGATAGATTGTGATCCTTGCTGTTTGTGGGGCGTATAGTTCTAATTAAAATTAGTCAAAATATATTAAAAAACAGTACACGGTGTGTTTGGTCACAGAAATACTACTACTAATTATGATTATTGATAGTTGTCCAACCATGGTAGCTAACACTCATCTTGCTCTTCCCACGAGCTGAACATTCCAAGAGGATTCCATGTCTTAACACCTTAACTACCACAGTAACCTTGCAAACAGTTATCATCTCCATTTTATGCTCAAGAAACAACTGATGGTGCTTCAGATCAGTAATAGGTTAAGTGTTTTGCTCAATACTGCGTGACTAGTAGGAAGTAAGGCCAGATTTTCAAATCCAATGATAAGGCTATAGGATATGGATCCTTATGAACCCCAGGAATAAGTAGGAGTTTTGTTTTGTAAGAATCCGTAGAAATCTTATTGGGACAAATAACCAGTTGCTTAGGGCAGCGTAGAAATATGGGTTATCTGAGACCGAGGTGATCGGGAACGCTTGTTGGGCAGCATAGAGTTAGAGGCGGGCTTTATACAATGGGGCTGCCCACAAATAGTGGTATCCAATTACTAAGGTGATCCCCTAAGCTCTTCTTCTCTTCCGTGACATTTAAAAAGTCCTTTGTACCTATTTATGAGAAGGAAGGTCTAATTAAATTTGCAGAATATTTTGCAGGAACATCTGAGAGCAAAATATGAATAGTCCTACCTTCCAGAAGGTTTTCTGTTAGGAGCCTCAGAGTGTGAAGAGATTTCACTATAGAGAGAAGACTTGATTCCAGGTTTGCCAAATTTAGAAATCACATGAACTTTTGGATGTAGAACAAATGTTGATTTCTCTTTGGTCTCTATTCCACTCTCTATTAGATCAATGTGAACTTTCCCTGCTTTCTCCTGTCCTCTACCTTCCTCGTCTTTTTTCCCCCCTTTCTCTTTCTCCTCCTCCTCTATCTCTCTTCTAAATGCATCTCCAACATTGCAATACATATATATATATATATGGCAAACCCTTTGCCAAAGTTAATCTGGAATGGATCAGGATCTGATTCCCGGATCTTATTTCCTTAGAAATGAGCATTACTTTAAAAATAAAGCCAAAATAAACATAACTTCATAGGGCCAAAATATGGTGTCTCAAGATCATATCCATGCTGGATTTGGTTAGGACTTTATGTTCAGCGACATAGGCCACGGGTTTCTGTTAACTTGCAGTTAATGTCATCTATTTCTTCGAAAGTTCCAGAGAATAAATATAACCCTTGAATTTTGATGCACTTGCATGACTACACTGCATACCATTTTCTCTGGATTACGCAGCACCATACTTGATATTTATGTAAGCAGTATTGTGAGAATACACATTTTCTTCCCCCAGAATTGCAATGTGTTCAACAGCATAGGCCTGCCTACTTTGGGAAAACTTGAGAGAGGAGCATATGAACTTTTGGTACAGATAAATTACAAAGTTCAAAAACAACACCTGGCTTTAAAGCAACTCTACAGTGGAACAATTTTGTATGCAATGAGATACTCATAATATTAAATTTCCTAGACCTTTTTTTATATTCGACTTTTCAGTATCCTACCTACCACATGAAACGAAGAACACATATTCATAGAGCAGCTTTCGACTTTAAATTGTTTTTAAAATAATTATGTGTCTTCCAAGCTTCGGGGTAAAAAATAGGTAGACGGGAGCCCTTACAAAACATTGTTTTAGATGTGATTTATATGGGTAAAGATGCAATACATATAAATGGAAAGGTTTAATCAGAACCACGGACCCAAAAATCAACAACACTGATATAGATTTCTGTGTTGTTGTTTTTTTTTTTTTTTTTATTCCAGGAAAGGGGAATTTAGCCCTCAAAATAGGATGTGTATTCCCAAACCAATAATTAGCTTAGAAAAAAATAGTTGAGGCGGATTTTCTGAGTCACTGGGATACGGTCTTCGAGTCATCTTTCTAATTGGTTGGGGGCATCCATCAGCACACTTTGCTAAGTTAAATGATATGGTGCAGTGTTGGTAGTTTGACAGGTTACTCTCTTACATTTCAGTGGGAAGGTTTTAGCAAAACAAAGCTTTAAAAAATAGCATTTTAAGAAGTAAGTGAAAGGAATAACTGTTCAAAAGCGTCATAGCCATACTTATTGGGGAAAGATATAGGACAAATGAATGCCTTCTGAATTATTATTTGAAATGTTTACTTCCAGTGCATGCACCCACTCTAAAATAAATATTTATAATATCAGTTCACAGAGAAGCAAGTCGATGGCTATGGAATGAGAGCAACCACATGGAATCTCTCCATGTCTCCTCCACCCTCCACTGCACTACTGAGGAGATGGTACTTCTGATATCTTTTCCTCCAAAGCACTGGCCCCCCAGGCAGGCAGGTACAGAGAGTGGCCATGGAAGAAGATTAGCTTATGAAGGCAGTTTCCCAGGCATATTACTCAAGGAATGGGTCATTGGAATTACAGTTCAGAAGCATGGGTGGTTGTCAAGGATGGAGGCTTTAGAGGCTCAGACAAACCTGGAGATGACTCTTCTTTCTTCTCCTTCTTATAAGTGTTACGACCTTGGGGAAGTTTTCTTCCTCATGCTTCACTTTCTATAATTGTGCAATGGAGACAGTACCTCAGGGGATTTCTTTGAGGATTAAATTCAATTAAGTACAAAGCCACTATTAATATTACCATTATCACTTTTGCCTTCATTCAAAATTTTGTTTGCATACGACTGCTATTGTGAAGGCCCAGGTCTAAATTCATTTATTGAGATTTGTTAATGGACAATCCCGTGGTCCTTGATTTCTTTTTATCTAGCCAAAAGGATGTTTACGCTCTAACAAGCACTTTTAGCTGCACCTACAGCCCAGAAGGCAGATAACTAAGCTTGCCATTAAACTAAGAAAAGAAAAATAGCCCCTTGGCTCTCTAACAGAGACCCAGCTGGATTCATTGCCTGGAGTTTAGATTAATGTCCTGCCGTCTAACGTTGCCCTTGGCCAGAAGGGGAGGAATGAGAAAGAGATAAGCAGTTCCTGACATCCGGGAGCTGGCCTGGTGCTATCAGCTAAGGCTTAGTGCTGACCTGGTCCTCCCAGCCATGCAGGCCTGATGTTCTTCTGTTGAATACAGGCAATTTCCCAGAACATCAGGATGCGACAGGGCCGCTTTGTGATCTTTATGATTCAGGACAGGAACAAGGTCATTCTGTAATTGTGTCTGAATAAAGATAAAATACATACATTTGTCCAAGCCATAGGAATAACCAAACATTTTCTCCCCCCGGCCAATACGAATGACTGCTGCTGCTTTAGCTGATGGTTTTTATTTATGTATTTATTTATTTATTTTTATTTATTTATTTATGTTTGTTTGTTTGTTTTTTAAGTCCCAATCTAGACTTCTCTCTTTCTGGATAAAGTTGAGAAACCCAACCATAGTGTTACCCCTACCTCCTGATGCATACAATCCAAAGGAAACCCCACCTCCTTGCATCCTCTCTAAAATCACCTAACACAACCCTAAATCTGTAAGTGTTTTCTAACGCCCTTCTACTGAGTTGCCCCATGGTTCTCCATGGTGTGTGTTCTCACTCCCACAAGTTGTAACAAACCCGAGTAGTTAAGTTTTAGGTGTATTCCTGATAGTCTTTGGCTGGAGGATGTGAACAAAGCTGAGTAAATAGACTAGGAAAATGCGAATGTGAATTAGGCGAACTGCTATAGATGTTTTTAAAAAATCGAAAGGAGTGAGAATTTTGGTTTCCTGAATCTCTAAATAGAGTTAATCTCTTTTGCTCCTTTGGAACCGACATGAATTTGCTTACTTTGGAAAGGAAAAATGACAAATGGATTTTTTTCATGATGGGCCCAGGTTCCCTTTGAGAGTAATCTCTGCCATGTATCCTCAAGAAAATCTTTTACGAAGACAAACAAAGAAAAATCCCTGAACCCCGTACTCTGATTTGTAAAACTTTTTCTTCTTGAACAGTAAAGTTTTGGTTACTACATTATAATAATAACTGTCAGGATTGGGTGAGTAGAAAGGAGTTCTGGTCTACCGGATGTTCTGATTCACGCGGATCTTTTCTTCAACAGTAGTGTGACAGGAACAAAACAACCTTGAACTAGCCAGCATTAAGAAGGGGAACGTTGAGAGAATGAAAGACGAGGGATGAGGTGGACTGTTTGGCAATATTTTAGGAAATAGAGGAACATTGGACAGGCTGGAGGGTTTCTATGACCAGCTAAGAGCAGTGTCAGGAAAGCTTATAGAGGAAAGCACAACTGAGGACATACTATGCTTCCTTTTGGGAGAAAAGCAATGATCTCTATATTCATAAATGTGTAAATTCATTCAATATTGTCATAAGAATGTATAAGGAACTAATAACAGTGGCTGCCTCCAGGCAAGAGGACTGAGAGGTTGGGTTAGACAGGGTGAGGGAGACTTACATATACACACACACACACGCATAAGAAATGTTAATAAGAAATATGTATATAAGGAAATGTTTATCACACATGTTTTCTTTACTAAAGATAAATAACATTTTAATAGAAAACTAATAAATCATAAAAGGAGAGCATAGAGAATAATGTCTGATGCTGAAATATAACAGACTCCATTAAACAATTAAAAAAAAACGACAAATATTAATTGCAAATTAGTACAACTTGGAAGTTCTCTGGAGCCTTTTTGGACTCAGGTTTCAGTTTGAATCCCGGCTCTCCTATTTTAACTGGATGATAGTGTGCTGAAGAATAAGTGACTTAAACTTTCTGAAACCTCACTTTCTCTTCTTAATAGAGCAGTTTAAAAATATCTGCCTTTCAGCATCACGGTGCAATTTTAGTGAAATAAAGCAGAGCTGCGGTTCGCCCAGCGAGTGCTGCGTATACCCTCCCATTTCTTTCACGATTGTGGATTTTGTTCCTCCCACCCCGACCCTAGCCAACTTCCTTGGAGGGACCAGCACTGTAACCTGTAACAAGAGGAGACCTGTCAGGACAACTTGGCGGAGGCGAGAGGTAGAGGAGAACGGGGCACAGTCCGTTTTGCATAGAGACTGGAGAAGAGTGGCCAGTAGTTCCTCTGTTAGCTTCCTAGGGCAACCAAAGCAAATTAGCACAAACTTGGTGGCATAAAATAATAAAGACTTATTCTCTCCCAGTTCTGGAGGCTAGAAGTCTGCAAACCAAGGGTCCGGCGGCACCATGCTCTCTCTGGGGGTTCTGTGGAAAACCCTTCCTGGCCATTTCCTAGCTTCTCAGGGCTTTGGGCAATCCTTGGCCTCCCTGGGCTTGTAGCTCCATCACTCCACTCTGCGTCCGCAGCCTCCCGGCCTTCTTCCCTAGGTCTCCGTGTCGCCTCTCCTCTTTCTATAAGGACTGCAGTCTTTGGACTTAGACTTACTCTAGTCCACTGTGACATCGTTTTAACTTGATTACCTCTGCAATGATCCTATTCCAAATAAGATTACATTCAAGGTACTAGAGGGTTAAGAGTTAAATATATCTTTTGGGGGAAAATAATTCAACCCACTACCTATGGTTTATCAGAAGACAGTGTTGTAGTAGCGTGGAGAGGGAAGAATGTAGAGCTTATTTCGGATCGGACCCTTCCCATCCACCTGTATTTCCAGGAAGGAAGGCCCAGTACATTTTTTAAAAGCATGAGAAAGCAGTCAAATGCGCAAAATGCCCCCCATCCCCACCCCAGCCTATGCTCCCAACCTACTGTTTTACAAACATTTTGTCAGACGCGTTTTAAGTGCAGGTTGGGCCAAGTTTTGGACTTAGCAGCTTAAAGCAATCTGTCCATATTTCCTAGGAAAGAGCATTCCCCAAGCTTCAGAATATATGGTGCAAGATCATACCCATACAGGTTTATATTCTATTTGTTAAATGTTTCATTCCCAGGTTCCTTTATTTCTTACATTTTTTATTCATAGAACTTATTCTAAGTTCTGATCTTTATATCTTGAATCGATCCTAAAAATATATAGGACCAGCCAGGGGGTGAGAGAAATGAACTTAAAAAAATCATAAAAAATGAATCAGTAGTTACTTATTGAACATTTCTGTGTCCATCTCTAAAGGTGCAAGCCAATGATGCCTGTTTTAACAAACGGTGTAGTGTAAACTCAAATGCAAGAAAAGGAAAAGAGCCAATTTGGGGAATTAACTTCAAAGGGACCACTCATCACGAGGCCGTGTATTTAGTTAGAACAGGTTTTGTCCAATGTGTCCCGCTAATGAAAAAAGAGGTCATATAGAGATTCTGCTAATTATTTGGTATAAAACCATGTGCTAGGAGATGGTGAACACTGGTTAAAGCCACAGGCTTTGAGTTCATGAAGACTTTGTTTAAAATCTTATCTCTATTACTTCCCTTCTTAGGTTCAGTCTCCTTACTTATAAAAATGAGATGATTATACCTATTTTCCACTGTTTTTGCAAGAATTAAACTAACGTATGATTAGTACACTACCTGGTGTTTTCTTAATGTTCAGTAAATAGGAGCCATGTGGGATTATCATGTAGTATCATAGAGTATGATTTCCACAGTGGTGCCAAGTATATACTTTCCTAAAGATGTTCCAAATTGGTTAGAGGGAAGGGTCTTAACCATGTGTCAAATTAAAAGTAGCATATGGCAATTCAGAAACATCAAATCTCCAAATAGGGAGAGGTTTCCAACTGGACTGTGTGTATACGAGGCAAAAAGAAATATTTTCTATTGATGGGCTTATTAAGAATGAGAAAACTGTGCTTGGCTAAATGAAAAGCTAACAAAATGTATAGGGTAAATTTAGTAAGTTTAAATTTCAACACTTCTGACTTGGATTCAGTACCCATTTGTACTGATGATTAGTATCAGATTTTTAATGCTGACTTCAAATCTGTTTTTAAAATATTTTTTTTTTCTCCTGAACGTTGGATTTATTTTCAGAACTGATTTTGAACTTATATTTTTTACCACGTACTTTGGCATTTTGGTTTTTATCTCCCTCCAAATGTTATTTGTTTGGGGCTAGGACTATATCTAATACGTTGTTGTTGTTGTTGTTTTGACGTTTTCCCAAATACTTAGTAGAGTATTTGACACCTAATAGATTCTCAATACACACAGACACATACATATATAAAATGATGCCATTATTGCCTGTTCTTTAATATGCTCCCATTATTTATTGGGCACTGAGATAATAAATTCACATTCATTGTTTTATTTAATTTTCTGAGCAAGGCTGAGAAATTACCATTGCTATTCACATTTTACTGAAGAAAAAGCAACAGAGGCTTAGAGAGGTTACATGAAGACATATTTGTATGCTATATCATTAGTAAGTGGAGACCAACCATCTTAGGTCTGTTCCTATAGTCTTTGATTTTGATTTTACAGTGGTATGACATTGATTGAAGGAGGTGTGGTATGTCCTGGGGTGTTAGATGATTAAAGTCTTAGGGTGCAATTTTGAAAAAAAAGAAAGAAAAAGAAAGAAAAACACCTCACATCTTAGAATGAATGTTTGTTTGATTGGCATTTAATTCTATTAGTTCCAAAGGCATTCAGCCTGCTTCCCACCCCTCTCCATAAAAGTTCTCACATCACCTATTTGGAAGGAATTATCTGTATTTAAAAAACAAAATGAAACGAAACATTGCTGAAGGAAAAATCTTTACTAGGACTTTGGCAATTCAAAAGGGAAATTGAACATAAATTTAGTGGTAAAAAATAAACTCAGCCCTGATGACGCATTTTAATAACACTGTCAGAAAAGAGGAAAATCAATAAGAAAAACTATTTCTTAGACTTCATCTGTAACCATGAAGCTGAGTTCTTTGGCACGAGGATATTAGGAACTTCCACAGTTACCTAAATATTATGTTTCAGTAAAGTTCTCAAATCAGTCTGATTCCCCAAAGGGTTAGAACAGAGTATTCCATGAATTTTATGTATTTTGATTATCAAATTATTTGCAGCACTCACATGATGCACAATAGAGGCAGAGACTGGCACAGGTCAAGGTCTAGCAGGAAGTAGGAGCCCAACACATTGCGGGTTAAGTCAACATGGATGTTACATACTGGGTTTGTTTTTCTGCATATTATTTTTATTTCAATAAAGTTGAAAATAAAACACAGGAACACATGTAGGTGAATTGAGGGGATCTGAGTCTATGGTAGAAAAAAGGGCAGCTCAGGTGGCCCAGAGGTTTAGCACCTGCCTTCAGCCCAGGGCGTGATCCTGGAGTCCCGGGATCGAGTCCCACGTCAGGCTTCCTGCGTGGAGCCTGCTTCTCCCTCTGCCTGTGTCTCTGCCCCCCACTCTCTCTCTCTCTGTCTCTCATGAATAAATAAATAAAATCTTTTTAAAAATAGTAGAAAAAATAATGTGAGGTAAATGGTTTTAAGTGAAGGGAACAGCCAGCTCTGAGATCCTTATACACTCCTGCATCCACATTTTTAACAATCAAGGGAAGGACAGAAATATAAGCTGTTGTGGGAATCATTGTGAGAAAACAAAAAACAAAAAACAAACAAAAAAAATGTACCAGTTCAGGAGGAGCATAAGCAGATCTGGTCCTAAGCCTTTTTCAAATGAGTAGAAAATTACATTATAATGAGCAATAGCTTTAGAGTAGATAAGACCATACATTTTCAAAGGGTGTTTTTTTTTTTTTTTTTTTAATCAACCTTCACTGTGAGCTGAAAGCATTGTGGGCTAAATGCAAAATAATAATAAAAAAAACCATCATGGGGATGGATGGAATATGGAGAATTTTAGGTCCCTAAAATACACATATCACTGCTAATTATGTACAGTTTTTTTCCTAAGGTATTTTACTGTGGAATTTACTTGGCCTTGTGAGCCATGGCATGACAATTTTCAATTGCCATAGGATTCAGAGAAAGCAATCGTATTAGACGTTAAAGAAACCGCAAACAAAATATTAGAGGAGAACGTTTTAATAAATCCCTTTAAAAAGCATTTCTTCCTGTATTGTTTATTTCAAATAAGAGGTAGACCTTGGAGCCTCCTGGCAGTTTGCCTTTACATTTTCAGGTTTTTTCGTTTTTCTGTAAAGAGAATCTAAAGTCTGTCCTGTTTGCTTTGATGTCATTTCCATTGTTTAGTAAATGTTCTTATCAAGAAGCAATAAGTATATCGCCAGTTATGGAAAGAATGCTCTTCTTTATTTTATTTACTTAGTTTTTTAAGGAGGTTCCACTTCCAATGTGGAGCCCAACACAGAGCTTGAACTCGGGATCCCGAGATCAAGACCTGAGCTGAGATCAAGAGTCTAACACGTAACCAACTGAGCCACCCAGCTGCCCCAGAATGCTCCTAAATTGCCCACATTGAGCCGCGTAAAACATGGTATTGAGGAAAGAGCTTGATCTTTGGGATTAGACACACTTAACATCATTGGGTAGTAGTTCTGTGAACTTGGATATATTTTTAACCTCTCTGAGACCTAGTTTTCCATCTATAATATTACATTAATGAAACCTGTGGTGATAGAGTTCACTGGTGTTCAGCAACAGATAACCATTGGTAAACAAATGAAAGAGAATGTATTGGAAGGATTTGGGGAAATTCATAGAATATATGGGAAGGCTGAAAACCCAGAATTATGGATGGGCTGGAATTAGGGCTGCCATGGAGGGATTCAAGAGGCAGAAATCCTCGGTAATCTTTTTTGGAAACCGTTGCCATAATGAATAATAATGAATACTCCCCACCGCTTATCCCTCCACCCTTGAATCACTCTGATCAACTTTCTGGGTTCCTGGAAAGTCCAATTGGCTTAACACGACAGTTTGAGTAGGCGAGCTCGGAACATTTTGATTTTACAGACTTGGAAAGATTGCACACAATGGATGACAGGTGATTCCCCCAAAGGGTACTTGCCGCAAGAAAGGTAAACAAATGCCAATTACTTTTTAGAAAGAATAAAAGGAAAAATATCTCCATTCCATCTGTGGTGGAGTCTGGTAAACATTAAGTGATTAAACATTCATAAAGCCTTTGACACCTAATAGACTACCCTGGAATATGAGCTGCATCAAGGAAGGCACCTTCGCTTTACTCGGAGCTGCATTTGAAGTGACTTAGGATAGTAATGTGCAAAAGGCTCAATTAACGGTGGTTGAATGTGGACTCCTAGGGCGTATTCCTTTCCTTCTTTATTTCTGCTCTCCTGACTCCTTTACTGGTTAAACTTGACGGGAGATGATAGTTTGTAGTAAGATATCTACCCAACAAATGTCATTTCACAGCATAAACTCCTTGCACTGTGTGATTATCACATGATCGTTGGATTTCCAGGCATCCACTGAAGCGACAAGGAAACCACCAGCCGGGCATCGGACGATGGTGGAATTTCCCACGATACATTTAAGAATGAAATCATATCTACTTTTCTATTTGAATGTCTAGTCTAAGAATCAGAGCTCTTTTTCTTTGTCTTCTCTGTCTTGCTTACCTTTTCCCCTGATCTTAAATTCCGTTTTCCTCTGGATATTATTTTACATAACTCCATAATCATGCCTTATTTACTTCCCTGATCAAAGCTGCTAGATGAAACCGAGTGTCACCAAAAGATCCAGAGCTTGCAGACTGCGGCTGAAAGCGAAGCATCTAGAAGTTGTCTCTTAAAGAAGATGGCACCGTTTATATTCATATAATTTGGTGCTGCTAAGCATTATGACAAGCTGTCTGCTTCTCAGTGGTGCTGGGCAGGCAAAAAGCAGGTGTCCAAAAGGAATTAAAGGTTGCCTTGACATATCCAAATGAGAATTGGAAGATCTTTGAATTATATTGTCCAAACTGCTTGTGATGAGTGATGCTAACTAAGTATGCACAGCCAGAAGTATACACACAATTTTTGTTGACCCCTTGTGTATGTGGGGTGGTAGGACAAAATGAAATAAGTACAAGGAAGCTAGATTTTTTTTTAAAGATTTTATTTATTTATTCATGAGAGACACAGAGAGAGAGAGGCAGAGACACAGGCAGAGGGAGAAGCAGGCTCCATGCAGGGATCCCGACGTGGGACTCGATCCTGGGTCTCCAGGATCACGTCCTGGGCCGAAGGTGGCGCTAAACCGCTGAGCCGCCAGGGCTCCCCAAGGAAGCTAGATTTTGAGTATTGCTCCTACCATTACAGGTTGTGTGGCTCCTCTCCAAATCTGAATTTTGTTTCCTGGAAAATGGGTCTACTCTATTTGAGTGATTATTATAGAGATCGATGTATTAATGATTATAATTCACCTAGAGAAGTGATACAGACGTTCAGTAATATTAGACCCTCAACTCTGCAGGATAAAGAGATCTATACTAGTCTGAGAGATACTTTCTTATAGGTGAAGCAATTCCCGCTGATACTCAGATTGCTTAAGATCAACCCTAGATCTATCATGGGGTTGATCTAGATCAAGGATCTATCATGAGTTAACTGTGTGAACTTGGGTAAATTGTTTGAACTTGTTTTGGCCTCAGATACCTCGTATGTAACATAGGGATGAGAATCCTCATTCTGTCTAGCTAACAGGGTTTTTATGAAACCTGCGGGGCCGTGAACGGTGCGTTCTTATTGCCTGTAAGGACATTCAGTGAGAGTAAACAACCTCTTCGACTTGGGTGCTCATTCTGTGCTAGAGCCAGTGCTAGTCCGTAGTATATACACGTTGTCGTAACAATCAAATAAGGCTGATGATCCTGTTCTTCCATTTCTTGTTCGAGGACACTGGGGCTTACACCATTTAGGAATATTTTCCACATTAGTTTCCTAAGGCTGCTGTAACGAAGTGCCCCCAAACCAGGTGGTTTAAAACAGAGACTTACTCTCTCAGTTACTGAAGCTAGAAGTCCAGCTGAGCTGGTGATGCTCCTCCTGAAACCGGTGGGGGAGCATCCTTCCCTGCCTCTTCCTAGCTTCTCTTGGTAGCGCTCCGACTTCCGAGGTCCTTGGCTCAGAGATGCATCACTATACTCTCCGCCTCTCTCATCGCAGGACTTTTCTCTCTGTTTCTGAGTCTCTGTTTTCCCTCGTTAGAAGGACGCTGCTCCTACTAGACTAAAGCCCACTGCAATGAGCTCATCCTAACAGGATTACATCTGCAAAGATTCTATTTCGAAATAGACTTATATTCATTCACAGGTACCAGGGGTTAGGACCTCAACATGTCTTTTTGGGGAACACAATTCAACTTCTAACATTTCAAAAGGCCAGCTATCTAGAAAGTGTTACAGATTTGATCCTAGGCATCCTGTTTCTTAAAGTTGAGTTCTTAAGCCGTAAGACTTATAGAAACTCACTTATTTAGATGGTAGAGGAGCCAGGACTGGTCATCCCTGAGCTTCAGGATGCCCGGGCGACTGGCTTTCATTCCCTGCCAGGCTGCTACTGAGGAAAAATGAAATTACCAGCTAAAAGCAGCAGTTTGGGGGCACCTAAGTGTCTCAGTTGGGTAAGCATCCAACTGTTGGTTTCATTTCAGGTCATGGTTTCATGGAGGGTGAGATGGAGCCCTGCATCGAGCTCTGTGCCCAGCAGGGAGTCTGCTGGAGAGTCTCTCCCTCTGCCCCTCATGCCACTCGTGTTTTCTCTCAAATAAATAGAATCTTAAATAAAAAGCAGCAGTGGTTTTTATCCATTTTATGAGGTAATGGTTTGCTGTTGTGTTTCAGGTTTTGTTTCAAAAAAAAAAAAAAAGGTATCGTGAACAGTAGACTATATTCATGAATAGTGAGGAAGTGATACACTTTTTATTTTTCCTGACTCTCAGTCTATGTTTTTTGGTGATTCTGATCTATCCCCAGTCCTGTTTTGAAAGTAGATGTATGACAGGCTTCAACAATAAGAATATTCCATTCCCCATGGCTTCACTGATAGGTTGTAGGATGGGCAAGCAAAACCAACCGGGTCAATGGGACTCAAATCCAAAACTCATACCCAAAAGTATTCAGAAAAATATAATAAAACACTTTGTGTCCCCAATTCCAAGCAGAATTGTTAACTGTGGAGAGGCAGATTTGGAGCTAGCTGAGGCCAGCTTCCTAGCCCAGTGTCAGAAATCTTCTGGGCATAAGGGTGACAGAGAAGAAAGTGATACAGAGAAACGAAGAGCATCTGGATTCAGATGCTGCTGACGTTAAGTTATTCCTGAACTTTTAGCTATGTGTGATAATTTTTATTTTTTGCCTAAGCCAGTTAACTCTACTGTGATATGCGATCAAAATTGTACAGTGGTTTACTGGAATTTGAGGCCTGGATATGTGTAGGTTATGGTGATAATTTATTTAGAGCTTGTGCCTCCCTTAAGATTGATTTTTTTTATATATATATGAGGGAGTGAAAAAGTAGATTCTCCTGAGGAAAAATGTCTGCTCTTTATATAATAAAAGCAAAAGAAAATGTCAGTATCTTAGATGTAACTTGAATATCCTCTTAATTATATGTATCTTAAGGATAAAATTCAATCACATTCACAGTTTTTAAGTGCGCTCAAGCAGACAACCCAGGAGCCACCATGAACTCTCCTGTCCATACTGATTTTTTTTTTTTTGGCACAGACTCTTCTTGAAACCTCATTATAATGGGCATATCCTTGAATCGAATTTTAGTAGGATCTACTTCTCTTCACATTGAGTCTGTTGTTATCTCCTAAATGTTTGTAAAGCAGCTTGACTTCAAAGTCCCATTTTTTAAAATTTAATTTTTTTTTTTTTTTTATTTATGATAGTCACAGAGAGAGAGAGAGGCAGAGACACAGGCAGAGAGAGAAGCAGGCTCCATGCACCGGGAGCCCGACGTGGGATTCGATCCCGGGTCTCCAGGATCGCGCCCTGGGCCAAAGGCAGGCGCCAAACCGCTGCGCCACCCAGGGATCCCCCAAAGTCCCATTTTTTAAAGAAAAGAATTGAAGAAAGATGATTAATGAATATGCACTTCAGTCGTTTATTATTTCATGACCTATAATAGCAAATAGATAAGAACAAGTCTCTCAATTGCCAACCAATCTGACAAATTGTAATAATAAAACGCAGGCAATTTGAAGTGTATTTTCAGGAGATATGTGTGGCTATCAGGCAGATTTATAGTTCATAGTTTTAAAATACAGATGGACTGTTGATAACAGTAGAAGAAAAGGAGTGGCAAGATAAAAGTCTTGCTAACTAAAACCCAGTTTTTGGGTCAGAATGAAAATAAGACAAATTACTAGAAAAATATATATTTGAGATGGATTTCATTAGGGCAAAACCTTCCTGTATTTATAAAGTAACTTGGCCATGTTTAGCTTTGCTAGTCTTTCCAAATATGTGGAGTAGTTCAGAGAATTGGGGTAAAAATTTAATATCTCAAATTGTTCTGTATCAGAGTAATTAAGAGCCCTGGGCTCCAGAAGAAGATTGACATGTGTTATAGTCCAATTACTAAGTTATTGGTAACTTGTGAGTTAGCTCACACTGGTGAGCTATGGGCAAATCACCTGATCTCTCTGTAAATCAGCATCCTGATTAGAAAACCAAAAATAATCATAGAACCTGCTTTAAAGGGTTTTTGTGATTTTAAGTGACATAAACACAAAAAGATGATATTGTGGTATATCTTATATATAGTATTTTCCTGGAAATTATAGAAAGTATTAAGATAATGGTGGCAAAGTTCTATTTAACCATACAAATAATTATGATTTTTGTCTTATGTACTATACTTGGGGGAGGGGGGTAATAGATCATTAAATACACTCAACAGGTGTTTATGCAGCATCAATCATGTGTCAGGAAGTTTTGATTTGGTGGTATTCATTGGGACATATCAGTGAACAAAACTGTCAAAATTGTCTTCCTTTATGGCATTTCTTACTATTGTGGATGGGAGATAGTCAATTAATAACAACCTAGGGACGCCTGGTGGCTCAGTTTGGTTGAGCGTCTGCCTTCATCTCCGGGATCATGACCTGAGACGAAGGCTAATGCTCAACCAACTGAGCCACCCAGGTGCCCCAAAAGTATGCTTTAATTTAAAGAATTTTACAGGGGAGATTTTTAAAATATTTAAGATATATTTAAGATATTTTAAGAAAAATAAGGGGAATTGGAAATTCCAGGAAGTGCAATTTTCAGTAAAGTAATATGTCAGTCAGGGTTCTCTTATTGGTTCTATGCACACACTCCTTTAAAAATCCCTTGAAATTTTAAACATACATATATATGTATACACACACTTATATATGTTTAGGTATATACGTATATGTAAAATATATTTTATATATATGCGTATACATGTATACGCACACACATACACACAGATGAACCCATGTTAAGTAATTGGCTCGCATATTTGTGGGGGCTCACAAGTAATGAAATCTATATGGCAGGCCAGCATGTTGGTAACTTCGGTGGAATCTGTGTTACAATCTTGACGCAGAACTCTCCTGGAAGCCTCAGTTTTTGTTCTTAAGCCTTCAGCTGATTGGATGAGTCTCATTCATATTGTCAAAAGTAACTTCTTAAAGTCAACTGCTTTGAAATGTTATTTGCATTTACAATAAGTCTTCACAGAAGCTCTTGGACTACTATTTAACCAAACAACTGGGTACCATAGGCTGGCCAAATTGACACATATGAGAACCATCACAGGGAGTCAGGCAGGTCTTTTTTTTTTTTAATTTATTTATTTTTATTTTTATTTTTATTTTTTAGGGCAGGTCTTATTAAGAATATTGCACTGAATTAAGATTTGGATGTAAAGGAGTTATGTGAATATCTACAAGAAAGAATGTTCCAGGCACAAGGAATATCCAGTGCAAAGTTCCTAAATTTGGAGTGTGCCTGGCATGTCTGATGACCAGCAAAGAGGCCAGTGTGGCTGCAGTGGAGTGAAGGAGTGGGAAATAACAAAATGTATGGTCAGAGAGCAAGGTAAAAGAAGCAAATAATGTAGCATGTAGTCTATTTATGTAGTCTCTTTATCACAGGATGAAAGAAGAATAACTATGGAGCAGATGAATGTAGCCCTAAACTGGTGGGCTATAGTAATATATGGCCGTGAAAATATCTGAAGTCCATATATTTCTCAGAATGGTCTTGGGATGGTACAGGTCTGAAGAAGGTCAAGGAATGGACAGGTACTACGATAGAAATAGAAATATGCTTCCTTAAGAAGCAAGATGACAAGCAGTTAGGCCTCCCAGCCTTGGAACGTAGGCTGCCTGAAGGTAGGCGCTAGGTATGGCTGCTTACTGTTGTATCCCCAGGATCGGGACCTAGTGCAGCACATGGTATGTTGTAGGTATTACTAATATTTAAAAAATGAAAGAACCCTGTGCTGATAGTACTATACTTATACCTTATTCTTACTTATAGATGCATCTCAGTTTTGAAAAACTGCTAATGCTAATCTACAAGCACCGGAATGCTTTCTTGACTACATTCCAGTACTCTCATTGTTTCCTTTTCCTATTCCCAACATGATCTCATTTCTGTCTGGGACTTGAACCTTTTGTTCGTCTGCCATTTGCAGTCTCTGATGCAGGGTTGAGAGTAAAACCCACCTCCTGTTATTGATGCCTCTGATGTTGGCGTAAGTTTTTCCAGACTTTCTAGATCTTGGGGATATCAGTGGATAACATGGAAAAAATGTTTAGATCAAGTGAATGCATATCATGGCCTTTGAGTTATGGAGGATTTCTGAATTAGAGAGATAAGCAAAGATAAAGGCTCAGTCAGGTGAGACCTCTTCATTTTAGAATAATGGAAGCTGAGAGGAGAGATGATTGAGATACGTGAACTCATAAATGGATAAAATATGAGAAGGTTGAACATAAATATATCAAATTCTTACTTATTATAGCTGAAGTCTTCAACTAGTCTGGGAGAAGCAATAATTTACATCATGACTCATGTCATTAAAGGTACAAGGAAATGCAGGTTAAAAATATAAATAGATTCAAGACTGGATTGTTTAAATTCTTGGAGCACTAAGCCATAGTGTTATTGGGGTAGCATACTTTAGAGGAATGCTCCATAGCTTAGATACTGATGGTGGTGTACTGGAGATGTTTAATAACAGGCCTTTTTAAAAAGATTTTATTTATTTATTTGTTTATTTATTTATGAGAGAGAGAGAGAGAGAGAGAGAGAGAGAGGCGAAGACATAGGCAGAGGGAGAAGCAGGCTCCATGCAGGGAGCTCCATATAAGACTCGATCCCGGGACCTTGGGGTCACGCCCTGGGCTGAAGCTGGTGCTAAACCACTGAGCCACCCAGGCTGCCCAACAACAAGCCTTCTGATAAAAAAACATGCATATATACATGTACTTAAGTTTATAATAAACTTTAATGATATAAAGTCTGCAAAGGACATCTATAAATAATTATGAAACACTATATTGTAAATTCACACAATCAATTGATTTTAAATGATTTTGTCAAACTCTTCTATTTGCACCTTACCTATAGCTACAGTTCAACAATGATCTCACAAAATCAGACTGCAATAAATTCTTGATTATCATATTTGCAAAGGAGTCACTCATGACATTGATAAATGAGTATAGAACCAACATGAATGTTGACTGAGATTTTAATTTAATGAGTAAGATCACAGCTTTATTCATTCTTTAGTCATACAAGCAATTTCTTTGCTGAACTGGATAATAGTTTTTGAATGTTGGAAGCATATTTTCTCATTTTGGGGGCAAATTGATAATATAACACCTGGAGACACGATCCACTTTAAATTTAATCTTCATTGTTCACATTTTCCCATCACTTTAAATCTAGACAAGCAACAAAATCATAAATCAGCTCTTGATTTCTAGCATTTAATGGTTTCCATGATGTAAATACACTCAGCATGGCCAATTTCAAGCTACTTATGTGATGATGTTCCTGAACTTGGAACTGGAAGGAGATGCAATTATGTAATAATTATATATCACCATATATATTGCATAGTATTTCCATTATACAGATAACATACATATAAACAACCCCAAGACCATAGTTAATAGTGAAATACTGTAAAAAATAATTAGAAAGTGATCAGTTTTTAATATTTATTACCTTTGTATTTAATATAATTTTTCTATTTTAAGGTCATATAATGTAATTTTTAATAATAACTGCGTTTAATAACTAGTTGGTAGAATTTGTGGAAATTTAGCACTTGGCTCTTGCTGTCTCGTGCTAGCAGCTTCAGTATACCACTAGGTATGACCACAGGCAGCAGAACTTGTCCTTCCCACACGCCGTCTTTTCTTAGATATCTTAAACACAGAACCTTTATTGAGTAGATGAAACCTTTCATCCCACATGCCGTTACTCATTGTATTCTTCTATAAAGGAATCGGTTGATTTCTGTCTCCTAGGTATCACTATACTTTCAGATTATTTTCTAAGTGGCAAAAAATAGGCAATTCCTCCCCCCTCCCCTTATTTTTGACCATAATAGCTAGAGAGAAGTAGCCACATGGCCTAAAGTATGTTTTTTCAAAATCCTTTTCAATTTGCAGGATTGGGTACTTCATGACAAAGTATATAAGAACACAGCAGAAAACATCATAAAAGCAGGTTTTATCAGTCCTCTTTACTCCCCTTTTATATGGATATCATTTTTTTCCTTAGTAACCAACTCAGGATTATAAATTCTGGCTTGAGTACAGTTTGCCTTGCCTTCCTTTAGCTTTCCTAAAGCTGCCTTGTAAAAATATCCATGATCTATCACTCATTTTAGGTTCTATTTATAGTTCTTAGCATCCTACCCCCAATTTTTAAAGATTATTTCCATCAGACACTAACATACTATAGTAAGTCCTTGAAACATTAGCAATCTTCATTGTAGTTTTCTGATAAGTATTTTTTGGAACATATGGTTATAAAAATATTTTTGGATACTTCCAGCCATTTTGAACATGAACCCAAATTCTTGCCCAATATAGTGCTGCAAAATAGTTTTATTCAAGAAGAAAAAAAAGAAATAGCAAAGTTAACCATGTAATTTTCAGAGGAGCTCTATTCTCAACTGGACCAGGTGCCTCAGTTCCTGAAAATTTTATTGATTGAATCATGAGTGAGGTCACTGCATTGAGACCTCAACTTTTCTAGTAATTCACTTCTGGCAAGTTTTTACTCTAAGTATGTGATCTATGTGACTAAGTACATGCGTCAGTGGTATTAAAATAATGGTACATTAATCACATCCTAAGTAATGAGTTTATTGAGCAGAAAAACAAATTGGAAGCATGGACTTTTATGTTTGTTCAGAAAGGATGTTAACAGATGACATTTGGCAGGCTGATCATTTATAAGCATGCTTAATTTCTTTTGGCTATTTATCACACTAAAAACTCATGATATTCTAGTTTAAACTTATGAATAAATACCGTATTTTGAAGTTGGATAAACTGGAAAGTTCTTAGTTTAGCACAACCAATAAATCTAGTTTTCCCAAATAACTATTTTTCATGATTTTCCAAAGTAATGTTTATAGTGGGTCCTTCTGAGGCAAAATATATATTTTAGTCTTGTATTAATGCTAAATAGTATTGACAGTCTACATAATGAAAATGAGGCCTTAGTTGAACCCAGGAAATAGATTTATGATCCCAATGGCATAAGAAATCTTTATGTAATTCCCATGGAACTAATTGGGATTCTAAGTAGAATTTGTATTTTATAACAATGAGGCTGTAGATAAGAAGATCTGCTGAGTATAGCTTTAATCAAACAAGCAACTAACCAAAAAAGAAAAAGATTGACCGATGAACAAGAGCGAGCCAAATTTAATTTCCTATGCACAGAGAATCCACACAAACATGAGAGTCCAAAGACGGGCGAAAATGAAGTATATATTTAATTTTGAACTAAGGATAAGGGGGTAGAGGCGTTTGGGACTTCAAACTAAAGAAATTCAATTCACAAGAAGATGAAAAAGAGTAAATGTTAGGTAAACAAATGTTTGCTCGGCCACTCAGAAACGATGGACACCGAGGACTGTGACCAAGCAGGCCTGGGCCCCTCCCTGTCTACCATGCCTAGTCCATATTACACCTTTATCTATAGCGATTGCTCTGTTACTGGAGCAGGTCCTGTATCTAAATTCTTCTTAGGCAATTGAAAGGGAGATAAAGAATTTTTCCTGAATGTACTGGGTTTTGATTGCTTTTTAACTCAGAATAATCTTCATGCCGATATGGCCCCTCTTGGGGCAGCCTGCCCTTTGCCCCCACAGTTGCAATAACTCTTCTCTTCTCCTTCTCTGATCTCCTTCCCATGTAGGTCATAAGTGACAATTTTTTCCTGGTCAGTTAATAGTAAGGCTGTCAGATAAAGTGTCCAAGAATTGTCCTTTTCAGGTAAACAATACTCTCTCCTTTCACTTTCCTCCTGCTGCTTGAAATGTGCTGTGTGTAGGTTAATAGCTCTCCCTCTAGGATAATGAAACGGCCAGGAGAATTGAAGCTAAGTATTATCCAGTAACAAGAGAGGACGAGTCTGCATCTCTGGCACAATGAAGCCACCGTACAAATTGCTTATCTGTGGACTCCTTTCTCTGGGTCTTTGCTTCTCGTAGCTGAGCCTAATTGTAATTAATAGACATGTTAACATTAGTTCATTTAATACATACAATAAGACAGACTTTATTATTAACATCAGTATTCTACGGATGAAGAAAGAATTACAGAGACTAATGAAGTAACTTGCCTAAGGTCAGAAATCTCAATAGGGAGTCGAACAAGGATTTGAACTGAGGCAGGGCTTTTGTAGGGTTTCCCAACTGCTACTTACACGAGAAAGAAGAAAACCCAACTCAGTCTTTTTGGTAAAAGCAATGAGCATCCATAGTACTAATAAATATAAAGTTGCTGGCACAATTACTCATGATTTTAATGGATTTTACGAAGCATCATTAAGTTACCTCATGTTCTAGATGGTAATGTGAGAAATTGAGCCTCGGCGATACCGACTTGACTCAGAAAGACTTTAATTTTGTATGAAGTGCTAAGGTCAGTCTTCAAAATATAATAGGAGAAATAATTGTTTTTGTCAAAATAATTCAAATACTATGGTTAGGAAAGGGCCATGGGGGAAATTTGAAATTATTAGACATAGATGCTCAGGGTGCTCTTATTCCTGAAAGTTCTTAATAGGATGGTCTGGTTTTTAGAGCATAAAAATTGGTAATGAGATGATTGATAGATAAATGAAAACACTTGGTCAGAATGCTAAGCTATTTGATACCAGTTCAAAGAGGTGAGATGCTGCATTTCTGTATGAAAAATGTATTATTTGTCTCGAATACACCCTCAGCCCTAGTCAGATTGATTGGTTCTTTTTTTTTTGTTTTTCAACTAACTGCTCCTGCATTTATGACTGTTCCTTTCCTAAATTATGTCTAGTTAGCTCATTTCTCCAGATCACTTGGAGCCCAATTTCAATCCATCTTTTTCAAAAAAGGTTTTGTTGACTAATCTGTCTTCTCTAGAATCTGGTGACGTCTATTAGTTTTACTGAAGGTTTTACTTTTTTGCATTGTATTGCTTAGAGACCCTGTCAATGGATTCCTGATGTGTCTTTTCCAATGCAGAGTGCTATTACTGTGTATTTATAGATATAATATTTATAATTATAATAATATATAGTTCTATGTATGTATACATATATGTATATGTATATACATATAACTACATAGATATAATACATAGAACTATATATTATATATAATTATAAATATATCTATATAGTTATATGTATTTTATAATTATAAAACTATATAAATATATATAATATATATTTATAACATATATATAACACTGAACAGAACATCCTTAACCATGTACTCAGATAACATATTCTAATACATATATTTTATATTTATAGTTTATTATTTATTTTTGTGTCACTCCAGATGTTAACTAGGGCTTATTTGCTTCTCAGAGATCTAAATAATGGTCCATTTTAATCCCTGCTAATTCCATGCCTGTGAAATCCAAATTTCTCAGGGTTACTACTCATTTCTATGGACTTTTGCTCTCCTGCTCCTTTCACCTTTCACCCTTACATGTGCATATGCTTGTCCATTATCTTTTTCTCCAGGTTCCTCAAAAAATACACACATTTTATGAATTAGTAATATTACCTGAAGAGATGGGCATAAGCAATGGGCACTCAGCTGTCTATCATCTTGCTAGGTTGCTTATATCTCTCACTCCTCCTCCCCACCTGCTCCTCCTCAGCATATCCTTTCCAGCTCTAACTTTTCCATTCTCTTTTCCATAGAACTTCAGTCCTTCTCAGCTCCTGAGCAAAACTTGCAAACCCAAATCCATCAAAACATTGCAGAACAAGGGCACTTTGAATGACCAGATTCCATGTTCTTTAGAAAATATTTGATATAATAAGAGAGTTTTTTTTTTCCTATTTACTTGTAGGCTTATAAGGTATGGACCAGCTCCATACCCAAGGGATGCACTGTCTGAGCATATGGTTGGGGGTGTCCTAGGTAAATAGCTGAATTGGCTATTGCATATAACATTCTGGAGAATTAAAAGTACACATTTGGTTTAATATGTATTTTTGAGCCCCTATAATGTGTTTAAGTCCTGGGAATACAAGAATAATAAGAGAAAGTCTTTGACTTCAAAGAGCTCTGACTCTAGGGGAGGAGGCTGACACATAAACGGATCATATGATTGTAATTTGGTAAGAATAAATTTAATAAAGTGATAGAGATCTAACACAGGACTGAGTCAAGTGTGAATGGTAAAACATGTCTTCTGTGAGAACAGAATACAGTTAAAATTTGAAGAAAGAACAGGAATTACATTCACAGATGAAGGCTGGGAGTCAGGAGGGATGAGTATCAGAGGCAATTACAAGTGTAGAGAACTACGGAGATCCCAGAAACATTAGATGCGCGTGGGACAGTGTGGCAAGTTCAGAACATCAGGAGTGTGAGTGTAAGGGGAGTGTCGGGAAGTGAACCTGCATTTAGAGGGCGGAATACACACTCCCTCCACGTGGAAGAGTTGGTGTTGAGGTCCAGACCCAGTGCTGTGGGATCCTAGGAGAACCACCATCTCAGTGTGCGTTGTGGCAGAGCGGGAGGACAGACGGAGTGGAGGGGGCAGCCGGAGGCAGAGGTCAGGGATAGGAATCAGCAGGCCTTGGTGAGCAGTTAGTGTCTGGATGAACAGGGAGGTTTAGGGAGGCTCTGAGGTTCTGGCTGGGAGGAATTTAAAGATCTGAAGATCATGTTCCAAGAGTGTTCTTATGGGCAGAAATGCCAACCACCCTGCCCTTTATTCTTGCAAACTGGACTATATATAAAAGCAGAAAAATGGCTTTAGCTCTGAGTCCATAGGGTAAGGGGGAGTAGCTCAACAAGAGTGAGTAGCTGGGACGTTACTGTACCTCTAAGTAAGTTTCTTTTTTTTGGGTAACGTGATAATCCAGTAGTTAGTTAATCCAGTAGTTTCCAAATAGTTTTTTTCCCCCAAATAGTTTTGATAATACTCCAATATAGGTATATTACCAAATATAAAATATTCAAATAATTACCATTGTTGTATTTGATGACTCAAAAATAATCAGATGCGGAACTATTTCTGAACTTCCTCCAATATTTTACACACTGATTTTTAAAAACAAATCATACAAATGTATCACTTTATTAGTATTCTGTGTACATATGAAAACATAGGTAAGGAAAAGTTTTGAAACTTCAAGATAAAAAGTAGGAAAATAAGTTCTATTTCTTCCATACCTTATGGGAGGACTTGGCCTTCACTTTGGACAGTGCTGTCTTCATCTAAAAGGACTGTTCTAGTCCATATGGCATCATCCACAGTCACTCTAGAATTCCTCTGCCACCTGAAGTCCAACCCAAAGCTGGGTTTATATGACATTTTCTATCTCTGTCCTTTGTTTTTCTATTAGAAGAGGATTTACATGGAGGAGCTGAAGAGAATGATCAAAAGTGGTCAGGAGCCATTTTTCTTCATTTTTTTTTTTTTTTCATTTTTTAAAGGCATTTATACTTCATTTTTTAATTTTTATTTATTATTTTTAATAATAAATTTATTTTTTATTGGTGTTCAATTTGCCAACATACAGAATAACAGCCAGTGCTCATCCCGTCAACTGCCCCCCCTCAGTGCCCGTCACCCAGTCACCCCCACCCCCCGCCCTCCTCCCCTTCCACCACCCCTAGTTCATTTCCCAGAGTTAGGAGTCTTCATGTTCTGTCTCCCTTCTGATATTTCCTACCTATTTCTTCTCCCTTCCCTTCTATTCCCTTTCACTATTATTTATATTCCCCAAATGAATGAGAACATACAATGTTTGTCCTTCTCCGATTGACTTACTTCACTCAGCATAATACCCTCCAGGTCCATCCATGTCGAAGCAAATGGTGGGTATCTGTCGTTTCTAATGGCTGAGGAATATTCCATTGTATACATAAACCACAGCTTCTTGATCCATCATCTGTCGGTGGACACCGAGGCTCCCTGCACAGTCTGGCTATTGTGGACATTGCTGCTAGAAACATCGGGGTGCAGGTGTCCCGGCGTTTCACTGCATCTGCATCTTTGGGTCAGGAGCCATTTTCAACAGTGTTGCTCTAGTCCTTGGGGAGGCCTAAAGCTGGCCCCCAATAATAAAAGTGGTGCCAGTTGTTTTTGACATGAGCAATAAGACTGTAGGACATGGTGCTATGGGCACTCTAGTTCTGAGCTCCCTTTTTCAGTTATGCTTGAGAGGCCGGGAGGATGCCGGTCAGAAGTGAAGGTCTGGCCATCTCAGGAGAGGGGAATGCTAGTTGAGGTGTGACAGGTTGCCAAGCGCTGTACAGGCTAAGGCTGTACTGTCACTAATGAATATGGTGTTCCTGTTGCAAGATGTTCCCTTTGAGTTTAAAGGTATAGAATCTCTCCAGGCTGGCACAATGACAGGCGGTTGGCTTTTTTTTATTTTTGACAAAACATTAAAGTGGCAAGGCGAACTTCCAAAATCTGGAGGGAAAGTAGTAGAACAAACAGCATGAAAGGGACCTAATTCTTCTGCACCTGAGCAGATATTAGGAGAGGGCCAGTACAGTTCAATAGAGATCTTTGTAGGGACTGTGAAAGGGGCACAGTGACTGGGTGGATCATCCTGTCATTAGAGGCGGGGCGTCTTGAAGGAGGATCATATTAGGGAAGGTGAAGGGAGGGGAGGGGCGCTGGGGTGGGGAGAGCAGACAGCTGTTGAGTTCAAATCAAGGGTAATTTGTCATCTGTTTGGAGTCAAAATGAAAGTCAGAGATGGACTGGAACATGAAGCACTTGGGTCATTGCTTCCAGCCTGAGCGCTCACATTTCCTTATCTATGCAATGAATCTCTATTTACTTTGAAGGCAATCTGCTTGTTTGGGGACTGAACTTGAAGAAAGCTGGCAGAGGGAAGGCCACTAACAATTAAGTTCTTATTACGGGTAAGATAATTGGAGTTGTCTCTAGAGAAAGGCATGTCTGTTGCAGAAAGCTGTTAAATTTAATTTTTCCCCTTCTGTCCATATAGCCTGTGCAACAGTTTTTATTCTTCGGAAAGGATGATAGATCATAAGTAAGGAATGACTTAGCAATATATATCTTTTGAAGTTGGAATACCAGCATTTGTTATTAGACTGGCTTTATCTTTCCAGCCAGAATGAATCAAAGATGTTATCTTTAAGCATTTTAAGATTTGCCATGAAATGACAAAAACCAGAGACTTCAAAACAAAGGCTGGTTATTTTTCCTAAACTTGCAATTCTGAGGTAGAAGAAAATGCTATTTAAAAATTGAAGTTGCATAACATCTTGAATTTTTTGGTGTTAAGCACATAAATCGTCTTCAATTTTTTTTTTCCATTACAACTTCTGTTTTAAATAAATGAATAAAGATGATCCTAGAAATTGAATTTCTGAATGCTACTAAATATGTCACAGGCCAGTAATGAATGGATTTCATTTCTACTCTTTGTTAAAGAAGCAGATGTGATTCTTGAGATTAGGTGATAGCTGTGGGCTCTATTGGTTTGAGCCAAAGGCTGGAAATGAAAAGTCATCGGTTTAAGTCCTGGCTTTGAAACGAGCTAGACCATAATCTTCATCATATTGTTCAACCCGTTCAAGACTCACTGTTCCCTGTTGTACAATGGGAATCCCAAACATTTCTTCCTACCTCACCGTGGTGACAAGAACAAAAATAACAGCAAGAAACAGCAACAACAACAACAAAAACCCTATTACTAATATTCATCGGGCCATTAAGTGGAGCCATCATGTTACATACTTCCCTTAGCTTAATAAATATAAACAAGTTCACAGCTGATGACTCTGCTTGAAATAATTTTTTTAAAGGAGAGACTGTTTTTTCTAACGTTTATTTTGTCTCAAACGCTTTGATGCATAGGAAATATCTAAGTATGACTTACCCAAATCTTTGTTGAGCACAGGTTATACTCAAATCAAGGTGTTGGGCATTGGGTGAGCTAGTAATTTGTACCACGTGCGGAAATGTTTTCAGTAGGCTTACAGTCGGGTAGAGAAGGCGGAGTAGGGAAGCATGGCTAAGGGTGAGTTATAGGGTCAGACGAAAGTTTGAAGGCTAGTGCATCCATCCTTTTGCAAGATAGTCTGATTGTTAGTACCTCAGTTTCTTCACCTATAAAATGGTACAGTAGCAGGTTCTAACTCTCAGGGTGATTGTGAAAGCTAAATAAGACAGTTCAAATAGAGTGTCTAGTAGTCCTTGGCATAAATGCTCAATTGCTATTGCTACTATTACTATTATGGGAGAAACAAATAGTCATGTAATTATATAGAATAGGGTAAAAGGCCAGTAAAAAGCATGGGTGAATTATCCATAAAGCTCAGAGAATAGATTTTATTTCTCCCAGGGTGAATCAGGAATTAGACTTGGATGAGATTGGTTTCATTTGTGCTAGACCTGGACAAATAAGTATGATTTAGATATATGAGCATTACAGAGGTATCCTGGCTGCAGGGAGGAGGTTGATGAAAAGTGAGGAGGAAGGAAAAGCCAGGGCCACATGCAGGAACCAGTGATTGAACCATTTTGGCTGTGATACAGGATGATGGAGAGGAAGGGATTGAAGATTAATTGGAGAGGCCAGGTGCATCCATGACATGGAAAGCCATTGAAGGAGTCTGAACTTTGGTTTGTAGACAATGGGGAGTCATGGCACTTTTTTGAGGAGTGATGTGACATCGACATAGTCATTCTTTAGAAAAATTAACCTGGGTGTGCTCCTTAATGACAAACAAGAGGGACTTGGATAGGAATAGATAACCTAGGATAACCACTTAGACGGGTTTTAAAATGAGCCTGGGGGAAGATAGTAAGGAAATAGAGGTGACTAAATCTTACTGATTTATTTTTATTTATGGATATATTTATTTAGCTTTATTTTCCTCTAACACATAGAGGCTCCTTTGGGCAGGATGTGGGAAACAGGCACAAAAGACTCTGTAGCCTAACAACTTTAAAATTCTGGTCCCAGAGAGAAGCTGACTCAATCCTTAACTGCAGCTCAAAAAAAAAAAAAAAATCATTCAGAAAGATTCTGATGGGCTCAGGTTGGGCTAGAAAACGCTCCTTGTCCAATAAACTGCATGAAAAATTTTAGATGCCATATAAAGGAGTTTGGATTGTATCCTATGGAGCAGGTTTTCTTAAATTTTTATGTGCCATGTACCTCTTTGGTAATCTAGTAAAGCCTACACATCCCCTCTCAGAATGATATTTTTAAATGATATTAAATAATACTATTGGAATTTCAAAGGAAGGCATTTGGATTGAGCCAATTTTTTTTTTTTTAAATTGTGATCTATGTTGCTTCTCTGTTAGTATACCAAATGACAAGATTTAGTGACAGGCCTAAACACCAACATGATTACAAAAAATGGTAACCACAGTAAACAACATTTTGAGCTAGTTTGCAACTGGAAAGTGGTAAGAAAACATCTGTGGTTTCTATTAACTGATAACATGATAGGCTCTACTGATACCACTATAAGGATTTGCCTACATTTATACATGAGGGATATGCATTAGAAGTTGGTAAAAATAAAGATGTGATGTTTCCTCCCCCTCATCTATGTTCATAAACACCGAGAATCCCACCCACAACCAACTTACAACAGAATGAGGAACCTTGATACAGATGATGGGAGCCGTCAAAAGAGTATAATCTCAAGGGAGTAACGTGATGATAGAGACACTATGTCAGAATAGTTAAAAGCATGAAATTTGGGATCAGAAAAATGGGATGGAGTCCCAGTTTTATAATTTTGCTATCTTTGTGGATCGATTGAACCAGTAATCTTAACTTCTAAGGTCTTTTTCTTTTTCCATCTACTAAATAATTACAGCTCTAACTAAGCCTAGAATCATTGTAAGGATTAGATTCAAATGAGATAATGCGTGTGGAATGATTAGTGAACATTTGGCAAAGAAGTTTTATGGTAAAAATAATCATTGTGTGTATTGCTACCTTTTTTTTTTTTTTTACCTCTTATACTCTTTGGATATTGACATACTTTGATATATATATTTGTAGGAAAAAGATCTTTGGTTATCTTCTTGGAAAGAGTGCTAGACTATTGCACATTAAACCTTTCTTGGAAGGAGTTGAGGGAGAATGATATTTCCTTTTCCTGTTAGTTTGGGGTTACAGGCATAAATTCAGTGACATCTTGGAAAGAGTGACTTCTCATATGGATGGCAGATGGGGCTGTCATGTTTCTTAAAATACCAACAGCAGAACCAGGAAAGGCTCTATTCTAAGTTTGGGACGTAAGCTCAATCTCTTGGGTATGGCAAGCTGTGCCTCCCAGCCTTCCGAAATGATTCCTGCTAGCTAAAATAACACTGAAGTCGCTAAAATTTTAGTTGATTTTGTATCCAACACCTGGCTCTTGGTTGAATTGTTTATACTCGTGGGTTTAATTTTAGATTTAAGCTTCATATTTTTCCTACTACTCTAGATATTTTTGATTTCCTAACTGAATTTAAAATGTTTATGATTTACCAGCAGATTCTGTAGTTTAGACCTTATTGTAAATATACAAAATGCTACGGCAGCCCACTAGTGTGAACTTGCCGATTTGCTCTGTCTCTTCTGCCAGGACAGACATTTTTAGACGCTTTACCAGTGCCTTTGCTATTTGCTCCCATTTTCATGAACAAAGCCAATTAGAATATAAGCAATGAAATGAAGGGCTGTTTGTTTGATTAGCTGGCTTTCTGCCAGTTTTCATTTTTTATTCTCTCTATTCAGAAGAACTTTAAATATATTCCAACAAGGCTTGTTTGTCAGAGTACAAGGCCTCTTTATTATTCTGTAAAGTTGCTCTAAGTTGTTAGCAAAACTATTGACTTCTCAGGGATCTCGGCTCCTTTTACTGGCTTTTTGAAGTCCCCGTGAGTAATGGCAAATATCGTACAACCTGTCTGGGGTTCTTTTGTGTTTGAACATCCTTCCCGCCTACTGGCCCTTCTAGGCTGAAATCAGACGTGACTTTTTCCTTCGCTGTTTCACCGTAGGGGAATTTCTTCCCTCGGTTGTCAAAAAAGGCACTTAACCCACTTTGTGTAGCAGGACCCTTGAATTTGAATATCAGTTAGATTTTTCCTCCTGTCAGCTCCATCAACTCTGCATTTATCACTGTTCCAAGCTCATTAATTACCTCCACCAGACTGCAAACTGTGTGCAACCAGAGATTTCTCCTTCCTTCATTCATCAAATTAATAAAAAAATAAGTTATTTATTTATTTATTTATTTATTTATTTATTTATTTATTTATTTATTACTTCCTCTGTATCAGGTAAGTGGTGGGCATAGAGTATATAACTGGTGAATAAGAGGTACCAAGTTCCTATTCTCACAATATTTAGAATCTAATGACTTGCCTTCCATACCCCCTAACACTTCCTACCGAGTCTGCATACTAGAGGAAGTCAGGAAATGTCAGAATAAATACTGAAAAACTAGATGTGTCGGTAACAAACCTGTTAAAATAAATGACTGAATTTGCCAGCATCTAGTTATAATAAATAAAAATGATTCTGAGAATATCCTAGGCAAAGGGAAAAGTAAAAGTCGGTGAAGTGGTTAAAGAAACATCATCTTCTTTTTCAGGCAAGATAGGATTTAATTTTGGAGAAGGCCACCGTAGTACCAATGAATTTTGAGGGAGCCGTGCATCGTTTCTAAAACTTTCCAGTGTTGACCTAAGACAAGACTGCCTGCAGGTATTTCGGGCCTCTGAAATTTTCATTTCCAATGATTATATTCAGATGGGTACTCATCAACATGCACTGACATCTGTTATAATGGAGTGTATTTCCTCTGCCTGAATGGATTTCTGTGCACCATTCATTTGATAGTTTTATTCATGAAAAATCCAATCTGTACCAACTCTTCCCTATTTCATTATCTTTGAAATAACAACCAGTAAGCAAAGATAACAGAATGGATATTACTAATAGAGCAGGTCGCAAGAGGTGCACTAAATGTCTGATATGACTGGGAGATTGTTTGTGTTGTTATTTAAGGCCAAAATGAGGAGGGGAGAAGGAATCTTAGTGTGTGTTTAGGTGAGATAAGAGTAATGGAATTCACATTGCCTGGCACAGAGGTTCCTGGAGTGGGAGACAAAAAAGAAGTGGAACAAAGAGTAAGGAATAGGATCATGGATAGGAAAGGAAGGTCTTGAAACATAGACACAGACTCTGAGTTAAACGGATCCATTGAGTAAGATGGTTTGCATTCCTTACGCTCGGGTAAGGGCACAGCTCAAGAAATCTGCTTTTTAGCAGAATGGCAGGTGACTGACTGAGGGAACGTAGGCAAATTCTCTGACATCTCTGGGAGGCAGTTTCCTTATCCACCTTGTAAAGACGTAGAGAAAGTAGTTTCTAGGATTCTTTGTTCCCCGGGAGTCTCTAAATTTCTCAGCGCACTTGGAGGCATTAAATACTTAACTTTGGCTGCTAAATGTGATCAGTAATAAAACCTGTATACGAAAAGGGGGGAGAACGTTCTTAGTGGTCTTAAAGCTAATGACACAGCATTTTTATATTTTTGGGGGGTACAAGGTCTGCACAGATATCAAATTTGTGATAGTTTTGTAGCAGGCATGAAAATTATGTCATCTTTGTACCAGTCAGCAAATAGAGGCAGTACAAGTTTCATGGGAACTGGGGGGTTATTGAGACTGTAGGAGGAGAAGGCGAAGTGGAGGTCTGAAAAGCGGAGATCTGAGGCAGAGTAGCAGTTGCTAACCAGCCCGCCTGATACCCTGGTGGAAGTGGGCAGGTCAGAGCTAATGCGGACCACAGAGGAAATTATGGAAAGTGCTGCCTCAGAGGAAGTGGTTGTCTCTGTAACAATGAAGTTACCACATTGTGGAGTTCAGCCAGGTCTCTGATGCCGGGCCTAGTATTGCTATTGGCCAAGAGAGCTGGAGTCAGGCAGTAGCTGGATATGGATCAGAGGAGAACATGGGCAGGCCTGGATGTGGGGGGCATCTCCTCGTCTGTCCTGATTGTTTTGACCTTCGCCATGTCTGACTGCAACACCGTTCAGAGTCCTGGCTCTACCTCCCGCTGTTTTCCAGACCTCACACACCTTCCTCCTTCTGCCAACTCTGACCTGGAACCCCATAGTTGATATTAGCACATAGGCACGCCCGCGCGCATGGACACACACACACATGCCTTGAAACCGGAGGTATTTGATTTAAACCTTCTGATACCAAACTTCAAATATATATGACTTTGGATACTGTCTTCAGGCTTGGTGCGGTAGAGGACCAAACTGAGATCGATCTCTCAAAGCACTGCATGAAACAGTAGGATGAATAAAGACAAAGTCTGTAATTTGCTTGTCACGTTACAGAGTATAAAATGCTTTGATTCTGTTATTTTATGTGGTTTCACAATTAGCCTCAGAACTGAAAAGACCAGAGTTACTAATTCTGATGATTGATTAAAAAAAAAAAAAAAAAGCCATGGCTAAATTCTAAATAATTGGCCAAGATCACATAATAAAGAGAGTGATGAAGTTGGTTAATCTTAGAATATGCTGAGTAGGCAATCCTTTGTGCATTTTATAGGGTTAAAAAAAGTGCACCTCACTTCAAATGTCTTCCCATTATTTTGTTATGGCCAAATGAAGATTTGATTAATGATAATATATTTTTTGGATTATAAATAGTTATAATATGATTAATAATTGCATCATTTCATATGTAATCTATTTCAAAGTTTACACCGGATTTTCACATCTTTTATTTCATTTTATAGAAAATATTAATTGATTTTTCATCTTTTTGATCCTGTTTTTTATCTCCATTTTACAAACAAAATAAATCAGAAAGACTGGGTAACTGCCTCACCCTCATGCTGATTTGACTTGTTGGAGTAGAGCTCAAACCCACTCGCTTCACGTTCGGATTTGCTTTTTACTGCTTTTTCTACTGCTAGTCATAGAGGAGGCACTAAAAATATTTTGCATACATAGATTTATGAATGGGAAAATACCTTAAACTTGAGGTGTTAAATAATTTTATTGCTATTAAGTGACAGAAAAAAGTCTGCATTTAATACCCCAGCATGAGGAAGGAACTATCAAAAGAGGCTCCAAATCCAGAAGCGAGGGAGAGGTGAGTGTTGGGGGAGGAAGAGTATTCAGGCGCCTGAAGTCCTTTGTCAAGTTTAAACAAGGAATGCTGGTATAGATATTGGGATAGTGTCGAATTTCATCTAGAAAAATGAGGATGTGGGCAGATGCATAATGAAGGAGCAAAGAATATGTCTTGTTCTTATGTATATTGTTTATTTAGATCATTGATGATGGAGAGATGGTCATGAATGTCACAGGAAGTCCTTGAAATTAGAGACTTTGAAAAATATGTTGCCCTATTCATTTTGTAATTTGTATTTTAAATGGCTTGAGAGAAGGTATCTGTTGGTGGTTTCTGTCAATGTTCTGTCTTAGTATGTAACTATTTCAGGTACGTGTCCGCGATCCCTGTCGTATAACAGAAATAGACTTGTATGACGGAGGTGTGTGGTCCAGCAGATTGCAGTAGTTTACTTTGTCCTTAGATCTCTCTCCTCTTTCTTTGTAACCCTTTTTTGTGATCTGATTCTTGAAACACTGAGGACTTTATACATTTCGTCCTTGAAACTCTGGGATATATAAGGTTAGAGATCCTGGTCCCCCAAAAGAAAAATCTTCCTTCCAGGTGACAGAGGAGATCCCATTGAACTATAAGCTATTGGCTGCTGCCCAAGAACTTTGAACTCCCTGGGAAGAGGGACCAATGGATGAGATACACCACTGGCTTGGCTGGGACAATTGATCCTGATCAGCAGGAAGAGATAGGGTTGCTTTTACACTTTGGTGCAGAGAAGAATATACGTGAAACTCAAGTGCTTTATTGGGTTTCTCTTGGTACGCTGTTGAACTCTTGTTACTATGAATTGTAACATGGAATTTTCCTAGCTTGAGATGTATATGATCACCAGAGACTCAGGAATGAAGGTTTAGGTACTACTTGGTAAGCTGCCAAGACCTGTGGTGGTGATAAATGAAGGCGAGAGGAATTTAGAATGGACAGCAGAGGAGTGGAATGATCATCAGTTGCAGTTTCCAGACCAAATGCAACAAGAGAGGATGTAACTCCTCCCATTAACCTCTCTATTTCGAATTTCCTTTTATGAAGAATGAGTCAAAGGAAAAATGGAGCAAATACTTTGAAACAATGGGAAAAAAATGATCTGTGCAGAATGAAGTGGGTGGACTATGGCAGCACCAGAGTTCTGTGGCTCAGATGCCACGGTAGGAGGAAAGGTCCTGTGATGAGTGTGACAGCTGATAACCTCCTGCTATTTTGTTACTGGAACATGCTGAGTTGTTCACATGAAGGTTGAACTCAATACTAGACTCTGGCCATTTACACTCGATGCAGGATGTCTTCTCTGGGCTTCTCATCGAGCTGGCTGAGAGTTTCTCAGGGCTTCAAAGCATCATGAAGCTCTTCCTCCTGAAGTCTCCTTCCTTCCCTCTCTGCGTGCATAGGTATCAGACCTGCACCGGTCTAAAGTCAGTCACCACCTACTCTTGGTCCCTCACCCTTATTTATTTATTATTTGTTTACATCCTTTCTCTATAAAGTATCTTGTTCTTCTAATTCTATCATGGAATTTGCTTCCTAAAGCAACTGAACTGACCCAAGGAGCTCATTTCATTCCCTGCTCTGCCTCCTTCTTCTTGTTGAGATGGTGTAAATATACTTAAGATGCTAGAGTAGCAACACAACAAAACAACAAAAAAGAAAAAAACAAGGCAATGTGGTTGTCAGATGACTATGATACAGTGTTATTGGTAGGCCTGAACTCTAGCTGTTTTGCTCTACTAACCGGTCAACAGTAGCTATCCAGCCCCTAGTAAATTAGAACCAGGTGAGTGTCCAGACAAAATATGTTCTTTTCTGCACTCCTGGCAACATGCACTTTCAACTCAGTTACAATCCACCTTGCTTATCTGATTCATCAAGAAAATCTACCAAGTCTGGATAATGATTGTAAAAGACCTGAAGAAACTTATTTTTTTTCTTGTATTTGTCTCATTTCATGTATTATTTTGATGTAAAACCCCAGTATCATTGTTAAGCAGACATTTGAATAAATTATTCTCTTAACTTGAGACTCTGGATCTTCTTAATCTGATGGGCTTGATGATCTTGACAAATAAAGCCTATACTGCTGCCCCCAGATGTCCTATCAAAGACATGTCAGTCGTGTCTTAGTTGGTAAGCACAGTGCTTATAGGAAGTTAAATCTTCTCTTCCTTTGCTGGGAAGGCTCAGGCTGAAATATAATGATAGGTTTGTGAGAGAACACTGATTTTTATCAAACACAGTGCCCATCACCATGTCTTAAACTCCACCATTTGCTCCATAACTGACATTGTATAGATGCCCATAAGACCTGATGAAATTGGTTGATAGTAAGAATACTAGGATGATGAGTTTATGTAAACGTGACTCTAATTCCTAACTTTCTGCTGGTGTTTGTAATCAGTAAAGGCAGCCAATTTAGTACCTTGTTTTCCTTAAGTTGATTGAAAAGTCAAAGATTCCACCACCCAGATGTCTTGTTTAGGCTATTCATTTCTTCTTTTTTTTTTTAATTTTTTTTTTTAGTTTTTTTATTTATTTATGACAGTCACACACAGAGAGAGAGGCAGAGACATAGACAGAGGGAGAAGCAGGCTCCATACACCGGGAGCCGGACGTGGGATTGGATCCCCGGTCTCCAGGATCACACCCTGGGCCAAAGGCAGGCGCTAAACCGCTGCGCCACCCAGGGTTCCCTAGGCTATTCATTTCAAACAATTAATTTACTTCTAGTTTTCCTCTAATTTTAACCTTTCCCCACTTAAATTGAATCTCATCTTTGTGTAGGCATGGTGACCACTAGCTATTTCTTCAGACTGAATGTATAAAAGCCCGTCCGGTACCTACCTACCATTAAAAATATGGAACTGATGTTTCATTTCTGGGAAAAGATCTACACTAAGTGTATAAATTGGCATCTCTGGTGTCGTAGAGTAAAAGCCCTGGTCATCCTGAGGCATAACCCAACTCATGGTGCCAGGAATACTTTCATAAGAAAGCCAGTGATTAATAAATGTGTTTTATATTCAGCAAAAATGTATTCAAAGACAACACTGAGTCTAGTTATTATGGATGTTAAAATGGACACAACTGGGAGATATGGTCCAGTCATTGACAGAACTATTTCTTATTTATTTCAGGTAAAAGAGTAAGTTATACTGGACTCTAAGCCCTTAGAGAATAAGAAAATTTTCCTTGCCACTTTAGTTCAATAAAAGTGCCCAATAAATGTTTGCTAAATGAATTCATGACAGATTAGTAAAGGAAAGGAAACAAGTTTGGGCTAAATGATATAGCATAGGTGATTCTTAAATAAAGCCCTGATAAGAAGCTAGAAGACATGAGATCTTATATTATATATTGAATAGTGATTTTTAAGATAATTTTGATTAAAGAAATGACATAAGGGATGGCCTCAAAGAGACAGTTGAGTATAACAAAGTTACTATTTCTTTGCTTTGACTGAACCCATTTTCAGTTTTTGAATTCCTGAGACTACTCCTCAGGTGTCATTTCTTCTTTCCAGAAAAAAAAAATCATTTTCTTTCATAGTGAGTTTCTAAGCATCACATTATGTCCCCTTAGAATCCATCTGCTCTCAAATCTGCCTTTAAAATCACACATTATGCTGGTCAGCAGCTTGCGAGCATCCAGAATCAACCTTGCAGGCACACACCCTATCTAATTACTCTCTACTCTGAGCACTCTACTCCGTTAAAAGATGCTTTTTGCACAGAAGGCTCCTGAGGTAGAGAAGTAGCAATGAGTATGGGTGCCAGCCACTCCTTTTATTTCTGGCCTTTTCTAAGTATAAGCTCTTACATCTTCAACCTGCCACCACCTATGCCAATTGCTAGGATGGCTCAGTCCAAACTGGATAGTGTATCATCTATCTCATCATACCTGTGAATGTGTGAACCCTAAATCGGTCTTGCTGTCTTAAATCTTATAGGAAGCCTGATCATTTGAACCCCTCAGGTCAGCTTGAGAGTTAAAGTAGTAGTAACATAACTTGTAGTTAATGAGCTACAGCCTTCCCCTAACCATTGCATCTGCCACATTTAGTCAGTCTGAATGAAATGTGTCTTTATTCTATCTCTGGTTATATCTCAGTTCATAAAATCTTGAATTTTTCTCTGAACAATAGATTACTAGCACTTTGGCAACTCCCCCAGCCATGGTCAGCTTCTCTTCCTCGGACTGCTTCCTGTGTAGACCAGGGTTATTATCACTATCATTTTAAATTATGGAACATGAGATACCTACAGAGTCTCCTAGACTGATGAATAAAGTGCACATTTCAGTACCCTGCTATCGACTTATGAACTTATGATCTCTGTACATAGGACCCTAGACTTTGCAAGTGAACAAACTTTCACAATTTGAAAAAGTTAGAGGACCAAATATGTGCTATGTGTATGTGTGTGTATATATATATATTTGTATATATGAGATGATGGATGTTAATCATTTCACAGTTATTTATAAGTCAAATCATTATACTGTACACCTTAAATTTATACAGTGCTGCATGCCTATTATATCTCAATAAAACTGGAAAAATTTGAGAAACATTAAAGTTTGAGAAATATTACTATAACTTATGCACTCATACTCATTGCTACTTCCCTACATCAGAAACCTTACATGCAAAAAACATCTTTTAAGTGAGTAGAGTGCTCAGAGTAGAGAGTAATTAGATAAAGTGTGTGCCTGCAAGGTCAATTCTGGGCATATGTGTAAGTTATAGTAATATTTGGGCTATAATCCAATCAAGATGTAATTATTTTAACAACAGCTTTATTGAGATACAATTAGCTTATCATAAAGTTCACCCTTTTAAAAAGTTCAATTCAGTGATCTAATTATATTCAAGATGTCATCTTGAGAGTTTTTGTGTGTGTGGGTGTTTTTTTTTTTTTTTTGAATAACTTCTATCCTGGAGACTTCTACCGCAGTACATTTATATATAGTATACACCATTTTAAATCCAATTAATTAATTTCCCATATTTTTGAATATTTAGGCTGCCGGTGAGCTACCTTGGAGTCCAAGTCTATTGCTGGGAATATTTTATTGGACTCATGCTTGCGGATTTTTTTCCCCCCAAACCAGCTTTCTTCAGAAGAACTAGCAGGCCTTATAGGCAGCCCTGCCATAATATTCCATGTGAGATTGTTTGAAGAAAGTCTTGTTCAGAGTAACAGATAAACTTTAGAATGTGCCATAAACTTGAGCAGAAAGAATGGGGATATATTAATAAAATGAATTTATATAGATTTGGGGAGAAAATCAGAGATTCACTGGAAATCAGTGAGTAATATGAAAGAATATGTTGCAGCTGTTTGTGTAAAATTGGACAGGTAAGGTTGTACAGACGAGTCCAAGAGGAGTGAGCCTCCTATCAAGGGAACCAAGAAGAAGGGTATTGATTTGAATAAGGAGCTAGATGATGAGGGCCTGCGTTTGAGTGCTATCGGTCAGAATGGAAAGAAAATGTTGCTAATATTTGTTGAATAAATGGAGCTGAAAAGGTTGAACAGCATAATACCGTAGTTGATGGTGGGAGGCTGGCGGTGCTGCCAAGAGTGGCAACAAAGTTGATAAAGGAGTTGATAAAGATGAATGAAAGCTCTAAGCCCCACACCTCACAGCTGAGCCCAAGCTGCCATTGTCATTTCTCAACTATGAAGTGTGATTGATACCAGGATGCAGAATGAAAGGAGGGTGATTACTGGGTGTCGGGGTGAGGTACATAATGCTATATTGTTTGAGCAAATAATATCACTTCTGGAAAGTGACAAGATGAATGTGCTAGTGTGCACCATTGGAATCATATCAGGCATTTATTTATCCAGGAGTTTACACAGGGCACCTTCTCTCCAAAGAGACTCAGTTTCACCTTCTTCCCCAGGTTTCACCCTGATATCTTTCCTTCTCAATCCTCTTTCCAGTAGGTCATTTATTTATAATTTACTTGAAAAATATTTCTGTATGAGGACACTTAGTTAAAAATACCCCCAAAAGATTTTGTGGTTAAAAAAAAATACTGCTCACAATATTTCGTATGTCTATTGTCTTGGCACAGAAGCCATATGACTAGTTTGAGTCAGCAAAGCATAAGCAAACATGGTATGTGTGACACCTAGGCCAAAGTATTTGAGAAGAATGCATCACTTTGCACTGCCTCTTCCCTTTTGAGGGCCATTTGTGCAGGCCACATGTTGAATCAGCCTGGATCCTCGAGTCACTTCATGGAGAAGAACGTGTGAGTGAAAAATCAATGTTAAGTCATAGTGTTTAATGTAACTTGCCTAATACTCTAAGTCAGTGTGGCTCGTGCAAAAACCTCACATAGCCTAAAACTCTAGAGGTAACTGACTTTAGGAATAGCGGGACTTACGTGATTCCTCATCTGTGTTTTGTGTTTCTCTGTGTTGACTCCATTCCTAGACAGGCTCTCACCCTGAAGTATATCAGGCTCCTCCCACCTTAGCAGAACAATAAGAAAAGAGGTTTTTTGGAATTCTGATATTCTCACTCTGAACAAAACAACAACAAAAAACAAATCTGTTCTGTTTGTTCTTATGTTGGCAAATTGAACACCAATAAAAAAATAAATTTATTATAAAAAAAAAGCAAAAGCAAAAAATCTGGAATTGAGTATCATTGTATTGGTTTGGATCATTTATTTATCTTTCTACCCATGAATATGAATTGTGAGCATAGATATAATGTGTTGTGATTGGCCTGGCCATGTGCCGGAAGGTATAGTCAGTCCCACCCAAATCATACAGACTATTAATAAATGAGGAGTGGTTCCCCAAAATGAAATATAATTGCTATTACTAAAAAAAGGTCAGTTGATGCCGGGAGGCAAAAAAAAAAAGTCCACATTAATTTATATATTTTCAATATAGATAATGTTTCCTTATAATTCTAGGCATACAGTGCATGTACACACTATAGAGTATCTCTTGAATTAATATATCCTGGTGGCATGATTTCCTTTAGTTTTTAAGATCTGAACTTCTTGTGCTAACAGAATTCAGGTCCAATATTTCAGCCTATGTTTGCATCTGAAAATTTATACTTTTGTCCCCAAAGTTTAATATAACACTTCAAACAAAATGATGTTTAGGAAAAGCCTTGAGTTATGTTCAAAAAACAATTAGTAGAATGTCAAAGTCATGATAAATGTTTTGAAAAGTATAAAGAACAGTGAGTGCCGACAAAGGAGACATGTAGGTTGGACATGTCTGGTGCTAAGAGAGGCATTACAGTGTCAAATCAAGGTGAGCCATTCTCTGCCATGGGGCATTTGTTCTGAATGTCTTTCATATGGTTGCCAAGTTTTTGCCAAGGATTTTACAATGTGACCTCCCAAACACAGGGAAGTAGCCATGAAAATTGTGGGGAAATAGGTAAAGCAAATAAGAATCTGGTTGCAATAGAACTGAAATGTTACTGCATAAAATGTAAGTTTTAAAAATTACTAATTATTTGATAACCACAGACCTGTATTGTAATTATTTTATATCTTAACATGATAGTTTATTAACTCTCTAGAAGCCTTTTGTCCGTATTTTTGTCATATTTAGAAATATGTTGAGAGTGTTGGATTGAGGCATATCACGTCCGAGCTCATAAACACATTTTTGCTATATAAAACAATGGGAATACTTATTAGTTTTTCTTTCTTTTTTAAAAATATTTCCCAGGTATTTTACGTTTTGTTTTGTTTGGCTTTCTTCCCCCATAGCACATGTGATTTTCAGGAGTGGGTTACTAATCCAGAAACAGGAGGTATCTGTACTTCTTAGTTGTCTTCTTGACACTTCACTTGGCTTTGTGTTAACTTCTCTCTGGAGTCACCTTCTCTGCTGTCCTTCCTTTTCCAAGGCAACGAGATATCAAGAACTTTTACTCAGTGAAGGGCACAGTATAAGAGTGAGGGCCAAAAGTTAGAAATGGCATTAAATACTCACATCTTGTAGACCTGATTTTATGCCATACGACATCATTAAATAAACCTGAGATGAGGATGTTCCTTAGAGAATGAACTTGAATCCAACTCCTTTATTTTACTTTATACATATTTATGGATTATGCACTTTATAAGATGGCATAACACAGAGCATATCACAGATAACTAATTGGACTAATAATCTAATTTGTAAATTAAATATAATGGGTTGGTAGCACATTATGAAGAATAGAGTGTCTGAAATATTGTTTTTCCTATTTTTGGGTGAACAACAGCTGTGCCTTCTTTTTTTTTTTTTCATTTCATTAATCCAGCAAATATATCATTGACCTCCTATTGTTTAGAGGGCTTACTCTGACCAAAATATTTCCACTTTGAAAAATAAATCTTAGGGGCCCTTGGGTGGCTCAGTGGTTGAGCATCTGCCTTTGGCTCAGGTCATGATCCTGGGGTCCTGGGATCAAGTCCCGCATCTGGCTCCCTGAAGGGAGCCAGCTTCTCCCTCTGTCTGTGTCTCTGCCTCTCTATCTATGTCTCTCATGAATAAAATCTTAAAAAAAAAATGCATCTTACCTTTTGATACTCTCTTCAGTGATCTATTTAGAGCCAAGGTTTGGAGGGATGGGAAAAAAAATCATTCACATATTTGGGAATAGATTTCTGGAAACAGAGAATCACTCAGCTAAATGACACTATACTGAATGAGGATAAAGGCTCCTTAATTACTTGAGGTGGGTTTCAACAATAAATGGCCTTTATTGTGGACCAGACACGGTGCTAAACCCTTTATATGCAATATGTCTTAATCTTCCTAATAACCCTGTGAGATAATTGCTATCACTATGCATATTCTATAAATATGGAGAGGATTCGGGAGATGAAGCAATTCATCCATGATTACTTAATTAGGACATGGCAGCTAGAATGTACAACCAGTTGTGTTTGAAAGATCTCAAGCAAACACATAGAGAATGCATACGTGAAATTAGATTAAAAAAATCCATTAATCCAACTGGAACAAAAAGTTTGTATAGGAAAGTTATCACAGATTCACATACCATTTAAAGATAATGTAAGCTTTGATTATCTATTACTGTGTAATAAACCACCCCAGCACTTGGTGGCTTAGGGCAATAATAACCATTTATTATCACTCGAAATTCTGTAGGTAGACTGGGCTTAGTAAGGTGGTTCCTCTGCTGCATATGGTATCACCTGGAACTGTGATGGTCCAGAGGCTTAAATCCACTGGAATCCTGAGAGCTCTCACTCAGTTTACACAGTGAGACCGGTCAGTTAGGGGCTCAGCGGGGGTTTCTAGTTGAGTGCATTGGTTCTCCTCCATGTGGCCTCTCCTTAATGGCCTGGGTTTCCTGCAGTATGACGTCTGAAATCTATGGTAAATGTATGAAACAGAAGCTCTCCTATGTTGACACGTTCTCATTTTCCATTGCATCGTCTGAGCAAATCACAGGGCTGACCCACATTCAAGTCGAGGGGGTGACACTCAGTATACTGCAATGGTAAGGAATTTGTGGCCATCTTTAGTAAATCAAGCAATACACATAACAGATTTTTAAAAAGTGGTGGGTAGCATGCAGTTCAGAGGGCATTTTTCCCCCTCCTGTGCACTTTATATTTCAGACATTTAAGGAACACTGGTTAGGTCGTATATAATAGGTTTGATTTTCACCATTGCCTGTTTGTAAGCCTTGATGTAGAGACATGTTGGGAGATGTAAACTATATTGTCAAGAACAGAAAAAATAGCAGAAAAAATGGTTTGAAAGCATTATATGAAAGAAATATATGAGGAAAATAGAATTTTATTTTGATAAAATACTGAGTACTTTTTTTCTATGTTCATGAAATAAACCAGTGGTCTAAAAATTAAGATATGCAAAATGATCCACTAGGGAGAGAAAGAAAAATATTAGACCTAACATTAATATTTATTATTTCATTATTCTTTGAAGCACTATTTTGGTCTATGTATTATTATGCATGGTCTTTTCATAGTGTAGTCCTGTGCATAATTTATAAACTAATGTATGTGTATTACAAAATGTATGCCCCCAGTTTTTGTACTGATAGTTGTCTGTTATAGGATTGTTAGGGATGTAGATTATTGATCTAAGAAATGAAAATACCCAGTGTAACATCAGGTAGTTAAACATGTTGCAAACTGGCGATAGGAAATGTCCTGGTGATGGAGTATAGTTAGTGCTAAAGTGGAGATCTGGGGTATGACAAAAACAAAAATATAATCTTTCCCCCAACCTTGGGAGAAATAAAAACACTGTACTTGTCACTGTTTAAAGGGAAAAATCATAATGTTGAGCATAAATGATCAAATTTTATTGTTAGAAAAAAACCCCAGCATCTATTAACTTAAAACATATTCTCCTTATCTGGAAAGCCAATGTGGCTATTTTTGCAAGTGGTGATTACTAAACCACTCATCATTATATGTGAGACTGTAGCTAAGTGTCCAGACAAAACTCTGATTACAAAAATTGATTTATTAAGCACTATGATTGTCTAGAACACTATTCTGAATCATAAATTTATTAGCAGTCACTTTTTTTCTCTACATCAAACTCCTTATGAGCATTTATCCTTTCATCTTTTAGAATCCTTGTTCCCACATGTCCTCTTCAAATTTCTTCCTGTTTCCCTCAGTTGTGGATGCTGGACCTCTTCATAATGTTGCTGCATGTCCTACTGATGCTCCTTGTTTCTTTGGGAGCACAGTATTTCTTTTCATCTCATCTTTATTCCTTGTATAACTTCAGAAAAGTCACTTGGTGTTTTGTCTTTAGTTTCCTCATCTGGAAAAAGCCAAGATTGGAAAAGGAAATTTCTAGGAACTTTCTTAAATCTATCAATACAAAATTTGTCTCCCTAGATGTCCCTTTTGATAAGTGCCACTAAGAAATCAAACAGGTCATGACTTATGCAAACCCTACTGACACAAACTACTTTGATACGTAACCATGAGTCAAGAGCTATTTCCTAGAGAGCCAGGTCGTCACTGGGCAGTCTACAAGAGGGGAAACACCAGAGTACGTATGACCTGTGTTAGGTATAGGTAAGGGGAAATAATATTGTCGATAAAAGTAGTAGAAGCACTGATTTGGGGAAGGGAAATATTATTGTGGCTTGGAATTGGAGCAGAAGTCGGTGGCTTGAAAAATCTATATCATGTGTCCAGTTGATTGGGTTTATATTGAATAATCAATAAAATAAAGTCAAAAATAGAGTCAGGAGTGAGGGTAAGTTTGTTAAATCCTAATGGGTCAGGATTTATATCAATAAATCTTGGGTGTCTGTGTCAGTTTGGGACCGCCAAGAAGCAGATGTGAAGGTAGGATTAAATGGCAGGATATTTATTAGGGGAAAGCTCTGTGAAGGATAGATGGGGAGGGGAAGTCAGAAGAGCAAGGGGAGGCTTCGCACCACTACGCAGGTCTGACACTTGGGCAGGAAGAGGTGACGAAGACAGACAAGCAAGAGTCTCAGTTTGGAGGCAATTCTAAAAACGTTTTGGCCAAGATGATGACAAGTCCTCCAGCCAAAGGCCCTTGTTGAAATAATCCTGTGTTTTATAAGATGGATATACATTACCATTCCCATGATGCTCAGCCATTGACGGATGGGGAGAAGTCCCCCAGAAGTGGGGCCTTGTCATGAATGTGGGGTGACTCCTGGAGCAGTCAAGCACTTACATTCTCACAGCAGGAGATTGAGGGCCACATTTTTGAGGCTCCCATAGTATCCAGTGAACCCTAAGTTGATTGCCATACTTAAACTGGGTTGAATAATATAGAGTGTATTCCTTTGTGATAGATTCTAGATAACAGATTTTTCTGAGCCCTTAGGGAAAATAAAATAATGATAAATGCTGTGTTTTGATTTTATCGTATGAACTAGCCCATGTCAGGTAGTTTACATGAGCTGTCTCATTTACATTGCATAAGAGTGCGGTGAGGCAGCTACTGTTATTTTAAGATGTATTTTACAGATAAGAAAATTGTCTTTTTGAGATTTTTGTTCTTAAATAAGGTTGAACATGTGTATGGCATAATTTTTAACCACCATTGTAAACGACAACTTTTTAACACTACTAGATCCCATTTCAACCTAGGAATTATGAATCTCACTTAGAATAATAACAATTCTTCTTCTTCTTCTTCTTCTTCCTTCTTCTTCCTTCTTCTTCTTCTTCTTCTTCTTCTTCTTCTTCTTCTTCTTCTTCTTCTATTCTTCTTCTTCTTCTTTCTTCCTCTTCCTCTTCTTCTTTTTCTCCTTTCCTTCTTCTCCTCCCCCTTCTTCTCATTCTTCTTCTTCTTCTTCTTTTATTTTATTTTTTTTGAGATCACATGCATGTGCATGAGGTGGTGGGGAGGGGCAGGGAGGCAAAGAGAGAGAGAGAGAGAATCCCAAGCAGGATCCCTGCCCAGTGTGGAGCCCAATGAGGGACTCAACCTCACGACCTTGACATCATGACCTGAGTCAAAATCAAGAATCAGATGCCTGACTGAGCCACCCAGGTGCCCCTCACTTAGAATTTGTCACAACGGAATTTGACCTGTTGTGAGGCTATCACCCTGTCATGATCTTCATTATTGTCCATTATTTTCTCTGCCAGCTTCCATTTCCATATTTCACTTCCAAATTATCATATTCTGGCCCTTCCTCCTAAGATACACCTTTTTTAATGCTTTCCTCACTATATTTCTCAATATATTTCTTCACTATATACTTATAGAAGTCTTTTGATAAATGTCTGTGGTACATGAGAAGGAAGGGAAACAAGGCAACTATGCTCACAAGAAGTTTAATATAGTGGGAGCATCATTTCCTAAAACATCCTAGAATGTTTTAAGCTCCTTGAGGACTAGGACTAGCTCTTATGCAAAATACCACTAAAGAAATACCCTTTTCCAAGGTATGAGTTCCATCAGTAGTTCTTTAATAAAAAAAGATGAAATTAAGAACTCATTCATTATGTTCTTTTTTTTAAATTACTTGTCATAGAGAGACAGGTACAGGGGGAAGCAGGCTCCATGCAGGGAGCCTGATGCAGGATTCGATCCAGGGACTCCAGGATCATGGGCCAAAGGCGGGCGCTCAACCGCTGAGCCCAGGCCAGGCATCCTTTATTATATTCTTTAACAAAAATAGCTCATAATTTTTGACTATTCTACATTAGGTGCTTTTCAAACATTTAACATGCATATGTTAACTCATTAATCCTTACCAAAGCATATGAGTTTATAATTATCCTCATTTTAAAGATATTTAAACTGAGACACAGAATAGTGAGTTAATTTTCCCAAAGTTATACTGCCCAAGCTAGAAGTGCCAGAGCCAGGATTTCAAGCCAGGTGGTTTGGCCCTGGGGCACATTCATTGCATTGATAGAGCCTCTCTACTTAGTAAAGACTAATTACTTAGTGAGGAAGTGGTACATTTATATAAACAGTGATCGAGTAATTATTCAGTAGTTGTGGTACAATAACTGGGGTGAGAGAGTTTGTTAGAATTGTATTTGCTCTCCTGTTGGGATGGTCATATAAGAATTTCAGTTTGAAAAAAAAATGTTTATTCATTTATTTTCCCTTCCTTTGTTTGCAGCAAGTGTAAAAGGATGCACAGGGAGGTGATGGAGCAAGTATGTTCACCCTGACTCAGCTTTGTCCAGGCAAAAGGGGGCTGGTCATGGGCTATTATTCTTTTGGCTCCATTTGGGGCAAAAGTACACTTTATAGCTTCTCCCTTCAGGGCTCCCATCATTGCCTGGGGCCAAAGAAGTCTGGTAAGAGTATTGGAACAGGCAGGACCTTCATCTGTGAATGAAAATTACTCAGTGTCAAACTCATGGGAGGAGATTGCTGGTCACGCTGAGGAATGGTGCTCAGGGCTAGTTGTATCGAGCAGGGGCTAGGTGCGCATCTATCCTTGTAAAGTGGGACACAGCCCAGCTTATGCACTCATGTATTATTTGTGTCTGCTTCGACACCGTACCAGCGAGATATTGTGGCTCATAGAGCCTTAAATATTTACTACATGTTCCTCTACAGAAATGTTTGTTGGCCCCTGGTCTTGAGCATTATGGAAATTCAGTCCCTGGTTCTGGAGCTAGATTGTCAGTGTTGAGATCCTGGCTCTGTCACCCAATAGCCATAGGGCATTGGCCATGGTTACTCAACCTTTCATCATCACAGCTTCCCACTTTTATAATTTGAGATGATAATATTTGCCTCTGAAGGCTTCTCCAAGGTAAGGGTATTAGTGCATGTTAATCCTTTAATATAGTAGGTGATACAGAGTGAATACTCAATAAATGTGAGCTGTAATTATTTTTATCATCATTATTTTTACTTCACCATTATTAAGCCTTAAATTCTTTCTTTGCTTAGCCAAATCCATTATCCTTATAGCTGATGGTTGGGGGGAGATAGAGCAGCCCCCTTTTGATTTAGACTTTTTATCAGGATCAAATATTAGTATTTGCTCCACAGAATGCAAACTACCATTTCATGGCTGCATGTGCTGTCACCTGTCTCTATACGCCCGTGGAGAAGCCACAGTGCAAATTTCCCAACAAGCATAAAATTTTTTTCAGTATTTTTGTAAGCTGTTATAGTTATTTCATAGTTATTTCATTAGAATGAATGAATTGATCTATAAGTTATATCGATCAATTGGCCATAAGCGTGCTTCTATGGCCATAAGCATGGCCATGGCGGTTTCTGTGATTTCCTCCTATCTAGAGAGAAGTGATATATTTACAAATGGGGTAGGTGATATAAGAAACAAGGAGAGCTGTGAGGGATGTGTGGTCTGATGTACCAGCAAGTGAAATGAAATTCAGCCCCTGTGGTTCTTTAGGGGGTCAAAGAGCAAGCTGCAGACACAGTGGTTCTGCTGAGCTGTCTGTGGCTTTCAGCAAAGCTGCTAATGGAATAATGATAGTTCCTGACACAAAGCAGAAGGTGTTCTATTTTTAGGAAAGAGGAGCTATGCGCCAGAGATGATCCAGATGCATTCTTATCTAAGAGGATACTGGAAAATGCCCACACTGTTTCTTTCCTAACACCCTGTTGCCATATATAAGATGATGGTCTCCTAGCAAGGAGCCCTACAGAAAGAGTCCTAATAATACCACCATTAAACCAGCATTTACTATGTACTGGGAACTGCGCAAAGCTTATTATCACAGTGAATCCTGACAACAATCCAATAAGGAGACATTGATTTTCTTCCCATTTTACAGATGAAACTACCACTTAGAGGGAGCTAAATACCTGTTTGGATGTGAATAGCAGAGCTGGTTTCAAGTCCATTTCTGGCTGATTTCAATTTCCAAGCACAATTGGAAAAGGAAAATGGGATATAATCAGTTTAAAATCTTAGCTCTTAAATAAAATTAGAGCAACATCCCCTAGCCGTTTATTAGTCCCAAGGCATATTGCTCTCCAGCCTATAGACTGAAGATAAATACAGCGTAAGTTTAGGTTGTGATTATATTCCATGCCAGTGAAAAAAATCCAGCCAACAAGGGGACAGAACTTCAAGTTAGATCTATGAATAGTGAAAGGAGTTAGGATGTGGTGTTCCAAAGAAATAGAAATAGACAATGGGATCAGGCCACCTTCAGGGAGAATTGGTGGGTGGATCACAGCAGTGGGTCATGCAAGAGGAGGCACTATTTGGGTTCTGGGAGGGCAGCTACGAGGGAGTCAGGCAGCAGTTCAAAGAAACTCAGCACTGGGATGGGTATGCTTGTGCCAGGTATCCTCTCTGAGGATTTTGGTAAAAAACTAACAAACCCCTCAAGAGACTAGAGTCATGCAAAGTTTTCCAAGACAAAATATTAACTATAATTTCAGTTACCAGAATACTCAACGACTCAGATTATAAGAAGAAATGAGATACAGTCCAGCAAAAATTTGAAAACAAAATCTTTCAACAGTTGTATGTTAAACACCTTATTGTGTGCGGGAACTGGGGATAAATATTATGCCACGTTTCTAAAGTATTGGATTTAGAATCTGGAAAGGAATATCAGTGAACTTAATAAGTGAGGGGAAATGGATAAAGCTTCAGATATGTTTGTACCCAGTTGTTTTAGGTAAGATATGGGTTTGGCTCCACTTGGTGTAGATATCCAAACAGAAGCAGTGGCTCGTAGGACATGGCGGTGTTCAAGTCTCAGAACTGCACGTGTTGTTTATTCATCATTTACTCTTTCTTTCACTCATGGATTTGAGAAAAAAATATTGAGTACCTATATATACTGGGCACTATACCAAGGGCTGGGGAACCAAAGTGAAATATGATTTTGTTCCTCTCCTTGAGGAGGTTAGAGTTTAAGGCAGAGGTTCTCAGAGGTCGGTACACATAAGGATGGCCTGTAGCACAAGTTAAAAAATCATATATAGGTACCTACTCTGAGATGTGGATTAAGTGGGTCAGGGTAAGTAGACTGGGAATGGACACTTCATCAAGCACCGCAGGGGATGATGGTCAATCTAACTTGAGAGAAATGTCTGGAAAATTCTGATTTAGATACATAGGAGAGAGTCTGGTGAGACTTTTTCCCATGTGAACTGTCAAATTTCAGTGCAAAAGAGGAAAAATCTAGCATTTTGATCATCAGAATAAAATACATTACTTAGGGAGAAAGCAAATAATTCATTCCTAAATGTGCTCAACCCATCATAGATAATTACCTAAATTCGGTATAGGAAGCTGAACCCTTTGTCTTTTATTTTTTATTTTATTTTATATTTTATTTTATTTTATTTTATTTTATTTTATTTTATTTTATTTTATTTTATTTTATTTTATTTTAAACATTCCCAACACTGGTATGTTTGCTGTTGCGACACCAAGGTTTAACTCACCCCAAACTTTATTCTTAAGTTAAAAAAAAAAAAGTGATTTTTCTATTTATTTTAGTCAAGACCTTGGTTTTGGTTGATAGCTTAGTGTTAATTTTATCCTAAATGTTGATTTAGGTGTTTATTCTGATAAACGTATAGGCACGATGTATAAATACGGTCAAATAATATTACTTGAATAGAAACTAATTTTGAAAGATATAAAAGACAACATAAATGAAAGCGTTATTCGGTTTTATTCAAATTCTGAGGATCACCTTTAACTATCTAAAAATCTCTGGAAGAGGGTAAACTTGATCACAGGTGAGTTAGAGCTAGAAGGATAAGTACTTCCACAATGTCTCAGGCCGTTTCAACTCTCTATGGATGTACAACAAACCATCAGACTAAGCCCTGAAATTTAGAAATTTAAGAAAACCTGATTTCTTAGTTTTCATGGTACTGACTGCAGGTTGAATGGGTGGTTTTCCTGCAGAGGTAATGCAGCCATAGTTACCTGATGGGCAGTGGGAGGACTGGACTGGCCCACATGACCAATCTCTTTCCATCCTCATGTATTTCATCTTGCTCTTTCTCGGAGCATGACGGGCTCGGGTTCTGGTGGGAAAGAAGCTACAATGCCCGTTGAAGCCTTGCCTGAGCAAGGCTTCCTTCATATTCTTTTGGTCAAAGCTAATCACCAGGCCAGCCCAGATGCAAGAGGTGAAAAAGTGGGCTCCAAAAATTGATGAAAGAAATGGCAAAGTTGTGTTGCAAAGACGTTCATATAGTCAGAATGGGAGAATATGGCCATATTTTACTGCTTATCACATTTTACTAGTAAATTTGCTGTATTTCTGGCTGCCCAGCCACAATTATTTACATTCCTCCCATGCAAAAAGTAAACATAGTCCACCTCATTGCAGCGTCCACAGTGTCTCATTCCAATCATAGCATCAGACTTGAAGGTCTCATATTGTCAGGTTCTCCGATTTGTGAGGAAGAACATATTTCTAGGCTAGTTTAGGTGGTCGTCTCCTGCTTTCTGGGAGTAATTCTTTCGTCCTCTGTTCTCTTCTGCCATTAACTCTGACCTCTAGCTCATCTGTGCCCTCTGAGATATCATTAATAGCCCATGTTCATAGCCGGGTGGCTTCAGTATCCTGTTTTCTGCTTATAGAATTTGGGGAACTGCAAGCCTCTTTTCCTTTTGAACTATCTCTTCTAGTCTGAGTTGGTAAATCACCCATAAAATTTTTTGTGTCTCTTTTTTTTATAAATCTGATTGAGGTTAACATTATGTCCCCAAAAGTCATATCCGTAATTCTTTGTGTGTCAGGCAGCTCTCTACCTTAAGATGCATATATGACTTCTATGGAACCAGATTGACGATTCTAAGAACGTCTAGTAGCTACCACCTTAAATCTTTCTGCAGTCTTCAGAAGGAATCTTAGAATAATACCTTGCTTTGATTTCTACCCTGGGGTCATTACTTTGAGAGATTTTGTCATCTAGCAACCAGAGATGTGAAATAGTCTTATTTCCCACTGCAGAAAGTCTTGAATCTTTTACATTTCTTTTAAATTCTGTTTTTAAAGGGGAGAGTTCTTTTCCAGTTCATCATTCTAGCATCATGATCTCTAATGGTCAGCTTAAAAGAGAAATACGATTGATCCATTTAACATTCTTCCCCGAAACTTTAGCCAGATTCACAAATCCATTAGTTGCATTTTATGACTGTCCCAACTGACAGATTTTCCAAATTTTCAACTTAATACAGGTTTCCCTTGGCCTCGTCTCCACGAGCAGTTTCTTCAGTTATATCAGGTATATTTCCACTAAATGTTTTCTTGCTACTTGTCTTGTCTCTGCTTATTGCCTTGTCCAAGAACCAAGGCCACACGCTTTAGGTTTTAGTTCTGTGGACTCTCCACTTCTGCTAACATTTTTTTTTTTTTTTTAGGTGGCATAACTAGCAAACTAAAACTGGGTAGGTTCAAACAACAATAATTTATTATTTCTCATGATTCTATCTGATAATTGGGCAGTTCTACTGTTTTTTCTTGACATCAGTCATGCAACTTCAATATGCTGGTGAATCAATCAGATTCACCAGAATATATGGACCTTTCTCTGTTGATCACATCTTTTAACCCAGGCCTTCTCACAGCATAAAGACATAAAGATTTCAAGAGAAAAAGGGCAGAAATGCCTCTCTAAGCCTCAGCTTGAAACTCATGGTGTATCACTGCTGCTACCTGTATTGGTCAAAGCAAATTACAAGGTAAGGAGAGATTCACGGGGTGAAAAAATCGACACCCTCTGTGTGTGAGGAGTGGCAACCTGACAATGCAGAAGGAAGATCTACAGAATGGGAGGAATTACAGCCGTGTCTCACCCATCACACATAGGTAATGAGAGCTTCAAACAGAACTCAGGGGTGGCGATTCCCAACGTAAAAAGTGCCCAGCAATGTGACCAGGTTATAAGAAATGTTTTAAAATCTTATTCCTTAACACTTTTTGCTTCCATATATACTTCACAAAATATTAACTTTTGCAGGGAATGGGTTGATTTGCTCTACATGTCATATAATTTAAAACCAGTAAGTAAATATGCTTCAGGTGTTACAGATTTTTCATTATAGAAGGTGGCAGAAATGATACCGGAAAGTCAGCAATGGGATTAAAGCAATTCCAGTTATAGGGTGCTTTGTTTGTCTTTTTGAGTTGACATTTGAAACTTTCTGATAAATTGTAAAAATAATGATAACAACAACGGCTTGTGTGCAGAGACGAATAATCTAAGACATATAAATCAGTTTTGAGATGTAGATGTAAAATTAACTGCCGAGTCATTGACAGGGAAGCCCTTTAGGGATAGCACAAATGGATGACTCTGAACCACAGGCGTGTCGTGTCCTAAGAGATTTTGGACGCCTGAAATGTCAGGGGGGACCTATCTCAAAATGACTGATGACGGCAATTGGTGGACTAATTTAAACAATAAAAACTATAAGAAGTTTGTTGATCTTACCTTTTGCAGTATAAGTCCTGGTTAGTTGGTATTGCTTCTCTCTTGTTTGGAGGAAAATGACTTTCCCCCTCCTTGAATCTGGCTATCAACTCGGTATATTCATGTGATGGTTGATGACTACACGTGGCAGACAGTGAAATTGGAAGGACAGGCAGGAACCATACTGGGGTCTAAGCATCCATGGTGAAGGTGCTGTCGCTGCACAGTGGGGAAGAGGCCCGAGGGAGGGATACATGGTCTCCCGAATAATAAGAACATGTGGTTTGTGGCCCTTGGTTGATGCCAGGGGGACACATTCCAGGTCTGTAGAAGAATAGGTTACCAGAGTAACCTGTTGGATTCCCAAGGAAAAGGATATGGTGATGAAATCAGGAAGAAAGCTGACAGGAGGCAGGGCTGAGGGCATGTGGCATGACCCTCTATACTGCGAGAACTACCAGTGATAATCCAGAAGAATTGGATAGGTCGGTATTTATGAAGACAGTATTCTGGTCAAATCATTGGCTTTAGATGCACAGATGTCGATGTAAACCTCAGCCCTCCATGTATTAGCTCTTCAAACTCGGGCAGGTTATTTATCTTCTCTTTGTTTTTTTTTTTTTTTTTTTTTGTTTTGTTTTGTTTTTTAATCTAAAAAAATAATTGGAAGTGAAAATGGCTACTTAGAATTTTTCTTGTGAGGATTAAATGAAGAGATTATTTGTATTAAGCACAAGTGTCTGACATAAACGTTACTCCTCATACTACTACTAACTGCAACAATATAAAGGGTGAAGTTCAAGCTTAGAAAGGTGGGGAAAAAAATTCTCAAAATGTGGTCCAAGACTGAGACTTTGGTCAAAAATAAGAGAGAAGTTTATTTCGTAGGGCTGGGATAGTAGATCACAGTGGAAGGAAAGCAAAAGTGACTTACTGACAAGTCTTCCAAGTTATTGAATTTGGTTCAGATTCCCTTACCTGTAGACATAGGAGAGCAGGCTCCCAAGGGACCCTGCGGAGGTGAAGAATGGGAGGAAGAAATCTAGAGGGAGAAGCCAGTGATGCAAGAATGGGGGAGGGAGGTGGCCAGCGTTAGGGAGCCAGTGAAAACATCCCAGGTAAGGAGAAAGCCTCCTGCTGGTCTGCCCTGCTTCCGTGCTGATGCATTTTAGGGCCGCCTGAGTCCTCTAGGGAGACCGTCGATCCTTCCTACTCCCTTCCTCAACTCCACTCTGTGAGCTGCGACACAATCCCGGCTGGGGGACACCAGCAGGAGTGAGTCTCTCATCCACCTATACAACCTGTCAACCTTTACGCTGTTCCCACCCGTGGGCAGAGATTTCGTTCCACGAGCTTGCCTGGGCTCGGAGACCCAGTCTGCTAATCCTTTGTAGCTTTTCAAATTGGATAATAGGGCCATGGACATGGCCCTATTGGACATGGGCCAGCATGGGCCAGCAGAAAACTACTTCTAGGAAGAAACACGGGTTGGTTGGTGGTGTTTTCCTGCTGGCGCCAAAAACTACCGCAGGCGATGGGCTATGGTCATGTTTTGGTGGGTCGCCGTTCTGGAATCATCACCATGTGCATCTCTAACGCCTGGTACCGTAGAGGGCAAGTCTGCCGCTGCATGGCACGTTTCTCACCTTAAAATTCAGTGTATGTTTTGGAGCTTGCCAGTGTGTACTCCTCATGATAATCAGATCTTTCGTTTTGTGAGTGAATTATATTTTTTATAGAAAGGAAAAAAAAGTATTATGAAAGGAAAAGGTCAACTTTTCCTGTAACTATACTTTGATGTAATTCTCTACCAAGCGTGAAAGATGGGCCCCGTGAGCTTTCCTTCCTGTTGACTTTTACATTTGTGTTTGTGTGTGCCAAGAAGTGCCTGTGGGCGCGTTTTAGATGTTTCGGTGTAGTTTGTCCTAACGTGGGTCTCTCGTCCCCTATCAACTTCTCTATGCTTTATTTTCTTAGTAGTTACCCACTCTATAATAATTTGTGTTACCTATTTGTTTACTGTCTGTCTCTTGGTCACAACCACCTTGCCACCCCAATAGTTTGTTTCCCATGTCTCTCCCCAAGTCTAAGCGTCCTCTTAATGTTATTCTTGGTTTTGGTGGTGATGGTAGTAGTAGCAGTGGTAGTAGTAGTACTAGTAGTAGTAGTAATGCTAGTAAAATGTGTCAGGTACTTTATTGTGTGATTTATACCTCACTTAACCCTTATTTTTACCAAACCTCACTTAACCCTTATTTTTTTTTTTAAGATTTTATTTATTTATTCATGACAGATGCACACAGAGAGAGAGGCAGAGACACAGGCAGAGGGACAAGCAGGCCCCATGCAGGGAGCCTGATGTGGGACTAGATCCCAGGACTCCAGGATCGCGCTCTGGGCCAAAGCTAAATTGCTGAGCCACCCAGGGATCCCCTGGCTTAACCCTTAAAACAAAAATTTGAAGTAGCTATTTCAACCTTCATTTGTCTACAAATGAAAAACAAAACAGAGACGAACGCAAAACTAAGGCTGCAGAGTAGGTTATTTGCTTTGTTCCTGGAGTGTCAAGAAAATCAAGAAATACGCATATACTAGTAGGCGCTCAGTAAATTTTTGTCAAAAGGATGCATAAACAAGGTGGAAAATAAGAAGTCCTCTTCACTCAGTCAGACTATAAAAAGAAGAAGTTAATAGAAGAGGGAAACTAGTAGTTATAAATCAAACGCAGTTGCCTTTTGAAGAAGTGAGCTGTGTTATTTAGAAGATCCTCAGTTCGGGGGGCTGCTTTGCTAGCTGGCTGAGTTATGTGGTATTTGCTACGTGACCCCTCGAGGAGGACCCTCACATCTTCCTGGAAAAGACGCGGAAGCGTGTAGACGTTAGGTGCGTGTAGGAGTAAGACCCGAGTACTAGTCCATCGTATATTCCTCAGCCATTAGAAACGACAAATACCCACCATGTGCCTCAACGTGGGTGGACCTGGAGGGTATGATGCTGAGTGAAGTAAGTCAGTCGGAGAAGGACAAACATTATATGGTCTCGTTCATTTGGGGAATATAAATAATAGTGAAAGGGAATATAAGGGAAGGGAGAAGAAATGAGTGGGAATTATCAGAAAGGGAGACAGAACATGAAGACTCCTAACCCTGGGAAACAAACCAGGGGTGGTGGAAGGGGAGGAAGGCGGGGGGTGGGGGTGACTGGGTGACGGGCACTGAGGGGGGCACTTGACGGGATGAGCCCTGGGTGTTATTCTGTATGTTGGCAAATTGAACACCAATAAAAAATAAATTTATTATTAAAAAAATAATAATAATAAAAAATAAAAAAAATAAATAAGACCCGATTCAGGGAACCAAGATACAGCAGACTCAAGATACCAGAACGAATAAGGAACTTGAGAGTGTGAACTCCCTGGAAATTTCAGCTCCCTCCGAGGAATCCTCCAAGGAAACCAATCTAGTTTCGACCTTAACACGGTGGAGCATGTGAGCTAGAATTAGTGTTACAGGTACCTGACACAAGGAAGGCCTCCTCCTTTCTTAAAAACCCAAGACAGCAGCAAAAAAACAACATACGAGCTATGTGTTCAACAGAGTTTGAAGGGGTAATGTAGCTTTTCTCTCACTGAAAATGAAAAAGAGATTAAAATGTAGAATAAAGCGCTGAAATTGCATATATGTGACTACTGAAGAAGGCTCTAATTCCAAAAGCTGTGTTAATGAAGGCAAGGCATCGGGGAATGGATAAAGACCTAAAGAAATTGTCCTGTTTTAGATGATTATCCTTCTCCTTAGATGCTATATAGTTTCCTTTTTCCCTTTTAGATGTTGGTTCAGGTATGGATTGAGGCGGAATTAAACCCAAAATGCAAATACTAAGTTGTGGAAGCAAACGGCATAGTGCTGTCAGTGGATTAGGGGGTCACTGAGATGAAGCACTTACCTCCCAGAATATATTTCTTCATATGTTTGACCTGGGGACACCTCTGAGGCCCTGGTTACCAACTGGATTTATAATTTCCTACATGCCGGGCATATTTTAAAGGCTCCATAGATAGTAGCAGTTTTTAACGACACTACTCCTTTGCCTTGTGAACCTCTCAACCTCTAACGTCCAAATCAAAGATTATTTATTTTTTTTCTTTGAAGCATTCTCGACCTCCCTTTCTCCCTCTCTGGCAGGAATAATTTTTCCCCTTTTATTGTGCTCCCCTGGTACAATACACAATTCTCCCACGACCCTAAACAATTTCTATGGTAGGTATTATAGGCACATGTGTCTTCCTTGTTGGATTGTGTGCTCTTTGAATGCCAGGCATACACCTCTTTCCTCTCTTGCATGTGCAGATAGTTGGCAAATATTTGATACATGAAAGGAAAAAGAAGCAATGAATTAATGAATGAACGAAAGCATGGGGTGACCCTGAGCGAGGGATAGGTCCTGTACCAACTCCAGTTTACTGACAAGTGGCAATGAGGGATGCTACGGTGGTCCTACTTTTAGCTAAAATTCACTGAGCACCTGTCATGCTTCAGCTCTGGCGGTTACTTTCCGCGCTTTACCATCATCCCTGCGATACCTATTCCAAGGAGATGGTATTAGCCCGATTTCACATTCAACTTGTTAGCAGCCATGAAAGATATTTGTTATTATCCCTATTTTGCAGATATGTAAAGGCTCACACAGATCATCGACTTGACTAAAGGTATAGAGCTAGCGAGTGGCAGGGATAGGATTTCACCCCAACTCAAGCCAGCTACAAAGGTGCAGTTAAGAAAAAAATGGTACTAGAACCCAGACTCTGAAATTAAGTCCAGTATTTCAATTTAACTCTCATTCTCATTTTTAAAATATATTTCAAAAACTAATCTCCATACTCAACATGGGCTAGACCTCACAACCCTGAGATCGGGAGTCACATGTTTCACGGACTGAGCCGGCCAGGTGCCCCTCATTTTCATTTTTGCATCTCAAAACTTTTAATGAAGGATTTAATAATCTCAAAGATAATCACGTATAGATAAATCAGGTATTCGTATATATTATGGAATTTGAGAGTAAATAAAAATATACCTTGCTTTTTTATTTTATTTTATTTTTTAAGATTTTTTTTTTATTTATTCACAAGAGATACATAGAGAGAGAGAGAGAGGCAGAGACACAGGCGGAGGGAGAAGCAGGCTCCATGCAGGGAGCCTGATGCAGGACTCGAACCCGGGACCCCGGGGTCACGCCCTGAGCCACAGGCAGACGCTCCACCACTGAGCCCCCAGGCATCCCTACCTTGCTTCTGATTATCTGCCTCAACAATTTGCTAATGTATCTGTAACTCCCAGTATCACAGAAGATGGTGTTTCCCCAAGTGAGTTCTGTGGCCTCTTAGTAGGTGTTTTGTGTTTTAATAGTCCCGGGATTTAGGATTAACTGTGGGGTTAAATACAGTTTATTTTTTAAGTATTTTGTGCAGGGCTCCTTCGATATGCTAACGAACACTGTGAATTCACAACAGGTGGCTGAGATATAGAGCAATTCTCAAATTCAGATATGGACACCCTCCCTCTTCCTTTTAATTTTTTGCTAAATATCACAAGAGAGTTTCGTTCCATAAAGGACACTTCTGCAAACTGCTTGTCTAAGGCTCAAGCTGGATCTGGGCACCTGGAAGCTCCTCTGCCCCCACCTGTCCTTGGATGTCCCCCTGCCCACATGCTCATACTGAGAGCCACGTCGAAGACTGTGGCCTTGAGAGAACAGTGTGGGGTTGAGGCCACCTGGGCAGTGGACACGACCGAGTCCCATCCAGTCCTCTCTATGGACTTTTAAGAGTCTGGCAGGTGAATGTGAAGATTTGCCCATCCTGAGGCTGCCCAAGATGAGCTCTTTGCTCATCAAACCCGCCACCTACCAGTCCGGAATGGCCTGCTGCTTTCTGGGCTCTTTGCTCACCTTATGTGTATCGAGGCCGGTTTCACGTGGAAGCTCTCAAGTGTGGGAACCAACACTCAGGGATGCCTTTGTGGCACAGTGAAAAGCGCACAGGTCCAGGGGGCGAGAAAGCTGGGTTCTCAGCCACACGGCGCTGTTGGCCTGCTCCTAGCTCTGTTATCAACGAGCCAGTCGTGCAGTCCTGCCATCCGTGTTTATTGGGCCGTTAGTGCCAGGGGCTGTGCTACAGGGTGAGGATAAAAGAACAAGAATCGGAATCGTCCCTAACCTCAAGACGCCAGCCTGCTAAGGCTGACCCAGGATCCACAGCACCTGCAGTCGGGGTGTTTTGCACATTGTAGAAGCTCAGTTCAGTGCGTCTTCTGTTCCTTGGTCCCTTGGCCCAGTAACTTCGGTTTTCTTGTTATTTTTTCATCTGCGAAGTGAAGGCAGCAGGATGGGGAAAGGGACATGATGGAGAGGATGATTTCCAAGAGTCTTTCTGGTTCCAGGCCTTAAAGATTCATTGAGTTCAGGAGAGTAACTGGGTGCTGGTCCAAAATTCAATGTGTTTGTGATGGATGCTGTTTGGCAATAAGGAAGTGATAAGTGACTCTTCCGTTTATGTTTCCTTTCACTGTTATAATTTAACACCATGATTTATAAATCCAACCAATATGCACTCCAGTTTACCAGCCCACCTTGTGAGGAAGCTAGGTGATGAGACTTGAATGCAAAGTGAAACGTCCCTGAAAAAATCAAGTCCACCCCCTCCTGCCTTTTGCAAGCGCCCTGTCCCCAAGCTGCGCCCCGCCTTGATCACAGGTGGGACGTGCATTTCATTCTCTGTTGATAAGAAATCTTATTTAAAAGCATTACATTTTTCAATGATGAACTTTTGTACATAAATTCTATAAAGTTAATCATACCAGCTGCCACAGGAATGCAAGTCAGGGTTGCAGGTTTCCTCTCCTTGTATATGATCAAAATTCAAGTGTCCTCATCTGGGACAAAGCCTTTCAATTATCTACCATTTCAAGTAATTGAATTTTAAATGGATGAATATATTTTTTATCTCCAGTGTTGCTGGGTATATTTTAAAGGGCTGGGTATCTATCATTTCTCAGAGAAAATAATTTGTCTGAAAGTTTTGGGGCATATTTAAATTCTAGTGACAGAATTTTCTTTTTTGTAGTCATTCAACTTCTGTAATTGGGAAGAACTTTCTGAAATTTTGGTCAATGAGCGCTGATTTAATCAATTTCTAGATCTGAAAAGTTTTGCTGGTAGCCTATTTGGAATGTTGATACAATGATGCTATAAACGGCCAATGGATAATAATAATAATAATAATAAATGTCATTTCATATCAGAATATCTAAAGTTTCTAACTCAGAAGACTTTCACAACAATTCTGAATCCTATAGCATAGTGAAATATTACTTTCCTCTAGTTAAAAAAAAACACAAGGTAAAGAATATGTAAATAAAATGCATTCCTATGCTTTACAGAGATCTCCCTGCAGCCTGAAAACTGTTTACTTTTAACTTCTATCACAATTTATGATTATTTAATGACTTATATCCCCAGATTGTATAAGTTTCTCAAGATCCTTCTATATGGCTTTGTGCCCAGGGCAACTAATACATTGATTGGCACATAGTTGCTGCTTAATGTTTGTTGAATAAATATCTCATCATAACACATGGATGACTGTGATTTGATTGAATAAAGTTGGACCTGACTTGAGTAGGTTGAAACCTGTCCTGCATGTACATTTAAAAAAAATATATATAAAAGATTGAAGCAATACTGCTGTCACATTTAGGACTCTGCTCGTTTGATTTATTAATTATCTCATTTATGTATTAATTCATCTATTATACATGTATTTCGTGCCTACTACTTACCATATACCATGTTATAACTTGAATAAGCTCTTGGCCTTTTTGTTCTGCTTAGACTTGCTCTCCTTCATTAATATTTCGAGTCTTCATCTTAGCTCCTACCTGAACTTTTAATGATAAGTGAATTTCAGAACTTCTGATGCCTCCTCATTTTTTTTTTTTTTGGCCGTAAAATAGAAATTATGATTCATGCACTTGTTCTTTAGGATGAGAGATGACTAAGGAGCAATTATTTTGAGATAAATGTTTTGGTGACAGACAAGGGAAAAGCAGAACGAGTTCATAATAGATAACCTCATTTCCAAGAGAGGAAAATGATTTGTGGAGCTGAGTGATGCCGAGCGTCCCTCTGCCTTTGTCAAAGTCTTTTCCTTGGGAGACCTCATTTATGTTTCTTCTTGCTGGTGGGTTGCAAGTCTCCTCTCGTGGCTTTCCTCCTCTCCCCCTAACACTTGCTGACTCTTCTACTCCAGCATTCCCCTGCCCTACCTAGTAGGCAATCCCACAAGGACAGCCACGAGCCCTACTCACACCCAGTAATCACTCAGTGGCTCTCAGGGCCCACATCTACTAGGCTTTTGATGTCTTCTACTTTCAGGCCACGTGCACTTTAAGAAAATTATTTCCCACGGCTTTCTTTACGCGTCTATCTCAAGTCAAACTGACCATTTACCATCATTCCAGTCTACGTCTCCTAGGGAGCTACCTCTGTGCCTTGTTCACGCTTTATTCTAAACCCTCGCCTTTCCCCTTCCCTTCCTGATCCATATTCTGCTCATTCTTGAAGACTCTGTTACCATCTCCATTTCTTTATTAAATTATTTTTGATCTCCCAGACTAGAAGTATTTTTTCCTCTACTTGAATTCTAAGCTTCAGAACACTTATCTGCATCTTATGAAACTTAAAAAAAATTTTAATAAGACATAATGATTAATATAGAATTTCATAAAGTTGTAATCAGGTATATCATCTTTATTTGCATTTCTAAACTAAATTTTTCTTTACAGTGAGGTAAATGTCTGATTTCTTATTATATTTTCAGTGTATGCCATGGAAGAGAAATATTTGTTGAATGCATGGTGAATAAAATATTGAATGAATGGATGAATGAATGCATGAATGAGATACTTATCAAGGACTGTTCTAGGTGCCCTATCTTCTGTAATGCTACAGTCAATGTATGCCTAGCACTACTTATTTATGACATGGTAAGATTGCTGGAATCCTCAACTATCTAATTATGCCAAAGAAGCTGAAATCAAGTGAAAAATTATTCTAAGCAGCACAGAAAATAGCTATCACAAAGTTTATTTACATTGGTGCCTATTCTCAAGCTAGCTGGAGCTTATTTGGTTAGTATTAGGTGTTAACCTGAATTATTGCTTTAATGAGCTTATTTAGTTGCCATGGAAACTAAGAGCAATAAGAAGGGGCAGGCATAGCGTGAGGAAGAAGGATGAAAACAAGCAAATGGTGTGACACATCATATTAGCCTGGAGACCATTGCTATGGTGGTGTTACAGGTCTGAGAAATAAATAATTCAATCATTTGTATCAAATACAGTTTACTGGAAATCTGTATTTTGCAAACATTTCTATCAAAATGTCCCTCCAAAGTTAAGTTTGTTATTTAAAGGCTTCAGATTCAATTATCTGGACATGATGATTATTAAGAATACAGCCATAAAGCATTTGACGTCTTTCGATGACTTTGATATAAGATCTGTGAATGGTGAATATTATTTCCAGTTGAATGAAGTGGGAAGAGAGGCTTAAAGAAATCACGCAACTTGGTTAAATAGACTAGTAGATGACATAGGCAAGACTCAAGCACATAGATTCTATCCCCAAATTATTTTCATTTCACTATATATTCAATTTTATTACATTTATTAAATTTGTTCCATACTTCATCCCCTACATGCTTTTGAAAAAAAAATATGTAATTCTCCAGCGGGTCAATAGATCTCTAACGTGATAGCTTGGCTGGAACACACCTTGTGTGATCATGTCAAAGGCCACTTAGGTATTAGAGCTACAAGGGAGTCGCTTGCCATAGTTCAGAGCCGTATCCTGAAAGCTGTTGTGTTTGAGTCCATGGGTTATTGCTGATTTCCGACGTCCACTCAGCGCTCTGGACAGCTTCCAACTTTCCGTGTAGGCATCTCTCTGCCTGGGGGCTTTTTCCAGGAGGCTGCTCTGTTCACTACAGTAGGCTAGCAAGGCCGGAAACTAGCACCCTCCACCAATTACTGAAGCAAGGGGATGTATAAATATACCTGCTCTCTCGACCTTCAAGTGATATGCAGCATCCTCTGGGAATTCCCTGCGGGATTAAGCTTCAGGTGCCCAGGGAGATGGCTGGTTTAATTATACTGACTGCCGCCCTCGTGTCAGGGGCTTGTTTCCCTGCAATTCACCCCCGAACCTTCCACATGAACCTCCTGCACTCCAATCCTTGTCTGGGTCTACTTTTGGGGGAATTCACATGAGGGCGAAGATATCTGTGGGGTCGGCGGGAGGGGGGGCATTACTGCATTTTAAACTCCATGACTTCATCTACCAACTTATAATAAGAATATAACTTAGACTTTTGAGGGTTATTATATCCATGCTTCTAAGTGTTTAAATGTTTTCTTTTATTATCACAGCAACCCTATGAGGTAGACATTTTTATTGTCCCTATTTTACAAGTAATTGAGGCTTGGGGAGGATAAGTAACTTGGCCAAGGTCGCTCAGCTTGGCAGTGATGGAATTAAATAGTTGAACCTAAGCCATCTGATACTAGAGCCTGGTTTTTAATTTTCTAGAAATTGAATTGATATGTGCTCGTGTGGACTTAATTCCTTTATCTTTCTCATTTGACCACTGTATGGTGTATTACCTGAAGAAGGGAGATACATATTTTAGAAAAGGGTTGAAGTAAAACTCCAGTAAACTGATCAGGGTCTGGGACCAGGTGTGATGGTTCTGGGCTTGGTGATGGGACGAGAGGAGTCTGAACAGTAGGACGCCACTCTCTGCCAGCAGGCAGTGCACGGAGAGATGGGTTTCCTCTCTGAGGGACCCCCCTGCAGCCACCTGAGCTCTCTATTGTCCTGAACTCTTCTCTTTCAGAGGCCCAAGAAGCAGCATCTACTTTTAGTGTCAGTTTGAACGTGTAAATATTTAACTGAAATAATGAAGCCTAGGAAAGTGTGGCTTCTCTGCAGCTCCCTTCACTGTAAGGGAATTGGTGATTAGAATAAATAATTGCTCTGAAAATAGCTCCATCCCATTTGTTCAAACAATTAAGCCCATCAATGAAGTTAATTTATGGGGGGAATGACACACATGTTGGCAAATTGTTCTGTTCATCTTGGCAGCCTTCATTTGTTCTCATCCTCTCTTTCTTATCTTCCTTTCTGCCTTTATTGCTGTTTATACTGTCACTTCTCAGTGTCTTTTAGAAGCTGATGTTTCCTATAACAAATTTGCTTGCTTTTTTTTTTAAAATCTCAGAATTCATGCACAGACTTATTTTATCATATAAGGACAGGTGTGCTATCTCCTTTCTTCTAACTCTGGGTGACTAACATTTGATTCTTATCATCTGGCTTTGATGTGTTACAATCATCTTTTATTAACTATGCCTCAAATTTCTTGTGTTTTGGTGTTGATACAACATAATCATATAGGGTAAGGTGAGTAAAATGGAAGCAAATGATTCTTGCACGTGTAAAAGAAAAAAATAATCACTACTTTAAAAGATGACTGTATTTGAAACCCAACAAGCAGAATTCCTGCTGGGAAGAGATCTGCCTCTCTCCTTAGGAAAACCCTTTGTTTAGGCTTGTTTGGTCATGAAAAGTCAAGGCTTCCATCTCTTGTCCTGTTCCCTGTTGTTTTGAGAAGAGATTTGGATAAATGGAAGCAGGAATTCTGAACCTGCCTCTGATTGCTGCTGAGGGGTAGACAGGAGTTGGGTGGGAATCCTCAGACCTGGAGAAGATAGGGGAGAAAGATCTGGATAGAAATAATAATTAAAAAAAAAAAAAGGTGCTGTGGCGAGATAGCAGTGAGGTGTAGTACTGAAGGTGAATGGAAGCCAGTGAGAAAATCCTGGTAGAAATTATCCAGGGAATTTTAAGAGAGTACAGTCTAACGTCCAACATTAGGTTTTTTGCTGTTTTTGTGCTCTGCCAGATTCCCCTCTGTAACCACTAAACGTTAGTGGAAAATATAGTACATAGTGCCTAGTGTTAGCGGTGTTTAGAGGACCAAGGCGAACGGGCAATGTCCCGTGTTGGGATCAAAGCATGAACGACGGCACTGCAACCACAGGGTGCATGCTGATGAGTGGGGTGGTAGAAACTAAATGGAAACAGAAACTCAGAGCACGAGATGGGCAAGAGAACTTACTTGTGTCCCGTGCCCCACAGACACGCCCTGCGCAGAAAATTGATTCTTTACGTCTAAGCAAAAGTGAGGTGCTGAAACCACAAACCTGATCATATCGTATCCTACTTAGAACCCTTCTGAAGTTTCCAGGAAAAAACTCCTTATGGTAATCTACATGCTCCTATGTTTTCCTACTCATTTCTTCGGCCTCATCTTATAACAAACGTCCCTTCTATATTTGTCCTTCATCCGCACTGGCATCCGTTTTTCCCATACTAGTGTATGCGTCTACTTGTACAAAGAGAGAACTTTCTCCAACTTGCTGTGAGCTCCCTTACCACAGGACCGTTGCACATGCTGTCCCATCTGCCTGAAACATGTTTCTTACCTACTTCAAAAAGTCGATGTCTGTTTATCCCTTAGATGGCAACTCAAGCATCCCTTCTCCAGAAAGATGTCCTTGCCCCCCTTGACCAGCCCCCCTCAAAGCCTCTTGTAGCTCTTCTCCAGTCTGTCTGCCACAGTTGTAACCTTATAATGATTTGTGGGATCACATGATTAACCCCATCTCCCCCACTGTTTGCAAAGTCTATTCAACAGGTACCTCTGACATTGAGAGTTTCATCCCCAGAGCCTCGTCTAGCGCTTACCACAGCACGATCAATAAACATTTGTCTGAAGGAAGAAAGAAGAGAGAAGGAAGAAGATGATAAACATTTATCAGGGGCTTCGAAAGTCTTCTTTGCCTGGTGCTGCTTGAAAAACAAATATTGGAAGAGTCCCGTTCCCTTCTAGTCTTCAGAACTGCCCAAGAGCTCTGTTTCAGAGATAAGGGAAGTGTTCGCCAAGATTAACCATGAAGGAAATTCCTTATCTATTTACTTCAGCTTTGCCCTTGGATGATGATGATAACGGTGATAACGATGGTGATGATGGTGGTGGTGGTGCATGAAATTCATTTTGATTTCCCTTCTCAAACTCTTTACCCTGTGTGCAGATCTGTGTACGCGTCTACTTGTACAAAGAGAGAACTTTCTCTCCAGCTGTGATCATTTAGCAGCAAGCTGAGGACCTTGTGAAGGAGAAGAAATTCTCTCTTGGTCTAATGGACTGACAGTCACTTCTCCTTAGGAAGGACAAGGATTTGGCAGGAGCAAGGGAGAGAAGTGAACAGTGATCTAATTAATGGCCTCATCTTCTTTTCCAAGTTTCATTTTTTCAAAACAAACTCCTTCTCGTTCTAGCTGACTGTTAAGGTATTTTTTTTTCCGGAGGCACTAACTATGGAGTTGGACTCCTAAATTAGGAGTTATCCAAGCTAGAGATCCTAACCTGACACAACTCTCAGTAGCTGTGTGACCTTGAACAAGCTATTTGACCTATTTGAGCCTGAGTCCTCCGATATTTTAAAAGGATATAGTACACTCATGTCAGGGGGTCGTGGTGAGTTCTAAACGAGGTGATGTGTGGGAAGCTACCTGCAGAGTAGATGCTTAAATGTTCTTTTTTGTCTCCTGTCTCCTTCTCTTCCTGAGCATTTCCAACCTTCCTAGCTTCTGCCAAAGTAGGTTGGCTCATCGATTATTCCACAGTACAGGTGGGTTGGCTTCCTGTACCATGAAAGATAGGAAAAGATAAATAACATTAGTAATTTTTAAAAATTGACCCTCCTGAGAAGGATCAGATGCCAGGACCAAGTTTTAGGAGCTACTCCAACTACAAGGGGCTAAAGTTAGATATTAAAATCCCATGAAAAAAAGAAAAAAAATAAATAAATAAAATCCCATGAATACAAAGAAAGGATGTTGGTTCACAACATTCTTCCTTGGGAGCTTCCAGAGGGTAATCTGGAACCAGCCCCACCCCAGAGGGCAGGGAGAAACCAAAGAAAGAGGCAGGCCCATGCCAGATTGGTAGGTGGCAGGTTTGGTATGTAAAGGAGCTTATATACAAAGTCATCTTGGGTTGCAGCAGGGCAAGTAGATCTCTACACCCGTCTCCCAGAATCTTAAATGTTTGTGTCGAGGTCTTAACTGGGTTCAGCCACATATACCATCCAGAGGGTCTCAATGCACATCATGTCTCAAGGCTATGTCTTCTGGGACTGGGTAAGGCCAACAGAATGCACATTCCAAGGATGGGGAGAGAGGTAAGAAGCCTGTGATTGGCAGAGTCCAGCTCACAGGTCAATCTGTGGTCATGTCCTCTCAGTGACCTCCTCCAACAAAGGGGAAATCTCTGACCCAAGACATCTTTTGCTTAGGGGGCTAATGTAGCATCTCCGAGAGCAACTGCATCGCTTAGGTGTCTGTCTCGTTAGTTTAAAAAGGGGGAACAAAGAGCTCCTCTGGCTTCTCCCTCCAGCCATACCTTCCTCCTTTAGCTACGTGGGGAGTGGGGAGCTCACCGGTGTCAGTCAAAATCTTTAGAGAGAGAGAATACCTTCCTTATTTTCTAGCTTTTGCTCGCCTTCTAGGATTCCTCCCAGAAGAAACCTCTGAACAGGGCCCCTCTGTCTGCAGTGACTTGTCCAACCCATAAGAAACAGACAAATACCACTTGTGGTGATTTCATCTATGCCTCTCTTTGGCTCGTTCAGAAACACCATAATTCCCCAAATTGAATTTTGAATGAGATACTGTTCATTGACCATGGGACCAGCGAGTAGATGCATAAATGGAATCAAAGCTCTTTTTTTCAAGTAATTTGTCTTCAGTCTAGCTTGAAATTGTCTTTTAAAGCTGGGGAACAGCCTTAATTCAGACTCCAACTCAAAGTTAGTGTCTGGGGATTAAATGTTTTAATGATTAAGCAGAGAAGTCTGTTTTGTAAAAATAGGAAGGGAGATGAGGCCATTATAACATTGTCCACTAGTGGTCAGAAGAGGAATTGGTAAAGTCAGGTCTGGAGTATCCGAATGACTTTCCAGCGAAGAAACGAGATCTCTGCAAAGTACTATTGAATTTACTTCTCTGCATCAAAAACCTGTTAAAAGTTAGTGATTATTGAGGGTTCTGGGTGGCTCAGTCAGTTAAACATCGGATTCTTGATCTCAGCTCAGGTCTTGATCTCACGGTCATGAGTCCAAGCCCTGTGTTGAGTTTGCGCTGACAAGGAAGTCTGCTTTAAAAAAAAAAAAAAGACTATTATTACCTCAGTCCATTTTATTTGTTATTTATTTTATTGTGAGTTCTGAATGGAGTACAGAGAACTTCAATAATGCGTGGAGGATCTTAAAGTTACTAAGCGATAGGGACACAATGTAAACAAGAACTATCTGACCTAGACAAAGCTACAGCCCAAATTCCTAACTAACCGTGTAACTATGAGATTCCTAACATTCTACTGGGAGCTCATGTTAAATCGTGGAGACATACTTAACATGATAGGTAACAGAGCCACGTGATTTGGGATAGATGTGATGAAAGCTGAGCAATCACCACAAACACTGGGGACGCCTCTGATGAAGCTCCGTCCAGGATGATAGCGTCCTATGGCACCAGGGCTTGGAGGCTGGCTTCGGGGTCATTGGGGTACCTGAAGCCCACCTCCAGTTTCAATCTGCCAAACCAGGGAAGGTCGACGAAGCTGTTCATCTAATAGAAAGTTTGGACCCTATTCATCTTTTCATCCAGTGTCAAACTGTCCCACTCACTTTATCCCAGTGAAAACACTTTCTTAACAGGGAAGATGCTTGGATTTTTCCTACAAGAAGTCTTTTGTCATCATGGGAGGTTTTAAGATGACGTATCTGGAACGACATGGGAAAAATTTGTTTCTGATTCTAGTCTTACATTTGTGTTCACTCATTCACACGCCCATTCAGTTATCCAACGTCCCTTTATCGAGTGTCTTCAATATCCAGGTACCATGTACCAGGTACCATCCTTTACTGCTCATTCTAGATGTCATCTGTTCTGGGGAGGACTCTAATATCCCTCTGAAACTGGCCACAACACCTGACTCTACATTTTGTGGAAAAGTAGATACTGTGATTCAAAGAGAGACTTAAGCTTCTCAGTGCCCACATCTGTAAAAAGAAAGGCGAGTAGAAATGAGTGGCTTAGACTAGGTAGGTTAGTAGGTGTCTTCTCGTTTTAAGGTTCTTTGATGTAGCAGCTTTGGTCTTGAGCTCAGCAAAGCAACGCATGAGTCTACTCAGCTTTGAAGGCCTTGGGGATTCCAATCACAAAATAATGTTTGGATGCATTTTCTTCCAGCTCTGAGGTTCTGTGATTTAACCAAACTTCTGCTACATTGGACTCCGGAGCAGCGCCTTGGGGGAGAAGAATGGCCACATCTCTGAAATCCCCACCGATACCGAAGAAGTCTTATTTCTCTTGCTGAGAGCAACAATAGTTTGAGGAGCAAACACCGCTTTCAGGGTCCGAGCTGACCGTTTATCATGCCCCTCTTTTCCTCCCTTCATGAGAGGCAGTGTTGAGGGAAGAGAATTGGGAGCAGGAGTTCCAGCCTCAGGTTGCCTGTGGCTGAATCATGATTTCTTGTTTACTGCACACCCCGAGGCAAGTTATTTAACCTCAGTTTCTTCACCATAATACTGAGCTCATAGTAATGCACAGGGAGGCAATGACAACGAGGGGCTAGAATACTTACAGAGCACGTGGGATGGCGCTTGGATCATGGGCGCAAGCAATAGCTACTTGCTATTATTTTGTCAAGAGAAGCAGGTGGTCAAGTAATATCTCCAAGTCTGGGAGCCTGTGAACCCGAAAGAGTAGTGGGCGCATGGCTGGGAACACAGGGTTAGATTACAAGGAAGCAGGAGGGCTTGGGGCGATCAGGAAGGGCTGTGGCTTTGGATTCAAGCCAGAGGGAAGAATAAAAATGTGTGAGCCTAGTTTCAGAATAGAAAGATACCTTTTTTAAAAAAAAAAAAAATCTTCCTTTCTATATTTATTCAACAAATAATTACTTCCTCTTATCCCATTCATGTCCCTCCTCTCTCTTTTTCCCCTGTCTTTTCATTCCTTCTTCCCATTTTTCTTTTTTTCTTCCCTCCTTTCTTTGCTCCCTTTGATATCAATTCTAACCTGGGAATGGAGAAGAGCCGGGACACAGCGGTGGTGCAGGGAGTACGTGGGAGAGGCACGCAGGGCAAGGGAGGGAGTCTATTTCGGTCCACTTTCCTTTTGACTTCCAGCCGCGCCTCTCTCACGGCTGGGGAAAGGCCAAATAGGCCTGTGACTTATTGATCAAGGATGGAAGAAAAACCATGTTGGCAGGAGGCAGGCTGTGCTGCATCCAAATGAGCCTGGGCCCCAGGGCGGGAGGCCTGGCAGGGACACGCGGGCTGTTCCGATGGAAGCTGAAGAGCAGCTCCAAGTCTGGGAACTGGAGGAGGAAAGCCGCGCTGCAGTGGGGCCCCAGCCCTGGGCAGTCATGACACCCGCTCCCTGTATTCTGCGCTGGCAGCGAGGAGCCACCTGGCTGGGATGGGGATAGGAACCCTGGCGTCTCCGGAGCAGGAACAGGGCAGACCTCCAGAGGCCAGAGCTCAGAGGCTCGTCTGCCAAGAGGGGCGCTGGGATTCCCGGCCCGTGTCCCTGCCTGTGGCTACTACAGTGAAGAACACAGAACGCGGCCTCCCCAACTCGTGCCCAGCTTTGCTCCGAATCCATACCCAGGATCAGGCTGTCATGACAAGAAGCGTCGCCCCTGTGGATTGGGAGCAGCTCTTGGATAGGACGTCTGCGCCTGATGACAGGGACAGGGACAGGGAGGGAGCTGGGACTGAACATATTAGACAGCTTGCAAGCCCATCGGCGTCCCTCCTTTCATTGTCCTCTGTGTGTCTCTTTGATTCTTGAAATGACAGTGGCCTTACAGAGCTGTGAATAGTAGAAGGACAAGGCCCGGCGTAACCAAACCCCATGAAAAACAGATTCTTCACGATCCCATAAAAGTTAGAAGGGACTTTGGGTGACCTCCACAATTTCTTTTCTTTTTTCTTTTTTTTTGGTTATTGTTCGAAGCCACTAAGTTTTTTTTTTTTTTTAATAAATTTATTTTTTATTGGTGTTCAATTTGCCAACATATAGAATAACACCCAGTGCTGGTTTCTCTTCAGATCGTATAAATCTTTCCCCTTTGACCTCCGCAATTCCTCAGTCAAGACAGGAAGTTTTCAAGCCCATCGCCTTAACCACTCAGCCACGACTACCCGCTCGCTGAGACAGGAAGTTTTCTACAATAACCTGGCCTGCGGGTCATCCTGCTCCCCCTTCAGTGTTCCCCCCGACTCACCTCACCACGTCCGCGGCAGCTCACTCTGCTGCAATCCGCCCCACCTCTGGACTCCTGCCTTCCTGGATGGGCCAAGGTGATGGTGGGAGAAACCAACTCTTGGTCACTGACCGACGGCTCTAGCTCCAGTCAGATCTTGCGTCTCGAATGCCAGCAGCAGTTCTCCCCTCAACTTGCCTACTTTACTGCGGTGCCACCGACCTGATGACCGCCGATACCAACTGAGACTGGCGGAACTAGTTCTAGAAGAATGGCTGCACCTTAAGAACTGCTGCTGCCTCTCCTTTCACTACTCTTAACCTCCGTGCCACAACGCTTTCTGTTTCAAGTAAAGGAAGCTGTTTCCTTTTCTCCAGGACGATTCCTTATCCCACAAGATGAAGAATGTACCTCCGTAACTCTCAGTAGGAGCCTATAGCATGTCCTCAAGGAGAGGACTGAAGAGCTTTGGTGAAAGTGACACCTGAGGCAGGATGATCAATTCCTTTTACCTGTACCAACCCTGTATATCAGGACAAAGTACACGGTCCTTAATCCCCCACCCCGAGTGGGCCACCCTTGCCTTCTCAAGGTTCCTTAACTCACCGATAGGAGTTGGGCAAATATTCATCTCTTCTTCTTTAGCCAAAGGATTTTAAGTCAAAAGTTCCCACTGTGTTCCTCCCCTCCATTCCGGGCCCCTTTAGATGGTCTTCTCTGTGCATAGAGTTAAATAAACACCTTAGCTGTAAATGTTAGCCCAGGAGAGCAATTTGTTCAGATTCTTCTATTCTAAACTTGGTTTCTTCTTGAATTCTCCAGTTGCTTCTGGTTCTCTTGCCTAGAAGATAATCTGGATGTTTTTCTTTAGTACAGTGCCAAGAGCCTGAGGTTCACATATCACAGCAGAGCAGAGTGGAAGATAAACTTTCCTTCCTTTGAGAAACCTGGCGATGGAGAACTTCTTGCCTTTTAATAAAACAAGAATGGGCTGAGAATCCAACCTGCAACCCAGAGTTCCCTTCCCTTCTATTTTTCTACTGTAAATAAAACACAGAGTAGGCCCAATGCAAACTTTCTCCACTAATATGAAGACTAAACCTATCTCCTAGTCAAATCCATCCATCTTAGGTCTGCCTCATGGAATAGCACCAATGTGCCACCCTGCAGGTATTAATTCGGCGAAGGAGGAGAGCCGGGGCAAATTCAGCCAAGCCTTAGGCAATTCATATTTGGTGTAATGAGTAGTTTAATAGCGTTTCATCGTTCACTGTAATCCTCCAGTGGAATTTAAGAACAGTATGAAAGAGCACTAAACGGTTTTGCATTCAGATAAAGGTGTATTTCCATTGCACTCGTTGTCCGCAGGTACATCTCTGGCTGGCTGACTTTCTACCTGTTTCCCCTCCCACCCCATCCCCACACCTTTGCAATGACGGGAGCTCACGTGGAAAATGCCTGGGTACTGAGTCACTGCTGGAGTGCAGCTTCTCCAGAGAGTCACCAGCTCGCATAGGAATTTGTAAGAGAAAAAAATAGTGTTGTATGAAGTCACTGAGCTTTCAAGCCTAACTGGTCGGCAAATCACAGCCTACCTCACCATGATCCATGCAGTATCTTTGTTTGTCACAGTGCTTGATAAAAATGGCCTGTGGCTTGTGTAACTGCAGTTACGTTCTCTGGGACCCTAGAGCACCTTGTTAGAGAGGAACGCCAGACCCCGAGAAGTCCTCTCTGAAAAAGGTAGGAGGAACAAGGGGATAATATATGGGCATCTCTGTTCTTTGAGATTATGTAGAACTGTTTAGGACTGAAGAGCCTGATGCCGAATGTCTCCTTTCCTAGCCCTGGCCTTGCCACACACTCTGGGTCACCTCTGGACTGTTGGGAAAACATGCAAGTTTAGGAGAGGCATATACTGGGGACTCAAGAGCAAGCTTTCCAACAAGCCAATGAGGGGTCCTTGTTATTCCATTTTACGAATGAATTAAGACTTAGAGATGCTACATATCTTACCCTAGATCATATAATGGCAGAGCTAGACCTCAAACTCATGTCAGCCTGTTTCCAGTTTAAATGTTGCTATAATGGGGGAATTGAACTGTGGTGACATAGACCATGTGGCTTGCAAAACCTAAAATATTTGCCACCTAGACTTTTAAAGAAATACTTTTCCATACTGTGAATTGAAAGCAAGAGTACAGAGCCTTTGCATTGAAGAATTCTGAAGCACAGAAAACATTTATCAAAGGCTCCATACCAGTAAAATAAATTTAATTTCTGATAGATTAATTTTCTTATGCAGCAGAGAGAAAAAGCTATTATTTTTTTAAATTTGATATTAAGAAAACAAAATATAAGCTGTTCAACAAATATGCCAATTAATAAACATGTAGTTCAACTCTATTGTTTCTGGGTAAGCTACAGAGGGAGGGAGCTGTGTCTTTTGTTATTTATTTATTTATTTATTTATTTATTTATTTTATTGTATTGTATTTTTTTGGAGCTGTGTCTTTTGGACTGATTGTCCAAAATGGTAGTGGGAGTATCACTGGGCAGCCTGACGAGCTAGAGCAGCCCAGCGGCCCCAGGGAATAGTACCCATCAATAGTACCCTGGAGATCCAATACACTACACTTGCTTGATCATTAAAGATGGGAACTTTCTGGGAGAACACATTGTGCTTTACTCAATAAGGAAGGAACTAATAAATGCCACGACTCTACAGATTCTTTCTGGGTAACCACAATTTGATGCTTTACTAAAATAAAAGCAGAGCACTCTATTTTGATTAAATCAAAATGATTCTTTGTACACAACATCCCATAGAGTCTTTTGCGTTCTCTGGCTTTAATGTCTTGCTATTTAATAAGATCACACGTTCAATTATTTAAAAGAGCCGAGAACCAATAGGGGATTTGCTGACCCAGTGCTTAAAGCTTAGAAATCCAATTTGCCTTTCCCTCGTTGCTAGCAGAGCAGCCCCAGGTTAGGAGTGATGGAAACTATTGGGCATATTAGAATCATTTTGAAGAGCTGAGAGATTTGGCTCAGCAAGTCTCATCTATAACTGAATAGAATGAATTTTATTATTGATGTTATCACGATTGACATTTTCCCAGGTTTTCAGCTCTTCTATCTCCAGATTCATTACCTTTTTTCAAATTGTTAATGTATTAATGTACTGAGTTGGGGCAATTTCCACTATGATTTTTGTCTGTACAAGAATTCTCAGAAAGACTGTGGATGAGCCCTTCACCAGCTGTTAAACCAACCTGGAAGGACCATCAGTGAGACTTGCCAGAGTTTGCACCTTCAGTGTATCCAGATTTCCTAAAACAATTACATGCATTTCACTTATAGAAAATAATTGCATGTTTACTGAGGATACCTAGATACACTTTTCCAAGTGAAGACTGAGGAATATGAAGTTGAAATTTTCTTTTCCATATTTTTTTTTATTTAAAACTTAGAATAAACTTAACTTTGGGGTGCTTGGGTGGCTCAGTCAGTTGTGTCTGACTCTTTTTTTAATTTTTTTTTTGTGGTTTTGTGTGTGTGTGTGTGTGTGTGTGTGTGTGTGTGTGTGTGTGTCTGACTCTTGATTTTGACTCTTGATTTTGGCTCAGGTCATGATCTCAGGGTCATGAGATCAAGACGCACATGGGGCTCTGCACTCAGTGCGGAGTCTGCTTAAGAATCTCTCTTTCCCTCTCCCTCTGTGCTTCTCCCTGCTTGAGCTCCAAATAAAATTAGATCAATCACTCAATCAAATCTTAAAAGAAGAAACTTAAACTGTACTTTATAGAAGCAGTATGATGATTATCTGTAAGTTTACCTCAATTTTAATTTTACCACAGAGCAATATTTCCTTTTGATTTTTCGGAGACATAAATGTAATGTTTTGCTATATCTAAATATTAACTTGACTTTTTCAAGCTGACACTTTTATTAAATTATTTCCCCTGATGTTAAAAGGAAATTTATTTCACCTAGATTCATTCCCTCATAAGTGATGGTTCAACTAAACTCTATCTCAGGAATGTAGTTGATAGAAAGTGATAGTCATGTGGTATGTAATTAAATGAAATGCTGTATAGTGATTTTTGTCAATTATTAATATGTTCAATTATGTGCTACTAACAGTCCTTAAGCTAGTCAGGTTGGATTTTAGTAGAGATATTGGATAGGGGAATTGCACTACTTACAAAGTTATAGAGGTAATGGGATGCTGGCTCAGAAGAAATGACTTGTAAAGTAATGAGACTCCTTACTAGGTGCATGGCCATCACATTTCTCAGGAAATTAGGTTGTTTTTTTTTTTTCTTCCATAATCCTGGCCCAAATTCCTTATGATCTTACATGCCAGAACTCTATACTTAAGCTCTGTGCTTTAGCCAAATGAAAAGCATTTCAATTCTTTAAGCAAGTGTTTTTCAAATTATTATTCAACTTTACCTATTAGCTGTTACCTACACATTCCTTTACTGTTATTTTAGTGGTTCCTCTATAATAGTGGTTCTCAAAATGTGGTTCCCGGATCAGAAGCATCAGTTGCATAGCATAGCATAGCTAGGAACTTGTTGGAAATGCAAACATCTGCTCCTACTCCTGGAGATGGAGCCCAGAAATCTGCGTTTTAAGCCCTCTTGAATGAATCTAATTCATGGTGAAGGTTGAGACCAGGGCCCTCTACCATTCCCTTTGCTTCTTTTCCTTAGTTTATCCTCCCTCCTTTATGCCTGGTAAAAACCAAAACTAACACACATACAAACCAACCACATCTTGCTGCATCTGAAATGTCTTACTTGCTTTCTCCCTTATTTAAACTGTCTTTAATTTAAAAAATATAAACAATAAAAGACCTCTCTCCATTAAACCTTGATTTAGAGTTATTTGATAAAATCTGTTGTCTCCCTTCCAATGATATAAGCTCCCAGAAGTCAAGTCCTCTGTCCTTACGGTCCATGGTATGTAGCCTGGTAATTGGTGCTCAATCAGGGATTGACTGCCTGCCAAACCTTTTCTCTAACACATATCCTCTACCACCACAGACTCATTTTTGCTTCTGAAGCTTTCCTAATATTGTTCTACCTCTCTGCAATATTTATTCCCCTCTATCCTGTATAATTCTTATTAAGCTCCTACTCAATCTTTCTCAGGAACTCCCTGATCAGACGTTATATGAATTTCTACTTTTAGCTATAACAGATTACTCTATCGACCAACCCACCCATCAAGAACAACTGAAAAATCTAGATAGAGTAATTAAAATAAATCATTTTAAGGCATCAGAAGGCTATCGAGGCATCTAGATGTTAGAGGAAGGAAATACTATATTGAATGAACCTGTCATACTACCCTGATTTTTTCCTAAGATATTCACTGATTCCTGAGTCATGAACCAAGAGGATAGGATGCTGAGTAGTAAGCTGCTGCAAAGACATTAAGATGTTCAGAAGATCTTTTTGACAATCTTACGGGCCTGGGAAAATTAAAAAAAAAAAAAGTGGAGTTGAAGGCTGCCACAGAAATTCACTTTGGTGAATCAACATCCTCACTATCGCTACCTGTGTGTTACGGACTGAATTGCGTTCCCTCGAAATTCATATGTTGAAGCCTTAGCCCCCAAGGTGGCTGTGTTTGGAGGTAGGGTCTTTCAGGAGATAGTTCAAGTTAAATGAAGTCATAAGGAAGGGACCCTAATCCGCTAAGTGCGGTGTCCTTATAAGCAGAGGAAGAGATGCCCGAGAATACTGACTCTTCATGAGCACAGAGGAAAGGCCAGGTGAGGACAGAACATGGCTATTCGCAATAATATACTTGCAGCAAGTCAAGGATCACCAAGACAATCTTAAGAAGAAAATTTGAGATATCAATACTTCTTGTAATGATACAATACTTAGGACACGTAACTTAGGTAAACAGACCAGTGAATCAGAAAGAAATCTTAAAACATATATACCGTCACCTGAACTATTACGAAGGTGATGTTTCTTGGCAATGAGTAAAAGGTGATATTTTCAGTAAATGGCTCTGGGTGAATTTCCTATCTGTAAGTGAAGCCCGCTTCTGGAGCTGTACTTCACACCGCATACATAACCGTACTTCTTTAATGTGTTCCTTTACAATATAAAAACGGTAACGGTTCTGGAAGTTAACATAGGAGAACATTGTAATGTTATGAGAATAATAAATATTTCCTAGAAGCCTTAAAAGAAAACCATAAATAGAAAGTCGATAATCCAGACCACCTTGTAATAAACTTTTGATCTTCAGAAAACACCATTCAGAAAGCCAAAAGACAGGCCAGGGTAGGAAAAAAAAAAAAATTTGCAGCACATATTTCAGAAAAGGACTTTTTTTCTGATCTGAATAATGATTAAATGGGTATATTAACTCTGTCAAAATTTATGGAGCCTGTATATTTAAAATTTATACTTTTTTTGTGCGTATACTATACCTCTATGTAAAGTGGTGACCATGTCATCCTCCTCAGGACACCTAATACATTTTGGGTTTCATGAATTTATCAAGTATTTACTGATTACCTGCTATAGACCAGAGCCCTGAGCGAGGGTCAGGATTTATAGTTGTGAATCAAAATAGTCTTTACCTTCACGGAGAGCCTATAGCCTCGATTATTTGAAGCTTCTGCGGTGCATCTGTGTAAGATTGACACGGTTACGCAAAAGCCTCTATGCCGTTGAGGAGACTATGCCTGTGCGTTCTATTTGTATATAATTTAAAGGGCCTTCATAGGAAAACGCATCCCAGGAGCTGAAACAGCTAACATCGCCTTGAACTGGAAAGCCTGCCGCCAGCCCTCCCAACCCATTCCCAGTCTTGTCTCTCCATCAGGAATCTGATTTGTATGGACCACACCAGGCATCTGAAAAAAATGTAGCCTGGTTGTGTCAATAAGGTTTTATTGAACCAGCCTCACACTCATCATTTACGTGGTGTCAGAGCAAGAGGCCGGTAACTCGTGACTCTCTACTCTGTGACTCTTAATAGAGGGGAAAAAAGCCTTAGATTCAAGACCAAGCCATGGGCTTCTCGTCTTTTAAGTTCCAGTTGGGTGGTCCACGTGAGATCTCCTTGAGCCAGGGAGTGTCCGGGCCGAAGCTCCTGACTCCTCTCAAGGCAGCTCCCTGTTCCTTACTCTTCTGCGCCAGGTCAGTCCGAATCTTCATCCCTCCCCACAGTGAGCTGGTGACAGTCCTGCCCCACGTCTGTGGTTTCCCAGAGCCCTCTAAACGTCTTGGCACGTTGTCCCTTCAAGGAGCACACCTTGCATTACCCTAAACTGCAGGAGCCACATAATTCCTCACGGGACCCTGACTCATACGTAGTAAGCACCGATTCCTCGCCAGACACGGCGCTAGGAGCTTCAGTCCTTCTGTAACTTAAACCTAACAAAACACCTCTGCGGGTCAAACTCACCGTCCTCTTCTCGTGAATGAGGCAGCCAATGGCCAAGTTTGGAGGCTCGACAAAGTCCACGCAATGCGGCAGCCCTGGGGCTGGATCTCAGCGCTCCTGACCCCAGAGCCTCCAGAGCTGAAGGCCCTATCATTCCCGATAATTTTCATCATCTACGGCTTTCCCGATAATCCCATACTGAATTGATACTTAGCATTAACAAAGACTTCTTGATTTCATGTGGCCGTCCCACGACAGCGGCTCTGAAGCGATTCTTACTGTTAAACATAGACACGTTGAAGCCAATGAAAATTAAATTTCTTTGAGGATTCAAAAGATAAAATTCAATACAGCCACGTTTCATGCCTCTAAGTCTGATATACATAACTTTATTGTCATCCTTTATGAGATATATATAATCATTTTATTTTTTATTTTTTTAATATTTATATTCATTTTAATGATATTTAGAATTGTATTTACTATCGAATACATCATATATTTTTACACGCATATGTATTCATACCTATAGGTCATCATTCTGAGTAAAGTAATGTGGTAAGAACGTGGTACCTGCTGAGTGAATGAGACAGAGGGGGAGGTTTAGGAGAGAAAACTAAGAGCCTGAAAATAAATTTTCCCTACGAAATGGGAATTGCTAGTTTTTTTTTTTTTTTTCTCAGATCCTCATGTAGTATAGGTTAATTGATTCAAATCAAATTTTAGAAGTTGAGATAAAGTGCCCTCCCGTGCTGCTGAGCTCTGACTGGTGGGAAGCAGTGTTTCGGCCGGGTTGCTGGCTTATCTGCGTGAGCCTTGGCTCCCTATGGTCCACTCATCCCCGAGCCAAGAGCCTGGCCCGGAGAACTGCTGGGGACGTGCGGCTCGTGCACTCCACTCCCTGTTACTGGCCTTGCGAAAGGACGGACAGAGAGCAGGGCTGCAACAGGCCCTAGCTCTTTCCTCCAGCCCTAAGGACTGCAACAGAAGCTCCTCCTGTTGGCCTATGGAGCACATTTTATATCACCAGTTTCCTATTGTGGGCATAGATCCCTACTTGCCTTCTCCACGTTCAGAGAAGATATATTTTAGGGAAGTTCGTTTTAAAAAAGATCCAAATATCTAGTCCTATTTGACTTATTCTGTATGAAGCAGATACAATTTCAAAAGAACTGCCTTTTTCTTGAGGCATGAACTCAGGATGTGTGTGTGTGTGTTCAGATCCTTTGGATTTGGTGATACCCTCCACTCAGACCCTGCTTTCTTGGGTCCCGGGTAGAGTATCTGCTTTGAGCAGCCACCCGCAGGACGCCCCCCTATCCGACCACAGGACCGTCGGCAATGGGGAGGACAGTTGTGTTTGTTAAGGTCACGGAATAAATCAGGTCAATCACCGTAGATGAGCGACGATAGCAGTCCTCTGGCTCCCACGTGTCCTAGAAGCCAATGTCACTCTGGGTTCTAGGGAAGTCAGTAAGAGTGGCTCTCGTCCCCGAAGGCAACTCTTCTTCCCATGACTTACTACCCATACCACTTGGGTGCACATTTCTCCCGGGCTTATCTATTTCTGGTGGAACCCACGTTAGTCCAACACTGAGGTCAGGGGGCAGCTGGCCAGCCAGGCACAAACGCCCGCAGCTCGGTGTTCCTGGCCCGGGGCAGCAGCTCAGCCCTCTAAGGACAGCGGGGCAGAACCGAGCACCGGCTCTTGGAGAAGCCGGGCCTCTGGGTTCCGATATGTTTAGAACACACATTGGTATTCGAGAGGCTATGCTGAAATGTCCCATACTTAAAATATTTTGAAGTTTCTCCAATGACCAGAAGCATATTAAAAGCGACACAGATCTAATTAGCTTAAGTTTTTCTTCCACGCATCCTTTTTTTTCCCAAAACACTAAAAGATCTATACCTCTTACCTGCTAACAAATACTCACTAAAGACAAAACAAATCCATAGCCATATATTTAATAGAAAAAGCTAAAAATAGCCGATTTCATTTGACAGCTTTATTTGTGAATACAAATTTTCGATGCTACCTTTTTATATGTATTAATTATATATGTATATAATTATATGGGGTTTGGTTCACAAGGTTTCCTTCTAGGCCCATAAACGATTATGGAGAAATTTTCAGAAAAGCAGTTAGTCTACTTTGGGGTGGAATTATCCAGGCCTTTTCCTCAGCTCTCTCTGGAGCTAGATCTGAAAGGATTACTAGGGTTCTGACAGCGAAGGAGAAGGGGTGGCCAGCAGGAGTCAAAGATGGAAGGTAAGATAATGGGTGTCATCCATGGGTCTGTCCAGGCTAACATGTCTGGAACGGAAGCCTGATGGGACGTGGTTGGTAGATGAGAAGGAAATGTTTGCTTCACTGTGACGTAGGCTCTCTGCTTGATCTGGAATCCTGCCCCCGTGGGGGGTTTGGCTGTCTCTCGTCTGACATCAGGACCTATTTACGCTGCTGGATACCTTTGGTGAGTGGCTTTGGCTAAGGGCCCCAAGCACCAGCGTCATCGGGTGTCCTGACCCCCCAGTTACTGGCCCCTGGGACCACGCTTGCAGTTTCAGGGCCTGGGGTAGACTTTTCGGACAGTCTTGCCAATGTACTTGGCCACCTGTGCTCTCGGAATGACAAGTCCGGAGACGTCTGAAGATGATGGCACCTTCTGTCCTTCAGCATCTCATGGACTCCCAGAAACTCCAGCCATCACCGTTTCCCTGCGTGATCATCGGCGGGATAAGTAAGCAGATTTGATTTCTCCTCGGAGGATGTCGCACCCGGCATCTGCTGGCCGCTACCTTCTGCCCAGCTGACCTTAATGGATTTGAGTTCCCTTCCAACCTGTCTCGGGAGGAGACGTCTTAGAGCTCTGAACTTCACCGGCGCTTCCTGGAGGAGACGTGCTCGTCCGAAGGTTGAGGAGCCAACATGCACACTGAGGCTCTAGGGAGCGGCTTGTGTATAATCGAAAGTCACTGTTGTTTTTCATTATCGCAGTGATTCAGGTCATCAGTGTTTTTTTTCTTTTGAGTATATTTAGGATATAGATTCCTTTTACATATAAAGTGTATTAAAATATATATTTTTCTTCCCACCACCACACAACTACTATAGTTTTCCTTACACATTATTGTCTTCAGCACAGCGCTCTCTATTGTTATGCAGAAACCTAAAATGACTCAAACGATACTGCTTTCCCTCTTACATGCATGAGATTAACTCTATCCTGATAAAGCCAGCAGTGGTCCCCAATATATCAATTGCATTAAATCCTATTTTAGTTATGAAAACTTCCAGTCCTCACTAGTATCCTGTTGCATGTTGTATTTTTGTTCTCTGCTCACATATTTTTTTTTCTATTTATTAATCTATAAGTAAGAAGGGTTGCCCTTTGCTTTACTCTCAACACCTTGTGAAAATGGACTCTCCCACCTAGATGGTCGGTGTTTTATATTCAATAAGAATGGATACATCTTCTGATGACATGTGAACCCAAGTAAGGTCTCTGTTATTTTTTTTTAATTTTTAATTTAATTTTATTTTATTTATTTATGATAGGCACACAGTGAGAGAGAGAGAGGCAGAGACACAGGCAGAGGGAGAAGCAGGCTCCATGCACCGGGAGCCCGACGTGGGACTCGATCCCGAGTCTCCAGGATCGCGCCCTGGGCCAAAGGCAGGCGCCAAACCGCTGTGCCACCCAGGGATCCCGGTCTCTGTTATTTTTATGAAAATGTAACCTGTCATGTCACATGTCATGTCCCCTCACTCTTATTAAAGTGTAAAAAATCTAGAAGGCCGAGAGATGTTTCTCTTCTCTTTGCCCTAACAGCCCTGTTCTAATCTCCGCCACAGCCATCACCTTGCCCTGACAAACCTATTGACGTGTCTTCCCATCCCACCGGGGAAGGAACCTCATTTGTTGAGACTTGTGCTGCCCTTGGAAAAAAACTAAATGTCTCGATAGAATTGTAGAGCCTTGCCAGTCAGAGCCCTGCTCCCTCCACAGCCTCATCTTAGCACTTTCTCATTTGTTTGATACATTAAGTCACACTGGCCTGTTTCAAGGTCCTTCAACTTTTTAGACATTTCTTTTTTGTGTTTTAAAATTCTATCCTATTCACCAAAATTCTGCGCTCTGAGTTTCTGCCTCGATGAGCGTGGAATACAGGTACAACGACGATGATGATGATGATGATGATATGTGTTGTTTTCTGATTTTTTGGAAGTAAAATATTTACGTTCCTCATTTATTCCTCATATCAGCCTTATGATACAGATATTCATATTCTCATCCTGAGTTTGTAGATGAGGAAACTGAAGTTAAAGAGAATAATCCAGGTCCTGGAGGATATGCAGTCGGTGCTGAAGTTGTGTGTTAAACAAAGTCGGTGACTTTGTTCTCAACTGTTCTTCTGTTACTGCCTCTTACATTTTATGGGACTTTGTGGAATCCGATAATACCTCAGAATACTCATGATCCCAACCTACTAACAAAGGTCTTCTTCGAAGTAGAGGTAACTGGTAAATCTGCATGTGTGGAGGGTGAATCCCAACCAATTCATTGTTTTCTATAAAGGGGATTGGGGTCTACGTGTCAGGGACTGTGTCTGTAGACTCTTTTTTTTGCCTCTCTTTATACTCCCAACTGTAAAACTGCTCAGTCAGTCTTGCTGATGTCAATTATTTGCAATTTGATCTAAAATTATATATCTTTGTGTAGTCTCTCTCCTGATAGGACACTTCCTATTTTGACTTTTTTCCCCCCAACGCCTTATTCCAGGGAGGCAAGTAAGCTCCAGTCCCCACAGTACACGTATACTCACCAGGTTCTGACTTGTCAAATCCTCATCTGAGTCTCCAGGTCCTTGCCTGCTCAGGTGGCAGATGCAGATAGTAATGGTTAAATGTATTTGTTGCTTTCAGAACTGCTAAGTTCTGCAGCACATTCACATTTGAGCTCAAACATGTTTGAATTTATTTATATTTTTCCTTTTTTAAAATCTAAATTCAATTAGCCAACATATAGTACACCACCAGTTTCAGATGTAGTGTTCAATAATTCATCAGTTGCAAATACGATTGAATTTACATTGGCAGATTTCTTCAATGATTTCCTCCATCCCCCATACGATGCTTAGCACTGTGAAATTCCTCTTAATACTCCATAAAAAAAGGAGAAAGGATTGAATTGTGATTAAAAGCATATGCTTTTGCAGCAGAACAGATCTGGGTTCGAAGATAAGCTTTGACACTTGGTAACTGTGTGTCCTTAGGTGAGCTATTTAATCTTGCTAAATCTAAGTTTTATTATCTAAAAAAGTAGAAATAATACTAGTACCAACCACAGAGAATTGTCATAAAGTTAAATGAGATAATACACATAAAGTATTTATAATAGTGCTTGAAATCTATTAAAATGAGTAGTAGGCATATTGCTTGGGATCCTATTTTAAAAGGGTAAGGCCATAAGGATTTTGGTCCACAAAGGCTAATATTATGTCTTCACCTTTGCTATTGTAAACCACTGTTATTGTCTACAAACAAGAGCTGTGTGAGCTAGTGGTCAGCTTGTAACCAGAATTAACTAGATGGGACTCCCAAGTTATGGCCATTGTGTATTATATTTTAGTAATAAAAGGGTGAGAGCATCCAGCTGCTTCTACTGGTGTTTTCACCTTGAGGGAATAACCTCAGCTTCATAATTTCAGAAAGTCACTTTCATTAGCTTGCTCTGGGGCGACCAAAGTCATTCATTAGTTTATCTTAGGGAAATAACACAGGCCTTTCACACTAACCTGTCATAGCGGTAAACCAAAGCTCTTTTTCAAAAATGCAAACATAATCACGCCCTTTCCTTTTTTGCCATCCATCAATGGCCCCGCCATTGGTCTCAGGAAGAGGTAGAAATTTCATAATGGAAGCTTGCGGGGCTCTTCTGTGCTGCCTTCCATGAACGTTGCCACCCTCATCTCTTTCCACTTTCCCTTGGTAAAATGATTCTCCAAACATATTAAACTTTTGACACTTGGTACAATTTATCATAATTTCAGTAGACACTGAGTCTGTCCGTAGGTCCTTTCTCCTAGAACACTCTTCTCCCTGCTTCTGTTCTCTAGAATCATTTCTGCTACTCCCTTAGTGCCACGTGAAGTATAAATTCTTTTGGGAAGCTGTTGCCAACCCCTTAGCTCTGGTTAGGTCCCCTCACATCCCGCACCAATCATTCAACTGTCATCGGCCACTTTTTTGTTCTTTTCAAGTGACTAAATTTAGTGAAGTGAGGAACTATTATGCTCACCGTTAAATTTCCACAACTCAAAATATACATGAAAAATATCTGCCACTGAATAATTCATAATGAATAAACTCGTGCAATGGGAGAACTAGGTGTCAATCTGATTCTGATGTCTGGGAGTGGTACCCTGCTTGTGACCTTGGCAGCTGCCTCACCCCCAACCCGGGTGGGCTTATTCAGCAAGGCTTAATATTCCCATAGACAATGTGATAGAAATATCTACTACATTTTATAGGCCTTATTATTTGCCCCTCTCTACAGTAGGTATTTATTTCAAGGTCCAGGATCATCCACTTTAGAGTCATCACGTTTTTCTTTATGATACTTTTCAAGAGTCTTTGTGAATATCATCTCATGTGAGTGCCAAGTCCACGCCTTGTACACCAGCTTGGACTTAATTCATCGTTTCAGATAGACTCATACCTCAGTGAATCGGCATAATTCAATCTCGTCAAAAATAGTCCTGAATCGGGACACCTGGGTGGCTCAGTGGTTGAGCATCTGCCTTCGGCTCAGGGCATGATCCTGGGGTTCCGGGATCAAGTGCCACATCGGGCTCCCTGCATGGAGCCTGCTTCTCCCTCTGCCTGTGTCTCTGCCTCTCTCTCTGTTTCTCATGAATAAATAAATAAAATATTAAAAAGATAGTCCTGAATCCATAGGTTATCTTTTGATCTTATGTTGAACCACTTGCAGTTCTTCCATAAGGACTGATTTGTAGCTATGTTTAGTTATTATTGGTAATTGATGGTTTTATGACTTCTGTCTTTACTTGGCATGATTCATTTAGATACCCAGTAAGTGACCTCTAGTCCTCAGTCTAGCCTTTGCCTCTTCTGTAGGTTTGGGCTTGGAATTAAATCATGGCTTCTGTCCTTCTATGCTCTTTGGTCTTGTCTCATTGCCACTTACCTAGTCTTTTTGGTACATTTCACGTGTCTCCTACCAGTGAAACTAAGAGAATGGCCTTCTCAGATAAAAAGAAACTCTGCAGTAGTGGATGGAAGATGAGCTCAGCTATTCTGTTAGAATTTCTGAAGCTTTTATTTCATGTATCTTTTAGGGAGGCTGATTCTCAACGGGAATTATTATCTCAATAATCAGGAGGCTAAGAGCATAAGCCTTGCAGCTGGGCAGCCTTACAGTATTATCCTTGTGACTTTAGGAAAATCACTCCTCTTCTCCAAGCCTCCGTTTCTCCATGTGTAATATAAGGATGATAATAGTACCTATCATAAAAGCTTACCATGCTTATAGAGGTGATAATGCTTATTGACCTCTTATTCCAATACAGATTAAATAAATAGTATGGATATTTCTATTTTTATTATTATCAATAGTCAGCCATCTACAAACATTACAGTGTATGACACAGTCTCTAATTTGGTTTCACAGTCTGGCAGTAGATCATGAAATCTAATAGGGGTGGTGAAATATCAGTAATATCGGAGCTGATACAGCAGTCATAATGGATAAAGAACTGGTGTGTGGACAAAGAAAGGAGCCCCCTACAATGACACGTAGAGCCCAAGGAGAATCCTGGAATTCAACAATGATGGTCTTTCTCATAGTTGGGTCCAAAGCCCGCCCCATGGAATACCTTGCCTTTGTGAGATGACACTGAGAAAAATACAATAACCCTTTGGCATTTTCATTATGAAGTCAAAGGACCAGATGTCACCCTACGTGATTTGTGCTTATTTGTGTGCGTATGTCCCTGAATACAGGACATGTACTATCGATTTTGAACTGGCAGTTACACAACAGCTTCTGAAGCCTGTCCTTGGATTATCTGGCCTGCACATAAAAAAGCTCCTTGGACATTTAATGAGAACATGACTCTATCCAGGCACAGAGAGGAGGGGGTGAGGGGTACGTGAGGACAGCCTCAAAGCTCTGTAAATAGTTAATCATTTTTTATACCTTTCCTTCTTAATGAGGTAGATAAGAAGAGAGGCTTCTAATTAGAGAGGTGGAACTGTGGAATGGCACAGCTGTAGAGGGGCTTAGTCGATCCACCCCTCTCTTTAGAGGCGAGAAAAGTGAGATCCAAGAACATGGGTCAGTGGCTCAAGGTCATGTCAAAAAAAGCCAGATCTGCGAATCAGGTTTGGTAGTTATCAACTTAAAATCTTATATTACTTCTATTAAGTCTTTTTATTTATTTTATTTTATTTTATTTTATTTTATTTTATTTTAATTTTAATTTTATTTTTATCAAGTCTTTAAAGTACAGTATCACTGGACTATATTAACGTGAGACCATCAATCAGTAACTTTTATAGGACGATGGTTAAGAGCATAGTCGCTGCCATAAAGCATACCTGGGTTTTTGTCTTAGTCCACATTTGCTAGCCGTGTGGCCTTAGGCAAATTACTCAATCACACTCAATTTAAATGTCTTCTCTCTAAAGATGATAATCATAGTTTGCATCCCCTTTTACATTTGTGACAGTTGTAGTGTCTAGTGGTTTAATACAGTGTCCGGCACAAGCTAAAAAACTAATATCTAGCACTTAAAAGTGTTTGTTTGAATCAGGAATCATCGTTACAAATATCCAAACTATTAAAATTTGTTTAAGCAGAAAATAAATTTATTAGAAGGTATTGTGCAGTTCGCTAGATTCCTAGAAGGATGAGAAAATTAGAATTTGAGGCTTTGTGGTAGGGATAATGTCCAAAATCATGTTCCAGAACCGCTGCGATGGTGACACTATTGCTGGAGAGCGACCCTGAAATTTGCATGGCTAATTCCACGGATGCTGGACTCTGCAAGCTCCTTCTAGAAACTCTGAATGTTTCCTCTAGAATATAGATGTACATGTGCCACCCTTATCAAAACTATTTCTGCATAAGTCCTGCTTTTTCACATCAGTAGCTTTACAAAATTTTTATTGTGGTAAAATGCACATAAATTTACCATTTTTTTTCAAATTTTTGTTTAAATTCTAACTAGTTAACATATGGTGTAATGTTGATTTCCTCACTTACAACACCCAGTGCTCATCACGCCAACTGCCCTCCTTAATACTCATCATAAATTTACCATTTTTAAGTCTATAGTTATGTGGTATTAAGCACATTCACATTATTTTGGGTCACTGGAGTTTTATTTAAAATAATTTGACATGGATATATATATTTTTAGTGGAAACTTCTCTATCTGGCTTCTATAAAGAAAATTGGCTAGCAAATGCCATAAGTGTAGGAAGATTATTCAAAGACTTAATGCACCCAAATTAAATTATCTATTACAATCCAGCTTTTTTTTTTTCTTTTTTTTTACCCGATATCAAATTACATACTTGGACGATATTTAAATTTCAAAATTTTGTTCCAAGCAATGTTTCTGCCTGACATAAGGCAATTATTCTGTAAGCAAAATAAAATGCTCATCTTTTCTCCTTTAAAAAGTAGGAGAGTGCAACGCTTCTAGCAAGTGTCTCACGAGGGTCTAATGCCTCCTGCAGTAGATGCCGTCCGTCCAGCAGAGCTGCTGTGACTCCTATGACTGGGTGAGGCCTTGGCATTCAAGATATCTCTGGAAAATCAAGCTGCTGGACGAAGTCCACCTCAACATTTGATCATATTGTGGTTAAGAATGAGGATTCTGGAGCCAGAGCTGCCTAGGAACCGATTCAGTTCCGTCATATTCTTGCTTTGCGGTCCTGGAAAATTTATGAATTTCTCTTTGCCTCCTCATCCTTTTTTTTTTTTTTTTTTTTCCATTTGCAGGAACCTATCCCCTGTATTTTAAGGAAGAGTAAATGAGTTATTATAGGTAAAGTGCTTAGAAAACGGCGTGGCGTAAGATAAGCCCTAACATGTACTTCGTTGCTGGTCTTTCCCTGCTTCCTTTCTGCCTTTAGTTACATATGGAGCCTCTTGATATTCTCTAAGGGATGCAAGTTATGCAGGAAGTGGTAACGTTAACCACCAAGAACACCTTTCCCATAAAACAGTGGGGCAAAGGGAGAGGAAAACAGAAGAAATTCGTTTAAATTAAATAAACAGTAGGGAGAGAAGACATGGTCGATATAGGGGCCCTTATTTCCTTTCCAGTGGCAGGCCCATAGCTGGTGTCTGTTCCTCCCGCCTGGGCTGCGAAGCCCAAGCTTCCCCTGAACCAGCTGCTGGGGCATCAGAGTCACACGGTATCCCAAGGCCCGGTGCTCAGTCTCCACCAGGGGACAGAAGAAAATTAAAAGTGATTTTGAACCTGAAGAAGGAGTGCCTTTGCCCTAAGATGTCAGGTGTCTCCACCATGATCTCTCTAGAGTCTTAGTGAGGAGAGCATCCTGATGTGTCCGGTCACCTCACTGGGCACACTCGGCGAGCAAGGGCCGAGCAAGGGCCTCATCCGTCCAGCCCCTGCACCGGCGGCTTACACAGACATTTACTGAGCATTCGAGAAATACATTTTTGACGGAAAATCCTTAACAACTAAACTGTAGGTACACGAGGGTAGAACTTTAGGACTGCATCCACGATGCCAGAATCAGTACCCGACGTGGAACAGATCCCCCACAGATACTTCTCGAAAGAATAAATGAACCATATGCAATAAATGAAACTTATACATGATTATAAAAAATGGATAGAAGATCAATTCCGGAGAGATGATATGAGTATAAGTGAATATAGGCGGTTGGGATATTTCTTCTTATAAATAATAAATAGGACATATCTCCAGGAAATAGGATTTGGTCATAGTTATGCTATGGTTAAAAATTTACCCTAAATTTTAGTCCTAAATGTTGGATAATATTTTCAGAAGATGACGGATGGCTAGAAAGATGGATATGGGATAGAATTCTGTGAATGACCTTGATAGCTTCTTTGACAATGAGCACTAAAATTATATTCCATTATTTAATATTGTGTGCAAATTGGGAGAAAAGAGGCCCTGATGTGATTTATGATCCATCTCTAAGGGAGTTAGCAGAAGGTTCAATTGTTTTGTGAATGACTTTTGCAGGTTTAGTCAGCTCTCATTTTTTTTTTCAAATCTTAGATATTCCCATTTACATGAGTAAGTGAAAAAAAGGGCATCGTTCATAATCTAATGGAAGATAAATTCTTTCTGCCACTTTTCAAGAAAATTTCAGTTTAAATTTTCATAAAGAGGATAACAAATAAGTTTGAAAATCCTCTTTAGAAGCAGTGAGAATAGTTTTGAGTTATCTAGAATTTCACATAAGCATTTATATAATTTTCGAAAGAGGCCATCTGGATTAAGGGGGTGTAACAGAGGAAACTTATTTAAATTTTACCTAGGATGAATTATCCTTTTTTACATATCGTCTCTACTTGCAAAAATGTTAGCAGTAACTTAGAATCCTATATCCTAACTTTTCTTGAACTACCCAATCCCAAATCCAGGTTAAAAACTAGGATCCTATTAACACCACTCATTCAGGTTTACTTTTTCTTGTCAAATGTCTTCTCTCATCAGAGAAGACTGTTTCTCATGTACGTTTGCAAATATGAATTCTCTTAAAACGTGGATTCCCTCATTGCCCCACAGGTGGTGGGTTGAGGCCTCTGCGGAAACTTCTGACCTTTGAGCCCTCTCTTCTTGTGGATTCGTCATACCCTTGTCCTCCTGTCCTAAAACCATATTTACTTAGGCTACGATACGTGTGAGCTTGATGTCTTAACCTCAAACATACTTGCATGTGTAAGGTAGCCTCTGCTCTCTCCCCAGGTTCCGGTAGTTAGGGTGTGTTTCTCCGTGTTTTCTCCTCAGGGCTCAAAAAATATGATAGTGAAAAAGTAGTTGTGCTAGTCCATCCGCCCTCCCCAGTAAAACCCCAAGAAGATAGCAAAATATAGAGAACTGGACGGGAGACAACCTGAATTTAGCCATGACTGTAGCTCCAAGAAGGGATCCCAGCGTCCCGTAACCCCGAGGGTGTCATTCAGGGAGGAAGCTCGGATGATGGGGGAGGGGGGGTCTGAGGGCTTAACAGGAACCTCGTGCTTTTCACCCAAGCAAATTGGGATCTCGCGTGGCACCTGCAGAGATGCTCTCTCTCTCCTAACTTTTGTCCTTTTGCTTTTTGAGGAAATCTTAGAACCACAGCACTACACACAAACCACCTTCCAGTTGCACCAGCCCATCACGGGGATGATCAGAGCTTGCATCCAGCCATCGCCCTGCACGCCCTGCACGGTGTAGCCATTCATTTGTAAACGACACTTTTAACACCTTCTCTCCCAATTGTGTCATGATCTCACTCACACACACTGAAGCGGTTCCCAAGTGTTCAGGCCTTTATTCACGTTATCAACCTCCATTTCTCAGGCTTTCTACTCAAACTGAAGCTCAGTCTTGGATTGTGATGCTCGGGGTTTCTCTCCTTACTATTTTCTCTGGTTCATCCTCCTTTTGTTTTGCAAACTAACCAAGATTTGCTGGCTTCGTTCTGTTTTCTTTCTCTCCTCTCTCTCTCTTTTTTTTTTTTTTTTCATTCTCCATCAGTATTAGATTCTGTGAAACAAAGAATGTTCAGGTCCAGGGGTTGACCAAGCAAACAAGATTAATTATAGAACTTGCTGTCACCTGCCCATGGTCCTTCCTCCATTCAGCTTTGTTTCCTTAGAATGCTTTTCACCATCTAGTTGATGAGATGTATCTATAAAATTTAGATGTTTCTCTGGAATGGACTCAAGTTAATTTAAATGAAGTTTTTACCCCTAACTGCTCACTAAAGTTGAGATGCTGAAGTGATCATGGACAGGTTCTGAAGGTCAGACTGTTCCAATGGAGAACGGCCCGAAGAGAGACCATCGAGAAGGCGATGAAGATCCCAATGGCAGCCTGACGATACTTAAATCTCTCTTGACAGCGTCTTTTCCCCCATTCCTGCCATCTTCTCCTCTGTGTGATGGCATTTAGAAGGGACTGAAAACAGGAAGATGATGAGAAATGTCACGGGAGTTGTATTCAATTTTCTTCCTCTATTTTTTTATTAAAATGAAAGTCGATACACAATCCCATTTTAGTTTCAGGTGGGCAATATAGTGATTCAGCATCTCAAGTCAGGCTACTGCCATCTGCCACCATTCAATGCTGATACAAGACCGTCGACTGTACCCTTTCCCCAGGACTTCCTCTCTAGCTGGAAGTCTGTATTTCCTAAGCTCCACCCATTTTGCTCCACCCATTTGTCTTCCTCACCCCCTGGTAGTTAATTTTTAATTCAATTTTATTGAAATATAGTTTAAATATAATGAAGTGCACCCATCATATATGAGTTTGGAAGATCTAAATGGACATGTAATGGCAACCACAATCAAGATACAGAGCACCCGGGCACCTGGCTGGTTCAGGCAGTAGAGCGTGTAACTCTTCATCTTGGGGTTGACAGTTCAAGCCCCACACTGGTGTGGAAATTGCTTGAAAATAAAATCTTAAAAAAAAAAAGATACAGAACCTTACCCCAAAAAGTTAATTTGTGCCCCATCCCAGTCCATCCTCCGTCTTGGCTCTAAGTAACCATTGGCTAGTTTTCTGTCATCATAGATGAGCTTTATCTTTATGATTTCCTATCTAAATGAAATAATATATCATATGTTCTTTTATATTTGGCTTCTTTTATTTAGCAAAATGTTTTTGAGATCCATTCATGTCGTGTCTCTCAGTAGTTTGTTCTTTTGGGGAGGGGGGCAGGCACGAAAGAGAGAAGGAGAATCCTAAACAGGCTCCACTCCAAGCACAGAGCCCAACTCAGGGCTCGATCTTGTAACCCTCAGATCATGACCTGAGCTGAAATCAAGAGTTGGATGCTCAACTGAATGAACCACGCAGGTGCCCCAGCTTGTGCTCTTTTATTTTTTAATTATATTCATTATATGGCTATAGCACAATGTACTCATCAGTTGATGGGCATGTGGCTTGTTTCCAGCTTTGGACATATTATTAATAAAGCTATGAACATTCACAGGTAAGTTTTTGTATGAATATATGTTTTAATTTCCCTTTTGTATCTTCCTGGGAATGAAATTGCCAGGATGTATAGCAATTGTTTTTATTTATTTTTATAAGAAACTTCAAACTGTTTTCAAAAGTGATTGCAATATTTACATTTCTACCCACAGGGTATGGGAGTTCCAGTTTCTCAACATTCTCGCCAACACTTGGCATTGTCAATCCTTTGAATTTTATCTGTTCTAATGTGTAAATACTAAACCACTATAGTTCTGGTTTGTGTTTCTTAGATCATGATTTTGACCAGCTTTTCAAGGGCCTAACAGCCAATTGCATATAATCTTATGTGTGGTACAAGTTCAAATTTTTTGCCCATTTGTTGTTTACCATCTTAAGAGTTTGGAAGAGTTCTTTGTGTATTTTGGATACAAGTGCTTTGTCAAATATGTGTATTGTGGATAGTTCCTTCCGGTCCACACCTTTCCTTTTATAGTTTCAACCATGTCTTCAGTTAGAATTTTGGATTTTCATGAAGCTCAATTTGGAAGGTTTTTTAAAAAATAGTTTCTGCTTTTTACATCCTAAGAAAGCTTTATCTACAGCCATAAATATTTTCTCCTATTTTTTCTTTGGAAAGTTTTCTAATTTTATATTTTGCATTTAGATCAATGGTCCTGTTAAATTAATTGTGTGGCATATAGTGTAAGATAAGGGTTGAGATTTATTTCTGTATGAGTGTCTACTTATTCTAGTACCATTTGTTGAGAAGATTTTTCTTTCTTATTCAATTATCTTGGTGCCTTTGTAGAAACCAGTTGACTGAAAATGTGGGATCTATGTGTGTAATTTGTATTCCTTACCATCAATCTGTGTGATTTTCATACACCAAAATCACACTACCTGATTACTAAAAATTTATAGTAAATTCTGACATCGAATAGTGTCAGTCCTTAGTTCTTTTTCAAAGTTGTTTTGGCTACTCTGTCTTGTGCATACACATACAAAATTTAGAACCAATTTATCAATTACCATAAATTCCCACTGAACTTGGATGGGATTGTCTGATTCTATCAGTCATTTTGTAGAAATTATTAGGTTTTGTATCCATGATGTTAGGGTTCATTTATTTCATCTTCCTCAATGTCTCTCAGTGATGTTTGTAGCTTCAGTTGTACTAATTTTGTTAATATTTCACATTCTTAAAGCTAATGCAAATATCATGGGGTTTTGTTTTTGTTTTCTTTTTAAGATTTTATTATTTGACACAGAGAGAGAACAGAAGCTGGAGGAGTGGCAGGCAGAGGGAGAGTGAGAAGTAGGCTTCCTATGGAGCAGGGAGCCAGATGTAGAGCTCCATCCCAGGGGTCCTGACCTGAGCCAAAGGCAGATGTTTAACTGACTGAGCCATCCAGGCACCCAATGATGTTGATTTTTATTATTATTATTATTTTTTTAACCCTGGGATTTTTTTTAAATTTTTATTTATTTATGATAGTCACAGAGAGAGAGAGAGAGAGAGAGAGAGAGGCAGAGACATAGGCAGAGGGAGAAGCAGACTCCGTGCACCAGGAGCCCGACGTGGGATTCGATCCCGGGTCTCCAGGATCTCGCCCTGGGCCAAACGCAGGCGCCAAACTGCTGCGCCACCCAGGGATCCCTGATGTTGATTTTTAAATCGAATATTCTATTGCCCATTTTAGTTGATATATAGAAATACTACTTGTTTTTGCATATCAACCTTATTGCCTGCAACCTTGGAAAACTTAATTACTACTTATAGTTCTAGTAGCTTATTTTTTGTACATTCCTATGATTTTCTATATATATGTAATCAAGGCTTCTGTAAAGAAGGAAGTCTTCCTTCCTATATGTATGTCTTTTGTTTTCTTTTCTGGTCCAATTATACTGTCCTGTGACTCTAGTTCAACGTTGAATAGAAGTGGTTAGAGTGAGCATCTATGCTTTGTTCTTAATTTTGGAGATTAAATTGATAAAACTCTAGTTAGATTGATTAAGACCAAAAGAGACATAACTGTCAATATTAGGAGTGAGAGAATGGGCAACATTCCAGATCATATAGACATTAAAAGAGTAATAAGATATATTATGAGAACCTTAATGTTAAAATATTCAACGCTTTAGATGAAATGAACAAATTGAAAGACACAACTTATTAGAATTGATTTATAAAGAAATAACCATCATCCTAAACCTTATTATTAAGAAAACTGTTGTGCATCTGACTTCGCTGGTTAATTATCCCTTAACTTTAATAGACTTTGGCGAAATGCATGAAAGGTAAGTAGTGAATGATATTCTTTTGTTTTCCTGAGGATTGCCAAGGACATCCAAATTTATTTTCTCAAAAATATGGCCCATTATATCTTAAAGAGCCCATGTTTTAATTATTTTTTTTTATAAATTTTTTTTATTATTATTTATGATAGTCATCAGAGAGAGAGAGAAAGGCAGAGACACAGGCGGAGGGAGAAGCAGGCTCCATGCACCGGGAGCCCGACGTGGGATTCGATCCCGGGTCTCCAGGATCGCGCCCTGGGCCAAAGGCAGGCGCTAAACTGCTGCGCCACCCAGGGATCCCCCATGTTTTAATTATATTAGTGACTTGCAAGTTGGGAAAATGTGATATAATGGCAAAGACCTGAGTTTTATCATCAGAGAGTCTTGAGTTCTCACTTCCATTCCCTTAATTTAATGGCTCTGTGACCGAGATAAGTCACTAAACTTTCCTGGACCTTACTTTCCTCATCTGTAAAATGGATATAATAATATTTGTTTTATCGTTCAAGTTTTATTTGAAATTCTTTTCCCTAAGCCTACCAACATAGCTATTTTTTCTTTTCTCTGTATACTATTGTCTGTATTCCCTGTGCTGTACTTTTCATCTTCATAACATTCATTTTGTAGCTAGAAATTTGTACCTCTTAGTTCCTTTCACCATTTTGCCCATCCTCCACCACCCACTTCCCCTCTGGCAACCACTAGTTTGTTCTCGGTATTTAAGGGTCTGTTTTTGTTGTTTGTTTGTTCTGTTTTTTAGATTCCACGCATAAGTGAAATAATCTGGCATTTTTCTTTCTCTGTCTGACTTATTTCACTTGATATAATACCCTCTAGATCCTTTCATGTTGTACAAATGGCACAATCTCAGTCTTCTTTATGGCTAAGTAATATTCCATTCCACATGGGGTGTGTATGTGAGTATGTGTCACATCTTCCTTATCTGTGGGTCTATTGATGGACACTTGGGCTACATCCTTATCCTGGCTGTTGTAAATAATGTTGTGGCAAGCATAAGGGTGCATATAGCTTTTCAAGTTAGTGTTTTCTTTCTTTTTTATTTTGGAAATACTCAGTAGTGCAGTTACTGTATCATGTGGTATTTTTATTCTTAATTTTTAGTCTCACTGATATCTTCATATTTTTTGTCTGCAGACATAGCTATTTCACTCCCACCTCATGCTTTCTTTTTTAAGAGATCCTGCCACCTTGATCAAAGGTTAGTGTATGACCAGAGATAAACCAAGCAGGTAGTTTTCTTCTAATATTCTGACATGGAAAAATATGAAGACTGGCAGTCATACAGAGTCATGTGATGGAGGATCTCCAAGTGGACTCATGATGTCCTGCTGCTGGGGTTCTGGGCTGCACTGTAGCCTGTCCTCTAAAGGCCCGGATTCTATACTCTTTCTTGTATTCTGTGAACTATGAAATTAATTTTATGAACTAACTTCGGTTTAAATTTAGTCAGAAATGGCTTCTGTGTTTTACATTCAGAAACCTTAGCTGGAGGGGTGCTCGGGTGGCTCAGTTGGGTAAGCGTCTGCCTTCAGTTCGCATGATCACGGGGGCCTGGGATCAAGCCCCATGTTGGGCTCTCTGCTCAGTGTGGAGTCTGCTTTTTATTCTTTGTCTGCCTGCCACTCAGCTTCTTTCTCTCTCTCTCTCCTTTTCTCTCTCTCCTTTTCTGTCAAATAAATAAATAAATAAAATCTTAGAAAAAAAGAAATCTTAACTGGAGCTATCTCTTGCCATATGGCTCCACAGTGCCCTTTGCTCTTGTTCTTATAACATGTCGCATTTGTAATTAATTGCTCAACATTTGTTTCCCTTACCAAACAGTAAATTCTATAAAAACAAGGAACATCGTCTGCCCTGTTCCTCTTCTTCCCAGTGCTTATTTAGCACAGTGCCTGACACCTAGAAATAGTTAATGAGTCGATAAATAAGGAGTTTATATAAAGTAGTTCTCACAGTGCTTAATAAATGTAAATGCCGTTCCTCTCTCTTTTCTTCTGCTTTCCTTTTTTTTTTTTTTTAGCAGAAGCACATTTCTTTGAAAATATAAATACTGCAATACCTACATATTTTGGTGCTTCAATTTGTGCAAACATTATCTGTCTTCTCCTTACCTCCCCAGTCATTCATTCCAGGAAACACTTTTACTTCAAGTTTCTTTTTTTTCTTTCTTTCTTTTTTTTTTTTTTACAGAATAAGAAAATCTTATTTATTATATTATAGGAATCCAACATTATACAATGAATATTAAATACAAACTCTGTTTCTTGATGGTAGATTATTCTGGATATTATTGGACTTGCTTTGGCCAAAATTGTAAATGTTTTCTCTATGTTTCTGATTTTCTGAGAACATAAAATAGATTAAGAATAGGTTTGGAGAGTCAAAGCAAAGGTTGGTGTGTCTCCCTTGGGAATATGACAGAAATGCCCCTTATCCAGTTGGTGTGTGGAGGTTTTTAAAGAACAAGGATGGATTCTGCTGAAGTCTTGCCCTTTGCTCCATGTGTTCTGTGGTCACTGCGGTAGTAGGAATAAGACTAGCTCAAGTCCCACTGCTAAGGAGGCCTTGCAAGAAAGTCAATATAGTGGGTGCACACAGGGGTTGAACCTGTGGCCCGGACTTTATGAGCAACTCTACCCAGCAGAACTGACTCAGAAGAGGTTGTTGAATTTCTCTCCGATAACCCCTGCTGCCTTCGCTCCGAGGTCATGTGTCTGACCCAATAAAGATAGTTAACTTGAAAAAGTCTTTATGCCGTTTTTAAAATATCTGGAGCAGAACGACCTCAGCATGGGACGGTGTTTATAAAGGGCAGTTAGTTTGTGAGGAGAGGAACACATTGCTATTCTGGGGACCTACAAGACAATGTCATGTTGGTTTTTTTTTTTGTTGTTGTTGTTTTTTCATTTTTGATCCTGGGGGGTGGTTTTCCAGACTATCCTGGGGGATAGTTGCCAGACTATAGAAACGGCTTCCTAGCTAAGTACGTAGCCAAAATTAAACTGAGGACTGTACAAATATACAGAGAATTCAGGACTATCTACACAGGAGAAGCTAGCTATTTTAAGAAAAAAAGAAGGTATTTCTAGCTCAGTGCCTGTCACATATCAGACACTCAGTTACACATTTTTACCTACAGTATTGTTATTCCTTGACAGATCTTCTTTTCCTCCATTTTATGCATGAGTAAGCCAAGGCTTAGAGAGATTGAAATAATGTGTTCAGGGCTACCTAGTAAAGGAAGCAAAGCGGTCACCTACGTCTATCGTAAAAAGTCTTCCCATCCTTTGAGTGGTGCTGCCCTTACTCTGTAACGTCTTAGCCTCTGTGAGCAATTGTGGTATATGGAGATACTGAGACTCTGCTTCGGCCTTACTCTTAGCCACCACAGACACAGCGTAGTTGCCCATCAGGTTAACCACTCAACATTCCACTTCACTTCGTTCAACCTCCTTCCAATATCACGGTGTTTCATTTTTGCAGAGGTCCGTCTTTCCTTCATAGTCCTGGATATGGTTTTCCGTAGGTCTGCGTGAAGCTGATAAACTTGCATTTTGGATGACACCTCTTTCCACCCCTGCTCCAGCCCCAAACATCTTGAACCACAAGATCCCAGGAAGGCGATGCCTAAGGGAGAGGGATTATGCTTTTTCTCACTGCATTTGATTAGAAAGCTGGTGTGAAGGAAAGCTGATGTTTTGAAGACATAAGGAGTTTGTTTAAATCTTGCCCCTCTTATTGTTTACCTGCACCAACTTGAACAACTTATTAGATTTCCTAAAGTGTCAACTTCCCCATCTATGAAATAGATCTACTAATTGCACCTCCATCATAAAGTTATTATGAGGCTAAAATAAGAAACAATGCTCGACACAGAGCAAGTATTCAATAAAAATGTCCCTAAAAGGTACTACAACGATTATACTTGCTACATGATACAGGATGATTCCATAGTAGACTCAAGAAAATTCAGAGTAAAAAATCAGAAAAGATTTGGGAAAATGAGTGAATGAGTTTTTCTTGGAGTTTGAAACTTCGGTCACTCTGACAAAATTTGCTGCGTCTACTCTGTTCTGGGCACTGTGCCGGATACACACGTTTTGTAGACATTTCGGAGCCTTGTGGCTGACGTACAGGTGGGCAAAACACTCTACTTATTTCTTTTGTCAGAGACGAATACTGGGTTGAGAAATTCATGACTCTGACCTAAAATGGAAAGATTTGGGGATATTTGTTTTAAGTTTCAAGCCTTTAAAATGTGAATGGATTACTACGAAGTGAAAAGATCTCTCATTTTCCCCAAGCATAAAAATAACCTAGCCCATAGAAGATTTGCTTAGATTTGGAATTCCAGTAAAGTACAGAACTTTACCCTGAATATTTTGTGTCCTCACTTCTTTTGCATGACTTCAACCCTGTGACTTAAATGAAACCAATTTATTTTGTGAGGATTTTAATAACATATTAATTATGATCAGATTGAAATCTAATGACTAGCTCCCTCAGACAGGCAGTCACTGGACTATTTATATATACTCTCCGCCTTTTCAGTCTGACCTACTTTGACAGTTCAATTAAACCAATTGACTTTTGAAGTTTGTTTATGAAATGGCTGGGGAATGCGGACTATTCAGGGTGTTTGGCATTTGTACAACACACCATTTAACAAGTTCCCTCAGCGAATTTCCAGAGTCCAGGAAAATATCGTCCTCTGACCTGTTAGGCAAACTCACGGTTTGAGTCACATGTGGAGAAATGGGGTGTTACTGGGCCAGATTTGCACTCAAAACCTATGTATACAGGGCACATATGTGATTTCCCCATTAAAAACAAAAAACAAACAAACAAACAAAAAAACAAAGAGCTCCCTTACGTGTACCTTGATGATGTCAATCTATAGTTCCCAATTTCATGTAACTTGAATGGGATTTGCTCACGTCCCTAATTATTTGTTCATTCACTGTTCATCCATTCATTTATTCCACAATTATTTACTGAGCACCTAGTCTGCTCTAAGGTGCTGTGCTAGACTCTGGAAATAAGTAACAGTAAAAACAGGGTTACTCTTTAAAAGGGCTAGACTGACATTCAGCAAATAATCACATAAATGATTTACTAAGCCCAATAGCCTCAGTACTGCAAATGAGAAACAAAGGTCACTTCGTTTGTTATTGTGTTGTTTGTTACCATCACATCTTTCTCTTGCTCACATTTCCCCATCCCTTGTAATACATATATCCCGGGATTCTGTGTTTGAGCTATTTATTCTTTTATACCTCTTTTGTGAAAAAAAAAAAATGAAAAATGTGTTTTTAAACTTTTTTGAAATTTCTAAGTGCGTGATATTGTGTATATACAATGCTTTTGTTCAGGAATGCATAAGTCATGGATCTCTTCACTGCTAGCTAGAAATATCCTCAGTTTTTGTTTCCCCATTACCATTAACCTCTCACCGCCTTTGATACCTTTGATATTGTCTTGTGCTGTCTTATTTGATTAAATAGGACAGGCTTAATCAAAAGTGCTGCCTAGTAAAACATGAGCCAATATCAGATTTCAACCAATAACATGAGCGATTTCTCTGAATCTATGTAATCGCTACACGGAGGACAGACAGAGGTAGAAGTGTGGGGAAGAGATAACAAAATATGCCTTTCTCTGTGCTGTATTCAGGACTTGCTGCTAAATCGTATCCAGATCCTTTGGCCTAAGAATTTGCAATCAAGTATGAAAGATCAAATAAACCACATAGTTCACTATTACAAAGGGTTGAGTAAGACATTTCCATGCACAAAAATAAGGAAACTGCGTAGGCGTTATGGGCAGAGTATTAGCTTGGGAAATTTAAAGAGGTTCCTGGAAGAGGTGACAATTACCAAAAGCCAAAATGTATTATGTCCTTGCTTGTAGGAGCACTGTGTCAAGCGCATATAGATATAGATATAGATATAGATATAGATATAGATATAGATAGATATATACACACATACATACATACTGGAACCAGTATATATATATATATAAATATATATGGTTCTATTTTATTCTGACAACTACCCTCTGAAAAGTAGATTTTCCTCCCATTTTATAAGTGACAAAAAGAGGCTTAGGGAGATTCATGCAATTTCTAAGATTTGCAAGTGGTAACTGCCTAAATATGATTCAAAGCCAGGTTGCCTGACCCCTGAGTGTCAGAGCCTAACCTCTGTTGACTGCCTTCTTCCACTTGGCCCTGCTGTTTCCTACTAGGAGACAGGAACAGTCCAATCAAAGGAATAAAGGGAATCTGTTAAGAAAACAGTGGATATTACAATTTGTTCCATAGGCCTCAATTAGCAAACACGTCGTACAGGGCCCGAGGCTGATAATGGAGACAAAGACTTAGAAGGCAGTCACTTCCACTACGGAGCTGGCCCTTCACTGGGGGACACGGCCGTGAGTAAACAGTGCCAGATGAATAGTGCAAGTAAGTCGTAAACAGTTAGTCGATGATTATTTATTAAGCACTTACCAAGCTCTGAATTAATGGGGTTGTGAAGATGGATATAATTCCTACCTATAAGTGTTTTTGTAACTTGCTAGGTAGGGTAATAAATGACTATAATAAAAGGCAGGAAGTGGTAAGCACTAGCATAGAAAAATTTTTAAAAATGGGTCCAGAGAATATAGGAATTAGAAAAGTGAAAGTATCTTTCATTGTGCATGGAGCACATTATGTGCTAGCACCCTACTTCAGCATTTACATTTTTTTTACCTCATTGATTTTCACCACAGTCCAATAAAAGTATAGATATTTACCCCAATTTCTAGCATCGGGACACAAGGGCACATACAAAAGAAGTGTTATACTTAAGACAGTAAGCAGCAGTAGAGTTGTCTAACTGCCAAGCCTGCTCTTTTTTTTTTTTTTAAGGTAGCCTTTGACATTTGCTGAAATAAGAAGAGAAGCAGATATAGAACAATATAGTAGCCCGACTCCAAGACAGTTCCTAGGTGGTCTCACCTTCCAACATCCATGCTCTGTGTAGGAGTCTCTCATGTTAGGTTGTGATGGGCCTTATGTGCTTTATTCATATGGCAGATGTGATTCAGTGTGACTTCTGAGACTAGGACATAAGAAGCCTTGTCGTGGAGCACCTGGGGGGCTCAGAGGTTGAGCGTCTGCTTTCGGCTCAGGGCGTGACCCTGGGGTCCTGGGATCAAGTCCCCGCATCAGGCTCCCTGCATGGAGCGTGCTTCTCCCTCTGCCTGGGTCTCTTCCTCTCTGTATCTCTCATGAATAAATAAATAAAATCTTTTCAAAAAAGCCTTGTAGTATCTGCTGTGGTCTCTTATACAAGACTTTTTCTTGGAGCTGTGGACCGCCAAGAAGCAGCCTTACTTCTCTGAGGCCACTCTGCAGGAAGCACCACATGGAGAGGCCATATGGGAATACCGTGAGACTACTTGAGGAGAGATAGAGGTGCCCAGTGAGCCCCAGACTTCCCATCTCCAGAAACTATCCCAGTTGAAGCTCCAGATATCATAGATCACAGAAAAGTTCAACACAATAATTCCTAATCCTATTGAAAATTATGGAGCCAAAGAAATGATTATCGTTTAGTAAGCCACTAAGATTTTGGAGTGATTTTTTTTTACACAGCAGTAACAAAAAGAGGACTCAAAAAAGAAAAAAAAAAAAACAAAACAAGAGAACTCAGAGTCTATGAGTATTAATTATATATTGGGTATAACAAATTGCCCCCAAAGTCAGCAGTTTAGATACACATACTACTGTTATCTCAGTTTCTGTGTGTCAGGAGTCTGGCCATGACTTATTTAGGTCCTCTACTCTTTATCTCTCACTAGGTTGAAATCAAGGTTTTGGTCAGGACCATAGTCCTCTCAGGGATCACCTGAGTAGGATGAGCTTCCTAGATCACTGGTGTGGTTGTCGGCAGAGTTCATTGCCTCACGGATTGTTGAACTTCAGTGTTAGTGGCTAAGCCATCTGCTGGAGGACTTTCTTGGTTCCTTACCACATAGGCTCCTCCATACAGCATTTCAATCAAAGCAAGAAATCAAAAGAGTGCCAGAAAAAGAACAACAGCAGAGTTATAGTCTTTTGGAACCTATTCATAGACATGATATCTTACCACATTTACCATATTCTATTCATAAGAAGCAAGTCACAAGACCTAGTCCTCAAGAAGAAGGGGATTACACAAAGACGTGAATACCTAGGGGCAGGGATCATTGAGGAGCATTTTAGGAGTCTGTTTGCCACATTTGAGAAGTCTTGTTTTAATTTTTTTTTTTTTTAAGTAGACTCCATACCCAGTGTGGAGCCCAATGCGGGCTTTAAACTCATGACCCTGAGATCAAGACCTGAGCTGAGATCAAGAGTCAGATGCTTACCCAACTGACTGAGCCACTCAGGTGCCCCTGATAAGTATTACTACTTGTTGGAAAGAATCCATTCTTTTATTTTGTAGAAAATAAAGAAGTAATGGTTTTTTGAGAAACAGAATTTGCCTTAGGTCTCAATCATGATTCCAAAAATGTAGTAGATGTGTGGGAAAGATAATTATTTTAGCCTCTGAATCTCTGCTCATTTTCATGTGCCAATAATAGTTCTTTGTTCTCAGAATTATTATGAATATTAAATGAATGGATGTGCTTACAAATATCTGTTAGAACATCTGTAATAGATGAGGCCCTAAGAAAATGTGTTAGATCTGATGTTGAGGGTTGTTAGAAAGTTTAGTTGAAGAGAAAATCATAATTATGACAGACATTTAAAAATATCTTAGATGCCTGGGTGGTTCAGTCAGTTAAGTGTCCAACTCTTGGTGTTGGCTTAGGTCATGACTCATGGGTTGTGAGAGTCTGCTTAAGACTGTCTCTCCCTCCCTCTCTGTCCTTCCCACTCCCCCGCCTCTAAAATCAATCAATCTTTAAGAAAATAAGAGCATAGACATGGATTGGAAATCTATGTAACCTGTATGCAATCCTCAGGTACTTGCTAGCATGAAAAATACTTATTTTGAATGTGAGACAAGAAAGAATTAAGTTCTAGTTTTTCTGTTTTCAAACATCCACTCCTTTTTATTGTTTCTTTTGTGTGTCTTGTGGAAAGTAAGTTACTGAAGGGCACTGTTTTATGATTTCTTGTTCTTAAACTTGAAGACGAGATGGCTGGTAATGATGCTTTAGAGGAAGTACTGAACCCATTCAGAGGAGAATGAAGTGGAAGCAACTATGAGTTCTTCCAATATTAAAGCAGCCAACGATCTTCTATGGCGGCATAAACACCAGAGTCTATACATAGGAGATTTTGCTTCACTTCATTCTGGAATGAACCAGGAGTCAAATTAAGAAAGCAGGGCCTAAGTGTGTCATGTTGCCCTATTGGCTTGAGCCAACCTATGGAAACACAGAATAAGAGTGTCTTAGGGTCTGTTATCAATGCTGGTGAACCATGAAAGGTGAACAAATGTACCAAAGAGGCCAGAGGTACTGCTTTCAGCCAGTTAAGCAAACAACAGGTATTTGGACATCAACTATGTGTTGCAAATCTGGGATATCAACGTGTTACCAACAAAGTAAAGACCTAGATCATCACAACAAGAATGGTAATAGTAAATTGTACGGGCTGTAGCAGAGGAAGAGTTTGAATTAAGTGATATGAAAATATACATGGAAAACAGTTATTTCCAGCTGAGAAAATTAAGAAACAAAGAAACCACATTTGCCTTGACAGTTGAATGAAAATTTGCTGTGTACGAAGTTACATCAGCTTAGAGAGCAGAGATGCATTGAAGATGTGTTATCTACTCTCACCTCCAATTCTCTACCTAACTATCCAGGGATTTGCATGGGGTCTGGAGCTTCCTGGAAATGAACCTATAAACTCCAGCCTATTCATCCTTGGAGGTCAGAGATATATGAGCATCCACGAGACATACAGAAGTGGTATATAGAGGATGCAAACACAGAAGTCTCAGAAAAGAGTTTGTTCAATGTGAGCAAAAAATGCTATAGATCAGTGAGCCAGATTCCACACTAGAGCCTGAGGGTCTTATGGGAAAAGGGGCCCTAAGAAAAGTGCATTGTTTTTGTACATGAAGTGGGCCATTATCAACCATCTGAGTAGTGTGTACGCTTCCTAGGAAAGGGAAGTCTTGTATCCATTAATATTAGAATATTTGTAACACCTAGTTGCTCAAGCCAGCTGGCTGAGGAACCTTGCAAATGAGCAGAACAGATCCAGAGGGGAAAAGGTGGGGGGAGGGATGTGCTCAAGCAGACTGGAAGGAGGTGAGTACCAGAGGTATCAGGATTAGAAGTGACAGATGCCAATAGCAGCCAAAGGGCATGTTCGTGTCCAGAGGTAGGTAACTGCGTGAGGAAGAGCCATGATGATGAGCCATTTCATTCCAGGAGAAAGCACACAGCAATGCTGAAGGAAAGGACATGAGAAGGAGCCTGAGCTGAGCACTGAGGTAGGGTGACCAACCATGGCAATTTACGCAGGACTGAGAAATTTTTCAGAATGGGGATTTTCTGTAGTAAACTGGCAGACTTGGAGCATGTTGGTCACCTTAACTGAAGGGATTTGCAAATCTATGTGATAACAATGTAAGACTTTAAAAGAGGAAGATGACCTTAAATAATTGAGGTACAGGGGTGTTATTGAGAATCAGCCATTCTGCAGGTGGAAGGTATCAAGCAAAGGCAGGCCAGCTGCGTACAAGGTATACCTTCATTTTTATACTGATTTGAGAAACTTTGAGTTATTCATTTTCAAATATAAGATACCTTCAATTTCCCTAATCTCAAATATAAAGAGTTGGTCCAGTGGCTAAGCTGAACACATATTTCCACGGGCCTAAATTGATAAATGGGATTCTTACCTGAGACCATAAAATGTTGGTCCAGATATCAGGATAGAGGCCCAAATGTCATAGTGGGTGAGGACGAGGTCTAACCTAAAACTGTCAAAGCCGTGGATTCAAGATAGGGTCACACAGATACGGCCTTGACCCAGGACACAAGGTAGATAGAGGCCAATCGTCACAGGAGGAGGGACCAGTTGTGGGAACAGTACTGAGGGGCTGCAAGGAATAAAGCAGATTTTATTTAAGCCTCTTTTACTGGACCGACAGTGGATGGTAAATAGATAGGCTGCCCTGGTTTAAAGAGCCGAGGGAGGGGTACAATTCAAGCCTCTTTGGGGAGAAAATTCGGCAAGTCCTAGCACAAGGTCTCAAACATAATGGACCTTTAGGAAGTGTTGGCTTTCTGTCTTCATTCTTCCTGAATATGAGGGAAGCATAGTGTTTTTCTGAATTACATGCCTTCCAACCAGCTGATCTGACTCTAATCCCTTCTTCATGGTGCTTCCAGAACTATCATCTTCCAAAAATAACAGATTACCTTTTAAAAATCACTAGGTATTAACTGTCATTTAAAAATAAGATTCAAAATTCCTGACATTCAAAGCCTTTTTAAACCTGACCCCAAAGTTCTTCTCCAGCACTGGCTCCAGCCTCTCCTTATCATACATTATTTATTCCAGACAAATCAACTCTCTGTTTAAAAAAAAAAAAAAATCTGTGCTGTATTGAAAACACCCCATTTAGAAGAAAAATACAAACAAGAAACAAGGAAGAACATGCATGAAAGAATAAACTTGACAAGAAATATGCAAGATCTACATGAAGAAAACTGAGGTGTACCTAAAATATAAACAAATGAAATAAAATACCATATTCTTGGAAGGACTAACAGTAATACTGGTATTAGTACATATTTTATCCATTGTTTTCTTACTGGACAAATTTCATGTGAAAAAATAACAATGTCTAGGACATTATTTGATTGGGGGAAGGATAGTCCTGACATATTAAAACATATTATAAAGCTAGAATAATTAAAAGTGAATATTATTACATGCATGGATGAGTCAACGGGATGTTGTAGAAATTTTAGAAATAGTACCAAATATATCTGAGATTCTAGGTATGTGGTAAAAATGACATTTCGCATTGGTGAGGAACTAATAGATTATTCAAAAAATGTTGGAGTATCTGAGCAGTCACCTGTAAAATAATAAAATTATTCATATCTCATACCTAAATGAACTCCAGATTTAAACATGAGAGATAAACTGCTAAAAATATTGGCTCAATAAATGGAGGATAACTTAAAAAATATTTTTCCTGTATGGCACGAAGTCCAGAGTGAAGGGAAAAAAGAAAAAAAATATAGACAGTGGCATTTACCACTAAAGATTTCTGTTATTTATTGTAGAAAAACACCATCAATAAAGTCATGAGAAAACATGAAACTCTAGGAAGCATCTGCTAATCCTATCACAGAAAAATGGCTGTGAGTCCTATAAATCTGTAAGAAACAGGCCGACAATTTAAGAAATAAATAGAGGAATTTAACAGTTCAGAGAAAAGGCAGTACAGCTGGCTCTTAAGCACGTAAAAGCCCATTTGACCTCACACATCATAAGAGAAATATAAACCCAAACTACGTGGGTCCTCACATTCGCCTCCAGACTGGGAGGGGGGCACCGATCTTGACCGTGTACTGGGGGCTTCCCGGAGGGTGGGACACACGCCCCTCACCATTGCCTCGTGGAAGCATAACCCGGTTTAATCTGTATAAAGAAAAATATTGGCAACCTCCAAGAATCCCATCGCTTAGGATCCTTTACATTTACTCAGAGGAGAGCCTTGCAAAAGTCTAATAGAATCCGAGTAGACTCCTGCTGCATCTCATTTATGCCTCCAACTTATTTTTGTGGAGGATTTAACAAAGGAATCCACGATTTCAGAAACCGTAGGAGTAGTAGTGATTCTCCCGTGCAAGGAGGGAGCCCCTTTGTAACGACTCTACCGCCTCCCCAAGCAGCGCATCCTGTACATTTTCACAGCTAAAACTATCTTCCTTCAGTCGAACCCCAAACCTTTGGCGCTTTTCAGAATGGGGATTTTCTGTAGTAAACTGGCAGACTTGGAGCATGTTGGTCACCCTAATTGAAGGGATTTGCAAATCTACGTCCTTTGAAGTTGCCACAAAATTCTGATTCCTAATAGGATAATGCTAGATTTGAGGTTAAAACTTGTCTGATTTAATAAACAGTCTCTTACTCGGCCTCCACTCCAGGTACGCGTGTCGAGGGCAACGTTGGTCTTTTGGGAAAGTGGGTGTAATCAAAGCTCCCACCAGTCTTGATAAGTCGAGATCGTTATGTCACGTGCCCTTTGCCACAAGTGTGGGCACAGAGCTTGCCTCAGAGTCCAGGCCCCTTGATTCTGGAGCCTCACATTTCACCCGGGGATAGATAAACCACTTGCCCAGGGCAACATCTCAGATTTTTTTTTTTTTTTTTTTTTTTTTTTGCGATTTAGCAAGAGAGATGTCAGCTCTGATCCTACCCCAGGAAGAAGCGTATGATGAGCAAGTAGACGGATTTCCTTTATGGCTACTGCACAAGTGTCTTTGATGGTAAGAACAAAGTGATGCAAATGAAAGCTGGGGACGACCTTCTGTCCGTAAATGCTTCTAGCACCTGGGATCTTTATCCTAAGCGTTAGCATCAAAGAGATTCGTTGAACCAGAGCCCCACAACCAGCGGGCTCTCAGGTGCACCTGTTACCTGCTGACGTGGCCAGACAGATGCTTCAGGGAAAGGTGGAGAAAGTGGGGAATTAAATTTCCAGGCCATCTATAGAGATGGGAGGAGTATGGTCGTATGAGGAAAGCTGGCGATTCATTTTCCCCATATGACACCGTCGATAACTGAAAATGCTAACCGGCGATATCACAGGTAAAGAAGGCTCATTAGCAAATTGTGTGTCTTTCCGAATGCGTTGCTCTCCGGGGGCGATTGTGTAGGAAGCTTCCCATCCTATGGGTAACCGCCCCAGCGCCTACACGAATGGCACAGGGAGCACTAAAACAAGGGACTTTTTTTTCCCCTTGGAATCTTGGATTTTAAGTCTTACGTGGTCCTCAGTGAGTCTCTCGTCTTCACAAGATGGAATCTATTGTCAGAGAAAGATTGCGCAGGACAGAGTCAGGCAGTCCAGGAAGACTTTACTCCAGACTTACTGTACAGAAACAAAAAGCAGGAGAGATTTTAGGCGCCGGGTGAGTTAGTGGAAAATAAAGGCTTCAGTGGGGAGATTGGTCAGTGTTTGCTAACTGGTGCTTATCGGAGTTCGGCTCCTAAGGTCCCACAGAGACTGGAAGGTAGGGATACTCTCCTTCTAGATGACCTTGTTTCAAGAGGATGACTCCCCCGTCCCTAGGGCGTTCCTGGGTTGTGAAACTGGCAGGAGGCTGGGAGGAGAGGTACATCTCAAGGTTTTCTAAAATGAATGTTCTAAGCAAAGGGAAGTCAGGGACCCATGTCAGGAAGAGATGTTGTTAACGTTTCGTCAAGTTGAGGGAAAGCTTAAGACCGTCTTGGGTCAACGTAAGACGTAAGGAACTCTATCTTGAATTCCTGATGGGATTAGAGAGGGGGAAAAAATAGAATTTTGAGGAATTCAGAAAAAGCCAGGCTTCCTATCAAATATGAAAGATCCTTTTTTGGCTTGGAGCCACATCGTGAGCATTGTTGAGAACTCTGCGATGGGGCCTCCTACCTGGTGGCAGAGAGCAATCTCTCACTTGGTTCCCCATCCCTCATTCTGTGCCTTCACCCACAACAACATCATACTTGAAAAGTGAAGCCTTAGAGACCAGCCTGAGAGGAGGGAGAAACAAAGGGAAGAGGCGGTTGGCCGGCATCTAAAGTCAGGGCCCAAGCACACGCACCGTCTCCTGTAGTTCTGACTACAGTCTTAGCGGGTATTGATTTCTAACCTACGCAACAGATGAGGATGCGTTGAGGTTTAGGGGAGTGTTTAGGTCATGGGTGCACAGCTGGTGCACGTTGGAGCCACGCCATTACCCAGTTCTTTCTGGAACTCAAGAAACCTCTGTTTTTGAGTGGGTTTGTGTCTGTTTCTTGGAAAGTTAGGGGCAAGACCGGTCACCGTTCTGTGTTTTTGCCTTAAGGATATTAGTCATAGTAAACAGAGTAGGGGCCAGGCTACCATCGGTCTATTACCCACTTTGCAATCAGAATGATCCTTTTATGATGCAAGAGATATTCCCACCATCAGAATGAGTCCTAAGTCTGAACCCAAGCCTGGAAAGCTGTGAACAATCCATTCCCCAGTCTCTGTCTGCCTTTCCCTTGCTTGCTGTGCGTCAGTGTGGAATCTTCACATTCTTTTCTGGCTACCACCGAGCATGCTCCTTCCTCAGGACCTTTGTACCTGCTGTTCCCTCTGCCTGGAACACTTCCACATAGCAACATGCCTTACTTCCCAAGCACTTTGTAGTGTCTAATGCATATTTGTAGTTCTTTTTCCGTGAAATGTCCATATATTTTATTTATTTAAAGTTAGATTTTTGTTCTCTTTTTTTCTATATTAGGACCTCTTTATGTATAGGAACGAGTCTCCCCCGCCCTGCCTTTTGTTTTCTATAATATTGATTTCCTCAAAGAAAGTTTAAAAAGAGGGGCACCTGGGTGGCTCAGTGATTGAGCCTCTGTCTTCGGCCCAGGGCGTGATCCTGGAGACCCGGGATCGAGTCCCACATCAGGCTCCCAGCATGGAGCCTGCTTTTCCCTCTGCCTGTGTCTCTGCCTCTCTCTCTCTCTCATGAGATATGTTATTCATTTATTACTAAATCATTAATATTTATTATTATTTCATTAATAATATTAATAAAATAATTACAAATTATTTATTATAATTAATAAAATAATATTGATATAATTAATTAATTAAATTTTAAAGTTAATAAATCTGTAGTCAAATATAATACTTTTTTTTTTTTTTTTTTAATTTTTTTATTTATTTATGATAGTCACAGAGAGAGAGAGAGAGAGGCAGAGACACAGGTGGAGGAAGAAGCAGGCTCCATGCACCGGGAGCCCGATGTGGGATTCGATCCCGGTCTCCAGGATCGCGCCCTGGGCCAAAGGCAGGCGCCAAACCGCTGCGCCACCCAGGGATCCCTATAATACTTTTTCTTATAGTTACTTTTCTATTTTTTTTGAACAGAGGTAGAGAGAGAAGAGGCAGGGGGAGAGGAAGAGAGAAAATCTGAAGCCCATTGTAGGGCTTGATCTCAAGACCCTGAGATCATGACCTGAGCTGAAATCGAGAGTCACACGCTTTACTGACTGAGCCACCCAGCTGCCCCACTTATAATTACCCCTAAATGAAATCATAGTTGAGATTTCCTCATTTGGAGATTGCAAAGGAATACGCTCATTTTTCTTTTTTTATTACTTGTTTGGTTTTATTTTTACATTTAGATTTCTAAACAGTTTGTATTTACCCTTTGCGTAGTATAAAGTTGGAGGTAGAAATCCAAATGTATCATCTTTCTCAAATGACTATTTGCCCTGATACAATTTTCTTTTTTTTTTTTTTATTATTATTATTATTTTTTATTTATTTATGATAGTCACAGAGAGAGAGAGAGAGGCAGAGACACAGGCAGAGGGAGAAGCAGGCTCCATGCACCGGGAGCCTGATGTGGGATTCGATCCCGGGTCTCCAGGATCGCGCCCTGGGCCAAAGGCAGGCGCCAAACCGCTTGCGCCACCCAGGGATCCCCTGATACAATTTTCTAAAAGTTTTCTCCACCCCTTCTACCCTTTAGTTTGAGAGACCACCAATATAATACCAAATTCCCATAAGTACTTTGGTTTATTTCTGGATTTTCTATTGTGTTTCATTGGTCTCTCTTCCCGATCAAATAACTGATGCATATTTAATACATGTGACTGCATCTGCTCAGCATGAAGAGCTCAGCAGCATCTGTTCAGAATTGACCTGGAGTCCCTTGTGAAGCGTGCCTTGGTGCATACTCTACATCCCCATTATACTGGGTATTTGTTAAGATTTTGGATTCCTGGCTGTGATTACTAAGAAAGTGCATCAGAATCTATGAGGGTGGGGCCCAGGGACCCACATTTTAAAGGGGTGCCTGGGGGGGATGTGCAGGCAGTTAAGCATCTGACTCCTGGTTCCAGCTCAGGTCATGATCTGAGAAGCCTGGGATCGAGCCCCATACTGGGCTCCAAGTCAGTGGGGAGCCTGCTTGAGATTCTCTCTCCCTCTCCCTCTGTCCCTCCTGCTCATGCTCTCTCTCTCTAAAATAAATAAATGAGTCTTTAAAAACAATAAGTTTACTCAGCCATCAAAAAGAATGAAATCTTGCCATTTGCAATGATATAGATGGAACTAAAGGGTATTGAGCTAAGCAAAATAAGTCAGAGAAAGACAAATACCATATGATTTCACTCATCTGTGGGATTTAAGAAACAAACAGATGAGCATAGGGGAAGGGAAGGAAAAATAAAATCAGATAAAAACAGAAAGAGAGGCAAATCATAAGAGACTCTTAACTCTAGGAAACAGACTGAGGGTTGCTGGAGGGGAGGTGGGTGGGGTCACTGGGTGGTGGGCATGAAGGAGGCACGTGCTGGGATGAGCGCTGGGTGTCATATGCAACTGATGAGTCACTAAATTTTACCCCCAAACTAATAATTCAGCATATATTCGCTAAATAGAATTTAAATACAAAATAAAAAACCAAAAAGTTTACCAGGCAATTTTTTAGGTGTTCAGTGATGGAAAGGGGAAAAATCCATTCGACAATTTTATGAGGGATGTCTATTTTATCTTTTCTCTGCCTAAATGCACAGAACGATATTTTGCCTTACAATATAAGCCACAACCCCCCCAAAAGAGCTATTATAGCTCAGATTGTAACACTTTCTGATTACCACCCAAAGCGGTAGGTGTGATTTCCTTTGGCATCTTCATGACATATTAATTGTTGAGACCGAGGTAGGCCAGGTTAGAGAGTTAGACAAATCGGGGAACCGGGAGGATTAAGGGATTAATTGGAATTACTCTACTTCAACTTTAGCTACAACACTGCGTCAGCCTCGACACACGAAGGATCTCTAGTTTGTATATTCAGAAGACCAATGCCAGATGGGAGGCTTAAGATCTCTGGGCTTCCGTCGTTCGGTGTCACCTACTCCTGCTGTAGGGTACATGAGGTCCTGCTGCTTTCCTAAAGCTTGAAGTTTCTGGTTGAAGGCTGTGCTCGTTCCTCCGTAAGAGGCCCCGTGCCAGGATGGGCCTGCGGGGGCCATACGGTCCCTGGGGAAGCAGAGCGGTCCTCCTTCCTGCAGGGTGTTCAGTGCACCCATTCAGAGGCTGCAAGAGTCCCACGGCCTTTTCCATACCCTGGAGAATACATGGTTCATTTATTAACAGGAAAACTTCATGTACATAAATGGAATAATTTCAGATTCAGTTTTTTTAAGGTTGGATCATTGTTTAATACAAGGGGTATTAAGCCTCCTGCCATATGCTAAGTCCATGACACCTTGGCACTGACATCCAGGCCTAGGGTGACTATAAATAGGCACCAATTTACACCCAGTTAGGTGTGGAGGGAGATCTGGGGACTGCAGGAAAATTTCCAGTCACTCAGTATGCAGTCTGCGTGATGGCTGAGGAGCTGATGTAGCTGCCATTTGTTAAGATTTCACCTTATTTAATTTCCATTCAGACGCTCCTAATTTGTGCAGAGCCTAGGGAATGGTTTAAGACAGGGTAATTAACTGGAACATAGCATCTTTGAGTTGGAAAAAAAAAAAAAGACAAAACTATTTACCTCTTTTCTTTCCTTTTTAAAAAAGTCTGAATAATGAGACCATATTCTCCTCCTTTAAATCCTCCCAAATTGCAATATTCTGATTGAATTAAAATCACCAAGGTTATATCTTCCCCAAGAAAATGTAATCCAAATAACAAGCTTCATGGCTTTGGTGACCCCATAGAATCACAAATCAGTCTCAACCCGGGCTGGATAAAGTGAGCCTGTGGCCTTGGAAAAGGGGAGAAAAGGCACAAGAATTAGTCAAGGAGGGACTTTGATCATGGAGAATCTAATCACCTCTGTTCACAAAATCTCATCTAAAATGAGAATGTTGCATCCCTAAGCCTCCACAGGACCTAATACTGATTAGTTCAAGTGAATCGAAATTGCTGCTAAGAATTGATTATTATGAAGAGAAATCTAAAGAGAGTTTGATTAAATTAATGTAATAAATGCCTTATTCAGCTTAAACAGAGAAAAGGGACATTTACTTGATCCGATAGTTTGAGAGAGAATCACGCTTCTTCACACACACACACACACACACACACACTCGTATTCCAGACATTTCTGATTTTTTTAAGAATTAATGGAAAAAGGATTGCTCAAATGGCACTGACTCCAGTTTCATCATGCCAGAGACATTTTGGGATCTTGGAAAACAGCACTTTTCAAATTTTAACATGTCTCGGATCACCCGGAGATCTTCTCACCTGTAGATGCTGCATCTGCAGGTCTGAGGTGAGGCAGGGCACTGGCATTCCTGGTGGGCTGCCCGGGGAGGCAGGGCTTCTGGTTCTGGGACCGGCCCTACCCCAGGGGTGACCTTGAGGAGCATCGGTCATGATCATGACAGTGAACAGCCCTGTGCGAGGTGAGCTCGTCAGTACCACGTGCTGATCATGTCGCGCCCGCTAAGTAACAGGGCCACACAGGGGCTGGCATGAGAGAGCGGCCTTTGATAAGCCGATTTCTGCTAGAAGAGACCAGAAAGCCTGGCTTGCCTCTACTGCACACAACAGCAATCCCCAGTACTCGGCATTGCACGTAGTTGACGTTGCTTGATTTTATGAGGATCCTCTCACCAACCCTGTGAAATGAGTCGAGCATACATTTTTCTTCTCATTTTCCTTATGAGTATCCCGAAACTGAGAGTTGATGTGATTTGCATAATTTCACATTATTATTATTCCACAAGAGAGCTGCGACTCTAACTCGTGTCTCTGGCCACAAATCCGGTGATTGTTCTAAGGAAACATGGGGACGGTGTGTGGCTCACACAACTTCTCTTGTGCCTCACACTCTGCAACAACAATATTTCTGAATTTCCTACGTGTTCTTTGAATCCGGTGCTAAATATTGAGCTTCTATTTTTTTTTAATATTGAGCTAATAATTGGGCTTTCGTCGGGTGACTAGATGTCTAAACCCCTTAGACGACTTTCCAACGGGACTCCTGTTTTCTCTCGTGGCTGTCGTGAGGATTTAGACACGGGGGTGTTTACATAGTTACTAGGTGACATAGAATTTATTATTTTTTTTTTTACCAGATTACACAAGATTGTTATGTCAGAAGTTGATTATGTAAGTGGTTTAGAAATCGTCCTTTCTAGGAGCTAACATTGCAGTACTAAGCCCCTCCTGATGTAAATTTTGGAAAAGCTCAGGTTGTCGAAAGCAGATATTTCTGTTTTTCTTTCACAGAATCCTTTGCTCTTCCGTAGTTATCCTAAGATCAATAAGACAGGATCAGTCAACATCTTAATCTAGTAGATTCCATTTTGTTGATCATTTTTCAAAGTTGAACGGACAGGAGGAAAATGAGGGCTTTGAGCCCTTGGGATGGCGCAAGGGGGGTTTGGGCCCCTGAAGTTCTGTGGGAAGGGTTCAGAATTTGAGGTTTAACAGGTAACACAGCTCACTTCATTTTGGGTGGAAATTCAATCAAATATGTAATCAAATATGCAGCATTTGACCTGAAGTCCACATCTTGATCCACAAACTTTCTGGCTTGGATTTTCTGGAACTAGGTAGTTTATCAATAAGGAAACAAAATTCATACTGCTCCAAAGAAAACAAGGGTATTGGTTTATTGGGTAGCAGGTGCAGAATGACCTTCCTCACAGCAGGTCACCAATGCTGGTTCCTTGGTGTCTGAGCCTGGTGACCTGGCCTTCCTCACACCAATTGTTTGAGGGGATTCATAAGATCCAGAGATGCTGTTCTCACTTGATTTTACTGTGAGATTTCTTGGATCCTGGTTATCCATTTTCTAGCTATCATTATGAAATGCACTTTTGTTCACCACAAGCAGAATTGTCCTATAACACCCCATTGCCTTCACTAATTTCTAGATTTTCCTATTCATTGGTACAATGTCCTTAATGAAATCACTCTGGCACTGCCTGGACCTCACAGGGAGTAGATTTTTTTTTTTTTTTTGAGATTCCAGGTGTATTTCCTTCATCTCCCTCCCTGATAAACGACTTTGTGTGAGTCCAGCTGTGCCTGGCCTCCTAAAACAGTTAGCTACCACTGCTCTTGGGAGAAGGCTGCTGTATTCACAGAGTATTGGAAATTTCTCCTGCTCCATTAACTCCCCTGTTTGTATGTTGGAACTTTTTGTCTAGTGGACTATTTCTGCAATTCATAGCTGTTTCCCTACAGAACAAAGTATGGAGGCAGGGACTGACATTAAATAATAAATGTCAGCAAAGCGATTACTCTCATTTGGAATTAATAATATTTTATTAAAATTCATAAGAGCACTCAGCTGGTAGTATCTGAGCCAATCACTCATGTGAGCACCGAATGTGCCTTTCCCAGCTTGAAAGGTGCAGTAGCTCTTTTTGATTTAAGGAAAAAATACATATAATATATATAAATGTTTAAATATTAAGGATGGTAGAAATTTAACTTTCCTATGGGAAAAATTCATATAGCAGAAACTGATAACAAATAGTATCATTTTTATTCCATTCCTAGAGATTTGCATTGGATTAAAACCTAGGTCAACACCATCTTTAGTTTTGCTTAGCCTCAGAGTTAAATATTTGTTAGGAAAATGAGATAGAAAAAGATAAGCTAGTTGTATCAGGTTATCTATTTTCTGTCCCTCCAGATCTATTCTCCAGTGACCTCCATTCTGTATTTTGCTTTAAGGGTCTAAACTTTATGGACACAGTGCAAGAGACTGAGCCCCTGGATTTCTGGGTTCATACGGTGTTCAGCCTATGAGGAGTCATGGCAAGAGATCAGAGGAAGAGAAGGAAGGTGGGATTTTGTATCCCCTGGATCCTTCCCTGGGAGATGGCTCCAAGTTAGCTGTTTTTCCACAAAACATCCCTGCCCCTCTAATGACGGCCTGCCCTGCAGAACTGTGCAGATTCTGGGTACCACTTGTCCCCAGTTTCTTCAGGCCTCGAGGTTATAGCAGATCTACAATTGCTGGTTTCATGCTTCTGCACTGTCCCTTATAATTTTCTAATAGATGTGAGTGTGCTATTTCCTGAAGGAACCATGCGTGATTTACAAATCCTAGCATACTACAGGTTTGAGTGGATGGGATATCTATTTGTCCTTTTTTTTTAAATAAAGAATTAGATATTTAATTTAAGAGAAAATGGGGGAGTAGAGATGGAGGGAGAGGGAGAGAATCTTAAACAGACACTGTGCTGATCATGGAGCTTGACACGGGGCTCGATCTCATGACCCTGAGATCATGGTCCAGGCCAAAACCAAGAGTCAGAGGCATGTGACTGAGCCAGCCTGGTGCCCCGGGATATCTGTTGTCTTATCTCCAAGTATAGTAGAAGGTAGGGAAGCCTGTTGACTGTATACAACTTGGAATCTTTTAAAAAGGTGGGTTGACACAAATGGTGAGTCATGTGAGTGGTGGGTGATGGCACATGAGAACACATGCACCTGTAAAATGTCAGGATATCCAGCTGGTATGCATTGATGCAGCCCTATTGTTGCTGCCGGGAATCTGCATTGACAAGAATTTTGAATATCACCCTCATTACACTGATACATGTATTCATGTGGATAAATCAATGACTCGGTAAACTTGGTTCCACCCGAAAATTGTCAGATAAAAGCTTCATTTAGGCCTGAGAAAGCTATCGGAGAACTTTAAGATATTTTCAGGGAATTAGAAAATAGTCAACTTAAAACTTAAATAAAATGTTTTGAAAATATACTTTTTGGATTCCAGATGATTGATTTATATTACTGAAATTGGAAAGCAATGGTTTTCATTTAATTCATAGTTTATGTATATATATACACACACACATGTACACATATAAGTGTTTTATGTTTTTTAAAGATTGTATTTCAAATTTGAAGTCTTGTAACATTCAAACCGATGGGACTCAGTTTGATTCAGCACCCACCTAAAATAAACAATCCATTTACAAATATCCTATATGTGAACTGAAAAGGAAAATTACATCATAATCAGCTTTATCATGAAACTCACAATAGCTATTATTTATGGAGAGATTTCTACTATCTGGACAGTCTCTGTATACCTCATAAGCAATATCTTATATAACCTACCACTCAGCTAATATTCACTGATACTAATTTATTTCAATTTTTCAGTTAAGAAAAATAGGACTAGAGAGATTTAATTTGCCCTAAAACATGCATTTAAATTAGTATTTAACTGGACTTTAATCTGAGGACCCTGTAACTCTAAAACTCATGCCCTCAACCAATTATGATAAACTATGTCCTTGAACATTTTTATAGCTTAAGCCAGTTCTTATGTCTTTGTGCAACAACAATCAAAATACTTTATAATCATTAATTAAGGAAGCATTTATTGTATTAGTGTATGCATATTTCTCAACATTGTCATGTAAAATGGCTCAGTAAATTTTTCTGTCATGACAGTTAAAAGAAAGTATGAAAAGATGTGGAGTGGCATAGTCCAAGCATGAACAAAACGGGCAGCTGTGGAAATGTGAAGAAAGAAAACATGTGAGGGGAATTATAATGAAATAATTGACAGGATTATTTAATTAAAATCTAAACTTAAAGGAGAAATTAGATATTATCTGGTGTAATCCCCTCTTTTATATAATAATGAAATGGATTCCAGATAGAGTGGCTCCCAAAGGGCACCGTGGAAATACCTGAGGACAGTTGGTAGGAAGCGACTTCCTTCAATGATTCCAACAAAACAGAACCCATTGTATTTTAATAAACTCAAAAAAATAAGATTTTATCATCAACAAATGAGAGTAAACATTACTGAATGTCATATTAGTTGAATATATATATATATATATGCTTGAGTTGATTTCTGAGCTCTTGATTCTTATCCATTGGTTTGTCTGTTTTTATGCCAGTATCATACTATTATAATTGCTGTAGCTTTATAATGTCGCCTGAACTCAGGAAGTGGGATGCCTCCGGGTTTGTTTTGTTTTCTTTTCTTTCTCAGGGTTTTCTTGGCTCTTCAAGGTCTTTTGTGGTTCTATATAAGTTGTGGGATTGTTTCTTCAACTTCTGTAAAAAAATGCCATTGGAATCTTGATGGGCATTACATGGAATTTATAGACAACTTTGGGTAGTATGACCGTTTTAACAATATTAGTTCTTCCAACCCATGGACAAAGAATGTCTTTCCCTTTATTTGTGTGTTCTTCGATTTCTTTCATCAGTGTTTTGTAGCTTTCAGTGTAGAGGTCTTTCACTTCCTTGGTAATATTCCTAAGTATTTTATTGCGTTTGTTGCTATTGTAGGTGGGATAATTTTTAATTTTTTAAAAGTAATCCATTGTTTGTGCATAAAAACACTACTGATTTTTTTCATTAATTAATTTTTTATCCTGCTACCTTATCTATTTTGTAGATTATTTTTTGGCAGAGTCTTTAGGATCTTCTACATATAAAATCATGTCATATGCAAATAGACACAATTTTACTTCTTCCTCTCTAACTTGGATGCCATTTATCTATCTATCTATTTACCTATTTTGTGACTGCTCTGGCTATGACTCCCGGTATAATATTGAGTGGAAATGGTGAAAGGGAGCAATCTGTCTCATTTTAAACTTAATAAAATTTAGATTCTATAATGAAGCTATGAGCTTTTTTTTTTTTTTTTTTTTTTTTTGGAAAAGGAGAAACAAGGAAATATAAACAAGGTAACATTAATGTTCCTTTTTTTACTTAGCACGATCATCAAAAATTATGTAAATATACAAGGATTTTCTTTTGATATTAAAATTGCTGTGCTTTTGAATCACCTGCTTTGTCCTCTGCGGATTCTTTCTTCAATTCTTAAATGATAGAGCTGTACCTGATCTGAATTCTTCATGAAATCTGTAATTCAAGAAACTCAACCATCACATCCAACATCCCAGTTAGAAACTTCATAACATGGGCAGCCCGGTTCAGTGGTTAGCGCTGCCTTCAGCCCAGGGCGTGATTCCCGGGGTCCTGGGAGGGAGTCCCGCTTCGGGCTCCCTGCATGGAGCCTGCTTCTCCCTCTGCCTGTGTCTCTACCTCTCTCTGTGTGTCTGTCATGAATAAATAAATACAATCTTTAAAAAGAAGCAGAAACTTCAGGTATATTTTATATTTGAAGACCAAATATGAATTTTCAAAATTGCTGTCAATATATAGCAATGTCTATCTTTGGGTAAAACTTTCTATTCCTCACTTTAGTTAATGAGCAGATCTTCTATTTTCTAAGCTATTGTCATTAATTTTGCAAATACAGTGACTGTAATATGAAGATAAGACCATTAATGCTGATGTTGGATAATACTTAATTTTTTTTGCTTAATTGTTTTTTTACATTTTTTCTTTACATTTTATTTTCATTTGACGGAGAAAGAGAGAGAGAAAGAGAGGGAGAGAGAGCAAAGGTAGGCAGCGTGGCAGGCAGAGGCAGAGGCAGAGGCAGAGGCAGAGGCAGAGGGAAAAGCAGTCTCCCCCGAGCAGGGAGCCCAATATGGGACTCAATCCTGGGACCCTGAGATCAGGACCTGAGCTAAAGGCAGATGCTGAACCATTGAGCCATCCAGGTGCCCCTATTTCATAGCAAAAACCGAAAATATTTAAATATGTTGCTACTAGCAAAAGCTATTCAGTTACATAAAACCGTGGTTCTCTTGTCCTTTTCCTGAGTTTGTGAAAAATAAGCATAAAAATAAAATTCTTCAATATCTTTATGGACGTCAGTTTTTCTTCAAGATTTGTGGAATAACAGTTGCTCAAATGGAAAGTACGTTTAACGTCTTTGATTTCCTTTAAAGCTGTCAAAGCAAATTTATCAGCAGCTGAACATCAATTATGTTCCAATGGATTCACTGTTTCACTTCCTCTCCTTGGCTTTTTCCAAGGATATAGATATACATGCTTGAGTGTGTGTGCGCACAAGACACACTCGTGTAATACACACAACAGACGAGTCTTCGAGACATGGCTGACTTGCTTTCAAGCCCACTGATTTCGGAAATAAAAGTCGTGTGCAACATAGTTGTGATTGTCAAGGACCATTTAGATGCCGTTTCATTAAATTCTTTATTTCTGAAATGGTAATTTCTTCCTTTAGTGCTGTTTCATCTATTATCATAAAACCATATGGGAACCTGGATTTTTCTATAAGGGACTTAAGCAGTCCATTCTCTTCAATCAAAACAAAACAAAACAAAAAAGAAAACAAAGAAACAAACAAACAAAAACTAGTGCTAATAATATACCTTTTTTTCCCCCTTCCATGACATTCTTAAAATCTGTGTGCCTAAACAAACGAGCATTCTGTTCTCAGCAGACTCATTTGGAAGATAGAGCATGTTCACTAAGCAATAAGTAGGCCACGGGGAATTTAATCAGAGGGGACAGGAAAAGAGGCATTTTATAGCTGATTCTTATCCATTGTTACATATCGTATTTTATAGAAATTAAAAAATAAAATGTCTTCCCTCATTATAACAAACCTATCTTTGTTCCATGTTACTCTGAACCTCACCTGCCCTCTTGCAATGTAGACTCTTGACCGTAAACAGAGAGCAGATGGGGCTTGAGTACGGATTTTGGAGCAGTGGCTGTAGGGGCAGGATGGAGATTTCTAATTTCTTGGAATCCCACATGAAAACATAAAAGGAAGCTACCCAGCAGCAATCAAAAGGCCATTGACACAACGGATTAGGTACAAGTCATCCCCATGAACCTCAAGTACCAGTGGTAAGGGAGAGCCAGCAGAGTCACACTGCTAGTTTGGTATCAGAAGGAGGGGAGAGCGATGTGGACTCTTACAGACCTGCCAACGAGAGAACCCCGGGAACAGCCAGGAGGAGCCTACTGGGGAGGTTGGTGGGCCAATTCGAGAATAGTCACTGAAGCTGAAATTGTCCCCTTCTCAGATGCGGGGGAGTACAGAGGACGTCAGTGAGGACTGAAGGTGCCTACACCAGTCCACGGTCTTTGAACTTTCAACACCGACCAACCAAGGCTTTCTTCTAGGACATGGCCTTATACCAGGAAGAAACCCTGGAACTGGAACAAAAACTGAGCATGATAGGGAATAGCAGGGCTCAGGAAAAGAAGAAGGTGAAAATGGGAAGAGAACAGGAGCAGGAAAGGCTCAGAAAGTAAGCTGTGGTTTTTTTCTTTTTTTTTTCTTTTTTTACCTCTACATGAAAACAAAAGAAGATAGGGCTCTGCGAAACTAGGAAGGCTACCTTGAATCTGCTTCAGGAAAGTTCATGAAAACTAATTTTGCATAAAAATGAGCACTCAGAGAACATCGAGATCAAATCCTATATATGTCTATTACAAAAAGAGAGAAAAAGCAAAATATTTTTGCAGATGGTATTAAATTCATGACTAAAAATAAAAACAGATTAAAAATGTAACCTCCAAAATTACTAGAGGCATTAAGACAATGGTAAAGACATGAAAGAACAATATAAATCATCATTACAAAATCTCTGATATGAGATACTTGAACACGGAAAAAGAACTAGAAATAAATAATTTTAGAAGTGAAATGTAGAGGATACACAAGACAGAGAAAAGTGATGCCTGTATTACATGTTGATGCATAGCAGATCACCCCAAAATCTGGCAACTTCCAACAACGAAAGCATTTACTTCAGCGTGTGGGAAAGACAGCTCCACCGGATGCCCCCAGCTCAGGTGTCTGACCCACGACATCAGGATGTCATCCTGGGCAGTCACCTCACGGCTTGATGGGAGAGGGTCAGCTTTCAGACCGCTACATTCTAATGCCTTGCCAGGTGGGCCTCCCCAGGTAAACAAGTGAGGGAGTGAAGGGGGGTAAGGAATGTGGAAACCACAGTCCTTTTATAACCTAATCCCAGAAGTGGCATCTCATTGTGTTTGGTGACTTCCCTTTATTAGAAGCCCCTGGATCCAGCCCACATCCCAGGGAAGCATGAGAATATCCAGAGGTGGAGATCATTAGGGGTCACCTGTCATGATGCCCTCATAATGCCTTACTGCACCGAGGAGGGGGAAATTTTTAAAAGAAGTGAAAAAAGAAATAAAAGTGATGAGCATTAAAGACCAGCAATGAAGATCTAACATATGGTTAATGGGACCCTATGAAGAAGCAAACCCAAGCGAGGGGTCACAGCAAACACCAAAGCCTACTAGAAGCCTTTCTTGGCTTCATGAACGTAGGCTTTGAGGATGTACGGCTTCTAACCCAATCAAGGTGAGACGAGCATTTGTTCTAACCCTCCTGATGAAAAATCCCAGCACCACGGTCATTGCCAAACACCTACCACTTATACCATTATTCAGTATTTCATTTAACTTATTTTCTGAGATTTTATTTGGCATAGCATTATATCCTGAATTCAGAATGCCAGCTGTATTTTCTAATATATGTTAATATAAGTAATCCATACCCTTCTTCTAGGTTTAGATATGTGCTACCTGAAACTAAATAGTACGAGCTTTGGGAAAGATTCATCTATCACATAGTAGGAGTTCAAGAAACGTCAGCTTATTTTGACAGAGACTAGAAAGTGATATTTTTTGAATTTTTAAAAAATATTTTGTTTATTTACTCATGAAAGACACACACACACACACAGAGAGAGAGAGAGAGGCAGAGACCCAGGCAGTGGGAGAAGCAGGCTCCATGCAGGGAGCCCGATGAGAGATTTGATCCCAGGACCCCAGGGTCACGGCCTGAGCTGAAGGCAGACGCTCAACCCCTGTGCCACCCAGGCGCCCCTAGAAAGTGGTTTTTACTGGATATGTTCAGAACTACCCGACATTTGTCACTTCCTCATCCAGTTAATAGGTGACTACGTAATCATTTGTCAAACAGTATCCTTTGCCAAGCTGACGTTTTCATCTCTAATAATTTTTTCATGATTAGGTTATAAGTAGTTCTCTGTGAGATCAAGATGATAAGTAACGTTTAACATCGAAATATATGTATGATTCTTTCGTGGAAAGTAGTTCTAGACCAAACAAAAGAAAGACAATTGGTTAGAAATATATAAGGAATGTGAACCTCGGGGGAACATTATCTCCTTCTAATAGTGAGAAGAATGAATGCGAGAAAAATGCATAGACTTTAGACCTCAGAGAACAGGTAGTGTCAATAAAAAGTAACTTAATTGGGTTAAAACATTTCTGGCCCCCAAATACAGAGGAAACTCGCAGGGAGAAAGGGGCCTTCAAAACTAAGGTCCATAGTTTTTCTCTAAGAGAAAGTAGGAAAAACATTTTTTCCCTTCAGCAGCTGGCACTTTTGCAGGTCCCTGATTATGGAAATTGCTGGGACTTTAGTGCTTGGCCAGGTTATAAAGTGAATAGTTTAAAAACATTCTGACTTAAAGTGTCTATATCTTTTTTTTTTTTTCCTTACTTCTTTTGGATTGTAGCTTCATTTTAATTCCTTTTTGAATTTTCTCTGTCTGGAAATCCAGAGGAAATTAAGTCTTATGCCATGTTCCCAAATTCTACAGTGTGGTTATTTATGTGTTCCCATTGCTCCATCTCTAGCTGCCATAATACACATCCATACAGGAATGTTTGCAGTGGCAAGATGTGAATTATACACGGAATTTAAAATGCCTCTGCACCGAGGGGGAATAGCTATTCTGGGTAATCACTGTTCCTGAGCCCTAGGAAGCAGATCTACATCATGGAGCAATAAAGAGAGTGCTCTTTGGGAGATGCATGTGAAGCAGAGTTTTCTTCATCTGTGAGCCTGGCCTGCCCCCTCGCTCATACTCCACGAGTGCTGCACTGCGTTTCCTTCTGATGGACAAAGGTCTCCTCCCATATGTAAGGATCTTATATGAGGTCATTTGTTCTTCCTGAAGAGAACAAATCCCCGTCTTAGTTTGGGCTGCATCACAAAGTACCTATAGACTACTTGGTTTATAAACAACAGAAACTTATTTCCCATAGCTCTGGAGGCTGGGAAGTCCAAGAAGAGATGCTGGCGGATTTGGCGTCTGGTAAAGGCCAGCTTCTTGGTGCGTAGACAGCTGTGCTCTTGCTGTGTCCTCACACGGTGGAAAGGATGAGAGAGTTCCCTGGGGTTTCTGTGATAAGGGCACTAATCCCGTTCCTGGAGGTTCCACTCTCGTGACCTAATCACCTCCCAGAGGCACCACCGCTTAGTAACCATCACATGAGGGGTTAGGATCTCAACATCTGAATTGTGGATTCAAACACGATGTCCAAGGCAACCTCAGTTTCCTCAAGGTACCTACTTGTTGTGAAGATCTTAACGTAGATGTTCCATGAGGAGTCTCATCCTAGACCAAGTTAACGTCTCCTTTCCATGTACTCATACAACCTACATTTCTGTTTTAAATGATTTATTAAAATTATAACTGAATAATTCTTCATGTATTTCATGTATTTTTCCCCTGCATGGTTTTATTTATCACGAAACTACAAGAGGAGCTCAACAAATATGTTTTTAATGAATACACTAGTAATTAAATTGCACTTACTAGCTCAGTGGTAGGCAGGAATCTGTGGCCGGTGAACTGATGGAATAAATGGAAGCAGAGTATAGGAGAAAAAGCATTCGGCTTGGAGTCAGAACTTTTGGGTTCAGGTTCTGGCTTTGTAAATTTTTAGCTGTGTGCTATTTACAAGACAGCCTAAGGGTTAGGTCCTGCAACTATAACATGAAGACACTTCACTCAAACAGACACTTTCCTTTATTTAAAAACTATTTAGAGATTCTAAAATGTAGACAAGGGCTCTTTACCAGGAAGACACGGCATGTTACGTAGTACAATATTGTCCATACGGGCACTGACCTGCACAGTTTGGCAAATATTTCTTAATATCCCAAATGTCATTGACTGAAATATAGGAGAAAATGATGAAATTTTACTGTCTCAAAATTTTCATTAAAATGCTACACAAAATGGTAACAATAGTTGCAAAACGTGCAAAGTTCGAGATTAGCTTTGCATTGCACTTAACAGAATTCCAGAAAGAATTCTGCTCAATATTCAAGTTTCTGAGCTGCTTTGTTTTTCTGGGTTGCTGTGGATCCTGTCAGCTTTGAGGTCCAGAGATTAAAATATCATTTTATCTGAGATAAAATGGTAAATTCAACCCATTTCAAGAAACAAGTTTTCGGTATTACTGTACGCATAATTCTTTCTGAGATGGTTAAGAAGATAGTGAAAGCATGCAACAGCCACTACTTTGAAAATGATATATTTATAATAAGTGATATGGAAATAGACATGAGGTGGGTGGAGGCTCCTTTCTCACACAAGATAATAAGCTCAGCCCCGCCCATCAGATGGGCTGTTGAATAGGATGCAGCACTGACTTGCCCATCTACTTGGATTTTCATGCACACAATATCCAAATTCACTCTCACAGTTGGATAAGCAGAAACTTCAAAGTCAGGGTCAGGATGACATTATGAATTTAGTCTTGAACATTCCATCAACTTTAAGTATAGCAAGGAAAGAAAATGTGTTAAAAACCAGAAAATAATGAAGGTATAGTAAACTCAAAATAAGCAAAATGCCTCCATGGACTGGAAAGGGGATAAAATATCACAGTGGTAAGTTAGTAGTCAGGGACTAGAGCCAGGGCCTGCTGGGCTCTGGGTCTGGATGCAGCTAGGATTTGCCTCCTGCAGAACAATGGGATTCAAAGTTCAGGATGCCTGGCAGCAGACCAGAGTCAAGTTAATTGCATGAAACTGGGCCAAGCGCAGGGCTCACTCTCCTGTGGTCAAAAGGAAGTTATGGCTACTGCCTGGGACTACGGTTTATATAAACATGCATACGTACAATGTTGGGGAAAACAGACAAACCTTTTCAACAGGATCCAAGATTAAGCCACTGCACATCTAGGGCCTGATTTTGAGATAAGCTTGTGTTCAGGAGAGAGATAGATCTTTGAGCCATTAAAAAAGATGGTACTGGAATAGAGTTCCATTGGGAACCAGATTTTATTTGTGAGAGAAGGCAGGATGTCTGTGGCCACCAGATAAGGACTTCCCAGATTGGAGGAGGAGGAATGGGAGGAGGCTTGATCCGGGGAGTAAGGTCTTGTGCTTTTCTCCAAGCAGAGTCCAGGGGGTTGATCTGCGTTCACACAGCAGAGATGTGAGGTCCATACAGATGGGTTCTTAGATAAGCTGTAGGTCTCTAGGTCTTTCTGTGCATCCGCTATCATCTGTGTTCTGGTCATACCAGCAAAGATCCTTTAGACCCACAGAGCCCCACAGAAAGAAAAGTGGTGATCATTTGATCTGTTGGACATCTCAAGGGCTAGTACTAGACATTTCAGGTGTTATAGCTCATGTTTCCTCCATTTCCCCCCACGGATCTTGCCTTAGAACTAGACAAGCCTCTCAGGTACAATCCAATGCAAAAAGGAAGCTCTAACTTGATTGATACTATTTTCTGCTGCTCTGATAAATAGGAGCTTAAAATAGAAATTGCATTGCCTTGCCTACTAAGATTCAGACAAGTTTCCAATCCAAATAATTCAGCCAAGTAAAACATGGTTCTATGTTACTGGGAGGTAAATTAAATGAGCAGGAGAGCGGGACGAGCTAATCTGACAATAGGGCCAGGGGTCCACTTGTACCATTCAAACTCTCCGTCCTAGTTGGAGTTCGGCACCATTTATTGTTTGTTATTGCTTTTGCTTAAACTTTGATGAGAGTGTCTCTGATCCGAAGTGGTGGCACATGGCAACAATTGCAGTTATGTCCTTCTTGTGGGACGCCTTCTTGTTGTAGGGAACCACATTTTGCATCTTATTTCCCCCAAAAGCAGAGGTTTCCTTCAGGTTACCCCTTCTTCCACCATCTTTCCTGAGGTAGTAGAAGGAGAAAAATCAAACTATATACAAATTTTGTGTTATGGTAGAAAATTTTATTCACTACAAAAGTAGCACTTTCTCCTTGAAAGCCGCAGGTATATAACTGAGTCATCCTCCTTTTATCCCCAGTGTAATCCTGAGAAGGCCAAGGGTTGCCTAGAGTGACTTTCCTAAGTAGTTTTGGTTAAAAAAAAAAGAGAGAGAGAGAGAGAGAGAGAGAGAGAGAGACAGTGATTATCTTGCTACTAGACTTGACATGGCTTTCCCCTCTCCCCTTTCCACCTAAATCTGGAATCCCTTCAGCCCATATCCAAGTTTGCAAAGAAGAAACGTGCAATCAGCCTCCCCAGGAGCCACACAGATACTCTTTGACAATTGTAATTTATCAAACCAACAAACAAGACGAGGCTTAAAAAAGTACAGTGTGAGATTTTTAAGATCTTGCGTCATCTGAAATTTCCATTTGTATAAGATGATACTCAAAGAATTCGTTGGAAACCTAGATGGTTAGAATAGGTCAGAAGATGAATGTATGAGGAAAAGAATGGCTGTGGGTTCCGTGTGTGCGCACGTGCTATTGAGTCACCAGGGAAAACCAGGCTTTTTTTATTTTAAACCCACATGTTTTTAAGCCCCTATAGTGTGGCAAAGAAAAGACAGTCACATGTTTCTAAAGCTTGAGCATGTGTGTCTATAGGAAAGGGTAGCAAAAGATTTTGTGTTACAGACTCAAAGAAAGGACGGAAGTACGACTGGAGAGAATAGTGAAGGATGAAGGCTGGTGCTTAGAGCTGGGCCTACGGCGAGAGGTCTCAGTCCCCAAGATTGCCAGGCGGGACCTGGGTATCACGTATGAATGGGCCCAGGGAGCCCGGCCTGCCAGCAGGGAGCGTGACCCAAGGCTATCTCCTAAAAATGGTGGGTGAGTAGCTCCCCTCAGGTCATAACTGCAGGATCCTGGAATCTAGCCCCAGGTCAGGCTCTCTGCTCAGTGGGGAGTCGGCTTCTCTGTCTCCATCTCCCTGTGCCCCACTCCCCGGCTCGTGCTATCTGTCAAGTAAATAAATGAAATCTTTTAAAAAGTAAATAGATAAATAAAAATGAAAGATAAATGTTGGAGAAGATGTGGAGAGATTAGGAGGCCTGAATAACGTGGGTGGGAATGTAAAATGATGCAGCCATTCTGGAAATCAGTGTGCAGGTTCCTCAGAAAATTAAAAATGGAAAAAATGGAAAAATAATTAAAACTGGAACTATTCCCCAGGTTGCCACATAAGGAGCTGGGCATCAGGCTGACCCAATATGATTCAGGAATGTCTGGGTACTTCTCCAAAATAATGGAAATTGGGATCGTGAGAAGATGTTTGCACTCCCAACTTATGGAAAACATGGAAACAACCTAAATATTCATTGGAAGAGGAGTAAAGAGAACACGGCGTATACAATCATACAGTGTTACTCAGCATCAGCAAAGCAGGACCTCCCGACATTTGCCACGGATGACCCTGGAGGCCGTTATGTTAAATGAAATAGCCAGTCACAGAAGGGCGAGTAGGACATGATTCCACGTCCGTGATGTATGTGGGGTAGTCAGGCTCCTGGGACAGAGAGCCAGGGATGGGGGCCTGGGAGCTACCCTTCGACAGCCATAAGCTTTGGTGACGTGTGATTAATGACCTCCCGGGATGTGCTGTGTGACATTTAATACTATTCATGCTAAACATAATACTATTTTGTGCACTTAAACATGTTTTAAGAGGATAAACCATGTGCTAAATGTTTGTGTCACATTTTAAAAAAGAAAGAAAGTAAAATAAATGAATACCATGAATAGCAATCTGAGTACCAGGAGGCCTTTTAATTCATTTCCCACATTAGATGCATAGGATTTGTTTACCTACAGATCCTTCACCACTTCTTTGGAGACTACATCATCCTTGTCGATCCACAGGGATTTTTTTTTCCTTACCCTGAAATCCTCCTGGCCCATTACCTGCATCATTCATGGTGTGGTATTGTTACTACATGCTCAGTGCTTGTCAACATAATTCTTAAAAAAAAATTCTTGAGGAATTTGAGTACCAACAATCCTGTGTTTTTTTTCCCCCCATATCTTTTATTGGATTTTGCTTGGATGGATTGTAATATTTTGTTGGTTGATTAGTTATATAAGCAATTTCTATTCAATTTATGGTAATTTCCAAGCCTGCTGACTTAGATAAACCTCAATTAAATAGTTTTTTTTTTTAAGATTTTATTTATACATGAGAGACACACAGAGAAAGAGAGAGGCAGAGACATAGGCAGAGGGAGACACAGGCTCCATGCAGGGAGCCCAACGCGGGACTCGATCCCAGGACTCCAGGATCATGCCCTGGGCCGAAGGCAGGTGCTAAACCACTGAGCCACCCAGGGATCCCCAACCTCAACTAAATAGTAAAAAAGAAGAAAAGAAAGAAAGAAAGAAAGAAAGAAAGAAAGAAAGAAAGAGAAGAAAGAAAGAAGAAAGAAAGAAAAGCATTATGCATAATTGATGACAGATTGTCAAATATCCTTTAGTTAAATTCCTGGTATTTATAACAAGTTTTCTCTCTTATGGGGAAAGAAATACATGGCATAGTGGTTTGTTACTTTAAACATTTATGAATAATTTTAGAAAGTAGTATGACTTTTCTCTGGGGTTGAGAGTCCTCATCACTAAAAGGAGATGTTTATGTAAAGTTAGTATCTCTTACATAAAAACTCATAAAATGAGTAAGGAAGTGTTTCCTATTGGTAGGGATTTGTTAGAAGTCTCTATTAGAAATGCTCATTCCTCAAATATTTGGGGGGCTCACCTGCAGCCATCTCTTTAATGGTAGCTTTTGTGTGTGTGAGATTTTTCACTACCAATATATCTATTAAATGTTAGAGGTTTCTTATTGTTCCTTGACTCAGTTTTGTGATTAAGGTCATTCTGGAGACTTCTCCATTTCACCTAAGTTTTTAATGTTATTCATATCAAGTTCTTCATAGCCCAAGATAGTAGACACTCAAGAACTTTTTTGGTGAAGAAGAATGAATGAATAAATGAATGAATGAATGAATGTTAGACCTAAGTACCTAGAATGAATCCTGTCTATATCAATCCATGCTTCATACTATTTAAAACTGAAACAGGATAATATTAAAATGTAATATTGAGCAAAAAGTAAAGGCACAAGAGCATGCATAAAACATGGATGAACTAATTCATTTACACTGATACTTAAGTATATTTTACATTGATTTGCTCAATTGCTTTATCAGAAATATATTTTTTTCTCACAATGTCTTGCTTTTTCTCTCTCATGACTAAAAATAGGACATTCAACATCTGTGTATTCTTCAAGCAGGGACAGGATGATTGTCTATTCTTTATATAGGTTTTAAAGTAACCTACCTATTATTTATAGCATCAATGCGACCCATCATTGTACCTGGAACTCCTAAATTCTGAACTTCTCTAGCATTTTTTGAGGGAAATTATCTTTCTTCTTGGTTTAAAGTCCCTTTACCTCTATTTTCTGCTCTAGCTTTCTCTGCTTTCCTTTATCATATTCCTGTCTTCCATCTAGTTTTTTGTCTTGTGGAAATTTGTTCAAGTATTTCATCTTTAAATATTCCTTCTACCTCTGTATTTTGGCTTATATCTGTTTTGTCCCCCTTTAAAAAAAATATTTGAGTTTTTACAAGAAGAACTTGTAAATCTGACTTAGCTATCTTGTCCAAAAAACTTAGTTTATGCTTTTTAATATATTCATAGAATGAATACTTATTAATTTTATTTGACTCTCTTCTACAAATATATAATATACATTCATATTATCCATATTTACTTTTTTCAATGGCATGTGTATTATATATAAATGTATGTAAATAAGTATATGTGATACATGATATCCACATGTTTATTATATAAACATTATATATATAAATATATAATCTCTCATTAGTTCTGCCTATGTGCTATAGGAGAGCATCCCACACATTTGATGGTTTTATTTGTTATCCTCTGTAATACTAATTTGACCTGCCATAAGCAGACTACTTTGGCAAAATGCTGCATCCATTCACATTCCCAGCATCAGTGTGTTGGGAATTTATCCACATCCCTGTCAGTAGTAAATGGGACTGCCCTTTATAATTATTTCCAACCTGATGAAAACATATTTAATCAGGGCTTTCTTTTAAATTTTCTCTACCACAAATGAAATTGAGCACCTTTGAATATATTTTTGGACATTTTTATTTCCTCTTCTGTGAGTAGCCTACTTATATTCAGTGACAATTTTATTATAAGGTTGTCTGATTTTTTTTAATCATTGGAGGAAATTTTTCAAATAGTAAATATAATAACTGTTTGCTATATATTTTATCATGTGTTTCCAATACTATTATTTTTCTTATGATTTTTAGAAGGTGTCTTCTAGACACTAACAACATATTTATAAGCATCTATGTATGTCTGGGATTGCATTCTGTCTTAGTCAAAAAAGTTCTCCCACCTGTGCATTGTCCAAAAAACCATCGTCTATACACTACAAATTTCTATTTTTGCTTAAAATATTTAAATTATGTATACTCATATTTAATGATCAATATATGTGGATTTAATATTTTATATATATATATATGAGTTAGAAAATCAAGATTTATTTTCTTTCTAATGAGAAGTCATTTACTCTAGGAAAACTTCTGAAATCAACTTTCCTTCTTCCTGTGATTTAAACTGCCATTTTTGTCACATACTAAGTTTTCATATCTACTTTATTCTATTTATGGATTGATTCTATCACAATAATCATAATCTATTTCTGAAACCAATATAACCTGGTGTTAACTTTAAGACACCCATCTAGTTCATGTTATATCAATAATACATCCTTCTTTAGTATTTTTTAAATAGTATTTTAGTATTTTTTAAATGACTATTTGGGGATGTTAACCTTTCTTTGTTAAATTTGAATTATTTATTATTATTATTATTTTTAGAGAGGGAGGGAGAGCAAGAAAGAGAGGCAGAGGGAGAGAAAGAATCTTAGGCAGGTTCCCCACCCAGCACAGAGACTCATGAGGGTCTTGATGTCACGACACTGAGATCATGACCCAAACTGAAATCAAACATCAGATACCCGACTGAGCCATCCAGGAGCCCCTTAAATTTGAATTATTTTAACATGTTTCTTAAAAAAAAAAACAAATTATGTGCAAAGTTGCATTTATTTGTATTTATATATTATATTTGCCTATATTTATATTTACTTTTAGGGGGTGGCTGGATCTTCAAGGGCCTTATAAAAAAACAAAACTCAAGGAGTTTGGATTTTTTTCCTGAGGTCAGTGAGTTTAAGTGAATTTCTCGAGATCCAAAATGAAAAGGCTCTGAGAAGCAGAAAAGATTTGACACGGAGAGACTCTGTTTTGCTTACAGGGTGAGGGGTGATTGAAACAAAGGCGACAAGATCTGAAAGAGGAAACTCAGTAAAGCAGCTCCTGTAATGTTCAGGTGAGACACGAAGGGAGTAGAAAGGCCTAAGGGAAGGAGACAAGAGTAAGGATAGATGAGTGGACAGACTTAGAAGGTCGTAGACCTAAGTGTTGGGCAAGAAAAGGTGAAGCATCAAGATTTCTAAATCTCTTGACTTGCTTACTACAGCCCGTGACCAAGATGCAATGTAAGATCCATCCCGCATGAGGTACAGCGTGGCCACAGCGCAGGGAGTGATACCTAAATGTGCTTATGACAGAAAACTGCATCCGAAAGGCAGGAAGCAAAATGTCATGAAATAAATATAGGTATGTAAAACAAACAAACAAACAAAAAAAGTCAAGGAGAACAAATAAATATATCAGAAGCTCCCAAAATTAAAGAAAAATGATTAATTATATATCCAGTCACTCGTTTTGCAGAAAACATGAAATGACATCAAATTAGAAGGTGCTATTTTTACTATTGCTCATAGTAAGTATTTTTAAAAGATAGCATTCTTTAAAAATAAAATTAGGGATCCCTGGGTGGCGCAGCGGTTTGGCGCTTGTCTTTGGCCCAGGGCGCGATCCTGGAGACCCGGGATCGAATCCCACATCGGGCTCCCGGTGCATGGAGCCTGCTTCTCCCTCTGCCTGTGTCTCTGCCTCTCTCTCTCTCTCTCTCTGTGTGACTATCATAAATAAATAAAAATTAAAAAATAAAAAAATAAAAAAAAAATAAAAATAAAAATAAAATTAAAAAAAAAAAAAAGACAGCTTTCTTGAGCGCTTATTGTGTGGCTGGCACCGTGCTGAACAACTACCACTGTTCTTTCATTTTCTCCTCACAGGCTTCCTTTCAAGGAAGAATGCCATGAATTTCCTCTTTTTTATTATGAGTCGAGGAAACTGCTGCCTCCAGATATAAATTACTTGCTGAACGTCATCCACACACTAACAAATGACAGAGCCAGAACTGACGTGCAGTTAACATTGACTTTCTTAAGTCGTTTCCTCTCCTGGCAGCCTTCACTGTACCGGGCGTATATTCAGCACTCGTTACCGTCAGTCAATACATTTTTTGGTGCCTAAGAGAAGAGACAATGATTACAGGACATGGAGGAAGATATTTAATACAGAAAAACAAAATACAATGTTATTTCCAAACGTATAAAAGCAAAACAGAACATTTTTAGGAGGGCATGCACTTTAAAGAACCCCTAACCACTATCCTTCAGAAAAGCATCTGGCAGCCAGGAAAGGCTCGAGGAAAATTCGGAAAATTCGGAAAATTCGGTGGTTGTATGTATTAAAATCTATGAACCAGCACTGGTGCTCATGTTCTAAGTACGTCCGTCAATAATGTTCACTTTGGTCCTAAGAATCTCCCTTATAAATGGGAATGTCTTCGCCCAGCCACAGACTCACTCATTCTTCTTCTCTTTGGAGTTACTTGGGTCTTGTGGAGCATGTGAAGAAGAAATCACATTTCCTTTCATTCCTGATTTTTTTTTTTTTTTTTGTATAATTCTAAACCGGTTTCCACAGGCTGTTTTTCAGAATAAGTGAACCTCCCAAATCCATTCTAGTGTTACCCTCAGTGACCTCCTTTTTCTGCTCCCAATAAACATGGATGCAATGCATTTCAACAGCTGAGCTATTCAGGGAAGCAAATAATGTTAAATATAGCAAAGGGCGTGATGATCAGACTGAGGAGGGAGGACGGTCCTGCAGCTCATGCAGATTTACAGGGAGCCAGGCCCGCCGTGGGCCTTGCAGCTAGAGGAGGTGAAAGGTGCCGCGTGCTGGGTGCTGCGACCAAGGTCAGCGTGGTATTGTCTGTGGTAGTCGAGGCCCCGTGAACAGTGGCAGCATCATTCAAGATAAACCTGCTAGTCGGTTCATTTGTGCTAAAAATATAAAGAAAGAAGAGCAGTTTCTCTTCTTTCTTTGACGTGCAGTCAAGTACCTTCTAATACCAGGTGATGGGTTTTTGGCAGGGACAGTGGTAAGAAAAAAGTGCTTCAAAGTGAGAACCATTCAACCGGGTTCAGCAAGTGGGAGGGAAGAGGGTTATTACAGTAGAGAGGGAGCCAGGCATTTGGACAGCACCGGTGACCCTGCACTGAAATCCTAGCTCTGCCTCTTCTTAGCTGAATAAGCAGGTGTTTAAACCCATCTCAGGCCAAAGTTTCCCCATCAGAAAGTGGAGTTAGAAATACCTTCCCCACTGGTGATGTAGATAAAATGCCAACACCGTATTTGTACGTAGTCCCAGCAGACCCTGGCCTCCTCTTTCCTTTGTCTGCTCTGCTATCATCACTCTTCTCTCCCTAATTAGCTACATTCAGGAGGGAGGAAGAGCTGCATCAATGATATGCAGGTACCATGCGGGTTTTTCACTCACTCTCTTGCCCTGTGGGCTGGCTGGCTTCTGGTTTTTTCTTTCTGTGTGAACTCTGCTCCTCTTCCCCACCTCCAACTCCTCAGTCATCTACTACCCAAGACATTTTCCAAAAAAACAGTTGTCTCCTGATGATCTACTTGTCCTGGCCCCATTCTCCATTAATCTTTTTTTTTTCAGATAATTAGTGCCCCGTATAATGAACAGTTTACATTTTGATCATAGCCTTTAGGAAATCATTCCCTAACTCAAAAGCTCTGGAGAATACTGTCCTCCTTGTCCTCAACTTCCATGACTAGGAAGGCTTTGAAGCCACAGGAACATGCTTGAAAATTCCCAAACTGGGTTTCTAGAACTGGGAAACGCCCAAGCTAGGAGGAAGGACAGAGAAGAGCTAATGGCATCTTTTCACGGCTGACAATACGGAGGGTGCAACATGAATTGGGGAAAAATCTGGAATAGCCATTGAGACTTGGAAGTTCCAATCTTCATTCTGCTCATATCTCATTGTGTAGCCTGAGCAAGAGTTTTCTTCAAAGGAAAAAATTTACATTTGGATTCAAGAATTTCTAAGAAAATAATTCATAGTTTTACGATTCTACAAAGAATTAATATCACTTGATATAAAAATGCAATTACGGCTCTTGTCACAGTTCTAAATACTTTGTAAATATGAACTTTTACTTAATCATCTTAATGGCTCTATAAATCACGCACTGTAGTTATCTTCATATAAATTAGGAAACTGAGGCTCCGGGAAGTGTAATGACTTGACCCAAGTTGCATAGCTTTTAAGAAGTAGAACCAGAATTTGAAAACATCAGCTTGACTCCAGCATTTCTGTTCTTAACCACTATACTCAGCTGCACTTTAAAAATGAGGCATTTATATATCCCTTTATGCACTTCTAGATGTGCTTCCTAATCACCCCGCTGTAGTACGTTGAAAGGGACCATGTTTTGAATCAGCTCTGTTACGCCCTCGCCGCGTCCACGCCTGGAGCTGTTGCTGAGCCTCGGTAATCACCAGCTTTGAAGAGGAACATCCATGATTCTTTCACTGTCATGGTCATTTTTGCTGAGTTTCATTCTTCTTTTCGGAAAAGTGGGAGGAAATGCAACCTTTTAGGATAATTAGGCTGTCATTTCTAAGATCACAAAGGTCAGTTTATGAGCTGATTAAGTTAAATGCTTTCTTCAGCACACTCTTAGAGAATAATGAATGTTTTTCCTGTCTCTAAAATGACTTAATAGCAGATGTTTTTCCTTCAAAGAAGCTCTTTCCTAGTTTTCCATCAAGAAAACCTGCTGGTTGACATTGATCTCTTGGGAGGACACTGCCCCAGATGTCACCGAGAACCAAGATTGCCCTGTCATACACATGTAGTGGCTGTCAATCAACTTATTTTTAATGTGACCCTTGAATCCTCACACAGAATCAAAGGCATTCTCTTGCTCTATCCCTGAAAATGTTCTAAAGTTTGACTGTGAAAGAGAAAGGGGAGCAAAGATCTTTTGCTCAATTTTGGTTCTTTAAGAAGCTGACTCTCAATTTCCTGATTCTTAGATTGGGAATGACGATCATGAACTCAGAGTTTCTCTGGGAATTAGAAGAGATTATATATGTAAGTTGCTTGATGCAGTATCTGAAACATAGTACAGTTGTTCAATAAATATTGTTTTTTCTTTCTACTTCTATCTGGGATCAACTAAGATTTACATATACTCTTTAGAATAATGGGATCCCACGATTGGTGCAAATTCTGCATTCACACATAAGCTGCATTTTTTCCCATTTACATGACACTAAATGTGTTTATCATCAAGTCAACTTTTATTGATCCATAAATCAATAGATCAATTGATCAGTAGATCAAATCAATAGATCAATCAATAGATCAATTGATCTATAGCCATTGCTGTGTTATGTACTCAAGAGAATATGAAAATTGTGTGACCCATGCAACATACACCTACCCTAAAGGAGCCATGAACCCTCTTGAAAGACAAGGCTACCGCTTTGTCTTCACTCCCCACCTCCAATTTACACACACACACACACAACACACAGATACCCCATGAATATAAGAGCAGCGAATGGGATTATAGTGTAATTTGGAGCAAGAGCTGCACAATCAGATCACATGAAGTAGTTGATCTCAATTAAATAACTGGCAGAGTTTTCATAGAGAAAGTGGGTTATGACGTGAACCTTGAAGGTTGCATTTAGATGGACAAATAGAAACAAGGAGAGTCTTTAGATTAGAGAAATATCAGGAACTATACATAGAGAAACAAAAATATGCAGATTATATGACCAAGAGACTAAACAGAATAAAAGGAACAAATATGTGTGACTGAGAGGAATAGGGCCCAAGGTATTAGGATGATTAAACCCTAGAAGCAAAGTTTAAGCATTAGAAGCAGATCAACTGGGCAAGACGGTAGGTCTCTTCGCTAATACAGTCTATGGTTTTTCAGGCATTAGATCCTTGAGTCTAGACTCAAATACCCAGGATTAATTTGGTAAATCACAAAGGTGACCTAATTAGTAGGATTCCCCTTGAGTCTCTCTTGGATTTGAGAGTCAGCACACTCTTACTCCACTGGGCCGTCTACTCAGCCTCCACGACTCCTCCATGTACGTAACCCCTGGGCCCAGCACAATGTCACCAACACTGGCTGGAAGTAGAATTAGGTTCAGCAGCACATGAGAAAGTGCAGTGACCTGGGGCGTGGCTTTGGGTCTCCAAGTTAGAGGAGCAACAGGCCGGGGAACAGAAGTCTTGCAATAATGATACATGGATTTTTTTCAGTGGAGCAGGGAAGCGATGCCCGGGGTGTCCTGTAACTAGGTGTGGGGACCGTACTCGTTTCTTAGGGTTTCCATAACAAAGTACTACAACCAGGTGGCTGAAAACAATAGTAATTTCTTATTTCTCCATTCTGGGGGTTACGATTCTGAAACTGAGGTATTGACAGGGCCATACTCTGAGTGCTGAAGGGGGGAATCCTGATGTTTGCCAGCAATCCTCGGTGTTCTTGGCTTGTAGATGCATCACTTTAACCTCTGCCCCCATGATCAGATGGCTGCCTTCTTCCTCCATATGCCTGTCTCTGAGTCTTCCCTCCTCTCTTATAAGGACACCACTCATTTGGGATTTAGGGCTCACCCTACTCTAGTGTGACTTCATTATAACTCACTTATATCTGCAAAGACCCCTATTTTTTTTTTAAAAAAAGATCATATTCACAGACCCTAGGAGTTAAGACTTCAACAGAGGTTTTCAGGGAGGGAGGGATGGCACAGTCCGACTCATGATGGGCACCGTTACCTGATAGACAGGGATGAGCCCTCTGTAGATCAATAGAAGCACAGTGTGCCTCATCTAAAGCTGAGGCATCCTGGAAGTGGCTCTGCGTTGCTTATAAATTTCTGAGCCTCAATCCTTTGCTTCCACTGTCATTTCTGCCTTTAAAGATTGAGTCTTAATTATGAAATATATTGCTAGGAGAAGAAGCGTACATGTTCATATGCAGATTTGGATTTTTGCAACAAATTCAGATTTGTCATCACATGTATTGTCACAACAGAACTGTAAATCACAAATGACTACCGTTGAGAGTTTAAAGAGAACTTGTTTTCCACACTAGAATATGACATAGGAAAAATAGAAATTCTAAGCAGACCTGCACATTATTGCCTTAGCATCTTCATTTTTGGCCTTGAAGAATATCATCAAGTTTCTTAACCCTGAGTGACTTACCCACCTGTCAATCCACTCTCCACTGGGTCCCCCCCATGGGTGCGCTGCCCCTTTCATAGCTCCTTTCCAGGATGAAAAGAGAGATACTGAACCGAGCAGGTCCAAGTTTTTCTTTGTAAATTTACCATTCTGAGGAAGTCTAATATTTTTCTGGGGCTGAACAAATAAAGGGGCAAAAAGAAGCTAGAATTGTTACCCAAACTGTGCTTCCTTCACCCAGGGAAGGAAACATCACAAACAGCCAAGAAACATTTCCTTCCAACATTTATTACCCACATTTCTTTTTTAGATAAGAAAAACAAGTCTTAGTGAGATAAGCTGATTTACTTCATTTTTTTTTTTTTCTGGCTATTTCCAAATTTGGGGCCTTTTTTCCATTTCGCTACAATTGCCTTCTCCTAGTGATAAGTGTGCTTATTAAACATAAGCTGGGCTTTTTGTTTTATATTTGTGGAGTATGTATTCTTCCAGGTACGGTTCTTATACCAGCGAATCCTGCTGTCATGTATCTTGGATGATGTAATTAATCCTTAGAAATTATGCTTTGCCGTATTTTCCCAAAGTGTATCAGGTTGGCATTTTGAACTGCATTTGAACTCTTTGGCACTAAAAATAACTGCCTCTTGGGAAAATAAATCCTTTTCTAGTGTCTTAGGAACAAAAGTTGAACTTTCTCAAAGGAAGCTAAGGATGTTGGGTCACCCCTTCATAGCAGGAATCCAGATGCAGCCAATAATTAGTAATGATCCTTCTAGAACTAGAGCCACCAGGCTCGCGTCCAAAAAAAAAAAAAAAAAAAATCAACCTGTAAACATTCTATCTGCAAAAGCAACGCTGCCCCAAACTCTTTGCTTCATAGCACTTCATGTTGCCTTAAATTGTAAAAATTGTTTTTATTTGCTTGTGTCTATCTTCCATTAGAACTCAATTAGAGGAATCACATGGTCTTGTTCACTTATTTCTAGTATAATTTCTAACATGTTTCTAGCATACTTTCTAACAAATAAACATAAAATCAGCTGAAGAAATATATGAACAAAACAGTGTGGTTTTTTTTACACTTGTTGGACGATATAACACTTATTTTATTGATATTTTGCACAGGTGATTCACTTATCTTTGATGCTCTTAAGGCACTGAATCATTTTTGACAGTTTTAATTTCCTTCCTCTCAGATATCAGAATTTGGTGCGGAGAGTGATGATGGAGCGTGGGGATATATGTCCCCTGTCTCCACTACCGTCCCTGTGGTATTTGTCCTCCAATATACCACGTTCTGGTTTTTTTGTTTGTTTGCTTGCTTTATTTTGTTCCCCAATTCTTAGGATGGTGCCTATTTTGTTTGAGATTAATCCTAAATTCATGCCTAAAAACAAGCATTTGGAGACCTTTGACTGAATTAGGTTAGTAACAGTAACTGAATATGTATAATGTTTCAGACACTGGAAATAAGTTATTCACTAATATTTATGTAAGCTAAAAATGGCAATTTTTTTTTTTTTGCCTTCACTACTGATGTTATCATGCCTTAAGTGTTGTCACTAATTCCTTTAAAAATTAAAGGAACTAGAAATCAAGGAAAGTTCGGTGACTTTTCCAGTGTTCTGCAGCCTTCTATCCCACTTGCAGGTTCCTGCCTTGTTAGGAACTGGACCTATGCACATAAAACAAGCTGGTGAAGAAAGCAGCCGTTGGAGCACAAGTGGTAGGGACTGGCCCTCGAGCTTGCTTTGATACTTGCTTGTTCTGGGGGTTTTCTAAACCTTAGTTTTTTCACCCGAGGGTTGGGAACGCTAGTTCTTTAATCATGGCCTGTTGCAGTGGACCTTGGCATATTGGCATTCTGCATTTGTAAGAGAAAATTAAACTCCTGATTAATTTTCTGGGTGGCACCTGGGTGGCTCAGTCATCTAAGCCTCCCACTCCTGGCTTTGGCTCAGGTCACGATCTCAGGGTCCTGGGGTGCAGCCCTGATGGGCCGCATGCTCAGCATGGAGTCTGCTTGTCCCTCTCCCTCTCTCCCTCGCCCTTTGCTCCTTCCCTTCTCTTTTTTCTCTTTCTTTCTCTCAACTAAATAAATAAATAAAAATCTTTACCCGCCCCCCCCCCCCCCACCGGGATCACTGCTTCCCAGCACTGGTACTAAGTCAGTAGTGGTATCAGAATTGGTGGAACCATGTTACAATCCAGGGCCAAGAGCTCCTGTGACATTGGTGAGAAGCCCGTCTCGGTCCACGTGGGTAGCTCCCCACGGGCGCAGGCGGCCGCCCCCCGGAGCATCCCTGTCATCCACAGCCACAATATCATTCCAGCATGTCTTGATAGCAAGAAGTAATATTTTACAGCTTCTTGGGGGGTTCCCGAACTTCTAGTGCGTTTGCCCTTGAAGCTCTCAGTGAGTGGGAAATATCACCTTAGAGTGACCGTCGGGGCCATTGGTTCCTAACGCCCAGAACTCAGGAGCAGGGGAGGTGCCAGCAGGCCCCTGGCCTGGAGCGCCGCAGGCCTGTGTCTCCTCCTTGGCGTCTCTCCCCTCCAGACTTCCTCAGGGTCACCAGCGATTGCCGGATATAGTTAGAGGCCCTGGAGGTTAAAGCTTCACTTAGGAACACAGCAGCTAAATCCAGACACCCCCGGGGACAGGGACGGTGCCAACAGAGGGAGACCCCGAGCGGGGTTTCTCATTTCCAAAATCACCCACGATCTCCTCCTCAGGCTTAGCAGCCCCATTCACTGTCCCTGCTCCTCGTTGTTCCTTCTACTTGCAAGGCCCTATTTCTTCCTATTATTCAACAGAATTTAATTGTGTGATCTCTCTGCTTCTGAGGTTAAGAATCCTAGTTTACGGTAGAGAGAACATTACATTTTGTTCTCCCCGCAGTGTTCTTAGCTATTATTCCATCTGACCTATATGACCCGAGCAGAGGCAGGACAAGGGATTTCATTCCAGTTTTGCACATGAGTCTTGGAGAAGCTACGTGACTCGTGTAAAGCCACAGAACTGGTAAGGGCCACGGCAGCCGTGCTTCAGCTCACACCCCGAGTGTGCAGGAGCACCCAGGAGGTTCCAGGCAGCCCCTCAGAGCTGCGTTCACGTCCAGATGGGCATCAAGGCAGCCAGATCTCGTCTGCTCTAAGGTCCTGCCTCCGAGGGTCTGGGAGAGACTCATAGGGTTCGGCCAAAGCAGGGAAGCGTTGCTCTTGCTCCACACTTTCCAAGCTGTGCTTTTGCTCTGCATGTTTCTAACTGCGCAGCCCCCATACTGTCTGCATCTCAAAGTATCTCCCCAAGAAAAATGCAGCGGGAGGGTCCATTCTGGGGGCCTGCCTGAGGCACATCAAACCCTAGGAAGCCTCGCTCAGGCCAGGAGAGCAAAACAAACAAACAAAAGACTGGAGTCAGAGACTGGCCTAGGTTTTTCTCACTGCCTCGTACCCTGAGGAATTAGTTGTGACCTTCAGCATCTATCTTCAGGGAGGGAGGTCTATTCTAGAGTTGCTGCTCATGCTACAGAGAAGTAGCATCATATCTGAGCATCCACAAGTGCCAAGGATTTGCCCAGGGGCTTCAAAAGCATTATTTTATTGAATATCCGTAGTAAAATTATGAGGAATTATTTGTGCATACAGTTTACAATATGAAAATCAAACCAAAGAGGTGACTATTGTGTACAAGTAGGTCTATTATAAGGTTAGCAAGGACAAGACTCTACCATCAAACTAAAATACGTCTAGATATAGAACTATAATAGAGGTGATATGTCTTATATTAACCAATAGTAACTTATTGATAAGATGGTTCTTAAATCTAACTATATCTAATTTCTTGTCATTTTTTTTCCTATGAATCATCTTTTCCTTCTTGTTTTAGCCTTAATGCCAGTGTTAGAATGTTGAAGCTCCAAAATCCATTGCACCATTTTTTTTTCCTCCAGTTTAGCATTTCTTAACGTTCAAGATTTCAGCTGATGAGTCAGGGCAAGAATCCGTACTTGGGCAAGTGTTCTCTCCATCCGTGAACTCTTACTAGGGTAATATTTCCACAGTGGGGGAAAATAGTTAGCATTTCAAAGGTGACTTTTTATGTGATATTATTAGATTCTGTATCATTGCACAAGTATGATGATCACTTAACATTTTTATTTATTGAATAACTGTATATTTTCTAAAATCATATCATTTAGTACTGTAACAAGTCTACAAGCCTACAAGTTAAGTATTCATATTTTGCAGATGTATAATCTGAAATTCAGAAGAGCCGAATAACCCGTACAGAGTCGGGTAGATGATAATGGATAAAGCTTCTATTTGAACACGTTCTGACCAACTTTGAAGTCTATGCTGGGTCCAGGGCCGCCGCCAGTTCTCAGAATCGAACAATTTTTTCATGCAAGGGTGTGTCACCCCCTTCGTTGTTTTAGCGATGTCAAAGTCGTATCTAGATCTAAGCTATAGACGCAATTTTAGATCAGATGAGGTTTTTAAATCCCAGAGAATGTCTCGTGAGACTAAAATTTTTAATATTATTTATTTTTCATAGATTGATTCTATGTTTAATGAGAACCAAGTAGTACTGGGAAGAATTGGTACAAACAAACAAACAACATTGCCGGTGAGGCAATTTCTAACAGATAATCTCACTGCCTCCAATATGTTTCTGAGCTGGAACAAAATCTCTGGCAATTCAGGAAATGCAAGTTTACATCGATGATAAGGGGTTTGGCCTAGTCTACTTACACTCCAAGTTTATCATGGACACATTTAATGAACATTTACTATGAGGAAATAGGCTGCACGGCACAGGAATCTGCCTCAAAATTTCGGGATCTATTTGAGAACTTAATGTTCACATATTTCAAGACAGGCATCAACTATAAATCCTGGATTAATAGACATGGGGCAGAAACAGGAGCAGGAGTGAAGAACTCAGCCAGCTCTTGATTAAGGAAAAAAATATTTCCATGCTGGATTTGGAAAGAACCTTAGAGATAAATGGGTATGACCTTCTTAATGTAATTCTATTCATTATAATAGTAATAAATTCTCAGGAAAGAAAATCTGAAAACTCAGAAAAACAAACCAGGGAAAATAATTCATCTTTATTTATTTTTTTTGTTTTTTTTTTTTTTAATAATTCATCTTTAGACTTAACACCCAAACGCAAATACTGATACATTGCACAGAATTTTTTTTCCAAGAAGTTTGAAAACAGAATTTTTATCTTTTCCTCATTTCTATGAGTTTATGTTAATCGAGTTTAAATCAAGTTGTATTACAATTACATATAATTTTCATACAATTTTTACCTTAATACTATGCCATGAATATCATTCTATGGGATTATACAGTTTTTCAAGTAACCATTTTAATGACTAAATAATATTCTGCTTGGTGAAAGCATCAAATTTACTTAGCTAATTTCTTAGTGTTAGACGTTTCTAATGTTTTCTATTTTAGACCACCAAGCATAATTCTACAATGATGATAATCAAAGCAAAACTTCTAGATCCTTACCATTATTTTCTAAAATTAGATTCCCAAATGCATAATTACTAGGTTAATATGTACATGTACTCAAACTGCTTCTCAAAGAGTTTTACTACAAGTAATGAAGTGAAAATCTCATTATCCACACTCATTACTAACTCATAACACACACTCAAAACATACAAGTTTGATAGGGAAAAACTTTTTTGCTTTACTTTTTTTTTTTTTTTTTTTCCAGAAGGAGAGAGAGAAAAAAAAGGGGAGGGGCAGAGGGGGAAGGAAAGAGATAATCTTAAGCAGGTTCTACACCCAATCTGGATCGTCCAACCCAGGGCTGGACCTCACAACCCCGTTATCAGGACCTGAGCCAAAATCAAGAGTCAGATGCTTCACTGACGGAGCCGCCCATGCGCCCCTGCTTCACTATTTAACATTATTGCCTTTAGACTCAACAAAGGACCACTCTGGTTCTTCTTTAGCCATGTCTCTCTTCATGAGGCAAGAATTAGGGTCATGAGGCAATGTCATAGGGTCACACGGACTTTGAACACCAAACCCATATTATTCCCTTTTGACCCTGCTAAGTGCACTGCACTCTGAAATTTCATATTCAAATGAATCTAAACTCGTTTATAGAGGCGCTGGGGCCCTCATTCCCAGCCAGTAGGCCCTCAAAGGACAAATTGTCTAAGGAGTGGGGAAGACACAACTCTTCATGGAGACAGTGAGATACAGGCGAATGTAGGCACAGTTTGGTTAGGAAGAAGAGGAAAAGAACATGCATTTTTAGGGAGAAAAGCAAACAAGTTCAGGATTCTACCATTCCCTTTTCCATGATGTTATAGTTTAGAGCAAAACTGAGGAGTATGAATATGGTGATATGCCATATATATTTATCCAGCAGCAATCAGTGTATATGGAATATTGGCCCTTTATCTGTGATATATTTTGCAAATATATATGTTGCCATCACCATATGCAATGCTTTCTTTAAAATTTACAGGGAAAAGACCCAAATTTGATATAATAATTGGCCAAAGAAATGCACAAATAATCCATTAAAAAATCCAAAATAGCTCCTAAACATGGGAAAGATGTTCAACCTCACTCATAATAAGAGAAATGCAAATTTAAACCACACCAAGATATCACTTCTCATTTTTTAGACTGCAAAAAATAAATCTTAACAACACCTTCTGTTGGCAAGGCTGTGGGGAAACAAGCATTCCCATACATCGCAGGTGGGAATGCAAATTGGTACAACCTTTTATGGAGGAAAATTTGGCAAATCTGTCATAACTATGTATGTGTTTGACCTAGAAATTTAATTTCTAATCAGTTACCCTGTAGACATATTGCCGACAATATGAAAATATATATATATATACAAGATAATTATTGACTAGAAATATTATGCACTATTGATTAGAATTATAAAATATTAGAAGCAACCTAAATATACTGGAATTTTGGTTGAATAAACTGTGGTCCACCCACACAATGGATGACTGTGAAGCCACAATAAGTAATGAGAAATGAAATGATTTGATTTTTAATATATATTGTTAAATGCAAAAGCAAAGTAAAAAAAATGCAACATATATTTAATTTTGGCTATGTCATAAGAACGATGAGGAAATAACAAAAATATATTTATGTATTTGCTTATTTTTCTCAAAAACAAACAAAAAACAATACCACAAGCACATGCATGAAAGATAAACCAGAACCTGGTGTGTGATTATATTCATAAAGTATGTGAAAGTGAAGAAGGAGGGTTTAGAGTAAAGACTTAACCCTTTTCTGTCTACTTTTTTGTGTAATTCTGACTTTAAAGCCATATTGGTACTTTGTATATTCAAAAAATTAAAAAGCAAATAAATCAACAAAGGTGTGGGGGGAAATCTCAAATAGAATACAAACTTATAAATTTAATCGTGTTTTAAATGAATTACTTAACTACACATAATGAGGGCGTGATAAGTAATTTAAAAAGTAACCTTTGAACATTGTGTTTTCACTCTATCCCCTCAGACTAAAGATATAAAAAATGGTAAACAAATAATGAACTCCAGCTGCTAATTTTTTTTTTTTTTTTGTAGAAGTGGTAGGGGTTAATGTTTCTGAAACTACCTTTTCTATATTCTAGTATTGAGCAAAAAAGTAAAAAAGAAAGTTAAGCATATGGAAGGAGAAAAGATGAAGTTTAAACATATGGTGTTGGATTAGCATTGAAGGTGTCAGTATAAATTCATGTTTTTAAAGAGATCTAGGACAGATAGATCTAGATGACAGATAGGGGAAGAGATGGGGGAGATAGAGATAAATATGTGTGTGTTTGTGTGTGAACGTGTACACACTACATTTACTTTCCAGCTATGTCCCCCCAAAAGTTCCAGAAACATGGCACCTCAGAAGTAGTGAGCATGCCTCGGACCCAGATCAGGATTTCCAAATTATAAACATGTAAATGGGGGGAAAAAAAAGAGCTCCTCTTTATAGTAAAATGCCAACTGACAGGGAAGAAATAATTGAGTTAGAAAATTACAATTTGGCAACCATCACATTAATAATTGATTTAGGCAAAAATAATCAAACTAATGGGTATAATTTTCTGAGAAATAGGATATTTACATAGTCTCAAAGCATCTTCTCTAAAATTACTTGTTAATTGTAAGGGGAAATCCAGTAACTTAGCCATGGAGATCAAGCAGACATCACCTTAACCAAGCAGTCAAATTTATACCATTAATGGGACAAACCAACATCATCTCCAGATACAATGCACTAAAGTCATTTTATCAGCATTGTAATATTCCTGCTAAAAATGAGTCAACACCAGGAAACATCAGCCAACCCCCAATTGATAGACATTCTAAAATATAATTGTCCTACACTTTCGAAAAACATTAATATCATGGAAGATAGAACCTGATAAACAATGCCTGAGCCCGATTAGACCCTGGAATAGCAATAAAATACATTAATTGTGGAAATTCGTGAAAAAAAAAAAAAGGAAATTCGTGGAATTCAAATAAGAGCTGTTGATTAGATAATAGATTGTGCTATTATTGGTTTCATTATTTTGATGATTGTGCTGTGGTTATGTAAGGGAATAGTCTTGTTCTTAGAAAAATGCAGCATTTCAACTGTAATATTATGCCAAATTATTCAGAAAAAATATCACACGTGATGATGAAGCTAGTATTATAAAATGTTAACAACTGCAGGCTCTAGATAAGACTACTATACAGTTTGTTGTGCTATTCTTAGAGCTTTTCCATAAGCTTTTCTGAAATTATTTGAAAGCAAACTGTTACGAGAACAACAACAACAAAAAGAACAGATTAAAATGATATTTAAGTTTTCCAGAAAAGAACATTTTTCTTTTACTTCAGGTTCTTGAAACTTGAGTTTCAGCCTCACTGAGCATCTGCAAATACTGAAATATGGTGCCCAGAAGGGAAGGGGAAAAAAATACACCAATGTCTGGTGTAATAGGAAGGGTGAGCTCATGGCCCGGCCCCCTTAATGATGGCCTTTCTGCAGATTCTATTTATATGGGACAGCAAGAGACAAAATCTATTCCCAAATTAAGGCCTAGTAACAGCAAGCTGATCTAGGAACAGATTGCTTGTCAGCTCCCGGATCATGGTCGCCTTTGGGTCGTGACTCAGTTGCACGGTGAACTACCTGGGGGAGAACAGGGTGTTGTCCAACCTCCTCCAACAGTATCTTACTACAGGCCTCATTTGCATGCTGTTTCTTGGGTGCCACCCTATTATAATTACATGGTGCCAACTGGGAAAGGTTGACTCATAGCTTTCTATTTGAGATCTCGGTATCCCAGACTGTTTAGGGGACTAGGTATCTGGGTGCCTGTCTGCCTTTGAGGGACCCCCAAAGTTATCATGGTTCTAATACATAGAGCCCTTCTAAATAGAGTCCATCAGGGCTGAGTCTCTGACCCCAAAGCAGAACAAGATTAAGAAATTCACCACTTTATTTTTAAGCCATTTATTTATTTGTTTATTTATTTATTTATTTATTTTTCAGTAAGTTCTACACCCAATGTGGGGCTTGGACCCCAAGATCAAGAGTTCCATGCTGTTCTGACTGAGCCAGCTAGGCGCCCTAGAACTTGGCCGCTTTTAATATCAAAGTCCTCAAGGACCCCGGCCACCCTGGCCGCATAGAGTAGATTTCAAAATAATGACAAAGTCGTACTGCAAAATACGCGTACAGAAGTCAACAGAGTTCTGCTTTGGGTAGCGTGGTTGACACGGTGTTACCTTAGTTCCAGGTGTGCGGTGCAGTGATTCAACAAGCCTGGCACTTGTGCAGTGCTCCCCACAAGGGTGGGCCCCGCCTGTCACCCTGTGGCGCTGTCACAGTAGCGCTGGCTGTCCCCCCGGCCTGTGCGGTTCACCCCCATGACCTGTTCCTCCCATCACTGGAAGCCTGTCTCTCCCACTCCCCTCCGTCCATGTCGGCCACCTGGCAGGCATCGCTTCGTGTCCTGTATTCATGGGTCTGTTTCTCCTTTTGTTCACTTATACGATTTTTGTTTCAAGTCCACTTGTAAGTGAAATCATATGCTTTTTGTCTTTGTCTGACTTATTTCACTGAGCTCAGTATCTTCTAGATCTGTTCATGTTTACCCAGAGGCAAGATCTCTCTCTTTTTATGAGTGAGTAATATCCCAGTTGTGTGCTTGTGTGTGCATGTGTGTGCGCGTGTGTGTACCACTTCTCCTTCATCCACCATCTGTAAGACCATATCACGGCTCTCCTAAATAATGCTGCAGTGAACATAGGGCTGCATGTGTCTTTCTGAATTACTGTTTTCTCTTCTTTGGATAAATGCCCAGGAGTGGAATTACTGGATCTTACAGTAGTTCTACGTTTAGTTTTGAGGAACCTCCACACTGTTTTCAACAGTGGCTGCACCAATTTGCTTTCCCACCAACAGTGCACAAGGGTGCTTTTTGTCCCACATCCTCACCAACACTTTACATATTATATATTTTGAATATGAACCCGGATTTGATTTATCATTTACAACTATCTTCTCCCACTCGTTGGTTGCCTTTTGTTTTGTTGATGGTTTCCTTTGCTGTGAAAAAGCTTTTATTTTAATATACTCCATATATATATATTTGCTTTTGTTTCCCTTGCCTGAGGGGACATACTGAGAAAAATCTTGCTAAGGCCAATGCCAAAAAAATTACTATGTTTTCCTCTAATAGGCTTATGGTTTTAGGTCTCAAATAAGTCCTTTAATCCATTTTGAGTTTATTTTTGTGTATTCTATAATAAAGTTATCCAGTTTCATTCTTTTGCATGTAGCTGTCCAATTTCCCCAGAATTCATTATTGAAGAGAGTGCCTTTTCTTTTTTTCTTCTTTTTCTTTCTTTCTTTCTTTTTTTTTTTTTTTGAGAGTGTCTTTTCTTCAATTGTATGCTTTAGCTTACTTTATCATAGATTAATTTGTCATAAAAATACGTGTTTATTTCTGGGTTCTTTGTGCTCTTCCATCGATCTGTGTATCTGCTATACCGTTTTGATTACCACAGATTTCTTGTACATCTTAAAGTCTGGGATTGTGATGTTTCCAGATTTGTTCTTAAGACAGCTTTGGCTAATAGAAGTCTTTTGTGATTTCATACAAATTTTAAGATTATTTGTCCTAGTTTTTTTTTAATATTTTTAATATTTTAATAGGTATTCCACTAAATCTGTAGATTGCTTTGGGTAGTATGGACATTTTAACAATATTAATTCTTCCAATCCATGAGCCTGGAATATATTTCCATTTGTTTGTGTCATCCTCTGTTTCTCTCATCAGTGTTTTATGGTTTTCAGCGTACAGATGTTTCACTTCCTTGGTTAAATTTATTCCTATGTATTTTACTCTTTTTAGTGTAAGTGTAAATGGAATTCTTTTCTTAATTTCTCTTTTACTACTAATCATTATCAGTGTATAGAAACACAGCCAGTTCGTGCATATTAATTTTGTATCCTGCAACTTTACTGAATTAATTTAATACTTCTTTTGGTGGAATGCTTAGGGTTTTCTACCTAAAGTATCATGTCTTCTGCAAATAGTGACAGTTTAACTTCTTTCTTACCAAGTCAGAAGCCTTTTACTTTTTTTTTTTCTTGTCTGATTGCTGTGGTTAGGATTCCTAGTACTATTTTGAATAATCATGGTGAGAGATGACGTCCCAGTCTTATTGTTGATCTTAGAGGAAAAGCTCTTATTTTTTCAACAGTGAGTATGATGTTAGTTATAGGCTTTTCATATATGGCCTTTATGTTAAGATAAAGGCCCACTTTGTTGAGAGGGTTTTTTTTAATGATGAATAGGTATTGAATTTTGTTAAATGTTCTTCTGCATCTTTTGAGATAATTATATGACCTTTTTTCCATGTTTTTTTGATATGGTATGTCACATTGAACCAACCTTGCATCCCTGGAATAAATCTCAGTTGATCATGAATAATGACCCTTTTAATATATTGTTGAAGGTGGTTTGCTAATATTTTGTTGAGAATCTTTGCATCTATATTCATCAGGGATATTGGCCTGTAGTTTTCTTTTTCTGTAATGTGTTTGTCTGGTTATGATATCAGGATGATACTGGCCTTGTAGAATGTATTTGGAAGGTTTCCTTCTATTTTTTGGAATAGTTGAAGAAAAATAGACATTAATTCTTCTTTAAATGTTTAATAGAATTTACCTGTGAATCTCTCTGATCTGGACTTTGTTGAGAACTTATTGATTACTGATTCAATTTCATTACTAGTAATTGGTTTGTTCACATTTTCTATTCCTTACTTAGTTTTGGAAGATTGTATGCTTTTTGGAGTTTGTCCATTTCTTCTAGGTTGTTCAATTTATTGGCATATTATTTTCCTATAATCCTTGTATTTCTGTGTTGTCACTTCTGTTATTCCATTTCTGATTTTATTTATTTGGGTCCTCTCTGTTTTTCTTGATGAGTCTGGCTAAAGGTTTATGCTGTCTTTTCAAAGAACCAGCTACTGGTTTCATTGATTTTTTTTCTATTGATTTTTTATCTCTGCTTCATTTATTTTTGCTCTGGTCTCTATAATTTTGTTCCTTCTACTCACCTTGGGCTCTATTTGTTCTTTTTCTAGTTCCTCTAGGTATACAGTTAGATGATTTTTTTTCCTTAGATTTTTCTTGTTTCCTAAAATAGGCCTTTATTGCTATAAATTTCTCTCTTAGAACTGCTTTCAATGTGTCCCAAAGATTTCAGGTTGTCATATTTTCATTTTTATTTTTCTCCATGTATTCTTTAATTTCCTCTTTGATTTTCCATGACCCATTGGCTGTTTAGCAGCTTGTTGTTTAGCTTCCACGTGTTTGTCATTTTTCCTTATTTTCCCCTTGTGACTGATTTCTAGCTTCATACTATTGTGGTTGGGAAAGGTGCAGGATATGATTTCAATCTTCAATTTATTGAGAATTGGGGCTGCCTGGGTGGCTTAGTTGGTTAAACATCTGCCTTATCCTCAGGTCATGATCCCAGGGTCCTAGGATAGAGCCCTGCATTGAGCTCCCTCTGCTGGGAGCCTGCTTCTCCCTCTGTCCCTCCCCATGCTCATGCTTTCTCTCTCTCTCTCCCTCAAATAATAAATAAACATTTTTTTTTAATTATTGAGACTTGTTTTGTAGTCCAGCATGTGATCTATACTGGAGAATATTGGAGTTCTAATTTTTTAAATAACTATGTTGATTCTTTCTTTCCTCCTCTTTCACTCCCTCCTTCTTCATTCTTTTCTTTCTTCTTTCCCTCTCTCCCTCTTTCCTTCCCTCCTTCATCCTTCCCTCCCCCCACTTCCTTCCATCCTTCCATCCATCCATTCATCCATCCATCCATCCTTCTTTTTACTTATCAAATATTGAGTACTTAATTTATTTCTTTTATACTTGTGCCCATGGTTTTCATTGGTCTGAACTTATGGTTATTGTGCTATGAAGATAGGGAGCTTGAGGAAGCCGTGAATGATGCTCATTTCTCTAAAGTGTATCGGATAATCTGGAGTACTTTTCCAGTCCACTCATATCTTGTTGAGACTCCGATGCACACAGGTCAGGATGGGTAGTAACTCCACTCTTTCCTTCATCTCTGTTAAGAAGTACTAATACTTTTAAAGCATCATTACTAATGGATTTACATGTAATTGCTCAGCTGTGTGGATTCTGAGAGATGGGTCAGACAGAAAGGTTAAGGTATTAAGATTTGTTGTTCTCAAGATACTCCTTTAATGCTAAGGAGAGTGTAATTGTGTTCTTATAGCATGATTCCCTTGTGGAGCCTCCAGTGAAGCCAGAAAATATGACAAAATGAAGATGATACCTGAAAGCCAAAGAGACTATATCTAGGGTAAAAGAAAATGAGGGGCCTTTTGGTGGGTCAGTTGGTTAAGTGTCCAACTCTTAGTTTCAGCTCAGGTCATGATTTCACAGTTGTAAGGTCAGCCCTGCATCAGGCTCCATGCTGAGAGTGGGGCCTGCTTGAGATTCTCTCTGTCTTCTCTCTCTCCCCCCACATGCTACCACTGCTTGTGCTTGTTCACTCTCTCTCTCTCTCTCTCTCTTTAAAAAAAAAAGTGAGCCTCCAAGGTATTTGGAAACAAGGAAAATATACCTAAGCTTTGATGATAAGCCTCTGATTTAAGTTGTTTCTGACTCAGCGCCAACCTTTCCTATAACCTGCTGTTTCTGCCTGGGTTGCATTTATCATCTGAGCCCCAGTAATGCTAAGACTTGCTTCTTGCCCCATCCATGTCTATCCTGACTTTTTAACTTGAATGGAAATCTGCCATTTGAGGAAAAAATCCGCATCCGAAAATCCATCTGGCATGCCATGTTTTGTCTTCTATGCTATGAAACCATCTTCACCTCTAAATCATTTAGTAGGAAATTGCTCTTTCCAAAAGAATAAAATGCAGTTTCATCTACAGTCATAGGCATTTTTATTAGGTAAATTGAATAATCAACAACCCCTAAATCACTGGAAAAGAAGATGGCTAATGTTTATCTAGGTCAAATGAATACTACAAATTCTTATTAATATGTGGCAATGGCTGGTTTATATAAAGAAACAAGAGGTTTTCTGCAATTTGACTTGTAGAATGCAAGCTTAGCACAAAGATCCAAAATTCCACTAGAAATATTATCGTGACATCATTTTCATTCCTAGATCTTTTTGATGTTAACAAGTATCACTGGCAGCCATTTTTAACCAGGAGCTCTGAGATTATGATTGACTGAGAGCCCTTCCAGCTGTGACCTCTACATCTCAGCTGACTTCAGACCCATCGTGCCTATAGTAGCTACATACATGCTGCTAAAGGTAATTCATAGAG